>NC_141693.1:1278541461-1280941461 GCF_964263255.1 Lissotriton vulgaris | reverse complement strand
CTAATTAAAGCATTTCTATAGACTTAGTCAAGAAAAAAACGAACTAAATTAATTTGACATTTATTAGTAAAACAGTTTAAGAATAAGAAAATTGAATAACATATTACCAGGTTTGTTGAAGAAAAAGACAGGAATAAACGACGCAAGTTCCCAAAATGGATTCTCTATCTTCCTTGATGTCTACCTCCCACCAGGACTCCGTATTCAATTCTATACCCATCACAGTTAAAGTCAGGAAAAATGTCAAAATCTTTTGGACCCAAAAATAATTCATACCGACAGCATGTCGTGGTGCACAACATAATTTCAGGAACAGCTTTTTTCCCTCTTTCGTACTGGCTCTTTTATACCCTTTTTCACTAACTATCTAACTAAAATTTGAAACTTTAGGGTCCATACTCATTCCCCATTGGTCCATTAGAGGGGTGATAAAGATCACCTCACCTCCTTATTGTCCACATTTTGCACAGTCATTTCCACGTTTCCCATGTGGTCAAAAATGTCCATTTTGATACTCATCATCCTGTCCTTGTATTGTCTATACATCATGTAGTTACGTCTTTCAATTTTCCCATGCTCACAAACTCTAGCCAGTCGGTTTTCCAGGCCACGCTAACCTTGATACCAGTAGCCCAGGCACAGGCCGGTCATATATCTCTAAAGCACAGTCTTGCATGCGTAGAGCCATACTCTCTTGGAGTCTCGCAAGTCTGACATTTTCTGGCTAGGCCGCACAGGCCTCAATGGGAACTAATATGAAAATAAACTCATTAGACGTTAGATTTTAGAATTAAATCCCTTCTGTTTACCTCCCACCATTCTAATTTTACCCTGTTAAAGTTTACCTAGCGAGAAGCGACACAAATGCATTGTTTACTTACCAAATGTGTTTCTTTTGCCACGGAAAACCCTTATAATAAGCATAAATGCATAGCTCTATTTAACTAAAAGCGTTATTGCACTATATTAATATGACATATTTACATGATTAATAGATTAAAGTTGCAAAATAGGCAAATTAGTTTCCCATGTGTACTTTTTCTGTGTGTGCTTTTCTTTTGTTGGTTAGTTATAACACTTCACACGATTAATACATGTTATGGTTATGGGAACGTATTTCACAAAGGGTACACAAAACATTTTTGTCATTCCCCTGCTCCAACATTAACACTATCCCATTTTCTAAGAAAGCATTTGGTTTTCGACCTCACTGTCACCCAAATATGCTTCAGTCAAAATATGCAACACTAAACAAAACCCATCCACAAATGAATACGACCAAATTGAGCAATGGAAACACAGTGGAAGGACCTTGGGATAATATTATAGTAGGGAACACAAAAAAGTTAATTCAAAACACAACAGAAAAATTACATCAACTTGTCTTTGTTCTGAGGGGGACAGAAGAAGCACAGGGTAACCTGATTGGAGTGGGTGAATGTAGGAGTGTAACAGACAAGAGCAGTATCAATTTATTCAATAAGGAATATTTCACCAAAATGTGGCATAAATAAATCATGTTAAAAACACGCACATCTAAACCTCATATTAAACTCGTTTTAACTGCAATCATATTAATTCAGCATTTATAATTTAGAACAACATAAAAATCATAATACTCAACATTTGTCATACAAAATTATTCATTTTAAAAATAAACTCTAACAGTGGTTAAGTCTGACATAATGATTTGGGATGAGTTTCCTCAGTATTGTAATAGGACAGTGATTTGGCTGTCACCCCTGCATCTAGCACAGAGCTAAGTTTATTCACTGATGTTGCAGAGAGTGTATGTTTTGGGGTATGCTAGATGCACATTGCACACACAGAAGTTGCTAAAAAAACATACATGTCTGATTTGGGGGAAAATGCTATTAATCTTGAGCTGTTGCCAATTATCTAATGGCCTTACAAATATTGACATATATATGAGCGTAATTGTTAGGTCAGACATTACATCTTTTTTAAGTCAGTAAATAACCAGCAGCATCACTGACTTTCCTGCAAATTCTGAAGATTTTACCACTGATCTAACAGATGGATGGCGTGACATTTCGGGCTAAACACGTACCCAGTGTAAAATTAAATAAATAATGCAGTAGATATGTTGTGGATATGTTGTTTCAGTGTGAGATGCACTTCATACGTCAGGCTCTCGAAGGTGATAGATTTCTCGATGGACTGATGTAAACATGAAGCTGTACTGTAAACAGACTTTGCAGTTTATGGATAGATAAGTAACATCAAGTATAATTCCAATCAGACTGGCAGAATCAAAGACCAGTCAGACAGGGATGGTGACCATTATTCCTCTGCAAGGAGTGTGGTATTGGGTTCTCCAGGCCTACATTTTCCGCAAAACCAGCTACACCATAAAACAGACGTTGGCACGGAAACTGGAAATGCAAAAGACAAGTTTATTAAGACCCCATGGGGTGGTGGTACATTCCTACAGCATCCTTCGGTAATGCAAGAAGTATCACACCGAACATCGGTGCGAGACCTCTTTTATACAGTTTTACAGTAATAAAAAGAGTAGGCAGAACACATTTGCTCAGTTTAGGTATATATAAGGTCATTTTCGGAACACAGCCAACTCATGGAAGGAGTTACAACACCACTGGTCAGTTTGAAAGAACATTCCTAAGTGATGACTGTCCACTAGTACAGAGGGTTTGACTACGCATGTGCAAGCTTGACCAGTACTAAAAATAGCCTGTTGCTGGGCAAGTTAGGTAGTCAGTGGTACAGAGAAAGGACAAAAGGGCATGCTGACCACGAGGCAGCGCGTTTATTTAAAATGGACGCCAGTGTTCTCAAAATGGCCTCCGAACACCATGGTCAAGATCAGGGAAAATTTGTGTAGCAAAGCTTAACGCTAACCCGATCACTGTCAAATTACGACAGGAGCCCCATGACAAATTACTTGCCCAGTAAGGACACTCTTTGATTAACTGGAGATAGACTTATGGCAATATATAGAGCGCACCCAGCTAATTTAGAAAGTGGCACAATGTCAGCCAAGTGCCAAATTTGTATATCCTTATATCCGGCTGCCCAGAACTATACCAGTTATTATAGGCACTGAACCCGAGTTATAGGCCGGAATCTCAGGTGAGTGCCTATGGGAGAGAGCCTTTGACAACCAGTATATCCCCAGGCAGAAAAGGCTTATTAGAAGGTATGGCGTTATAAATCAAAATGGAGAAAGACAAACATTAGAATGTTGGTGCAGAAGGCTTATGCCAGCCATCATAAGCCTGGAGTTACTCCATTGTTTTTAATGGAGCACTCAACAGTCTAATGTTTAAAAATAGCCTGCTGCTTAGGGCAATACCGGTTGTTAAAGGCCTTCGGCACAGGCCTATATTGAGGGAGAGGGCCTTTAACAACTTGTTTAGCCCGAGGCAGAAGGGCTATAAAACTATTAGAACATCCTACCCACTAAGTGTAGAATATTCTAAATTAACCCCATCCATGCTCGTGACAGAACTGTTCCGTCACGAGCCTCAGGTGGGCTGTTCTGGTGACGGAGCGGTTCCGTCACGGCCTGCTCGCCGTGCCTGCGCGGCGCGAATTCCGCGCCTGCGCTGACTTTCTGAAGAGCGGGCGGGGCCTTGACGGAACTGTTCCGTTACAAGCACAGCTCACCCGCGGGCCGTGACAGAGTGGTTCCGTCATGGGCACGGGAGCGCCGCGTGGCCCGCCTCCCCCTTAGCGCTGCCGCGGAATAGACGCCGCAGCGAAGGTGTTAAAAAGGGAGAAACATAAACCCCAACATTGGAATGTTGGAGCTCCGTGCATGTACCAGCCACTATAAGCCTGGAGCCACTCCATTGTCTTCAATGGTGCGCTCAACATTCCAATGTTCTAATATAGCCTTAGAGCCCGCCGTAGTGGGCTCTACCGGCCATTAAAGGGCCAAGACGAGGGCCTTTAACAAGGGACCGTGCCTTTAATGGACGGCAGAGCTTGCTACTGAGTTCTCTACGGCTATTAGAACATTCCACCCCTAGAGGACAGAATGTTATCATTTGTAAAACAAAGGCCTCACAGAGCCCGAGTGGATTGAAATCCCTTTGGGCTCCGACCATGAGGCCTTTTTTTCATAGCAATAGCTGTGAACAAACATTGAAATGTTGGAGCACCAAGCTTCTAATAGCCTTTAGAAGCTCAGAGTACTCCAATGTTTTCAATGGAGCGCCGAACATTCCTATGTTCTAATAACGTTTATTAAGACCACTTCATGTTGTTGGGAAATCTGACAGCTTTGAGCATTATTAATGACCAAGTTTGGATTGACAATTTGTGACAATTTGTGACTCCGATGGTAGATGCACCTCTCTTTTCCTATCCTTTACTCGGGTGTAAAGACAATAAGAGTAGATGATGCTCCTTTGTCATGAGGGCAGCCTTTTACATAAAGGGTCCATCTGTGAAGTATCGATAGGCAGTTAGCGACATGAATTCCTTTATGGTGGGAATTGGCAGCGTTCTGCTACCTGACGTAGGGTTCTTGATTCCTAATGCATTACAGTGTGATACATTTCCTTTGTCCAACTAACACATCCTTAACACCGGGACAATAGTATGACATCTCTGGGATTTAAGTTGTGACCAAGCTGTTTTACCCGGGACTAATATAGCCTTGCTAAAATCCCTCCTTCAATCACCATTACCATGATCTCCAGGAGGGATGAAGGGCAGGGTGTTAAAGATCAATTTGATGAAAAGTTTGGTTCAGAATTAAATTTCGACATATCTTTACAGGCTGGAAAAATTGAACTTATGAAGCTTGCCTCACGTTCTGACTAGGAAAAATGTTCTAGCACAACTGTGCCCATCTCTCCCTGTAAAGCAGAAATGTGTTCAAGGACTCTTTCTTTCATTCGATGTAGGAATGAGAATTTCCAGAATGGCACTCTCAATATGGGGGAGGTAGTCACATTAGTCGGGTCTGGTGGCTCAGTGGACTAATGCGTCTACTGCAGGGGCCTGTATTCAACCTCATGGTCACAGGTTCAAATCCTGGCGTGTCCGTTCAGCTTTTCATTCATCTGAGGTCGATAAAATGAGTACTATTGATTTGGGTAACAACAAACATCTGTTATTCAGCACTAAGATACCTGTAGTGGTGAACGTGCGCTTTACAAATACACATGTTATACCATTTGCCTTCAAACAAGGGTCATTTCGTCATTAGTAAAATTGAGAATTTAGTACCAAGAATTTGTTTACAGTATTTTTACAAGGGCTGCTGTCAGATGATTGGGTCATTTGGTTGTAGTCTGTCACACTGGCAACAAGTACGGGTGGCAACAGTGGCAGCTGTCACACAGTAGTGTGGGTGGGGTGAGGGCATGAGGGAAGAATTTTTTTTGAATGGCACTTACCGTTGCCGCCTCTCCTATGTCCTCATCTATTCCTCCTGGACCGAAAACAGGAAGTACACAGACATCCCTAAGCCAATCACAACACTGCTGTCATCAGCATGGCAGCAGCATTGTGATTGGTCTGAGCGCCATTGTTCGGTACTCAGACAGGGACTGCCAGCCTGTGTGTGTTCTCCACCCAGGCTGTGAATTACGGCTCAGTGAAGAACATGTTAAGTGTGCATGTGTGCATGACTGTTTGCCTGGCCCAAGACAGCCATCCAAACCGGCATGCGCCCCAACCACTCCTCTCCCTGCTGCACAGACCCACCCAGCAAAAGGGCCTCAGAGAAATAAAATGATAATAACATGGTGTTTTTATCATGTGATTTCTTTTTTACACTGCTCAAAGAGCAGTGGGCGGTGTTCCACCGCCTTAGCGGAGGAGCTGCCACTGGGTGGCAACTATTCATGGGAGCACTGATGGTGAGTCTGGGCTACTGGGCATAACTGTTTGAGGGCTCAGGACAATACTCCATTGGACACAGGGCTCCTTGATTAAAATGCACTCTTGCGCTGTTTTGTCAATTTTGCTTGCTAGTTAGTGGGAAGTGTGGTCATCTATGGCCATGCAGGCACATGCATCAAAGGATTTTGCGATCGCAAACAGTGCGAATCGCAAAAATCGGCCGTTTGCGATCGCACAATCTGCTTTTGGAATGCATGAAGGGTGAAGGCCCTCGCAATTTGCGAATTCGCAAATATTTGCGAATTCTCAAATTGCGATTGCATTTAAGGAATCGCATTTTGCGATTCCTTAAATGCAATGCATGAAACTTAAAAAAATTGCGATTTCGCAATTAGGTGGAACAAATTACCATGAGGTTGAACCTCATGGTAATTTGCGAAACCTTTGAAAAATGCACTTTTGTGCATTTTTCAAAGTTTCATGTTGTGCACACACATGCCCTAACCATGTGTGTGCATAACATATGTGCACAGATTGATTTCAGGGGTGCAACAGGGTGTCCTTAGGACACCCCTGCACCCTTGAAATCGCATTCTCAATTTGCGATTCGCTAATTGCTAATCGGAAATTGAGAATGTCTTCCCTAGAGGCCCATAGGAATGAATGGGGAGGTATTCCTTAATTGCGAGTCGCAATTTGGAAGTTGCAATTAAGGAATATTAAGAAATCGCCATTTATTTAGCGATTTCTTGATGCATTGCATTTTGCAATTCCTTAATTGCGATTCCTTATTTTTCGCAATTAAGGAATCGCAAAAAGCAATATTGATGCATGTACCTGAATGTGTTTAAAACAGCAGAGGATCTGCTTGTATTGCGTTTTGTCTTGATGTGGCTAGCTCATAGTGGTAAGCAAACGTTGTACGTTACTATGTTTCTGGGATTACAGTGTTGTGGTGTTTCAGGTTATCATCGCATCTTCAACCAAAGGAATCTTTGTATTCGCTAAAATTGCAATTGACGTTCAAATAATTTTCGCAATATTATTCTTTGGATTGAGGTTGGGTTTCTAGTCTGCAATACTGGCGAGCGTGGCACTGGCCAGAGGTCCTGGAAGGACCCGGAAAGTGGAAATGGGCAGGAGCACTCTTTAATTAAGACATATTTTTAAGATGTTGTCAACGGTATGTTACTTCTGGCACACAAGGTGATAGACACGAAATGCATTTTTTCTTTTTTTTTTAGTTCTATAAAAATTTGTAATAAATGTGTTGTTTGCTTTTCCAAAGCTTTGAAGTCAAGCCATTCTCTGGGACAGGGAAAGGCAAATTTTCAGTTTCTCAGCAGCACACTTACCTACGTTCTTTGTAATATTTGATGTAGAAGTGCATGGCTTTCAACTTCAGCATAATCCCAGTCTCCTAGTCATAAATAGTAATTTAATATAAAAACAGACCAGTCAAAATATGGATATACTAATTAATGTGACACATTCCTATTCTAAGGGAAGTGACATCAAGTTGCAGTCTACATAACGTTTTATGGTGATGTTACAACAGTTCTGCTAATGCTCCACGGTGTTTTAAGAGAATTCTACGGCTGTGGTCCATGAACCGGAGGTAAGCTAGTAGCTTCTGTAGCTTGGCAACGCCTTGCAAAATCTCCTTGCTTGTTTTGCTTGCTTAACCAATTTTCAAGAAAACATTTTAAGCAACAAACTTTGCCCAAACGGTTATAAATTTGACAGTCGGATGTTAAGCAGCAGTGTAATCTTAATTTAAACCCATACTTTGATGGTGATATCACAAACAGCACACTGAACTAACCACATTGGTAACATTACTGATGTCATCACCTTAATAAGGACTGGACAAGTGGATCGAGCGCAAAGACGCTTGAAGCACAAGATTTTGGCCTCAATATGTCTGAAAAAAATACGTTATCATTAGTCCTTGACTGGGAACTTTCACTCTCAGAAATCTTAATTCATCCTCCAGCAAAAGGTCAGACATGAAAAACACAGCAGAAGAACCGTGAAGTATACTGAGTCCAGCCGTACACATATGTTTATACATAGATGTGCTGAATATAGAACTATGTAAGGAAGTGATAGCATGATAAAACGTGTGATGCAATGAATGTGTAAAGCCCTTTCTATGACCACAGGCAATGCATAATATGGTATGTCGCCTTTCTCTACCACCCTGGCCTCCCTCTCATTCCACGCACTCACAAAATGTGTTTACCTCATTCAGTTGCGTCACTAGGGTTGATGTCACCCGGTGCGAGTAACTCATGGTGTCACCCCCTCACGACTTACCGCATGGACCTCCTCTGCTCCGCCCGGGCCCACAGTATTTTTCAGGGGCTGCTGGATGTGCACGAGGCCCACCGGGCCCACAGTGATACCGCGGGTCGGGCATTTCCATTGGAGCTGGTAACTTCTACTATTGCCCTGCCTTAGTAGAGCAGCATTTGGAATGGGGGCCAGAATAGTAACTTTCAGTCAGAGTTTTAGTAAGACAAACAAAATAGAAAATCATCTCTAGTTACACTCAATACATATAAACTATCACTACGGTGGAACAGAGACAGAAAGAAAGACGCATGCACTGGCGCCCTATCTCACAGACCGAAAAAAAAACCATTCAAATGATGCTGCAAATGGCGTCCCATCATTAGCGTGAGGTTAGGTTCACAGTCAGGGTCTTGTCCTCGGGCCAGGGAACCTCCGTGACGTCCCCGCCCAGGGGTTTGGGACCGTTGCTACTCTCCAGTGATGCTCAGCACGCATCCCTGTCACTACGTTTGTAGCATCTTGTCCTGTTTGCAGTGACTGCCTTCTATGACAGTTTGCTTTGTCAGGAGCGGCCTCTCCTCACAGTATTCCTTTCCTCCTTTCATGTTGGCTTGTACTTTGCATGCATACCTTGTTCCTGCTGTCAGGACCTTACTGGGTGGCATCAGCTGGCACCTTTTAGCCCTTTTCTACCTCTGTCCATGAGCTGTCTCTGTTCGCATTCCCTTCCTTCCATTTTGAGTTCTTCCTTGCTGCTTCTCTTGGCCCGAGGATCTGCTCCGAGTCCCGGGTTCCACCCTGTCCCAATCTTAGCTCGCCCCCCGTCCCCCCCCCCACCCTGTGGCGGTGTGCAGTTGTTGCCCCAGGGCCTGTGGGTACAGTTTGCTGTGATGCACGAAGGGCCCTCTTGTGGTTTCTGGTATCACGCGTCCACTCTTCAGTAATGCCTGCTGTCTCGGGTCTCTGTCTCTAGTTTGCCCCAAGTTTCCTCATTCCTCCTTCAGCTGTTCCCTCTCCCGGGTTCGGCTCTCTCTTCTCACTATGACGCCCAGTGCCATTCATTCCCAAACTGCCCCTTACTCTCTGTTCCAAAGAAGGCCTGAAGCTTCGGGTGTTGCATCTCCACCCTCTGAGGTCGCACCTGCCTCTGCCCTCTTGTATGTATGTATAGGCATTTATATAGCGCACTACTTACCCGTAGGGTCCCAAGGTGCTTCGACCGCTGCGAAACCCTTCCTGGCTTCCCTGAGAGATGGTCCCTTAATGGGTATCTCCAGGGTGAGACCAGGCATCCCCGGCGGTCTGGTGGGGCCGTTAGTGAAGATGAGGCAAGCTAATGCCCAGAGTTGCAGAGTGTGAACGCTGATCAGAGTGGGCACTGAGGCGAGAGAATTATCCAGTCCGCTGACCCTGGTCCAGAAACCTGCCGCGCCGGGAATCGAACCCTGGTCCCGGGCCGTCCTCTGCTCTCGGGTCTGCCGCCTCTAACCAGTGAGCCACACTACTTCACTTGTCAGACCTGCTTCAGCTTCAAACCGAGGAGTTGAGATGCAACACCCGAGGCGTCGTAGTGAGAGGGCAGAAACTACGACTGACTACTGGAAGAGCTTTCATTCTCAGGCCCCTCTTGGAAGTTACCTCTTCATTGTAAATTTGTATTTTTTCCTGTACATTCCTCACCCCTGCGTGCTGTGTTGGATTTTGTGTTTGTGTGCCCTTCATTTTTAGTCTCCTGTTTTTCTTTGTAATGTTCTATTTTGTATCACTTTTCTCTTGTAACAACTAGCTCTATTGTACAGCACCCTGACACCTTCGGGTAATGTCCGCGCTTTATAAAAATGCACTAAATAAAATAAATAAATAAAACGGCTTCAAGCATCCTTCAGGGACCTACCAGAAGACCCCATACCAGGACATCCCCTAATCTGAAGGCTCCATACCCTATACAAGGACATCCCAAACTATGAAAATCCCAACCATGCCCTAAACCAGGACATCCCGTACTCAGAAGACCTCATACCCTGCACCAGGATATCCCGTACTGCCATCAAACCTGGGGGCATATTATGAAGCAAGGCAATAAAATTATCGCCGCTTTAGCGGCAGGCAACTTCTGCTAAAGCAGCTATAATGGGATTGATAATATGCATTTGAGAATTCCCATAGAAGCCCAGGTTCTGGTGTTAACATGGGCTTCTATTGGAATTCTCAAGGGCATATTTCTTGATAATATGCCCCCAGGTTTTTTAAGTGTCTTGCTTCTTTCCTGTAGCTCTCTCTTTCTCTCTCTCTCTCCTCTCTGTCTCTCATGGTCTCTGTCTCTCACTCCTCTCTCTCTCCTCTTCCATCTGCCACTCTCTCTCCTTCTCTGTCTGTCTCTCTCTCTCCCTCTCTCTCTCCCCACCTCTCTGTCACTCTCTCCTCTTCTCTCTGTCACTGTCTCTATCTATCTCCCTTTGCCCCGTCCGCCGAACATCCTCCGACATTCCATGTTCAGCTTCCAGTCCGCCTAGGCTGTACCACAGACCCCTACACCCCCCCACCCCCTCTTGACATCCACAGACCAACAGAGAAGACACACTGTCGACAACTGACAGGGACGGGGGCTGAAAACAGGGAAGATGCACAGGTTATTGTATGGACAGATGAGTAACGACAGATGGACATGTCACAGACGGTTACGCAGTGTATAGATCACTCAGATTGGATACGACATTGATTTTTGGAAAGAACATTCTGAAATAAAAGTTTCACCACGTCAGTAGACGGGAAGATGTCATTAAAAGCATTTCATGATTTTGCCCCCAGTCAGCACCAGAACTGCGAATTTTTAACACAATGTGAAAGACACACAAAGGAAGTCACAGTGAAAGTATCCGATAATCAATTTTTGGCTTATCAAATCCTGCCATTAGTCCCTATTTTGTTTCTACATCCCTGGGTGGGCGCCCAGCATTTGAGGGCACGGAAGAGCAGGTGCCCAGGTGATCACAGCTCCCCCTGGCTGCCCCCCCAGGTGTTAACATTGAACACACCTGTAGAGGCGTGTCTTCGGTGGAGGAGGAGGGGCTTACAGCCCTCTCCTCGCCCCATGCACGAGGCTGCACACAGACCTGGCAGGCTTTAATAAACCACAGAGCACCTGTGCCCCCCACACACATCACTCAGCCTCAAAGATCACACCAGGAAGGGATTCATCGCCACCGGAAGAGATCGGAAAAAGACCCAAGATCAACCGATGATGCAGCAGAAAATGATTCTCCAAAAGAAATAGCGCTGAGTGGGCCTGAAGAGAGGGGCGAGGAGCTTTACCTCCATGTAAACCATGTCCAAGGACAATGGCTCCACCTTGAATAAACAAGAACATACATGTCGAATGTGAATACATGGGGGACGTGGTCACGTGCCCCATGGGAGCGCACACATCAGCACTGCTTTGGGTAATGAGTAATCTGACTGTGTAGTGTGTACCTCAAATATTTTTATAAGTGCTGATTAAAGGACACATTCTGGAACTCAGGGGGTGACACCCTAACACTACCCCCTCTCGCATGAGGAATACATCTTTGCCACCTGACTGAAACTACAAGAGGCAATGGGGCTGCCCTAGCCCCCGCGATGCTGGGTTGAGCCGAGCCCTGGGGGCCACTGGCCTGAGAGAGCTCCTGACTCAGATCAGCACACAGCCCCAGTGACGTGTATATTTGTTTCTCACAGTCCCACTCAGTGTGACATCTTACCTTAGACTCCACTGTGGTGGTGGATAGCCTGGATCCCTACCGTAGGGGTTCTGAAAATCGCCCGGCCCTGCAGCACTGACTCGTGACTCCCCTGCCGTACCAAGACTATCTGTGTCTCCCTCCACTCACTAGTCTAAGCGCGTGGTGGTGGCGCGTGTCAAAAGAGCATAGCACCGGGGCAGGCCCAGGGCCGTCATTGGTAGTGCTATAAGATTGAAGGCCCTGGGACCCAAAAACTGGGTGCGCTGCCGCCGCGCATCGTACCATCATCACCACTGCTAGTACGTGGTGGTGCGTGAGTGGCGTGCACTGACTGCAGGACTTGTTCTAAGCAGCAGGTGTGCTTGCACAGTGCAGTAATAACTGCCCCTGGCCCAATCTGCCCCCCGCACCCACGCCCCCCCCCCCCTGCTACACCGCTGGTTGGGTTCCTTTCCTTTGGCCATCAAATAAGGGAGACTCAACTATACTTGGGATTCAGGTAATGTATAAAAATGTATTTTGCTGCTGTCTCTGGGCCACAAGACTACTCAAACATTCTTTAGTTTTCACTTTGTCTTAATCCAATCCCGTCACCCAGCAGCCAAACTAAATGTGCCAAAATGTGCCCCACCACTATTACCGCCAAGCCCCATGTAGACATCTACCCCAAAGGACAGAGTAAAAGGTCCAAAATGCAGTGATGCTATTTTGAACGCTGGCAGATTTCTAATCGTGATGAATATTTTCAGTAACGATCTAAGAAATCCTCCTTTATAAATATAAAGCAGAGCAGTCTGCAGAGGCGAGGCTGCACTGAGAGCTGTGTGTTCACAGCATAACCAGATTGGTGTCATGCCCCACTGATGGTGTTTCCCGGTGCGCTCCGCACCCCCTGCACCCCCCTAGTGACGCCGCTGACCTTATTTCATTCAGTTGCCAAAATGTGTGTGTGGGAGATACTTACCTCTGCTGTCTTCACTATTAGCTCACTAACTTGTAATTTTACACACTATAATATTCTTTAACACTTTATTTCACTTTTGTAAAATCATGTAAAAAAAAGTGTCTCAATAGATACAAATGTGGTGCTAAAGAAAATGTATTTTAAAACCTATATATAGTAGGTCGCTCACAGTTAAATCAACCCTGTGTAAAACGCTTGTTTATTATTGTAGAAGGTAGGTTTCAATTACTTCAAATACATCTGAGCTGTTTCTTATACGTTGGCTAAAAGATAATTTTATTTTAAAGGGCTTTATGTTTTGAACACAAGTACAATTGTGTCTTCAAATTTAATTATGCTTGGTCAGTGCTTAGTTTGTATGAGAATAATCGGGCCTGTATCATTGTTTTCCATGTTTCTCTTCCTCCCTATTCCCATATTGTGTTTTTTCTCTCTCTTGCTCTGGGTCAAAGTCAAATGAAGAAAATAAGTGCTGGTCCCCAAAAATGAGTGCCACTGGGCCTCACCTGCAACTGCTGCCGGCTCAAATTAAGAACTATGCTTGGATAAGCACACGTTTAATTCTGTAAACATGTGATGGGAAGAATTGGCGTGTAGCAATTCATGACTGAGGCACTGCTTCAACATTTCAAAATTAGTCAATACTGGCACAGCCAATATCTTTAAGTCAGTCTAAAGGTAGATTGACAGATACTGGTAATTAGCAAATACCAGCCTTCACGGCATTTCTCCTTCTCAATTTTTTTATTGATTCCTGGTGCAACACATCTCCAATTTAAAAGTTCGCTTTTTAGCTGCAGGGAAGTATGACTCTTGTACTGTCTACTGTAGCAGGATTCTGCTCCTACATAGAACTGTGCATAGAGACTTAGAACCTCAGTGAATTAGGATGTGCCAAAACTCACCTTAGTAGCCAAAATCCCCTACCAGACTAGCAATCAGTGTCTCATTGGTTGTTCCATAACCCCAATGATTAGACACCCCAGAACATGGAGCTTAGAATACCTTAGTCAATGTGGAGCATATGAGCACTCTTTCGTTATACTCTCATTCCAGCCCAGAACAGGGAGTAAAAGGAGACACGAGCAAGTTTGAAATATTTATTTCTAATGCTGTGTTCTCATGCGCAGTATCTTAGCTAATACAAGCCAACATATTATAAGCAACAAGATTATCAGCATAGTTACTATTCCATAAAATACAAAGGGAGAAAGCATATTACAAAGGTAAATGGAAACGGGTTAGAAATCACCTATATCTCACCTTCCCTTGCTAGTAGGTTATTGTATATCTACAGAAGGTCTCTTGGGTTTACAAGGGCGGCCCCATAACTCTGGTCCTAGCAGAAATGGATCACATCAGTTTCTGCTACAGCTCTCTGCATGCGAATGTTCTCCAAGTGTGTGTGATCATGCCTACGCAGTGCATTATTAAACGCGCCAAAATCAGAGGTGGCCACAGCTGCATATATGTTATGTCTACAACGTGCGCTGATCAGTCCGAACAACAACCACTGTGTTGAAATAACCTTGAAGGCCTTGGCACTCACTGTTCAGACAAAGCTTACCAAGCAAGGCTGCTAAAATAGAAAAACATAACATTCTCGTGTGAAGCAAAACACTCTGCTAAATCAAAACATTTATAATAATGTGTGCCATGTGCAAAGGCAGCAGAAAGGAAAAATGACGTTTACACTTCTAATAAGCTCATGCCAACTTAACACAGTATAAATGTAAGGCTCATCCCCATGACCCCTCCCTTGATCTGAGCACAGATAAGAAAGGGGCAAATTTGGAAAGCAGAGTTCAAGAACAAACAGTCATAACCAAGTTCAAATTGCCGCAGTGAAAAAACAGGAACATAAATCTCATAAATTGAATGTACTTCAAATTCGGAATTTCTAGCCACAAACATGAGGAAGTCAATAGGCCTAGGTAGAAAAAAATCAAGAATAAAAAAATAAAAAAATATCCAATGTCCAACATGTGACCTCGGTCATGGAAGAGAGAGAAGCGATGACACATCTCAATCCAACAATGTATTTGCAAAATATGTAGCAACAGCCTCCAATAGGAAGTCACTGTTCTCATCTGAAAACATTTCAGCCATCCAATTCAGCAAAGGAAAAGAACACACATGTTCTTCAATTACAGAAGCCTCTAGCACCATCAGAGGTCAACTCGGTGTGTCTTCAATGAAGTTGCGGTCCAAGAAATCTTGCGCCGCTGTGAAAACATTCCAACGTCCCAGGACTTAATGCATCGCTGCAAAGGCCATAATCCCTCCGCCAGAACAAAGCAATTCATGAGCAACTAATGGGGTCATAAGTTGATCACAATCAGCATTGGGAGACACCGTATTGCAGAGACACAAATCCAGGGCCCAGTCGAAATCGCAACTCAGGCAATGAAAGACAGGCTGGACGCATGTGAAAAAGGAAAATCGAAACAATAATCCATAAGCTGCTCAAGGTAGCAAGAGGCAGCAATCCATAATATTCAAGCATTCGGTTGCTGAGCAGCAACAGTCGCGACAGATCTTCTCGCAACACAGGACGTGCATCCATTTTGAAATAAACAAAACAACAGAAGTACCTGCGACCAGAGCCAGCATTAAGGGAAATCCACCAAACAGGCTGGAAAAAATTAAATAAAAGAATGCCGGGAACAGACCAAATATCATTTGAAAAGAAGTCACAAGGCCGCTGCTAACAACTTTAAAAAAGTGAGCCAGCCCTGTGGTGGAGGATGCATTAAAGGTAGTGTGAATTAATACTCCGAAATGCAAGGGCAAATCTGTATTTAATAAAGCATGCACTTCTGTGTGGGTGTTTGCCACGTGAAGGACAAATGTTTCATGAGCAGATGTGAGGGCGACTTCTTTTTGGGACAGTAGAGCTCTTATAGGACTCATCTTGTTGAACTCTGCATTCAAGGTCGAAATCGTTGGCCAGATGGAAAGATCAAGCTTCCCATGCGGAGGAGGAAACATTACATTTTTACAACAAACTACACCCTCACTGACCGTAACCACGTAAGAAATTCCGGCTACCATCCACAACAATCTTCATTATTTTAAAAGTAAATAACTCCCATTTGCCGGTAATGTGAATGTTGGTATGATAGCAGGTGCCGGTGTACCTTTCAAAAAACAGGCTAAATTCAGCTCATTCTGGTTACAAGAGCCATGTAATTGGATATTCCTGCACATTAATGAGTGATCTGGTGTTGCAGTGCAATATTCACCATTCAAGTAAACCTTTTTTCACTCCCTAAGGCACCTATTGGTAAATGGTAGAGACCAAGCTTCATGAAGATAAGCGGTGCCCAGAGGTTCATATCTGCCTATTGCGTAGTACTTCATACAGGCCTTGAACTTGAAAAGGGGAAAAGGTAAAGTTATCAACCCGAGGATAAGCCACGTTGCAGAAATTGTTTCGGCTAATGAGAAGGGTAATGGTTCTAACTTTTCATTGTGTAACATAGAAAATGTGGCATCTTTCATTGACATAAAACATTGCTTGTCAGTCAAATTAAACGGGGCAAATAATGATGAAGTATTCATGTAGTGCTATGGCACTTTTCCAGATTTTAAGGTCTGCAAGGTCCAGGCAAACTGCATGACAGAACGCAATTGATTTTAACCATGGTACAAAACAGACACATCTTCTTGCACAATATCAACAACAGATGAAACAATATTATCCAATGTGTAAATGGAGAACAAATCATGTTAATGCTGTTATCTACAACTGCCAGCACCTTTTCTAAATGTGCTTGATCTATAGCTCTAATGCGGGAAGCCACCTCAATTTAGGATAGTTTCCAAACCTCGTTGTAAATAGCATATATCCATCTTTTAGATCTGCCGGAAGCCGGCCCTTCACAAAATCATTCAGATCAACATCATCAGTTAATTTAGATGAATGCAGCTTAACCGGCGCCAAAGTGGAATGCTTGAGCAAACTTTGACATAATTTGCCTACAGAATAGGTAGTCACAGAATGGCCACTTTCAAAACGGGGATCCACTCTGACCTGTGTGTAGCCTGGAGCTAAACCCAGAAAACGATGCTGGCAAGAATCTGCACTTTTGTGCCACAGCAACCAACCTTTAGGATCCAAACTGGATATGTTAAAGGTAGAATTCAGTAACAGAGTCTGTAATTCTCTGAAGGAAAACTTGGTATTATTATCCCAACCAGAATATTCTTCTAATTCAGGAAAAGATGGAGCATTTAATTTTTTAGTAGTAGCCAATCCAAAGCAAGTTGTTTGTGAAATTATAGAATTCAAAAACAACATATGGTTCGGGATGAGGCATGCACAATATAAAGCCTCGGTGCCTTGCACTTGCCAATCTTTAGAACCCCAAACAGATTTAAGATCAATAGTACCTTTCCACAGCTCGTAGCCCCCAACAGCCAATTAGTCTACAATAATTTTGTGTGGGTAAGTCTAACCTTGGAAGTGGACAGTTCAGTCATTGTAAAATAAAATGCATTGGGATTTGACTGATTAAAATCAGTAAAATAAGTGAACCTCTTTAAAAGAGATGTGGAACTGCCTTGTACAGGAGTGGGACAATGTTCCCATTGTGTATAATTAACCATATTTCTCCTGGTGTTAGCCTTATGCAACTAGTGATTGCCAAAGTTTTGATAACAAAACAAATCACCATAATTTGCGGATTCTAGATACAGATATTCAGCATCAAAGGCAGCATAATATTTCGAAATCAGAAAACAAAGCCTTCACAGCCTGAACATCCCAATCATAAGAACGTATATTTTGTTTAATCACATCCCCCATAGAAACTCTTAGGACATTTAGGACATTAATAACCTCAGTGGGTCAGTGAATTTGAAATCTAATGGCATCCCACATAATCCCATCTCAGACGGGCCAAGCAGTGATGTTTACAAAAGCCAGGTCCCTCTTCAATCTGTGTGATGAAGAATAGGGAGCCAATGTTCCATTAATATGTCGAATGCATGTTCTCTCTTCAACATAGCGTCCATTGACAAGGCGGAAAAAATACACCAGAAATCCATTAGACATGAACAGGTAAATCGAAAAAAGCACCAACCAAATGTAGGTCCAAGGAGGAATCAAAAAATGTTTTTTAAACCATGTTGCAAAAACTGAAATTTTTGAAGTGGTCTTCGATGTGTGAGAGTCAGAGTCAAATGAAAATCTGGATTCAGTAGCCAAACAGGTTTGCAAATCAGGCATCAATAAGTCAGTTGGGTAAGTATGCTCAGTTTCATCAAGGTGAGCATCAGATGGAGAACTTAACAAAGTACTTAAAACTGCAGGCATCTCGAAGGCAACATCAGGCATGGGGTTAGAAGCCAGAGCCAAAACTGAATTTCTCAAAATCGATGGACATGAGACCGCAGGAGTCCTACTAAGAAGAATCGGCCACTCTGTGTAGTTTGACATTGTCAATGGATATGTACCTTTGTTCTTTACGACCTGGAAGTGGTGGTAAAATGACCGTTCTTTTGCCTTTCACGCCAAGCACTGGAACTGGAGCTCAATATGAGGGACCAAATTCTTTCTTGTTTTCGATCTTCTCTCGAACCAGTTCTCCAACTTGGGGTAGCCAGTCAACTACCGAAATCTGCAACGCAGCATCAGATGGGGAAACATCCTTTACGATGCAGCTATCACAACGCAAGTCATTACTACAACTTGCGCTGGATGGTGCTCTTGTTTAAGGAATAGTTTAATTTTCTATTCCAACACCTTCCCTACTGTTACATGGGCTGGAGTTGGAATAGAAAATTAAAATAATCCACTATCCAGCGCCCTCCAACGCAAGTCGTTGTAACGACTTGCGTTTTGAAAACCGCGTTGTAAAGTACAGCGATCAAAATGGTCGCGTTGTACTAACATATATCCCATCACATATGGAGGGCAGGTGTTCCTTTACAAGACTGTCTATCGTCTTGGGGAGATCCTGTAGAACATGACAATGTTCATCTACGTCAAAGGAGGCAGCAACCGCCGTCTGGTCTAGACCGTCAAGGTCCGTGACAAACATTTTGATATCAAAGAGCATTTCGTATGGGGTCCGCCCACCCAGAGACCTTATAGGGAGATTATGAAGGGCACGCTGTACGCTATTGAGATGGGCCATCCAGTTCCTGCCAGTGCCTATAACTCTAGCTGTAAAAGGCTGCTTTAAATCTCGGTTCATTCGTTCCATAACACTATTACCCCAGGTATGTATGGAGACGAAAACTTGACTTGGACCCCCAACGAACTCTTGGCACCCTTGTACGCCTTAGAGGTGAAAGCAGGACCCTGATCCAAATGGAAGGTACCACAGGCAAAAATCCCTTCAAAGACACGCAAGTATCTTATGACAGTTTGCGAATCAGCACTGAGGTGTGACCACACCCATTCAAAGCGTGTGCAAGAATCTACTGCAACTAAGATGTCCTTATACGCAGTATCAGAGGAAAAAGGACCGCAGTGATCTAAATAAACACAACCAAGTGGTCTATTAGAAATGTACAACTGTGTCTGGGGCAGACGCGTGGCAGTTGAAGGCTTAATCTGCTGGCAAATGTCACATTGAAGGACATAATCACACGTCTGTTTGTCAGTCCCCGCCACCAGAAACGTTGTTGTAACTGAGATACAGTAGCCGAAACGCCTGAATGCACAGACACAACACCCTCATGAGCAGCTGTAATTAGCGTGGACCTGCGGTCCGCATTGGGAATCAGTCTTTCACCAACGTCCGGTATTTTCACATAAGGAACTTTATCAGGACATTAGTGATAAGAATACTTTGAAGGGAACCCTTTAGGATATTTAATTCCCTTCTCAGTAGCGGATACAGCCGCCAAGATGTCATCATCAATCTTACTTTTGGAATGTGTAACTGCCACAACCAAATATGTCGATACTGCTTTTTTTGCGGCCTCATCGGCCAAACTATTGCCATCAGGGTGAACTACTATGCGCTGATGACTGAGAGTGTGAATTACATACACGAGTGGCAACTGCTCTTTAAGCTCAGCCACTCGAACCCAGATAATTTTATGTTTTATAATGCTACCCTTGGAATCACGAAAATCATTCTGAGTCCAAAAGAATAGGTTTTCATTGTAAGACTGGAAACAGTAGTAAGAATCACTAACAATAAGAGTTGTCACACTAGGATCAGCGTGCTCCAATGCAAGCATCAGAGCACGGAGTGCAAAGCTTTAGAATTCGGTACACTGGCTTTCGTCACTGACTCTAATGCAGGATATGGGGTAACAACCAACATGTGTTTTCCCTGCGACAGTGCATGTTCCTTAACCCCTTCGCTGCGGCGGCTATTCCACCGCAGCGCTAAGGGGGAGGCGGGGCCGCGCGGCGCTCCCGTGCTCGTGACGGAACCGCTCTATCACGGCCCGCGGGTGAGCTGTGCTTGTGACGGAACGGTTCCGTCACGGCCCCGCACGCTCTTTAGAATGTCAGCGCAGGTGCGGAATTTGCGCCGCGCAGGCGCGGCGAGCGGGCCGTGCCGGAACTCTTCCGTCACCAGCACAGCCCACCCGAGGCTTGTGACGGAACGGTTCCGTCATGAGCATGGGAGGAGTTAAGAATCGCCATTTTTCACTGCTGTCAAAACTTTCTCCACAGTGGAAAACCGCATTTCAGCCGAAGTGTACAAGTGTGACTTGTAAGCGATAGGTACTGTGTCACCTTCGTTAAAAGTAAGGTAAGTGAAACCTACCGCTCCAGGCATGCTTGTTATCACCAGGTTGGTGTGGTTATCACGAGTCAGTAAGAATTTAGATTCTAGAAGATCAGCCCGCAAAGATTGCAAAATGGCTGAATGTCAAGTCAGCTAGCATGATTTGGTTAAAGTAGGTTGTATCAAAGCATACAAAGGCTTGATACACTGGGCATATTCGGGAATATATGTACGCCCGAAATTCAAAAATGCCAGCAAGGACTGTAATTTTTCAGAGTTGTAGGAGCGCGCAGCTGTGCGTATTCCCAAGAAGTGAGGAGCCAATCCTTGACCTTCATTGTTGAGCTCGTTGCCCAGGAACAACACTGTGTACTCCGCAATGTGAGACTTTGTAAAGTTGAATTTGTGACCGAAGTCCGCAAAGTTACAAATGCGGTCAACGTGACACAGATGCGCCCAAATTTCGTCGTCAGTGAGATAGATATCATCCACATTCGAACACGCATCTGGATCAACTCTCTCTAAGAGAGAGACGATACAGGCTGCAAACACACCTGCACTATTCCTATGGCCCATGGCCAGGCATTTAAATTGGCGTTTTTTGCCGCCACTGGTAAAACTGGTCCATTGGGAACTTAGACCAGACAGATTGTGAGCAAAAAAAATGTTGGATATATCAAGTGTGGTTTTAAACCTTTTTCGCACAAGACCATCCACTAAAGCAGAGCCTTGGGTATTCTGCGCTGCACAGGTACGGCAATGCGAGTTCAAATGCCGGTAATCCAATAACAAACGGTACGAACCATCAGGCTTGGTCACAGTAAAAAGTGGGTTATTCATTGATGACACACAAGTTTCAATCACTCCTTGATATTCTAATTGTTCAAGGATTTCAACAACGGAAGCCGTAGCTTCACGCCGGATGGGATATTGAGGTTGAGGCTGTGGCATAGACTGCAAGGGAATCTCGTGGTGCGGGGTAAATTTATCCCAACTACAATGAATACGGTGCAAAGCCGGCGCAAAGGCCTTAGTCCACTCTTCTGCAAAATTTAGCGCATGCTCCTTAGACACTGTGTGCGCGAAACTAAGGAGGATTACCTCCTCCCCACTCGGAGCTGAGAGAAAAAAAGGTGGGGGCCAGTCAGCCTCCGCTAACAAAATGTCATAGGTAGTTGTAAGATTCTCCCAAAATACCCCTTTTATGGTACGTTGCATGTCACCCTCAATTAAAAGGACAATTTCGAAAAGCCTATCAGGGGGTGCTACTCTAGTATCAGCTGTCTCTACAACAACATATTGATCTGTCGCTGTCACCTTCAGTAGTGGACGCAGGACCTCTTGCACTATGGTAATCTCCGCTGCGCTGTCCAACAACGTCAGCGCCCATGTCTGATTACGAAGCTGCGTTCTCACTATCTGTGGCATATCTCGCTGTTAAAGCAGCAACTTTCTTTTTCTGAAACTGGGATCTTTTCTGTGAAGAATCCTCCTGCTTGCCTTTTCCGTCTTTTGGCCGGGGCTGGTCGTGACACTGCTGGCCACCCCTACCTCTTCCGCCGCCTCCACCGCCAGACAAAGAGGCCGATGTGTCCTGTAAAAAACGAGGAGAGCGTTGATCTGGAACCTGAAATCTATAAGGCGACTTAATCGTACTGCAGTCACGCAACTCATAAACGCGCTCAGTAGACGCACACACTGGTGATGGGACTCCTGTTTCTGTTGCTGTTTCCCCTGTTTTTTATTTATTTTCCAATTTTTCTTTGGAGCAGTGGATTGAACATCCGTTTCAGACTTCAAGCCTGAGGTTGTTTTTTACCTTTAGTAGTAAAGGGCTTGACACCTAAATTATTGCCGCCAATGGGTTTATAAGCCGCGTAATAATTCTCTGTAACTGTCTGGGTTTTTCGGCATCAGGGACATCGCATAAGGCATTAGCCACTTGTAAGTTCACTGCATCTCCCTTTGTATTAGAAAGGACCAGATCGGAAACTACGCCAAATGTGCCAACGAGTCTCATTCCCAATTCAACCGCAGCCTCAGGTCCGTGTTCGTCCTGAACACGTTTAATAACCGTCGGAAGGACAGCCATTGACGGAGTGCCGAAGGCATCTTGTGTACACTGCCGCAAAAATCCTACCCCATGACTCACAGTCACCGGCTTCCTGTACCAAGTCCTTGAGTAAACTAATTGTAAGAATCCTGTGTTTTTCAACGGGAGTCGAATTAGGAAACACTGCTTCCAGCTAGTCAAACTTCTCGGCAAGCCAAAAAGGCATATCATCCTTATCCTGGGGACGCTTGCCCATTACTGCATTGATCATCATGGGACTAATCTTCATTCCGCTCGGTCCAGGTGAGGAAATATGAATTTTATGATCAATTGTGTCCCCTATCTTAGACCCCAACGACTCCGTGTACGTGCTACAAGTACATGTATGTTCCCTCCACTTCCAGCTATGAAGACGCAAATACATTTGCGTCCAACGTTAACATGTCCTCTTTCAGATCCACCATGAATGGGTCGAATATTCCGTTCCTAAATATGCCTTGCCAACGTCTTTATGTGGTGTACTTTACACGTTTTTCAGCTCTGGCGAAGTAGGCCCTGAATTGTGCCATCGAGCCTTTTCCTGCCTTCTGCCTCTGAATGTTTCAGCCGGGGCCTGCATCTGTACCCGTGACTTTTGTCTCACTCCCTGCGCGGCTAGCGGTGCTTGGCTCGGCCTGTTGCCTGCCAAGACTGTATTCAACCTTCAAGTTATCTGCTCCGCTCCTCGAAAAATACATTCCTGTCTAGTAGTTCAAGTAAACATCCTTCCAGCTGCAGAGCAAAGGGCCCGGCCTCACTGTCTCCGTGCAAGTAATTCATAGCTCCTGTTACCATGGTAGGCCCATGCCCCCTCGCATCTCATGCAGACACGTAGACGCTTATACACGCACTCACAGTTAGTATAGAATAGCCTCTGCCCGAGAGACCTTTCCTTCCAGATAATATAGTTCCTTAAACACGAGATATTAGATACGATTTGGGATTAGGTTGATCTGACATCCCAGACTTCTGTCTCCTCATGTAGGGCTAAATGTCAAGTCCCCTTCACCCTCCAGTTACACGTCAATCACACGTCATGCTGCCTGCGCGCGCATCTCTACCATGTATTTCTGCTGACACTGCAGGATTCTCTTGTGGATCCACCCACTTGTGATATCTTCTTAATGACGTTTCTAGTACACACCTTCATGCACGCCTATTGTAACGCCTTTTCATTACGTATGTGTACTCTTATCTCTCCTCTCAGCTGTTACGCCTCCTGCATCTGTCTTTACTGTAATGCATTGACTATATATACGAATAATTGTCAATAAAGTATTGTCTGTCAGTCCCTTCCCGAACCTATGTGGTGACGGAATGGTATGCTACCTTGGTTCGAACCAATACCAATTCCTTTTTAAGGAATAAAACCCCTTTATAAACCTCAAATATCACGGATTTTGCCTCTTCTTTTTGACTGAGTTATTCTTATTGAATTTTACCGCATAAATTAAGTATAGGTAATTTAAATTTACCACACAGGTGGAAGGGCCACAATACCAGGGGCCCTGCCCTGGAAATTGTGGGTAATATATTGAACTAGGGCCCGCATAACACCAATAGAAGAGTTATATAGTGTCCATAATTCAGCAACGGGGAGAGTCCCCGCACGAGGATGCGGGGTAAATCCAGCCAACACAGGCCAAGAAGCGCCTGGGATGAACAAAGGACTTAATCGAGCCACCGTTAAACTATGGGGATGGGCGCCCTTAAACCAAACACGGTGCTGCCATGCAGAAATCATAACCTCCTGTGTCCTATATGGAACATTCTCCCCAGGCACAGGTGTGTGAGTATAAGTGTGAAACACCTGAATAGTCGCATCCACAGCGGGAAATGTCACCCATGAGTAGTAAATCTCAAAAGGGTATGCCACCTCAGCACTCACTACAAAAATAATGGCCATGCCCTCCAAGCCGACATTAAGTGCTTGCTAATGGTTGCGTACCGCAATGCGACTATGCTGCGGTATGTGAATGTCATCCATAGCGACACAGGGAAGAAAAGGTACAATGTAAAATAATGTAGCACAACTGAGTAGTAATTCAAAAGGAAACCGTTTTGAAAGATTCAAACTTGAAAAAACCTATGTAACTATAGGTAGGCTTGTTCGACACTACTGTTAGCCGGAAACAATAGCGAAGGGGTTAAGGACTGAAGTACTACTCAAGCGTCATGTAATAAGACCACCAGCGTTGAGCGCCATGTAGCAAGGATTCTGCTCCTACACAGAACTGTGCATAGAGACTTGGAACCCCAGTGAATTAGGGTGCGCCAAAACTCACCTTAGTAGCCAAAATCCCCTACCATACTAGCAATCAGTGTTTCATTGGTTCTTCCATAACCCCAATGATTAGACAACCCAGAACATGGAATTTAGAATACCTCATGCAATGTGGAACACATGAACACTCTTTCGTTAGACTCTCATTCCAGTCCAGAACAGGGGGTAAAAGGAGACACGAGCAAGTTTGAAATATTTATTTCTAATGCTGTGTTCTCATGCGCAGTATCTTAGCTAATACAAGTAAACATATTATAAGCAACAAGATTATCAGCATAGTTACTATTACATAAAAAATAAAGGGAGAAAGCATATTACAACGCTAAATGGAAACAGATTAGAATACACCTATATCTCACCCTCACTTGCTAGTAGGTTATTTTATATCTACAGAAGGTCTCTTGGGATTACAAGGGCAGTCCGATACCTCTGGTCCTAGCAGAAATGGATCACATCAGTTTCTGCCACAGCTCTCTGCATGCGAATGTTCTCCAAGTGTGTATGATCATGCCTACGCAATGCATTATTAAACGCGCCAAAATAAGAGGTGGCCGCAGCTGCATATATGTTATGTCTAGAACGTGCACTGATCAGTCCGAACAACAACCACTGTGTTGAAATAACCTTGAAGGCCTCGGCACTCTCTGTTCAAACAAAGCTTACCAAGCAAGGCTGCTAATATAGAAAAACATATTATTCTCGTATAAAGCGAAACACTCTGCTAACTCTAAACATTTATAATAATGTGTGCCGTGTGCAAAGGCAGCAGATAGGGAAAAATGGTGTTTAAACTTCTAATAGGCTCATGCCAACTTAACACAGTATAAATGTAAGGCTCATCCCCATGACACTACTTAGAAAAGTGAGTGCATTGAATTTTCTCCTTCTTATTACTACTTAAGGCTGTTTTAAATGGGTGTCAATTATCTTTTGCAAACAAACAATCCACAATAGTTTCCTTGGCGAAGTTCCCTGCCCAGAAGCACTTTGAAAAGGGACTGTGGGCAAAGTGAACTTGTTATGTGATTCAAACACAGTTGCATGGGCATTTTACACTGTAAATAAAAACATTGTCAGGCTTAGGGTGGAGATTCCTCATGCACTACCTATTTCTTGTAGATGTCACACTTACAAACCAAACACTCCTTAAAGACTCCCTTTCTCACCCTTGTGTGATGGTGGTAGAGTGTACAATTTTTTGGGAGAAAGGCAAACATATCCACAGCTCAATTGTGTCTGAGAAATAAAACCTGTAAAGTCCAAACCACCTCCCTGATCAATTAGTTGCATAAACAATGATATGCACCTTTTAATTCCCATAGTCAGTTACCAGGAATTTGAGATATTATAGTGATGTTGTAATACGATGACTTCAAGGACTCGAGACATGCAGTCATGTTCCTGTCCTTGTGCTGGAGGTTAGCTGTAAAATAGCAGCAAATTCTACATTGAAGATCTCATTCGTTTGACAGGTGTCCTTTCAAGGTGTCTTTCGCAGTTTTTACAAAGCAAAAAACCTTTATGCACTTGGTGGAATTCAGCTGGGGTATGATGCAATTTCTGTACAGTATGTGAGTTCTAATCTATACTACTATAATAAAGTAAGAACTTTCAGGCTTTGAGGTGGGTAAACTCGGGAACCACTGCGCCAATCTACACACCCGATACACCGTTGAAATCGTCAGGGTGTGTAGATGATTATAGGCTTTATAAATGTCAAAATAAAACGTTATTTACAATATTTATATTTTTTTTAAAAGTAGTCCCCCCAAAGAAGCGCCGGCCGCGACGTGCGTGCTCACGTCACCACGGGGAGTAGATGCATCAGAGGAGCGGCGGACATGGCGTGGGGGAGGAGCGGTGACGTGAGGCCAGCGGCGGTGGGAGCAGTGGAGAGGCGGACATGGAGCGGGGAGGAGCGGTGGCGGACAGGCGGTGAGGAGCAGAGAGGCGAGGAGCGGTAAACTAAGAAGCAGCGGATCAGGTAAGCCTCTGGGGACAATGCCGGGGCAGGCGGGTGTCGGGCCGCAGTGAGAAGCAGAGAGGCGAGGAGCGGGGTCGGGGCAGACAGGGGACGGGGCGGGCGGGGGCACGGGCTGCTGCGGGGTCTGGGCAGGCGGGAGACGGGGCGGGCGGGGGCACGGGCTGCTGGGCAATGTCGGGTCAGGCGGGGTAGGAGAAGCCTGAATGCTCCCATCCAAGGTCGGGATGGGCTACTAGTTATAATGATAAAACTAAACCGGTATTGTAAAGCACGAACAATTACCCATAAGGGTGTTAAGGCACTAGGGGCCGTAGGGAAGATTAAGCAAGCTATTGCCCAGCGTCACATGGTGCTGGGCTAACCTGCCGCTGGTGATTGAACCGTGAGCCCGGAGTCAGCTGCCCTGGCCACTGCTCCACATCTGTTCCCTCTAGAACAGTGATAGGGCTATTAATGGATTGCTGCTTATTTTCGAGGGTGACAATATGTGGAATATTTGAGTCAAATATTGTCATATCCTGCCACTGAATGTCCCATTCATTCAAATAAGACTTACACTGGAAACCCAGTCCTTTTGAGCGGGTGCGGAATGGATGATGAATTACAGCGGCATTCTTTACTCAATAAAGGGACTTCCAGCGGGCTGGCTTGGATTGGATGGTTCATGGCCACTGCTTCACTTCTTCACTGACACTTGGGACTAAGTGCTGTGCTGAGTTTTAGCAGGCAAAACTTTCAAGTTAAATCCCACCTGCCTTAGAAGACACCTGGCTTCAAGGAGCTTAACTTTGCCTCAGGTGAAGTCAGGTAAACTGCACCTGTGTTCCTGAAGGTCGATGTTTCCCGCCGTTTCCCGACTTTGTTGACAAAGATTAAACGTTGCACAGCCTTAATATTAATTCGAGATAAGTACTTTCTCTGAATCAATGAGTTGTTATGTGGCAATTACGTGTGGTGGGACCTATTTACATAAATTGCAGAGACGAAGTTGTCAGGGTGGGCGAGTCACATATGGAAAAATAAAGTGTGATCGAACCACCATGCACCATTCTATAGAAAAATACAAATTTGTGTGACTGACCGCGCTTGCACCATTCCTACGCTTTACAAGAAAGCGTTGTTGTCCTCGGAGTAATTTGAATGTAAACCCCTCTTGTGTGCAGCTGTGCTTGAAGGACCGCAATGATCAGTTTCTGAACTTGAGCCCTCGGATACAATTTTCTGAGAGAGAGGAGAGCGGAAGATCACCATTGAAAAGTCTGCGGAATGTTCCTTATTCCACACAAACTTCCCTCAGTACCACACACATTGTCCAGGCTGACATTTAGATGTGGGAAGGGGGACGTTGCTCCTCTGCTTCGATGGGTAACGGGTATTAGTGCAGCCCCATCAGGGCCCTCCCCCACAAATAATGCAGTGCGCTGTGCCTTGGAGAATCCAAAACGCTCGAGCCTGGCTGATTCCTGTGTGCCTCGAGACCTACATGACCCTCGTGTCGGCGCAAGGGCTAAATGAAAAGCTCTGCTCCTGACCTTGAGGTGGCTGACCTACATGTGGGATGTCTCCTGCCTTGTCACAGACAGGCTTGATGTGCAAAGGCTGAGATCTGTCCCTACTCCTATAGGGCTTATTACAAGCAAACACCACGGCACAAACTCTCACCTCTGTATCTGCGCTCTGTGGCCAGAAAGAAAAGCAACTTTGAATTATGAAGATAGTTCTGAGTTCAGAAGATGTTTCCAAATCAACCTGTGCTTGGTAGAAACATATAACCTGGTACTCCCCCAAGTCCCCTTTTTAGGTCGAGCGTAGCGATGGACCTCATGTATACTTTAGTATACCTATATGCTCGAATATGTGGACACGAGACTGGGGCGCGCATTTTCCGTCTGGATTTGGCCTCGTGAGCGCGCGTTTGCTGCTGGCATGAGCTGTGAGCGTGTACGCGTCAGCAGCGTCTGTTCTCGCGCTCCTGCTTTCACTTTTGCGACGCCACATGAGCCTCTCGCAGGCACCTTCACTGCCGCCGACCTCTCCCCCACAGTGCTTGTTTAAATTGGAAGGCAATGTTTGGATGCTTTAACATTTGTCAGTTTCTCAGTCCATCCCCGTGTGACACCAGATCCAGCCCTCTTGGGTTTCTTTCTGATCGCGAGTCAGAGCATCTAAAACAAGAGATGAAACATACAGCATGCACTTGAATCCTCCCGGAATCGTTCATTATCAGACTGATGAGGTTCACGCCATTCCGTCATGGTAGTTGATTCTGTCAGGTACTGGAACAGTGTTTAAAAACAATTCATTGTTGAGACCAAAGCTCTGTGGAAGTCACGGCATCTCTTCCCGTCCGGCCACCGTCTCAAACCATTCTTTACAGGCCCGAGTCCAAAGCGAGCCAAGTTCAAACTGCTTTTCCCAGAATGCACCGCCATGATAAATGAAACCACTGCTTGAACACATGCATAACTGCGCTGCCAGACATGACATTACATGGCGACCTTACACCTGTTAGAGTTAGTACATCTACTCGAGAGAAATGCCTCGCCCCTTGAAAATATGCTCGTTAAAAATGTGATGTGATATAGAACAGAAATGCACATTCCAACGTTGCGCTAGTTCTTCCATCTGCCAGATAAGACTTGTAGTGCAGATGTATGGGTTTTTAGTTAAATAAGTAACACGGATATAGTTGGGGAAATTAGAATTGACATCTAAAATGCAATTGATCTCGCATTTGCAATACATTTTTTTTTAATATGGTAGCTGTGGAGGTGTAGGGTTAAACGCGCTAGTGCGTGTGGTATAAACAATATGGGCTTTAAATGTGCGGTCTGGAGAGTTTTTCTTTAGCGTCTAGATGCGCTGGAGTTGTTTGTAGTAGAAATAAACTGCAAACGTTTGCTGCAGGTGGTAAACAGCACAATTCTGTGGCTTAACATTTGAAGGGGACATTTAGCACCTTGGCCGATTTTCATCCATTTACACCTTTTACCTAAAGCGGGCGCCAAGGTGGAGACAGACGTTAAACAAAGGAAGAAGACGAACAAACTTTACTTTCGGCGTTGAAAATTAAGCAAGACATCACCATAGTCGTAAAGATCTATATCGCGTTTACACCCGGCAGATGTGCACTGTTTAGGCTGAAGATACAGTTAATTAGTGCCTTCAAAGGATTGATACATTTCTTCCAAGGCCAGGAGCATTCAAAATACACTAAAGAAGAATAGGCAGCCTGGGGCTTAAAATGAACGCAAAGATGCGCTGAAGAAGAAGAGGCAGCAAAGCAGGATGCTTCAAATGCGGGGGCGTGGTCAGATGTGGCTGATTAGATCCTTATTGTATGGATGCAAAAACAGCTAATAATGTACCCAATTATCGAACAGAAGAGGTCTCTCACTCGAAACGTAGCATACTTATGAAACACAATGTGAGCATATTACCGTAAACAATTACTGGTCATGGATGGTATTCCTTATAACAACATGCACTTTTAAAATAAAATAAGCATCTGGGGATAGTTTCAAGTAAATTCCAAATAAAGACAACAGATTCCACTAGCAGGCTCACCGCTGTATTTACACGTGATGAACAGCTGCCTGTTCCAGGGTGGGCGTGGAGAAAATGCTTATTAAACTGCGCACGAGTTGATGTCCTAAAGAATGCTGCAGTCGTAATCTGACGTGCATAGTGTTGTTTGCCTGTGGTTTAAATTGTGAACTAGTAGTTAAGCCTTGTTGCTGCTCCCTATAACTAGACATGGAATTGAGTTAGAAGGCATCACGCAGGTGTTAAGAAAAACCTGGCCAAAACACCAGTGTCACTGTATACTTTATCATTACTAACCGTTACATACTATACCCTCTGGGGCCCGCTGCAATTACACTAAATAAAACCAAAAACAGGGAGAGGGAAAGAAATTGTTTTATTATTAAATGTTAATTTGTTCTTCTGTTTTCCTGGACAAGTTTTATACAATGTTATTTTAGCCTCCGCTTTGACGAGTATCTATCTGTCTGTCTATCCTTGCCTACTCACTCCTTTTCCTCACTCTTTACCTCTTACCAACTGCCACCATTTATCCCTGCAACCATCCACCCACGCATCATCCATCCATTCGTCAGTCCGTCAGTCCCTCCATCCATCCATGCAGTCATTCATTCATCCGCACATCCATCTCTCTTTTAGTCGTTCTTTCCTGCCTACCTTCCTCTTTCCCTACACCCCTCATTGCATCCACCTGTCCATCAATCAGTCCAATCACCCACCTATCATTATATTCGTCATAACTCCCAGTCCCACACATGTTAAGCTACCATATTCATTCACTTTTAACTCACTTTTAATATCAGTATTCACTGAGGACTCTATTCTTATCTACATTAAAATAAACTTGAAAATAACTTGTGGCTTCAGAGAGGACTAATCTTCATAAGCATGCTCGCCCCTTCCGAGTGCTGGGTGCTGACTTGTAAAAGAATTGCACACCAGGTGCCCGCCAATAGTGATTTCTCAAACAGAGCCTAGTTATGATGGTTGTTTTGAGATCTGGCCTTTCAGGCAGATTTAGCCGTATCACCACTCTACTGTTTTTTTTTTGTTCGGTCTGGCCTTTAAGACATTTGTTTTCTCTAAACATTTCCCTCATAATCTATCCACTTAGAGGGGCTTTGGTCAGAAAATCTTCTTCTGTAAATCTGTTAAAAAAAACAGCCATCAAGTCCAGACCTATTGGTTTTGCCAAAGCTTGTTTGCTGGTGTTTGTCTAGTTTCTGTCTAGTGTTTGTCTGTCGAAGTCTTTTCTCCTCCGCCTTTATTCCCCTCTCTCCCCTTCAGTCTTCAGAGCTTGTTGCTTCCATTCCCTCTTGAAGCCGGCTTCTCTCCTTAACTCCTCGCTGCTGACTCAGCCATTCGTACCTCCGCTCTCGGCTCATGCTGTCTCTTCTCCTCTGCCCTTCTTCCCTCTCTCCCTTTCAGTCTTCAGAGCTTATTGATTCCATTCCCTCTTGAAGCCGGCTTCTCTCCTTAACCTCTCGCTGCTGTCATCAGCCTCTCATACCTCCACTCTCGTCTCATGCTGTCACTACAGCAGTCTCTACTCCTCCACCCTTCTTACCTCTCTCCTCTTCAGTCTTCAGAGCTTGTTGCTTCCATTCCCTCTTGAAGCCGGCTTCTCTCCTTAACTCCTCGCTGCTGACTCAGCCATTCGTACCTCCGCTCTCGGCTCATGCTGTCTCTTCTCCTCTGCCCTTCTTCCCTCTCTCCCTTTCAGTCTTCAGAGCTTATTGATTCCATTCCCTCTTGAAGCCGGCTTCTCTCCTTAACCTCTCGCTGCTGTCATCAGCCTCTCATACCTCCACTCTCGTCTCATGCTGTCACTACAGCAGTCTCTACTCCTCCACCCTTCTTACCTCTCTCCTCTTCAGTCTTCAGAGCTTGTTGCATCCATTCCCTCTTGAAGCCGGCTTCTCTCTTTAACTCTTTGCTGCTGACATCAGCCATTCGTACCTCCGCACTCGTCTCATGCTATCACTCCAGCAGTCTCTTCTCCTCAGCCCTCCTTCCCTCTCTCAAAGCTGCCAACTTTATAGCTGGAGAAGCAGGTTCAAGTCTTGTTATTATAGTCCAATTTTAATTTTTTGAAGAATGCAGTTCTACCGCTTATATTTGTCCATCGGCCTCCCATTTAGTTGTTCCCCAAATCCTTTTTGTCTCGAGAAAGTGAGGTCATGTCGTCGTTGTTAGAGACGTAGTAAAGTGACTACTTGAAAGCTGCGTTGAATGTGTGTGGGGTTCTGTCTGTGTGTGTGTGGGGGGTTCTGTCTGTGTGTGTGTGGGGGGTTCTGTCTGTGTGTGTGTGGGGGGTTCTGTCTGTGTGTGTGGGGGGTTCTGTCTGTGTGTGTGTGTGTGGTTCTGTCTGTGTGTGGGTGCATGTGGCTCTGTGTGTTGCTCTGTGTGGGTGAAAATGCAATAGGTCTCGCATTTGCGAGAGATTAAGCTATTGGCATTGTAAATGACAATGCCATTTATTTATCTATTTTCAAAATCAACACATAAATAAAAATGTTGTCAATTACAATGCCAATAGCTCTAACTTTTGCAAAGGCGAGACCGTTGCATTGTAAATGCTTGTTACCTTTGGTACCCACAGCCATCCCTTGTCCAGATGGGGTCTCCCTCCCTCCTTCAAGGCAAGTATTGAGACCACACCAATTTTTGGATTAGGGGGTGTAACCCCCCCGGCCATATTTATTTATTACAAAATTAAAAAGAACATTTTTATTACCATTATGTACAATTACTTGAAAAGCCAGATACACTGTTCGACCGATGATGTCACATGGCTAACTTTAACTCTAATACACAAAACACTCCTACTGTAAATCTAACAATGCATATATTCACTTTCTGCGTGTCCCCTCTAGAGCCTACGGCAAGGTCAATGACTGGCAGCCTCCAGATCCCAGCAAACTATGAGAAATTACTCCACTGGAGTCTGCTTGTGCAGGGGGTACAGCTTATCGGCCGGATACTTTCCCCCGGGCCCCCCTACGCCCTGTGCCTTAAACTCCATAACAGGGGCTGCAGAAATTCTACATACTTGCGCCCTGATGAACATGCGCGGCCCCCGCACCCCGACAGCCTACCTACCGGCTGTCACTGCCCCTAGAGTTACATGTTTCTGACCGCTAAGAAACGAAGACTATGCTTACCAATCATGACCTTACCGCCTGACCAGAAACACACACAACTAAATATGACATTATTACCTGAAATCAATTAACATGTACTGACGGAATGGGCGTCCTCCATCGGTACCGGACGATAAAGGGGTTTTCTCTGGTATTAGAGTGGAAGGATTGGTGTGTGTATACTTGATGAGAGGTATGTATGTATTTTTGGTGTGTGAGAACATGTTTTTCTAGGGCTTATATAAGTTAATGTATTGAATATATAAATGTTTTATGTATTGTTTGACTAATGACATGAAAAAGATATAATAAATGAAAAAAAAATATTTTTTCAAAATAATTTCTGATTGTGGGACAATGACGATTTGTAGAAATTATTGAAGTTATTGAATATCTATAGACACCGGTGAGAGGTCTGTTTTTGTGTTTTTGGACTTCCCCTGTTCTCCTCTCCCGGATTATCTCTCCTCCTCCAGGGACCCTCTTTGTTGTTGAATTGGTGTGTTTATTTGCACCACAGCCTACATCTCGTTTCTACTTTTACGGCGCCGAAAGGTGCTCGCTGCCCTTATCAGTGCTATAGAAATGCTCCTGGCTGTCCAATGTATCGCTATGTTTCCCCTGCCAAGCCTGTCTTTGGAAGGCGCTATATGGCGGGGTAGGACAGCCCCGTAAGTTATCGCTCACTCGTGGCGCTGCGTGAGTGTTTCCGTGAGTTCCCGCGTGTGTCGTGCGTGCGCCATTTGTGCGTGGGTTCCAGTGTTAAGTTATGAACAGGAGTTCCCTTTTTTATGTCTGGTTACACGTGCATCGTTGTGAGCATCACTGCTTTCGGTAATCACCTTGGCCAATAATCCTTTTAGTCCACCCCACCCCCTCCTCCAGCCCATCAGTGGTCCCCTTCTTCGTGAGTGACCCATGTCCCCACCAAAGTACATTTTCTGAAGCCCCTTCCGAGCACCCCCAAAAGCTGACAGTAAATTGCAACCTCTCTTCCCTTGTGCGTTTGTTGTAGTTCTGCGCTTTAGGCCCTAAAAGTCGTGGTATAATTCCCCTGCTATAATTTAATTCACATTTTTGTAACGCTGGACATTACCTTATGTTGTTTGTAAATGCTCCTGATTTTCTCTGATAAGAAATAGTCATGTTGCAGCTAAATTATTTGCCTAAGATCACACAATTAAGAGGCCACGGGGGAGCCAGGATAAGTTCTCGTAGTTTCAGGTTCCACTATCATTCATAAAGTCTGGACTAGAGGCCAACTACCGCTTAGACTTAATTTTGATGAGCTGAAGTCAGTCCGATAGCCATGTTAGGTGGCTGAAGGACAGACAATTACCCCTTGCAATAAGTCCTGCCCGGTATGGGGATAATGTTAAAACGTTCAGTGAGTTTGTACGATTTGGGCCCACACTTGCCCATCTTATGTATTCTTTAAATGCAGACAAGCCCTATGTGGTGTCAGGCTTTATTTACCCTTCCGTACCCAATTATGTAGTCCTACTCTTTCAAGTCACATTATTCTAGACCAGAACTCCCAGAATGCACTTTGTTCTGAATAAATGAATGGGTGGTAAAGATGGTGCTTCCTGTGACCTGCCTAACCACTCACGAGACTGGGCTGCGCTGCACCGCCTGTGGAGTTAGAGTCAAAAGTCACGGGTGTTTTCTCATTCGGCCAATACACACTGCTTGCGTGCAATGCCCTGGAAGGGGGGGGGGGGTCTTGCTGCCGCCTTCTTACTGTGGAGGTGGCAACAGGACTCTCCCCCCTCGCAGATGTACAGCACCTCAATGCCCTCTCTGTTACGAGTATGTGCGATTTCCCTCACCCCTGCCCCTCACTTTTGCGTCTCGCATTGGAGGAGAGGTATTGGGTGGGGGCTTGTATTCATGTCTGGGCTGCGGCCCCCTGTTGCTCGCACAGAGGGCTGCCTGGTGGTTGCGGCTGCGGGGAGGGAATGTGGCTGGCAGTGAAGGAAGGCGGAGCAGGCTGCCAACGGGCAGCAAGAGATCCGGGGAGGGGGCAAGGTTGGAGACTGTGCAGGGACAGGGTAGGAACAGGGTAGGAACAGAAGGTATAGGGAGGTGGGGGACAAGAGCGGAGAGTCTTGGGTGAAACACTGTGTGTGTGTGAGATAATGTGTGTGTGTGTGTGTGAGACACTGTGTGTGAGACAGTGTGTGGGTGTGACACACTGTGTGTGTGAGACACTGTATGTGTGTTTGAGACTGTGTGTGTGAGGCTGTGTGTGTGAGGCTGTGTGTGTGTGTGAGGCTGTATGTGTGTGAGACACTGTGTGTGAGGCTGTGTGTGCGAGACACTGTGTGTGAGGCTGTGTGTGAGACACTGTGTATGTGTGTGTGACACTGTGTGTGTGAGACACTGTGTGTGTGTGAGACACTGTGTGTGTGAGACACTGTGTGTGTGTGAGATACTGTGTGTGTGAGAGATACTGTGTGTGTGTGAGACACTGTGTGTGTGAGACACTGTGTTTGAGACACTATGTGAGACTGTGTGTGTGACACTGTGTGTCAGACACTGTGTGTGTGTTTGAGACTGTGTGTGTGAGGCTGTGTGTGAGGCTGTGTGTGTGTGAGAGACACTGTGTGTGTGTGTGTGCGACACTGTGTGTGTGTGAGGCACTGTGTGTGTGAGAGGCACTGTGTGTGTGTGTGAGGCACTGTGTATGAGACACTGTGTGTGAGACACTGACACGCTGTGTGTGCAACACTGTGTGTGGGAGACACTGTGTGTGTGTGAGAGATTCTCACTCTCTACTACTCACTACAACTCACTCTCTACTACACACTCTCTACTCACTCTCTACTACTCTCTACTACTCACTCTACTACTCTCTACTACTCACTCTCTACTACTCTCTACTACTCACATGACTACTCACTCTCTACTACTCACTCTCCACTACTCACTCTACTACTCTATACTACTCACTCTCTACTACTCAATCTCTACTACTCTCTACTACTCACTTGACTACTCACTCTCTACTACTCACTCTCTATTACTCACTATCCTACTCTCTACTACTCAATCTCTACTACTCACTCTCTACTACTCACTCTCTACTACTCTCTACTACTCTACTGCTCATTCTCTACTACTCACTCAACTACTCACTCTCTACTACTCACTCTCTACTACTCTACTACTCTCTACCTACTGCTCTACTACTCACTCTCTACTACTCACTCCCAACTACTCTCTCTCTACTACTCACTCTCTACTACTGACTCTCTACTCACTCTCTACTATACTGCTCTCTACTACTCACTCTTCTACTCACTCTCTACTACTCTCTATCAACTATGCTCTACTACTCTACTCTCTACTCACTCTCTACTACTCACTCTCTACTCACTCTCTACTACTCTACTACTCACTCTCTACTTCCCACTCTCTACTACTCACTCTCTACTCACGCTCTACTCACTCTGCTAACCCTCTACTACTTACTCACTCTACTACTCTCTACTACACACTCTCTCCTATGCACTCGCTACTACTGTCTACTACTCACTCGACTACTCACTCTCTACTACTCACTCTCTACTTCTTTCTCTACTACTCACTCTCTACTACTCACTCTCTACTACTCACTCTCCTACTCTCTACTACTTACTCTCTACTACTCTCTACCTACTGCTCTACTACTCACTCTCTAATATTCACTCTCTACTACTCACTCTCTACTCACTCTCTACTACTCACTCTCTACTATACTACTCTCTACTACTCAATCTTCTACTCACTCTCTACTACTGTCTACTACTCACGCTCTACCTACTACTCTCTACTACTCTCTACCTACTACTCTCTACTACTCTAGTCTCTACTCACTCTCTACTACGTACTCTACTACTCACTCTCTACTACTCACTCTCTACTACTCACTCTCTACTACTCACTCTACTACTCTCTACTACTCATTCTCTACTACTTACTCTCTACTACTCTCTACCATTCACTCTCTACTACTCTCTACCTACTACTCTACTACTCTAGTCTCTACTCACTCTCTACTAATCAGTCTCTACTACTCACATTGAAAAAACAGCGTGCCCTTACTCCAACCCTTTACTCTTTGCCTAAAGGCACTAGTGAAAAAACATTCAAAATGCAATAGGTCTCATCTTTATTACACTTAAAGCAATTCTGTTTGTAAACAGGTGGCTTTTTAGCTTTACTTTTATTAGTGTTTGTAAAACTTTCATGTACATAGCATGCATGTGGACGCATATATATGCATATGTATGTGTATAAATAAATATATATATTTATATATATATATATATATATATATATATATATATATATATATATATATATATATATATATATATATATATATACATATATATATATATATATATACACATACTGATATACACATATATAAACATGAGACAAAACTCGTCCCGGCACAAGCCTGCGCCACCAATTATTAGAATCAATCGGTCGAAAGAACGAAGAGCTGAACCCAACTTTAGTGCTAAACAACAGGGTGCTTTATTGATGCATGTTGCTGAGCCTGTCCGCCATTACGCGTTTCGACTGTCTCTACAGTCTTTATCACATGGTAAGGTCACATTACCTGCATTGGATTTAAATAATCAACACAAAGGGCGGACTTCAACATTACCGCCTCCTACTAACAATTCATTAGGCTTTTTCATATGGAAACAAACGAAAGACTATGAATAAATAGCCAAAGTCTATACATTAAAAAAACAATTAAACTCACAGTGAGTATTTACATTTGCTCAAAGATAAAAAATTGTGCAAAGTATGCTTAAGATACACGACATACATACATATTTACATATTTACATTAAATAAATAAATATATGTATTGTATTTACTAAAACCTTTTCATTGAAGTTAATAGAAAAAATCTCAAATTGTTTCCAAAGGAAAAGCTAAAAAAAAAATAACTGCACATCTATATAAATACCAATATTAATGCATCCATACATATACATACATATGCATGGTATGTACATAAACGTTTAAAAATACACTAATAAAAGCAAAGCTAAAAGCTACCAAATTACAAACAGAATTGATTAAGCTTAACTAAAGCCGAGACCGTTGCATTGCAAATGCGTGTTAATTTATGTTGCTAATATTGTCTTTCCTGTATTCCGACTGTGAAATATATGTATCTATCGGAGATTCAAATTTATACTGGTTGCATTGAAAACATAATTTACAGATTTTAAAAAGACACATTGTTGTCTAAACCATTTGCACGTCATTTTAGTTATTAAAGTGCAGCTTAAATCGGCGCCTGCTAAATCCGAAAACACCCCCCAAGGGGTAGATCAACCCTGGCACATAACGACTTCCTATAGCCCAATGTCCTTTGCTGTAAGACCAAGATATTAGGCTACTGGAAACCGTTAAGGGCGTTGATGTAACAACGTACTCAGGGCGCAAATGTGGCTTTTAATGGTTGGCACTTTATCCAGTAATGGACAGGACTGACCTCAGTCCTGAGCGGGACAGTGTAAACAAGCATTGGTCTGCAACTGCACACCACATGCTATCGGAAGTTACAGCTGTCGGGACAACTAGGCTTCAAGAGGAGAGAAACCATATGCGCTGACACACAAAACCATTTATGAGAACAAGAAGTTATACAGCAACTTTTTACATACGCTTACATGCATTTATAAATCGGCCGGGAAACATCTAATTCCATCTTAGTAAAAGTCTAAACATGGCACCATCATTTATATTGGCACCAACAGCACAGGATAGGAATACTGCCTGAATATTCCCATTTTAGATATTCTAAGGCCAACCAGCAACAGCTTGTAAGAGTGTGTAAGAGAGTACTTCCGAAGTAGTACTCTGTGAACTTCAAATTGCCTGAGAATAAGACCCACAGCATGCAGATGCCGAGCAGCGGGAACTCACGCACTGCTACTTATGTCCCTGAAACTGAATGTCCATGGCTACATTTCCCGCTGTTGTACATCGCCACAACAGCTGTTCCGCTCTTCTTTTAAAAATGTTAATCTTAGCAAACTTGCACTCGGTGAAGTTGGTTAATGTTTAAGTGACCATGCAATGCTAGAGAGTGGCAGATTTGTATAGTGGATCAATCTGCTTTCATTGGGCAACACGTCAATAATTACTTGATTTCTGAGATTTTCTTTCTCCTTCTGTAACATTTTAGAAAACCAATCTCTCTATCTCGTCTTGTTCATAGTGTATCCACGTCCAGATTTCTTACAACTTTCCACTGCTTTGCACCTCGTTTGCACTCTCTAAATACCGGTCCTCGCATACAGATACATATAAAAATAATATTCTAAGTGAAGTGTAAAGTAAGTTGCAGCTCATCAAAGTAAGTGAATTGGATACATATCTGGGATGTCTAACACGTCCCCCTTTGTTTATTAGTAGAAAGTAACTCTTCATCATCAATTATCATTTTAATGAGTTTGGAATAAGAGGTTAAAGGAAGAGGAGGATTTCCTGAAAACAACGAGACCCACTGTATGGATGGAAGTCTTCAACATCATGTGCATATGACGTCCCAGACATTTTTTCATATTAGCCCATAAAGATCCCCTTGATTTTGGCAATTATATGAGGGGGCCCTAATCATTAGGAGACCTCCTAAACTAAAGATTGCTGTCTGATGTTCACCCCTTCTGTGAGCAATGGGAGACGCGACTCCATTGATGTCGTTATCCATGGTTCAAGACTGGTAGTCTCCAGTGGCCTGACTCTGATTAAATCCTGGTTTTGGGCACCTGATTTAGAGGCTTGGGGGGTGTCCAGGTGCACCCATGGGTATTGCCTGCTGTCCACCATATGTAAATTAAAAACTAATCACTCTGGAGTGGCCAGGTGTTCTTTGTATACATATTTGTGTAATAAATGTTTGCAAACCTTCAATGTAATCACAGGTATAACCTTTCACATACATTAATATGCATGAATTATGATAAAGTGCTTCACACACTTTACCAGTGCCCTTGTTCGGTCTCGCCTGAGCCAGAGCGCATGCTCTGCTCAGAGAGGCTTTTAGTAAGGGCTTTAAACTCTGAACACACACTTTTGCGTGTGCTTTTTTTTTATCATCACCCGCTATTGGCCTTTGCATGCGTCTTTTTAAGAAAGACAGCACGCAATTGGCCAAAGGTGGGTGAATGTCCTGCATTCTCTCTCCCCTGACCTAGGGAGTTCAGGAGGGAGCAGCAGCGTGGCCGGGTGCCAGCTGCATACCTTCCGGAGCGCGCACCATGCTTGTTTAAAGTATTGCTTTCTGCCGGTTGCAGACTTCAATAGGCACCTTCACCCCCCCTCTTTTTATTATCTACTCTTCCTTAGCTGCACAGAAGAGCCTTGCATTTTCCACATTAACTTGTTGACTTCTGTACAACCTGAAGCTAGCAGACTGCTGGCTCGAACAGGGGCCATCTGTTTTCTAATGAGCTTTCACTTTCATGCTTGTTTAAATATTGCTTTTTGCCGGTGGCAGGCTTCAATCGCCCTTTTATAACCTTTGATTGCCCCATTCCATCTCCTTGGGGCAGAGGAAAGTAATTCAGAGAGGCCACGGGGCAGTGGCTTAAACCCCAATGGCCGCGCTGCATGAGCTCATAAAAGTGCACTGTGAACTGAATAGCCGCAAGGTGCTATGCTAGCCGCTCGCTGTTGTGTGATGGTGCTCACAGCACATTATACATTCTGCTTTACAGGCCCATTCATTGCAGTTCTGATTGCACCTTTATAGATTATTTGTGTTTTTATCCAGTGCTTTTGTGCAGTAAGAAGCCTTTCTCCCATTTTATTTAGTTACATGTAGTAGTGCTATACAGCTCAGACAAGCTCAAGAGGGCGTCAAGGCGCTTTATATGTGGCATATTAGTCCACGTTCTTCATCAAATGAACCTAGACTGCCTGCATCGCTGTGTTACATGCAGGAGCAGTGAATGCAGCGTGTTTTTTACACACCCCTTGTCGTTGTTGTTTCCTCACTCCCCATTAGTCATGGTGTCATCTTGTGAAAGATAAAAGTCTGAGCAGTCCCTTCATGGACCCACCCTGTAACCTGGAGGTGGCACACATCTCTGCAGCTGGCGCATTGACCCACTGAGTCATCTGGCTTGTTATTTGTGGAGTTTGTTTTTAGTAAGCTGGTGCACCTGTTGGTATTTATACTCTTGTTGTCAATTTTTTTATTAAACATTTTGTCTTGGTACCTACTCTCTTTTTTTTTTTTACTTAGCAGGGTTTCTTTTATAGTTTATACAATAAAAGTATAACAAGCATTGGCATAGCCAATAGGTCTTGCTTTTGGGACCATATAAGTATTTAGCTATGCAGCCCAATATCCTTGGTGCAACAACATCAGCTGTTACATGGCTAAACACTTACAAGGTCCCAAAGGCAAGACCTATTGGGTATGCCACTGCTTGTTTTGAGAAACACCCATGCTTTTCACAAGCATCTATCATAATATATATTATGGCATTTGCAGGATTCCTTGTGCTCTGCGCAACACAACAAGCCCCATAACAACACGCAGGAACAAAGAGGGGGAGGAGAAGGCGGGCCCCTCCCATCACACCTGCACTATATAGTGCCACCACTCACCCGCTGGCGGGACGTGCCCAGGCAAAGACCCGCCACTCCCATTAAAGCCAGGAAAAGGCATTCCAGGGCCACCCCCTTGGCTTAGTATTTTTTAAAGCCTTTCAAGAAGTATAGGGCATGTCTAAGTTACTGTGATCCGTCCTCATACCTCATCAAATTTTTGAGTGATGTTTAATGTATATAGTAGTAACCATCCTTCAGCTGTGGATTTAAGCTGCAAAACAGACAGCAATCTTGACTCTTGGTCGCAAGGTTTATTCTTAAACATGAAACTGTTTTACTGAATGGATTTAGCAATTTGAGCTACTTCTGTATATTTGTTTTACTTGTTTTTAAATTATTTGTGATTTATTATGTGTTAATGGGTTATTTACCCTGATCTAACCAAATTGTAATTGAATTGATTGGCATTTGCTAGATGGAGGATGAGTGCTGCAGGGTAACCCTATCCAACACATCTTCTGTTCTTTCTTGTGATTGATGGGAACCTATAAAGATTCCCACCACAGAAGCTATCAGGGTTGCATACATATTGGCAGTGCCCCCTGTTACCCCAGGCTCCTCTCTGAGGAGAGAAGCGTAATCCCAGCTTCATGGGCTCGACTTATGTATTTGTGAAGTGCATTTGTCAGTCATCAGGCACTGGCTTCATCCAATGGGCCACCTTAATTATTATAGTTTTGGGGCCACAGCTCACTGACATGAGTCAAGTTGGCGCTATATAAAACTCCGGAAAAACAATAATCCAGCGTTCATCTGCTTGCTCTGGGTCTCCGTATTTTCCATTCTTGTATGTTCATAACATTGTGAGAGAGTGTGTGTGTACGTGTGTGTGGGCAGTCTAGGCCTGGGCGTAGTTCGCTAAGTTTTGCTATGCGGAAGTCCGCAAAATTACAAAAAAACTCTGCGAAGTTCCGTGAGTGGCAGAGTGCAGTGCGAACTGCAGTTTGTGCTGATATTCCTGCCGTTCGGGCAGAAATGCTAGTCGATCGGCAGTTCGCGCTCACGAACGTAACGTTCACGATCGCAAACTTACCATTGACGATCGTGTACTTACCATTCACGATCGCAAGCGGGGAAAAAACTGCTGCACATCGCAAAGCAGAGTTTTCTGCACTCCGCGAGCTCCGTAGAGTGCAGAAAACTCCGCAAACGAGGCCTAGTGCGCACTTGTTAAACTTGATTGCTCCCTTCTTATCATTTTGCATCCAAAATTCACCAGGAATGTAGTCTGACAAGAGTCTGTTATTCACATCTGCAGGTATAGGAAATTATGATTATTTAGAATGAGTAAATCCCTTCCAGCATAATAAATACAATATGGTTGTGTTAAAACATAGTGCTGAGAGAATTTATGCTTGAGCTTGGGCAGCTATGGCATAATTGGTAGGCAACCCCCAGAGAAATCTATGGTAAATTTGAACGGTATCAACAATTTTAAAGTGAAGAACACAACTTGATACAATTTTCAAACCAGTTATACAAATTGAGATAAATATAGTAAACAAAAAGACACCACGATCATGAAAATTGGATTTAAATGCCTGGAAAAAACAAGTGATTTGTCCGTAGGCACAATGTCAGGCCCACCGCGATGGAGCGGAGGTCTGATATACCAAGCAGGCCATCCTGGCCAAACTTTTTACTTTCCGATGTTGAGCCTGATTTACATATGAAAGATATTCCATCCACCTTATTACAAATGCTAGGGTCGAGTAACCCATCCACCAAATTATAAATGAGGCCCGAAGTCTCTGAAAGTGAAGCCAAAATCTTCCAGCAGGACAAAGTCCAAGGCTGTAGTGTGTGATGATCCTTTGAAGTTGGACAAATCATCATTCTCCTGCTGAAGCTATTGGTGTTTGCACCAAAAGCTCATAGAAAGATAAAGTTGTTCATGGCCATCAAAGGTACTTCATCAGACATCTAAATTTTCTGCAGAGCCCAAGCTTTTTCCTTCAGACATAGTCACTTTTTTGTAACCTAAAAGCCTCTACTGGGGCACCGTCCAATTAAATTTAAGATGTGGTCCTGTAGAACCTGTTTTCTGCTCAGCAAAAGTTCACTGAGGGTGAAACCTTCCTTGGCAAACTTTGTTACCTTGTCCTAGTCCTCCAGAGGTAGAGAAATATGACTAGGTCACACTTTTCTCCAGTTGCTAAGAAAGTTCCTTCTAGGCAGCTCCAAGCTCCTCAGGGCAGGCTTCTCGATACAAAGTCTTTCGCCAGCCTGGTCTTCTGCTGCTTCCAGCCCTCTTTGATCTGCTGGGCTCCTGTGGAACAAGGAGGCATTCTGCTTTTTGTGTCTCTAAAGTAACCCTGGGCGTAGTATATGTAGTGGCGCAAGGCGGAGTGCCACGGAGTTCAAAACAAACTCTGCATACTCCGCGTAGCTCTGCTACGCACCACCTGCCTCCCACCTTCCCTATTACCAATTATGGAAATAAAAAATAAAAAACGATTTAAAGAGTAATGAAACGCCTTACCTTAGCTGCGGCGTCCCCTGGCTGCCCTCTTCCTCAATCGTGACTTTTCCCTCAAAACTGCGCATGTGCGGTCGTCCGCGCATGCACATTTCTCAGGAGAAAATGGGGCATGATTTCTTAAAACAGCACTGAAATATCAGTTATTTATAATTACAGTTTCATGATGCACTGATCTACTATAAAAACAGTCAAGGGGGGAGGAAGAAAATATTAAAATGCTAAGAGTTGCATCGTAAAATTCTGAGTTAATTTCTCAGGATACCTGTCCCCACAAGCACACTTTCAAATAAGCTTTCATGTTTCATGTTGGGCACATCTGCTCCCCATACAGCAAAACAGTTTGTGCTTCAAATACAAAAGTTTCTTTTTAGTGCTTATCACGTGGATTTGCTATGCACAAACCATTACGCAGCCTGAATTGAAAAGTGATATGTGGGAATTCTCGATGCAATGTTCAACCCCAAAGTCCAGATCAACAAATAGAGAGGTAGGGAGAGTAGAAAACAATCTTAGTCCCCAAGGTTACTAGAAAATAACAACAAAAGAGTGTTCCTGTATTAATTAGGTACAGATATAAACGGAGCACAAGAAACCAACAAAGCCCATTAGGTTTGTTATGAAAGCCCTCACTCACCGATCTGGTCGGTGACTTGCTTCATCATCGGGCCCCACTGGGTGTGACCGAATGTCACCCCAGTGTGCTACAACGCCAGATTTGCTGCGGAGCTGGTGATGTGAAGTGAAGAGGTGAGGGATATGTGGTGAATTATGTGAACAGAGTGAGGTGGTGAGTTAAAATTGCCTTGTATGTATCAAAAATTGTTTTAATATATGATCATCAAGGGCAAGGTTAAAAATGTGTTGGTAAGCAAGGCCAACTAATTGGATGGTCTGCTTCCAATAACATTAGGTGAAGAAGTGATTGGTCAACATGTTTCAGCCGGTATGGTGTAATTAACCTGGCATTCGTCAGGACCTAGAGTGAATAAACCCCAGCGGTATGGGCACGCTAAGGCCCACCCTACCAAAGGACTTGAAAGTAAAAAAGTGTGTCTGTGAAGTGCAAAAAAACGAGGGGGCTTCACCAACCAAAAAGGCGGGACGCACACAGCCTCTTGATCTCTGATTCAGAGACAAAAATTAGAAGCACTTCACAGGGGATGAACTTTCACCCCATAGACCGCAGGAGGGAGGGGACGGCGTATTTGGCACATCGCCCACGACGCCAGTCTCCCGAATGTACACCTGATCAGCCCTCGGAACCGGGTCCTCCCTTTCTCACCATCTCCTAACCACCATTCTTATGAAAAACAAAACATGTCTCTGGTTTCATTCTAGCGGCCTAAATGCTGTGACCCCTCTCCCAAGTGCCATGTTTTCTCCAGCATCTCCCTGCCTGCAGACTCAGGCGTCCTCCAACAGTCTGACTACAGGTGATTATCTGGCTTGGGGGGATCCGCAGCATGTATTTTTGTACAAGACTCCATTATTTGCTGATGGCCAGAGTGCTCATGAACGAAGTGGCGTCGGTATTTAGCATCAGCCCACTTGAAATAACATTTCTCCAAAACCTGCTAAAAAATAAGAGAGCAGGACTGACACAGCACGGAATCCCATTTAAACAGTATAGTTTGCAGGTAACATATTTCGGCTGCAAAATCGGTCCTTTTCACGCATAATGGAAGCGATTTGAAATTCACCATATATACACTCTGAGGTAGTGCACGTGTTGCATTAACATAAATGTTATCAGTATAGTGCACTCCATATGCACACAGGAATGACTATTAAACTCCAATAATGCTATTTCACAAACAGAACATTATGCAAGTGCATTTAGTCCAGTGACTTGCTAGTTAACAATTCAAATAACGAGACTCTGGTAAAATACCATAGACCAGCGTAAGATCCTCTCACCTGAGCCCCCAACAAGTGAAAAAGAACTGGGCAAATCCCACACATAATGCTGAATTTCAAACTGACATAAAGAGAGATAATTTTTTTTTTTAAAACTGGCTTGATCTCACAACAGCACTGAAGTAGCAGTTATTCCCAAAAACATAGGGGCATATTATCAAGATGGGGCGATACAATCATCGCCGCTGTATCGGCAGGAAACTGCAACTAAAGTGGCGTTAAGGGGCTTGATAATATGCCCTAGAGTATTCCCATGGAAACCCAGATTAGACATCTAACCTGGGTTTCTATTGGAATTCTATAGAGCATATTATCAAGCCCCTTATCGCCACTTTAGCTGCAGTTTCCTGCCGATAAAGCGGAGATAATTTTATCGCCCAGTCTTGATAATATGGCCCATAGTTTCATGATGTACCGATCCACTATAAAAACAGCCAAAAGGAGAGGAAGAAAATATTAAAATGCTAAGAGTCACATCGAAAAATTCACTGAGTTCCTTTCTCAGGATGCCTGCCCCCACAAGCACACTTTCAAATAAGCATTCATATTTCTCGTTGGGCATTCTGTTCCCCTTATATTTAAAGAGTTCATCCTCCAAATATGGAGTTCCTCTTGTGTGCGTATCACTTAGATTTGCTATGCACAAACCATTATGCAGTCGGAATTGAAAAGTTCTATGTTGTAAATCTCCATGCAGCATTCAACCGCAAATGACTCCCTTTCTTACGATCATCAAACCACCAGTTCTTCGAAAAAATAAAATGTGTCTCAGGTTCCATTCTATATCTATAATGTACTCCTACTATGCATTCCCTAACCTATATGCCCAGTGTGTATGTATGTTTTCTGTCAGAAATCCCTCATTGGATGATCCAACCTCATTACCTGAAGGGAAAGAATTTAGGTCCCCGTCATGGTCACAAGGTGGACATCCCTCGCCGATGGATCACTTAATAGCTTGGCTGCGATTTCAGCATGTAGCAACCTCGCAAATGACAGCAAGTGCTCCTCTCCCCAAAACCCAGAAATGCTTGTTTATTTATAATAGAAAGCATCCTTTCCTTGGGCTGAGATTTTAGACAGGCCGCCATTATTTATGTGCTATAAATAGCTGTGTGGCTGCATGAACGAAAACAAACAATCACATTTGCAGAATGTATGTATAGGCTTTGGCATGATCTTCAAGGAATCATGGTAGTGTTTTTGTGAAGTTGATTTTGTAAGCAAGTATTGTTTCAAGGAAACTAATCCACACTGGCATTGTCGCAAATGTGTTTCAAAAGTCATTGTGTGAGAGTGAAGGCAATTTAGGAAAAAAATCTGTGTGTATGTAAAATGGCAGTGTCTCCTTCTAGGCCTATCCGAACACATGACAGTATAATTGCATAATCTAGCTTGGGCAGCAGAGTAATTCACTCTAGGGAATACAGTGTTACATGATGTATTTTAAATGATCTCGATCCACACATTGTGCTACATTTATAATTAATGTAATCTTCAGGTTCGCAAGCCCGGCATTAACCTAATCTAGACTAGAGATTGCCAGTGTTAACACTGTCCAAAGGGTCTACTTTAATTCGAGTTTAACCATATTTCTTGGCAAATATGGGAGCAATTGGGGGATCTGTAAGTGGTTATGTCATAAACCTTCTAATTTACGTTGTTTGGAACTGAAACTTGTACAGATTTGTCCAGTAAACAGTGTAACATTGATTAGGTTCATCTGGGGAATCTCTGATCTATTTACCCACAGCTGTGGCTTCTCAGCATACATAATAATGATTGTGAGATCACTGAACCTTTATGACCTTTGGCATCTGCACACACATGAGTTAAATAACAATGGATATTATTGGACAGCCATACCGTCTCTGGGGGGCTCTGACTGAGTTTCCATGAAAGGGAGGTAGCTGCCTGTTCCACAATGAACAAAGGGCGCCTGGGTGTCTTTACTCTCTTAATTCCTGTGAGAGAGAGAAAGCGTGTGTGCAATACATACAAACACACTCAACGCTCCCCTCAAAGTAATTCTGACTTTTCTTTTTAAATCAACAAACAAAATGCATATAAGAAGTTATCTCAAATATTTCATGAAACTTTATTTCAGTAGTTCTATTACTTAACATAAAGGTTTAAGGCTCCTTGAAGAGAATCTTCCTTTCCACTCATTCCTTTACTATGCATGGTAAATATTGGTAATATATGTTTACTGAAATGACCAAAGGTTAAAGAGATGTAATAGTTCTGTGAAAATATCAATTTGAATGAATTTAAATGTAGCATTTTAAACAAAAAAAATGAAATTCACCAGTTATAGTAATTTCAAACAACAAGAATGTGCACCCCCTCCATGTAGTGTTGTTGTCAATGGTTTAATTTCAAATGTCATCTGTGATGTTATCAATGATGTGATATAATGTCATGAGTGATATAATATGTGAGGTCGTAAGGAGTGTATGGATAGTCAACGAGTTATAGTTACTCGAAATATCTATAGCTGGTGAATTTCAGTATTTCTATTTTGTTTGAAATGTTAAATTTAACCCAGGGTCTAATAAGGCGGTGAGTGAGGGGGGCACTTGGCCTACCTCCCCTTAACAAAAAGAAGGGTCCTGGAGGATTGGGTCCCCAGGGCCTTATAAGGCTCAGGTGGGGGACTGTATGCTATTCCACTGTACGCCACTCCACTATACGGTACTACACTGTATGCCAATCTACCATACGCTATTCCACTGTACGCTGCTACACTCTACACTATTCGACTCTATGCTATTCCCCTGTAGGCTACTCTGCTCTTCACCACTCAACTCTATGCCACTCACTCTACACCACTCCACTGTATGCCACCACACTATATAAACTCTACTCTACCATGCACACACAAAATTTTTAATTTGTGATGTCGTAAGTTCTGTTATCAATACTATCATTTCACATGCTTTAAGTGATGTAATATACAAGGATATAACCAGTGCATAGAGAGGGCACAAGTTAGGTTTAATGTAGTGTGACGAGTGAGTTGACAACACAGTGTATGGAGGTGTGCAACCTATAGTATTTTGAAGGTCTTGAGTAAATTATAAATATAAGTTTAGAATTTCTAAAATTTGAGTAGTTTGTTTTTTTGTATAGAAAGAATAAATAAAGTTACAGTAATTTCAAGGTGGTGCGTAAATTATACATTTGTAATAATTATAACTTTAGCATTTGTGAAATGGATGTATAGTTTAAGTTTGGTTTGTATTGAAAGAATAAATAAAGTTTGCATCGGGGCACTCGACAGGGCTGCACGCTGTCACCAATGCTATTTGCATTGACATTGGAACTGAGGGGGGATCCCTTGGTGAGAGGCATCGATTTAGGGGAAGGCTGGGAAGAACGCATATCTTTATTTGGTGACAAAATCCTGCTCTATGCCCACAGACCACGGCAAGCGTTCCACCGGCTTATCCATATAATACAGTTATTCAGCATTTATTCGGGATATTGTGTCAATTGGGATAAATCCCTGGGGTTCTCCTTAGCAGGAGGGCTCCGGCCCCTGACGTCAGTCTGTTCGGAGCTGGTGCAAAAAGAGATGTTTAAATACCTGGGCATATGGATCCCTAAAACAGAGGAGTAGTTTATGTGTCTAAATGTACAGGTGCCGTTAGATAGATTGAGCGATGATTTCGTTCACTGGAGTAACCTTCCTGTATTCCTTTCAGATAGGGTGGTTCTCTTTAAAATGATGGCCCTCCCACGGTTACTATATGTGGTCCAGAACACCCCTTATCGGATACAGGAGACATTCTTCTGCTCTGTCAAGTCCAAGCAGTGCAACCTGTTATCGCGGGTGGCAGTCCCAGATTTTCCCTTAAGAAACTGCAGCTAGGACCGTACGATGGTGGACTAGCCATCCCTGACATTAGAAAATACTACCGGGCCTCCCAGTTTGTTAATATTAACGCATGGGTTTTCTCACCACTAGAGGAACCAGCTTATAGAGTAGACTTGTTGGCAATGAGTACCGATAGTTACCTAACAGAGCTCTACCAGAAAGGGAGAGGTAATTCGCTCCTCCCGGTGCATACCCGGACAGTTATCGAAGCATGGCATCAGGCGACCAAAGCGACAGGATGGGAGTCCAAAATTAGAGAGCAGACTCCTCTATGGGAGGGTAACTATTTGGGGGGAACTGAAATGATTAACCGGCTTTAGAAAATTGGGCCTTATTGGGATTGACCTGCTGGGCGTTGTCTGGAACAGAGGTAAAATGTTACAATTTGATGCCCTGCAGGAGGGGTTCCAAATGGGCGGGGTAATTCCTCTGATACCGACAGTTATGCCATGCGCTTCACTGCCACCTGAAAGAGGGGACCCGCTACTGGAGTACTCAACACTCGAGGACCGTCTCCTCCTGGATCCCATGATTGATAAGGCAATATCCCTCACATATCGGAAGCTTGTCAACAATTCCCCAGACTGTATGGGCCCACTGTGAGAGGCTTTGGAGTCAGATGGAAGCCTACTTGAGAATGACGACTGGGCTGAGGCTCTGTAGAGCCCTCGAGAGGTAGCTATACGGGTCCGCTTCACGCTCATTCAGCTCCGTCTTCTCCATAGATCCTATGCCTCCCGAGGGGTTCAGGTCCGAATGGGTAAATGTGTCACTGATGAGTGCGTGTGGGGATGTGGCGAGAAAGGGTCTTTCTTTCACATACTATGGTCTTGCCCCATGATCCAAGTCTACTTGGGAAGGTATTACCCAAGTGATGATGATGGTGGTAGGAGAGAGTGTCCCGCTAGAAAAACATTTTCTTTTTCATTAAAGACAAGGTCTTTAATAATGTGTCAATAATTTGATAATGTGTAAATAATTATAAAGATCTTTTGAATGTCACACATTTATAATGGTTCAATAATGGAGCTCCCCCACAAAAAGAAAATGTTTTTTCATGCGCTATAGGTTATTAACACCAACTATCTTACTCCATTCCAATATGGCCGCTTCATTTTGCCCTTTGATATCAGCCATGTAAGGCAAGTACATTGGCTTGGGCAGTCTTATTTCGTTTTCTATGTCGGCTTTGTACCATAAAAACATTGCTTGCGACGAGTCGAGACAGGGAACCTCGCTAGACCTCCACCTCGCCAGACCCCCATCTTGCCAGCCATTGAGCTGTCGCTCGATAAGTAGTAAGCTGTTCGTTTTTTGATTCCCCCATTTGCGAGCTTCATTCTGCCTAAATACTGACACCAAAATGAATGAGGTGGTATGCACACCATGTTTTTTTCACTTATTTCTCTCAAACAGTCTTTCACAAGCTTAACTTGTCGCGTGCTGAATGAGCTGTGCTATGCCCTGAATGCACTAAGTAAATACAAACATATGGGGAGAGCCTCATCGACTCTCCACACCCAGACGCACTGCGTTATATGGATGCCAGATCCAGTCGTTTTTTTCTCCATTTTACCATTGTTCAAATTAATCCAATTTAAATCCGAATTTTTCAAATTTTTATCAAACTTTAGTCAGTTCTTCTCCTCCACGTTATGTCATATTATGTTTTAGGAAAACTTCTCATATTTTCGTATGTCCATCCGGACCTTTTCGGAAATACGATCCCAAACCAAACAAGTGTTCAAAGCAGCATTTCTTTATTTTGAAAAACCCAATGCATTTCGGGCTTATTACGAGCCCTTCGTCAGGGGTAACTGTAAGGCAACAATTTCAAAAGAATACATTGTTACTAAGATTGTTGGGTGCGTAATTAAATCAATAATTCATTATGCGCATGCAACATTATTAAAAAACACATATATATTAAGAATAACATTTTATCACAATGAAGTTGAACATAATATGAAATCCCTATATTCCGTGAAAATTATTTATCACCACCCGTTGTTCTAAAATATAAACATAAACAGCGGCAGATAGTATCAAATATTTCTCAGGCTTTCTTTCCTTTACCGCCCGTTTACTTCATCCTATTCAATTGTGCAATCGTGCTGTGTTGACGAACCTTTGAAGCAAAGTGCATGTTCTTTAAACTTTTCAAGTATAAAATGCTTAAACGCTTTCTGTTTCATACTTGCATCAAATTCAAGTATATTTAACATGCCCACATTAAACATCAAGTGTATTAAACTTGCTCTAATCAAAAGAAAACCCCATTGCACGCGTACCTGCTCGCTACTTTATCTCCTAGCAGTCAAAAACCGCTTTCATCTCCAGTGAACCGGAGCCTTCTTTGTGGCGCGCTTTTAAACTACCGGAACTCCACCCTTTGCCCATTACGAGGTAATTCATTACCTAGTCACCTGTGTGAACTAAAAAGCTTCGAAACTTCAATCCCCATAATCCATTGTATCAAATTTAAAATAAAACATGTATTCCATTAACTCTAAAACGTTGCAAGCTCATATTTATAACACAACCAAAGTCCCGTTGCCATCGTCCTTGAATGTTGCTGAGAACCGAAGTACGTGGAGTTTTCAAACGTGTTTCTATTTTGCTTAAAACTTCTTCCATTTGACGGGTGCAAAAACCAACGGGGGGCATGAAAGTTACAAAATGAATGAGGTGGTATGCACACCATGTTTTTTTCACTTATTTCTCTCAAACAGTCTTTCACAAGCTTAACTTGTCGCGTGCTGAATGAGCTGTGCTATGCCCTGAATGCACTAAGTAAATACAAACATATGGGGAGAGCCTCATCGACTCTCCACACCCAGACGCACTGCGTTATATGGATGCCAGATCCAGTCGTTTTTTTCTCCATTTTACCATTGTTCAAATTAATCCAATTTAAATCCGAATTTTTCAAATTTTTATCAAACTTTAGTCAGTTCTTCTCCTCCACGTTATGTCATATTATGTTTTAGGAAAACTTCTCATATTTTCGTATGTCCATCCGGACCTTTTCGGAAATACGATCCCAAACCAAACAAGTGTTCAAAGCAGCATTTCTTTATTTTGAAAAACCCAATGCATTTCGGGCTTATTACGAGCCCTTCGTCAGGGGTAACTGTAAGGCAACAATTTCAAAAGAATACATTGTTACTAAGATTGTTGGGTGCGTAATTAAATCAATAATTCATTATGCGCATGCAACATTATTAAAAAACACATATATATTAAGAATAACATTTTATCACAATGAAGTTGAACATAATATGAAATCCCTATATTCCGTGAAAATTATTTATCACCACCCGTTGTTCTAAAATATAAACATAAACAGCGGCAGATAGTATCAAATATTTCTCAGGCTTTCTTTCCTTTACCGCCCGTTTACTTCATCCTATTCAATTGTGCAATCGTGCTGTGTTGACGAACCTTTGAAGCAAAGTGCATGTTCTTTAAACTTTTCAAGTATAAAATGCTTAAACGCTTTCTGTTTCATACTTGCATCAAATTCAAGTATATTTAACATGCCCACATTAAACATCAAGTGTATTAAACTTGCTCTAATCAAAAGAAAACCCCATTGCACGCGTACCTGCTCGCTACTTTATCTCCTAGCAGTCAAAAACCGCTTTCATCTCCAGTGAACCGGAGCCTTCTTTGTGGCGCGCTTTTAAACTACCGGAACTCCACCCTTTGCCCATTACGAGGTAATTCATTACCTAGTCACCTGTGTGAACTAAAAAGCTTCGAAACTTCAATCCCCATAATCCATTGTATCAAATTTAAAATAAAACATGTATTCCATTAACTCTAAAACGTTGCAAGCTCATATTTATAACACAACCAAAGTCCCGTTGCCATCGTCCTTGAATGTTGCTGAGAACCGAAGTACGTGGAGTTTTCAAACGTGTTTCTATTTTGCTTAAAACTTCTTCCATTTGACGGGTGCAAAAACCAACGGGGGGCATGAAAGTTACAAAATGAATGAGGTGGTATGCACACCATGTTTTTTTCACTTATTTCTCTCAAACAGTCTTTCACAAGCTTAACTTGTCGCGTGCTGAATGAGCTGTGCTATGCCCTGAATGCACTAAGTAAATACAAACATATGGGGAGAGCCTCATCGACTCTCCACACCCAGACGCACTGCGTTATATGGATGCCAGATCCAGTCGTTTTTTTCTCCATTTTACCATTGTTCAAATTAATCCAATTTAAATCCGAATTTTTCAAATTTTTATCAAACTTTAGTCAGTTCTTCTCCTCCACGTTATGTCATATTATGTTTTAGGAAAACTTCTCATATTTTCGTATGTCCATCCGGACCTTTTCGGAAATACGATCCCAAACCAAACAAGTGTTCAAAGCAGCATTTCTTTATTTTGAAAAACCCAATGCATTTCGGGCTTATTACGAGCCCTTCGTCAGGGGTAACTGTAAGGCAACAATTTCAAAAGAATACATTGTTACTAAGATTGTTGGGTGCGTAATTAAATCAATAATTCATTATGCGCATGCAACATTATTAAAAAACACATATATATTAAGAATAACATTTTATCACAATGAAGTTGAACATAATATGAAATCCCTATATTCCGTGAAAATTATTTATCACCACCCGTTGTTCTAAAATATAAACATAAACAGCGGCAGATAGTATCAAATATTTCTCAGGCTTTCTTTCCTTTACCGCCCGTTTACTTCATCCTATTCAATTGTGCAATCGTGCTGTGTTGACGAACCTTTGAAGCAAAGTGCATGTTCTTTAAACTTTTCAAGTATAAAATGCTTAAACGCTTTCTGTTTCATACTTGCATCAAATTCAAGTATATTTAACATGCCCACATTAAACATCAAGTGTATTAAACTTGCTCTAATCAAAAGAAAACCCCATTGCACGCGTACCTGCTCGCTACTTTATCTCCTAGCAGTCAAAAACCGCTTTCATCTCCAGTGAACCGGAGCCTTCTTTGTGGCGCGCTTTTAAACTACCGGAACTCCACCCTTTGCCCATTACGAGGTAATTCATTACCTAGTCACCTGTGTGAACTAAAAAGCTTCGAAACTTCAATCCCCATAATCCATTGTATCAAATTTAAAATAAAACATGTATTCCATTAACTCTAAAACGTTGCAAGCTCATATTTATAACACAACCAAAGTCCCGTTGCCATCGTCCTTGAATGTTGCTGAGAACCGAAGTACGTGGAGTTTTCAAACGTGTTTCTATTTTGCTTAAAACTTCTTCCATTTGACGGGTGCAAAAACCAACGGGGGGCATGAAAGTTACAAAATGAATGAGGTGGTATGCACACCATGTTTTTTTCACTTATTTCTCTCAAACAGTCTTTCACAAGCTTAACTTGTTGCGTGCTGAATGAGCTGTGCTATGCCCTGAATGCACTAAGTAAATACAAACATATGGGGAGAGCCTCATCGACTCTCCACACCCAGACGCACTGCGTTATATGGATGCCAGATCCAGTCGTTTTTTTCTCCATTTTACCATTGTTCAAATTAATCCAATTTAAATCCGAATTTTTCAAATTTTTATCAAACTTTAGTCAGTTCTTCTCCTCCACGTTATGTCATATTATGTTTTAGGAAAACTTCTCATATTTTCGTATGTCCATCCGGACCTTTTCGGAAATACGATCCCAAACCAAACAAGTGTTCAAAGCAGCATTTCTTTATTTTGAAAAACCCAATGCATTTCGGGCTTATTACGAGCCCTTCGTCAGGGGTAACTGTAAGGCAACAATTTCAAAAGAATACATTGTTACTAAGATTGTTGGGTGCGTAATTAAATCAATAATTCATTATGCGCATGCAACATTATTAAAAAACACATATATATTAAGAATAACATTTTATCACAATGAAGTTGAACATAATATGAAATCCCTATATTCCGTGAAAATTATTTATCACCACCCGTTGTTCTAAAATATAAACATAAACAGCGGCAGATAGTATCAAATATTTCTCAGGCTTTCTTTCCTTTACCGCCCGTTTACTTCATCCTATTCAATTGTGCAATCGTGCTGTGTTGACGAACCTTTGAAGCAAAGTGCATGTTCTTTAAACTTTTCAAGTATAAAATGCTTAAACGCTTTCTGTTTCATACTTGCATCAAATTCAAGTATATTTAACATGCCCACATTAAACATCAAGTGTATTAAACTTGCTCTAATCAAAAGAAAACCCCATTGCACGCGTACCTGCTCGCTACTTTATCTCCTAGCAGTCAAAAACCGCTTTCATCTCCAGTGAACCGGAGCCTTCTTTGTGGCGCGCTTTTAAACTACCGGAACTCCACCCTTTGCCCATTACGAGGTAATTCATTACCTAGTCACCTGTGTGAACTAAAAAGCTTCGAAACTTCAATCCCCATAATCCATTGTATCAAATTTAAAATAAAACATGTATTCCATTAACTCTAAAACGTTGCAAGCTCATATTTATAACACAACCAAAGTCCCGTTGCCATCGTCCTTGAATGTTGCTGAGAACCGAAGTACGTGGAGTTTTCAAACGTGTTTCTATTTTGCTTAAAACTTCTTCCATTTGACGGGTGCAAAAACCAACGGGGGGCATGAAAGTTACAAAATGAATGAGGTGGTATGCACACCATGTTTTTTTCACTTATTTCTCTCAAACAGTCTTTCACAAGCTTAACTTGTCGCGTGCTGAATGAGCTGTGCTATGCCCTGAATGCACTAAGTAAATACAAACATATGGGGAGAGCCTCATCGACTCTCCACACCCAGACGCACTGCGTTATATGGATGCCAGATCCAGTCGTTTTTTTCTCCATTTTACCATTGTTCAAATTAATCCAATTTAAATCCGAATTTTTCAAATTTTTATCAAACTTTAGTCAGTTCTTCTCCTCCACGTTATGTCATATTATGTTTTAGGAAAACTTCTCATATTTTCGTATGTCCATCCGGACCTTTTCGGAAATACGATCCCAAACCAAACAAGTGTTCAAAGCAGCATTTCTTTATTTTGAAAAACCCAATGCATTTCGGGCTTATTACGAGCCCTTCGTCAGGGGTAACTGTAAGGCAACAATTTCAAAAGAATACATTGTTACTAAGATTGTTGGGTGCGTAATTAAATCAATAATTCATTATGCGCATGCAACATTATTAAAAAACACATATATATTAAGAATAACATTTTATCACAATGAAGTTGAACATAATATGAAATCCCTATATTCCGTGAAAATTATTTATCACCACCCGTTGTTCTAAAATATAAACATAAACAGCGGCAGATAGTATCAAATATTTCTCAGGCTTTCTTTCCTTTACCGCCCGTTTACTTCATCCTATTCAATTGTGCAATCGTGCTGTGTTGACGAACCTTTGAAGCAAAGTGCATGTTCTTTAAACTTTTCAAGTATAAAATGCTTAAACGCTTTCTGTTTCATACTTGCATCAAATTCAAGTATATTTAACATGCCCACATTAAACATCAAGTGTATTAAACTTGCTCTAATCAAAAGAAAACCCCATTGCACGCGTACCTGCTCGCTACTTTATCTCCTAGCAGTCAAAAACCGCTTTCATCTCCAGTGAACTGGAGCCTTCTTTGTGGCGCGCTTTTAAACTACCGGAACTCCACCCTTTGCCCATTACGAGGTAATTCATTACCTAGTCACCTGTGTGAACTAAAAAGCTTCGAAACTTCAATCCCCATAATCCATTGTATCAAATTTAAAATAAAACATGTATTCCATTAACTCTAAAACGTTGCAAGCTCATATTTATAACACAACCAAAGTCCCGTTGCCATCGTCCTTGAATGTTGCTGAGAACCGAAGTACGTGGAGTTTTCAAACGTGTTTCTATTTTGCTTAAAACTTCTTCCATTTGACGGGTGCAAAAACCAACGGGGGGCATGAAAGTTACAAAATGAATGAGGTGGTATGCACACCATGTTTTTTTCACTTATTTCTCTCAAACAGTCTTTCACAAGCTTAACTTGTCGCGTGCTGAATGAGCTGTGCTATGCCCTGAATGCACTAAGTAAATACAAACATATGGGGAGAGCCTCATCGACTCTCCACACCCAGACGCACTGCGTTATATGGATGCCAGATCCAGTCGTTTTTTTCTCCATTTTACCATTGTTCAAATTAATCCAATTTAAATCCGAATTTTTCAAATTTTTATCAAACTTTAGTCAGTTCTTCTCCTCCACGTTATGTCATATTATGTTTTAGGAAAACTTCTCATATTTTCGTATGTCCATCCGGACCTTTTCGGAAATACGATCCCAAACCAAACAAGTGTTCAAAGCAGCATTTCTTTATTTTGAAAAACCCAATGCATTTCGGGCTTATTACGAGCCCTTCGTCAGGGGTAACTGTAAGGCAACAATTTCAAAAGAATACATTGTTACTAAGATTGTTGGGTGCGTAATTAAATCAATAATTCATTATGCGCATGCAACATTATTAAAAAACACATATATATTAAGAATAACATTTTATCACAATGAAGTTGAACATAATATGAAATCCCTATATTCCGTGAAAATTATTTATCACCACCCGTTGTTCTAAAATATAAACATAAACAGCGGCAGATAGTATCAAATATTTCTCAGGCTTTCTTTCCTTTACCGCCCGTTTACTTCATCCTATTCAATTGTGCAATCGTGCTGTGTTGACGAACCTTTGAAGCAAAGTGCATGTTCTTTAAACTTTTCAAGTATAAAATGCTTAAACGCTTTCTGTTTCATACTTGCATCAAATTCAAGTATATTTAACATGCCCACATTAAACATCAAGTGTATTAAACTTGCTCTAATCAAAAGAAAACCCCATTGCACGCGTACCTGCTCGCTACTTTATCTCCTAGCAGTCAAAAACCGCTTTCATCTCCAGTGAACCGGAGCCTTCTTTGTGGCGCGCTTTTAAACTACCGGAACTCCACCCTTTGCCCATTACGAGGTAATTCATTACCTAGTCACCTGTGTGAACTAAAAAGCTTCGAAACTTCAATCCCCATAATCCATTGTATCAAATTTAAAATAAAACATGTATTCCATTAACTCTAAAACGTTGCAAGCTCATATTTATAACACAACCAAAGTCCCGTTGCCATCGTCCTTGAATGTTGCTGAGAACCGAAGTACGTGGAGTTTTCAAACGTGTTTCTATTTTGCTTAAAACTTCTTCCATTTGACGGGTGCAAAAACCAACGGGGGGCATGAAAGTTACAAAATGAATGAGGTGGTATGCACACCATGTTTTTTTCACTTATTTCTCTCAAACAGTCTTTCACAAGCTTAACTTGTCGCGTGCTGAATGAGCTGTGCTATGCCCTGAATGCACTAAGTAAATACAAACATATGGGGAGAGCCTCATCGACTCTCCACACCCAGACGCACTGCGTTATATGGATGCCAGATCCAGTCGTTTTTTTCTCCATTTTACCATTGTTCAAATTAATCCAATTTAAATCCGAATTTTTCAAATTTTTATCAAACTTTAGTCAGTTCTTCTCCTCCACGTTATGTCATATTATGTTTTAGGAAAACTTCTCATATTTTCGTATGTCAACGGGACTTTGGTTGTGTTATAAATATGAGCTTGCAACGTTTTAGAGTTAATGGAATACATGTTTTATTTTAAATTTGATACAATGGATTATGGGGATTGAAGTTTCGAAGCTTTTTAGTTCACACAGGTGACTAGGTAATGAATTACCTCGTAATGGGCAAAGGGTGGAGTTCCGGTAGTTTAAAAGCGCGCCACAAAGAAGGCTCCGGTTCACTGGAGATGAAAGCGGTTTTTGACTGCTAGGAGATAAAGTAGCGAGCAGGTACGCGTGCAATGGGGTTTTCTTTTGATTAGAGCAAGTTTAATACACTTGATGTTTAATGTGGGCATGTTAAATATACTTGAATTTGATGCAAGTATGAAACAGAAAGCGTTTAAGCATTTTATACTTGAAAAGTTTAAAGAACATGCACTTTGCTTCAAAGGTTCGTCAACACAGCACGATTGCACAATTGAATAGGATGAAGTAAACGGGCGGTAAAGGAAAGAAAGCCTGAGAAATATTTGATACTATCTGCCGCTGTTTATGTTTATATTTTAGAACAACGGGTGGTGATAAATAATTTTCACGGAATATAGGGATTTCATATTATGTTCAACTTCATTGTGATAAAATGTTATTCTTAATATATATGTGTTTTTTAATAATGTTGCATGCGCATAATGAATTATTGATTTAATTACGCACCCAACAATCTTAGTAACAATGTATTCTTTTGAAATTGTTGCCTTACAGTTACCCCTGACGAAGGGCTCGTAATAAGCCCGAAATGCATTGGGTTTTTCAAAATAAAGAAATGCTGCTTTGAACACTTGTTTGGTTTGGGATCGTATTTCCGAAAAGGTCCGGATGGACATACGAAAATATGAGAAGTTTTCCTAAAACATAATATGACATAACGTGGAGGAGAAGAACTGACTAAAGTTTGATAAAAATTTGAAAAATTCGGATTTAAATTGGATTAATTTGAACAATGGTAAAATGGAGAAAAAAACGACTGGATCTGGCATCCATATAACGCAGTGCGTCTGGGTGTGGAGAGTCGATGAGGCTCTCCCCATATGTTTGTATTTACTTAGTGCATTCAGGGCATAGCACAGCTCATTCAGCACGCGACAAGTTAAGCTTGTGAAAGACTGTTTGAGAGAAATAAGTGAAAAAAACATGGTGTGCATACCACCTCATTCATTTTGTAACTTTCATGCCCCCCGTTGGTTTTTGCACCCGTCAAATGGAAGAAGTTTTAAGCAAAATAGAAACACGTTTGAAAACTCCACGTACTTCGGTTCTCAGCAACATTCAAGGACGATGGCAACGGGACTTTGGTTGTGTTATAAATATGAGCTTGCAACGTTTTAGAGTTAATGGAATACATGTTTTATTTTAAATTTGATACAATGGATTATGGGGATTGAAGTTTCGAAGCTTTTTAGTTCACACAGGTGACTAGGTAATGAATTACCTCGTAATGGGCAAAGGGTGGAGTTCCGGTAGTTTAAAAGCGCGCCACAAAGAAGGCTCCGGTTCACTGGAGATGAAAGCGGTTTTTGACTGCTAGGAGATAAAGTAGCGAGCAGGTACGCGTGCAATGGGGTTTTCTTTTGATTAGAGCAAGTTTAATACACTTGATGTTTAATGTGGGCATGTTAAATATACTTGAATTTGATGCAAGTATGAAACAGAAAGCGTTTAAGCATTTTATACTTGAAAAGTTTAAAGAACATGCACTTTGCTTCAAAGGTTCGTCAACACAGCACGATTGCACAATTGAATAGGATGAAGTAAACGGGCGGTAAAGGAAAGAAAGCCTGAGAAATATTTGATACTATCTGCCGCTTTTTATGTTTATATTTTAGAACAACGGGTGGTGATAAATAATTTTCACGGAATATAGGGATTTCATATTATGTTCAACTTCATTGTGATAAAATGTTATTCTTAATATATATGTGTTTTTTAATAATGTTGCATGCGCATAATGAATTATTGATTTAATTACGCACCCAACAATCTTAGTAACAATGTATTCTTTTGAAATTGTTGCCTTACAGTTACCCCTGACGAAGGGCTCGTAATAAGCCCGAAATGCATTGGGTTTTTCAAAATAAAGAAATGCTGCTTTGAACACTTGTTTGGTTTGGGATCGTATTTCCGAAAAGGTCCGGATGGACATACGAAAATATGAGAAGTTTTCCTAAAACATAATATGACATAACGTGGAGGAGAAGAACTGACTAAAGTTTGATAAAAATTTGAAAAATTCGGATTTAAATTGGATTAATTTGAACAATGGTAAAATGGAGAAAAAAACGACTGGATCTGGCATCCATATAACGCAGTGCGTCTGGGTGTGGAGAGTCGATGAGGCTCTCCCCATATGTTTGTATTTACTTAGTGCATTCAGGGCATAGCACAGCTCATTCAGCACGCGACAAGTTAAGCTTGTGAAAGACTGTTTGAGAGAAATAAGTGAAAAAAACATGGTGTGCATACCACCTCATTCATTTTGTAACTTTCATGCCCCCCGTTGGTTTTTGCACCCGTCAAATGGAAGAAGTTTTAAGCAAAATAGAAACACGTTTGAAAACTCCACGTACTTCGGTTCTCAGCAACATTCAAGGACGATGGCAACGGGACTTTGGTTGTGTTATAAATATGAGCTTGCAACGTTTTAGAGTTAATGGAATACATGTTTTATTTTAAATTTGATACAATGGATTATGGGGATTGAAGTTTCGAAGCTTTTTAGTTCACACAGGTGACTAGGTAATGAATTACCTCGTAATGGGCAAAGGGTGGAGTTCCGGTAGTTTAAAAGCGCGCCACAAAGAAGGCTCCGGTTCACTGGAGATGAAAGCGGTTTTTGACTGCTAGGAGATAAAGTAGCGAGCAGGTACGCGTGCAATGGGGTTTTCTTTTGATTAGAGCAAGTTTAATACACTTGATGTTTAATGTGGGCATGTTAAATATACTTGAATTTGATGCAAGTATGAAACAGAAAGCGTTTAAGCATTTTATACTTGAAAAGTTTAAAGAACATGCACTTTGCTTCAAAGGTTCGTCAACACAGCACGATTGCACAATTGAATAGGATGAAGTAAACGGGCGGTAAAGGAAAGAAAGCCTGAGAAATATTTGATACTATCTGCCGCTGTTTATGTTTATATTTTAGAACAACGGGTGGTGATAAATAATTTTCACGGAATATAGGGATTTCATATTATGTTCAACTTCATTGTGATAAAATGTTATTCTTAATATATATGTGTTTTTTAATAATGTTGCATGCGCATAATGAATTATTGATTTAATTACGCACCCAACAATCTTAGTAACAATGTATTCTTTTGAAATTGTTGCCTTACAGTTACCCCTGACGAAGGGCTCGTAATAAGCCCGAAATGCATTGGGTTTTTCAAAATAAAGAAATGCTGCTTTGAACACTTGTTTGGTTTGGGATCGTATTTCCGAAAAGGTCCGGATGGACATACGAAAATATGAGAAGTTTTCCTAAAACATAATATGACATAACGTGGAGGAGAAGAACTGACTAAAGTTTGATAAAAATTTGAAAAATTCGGATTTAAATTGGATTAATTTGAACAATGGTAAAATGGAGAAAAAAACGACTGGATCTGGCATCCATATAACGCAGTGCGTCTGGGTGTGGAGAGTCGATGAGGCTCTCCCCATATGTTTGTATTTACTTAGTGCATTCAGGGCATAGCACAGCTCATTCAGCACGCGACAAGTTAAGCTTGTGAAAGACTGTTTGAGAGAAATAAGTGAAAAAAACATGGTGTGCATACCACCTCATTCATTTTGTAACTTTCATGCCCCCCGTTGGTTTTTGCACCCGTCAAATGGAAGAAGTTTTAAGCAAAATAGAAACACGTTTGAAAACTCCACGTACTTCGGTTCTCAGCAACATTCAAGGACGATGGCAACGGGACTTTGGTTGTGTTATAAATATGAGCTTGCAACGTTTTAGAGTTAATGGAATACATGTTTTATTTTAAATTTGATACAATGGATTATGGGGATTGAAGTTTCGAAGCTTTTTAGTTCACACAGGTGACTAGGTAATGAATTACCTCGTAATGGGCAAAGGGTGGAGTTCCGGTAGTTTAAAAGCGCGCCACAAAGAAGGCTCCGGTTCACTGGAGATGAAAGCGGTTTTTGACTGCTAGGAGATAAAGTAGCGAGCAGGTACGCGTGCAATGGGGTTTTCTTTTGATTAGAGCAAGTTTAATACACTTGATGTTTAATGTGGGCATGTTAAATATACTTGAATTTGATGCAAGTATGAAACAGAAAGCGTTTAAGCATTTTATACTTGAAAAGTTTAAAGAACATGCACTTTGCTTCAAAGGTTCGTCAACACAGCACGATTGCACAATTGAATAGGATGAAGTAAACGGGCGGTAAAGGAAAGAAAGCCTGAGAAATATTTGATACTATCTGCCGCTGTTTATGTTTATATTTTAGAACAACGGGTGGTGATAAATAATTTTCACGGAATATAGGGATTTCATATTATGTTCAACTTCATTGTGATAAAATGTTATTCTTAATATATATGTGTTTTTTAATAATGTTGCATGCGCATAATGAATTATTGATTTAATTACGCACCCAACAATCTTAGTAACAATGTATTCTTTTGAAATTGTTGCCTTACAGTTACCCCTGACGAAGGGCTCGTAATAAGCCCGAAATGCATTGGGTTTTTCAAAATAAAGAAATGCTGCTTTGAACACTTGTTTGGTTTGGGATCGTATTTCCGAAAAGGTCCGGATGGACATACGAAAATATGAGAAGTTTTCCTAAAACATAATATGACATAACGTGGAGGAGAAGAACTGACTAAAGTTTGATAAAAATTTGAAAAATTCGGATTTAAATTGGATTAATTTGAACAATGGTAAAATGGAGAAAAAAACGACTGGATCTGGCATCCATATAACGCAGTGCGTCTGGGTGTGGAGAGTCGATGAGGCTCTCCCCATATGTTTGTAAATACTGACACCACCACTTCTTTGCAGATTATCGCTCTTGCAAATATTCAGCCCTGTTGATTGACACGAGGCAAGCATTGTTGAGTAAGTAAACGCGGCCAGTATAGTCACTTTATATCTAATACGGTAAATACTCGCTCCTCACCTTTTTCATCCCTTATTTTTCCTGGCATAGATATTTTCGCACCAATTTTAAATATGTCTGCTGACCTCGAAAAGCCGACAGGCACATTATAACGCAAGTGGAGGAACTCATAATTGCCAAAACCCTCCGCCTCTTTTACTCATAAGTGGGGGCATTACTCAGTAAGTAACCGCTTGTACTACTGACAAACTATTGAGGCATGTCTCGATAATATTCGAGACAACATTCTTTAATATACGTTTTTCCTCTGTTTGTAGATGACAATCATCCCTCTCAACTAGTTCATGAAAGTATGCAGATAACGACTGAAGCCGACTTACGGCTTAATCTTTTCCAGCCACCCAATATCGGCCCCTTGGCTCCAATCCTGTTAAGATCAACAGGTACCCCGCTAATTATTTCTAAATTACTTGCGGGACTACAGACACCCTACAGGTATGACGCTACACCTCTCTTCATAACTCAAACCTCTGGTCACTCCTTACTGACCCCCTCACCCCTACACCACTTTTCCGCAGGTCACAGCCTCACTCCAGGTTCCGAACGAGTTGACATCCCGGAACACCCCATCACAGCTGTGTCAGAATCTGAACAGAAGTTAACTAACCTTGTGTAACCGGATACAGCAGGAGCGATGTCAGAAGCTTATTTCCTTCCTCCCTCGTGTGAAGTACCACCTGCGAGTAACATACACAACTCCACAAGGGTATCACAATCAAGGGAAGGGGAAAAGTGGAGAAAAAAAACAAAAAGTGGCTGCAGTGCAAATCAGCAGGTCGGAATAGAGTGCAGACGTGTAGGATTAGCGTCTTCCTAACTCAGGACCCTGCAAGAACAAGAGCACATGTCAAACACACATACACGCTACACTAGTTCTAACAATTTAGTTATGTGTGAGTGAGAACTTACTGTTAAACACTACTACTATCGCTTATATTTCCAAAGCACAAAAATAGTAAAAATAAAGTAAAAAGAAAAGAAAGAACCAAAAGTAATTCTACTCCTCGAAGCAGTTCGTAATTACTATAAAGGAGTTCTGAGGACCACTTTTGGATTAACAAAGTACTTATCTACTCCAGATAGGTATCAGGTTCTGTGGATATCGCACTCAACGACTTCTGTTTGCCGTCTTGCCGTGCAAACAACCTTTCACATGAAGGTGGCTTTATCTCATCTCCTCACAGGATACAACGTTCTCCATGGACACACATACGTGTCTACGCGAAGCACAGCCTATCTAATCCAGCGCGGCATGCACTAATCTAACTAGCTACAGTCCCAGTGTCTGGCGCGTAGAAACGCTGCAGCAAACAAACCGAGTGCCTCACGTTTTTGGTTCACGTGCAACCATATCAAAACCCGCGGAAACGCTACCAGCTTCTCTTCCGACTCGGGTACTTCAAATTCCAGCGCGGCAATGCGCTACGGTATCAGGGCTTCGAAAGTCCTTCTAGAAACAGGCTCTTCACGCTGCACAAGTTTTCTCCTCAAGCGTCCAAAATGTTAGTGACAAGCACCCGCTTCCGGGGGTGGCAGAGCCTATATAGCAATAGAAAGTGAAAACAGAGAAAAAGACCTACGCTAAGATTTCTCGGACATGTAGTCCAGCAGGCACACATCACACATAACGGAAAAGAATGTGACAGAACCCCCTCACTACGACCGACGTCCCGGCGGTCCACCAGGCTTCCCTGGAAACCTTGCATGGAAACGCCGCAACAAGGCCGGACAGTGGAGATTAGAACGAGGTTCCCAGGAGCGGTCCTCGGGCCCATACCCTTTCCAGTCCACCAAATATAACACCCGCCCCGTGTTCAATTGGAATCAAGGATAGCCCTCACCTCATATTCCAGTTTTCCCTGCACCTCCAAGGGGGATGGCTTCCCTGACAACCTAGACCTAGGATTACAAGGTTTCAATAACGAAACATGAAACACTTGATGGACATGCCAAGAAGAAGGTAACGTGAGCTTCATTGCCACAGGGTTGATAACACTGTGGATAGCATAAGGCCCCACAAATATAGGTTGTAATCTAGTGTTACCCTTAAACTTCAAATGTTTCGTGCTAAGCCACACCTTGTCTCCAATTTGATAGGAAGGCTCGATATTTCTCTTTCTGTCAGCATATTTTTTATCCCTATCTCGGGATTCACTCAAATGTCATTTAGCCTCCAGTAATATGGCTCTAAGGTGTTCATGATGTTCTTGTATGGTAGGATGTGAGGAAGCAATAGGTTGCTCAAAAGGCAGCATGTTAGGGTGAAAACCCTGCAGGCAAAACAAGGGGGAACAACCCAATGAGGAGTGTGTGGTATTTTTATATGCAAATTCTGCAATCCATAGTAAAGAGCTCCATTTTCCACTTTCCTCAATGGAAAAACATCTAAGGTATTCTTCCAAGGTTTGGTTCAACCTCTCCCTATTGCCGTCGGTCTGAGGATGGTAGCTTGTTGACAGCCGGGCGTCAAATTGCATGCAGGTACACAGTGCCTTCCAAAACCGGGATGTGGATTGCGTGCCTCTGCCAGTAATCAGGATGGAAGGCAGTCCATGCAACCTCACCACATGTTGCAGAAATATCACAGGTAATTCTCCGGATGTTGGTAGTTTACTCAGTGCCACGAAATGCCCCATCTTCGTTAAATGGTCAATCACAACAAGGATAGTGGTGCAATTTCCAGAAATGGGCATCTCGACAATAAAATCTATAGAGACCGTGTGCCACGGTGAAGGGGGCACAGGGATTGGTCTTAGCAACCCTACAGGGGATTGGTGGCTAGTTTTGGCTTGAGCGCATATGGAACATTCAGTTACATATTCTATGGTGTCTTTTTTCATTGTACCCCACCAGAAATATCGACACAAGTTCTGCAATGTCTTTTGTTGCCCCAAATGGCCCCCCAAAGGAGAATCATGAGTCCACTTCAATACCAATTGACGCAAAGGACCCTCTGGGATGTACAGCTGCTTATCATAAAACAGCAACTCATTCGCTTACAACAATGATCAGGATCCGCAGCCACCCATTCATGTACATCCGTAACATCACACTGTTCCTTCACATCATCCAGGAAACTGTTGGTGGTTATCACAGCTCCAAGATCGGTTTGAAATGTGGCCTTCTGCAGAATAGAAGGAGGTTATTCATTCATCACAACTAAATCAGTAGCAGGAACTGGTCTAGACAGGGCATCTGCCTTCCCAGTTTGGGGTCCTGGACGGTACTTTATAACAAAGTCGAAATCAGCGAAGAACAGGGACCATCGGAGTTGCCTGGGGGTCAAAGCTTTAGCACTTTTCAAAAAGAGGAGATTACGATGATCCGTAAAAATCTCAACTGTGTGTTTGGCCCCCATCAAATGGTGTCTCCATTCTTCACATGCTCGTTTTATTGCAAGCAATTCTTTGTCCATTATACTGTAGTTGACTTCTGAAGGAGACAGTTTCTTAGAGTAATATGCAACAGGATGTAACTGCCCAGTGTCAGGGTGTCTTTGTGAGAGTACTCCTCCCAAAGCGTAGTACGAAGCATCAGTCTCCAACACAAATGCTTGTTCCGGGTCAGGATGCCGTAAGACAGGAGCGCAAGTAAAACATCTTTTCAAAGTCTGAAAGGCTGCTTCAGCTAACTCATTCCACTGAAAAGGGACTCCCTTGCGTAAAAGCAATGTCATAGGTTGAATAATGAGAGAGAATCCTTTGATAAACCTCCTATAAAAATTGGAGAATCCCAGAAAGCTTTGCAGACTTTTCACACTGGTGGGAGACTGCCAACTGATGATTGCATCAATCTTCTTCTTATCCATGCATATGCCTCCTGGGCCGATTACATACCCCAAGAATTCCACCTCCCTGACATGGAAGAAACACTTCTCGAGTTTGGCAAACAGCAAATGTTGTTGCAGGCGTTTCAACACCTCCGTCACATTTTTTGCATGCAGATCTTCCGTCTCGGAATATATCAATATATCGTCTATATAGACGATACATGATACATCCAACAAGCCCCTCAACACCTCATCCATAAAAAACTGAAAGGCGGCGGGGGCATTGCACAGGCCGAACGGCATCACTCGGTATTCGTACAACCCGTATTGTGTAGGGAAAGCTGTTTTCCACTCATCCCCTTTCTTTATCCTTACCAGGTGATATGCTCCTCTCAGATCTAATTTAGTAAACACCTTGGCTCCTTTTAGCTGGTCCAACAATACTGGTATCAAGGGGAGAGGATACCTGTTCTTCTTAGTGACTTTATTGATGGCTCTATAGTCAATGCAAGCCCTCAATCCGCCTTCACGCTTCGGTATAAAGAAAAGCGGAGACGAAGCGGGAGAAGAGGATGGGCGTATGAATCCAGAGGCCAATAACTTCTGTAAATACGTTTGTAAATACGTGTTTTCCGCTTCAGTTAGTGCATATATCCGACTGCACGGGATGCTTGCACCTGGTTCCAGTTCCATAACGCAATCATACTCTCTGTGAGGAGGTTGTTTGCTCGCTTCCTGTTCACTGAAGACATCCGCAAACTCTGAATACATGTCCGGTAATGTGGATACCAGACATACGCTTGGTGCCGTACATGCTGACGCCAACAAAACAGCAGGATTTTCTCGATTAGAAGAAGATGTTGTATGTCTTTCCTTCGTACAGTTCTCTGCACAGAATGCAGAATTCATATTGATAGTCCTTGCTGCCCACTGCATGTGTGGATCATGCAGGGTGAGCCACGGCATACCCAATATCACCTTTAAATTTGGGGCATCGATGAGATCAAGTTGAATGTGTTCGAAATGTGTTAGTCCCATCTGCATCGAGATAGGATGGGTATGGAAGCAAACTGGTCCGGAAGTCAACTCGGTGCCATCTACTGCCTTCACTGGTTCTGGTCTTAACTTCCGAATACACAATATGCCCAATTCATGTGCATACTTCTGATCGATAAAGTTTCCAGTAGCCCCACAATCCAGAAGGGCATGAACCAATATAACCTTTTCCGCGGATACTTCCAGTGTCACGCACACATTCATATGAGCCACTGAATTCTGTATAGTGTTAATCAATGCGGGGGAGACTTCTTTGTTCTCTAGCCTCAAACCAGGAGTCTCCATCACGTTTGAGGACAATCGTTTCCCGCCGATTCTCCGATCCATTCCACCACAGGCACCTTTTTGCTTTCGTGCTTCTCCTTAAAAGGGGATTTGGTTTTGGCGGTACAGTTCTTAATAAAATGACCAGCCTTTCCACAATACATACACAATTTCAGCTGCCTCCTTCTTTGTCTTTCTTCAATACTAATGGGACCACGAATGCCTCCCACCTGCATTGGTTCGATGCCATACGACGAGGGGTTGTGATCATCTGCTACCGCTCGTGGTCTTGTAAAAAGGAACCTAGAATCACCACGCTGTTTATCTCCTTTTCTCTCCAACAAACGATGATCCAACTGGACTGTCAGGTCAATGAGTTCATCGCAGGTATCAGGCATATGAACAACTTGTGCCAATACGTCTTTCAATTCACTGCGCAGTCCTTGATAGAACAATGAGGTGCGCTTATTTACTGGCCACTCTGTTTCCACTACTAATCGGTTGAAATGAGTGATATACGTCAAGAGATCCTGTGCGCCTTGTCTCAATGTGATGAGTTCCCTATCTAATGACAGTGAATGAGCCTTCCTATCAAATAGTTTTCTCATCTCCTCACAGAAGTTATCGAAATTCAACAACACAGGGTCGTTCCTCTCTATCAAGGGAAAGGACCAAGTGGCAGCATTACCCCCTAAATATGACATAAAAAACGCAGTCTTGGACTGGTCATTAGGGAAGACAGCGGGCTTACACATAAAATGCAACTTACACTGCCCCAGGAATATGCCAGACTTCTTTGGATCCCCGTAATATCTTTCGGGAGGTGATAGGGGTAACTGAAGTGGTTGTAGTACCTGAATAGTGGACGGGCTGGTTCCACCACTCGGAACCTGCGTGTTTCTAGAAGCAGGAGGAGGGATTGTCCAATTTTTTATATAGGAACTCCCCTGTGTACCTGAAGTGCCGCCCCTGGAAAGACCAGCTACCTCCCGCCTCATGGCAACCATTTCATTACGCATTTCGGTGTTTTCCCCTCTGAATGTGTCCACTTCCATTCTCAAAGATGTTAAGGTTTCCAACACCATTTGTAAAACAGTGTTAGTATCCATCGCTCGGGCTGTAATTTACCGTGGGCCTGTCACTCTGTCAGAATCTGAACAGAAGTTAACTAACCTTGTGTAACCGGATACAGCAGGAGCGATGTCAGAAGCTTATTTCCTTCCTCCCTCGTGTGAAGTACCACCTGCGAGTAACATACACAACTCCACAAGGGTATCACAATCGATGGAAGGGGAAAAGTGGAGAAAGAAACCAAAAAGTAGCTGCAGTGCAAATCAGCAGGTCGGAATAGAGTGCAGACGTGTAGGATTAGCGTCTTCCTAACTCAGGACCCTGCAAGAACAAGAGCACATGTCATACACACATACACGCTACACTAGTTCTAACAATTTAGTTATGTGTGAGTGAGAACTTACTGTTAAACACTACTGCTATTGCTTATATTTCTAAAGCACAAAAATAGTAAAAAGAAAGTAAAAAGAAAAGAAAGAACCAAAAGTAATTCTACTCCTCGAAGCAGTTCGTAATTACTATAAAGGAGTTCTGAGAACCACTCTTTCATTAACAAAGAACTTATCTACTCCAGATAGGTATCAGGTTCTGTGGATATCGGACTCAACGACTTCTGTTTGCCGTCTTGCCGTGCAAACAACCTTTCACATGAAGGTGGCTTTATCTCATCTCCTCACAGGATACAACGTTCTCCATGGACACACATACGTGCCTAAGCGAAGCACAGCCTATCTAATCCAGCGCGGCATGCGCTAATCTAACTAGCTACAGTCCCAGTGTCTGGCGCGTAGAAACGCTGCAGCAAACAAATCGAGTTTCTCACGTTTTAGGTTCACGCGCAACCATATCAAAACTCGCGGAAACGCTACCAGCTTCTCTTCCGACTCGGGGACTTCAAATTCCAGGGCGGCAATGCGCTACGGTATCAGGGCTTCGAAAGTCCTTCTAGAAACAGGCTCTTCATGCTGCACAAGTTTTCTCCTCAAGCGTCCAAAATGTTAGTGACAAGCACCCGCTTCCGGGGAGGCAGAGCCTATATAGCAATAGAAAGTGAAAACAGAGAAAAAGACCTACGCTAAGATTTCTGGGACATGTAGTCCAGCAGGCACACATCACACATAACAGAAAGGAACGTGACAAGCTGACAGGTAATTGAAATTGATGTCATGTGTACGCCACGATCCCTGAGCCAGCACATGTGCCACGCGCTGCTTATGCAACGCACTGTTTATTGGCTGTAACTCTTATGGTGCACGGCCCCTTCTGGTAGATGCCTGTTGTAAAACCTTGTGGCCCCTCAGCCTCGTAGAGCTAGCCAGTTAAACTTGCATACCGCCAAAGAGCTCTCTTGCGGTTTTTGCACATCTCTGAAATACACGGGTGCAGACTGCTTAATTCATAGACATTACATGCTCCTTTCAGCAGGTTCTCTCTGTTATCCTACAATCATTCTATGCCTTCTTAAGCTCTGGCTGTCCCTGAACCTTACGCCTTTAGGGGTCACAATAACTTTTGAAATGGTAACTTTAACTATCTCAGGCCCCTTGAGTATTTTGGTCCACACAATTACATCTGTCTTGTGATCATACTTGTCACCCCCTAACTCCATCCCCTCTCGTCCCTTCCTACAGCACTGTTCCATTCTACAACCCTGTCCTGAGGATGATCCAAACTTGATTGGATCGAAACGTCGTCGACTCCCCAGCCCATTCAAAAGGCGCCACCTACATTGTGACCACCCTTGAACATCTAAAACAATGTGTTCCTATTTAGGATCTAGTCACACTGTATCACTGTAAATATTGTACACCTGTATCTCTTGCGCCGTTCACGCTGAGCACGTTTGTCACTTGCGTCGCTGTCGTGCACATCACTTGCACCATGTTTGCACCAAGTACAACTTGGGTTGTGTAATTTTAACTTTCAGTGCTGATAGTACTGTCCATTCTAATTTGTTTGTGTAACTTTGATGCCACTGGCACATAAAAACGGATATATTGAGTCTCTTTTGTCTGTGAATGATAATGTTTGTACATATCTTTGTAACTGTCTAAATGAATGATACCTGTTGGGATACTGTTTGTTTAAACATATATTCTTACCCCAATCCCAACGTGGTTGATGGGTTGTCCTCCTGTTCTTTTCCCTGCTGTGACTATGCAACATGATTACCTGAATATTACGTGCCATTCTGGGTATGGCTTTGGCAGTGTAGATTGTGGGTATGCAACATGGATGGGAGGCCACCAGCAGATTGTGTTACTTTGTTCGTTTGAATCTTCATAGTGAGTGTACTTTGCTTGCCTTTGAGAAAGTACATTGTGCAGGGGGCCCTGAAATTCACGTCACAGTGTATTCTGTTATACTGCGAACAGTATAACTTTATTTCCACAAAAACTGGATCTAGCTCAGAAGGGTCAGATCACTTTTTAATGCGTTGTCCACTTTATGTATCTGTTTCTCATGATAAAGAATAGCCACAAACCTACCGGTTTAATACAGTGTGTTGTCCTGTTAGAAATGTTCTCCCCGAATGGGCTGCAGGTGACTACTGGAAGGTGCCTGCAGAGGCCTGCACTGAGTAGATCACTTATATGGTTGGTGCTGGAGCAACACAAATGGAACACCACCAACGTACTTCAGCCCCTCACATCTGTGCACGTGGGACACAGTCGCCCTTCGCCTAGCAATCCCAACTGCTCCAGATATGTCCTGTGGGGGAAAAAGAACAGTAAAACTCCTAGACAATAACTAAGGGAAGCACTACACAGAAAATTGGGGCAGAGGGGTTTTGCCTCTTGACTTAAAACTTCTGATTGTTGTATTTTTCTTTCTTTCACATGACCATCTCCTTCCCTTTCATCTCTGCATGCCTTCTCTGTCTGAGCACAACCTACTCTGTCACTTGCATGTTTGCCTTAATCTCTATTATTGTATTTCTGCATATTGCCACACCTGAAACCAACAAGATCTGATCTCCCTAGCTCACCTGCTAATCTCACCAACCACCTGCTTTAATTCATAAATCCCTCCCCCCAATTGATCACACCTAATTTAATCTATCACTAAAAATAGAAGAAATGTATGGAATGGTTTCCATGAGAGCACAAGATTAATCCCAATAACAAATACCCACTGAACTAACAACTGTAATCATTTTCCTGATAACTTACAGCATTTCAGATTTATTACATTTCTGTGAAATATTAAAGCCGCATCTAATTAATTTACAATAACTCTTTATTTCTACTATTATTTTTGGTTTTAGCTCAATGAAGCTTAAGCAAACACGTGCTCTATAAAAAAATGCTATAATAAATGCCAAACTTGGGTTCTGTAACAGTGCAAAGCACTTATATGTCTCATCAAGGGTAGTGAGTGCTACGCAAACTCGATTATAATACAGTACTTGCCATTACGGGGACACTAAGAAGTGGGGAAATGTATAAAAAGAAATCTGAAAGCCTCCTCCTGCGCTTTTTAAAAGAGCACAAATACATGAGATGCTAACTTATCTATTACATGCAAATAATGATATCATACATTTTAGAAATGGGAGTCTCTAGTTGGCAATGGTTTGCACCTTTGTCCAAGTAGGGACCCTTCTTCCTAGTCAGAGAAAGGGTGATACACTTCCAAAATAAGCCCTGCTCACCCCCTTGATAGCTTGGCACGAGCATACAGGCTTATCTCAGAGGCAGTGTATAAAGCATTTTTGTACATATACAGTAATACAGTGAAAACCCTATAAATGGACACCACTCCAGTTTTGATAAATACATCATCTTTATCTAAACCAAACAAGACCAAAACCCTAAGAATCCACAATAAAGTAATGAAAATATGACTTTTAAAAGGTAAACATAGTTCTGTTCAAAGCAAATCGCAGATGCTACACTTTTCACACAAAGTCCCTTGGATGCGTTGTGCACACAAACAAAATCTGTCACAGGGAAGTTGATGCGTCGGTTCCCTGCACCCAAGGAAGGTGATGCATTGGTTCCTTACTTCAGGGGAGGTGATACATCGGTGCCTTACTGCCCCACAGGGGCGTTGATGTGTCGGTTCCTTACTGAAGGGGAGGTCATGTGTTGGTTTCTTACTGGGCGGAGAGGTGATGCATCGGTTTCTTACTGCGGCCCAGCGTTCTGGCAGGCGTGGCACCCAGAGGCAATGCATGAGGATCGGGATGCATCGGTTTCTGTAGTCATGGTCCCACGATGCCTTGGTTCTTGCAGCCGCATAGCCGGGCCTGCAACGGTATCCGTGCAGTGATCTCGGACTTCATAGATTGGTGCACTCAATGTGGCGTGCAGTGACTTCGCGAGCTGCTGGCAGGCGCTGCGCAATTTTTTTCAGCGATGCCTTGGAAAGAGGTGCAGTTGCGTTGCGCTTCTCTCAGTTGCATTGCTTTTGCAGCTCCCAACAGCAGGAACAACCTCCAGAGGCCAAGAACAGCAGCAGACACCTCTTGGCAGGTCAGAACTCTCAGCAAGGAAGTTCAGGGAGCTGGCGGTGAAGTCTTTGTATCCCTGAGACTCCAAAAGCAGGAGGCAAGCTCTAGTCCGAGCTCTTGGAGATCTTCCTCAAGCAAGTGACACAGCACACAGCAAAGTCCTTGTCCTCTTTCCTTGGCAGAAACAGCCACTGCAGGTCAACCAAAGACAGCACACAGCAAACAGGCAGTATTTCTCCTCAGTTTCTCCAGCTCGTTCCTCTTGAATCCCATAAGCAATCTCTGAAGTCTTTTCTATCCCAGAGACTTCCAAAAGGAGGCAAGCTCTACTTCAACCCCTTAGAGAAAACTCTAACAGCAAAATGATGAAAGTACAGCCCAGTCCTTTCCATGCCCACGACAGATGCAACCACTGCTGGCCAACCCCAACAGCACAGGATAGTACTCCTCTTCCGGCTTTCCCAGATCTTCTTTCTGGCAGGTTCCACAGTTCAGCGGTAATCTCAACTTCAGGGGTCTGGGCCCCACTTTAATAGCACAATTTCCTTTTTTCTCTGGTGGCAGGGAAGCTCTTTGCCCAGCCAAAACCAGCTCTGTCCTCTAGGGTGCAGCAGCCGGGCAGGAGGTGGAGATAGCATTGTCCCAGGAAGACCAAGCCCATTTAAGCATGAAAGAAATCTCCGTCCCTTACTCTGAACGCGGCCCAGGTGTATTCAGCCAAGCCCTGACACATCCAGGATAGACAGGACACACATCAACCCCCCTCACGATGGCCGTCTGAGAGAATGTACATCTTCAGCCCCTGTTATTCAAAAGCCAGACAGTCAATTCACAGACCAGCAGAGGCACACATAATGACTAAACGAGAAAATACCCACTTTCTAAAAGTGGTATTTTCAAACACACAATATAACAATCATCTTTACGAAAAGATGCATTTTTATATACTGATTTCAGGCATACTAAACTCCAACTTTCTATCTTGTCCCAATGGGAAGTTATATTTATAAGATGTTATGAATAAACTCCCATTCTGTCCTATGGGACAGAAAGACTCTCAATAGTGAAAAACGAAATTGGCAGTATCTTGCCATCAGGACATGCCACACAAATCAGGGCATGTCATACCTTTCACAAACACTGCACCACGCCCACAGGGGTACCTTGGGCCTACCTTAGGGGTGCCTCACACATAGGTTGACATGGCAGTACTAAACTGCGCACAGACACTGCAGTGGCAGGTCTGAGTTACATGTACAGGCTGTTCATGTGGGTGGCACAATCAGTGCTGCAGGCCCACTAGCAGCATTTGATTTACAGGCCCTTGGAACCCACAGTGTACTATACAAGGGACTTACCAGTAAATCATATATGCCAATCATGGAATCATTAATCCATAAACACAAATTACAAGGAGAGCACATGCACTTTAGCAGATCAGCAGTGGTAAAGTGCCCAGAGTCATAAAACCAACAAAAGCAGGTCAGAAACAGAAGGCCAAAAAGTCTGGGGATAAACTCGCTGGACAAGCCAGGTCTAACAATACATATAAGTGCAAACAACAAAGAACAATAAATAGATTGCTGCAGAGTTTAGTCCATGCCTGCCAGGGGAGGCCAGTTATTTAAATAATTTAGTTCAGTGCATATTAGTGTGGCTCTCTCCAGACAGGTCACTGCAGAGCTGCCATCTCTATCCTTCTGATGGTATAAAGAGCCCGATGCAACTGTCAGGATTTAGTATGAAGGTGGGCAATAATGGGGCATGACACGAAAATGACAGACGTCTCTTACACCCACCTCTTTGACGGGCACAAACTCCTCTTTTTCCTGACAAAGAAACGACCTCCGGCTCTGCCTTACAGAAAACTGTGAGCGCCGCCCACATGCGGTAGAACTGCTCCATGGAGGCAAGGCCTTGTTAATGCTATGTCTGCCGTGATTTTTTTTCCATAATACAGGAAAACCAATCGATGAACCAACCCCACTCTCTGGGCGCAAGCTTCCAGTGCATTAGTCACTTTGTGGCATATTTACAATGTCTGACGCATCTTTGCAAATCAGCAGAGATGCACCAGAACAGATGCGTCACGCAATCCCCCCCTTCCGCCACCACGGATGCGTTGCATTTACAATGTGGTGCTCCATGGTGCAAGGAGGGGCAGATGAGTGACACATCTTGTGGCGTACGGGCAGCGCATTGCTGGAGTTGCATCGCAAACGCGACGCAACTCCTGTAATGCACAGGGGCCGCCCATACTTAACGTGGTGTGTCATGCCTTACGCCTGCTTCAAGCAGGCATAAGGGTTTGGCGCAGCAGCGTCGTAATACTGACTTTGTGAAATCTTGTAGATTTCACTGCGTCAATTTTATGGGGTTTACCTGCCAGGGAATTCCCACCCTGCAACATAACGCCCACATGAATCAAGGTTTCACGTGGCGCAGGGCTTTACAACGTGACGCATGTGCCTAGATGCGTCACGTTGTAAGTAAGTTGCAAAGGGGTGCATGGTTTACGCCACTGCTGCATCACAAAAGTGACGCAACTCCGGCGTAAAAGTGTCGCAAGAGGCTTGTAAATCTGCCCCCAAGTTATAAGATCCCCAAAACAACCCCTTGCTAAGTGTGGCTTTGCTCTTGGAAAATAAATAAAATCGATCCACCATGGCTGCCGTGTTCTAATGGCATGGTGGGCATGATTGAGTGGTTTCCCCAGAACCGATGAGGCTGTGTCTCATACCCACTTTACACAACTATTGACCTTCTCTGCCGGTTCATCCGGGTCCTCTTTCCCTGGCTGGCTGTGGCTGGGCAGTCTCCTCTCTGAGCCATAAGTGGGGTCGCATGCAAGGCCTATCAAGCCATGCTCCCTGTGCAGCCTTGCTGAAGTATTCACTCAGCACTTCATGTGGGCAGATCTCAGGAGGGCTGCGGACAACCAGCTCAGGAGTTGCTATTGTGGGCAGAATGATCCCAGCATGGACGCAGGAAATCTAGGCAGGGCGAGCCTGCTAAGTGCCAAGATGAGCTGATTCCAAGTTCTGGCTGGGCTCTAGAGCGCTAACACAAGCTGAGCCCACAACATATTTAGGATATACAATAAATGCCTTATATGATAAAGATTCCTTAAGATTCAAAGACGTGTATTTCTTTAACATGTGGAGGCGGTTCACTTTAGTGGATTACGCTGTATCACTGCGTTGAGTGGCTTTTAATAGAAGAGACAGTTTCTAAATGTGAATTTAGAACCATCCATGTCCCTCCCCCACCATCCCGCAATACCATTAGTGAGCCATGTGGCCAGTCAGTTCTCATATGTTCCTTCTATGTAGCGTAGGTTGGTACTGTAGATGAACCAACATTAAAGTGGATAAAAGCATATAGGTTTTTGTTGGCGCACTTCCTGAGCTGATGTGCTTTCAACTATAATGATAGAGGAAAAGAAGGTACAGTAAAATAGCGTAATTGCGTTGTATCACACAATTTAGTCAAGCATGGAAGCTGGGATTAATCCTAGATGTTTTGCTTTTGCAATTTTGCGCTGTACTTGCACCTTTCTCCCATTTTACTTCAAATTATGATGCACTCTCTTTAATCCTCCGAGGAGCTAGTGTTGTTTAAGAAAAAGTACATTTCATGTGAATTTAAGTTGAAAGTAGAAGACGTTCTAGAACATAGGGATTGAGTTAAAAGGGCGGGCAGCGAAACCACAGATCACACGGGCCCGTCCTGCTATTTGAACCTCGGGCCGAGCCAGAACCTCGCTGGAGCCTGCAGTAGCTCACTCACCTCTAGGAGAACCAGCACAACAGTACTTAGCTGCTAGCTTGACTGTCCATGGTTGTTTACAGCTTGGCTACTTCAGTTACTGCTATAGTAGACAGTCATCAAGTTAAGTGCAAATAACAATAAGCAGGCCCATTTGTTGACAGTTCACACTTTCAGCTACTTAGTTTTAGCTCCTGCACCTAGTTCGCCTTATTCCTGCACAGACAAGCCTGGCACTCAACAGGGTGGAGAGCTCTCAGCAGTAGGATTTATGGAGGTCTCTCATGGTTAGATGCTAAAGGCGGTCTTAGAGATCAGCTGCACGGAGGGCTCTCAGTGGTTATTTGAACAGAGGGCTCTCGAGGTTAGGTGCACAGAGGGCTCTCGAGGTGATGTGCACAGAGGGCTCTCGAGGTTAGGTGCAGGGAGGGCTCTCAGTGGTTAGGTCTATGGAGGGCTCATGAGGTTAGGTGCACGGAGGGCTCTTAGTGGTTAGGTCCACGGAGGGCTCTTGAGGTTAGGTGCACGGAGGGCTCTCGAGGTTAGGTGCACAGAGGGATCTCGAGGAGATGTGCACAGTGGGCTCTCGAGGTGATGTGCACAGAGGGCTCTCGAGGTTAGGTGCACAGAGGGCTCTCAAGGAGATTTGTACAGAGGGCTCTCGAGGTTAGGTGCACAGAGGGCTCTCGAGGTTAGGTGCACAGAGGGCTCACGAGGTTAGATTAGATACCGGTTTAATACAGTGTGTTGTCCTGTTAGAAATGTTCTCCCCGAATGGGCTGCAGGTGACTACTGGAAGGTGCCTGCAGAGGCCTGCACTGAGTAGATCACTTATATGGTTGGTGCTGGAGCAACACAAATGGAACACTACCAACGTACTTCAGCCCCTCACATCTGTGCACGTGGGACACAGTCGCCCTTCGCCTAGCAATCCCAACTGCTCCAGATATGTCCTGTGGGGGAAAAAGAACAGTAAAACTCCTAGACAATAACTAAGGGAAGCACTACACAGAAAATTGGGGCAGAGGGGTTTTGCCTCTTGACTTAAAACTTCTGATTGTTGTATTTTTCTTTCTTTCACATGACCATCTCCTTCCCTTTCATCTCTGCATGCCTTCTCTGTCTGAGCACAACCTACTCTGTCACTTGCATGTTTGCCTTAATCTCTATTATTGTATTTCTGCATATTGCCACACCTGAAACCAACAAGATCTGATCTCCCTAGCTCACCTGCTAATCTCACCAACCACCTGCTTTAATTCATAAATCCCTCCCCCCAATTGATCACACCTAATTTAATCTATCACTAAAAATAGAAGAAATGTATGGAATGGTTTCCATGAGAGCACAAGATTAATCCCAATAACAAATACCCACTGAACTAACAACTGTAATCATTTTCCTGATAACTTACAGCATTTCAGATTTATTACATTTCTGTGAAATTTTAAAGCCGCACCTAATTAATTTACAATAACTCTTTATTTCTACTATTATTTTTGGTTTTAGCTCAATGAAGCTTAAGCAAACACGTGCTCTATAAAAAAATGCTATAATAAATGCCAAACTTGGGTTCTGTAACAGTGCAAAGCACTTCTATGTCTCATCAAGGGTAGTGAGTGCTACGCAAACTCGATTATAATACAGTACTTGCCATTACGGGGACACTAAGAAGTGGGGAAATGTATAAAAAGAAATCTGAAAGCCTCCTCCTGCGCTTTTTAAAAGAGCACAAATACATGAGATGCTAACTTATCTATTACATGCAAATAATGATATCATACATTTTAGAAATGGGAGTCTCTGGTTGGCAATGGTTTGCACCTTTGTCCAAGTAGGGACCCTTCTTCCTAGTCAGAGAAAGGGTGATACACTTCCAAAATAAGCCCTGCTCACCCCCTTGATAGCTTGGCACGAGCAGACAGGCTTATCTCAGAGGCAGTGTATAAAGCATTTTTGTACATATACAGTAATACAGTGAAAACCCTATAAATGGACACCACTCCAGTTTTGATAAATACATCATCTTTATCTAAACCAAACAAGACCAAAACCCTAAGAATCCACAATAAAGTAATGAAAATATGACTTTTAAAAGGTAAACATAGTTCTGTTCAAAGCAAATCGCAGATGCTACACTTTTCACACAAAGTCCCTTGGATGCGTTGTGCACACAAACAAAATCTGTCACAGGGAAGTTGATGCGTCGGTTCCCTGCACCCAAGGAAGGTGATGCATTGGTTCCTTACTTCAGGGGAGGTGATACATCGGTGCCTTACTGCCCCACAGGGGCGTTGATGTGTCGGTTCCTTACTGAAGGGGAGGTCATGTGTTGGTTTCTTACTGGGCGGAGAGGTGATGCATCGGTTTCTTACTGCGGCCCAGCGTTCTGGCAGGCGTGGCACCCAGATGCAATGCATGAGGATCGGGATGCATCGGTTTCTGTAGTCATGGTCCCACGATGCCTTGGTTCTTGCAGCCGCATAGCCGGGCCTGCAACGGTATCCGTGCAGTGATCTCGGACTTCATAGATTGGTGCACTCAATGTGGCGTGCAGTGACTTCGCGAGCTGCTGGCATGCGCTGCGCAATTTTTTGCAGCGATGCCTTGGAAAGAGGTGCAGTTGCGTTGCGCTTCTCTCAGTTGCATTGCTTTTGCAGCTCCCAACAGCAGGAACAACCTCCAGAGGCCAAGAACAGCAGCAGACACCTCTTGGCAGGTCAGAACTCTCAGCAAGGAAGTTCAGGGAGCTGGCGGTGAAGTCTTTGTATCCCTGAGACTCCAAAAGCAGGAGGCAAGCTCTAGTCCGAGCTCTTGGAGATCTTCCTCAAGCAAGTGACACAGCACACAGCAAAGTCCTTGTCCTCTTTCCTTGGCAGAAACAGCCACTGCAGGTCAACCAAAGACAGCACACAGCAAACAGGCAGTATTTCTCCTCAGTTTCTCCAGCTCGTTCCTCTTGAATCCCATAAGCAATCTCTGAAGTCTTTTCTATCCCAGAGACTTCCAAAAGGAGGCAAGCTCTACTTCAACCCCTTAGAGAAAACTCTAACAGCAAAATGATGAAAGTACAGCCCAGTCCTTTCCATGCCCACGACAGATGCAACCACTGCTGGCCAACCCCAACAGCACAGGATAGTACTCCTCTTCCGGCTTTCCCAGATCTTCTTTCTGGCAGGTTCCACAGTTCAGCGGTAATCTCAACTTCAGGGGTCTGGGCCCCACTTTAATAGCACAATTTCCTTTTTTCTCTGGTGGCAGGGAAGCTCTTTGCCCAGCCAAAACCAGCTCTGTCCTCTAGGGTGCAGCAGCCGGGCAGGAGGTGGAGATAGCATTGTCCCAGGAAGACCAAGCCCATTTAAGCATGAAAGAAATCTCCGTCCCTTACTCTGAACGCGGCCCAGGTGTATTCAGCCAAGCCCTGACACATCCAGGATAGACAGGACACACATCAACCCCCCTCACGATGGCCGTCTGAGAGAATGTACATCTTCAGCCCCTGTTATTCAAAAGCCAGACAGTCAATTCACAGACCAGCAGAGGCACACATAATGACTAAACGAGAAAATACCCACTTTCTAAAAGTGGTATTTTCAAACACACAATATAACAATCATCTTTACGAAAAGATGCATTTTTATATACTGATTTCAGGCATACTAAACTCCAACTTTCTATCTTGTCCCAATGGGAAGTTATATTTATAAGATGTTATGAATAAACTCCCATTCTGTCCTATGGGACAGAAAGACTCTCAATAGTGAAAAACGAAATTGGCAGTATCTTGCCATCAGGACATGCCACACAAATCAGGGCATGTCATACCTTTCACAAACACTGCACCACGCCCACAGGGGTACCTTGGGCCTACCTTAGGGGTGCCTCACACATAGGTTGACATGGCAGTACTAAACTGCGCACAGACACTGCAGTGGCAGGTCTGAGTTACATGTACAGGCTGTTCATGTGGGTGGCACAATCAGTGCTGCAGGCCCACTAGCAGCATTTGATTTACAGGCCCTTGGAACCCACAGTGTACTATACAAGGGACTTACCAGTAAATCATATATGCCAATCATGGAATCATTAATCCATAAACACAAATTACAAGGAGAGCACATGCACTTTAGCAGATCAGCAGTGGTAAAGTGCCCAGAGTCATAAAACCAACAAAAGCAGGTCAGAAACAGAAGGCCAAAAAGTCTGGGGATAAACTCGCTGGACAAGCCAGGTCTAACAATACATATAAGTGCAAACAACAAAGAACAATAAATAGATTGCTGCAGAGTTTAGTCCATGCCTGCCAGGGGAGGCCAGTTATTTAAATAATTTAGTTCAGTGCATATTAGTGTGGCTCTCTCCAGACAGGTCACTGCAGAGCTGCCATCTCTATCCTTCTGATGGTATAAAGAGCCCGATGCAACTGTCAGGATTTAGTATGAAGGTGGGCAATAATGGGGCATGACACGAAAATGACAGACGTCTCTTACACCCACCTCTTTGACGGGCACAAACTCCTCTTTTTCCTGACAAAGAAACGACCTCCGGCTCTGCCTTACAGAAAACTGTGAGCGCCGCCCACATGCGGTAGAACTGCTCCATGGAGGCAAGGCCTTGTTAATGCTATGTCTGCCGTGATTTTTTTTCCATAATACAGGAAAACCAATCGATGAACCAACCCCACTCTCTGGGCGCAAGCTTCCAGTGCATTAGTCACTTTGTGGCATATTTACAATGTCTGACGCATCTTTGCAAATCAGCAGAGATGCACCAGAACAGATGCGTCACGCAATCCCCCCCTTCCGCCACCACGGATGCGTTGCATTTACAATGTGGTGCTCCATGGTGCAAGGAGGGGCAGATGAGTGACACATCTTGTGGCGTACGGGCAGCGCATTGCTGGAGTTGCATCGCAAACGCGACGCAACTCCTGTAATGCACAGGGGCCGCCCATACTTAACGTGGTGTGTCATGCCTTACGCCTGCTTCAAGCAGGCATAAGGGTTTGGCGCAGCAGCGTCGTAATACTGACTTTGTGAAATCTTGTAGATTTCACTGCGTCAATTTTATGGGGTTTACCTGCCAGGGAATTCCCACCCTGCAACATAACGCCCACATGAATCAAGGTTTCACGTGGCGCAGGGCTTTACAACGTGACGCATGTGCCTAGATGCGTCACGTTGTAAATAAGTTGCAAAGGGGTGCATGGTTTACGCCACTGCTGCATCACAAAAGTGACGCAACTCCGGCGTAAAAGTGTCGCAAGAGGCTTGTAAATCTGCCCCCAAGTTATAAGATCCCCAAAACAACCCCTTGCTAAGTGTGGCTTTGCTCTTGGAAAATAAATAAAATAGATCCACCATGGCTGCCGTGTTCTAATGGCATGGTGGGCATGATTGAGTGGTTTCCCCAGAACCGATGAGGCTGTGTCTCATACCCACTTTACACAACTATTGACCTTCTCTGCCGGTTCATCCGGGTCCTCTTTCCCTGGCTGGCTGTGGCTGGGCAGTCTCCTCTCTGAGCCATAAGTGGGGTCGCATGCAAGGCCTATCAAGCCATGCTCCCTATGCAGCCTTGCTGAAGTATTCACTCAGCACTTCATGTGGGCAGATCTCAGGAGGGCTGCGGACAACCAGCTCAGGACTTGCTATTGTGGGCAGAATGATCCCAGCATGGACGCAGGAAATCTAGGCAGGGCGAGCCTGCTAAGTGCCAAGATGAGCTGATTCCAAGTTCTGGCTGGGCTCTAGAGCGCTAACACAAGCTGAGCCCACAACATATTTAGGATATACAATAAATGCCTTATATGATAAAGATTCCTTAAGATTCAAAGACGTGTATTTCTTTAACATGTGGAGGCGGTTCACTTTAGTGGATTACGCTGTATCACTGCGTTGAGTGGCTTTTAATAGAAGAGACAGTTTCTAAATGTGAATTTAGAACCATCCATGTCCCTCCCCCACCATCCCGCAATACCATTAGTGAGCCATGTGGCCAGTCAGTTCTCATATGTTCCTTCTATGTAGCGTAGGTTGGTACTGTAGATGAACCAACATTAAAGTGGATAAAAGCATATAGGTTTTTGTTGGCGCACTTCCTGAGCTGATGTGCTTTCAACTATAATGATAGAGGAAAAGAAGGTACAGTAAAATAGCGTAATTGCGTTGTATCACACAATTTAGTCAAGCATGGAAGCTGGGATTAATCCTAGATGTTTTGCTTTTGCAATTTTGCGCTGTACTTGCACCTTTCTCCCATTTTACTTCAAATTATGATGCACTCTCTTTAATCCTCCGAGGAGCTAGTGTTGTTTAAGAAAAAGTACATTTCATGTGAATTTAAGTTGAAAGTAGAAGACGTTCTAGAACATAGGGATTGAGTTAAAAGGGCGGGCAGCGAAACCACAGATCACACGGGCCCGTCCTGCTATTTGAACCTCGGGCCGAGCCAGAACCTCGCTGGAGCCTGCAGTAGCTCACTCACCTCTAGGAGAACCAGCACAACAGTACTTAGCTGCTAGCTTGACTGTCCATGGTTGTTTACAGCTTGGCTACTTCAGTTACTGCTATAGTAGACAGTCATCAAGTTAAGTGCAAATAACAATAAGCAGGCCCATTTGTTGACAGTTCACACTTTCAGCTACTTAGTTTTAGCTCCTGCACCTAGTTCGCCTTATTCCTGCACAGACAAGCCTGGCACTCAACAGGGTGGAGAGCTCTCAGCAGTAGGATTTATGGAGGTCTCTCATGGTTAGATGCTAAAGGCGGTCTCAGAGATCAGCTGCACGGAGGGCTCTCAGTGGTTATTTGAACAGAGGGCTCTCGAGGTTAGGTGCACAGAGGGCTCTCGAGGTGATGTGCACAGAGGGCTCTCGAGGTTAGGTGCAGGGAGGGCTCTCAGTGGTTAGGTCTATGGAGGGCTCATGAGGTTAGGTGCACGGAGGGCTCTTAGTGGTTAGGTCCACGGAGGGCTCTTGAGGTTAGGTGCACGGAGGGCTCTCGAGGTTAGGTGCACAGAGGGATCTCGAGGAGATGTGCACAGTGGGCTCTCGAGGTGATGTGCACAGAGGGCTCTCGAGGTTAGGTGCACAGAGGGCTCTCAAGGAGATTTGTACAGAGGGCTCTCGAGGTTAGGTGCACAGAGGGCTCTCGAGGTTAGGTGCACAGAGGGCTCACGAGGTTAGATGCACAGAGGACTCTCGAGGTTAGGTGCACAGAGGGCTCTCGAGGTTAGGTGCACAGAGGGCTTTCGAGGAGATGTGCACAGAAGGCTCTCGAGGTTAGGTGCACAGAGGGCTCTCAGTGGTCATTTGAACAGAAGGCTCTCGAGGTGATGTGCACAGAGGGCTCTCGAGGTTAGGTGCACAGAGGGCTCTCAGTGGTCATTTGAACAGAAGGCTCTCGAGGTGATGTGCACAGAGGGCTCTCGAGGTTAGGTGCACAGAGGGCTCTCAAGGAGTTTTGTACAGAGGGCTCTCGAGGTTAGGTGCACAGAGGGCTCTCGAGGTTAGGTGCACAGAGGGCTCACGAGGTTAGGTGCACAGAGGACTCTCGAGGTTAGGTGCACGGAGGGCTCTCGAGGTAATGTGCACAGAGGGCTCTCGAGGTTAGGTGCACAGAGGGCTCACGAGGTTAGGTGCACAGAGGACTCTCGAGGTTAGGTGCACGGAGGGCTCTCGAGGTAGTGTGCACAGAGGGCTCTCGAGGTAATGTGCACAGAGGGCTCTCGAGGTTAGGTGCACAGAGGTCTCCCGAGGAGATTTGCACAGAGGACTCTTGAGGTTAGGTGCACAGAGGACTCTCGAGGTTAGGTGCACGGAGGGCTCTTGAGGTTAGGTGCACAGAGGGCTCTCGAGGAGATGTGCGCATAGGGCTCTTGAGGTTAGGTGCACAAAGGGCTCTCGAGGTTAGGTGCACAGAGGGCTCTCGAGGAGATTTGCACAGAGGGCTCTCGAGGTTAGGTGCAGAGAGGACTCTCGAGGTTAGGTGCACAGAGGGCTCTCGAGGAGATTTGCACAGAGGGCTCTCGAGGTTAGGTGCAGAGAGGACTCTCGAGGTTAGGTGCACAGAGGGCTCTCGAGGAGATTTGCACAGAGGGCTCTCGAGGTTAGGTGCACAGAGGGCTCTCGAGGTTAGGTGCACAGAGGACTCTCGAGGTTAGGTGCACGGAGGGCTCTTGAGGTTAGGTGCACAGAGGACTCTCGAGGTTGGGTGCATGGAGGGCTCTCAGTAGTTAAGTGCACTGAGGGCTCTCAGTGGTTAGGTGCACAGAGGGCTCTCAGTGGTTAGGTGCACGGAGGGCTCTTGAGGTTAGGTGCACGGAGGACTCTCAGTGGTTATGTGCACGGAGGGGCTCTTGAAGTTAGGTGCACGGAGGGCTCTCAGTGGTTAGGTTCAAGTTTAGCTTTATTCGATTTTAACAGCAAATAAAAATCATAAAAGCAGCAATAGATATACATACAGTATTTCATAGTAAATAAATAGGTCCTAATTTTAAAACATTAAGAAGAGATTAAATTAGTACATTATCGAACCATAGCATTTACATAGTACAATTAGCAGCCATCACATTTCTTTTCCTCATGATACTCTTTAAGAAACCAATCATAATCATGATGCATTTTCCATTCTCCAATTGCTGTAAGCTTAGATAAGCTGGTCTACATTGCCGCCAGGAACCCTTTTTCAAATATTGCCTAATCCATGTCTTACGTTCCTTCTCATAATATTTACAGAATAAAATAACATGGAACGTGGATTTTTGTGATAAATTGTCGCAAGGGCATGTCCCCAGGCTCCTGGACCAATTGTTTTTTGTGGGAAAAGTTACCAAATAATGGAATAAGTCAAACCTAAACCTAGTTAAAATAAAACGTTCAAAGCCCACAATACACAATGATAGGTACGGTTGAATAGTGTAACAAACCAGAGACAGCTGGTGTTTACTGACGGTTTGTTTAGTAAGTTCAACCTTAACATTTCATAGTGGTTCATGCACAGACCTTTAAGTTCTTTCCTACTCAGACCACCTAATAATACAGGATTATTATATAGTTCTGGCCTATGCAGACGAATAAATGTCTTCCTAACATACTCAAGCCATGGAATATGTTTGGCGTTGTCCAATACCATTACATCCTTTAAGATTTCTCTACTAAGGGACAACGCATCTTCGGTCCAGACTCTCTGCCAGAGTAAGATTGGTTGTACTTTTATGAGATCAGAAATAAAATCCATTCCTAGTTCAGAATGACAATTAAAAACTGCAGTACCCTGGGGGAGTGGTAACAAATATCTTAAAAAAACGTTTTCTGCTATCTGGATGGGTGAAGTGTTTTGGAAGCCCCAGATTCCTGCCCCGTAAAGAGCTATGCTTCTGCATTTTGCTTTGTATATATTTAGAAGGATTTCTGGGGTCTTTTCCCTAATTTGGTGGTGAAGTTCATTAGTGCAGCAATGGAACGTTTAAACAGAAGAGTTCTGTTCTTTACGGCCGCACACCAAGAGTCAGAGCCATCAATTAGCACCCCCAAGTATGAGAAGCCTTTAGTGTGTTCTAGTGAAAGGCCGTCAATTTTTAAAGCCTTACATTTTGTTTTGGCTTTCCCACACATCATCACAAATGATTTTTTTGCGTTTATTTTTAGGCCCCTTATCTCCATGAACTCTACATACTTTGTTAACGCCTTTTGGGCACCTACCTTGGTTCTGGCCATTAATACGGCATCATCCGCATAGAGAAGGGAGACCACCTGGTTTTTCCCATACCTAGATGAATCCACTACGGCAACCGCCAATTCCTCCTCCAAAGCGTTCATGTATATGGAGAAGAGGAATGGGGCCAGTACACAGCCCTGCCTAACTCCCTTCTCTAAGCGGAACGACTCAGTACATTCTCGTCTTATCCAATGTCTCAGCTTGGCAGTCGCACCTGTGTACAACTGTCGGAGGAAAAGTAAAATCGCGGGATCCACCTTAATTTCAGCCAATGTTTCCCACAATTTTTCATGATCCACGCAGTCGAATGCGGCTGAGAGGTCGACAAATATTGCATAGAGATACCCTTTTTTAGCTTGGGTATATTTCCCTTGAATCATCACGAAATTAAGGACCTGCTCTACTGTACCCATCCCTTCCCTAAAGCCGTACTGGACCGGACTTAGGATGTTATTTTCATTTTCCCAGATTTGTAATTTACTGAGGACCACCCTACCAGCGATCTTCATAAGGGAATCCAGGAGGGATATGGGCCTATAGTTAGCTGGGCACTCTCTCTCCCCTTTTTTGTAAATGGGTACTATAACTGACTCCGCCCAGGTTTTAATGAATCCTTCAGTGCAACAGGCCCCTAAAACGCATGTACAAATTGGGGCCCAGAGTTCAGTGTTTAGCTTAAAAATATCGTTTGGTATCCCATCTGGGCCCGGGGCCTTACTTCCTTTGCTATTATTTATTGCAGTCAGGACTTCCTCATATGCAATTTCAACCTTAATGGGGAAATAATTCTGCTCTGGGCTGTCCAGATTGTTTACCCCTGTGGATTTAACCACATCCCTTTCCTCTTTTTTGTAAACTTTGGAGAAGAAGTCAATCCAAGTACTCTCGTCTATGGCGACTTCAATTCTTGCATTATCTGGCTTAGTAAGATAGGGCGCATTTACTGCCTGCCAGAACGTTTTACAATCTCTCAGCTGCGACGCCGTGAGTAGGTTTTGCCAGGCCAGGTCTTTTATTTCTTTTTTCCTCTTATTCCGGACTAGATTGTAGGTCTTTCGGCAAGCCCTAATTAGGCTGTAGTCCCTGGGTTTGGCGCTAAGTGCCCCTTTAAGGTGGGTATACACTTTCGTGCATTTAGAATCAAACCAGCCATTGGTCTTCTTACGTTCCATCGCTTTTCTTTTGGTAAGGGAGTCTTGTTTGACTAGCATTATCTGCCTGAAGGCTTCCAAAATTTCAGCATTGGTAGCTTCCTCATCTAGACACACTAGGATGGGTGCCAAGGCCTTTGATATAATGGTCACATTCATTTTTACTGGGTCGATTTTGCCCCATTTCAGGGCAAAACCATTTTGACGTGCCAATACTATTTCCTGCGACCACGCCAGGGATTCGAGCGTGGCTGAGGTGTCACATGCAGGAAGGTTTAGGTGTAAACTGAGAGGCAGATGGTCACTAAGGCCATTTGACTGGATGGTAAAATCTCCCACCCAACTAGAATATCTTGTGGGTAGGATAATGAAATCAATAATCGAATGCACACCCTTGGCTATGTATGTAGGACTGAATTCAACCTGCGGGGTGCACATCAAATTTACGAAGTCTAGGTCATGTGTGGCCATAATATCATTTATTATTTCCCCTCCAGCTGTATGTACGAAGTGCTTCATATCATCCCTTCCTTCCCTAGCATCGTCCCGAGGTCTGCAGGTATTCAGGTTGCATGTATTAATATTAAAGTCCCCTCCCAAGATCAAAATTGCGTTTTTTCCTTTTACAGTATTTAAGTAGTTTATGCCTTCACCTAGCTTACTCATCTCTACTGCGAAGTCATATTTTGTAATGTTATTATAGAAGTTAACTACCATTAATTCCATGCCCGAGGGTAGTATAATAGATACTATTTGAAAATAAGGAGAGTACCCAATCCTTTTAATTCTACATACCCTCATCAGATTGGAGACATATATGCAAATGCCTCCTTTATGTCTACCGTGGGCAGAGCGTTCCGCAGGGATATGGTAGGTTTTAAAACCGTCCAAATGTGTCTCATTCACGAGCCAGATTTCTTGGATACACAATACATCCTAGTTCTGAATAAAATCCCCCCAAACATGATTAGAAACTTTACTTTCCAGCCCGCAGATATTCCATGAGACAATCCTAAGGGGGCCTTGCAATGAGGGCGGATCAACTATCAGGGTGGGATCAGAGTGGTTTACGGGAGCGATTTTTTCCTTATTTACTCCCACATTTACACATGTCATCTCTCTCACCAGTTTTTCCCCTCCAGCTTCAGGGGTGGCTTGAAGATTTCCAGTACTTAGCAGGTTTACTGATATATTAGTCAATGCAACAGGGTCTGACGTAATGCTTGAGGTATCAGCATTTCTACTAGGCACTTTCCCGACTGAGTCCAGATTACCAGCCAGTCAGTCACACTCGTTAAGGCCTGAGAGTGCTGCAAATCTGTTTGTCCCTAGAGGGAAAGCATGCATCCCCTGTCTTGCCCAGTGTGGGATAGTTGCTTATCTCCCCCCAATAATCCCCAGCCCTGGTGTATTCTATGGTGTGGTGCCCTCGCCTGATGCCATCCATTCCAGTTATCGTTTCTTATTAGATAAGGGGTACCATAGAAGAAGCCCTGTGGTAATATGTCTATGCCAGAGCCCCTGGGCCTCCCACCAAGCTCTGCTACCCTTAAGATCATCTCCACCAATATCGGGCTGTTGAAGTTGATCACGATGCAGTCGCCCAGTTTCGATTTAATTGACCTGCCCACCCAGGACACTCTTCAGGCCATTATAATACTGTGGCCTAGGTTATTGCCTTCTACAGTATTTTGCCGTAACCAGTGGGCCGCCTTATTCCTCAGCTGGTAGTAGTCTTCCCTATCTCCTTCCATGAGGGGTGGTACGTTTCCTAATCCTACTACTAGTGGGGATGCCTGGGGGGGTAGATCGATAACAGGGTGGGTGATCGGGGTTTTAGTGGGTTCAACTAGGTTTCTCACATCCTGATGATGTGTTGGTGGTACATTTGGTAATGGGGTGTTCTGATCATTATTTTTGTTCCTGATCTCCTTTCTTCTCAACCTTCTTGCTTTTCAATGGCCTTAGTTCATCAGATGCCTTTGACGAGGGCGATGGGGTTTTGGGGGGAGGTATATTAATCTGTTTCCTTGTTGAAGTACCTTTGTCACTCGGGCAGGGTGCTATGCTTCCTAACGTATGGGAATTTTCTACAATTGCCTTCTGCATCCTATCCAGTTTATCATCTATTATGTTTAACCTCTCAATAAGCGGGAGCACAAATGACCTGAGTAACTGCCCTGCTTGGGAAAATGTGCATGCAGTATCCAGGTCTACAACTGTGTCTCGTAATTGTAAAGGAGCCTGGGAGCCAGAACTACTTAAGGGGGTGCTCGGGGGAAAGGGATATCCTACGGCAGTTTTAGGTAAGGTGTTGGCTTTAGTTAAGGTTCGCTTTGACAAATTTCTTCTCGTTATTTTCTGTACGTTTGGTTTACTGCCTAATTGACAATCCCCACCCCTCTTTCTTTTCCTCTTTTGTGTGTAATTGTATTTTTGGGTCTGTCCATGGTCTGGGGGTTCCTGTTTCCTAGGGCTATAGGGTGAAAATCCTCCGACGATGTACCATCAGAGGATGTAGTGTCAGCCGAGATGTTCACAGTAATGATAGATTGACCTCCCTCTAAGCCCGTGCCTGTGGAGTTATGACTAGTAGCACTCGGCCTGTTATTATGAGCTTGGTCAGGTGTGACTGCATTTCTTATTTTGCCCAAGGAGGACCGCTTATCGCCTATCAGTTCCAGGGATAGCCGCTTCTTGGTGAGGGCTATCTCCCGTTCTAGAACAACCGCCGCTCTTTTAATGAACCCATCTAGAGTGCCGGAGATGCTTCCCCCCGTAATACTAGATGTTAACTTCCTCCCCTTCCCCGCGTGATGTGCCATTGAGATCAGGGGAATAGAAGAATAACAGGGGTTTATAGTGTCTATATAGCACACTCAGTTAGGAGTAGTACCAGGGTCCAAAGTCATGTAAAAACAGAGTCTTACCAGGCTTAACAATAGTTCTTAAGGGGGTGGCCCAGCCCAGTCTTGTCCGGCCTTGGACGGCCGTAGACGGCCCGCCCTTTGCCCGGGCTTCGCCCGGTTCGTCCCGCGGTGTGCGGTGATTCTGCTGGATTTAACCACCTGTGAAGGGCGTGGCAGGAAGGTGACTCCTTGCCCAAGTGGCTTGTGGGCTTTGCAGTTCAGCCTTCCTCTCGGCCGCTATTGCCCCTGACAGCGAGCGTTTCCCGCTGAGCGGGAAACGAGAAGTAATCCGGTGTTCAGAGGGTCAGAGAGCATGGTCCTTCAGTCGTGACGTGGCCCCCGCTGTTAGAAGTAGGTGCTTGGCTCAGCTGCTGTTTCCTGCGGTGCGCAGTGATTCTGCTGGATTGAACCACCTGTGTAGGGCGTGGCGGGAAGGTGACTCTGTGCCCAAGTGGCTTATGGGCTTTGCAGTTCAGCCTTCCTCTCGGCCGCTATTGCCCCTGACAGCGAGCGTTTCCCGCAGAGCGGGAAACGAGAAGTAATCCGGTGTTCAGAGGGTCAGAGAGAGTGGTCTTTCAGTCGTGACGTTGCCCCCGCTGTTAGAAGTAGGTGCTTGGCTCTGCTGCTGTTTCGTGGTTAGGTGCACAGAGGGCTCTCAGTGGTTAGGTGCACGGAGGGCTCATGAGGTTAGGTGCACAGAGGGCTCTCGAGGTTAGGTGCACATAGGGCTCTCGAGGTTAGATGCACAGAGGGCTCTCGAGGTTAGGTGCACAGAGGGCTCTCGTGATTAACTGCACAGATGTTTCTCAGTGGTTAGGTGCACGAGAGCTCTTGTGGTTTGCTTCACAGAGGACTTTCGTGGTTAGCTGCACAGAGGGCCCTCGTGTTTAGGTGCATGGGGGCTCTCAGTGGTGATTTTATCAGAGGGCTCTTGTGGTTAAGTGCACAGAGGGCTCACATTTGTAAGTGCACAGCGGGCAATCTGTGGTTAGGTGCACAGAGGGCTCTCGTAGTTAGGTGCATAGAGGGCTCTCTGTGGTTAGGTGCACAGAGGGCTCTCGTGGTTAGGTGCACAGAGGGCTCTCGTGGTTAGGTGCACAGAGGGCTCTCGTGGTTAGGTGAACAGAAGGCTCTCTCTGGTTAGCTGCATAGAGAGCGCTGGTATTTAGATGCATAGAAGGCTCTCAGTGGTTAGGTTCACAGAGGTCTCTCTGTGGTCAGGTGCACAGAGGGCTCTCTCTGGTTAGCTGCATAGAGAGCGCTCGTGGTTAGATGCACAGAAGGCTCTCAGTGGTTAGGTGCACAGGGGGATCTCTATGGTTAGCTGTATGGAGGGCTCTTGGTGGTTAGATGCACAGGGGACTTTCTTAGGTCAACTGCTGGGAGAGTTCCTGTAGGCACTGGCGGGCAGTGTGGGGCAGCATGTGCTGCATCAAAGCAGGCCATCATCACAGTGGTACTGCAGATGCTCTACATAAATCACATGAACTTTAATACAGAGGTTGGATTCAGCAAGACGGTTGCCAGCACATTGCTTTTCTTGCCTCTTCAGACACGTTCAGTTGCTGCTGCTCCTATTCTGGTAAATAATGTTTTTCAGCATGTCAATTTGTTTTTTCAAGGAGTATTAATGTTCGCCCATTAGCAGTGAGACGAGTCTGCATTTGAAAGGCTGCGTCTCGCCTCAACCACGGGGCTGCTTAACCCTTGATCGCCTACATAAGAAAATGGCAGAAAGTGTGAAACTAAGTTGTCAGCTATGTTTTAAAACTTTACAAAGATGTCTAATTCATTAAAAAAACGGACCCTTTCTCTTGTAAAACCAACAGTAAACTCATCTCACCTGTATTGTTACGGTTCACTCTTTCATTCAAGTCCTGCGTTGACATATTCATTGGCAATTCAAGTCATTTTGCCTTTAGTGTAGTGGCAATTTGTATACTGAGCTTCACAGCACAACATAACAAAAGTAATACACGTGCAGCAGCAACACAACTATCCATAATACAAAGAAAAAGAAAATTACTTTTCTCTTTCTCTCACTCTTTCCTAGTCTCGTGTTTACCTCTATCTATTCTCTTTCTCACTTTTATTATGTTACTGTTCCCACTCATTCTCTCTTATTCAGCTATTTGGCTTCCACATCTCTCTCTTCTCAGACTATTTCATGTTTCTATCGTTTCATTTTCATTTACGTTTTTGCCCTTTCGCCCTTCTCTCTTAATCTCAACTCCCTCACACTTGCTTCTCTCTCTCCGTCCTTTATCCCAGTTTAGTGTACTATACATACCTTCTGTCCCACTGGTCTCATTCCTACCACTCTCTGATCATTCTATCTCTCCCCTACCGTTTCTTTTACTTCCTCCTCTCTACTAGTTCTATCTCCCTCTGCATAACATATGTCCAGCTCAAGGATTTTTGCCACTCTAGTTCACGGTACGTCTGTCTGTATCACCCTCTTCAGCAACAGTCCTTCAGTCGCAGCTTGCACTGGCAAAGACTCCCACTACTGGTGGCAGCCACAGTTCTCTTGCCCCAAAATTGTCCCTACTCTCTGCTGTCTCTCACACAATTTTTCTTATAGTTGCCTCCTTGAACTCCCTTGTTTAGCATTCATCTTCCTTCTTAAAGGCATGTGCTCCAATTTCCTCTCTCCCGTCCATATCTTCACTGTTACACACGCCGTCTTCTCTCATACTTTTCACATGCACACCCATCGCTGTCTATTGTGATACCATGCTCTTGCTGTCCTTCTCACTTCCCTTAAGCTCACTACACACTCCGCTTCCCAATAACCATCTCCTATCATATATCATACATTGCTTTATTACACCCTCCTTTCAGATGTTCTAATCTCACTTTCTCACAAAGATCCGCTTTTCTGTCACACGCACTAGTTTAACAATCCTATTCACAGCCTCCAAGCCTCCAAATGAAATGCTGCTCTCACAAACACATGTGCACACATTACCTAGTCTCTTTAAACTCTTCAAGGCTTTGTGGTCAGCCCTCGGCTGCAGCCTGTGCGGATCGCTTCAGAAGCTCCCGGTGCTGGACAGCTCCCAGGAGTTAACCGAGCACTTCCAAGTGTGGCCAGATGCTGGCACCCAGAGGCGTCCAAACATTTCATTCCCTTCCAGCGCGTTGGAGTCCTCCACTCCCTCGGAGCAGCACTAATTCAAGAAGGGTAATAAAAAGAGGCAGGCCACGACCATTCAGCCGCTCTGGGGAGGCAGGAGAAAAACGCTGTGAACTGAGTCTTAAAAAATCCATGAATGGTTGCTTCAAGCATCAAGCGTTTTCTAACCTAAGGCAGGCACAGGCACGTTTCAATAGTAGTGTACAAGATAACACGTGATTATTAGTTACTGAATGGTGATACTGTCAGAGGAACAGTATAGCGCTTCAAGAATGTTTAAGGCAGTGAGGATTAGATTGAAGCGGTGTGTCAATGCAACCCACTTTTCTGTCCTATACAGTCCCCTCCCACGGCACTTCTGTGTCTGGACTCTCATTGGTTAGCCGCAGACCATAGGTCGACGTGGGCGGGATCTGAGGGGCACGTTGTGCCCGTGTTTTTTTTAATTTGCCAAAAACAGTTCCCCTAATTTGTAACAAGCAGGGCTGTAAGTGGGCCAGGTCCTACGGGGATCACCGCCAGTTCGAAAAAGCAGGTGATGAGACGGGCCTCTATCGGGCTCTCCATGTTTTCCCTCATTTCCCTCACCCTCAAGGTGAACTAAAAAATCCTTAAATCTGCAGCAGTGCCACCTTTCGCTGTCTTTGATGTAGCGTCGTTATGGTGCTTTCACAGTCTCATCATTTCAAAACGAATGTATTTTCAGTATTATATACAGCGAAGGCATAATGGTTGCTAATTTATCTTATGCAACTAACAGCAATTGACAAAGCCAACAGTCCTGGTTTGTTGTAGGTGTAATGTTATTTGCATTATATATCTGGATGCAATAACAAGCAGAAAAATACCAGTCGGGCGGCACATTACGCAATGCACGGATTTCTAGCGTGCATGTTTTTAAGCAATTACATGGGCCATGTACCTTTGAAAGACGCTCCCAGTTTTTTCATCCCACTTCAAGCCCTGGGTGCAAGGCAACCGTCCAGGGACAGTTAATGGCTTTAACTGATGGAGCCACTTGAAGAGTATTCTTTCTGAGAGGTATTTGAAGGTGACCTGTAAAGTGCTTGCTTTTAAGGGACAGTTAGAAAAATCTTTACCGTAGGAAATTGTAATTGCACTTGCATTTATATAGTGCTTACTACCCCTGACGAGGCGTCGAAGTGCTTTACAGTCTGCATAGTACTCAGATCTAATATATATTGGAAGCGGCTGCCACCATCAGAGGAGCAAAAAAAAAACAATTACCACCAGCTGACTGAACGGACGAAAATTATTATTTTGAAGCTCTCTGTGGCTAGGTCCGGCTATTCGTGTTCCAGCACCCAGGTCAGAGGGACCAGGGCCTGCCAGTGACTCGTGCGGCTCCTGTTAATACTGTTAAGTAAACTGTAGGCAGTGTAACCCAGCAGCAGCAGCACGCGCACAACAGCCTGTTGACTTCCTATCCGGCAGCCTTACCTGGTAGTAACAGCACCCTTCTTGGCCAGTAGTAGAAAATAAACAGCAGCACACCCATTTTATCTTCCCTCCGTTGGCTTCCCATCGAGGCAAGATCTATCTACAAGACTGCCTGTATCAACTACAATACCTTGCACTCCTCCTCTTCTTGATACTTGACGAATACACTGAAACTCTCTGGAGGCTCTAGACCATCATGCGATGCGGAAAATGTATTGCTTGAACGTCCCACTTTTAAAAGGGAAAGATCGATGGCCCAATCCTTTTCAGTTGTCAAAAAAGGACAGGGGTGTCCCCACGAGAAGGACAGAATGAAGGTGTGTCCAATCCTATTGAGTGCACACTATAGTGAACATATTATTCAATGAACAGCATGCCATCAATCAGGCGAGAAAGGTAAAGGTACAAAGTGTAAATTACAGCTTCTAACAGTATGTTTCAACTAAACAAAAGTTAATTTTGTACTCAAATGTTACTGTGTTTGACAGTTGCCCAGTGCTAGAGGAAGACCTGGTTTTTAACGATATGTTCAACTAAATTCGTCATATTCAGAATCTGCTGTATTTAATGAATAACACAATTAAAAAGAGATGTTTTCCACACCATAAGTTTGGTAAACCTCTGTTTTGGATTTATTACAATTCAAAAAATAATTCAAAAACAATTAATCATTCTACATTATTACAATATTAAAAAACACATGTTATACATTTTATAAAAATTGCCTTAAAAACACAAAGAATCAACAAGTCGACGCGGCGTTTCGGTATTCTGTTAGTATACCTTCTTCAGGACTGATTCTGGATAGATTAAAAAAACACAAAGTTACTATTCTTTTCGTTGGTGCAGATTCAAGGTACTGATGGCATGCTGTTCATTGAATAATATGTTCACTATAGTGTGCACTCAATAGGATTGGACACACCTTCATTCTGTCCTTCTCGTGGGGACACCCCTGTCCTTTTTTGACAACTATTATCCCCCCAGTCCCCTATTAGCCTGCGTGGGGTCCTCCTTTCATTTTTTAACCAATCCTTTTCAGGCAACACAGTGAGAATCTGGAACTCACTTCCGCCTCAGCTCCGGACCACCACCTCCCCCCAGTCCTTCAAAACTGACCTCAAACTTCTCCTCCTTCAAAGCACATATTTATATAGCGCGCGGCTACTCGGAATGTCTCCCCTGTCTGCCAGTCCCCTCCCTCTCTGGCAGCCTTCTCTACCCCCGTTGGTCCATCTGCATGGTGCTTTTTAATGTCTCCATTATCCCCTCACTATGTCTTCTAGCCACCCCACGCGTTCTCTATGCTCTTGGGGTTCCTTCTCTGTTACTGTCTTTCAGTACTTTCTAGTCCCCTCACTGCTCCCTCTCACACCACCCCATCTGTCCTCCATGGGAGCACACCTTCCCTGTGTTCCCTTCTCAGCATCCATGGACAGCATTCGCCCGGCCCCTCTTGTGCCTTTATAAGTGACTGGCCATTTTTTTCCCCATTAGGAGCCTCTCCTTTCATCCTGAGGTCTGACGTAGAGAGGTCTGTCTTACTTACTTTCATCATTTGTCTTTTTTTTAATGTATTTATGGCCCAGAGCAGCAAATATCCCCGTAAGGCTAGGAAGGCCGCTACCCAGTTCATTATACTGAACGGCCAGTAGGGCTGAAGCAGAGAAAATCACGTCAGGCCTGTCTTGCTAAAAAGACCAGTGTGAGAAGTTGGCCCGATATGCAACGTTCGCTATTCTAGCGACCGCTATGTATCGTTCCAACGACCCTTATGGTGTTTGGTTGTAAGTCAACCTATAGACCAGCTATCCTAGTAGCGTGGATACGAGCAGTCTAAGGCTAAAGACTCGAGAGGGCGCGTTAAGCCAGCTGTTTACCACACATGTACCCCTTGAACACCCAGTGAAAGGACACCACACAAGTGTTATGAAAATAAACAGGATATTTTTTAAGATTCACAACAGCCCTGGACTCTTTATGAGGACAGGGTACTAAGCACAAACCAAATCTCTTAGGAAAATACTTCAAGTGCACAATTAAAACAAGTGTCCGAGGACACGGAAAGTTTACGGTCTCGGGCGGACCCGATAAGGCAAGTCGGAAGCGAGGGACTCGGGACCCTAGAGTAAAGAGGCTATGCAGGCACCGGAATGCCGAGTTACCTAGCCACGAGGGCTGCGGCTGCACAAGTCTTACAGGCGTCGGGGTCTTCGCTGACGAGCCAGGAGCCGGAAGAAAAGGAGTTGCTGGCCGGCGACCAGTGATGAATAGTTCGTAGAGATCCAAGCCTGGATCAGAGATTGTTGATACCTGAAAGCAGAGGGGACCAAGTTCGTACTACTAGCCAGTAGTCAGAGGGTACCAGGATGGCACCGGTTGGCCGTCACCTCGACCAGGTGAGTGGGCGACGCTAGGCTCTGCAGTCTCACGGACCAGGAGGCGTTGTCGGCGACCACGGTGGAGGTGCGAGCTGTCCCACGAAGGATGATGCTGTCGGCGTCGCTGGGCCCAGGATGGGGCAACAAGCCTTGGCAGATCTCAGGGCCACGTGGTGGGCCTAAGATGGCGTCTTGAGTGGACCAGGAGGGTCCGGGGTGCTTCTCGCAAAGATGGAAGCAAGGGCCAGTCTGGAGCAACCAGACCAGCAGTGTTGTTTGTCGGTCGTCGTCAAGGAAGGGCACAAGCCAGCGGCTAGTGACCAGACAACGTGCTGAGCAGCGAGCAGAAGGGCCCCACGCAGATCGTGGAGATGCTGGGAGACTGCACTTCGGTGCTGGAGCGGCTCAGGGTCGGGGCTTCTCGGACCCCAGAGCACTCACCAGAGAATTACTTCGATGGTCATGCTGGTTAAGAAAGCGTGCAGGTTTTGATGATGGCCGGTCCCTCGAGGTCTCGTCGCACCCACAGATCACAGCTGAGCTGATGACGTGGGTAGAGGTCAGAGGTGCCAGGGAAGCCGGTTCTCGTCGAGCTGGGCCGTCGGATCCTTGAGGAAGGACTTGCAGCAAACCGCAGAGTTCTTGGATGGTGCCCGCTGATGCAGGGTGACTACTCCTTAGTCACAAGGGAGAAATCTTGAGAAGAGTCTTGAGTGTCCTTTCGTAGAAAGTAGTTCTTGATTCAAAGATGATCTAATTTGGAAGGGTCCCCGCTCCGGCCTTTATTCTAAAGAAAGGGGTGGGTACATGACTAGGTCCTGCCCTAAGGGTGGGACCAGGAAGGGAGGTAGTTACACCCCTCTCCCCTGCTGGACTTTCCCCAGGCCAGGGCTGGTGCCCCTGGAACTGGTTCTGACCGGCAGATGCGTAGTGAGCACCGGGGTGCCACTCCGCAGTCACCTTCTCGCAAAAGCCCTACCTACCCAGAATACACAAAACCTGTCTGGGACGGTGCGAACACCGCCCTTGACAGGAAACCCTTTGTCCAAGCTCTCCTCGCTGGAAGGACTCCCAGCAGCAGGAGGTCAGACTCGTGTCTGTGGTGGCAGCATCCATTTTGTGGAGCTGAGGCTTTAGTTAACTTTAACCGGGGTTCACAGTTACGTACATGTCGCGTCCCTCTAGAAGGGCGGACTGCTAACCTCGTCGCCAGAGTTGGTGAGAGGGCAGCATCCCGATTCGTATGACACCTTACTCGACATGTCTTGATAACGCGACACCGAAGTTACCGATGTGGTACGCGTTATCATGGAACAGCCATTGGGTCTTGATTCCGCAAGCTGCAACCGGGCTCGGCTCGGGCCAGAACCTAGTTCACACGAGCCCATGCACTCTGCCTTCAGGATTGTCAAGGCCTGCCATAGGAGTGACTGATAGGAACTCGGGTGTCCATTGTATGGTTAGATATAGGGCTACTATATCTAAAGCAAAGTGTGATTACACGACTTCGCCCCAGCTGTCATGCAGCCAGTTGTGTCAAATTTAGGAGGCCAGCCAGGGGTGGCATAATACATGCTGCAGCCCCTGGCGGCCCTGGGTACACCTATGCCCTGAGTTACAGGGTCTGATAAGGTGGCCCAGTACCAATTGGAAATGTACCTAGGGTACATGGAATCCATTTTAAAGAGAGAGCAGTAGGCCTGGGGTCCTGATTGGCAGGGTCCCAGGTCGACTATGTCCAAAACCAGCTAAAACACAGGGCAAAAAGTTGGGGGCAACCATAGTCAGGATGTACCTTCCTACACAACCCCCCCCCAAACGAAAGGAGATAAGGCTATCCTTGTCCAGGTAAGCCTCTATTACCTAAGTGGCCATATAAGGAAGGACCAGCTCTGGCTTGGTTTCCCCCTGTGTCATGGTCCACTAGGCAACCCCTCACCCTAAGGGTATCTGAGGGTCTCCACCATAGGGAATCTCTGTCTCTGGTGTGTCTTGGGAAAGAAGAAGGCTGATGCTGGGATGGAGTACTGAAGTGAGGCTCCTCTACCTTTGGGCTCAACTTCCTCCAATCACCATTCATCATGTGTGCCTTCCTTTCTTTAGCTGAGATGCACTGAGCTCTCAGGGTCAGCCTCTGGCTACCTAAAGCTGGAGGCTGAGTCCCTCTGTTTGGCTTACTGGAGGGACAGGTCAGGTCTGGGGTTTTTAGGCCCCATGTTTGGCTGTGCCCAACAGTGTCCAGCTGTGGGAGTTCCCTAACTACTTTTAAGGGGGATCCCTCAGGAGTCTGTTCTATTTTCACTTGGCTAGGTTTACCAGCTTCAGTGATCCTAATCTGCTGATTAAGGGGTTCTTTTGGACAGGGGGCCCTTTTGGGTCCACCACTGGCCTCCCTGATCTCTTCAGCCCTGGGCTGACTGAGGCAGGGTAGAGAGGTGCAGGTTACCTGCTCCAGACTGGGTCCCACCTGGGAAGGGTCCACTGCCATCAGAGGTTCTGCCAGGCTAGGCCTGACTACCTCTGGGGCAGCTCCTTCAACAGGGGTAGAGTCAGTTCCCTGAGGAGGCTGGCTCTCACCTAGTGTCTGGGAGGGGGAAGACTCTTCTTCCTCCTCAATGCTCTCTGTTTGAGTGGAGTGATCCATTGTTTCAGGCTTCACAACCTCACTATCTGTTTGAGTAGAGGCTGAGACCATTTCAACCATGCCAACCTTTTCAGGAGGGCACTCAGTTCGTGTTTGGGCTGTGACTGTCACAGCCCTCCTATCCTGTTCTGAAAAGTCTGTCTGAGCCTGGGCAGTGGCTACCACTGCCCCTCCAACCTTTTCAGGGAGGAATGATGCTTGGACTGGGGCTGTAGCTATTACTGTCCCACTAACCTGTCTGGATAGGCCTATCATTCTGGAGTGAGTTTCTTGCTCCACCTCAGCCCATGCTGAGAGTTCCAGGTCATTCCCCAGTAAGCAATCTACAGGTAGGTTATCTGTCACTGCCACTCTCATGGGCCCTGTGACATTACCCCAGCTGAGCTTGACTACTGCCATGGGATGCCTTCTCTTCACTCCATGAATGTCTGTCACCTGATAAGTAAAACCAGGGGTCAGTTGAGCAGAGGGGACCAGATGGTCACTCACCATGGTGAGGCTGGCCCCTGTGTCTCTGAATGCCTCAACCTTCCGACCATTCACTAAAACTTCTTGTCTATACTTGCCCAAAATGTGGGGTCCAGTAGTGAAGTTGGCAAACCCCATGCCAGTCTCACAGACAAGAGTGTGGTCAGGGAACCTGGCTAGGCCATAGTCCTCCTGATTGCCCAAAGTAATGCCCACCACATTCTTGGGGGCACTCCCACCACCTGGGGGATTACCACTAGTGGTAACAGGAGGTCTGGGAGTGTTACTTGGGGGTATGTTTTCCTTATTGCTATTTTTAGGGCACTTGGTATCACTTTTGTAATGGCCCACCTGTTTACAGGTATGGCAATAAGGTTTCTTCTGTTCTGAAGGAGTGTTCTGGGACCCACCACCCTTGTTGGAGTTTTGGGGCCCTTGGGAAGTCTTCTCTGTGGATTTATCCCCACCCTTCTCTTGAGGCTTGGTTGATTCCTTTTTCTGGTCACCACCCTGGTTTTTAGGCCTAACCCTGGTTCTGACCCATTTGTCTGCCCTCTTACCCAATTCCTGTGGAGAGGTCAGATCAGAGTCTACCAGGTGCTGATGTAATAACTGGTTCTGACAATTATTTAAGATTTGCTCCCTCATAATTAGATTATACAATCCTTTAAAATCAGTAACCTTACTGCCCAGCAACCAGCCCTCAAAAGCCTTAGTGGCACAATCGACAAAGTCAGACCAATCTTGAGACTGCGTTTTCTGGGTATCCCTGAACAGCACCCTGTACTGCTCAGTGGTTAGGCCGACCCTTCAACGAGTGTATTTTTCAAGACTTGGTAATCGTTCGCATCCTCCACCCTTGTGGTGAGGAGCTTGTCTCTTCCTTTACCTTCAAAGGAGAGCCACAAGATAGCTGCCCACTGACTCTGGGGAACACCTTGCACCGTGCAGGCCCTCTCCAAAGCAGTAATCCATTTGTGGATGTCGTCCCCTTGTTTAAAGGGGGGCACTATCTTACCAAGGTGTTTCGTATCGAAACTCTTTTCCCTATTGCTAGGTACATTGCTGCCACCAGTGGGGACTACCCCACCTAACTGTTGCTCTCTCGCAAAGGCAAGCCTTTCTTTGGCCAGGGCAAGTTCTTCCCTTTCGATCCTCAGATTAGCTGCCCTTTCCTTAGCTTCGTATACTCTCCGCTGAGGGGACGTCATCCCTCTTTGCGAAGAGTTGCGAGAGCCATTGGTTTGAAGGGATCTGCCAGAGTCTCTCGACAGAGATCGGGCTCGTCCATTCCCAATGTTAAGCGGACCTGACAGTAGCGCTGAGGGTCCCCCAGTACCACTATCATGTTTGCTTAAGTTGGACCTGCTTAGTCTAACGACTTCTACCTGTCCCTTATCTGCCTCATCCCCAGAGGGATCCTCATCCTCATCATCCTCCACATCTTCGTTCTCAGTTGCGAGGTGGATGAGGTCAGGATCGTCTCTGGTTCCCTCGAGGGGAGGCATGTCTCCTTCTGGATTAGAAGAGCTAAGACGGGTCTCAGCTTTTCTGGCATCATAAGTCTCCAAGAGACCAATCAGAAAGGACGTGGTGGGGTTAGACCCCTGCTTGATCTTCCGGGAGTGACACACCTGTCTTAACTCCTTGAAGCTCAGCACAGTATATCTTGAAGGGATGACCTGTGGAGGGTCAACTGACACAAGGGGAGACTCAGAGTTTCCTCCTTTGTCCGACATACTGTTTCTAGTGTGGTGTAAGTGATGCACCTACCTACACTACGTGTTTACCTACTGTTCCCTTGCTAAGAGTTGCAGCCAAGGTGTGCTAAGCCTTGAGGAGCTGCAACAGCTGGTTCAGTAGAACTCGGAGTATTCTAAGCTTTAGTTATATGTACTAACAGTACTTATGCGATCTTTCAACAAGATATTCTTAGGATACGTGTGGAAAAACAACAGCAAGCTCAAATCCCAACCGCTGCTCACCAATGTGAGAAGTTGGCCCGATATGCAACGTTCGCTATTCTAGCGACCGCTATGTATCGTTCCAACGACCCTTATGGTGTTTGGTTGTAAGTCAACCTATAGACCAGCTATCCTAGTAGCGTGGATACGAGCAGTCTAAGGCTAAAGACTCGAGAGGGCGCGTTAAGCCAGCTGTTTACCACACATGTACCCCTTGAACACCCAGTGAAAGGACACCACACAAGTGTTATGAAAATAAACAGGATATTTATTAAGATTCACAACAGCCCTGGACTCTTTATGAGGACAGGGTACTAAGCACAAACCAAATCTCTTAGGAAAATACTTCAAGTGCACAATTAAAACAAGTGTCCGAGGACACGGAAAGTTTACGGTCTCGGGCGGACCCGATAAGGCAAGTCGGAAGCGAGGGACTCGGGACCCTAGAGTAAAGAGGCTATGCAGGCACCGGAATGCCGAGTTACCTAGCCACGAGGGCTGCGGCTGCACAAGTCTTACAGGCGTCGGGGTCTTCGCTGACGAGCCAGGAGCCGGAAGAAAAGGAGTTGCTGGCCGGCGACCAGTGATGAATAGTTCGTAGAGATCCAAGCCTGGATCAGAGATTGTTGATACCTGAAAGCAGAGGGGACCAAGTTCGTACTACTAGCCAGTAGTCAGAGGGTACCAGGATGGCACCGGTTGGCCGTCACCTCGACCAGGTGAGTGGGCGACGCTAGGCTCTGCAGTCTCACGGACCAGGAGGCGTTGTCGGCGACCACGGTGGAGGTGCGAGCTGTCCCACGAAGGATGATGCTGTCGGCGTCGCTGGGCCCAGGATGGGGCAACAAGCCTTGGCAGATCTCAGGGCCACGTGGTGGGCCTAAGATGGCGTCTTGAGTGGACCAGGAGGGTCCGGGGTGCTTCTCGCAAAGATGGTAGCAAGGGCCAGTCTGGAGCAACCAGACCAGCAGTGTTGTTTGTCGGTCGTCGTCAAGGAAGGGCACAAGCCAGCGGCTAGTGGCCAGACAATGTGCTGAGCAGCGAGCAGAAGGGCCCCACGCAGATCGTGGAGATGCTGGGAGACTGCACTTTGGTGCTGGAGCGGCTCAGGGTCGGGGCTTCTCGGACCCCAGAGCACTCACCAGAGAATTACTTCGATGGTCGTGCTGGTTAAGAAAGCGTGCAGGTTTTGATGATGGCCGGTCCCTCGAGGTCTCGTCGCACCCACAGATCACAGCTGAGCTGATGACGTGGGTAGAGGTCAGAGGTGCCAGGGAAGCCGGTTCTCGTCGAGCTGGGCCGTCGGATCCTTGAGGAAGGACTTGCAGCAAACCGCAGAGTTCTTGGATGGTGCCCGTTGATGCAGGGTGACTACTCCTTAGTCACAAGGGAGAAATCTTGAGAAGAGTCTTGAGTGTCCTTTCGTAGAAAGTAGTTCTTGATTCAAAGATTATCTAATTTGGAAGGGTCCCCGCTCCGGCCTTTATTCTAAAGAAAGGGGTGGGTACATGACTAGGTCCTGCCCTAAGGGTGGGACCAGGAAGGGAGGTAGTTACACCCCTCTCCCCTGCTGGACTTTCCCCAGGCCAGGGCTGGTGCCCCTGGAACTGGTTCTGACCGGCAGATGCGTAGTGAGCACCGGGGTGCCACTCCGCAGTCACCTTCTCGCAAAAGCCCTACCTACCCAGAATACACAAACCCTGTCTGGGACGGTGCGAACACCGCCCTTGACAGAAAACCCTTTGTCCAAGCTCTCCTCGCTGGAAGGACTCCCAGCAGCAGGAGGTCAGACTCGTGTCTGTGGTGGCAGCATCCATTTTGTGGAGCTGAGGCTTTAGTTAACTTTAACCGGGGTTCACAGTTACGTACATGTCGCGTCCCTCTAGAAGGGCGGAATGCTAACCTCGTCGCCAGAGTTGGTGAGAGGGCAGCATCCCGATTCGTATGACACCTTACTCGACATGTCTTGATAACGCGACACCGAAGTTACCGATGTGGTACGTGTTATCATGGAACAGCCATTGGGTCTTGATTCTGCAAGCTGCAACCGGGCTCGGCTCGGGCCAGAACCTAGTTCACACGAGCCCATGCACTCTGCCTTCAGGATTGTCAAGGCCTGCCATAGGAGTGACTGATAGGAACTCGGGTGTCCATTGTATGGTTAGATATAGGGCTACTATATCTAAAGCAAAGTGTGATTACACGACTTCGCCCCAGCTGTCATGCAGCCAGTTGTGTCAAATTTAGGAGGCCAGCCAGGGGTGGCATAATACATGCTGCAGCCCCTGGCGGCCCTGGGTACACCTATGCCCTGAGTTACAGGGTCTGATAAGGTGGCCCAGTACCAATTGGAAATGTACCTAGGGTACATGGAATCCATTTTAAAGAGAGAGCAGTAGGCCTGGGGTCCTGATTGGCAGGGTCCCAGGTCGACTATGTCCAAAACCAGCTAAAACACAGGGCAAAAAGTTGGGGGCAACCATAGTCAGGATGTACCTTCCTACAACCAGTACAGAGAGGAACTCCGACTTCACATCAGTCCCATCTTTGATGCTCTCTCCATTAGTAAGAAGTGAGCGCACAGCTCCTGTTTATACTACTGTGCATGCTAGCAACAGGATCGTCTGTGCCTGGGCATAAAAAACAGAGCCCGATAAGGACCTAGCTCGAAGCCCCATTTTAAAAACTGCCTGTGCCCAGCACCAGCAGGACCCTGCCCACTTAAAGCCCTGAGAAAGGCCACATTGGATCTTTAGACCTTTCTTATAAAGTTCATACTCCATCCCAACTGAAGCAGCTCCGGTCATAACACAACTTTTTACAAGTCTTTTTTCGTTACCACAGGAAATTAAAACGTTTTAAGTGCTTTACATAGATACCACCGACTCTACAGGGGACCTGTCCCATAATCCCTTTGTTGCCAAGATGGAAGGGCAAAGGAGAAGGGCCTCGCATCTGTAAGCCTTTATAACACAAGATTAACAAGACCCGCTGTGTGGGACGTGCGTGAGCAAAGGGCGAGCCTGTCTCCACCTGTCATCCACAGGAAGAAGCAGGCCAGGCCACCTTTCTTTCATCGTTAACCCCTCCCACACTTGTGATGGAACCGTTCCGTCACGCCCCTCGGGTGGGCTGTGCTGGTGATGAAACGGTTCTGTCACGGCCCGTTCGCCGCACCTGCGTGGCGCGTTCTATTGAGCGGGCAGGGCCGTGACGGAATCGTTCCGTCACAAGCACAGCTCACCCAAGGGGCGTGACGACGTAGTTCCGTCACCAGCGCGGGAGCGCCACGCGGCCCCCCCGCCCCTTAGCACTGCGATGGAATAGGTGCTGCAGTGAAAGGGTTAATTTCTAATTAAGTTTCTGGACGCATAAACTATCTGTCTATCCGAGGTACTCTATTCTTCTTAAAGAACAAGATTCTATCAATGTTCAATGGTGAATCAATTAAATAAGTTGGTGATGATGGGCTTATCTACTAAGTGAGGAACAAGGCTCTCTCTTGAGATGACAAGACGAGGGCACTATGTGCTTTTAAAATACCCCTCACACACACTAAGAACCCCTTAGTGTCATGCTTCATCATGGGGGTCTTCTCGTCCCTCTACGGGGCAGGGCGTGCTGCGACCTACGAACTACCTACGAACTAAAAGGGGGTTTGTGTAGGTAGAGCGAATGGCTAACTACCAGGTAGTTAGCCATTCGCTCTACCTACACAAACCCCCTTTTTAACGTTCCCAGCTAGAGAAGCTAATAAAATTGTTTTTTCTACTAGCCAGGGAATTTTTAATTTTGCATTCACATATATAGGTCCCTACACTTCACTGATATCACCAACTCTGCACCACACACTGTCTATTTAGTCTATTGTCACATCAACCAGTGCTCCCACGTAGTTCGTAGGACGCAGCACGCCCCGCCCCGCCCCATTGAGGGACGGGAAGACCCCCATGATGAAGCATGACACTAACGGGTTCTTAGTGTGTGAGGGGTATTTTAAAAGCACATAGTGCCCTCGTCTTGTCATCTCAAGAGAGAGCCTTGTTCCTCACTTAGTTCCCCTTCTGAAGCTGACTCTCCACGTCTCTAACTGAGTTGGTCGCTGTTGATTCTACACAAGGGGTTCTCGAAACGTTTGCGTTTATAAGAGCTACTTATGTTCAACGAAAATCTTCCCAAGCTAATATTATTACTAGAGCTGTAATTGCAACTATTTCAGACAAGAGTACATTAGTGGCAACTATATACAAGATTACCAGCAGCTATAATTTCAGTGCATCAGGCGGGTTGCCATTAGTAATGTAAAAAATGCTTTGTTAATGTGGAATGCCTCTACAAGGACAATCCATTACAGCCACAGCTGCCATGCCCTTAGCACCAAGTTTATAATGCCAGCAATAGTCTCCCCACCAGCATTACATGTTCATCACTGAAATATCAGCTTTAAATATATTTCTGAAATTCAACCATTTTTCTCCAAACTTCAGCTTCTGAATTCTGAAAATACTCACATCTTCGTGTCGAATACACACTTTTCAACTTTGGTATAGATACATTAATTCAACCAAACAAATGCTTTTAATTTTGTTCTTTGGGCTGCACATACAAGTTACTCTTTGGAGAAGCCTGGACTACACCAATTGAGCATAGTGGAGAAATGGTATTTTCTCTTCAGGATACGTTGAAGGCTATTGAAATGTTAGAGAGAGAAGTCCCCTGGTCAGGATAAGATACCTGTTGATTTATACTGTGCTGAACCTGTTATTTGGGTTCAAACACGTTTCTAATCAAATGCCGTGGAGCTACAATCCCTGACACTTGGAAGGGAGTCAAGATGCCCCCCATGCAGTAGAAGGGGAATAGGGGAACGAGGACTATCCGTCCAATTATAGGTCGATTTGTTAATTAGATAACATATTCACCGTGCGTTCTGTCACTGGCTGGGATATCATAAAATGAGAAAACTCCCAACTCACTATTCTTCACTGCATCAACCAGAAAACCAATTCCGTGGCTCTCTGTTTACACACAGCGATCGTATTAACCCCTTCCATGCTGATGACGAACCCCAACCGTCATGCACTACGGTGCTCGTGTGCTGATGACGGCTGGGGTTCATCACGGCCCGCCCCTGTTCGTGCTGTTTACAGCACACCAGGTGAATCGCGGCCGCATGGAAAGGGTTAACCAACAGAGGTTTCACAACATAAAAAGTGCATCCCTCGATTTTTAGTTTAAATTGCATTTTACGTTTTAATTTTCTATGTAGTTACCTGAAGGTGGAAGGCCAACAAAATAGTTACAAAATATTTAGGGTCTCATTTATGAGGTTTTGACGTAGGGAAGCGCAGCAGGTCTTTCTGCTGTGCTTTCCTACGGCAAAAGAAAAGGGCAGGAATGCACTGTATCTATAAGATATGGCGCATTCCTGTCCTTTTCCCCTGCACCGGCGCACAATGGGCTGCCTGCGCCAACGCAGGCACCTTTGCACAATGGTGCAAGGGTTCCTGCGTTGCGGGGATGATTATTTTTGTACAGGAAGGGAAACCTTTGTGTACAAAAATAACCACAAGAGGCGTTTCCTCTTTCTATGTGTGTTGCAGGAAAAACAAGGAGAAATAAAGATATTTCTCCCCCTTGCGCCTCCCTTACCCCTCCCCTGGGGAGGCGTAAGCTTTTGGCACTGCCTCAGATTTACAATTTCTCGTAAATCTGGGGCAGTGTCAAAAGGCCATGGATGTTGCAGGGAACTCCCCCAGCAACACCCATTGCACGTCCCTTTAACGCAGAACACTGCCTTAAAGGGACTAATATTTATCAGGCAGCATTGAGCAAAAAAAAGTGGCTTAGTGCTGCTTGATAAATATTGCGCAGGCTTCTGCACCACGCAACGTCACAAAAAGTGACATTCCGATGGCGCCAGGGGCCTCATAAATGAGGCCCTTCGTTTTTAGCCACACCTTTGAATCCGCCTCCACGCTCACTGACCCTACTCCCATTGGACTCAGGATCACAGTTCTCATGCTTTTAAAACAAACTTTGACCACTGGTGCAGACACACCACGTGGTCGTGATTAATTATACATTAGGGGCATGATTTTGTCGAGGTAAACAACACATCTCCATTTTTGCCAGTATTGCCTCTCGCAACAGTGTGAAAATAATAGAAAACACTACAACGGCTCTCTGGAAAGTTGGGTCAAATAAAAGGAATAATATACTCAATAAAAATGAGTCTCATCCTCATTCTCTCGTTCTCGACACTCATTGCACTAGAGAACTGATTACTCGCCGTGGCGTAGGAAGGGGTGCGGGTCACCCTGGGTGTCATCACTGAGGGGGGTGACAAAATGGCAAAAATATGTGTTTTTAACACAAATTTTTGCAATTTTTTCAAGCCGGGGTGACGAGAAATTTTCTGCACCGGGTACCACCTGACCTTGCTACGGCTCTGATTACTCGCCTCCACTTCATCCTCCAACAGGGGCACCTCAGCACTCACGGAGTGGTGGCCTTTCCCAGAAGTGAGTGAGTTATAGGGCGCATGGATGTTGGATTGCGTCATGGCTCTATGCTTGCAAAACAGTAGGGAAACTGGATGCCAGACAGAAAGCACATGAGTCTTGTGGCAGGGTGGTTAGCTGCTTGCTGTAAGGAAAGTTCAAAAGAATCCAAGCAAAGGAGCTAGACCAGAAAAATTCCCGTGACTGGTGTGGGTCTGCAGAACAGAAGGAACCACCAGAAGGAGGTGCACTTCGGACCAAAAGCATCCACCTGGAGTACAGTGAACAATATTGGCCTCAAGGCACAAGAGTCACTCACCGTAGGAGGTTGGAGGGGAGTCAGTGGAGTTCACTTGCTACCTGAGAAATTCACACACATGCTCACACTTCTGCAGACCTCCCACAAGCCTGACTCCCATGGTTTGCACCCACTGTAGATTCTTCGTCATGCCATCTGCCCATCACAGACTGCAGGCATTAGCTTCACTGAGTCTGGAGAGAACCCAGGTTGCTGCTACTAGAGCCCGAAGAAGCTGCGGCAGAAAGAGCAAGATCCAAAAACAATAGACTGATTTGAGAAAAGCAAGAGGAAACCACCAGGAAACCAAGATTCAGGTCTTTGTTGAGCATCTAAAAAGCACTAATTTGTGGAAAAACCTTCAAGTAGCTGGGTCCTTTAAATGAGGCCCCAATGTTCCTAACTTTGTATAACGTAGATGTTGTAAGCAGCTTGTGGGTAGACAAAAAACTGTGCGTCCACAGCATGACTCTTCCAGAATTTAAAACCTCATTTATTTTGGTAGTGAGTTTTCACTCACTTTTCAGTGACCGTTCACTTTCTGTGAGTGGTGAATTGGTAATCAGTAACACACAACTAGTCATGAGAGCATGTGTGGTATTAATCCTTCCTCATGGCTCTCTCAGGACGTTGTATATATCCCGCAGGTATCAAAATTGCCATCTTAGAATGGTAGCCATCGTTGTGTGGGAAGGTCTGTGCGGTAAGGAACCTCCCCGTTTGGGAGTTTGTGCCCAACCTTGCTCTCTCACTCAGGATGGAGTTCATAATGGTCTGTCATTGCACATTTCCCACCTATTGCCCTCCAAGAAACTGTAGATCTGGGTCCGGAAAGGTCTCGCTGGCTCCTATGCCCCAGTTCCTGGTGAAGATAAGATCTGCAACAAAAATAGCTCAGGTAGCCTTTCTTTGAGTGGACCGATTAGGTATAGAGCCTCTAAATGTAGCTTTTGGATCCCAGAGATGATTCTGTCCTGTGTCAGGTTTGGGGCACTGGACTAACATATTATCCCCTCTTTCAGCTGAGTTGCAAGGCCAGGGGGATCCTAAAACCACCTCTCTGTCTTCCATTGGCTTGATGAGGCATCGAGCCTGGCCATCAAGCTTTTGGGTCCCAGGGAGGGTTTTGTCATTTGTCTTATGTCTTGGGCACTGCACTAATATGACTGTCCCTAATAGAACAAGATACCTTGTCCTCTGCGTCCCAGGACTTCAAACACCTGGCTCGCCCTCGTGCTCAGCCAACAAGCCAAGGCCCTTTCTGCAGTCTTTAAAACTGACATCGATTTATGGATGTAGCCAGGAGTTGGCACCAGGGGTGGGAGACTAAGGGCAGACCCACCCTCTCACTTAGATAAACATTGGGATGTCACCGCATTATTTTGGGAAACCATGCTCCTTGCTTGGATATTTGCTTGTGAGGGTGCAGGATCAATGAGTGAGCTCTGAAGATGCCTGTTGTTCACCCCTCTTTTCCCTGTTTTCCATCTTTCCCTATTTTTTTAATTGTTGCTAAACTGGAAAATTGTCCTTTGAAATTCTGCACACAGCTCCAGTTGGGACCTGTGGCCACCATCATGTGTGCCGGTGTTTGTTCAATGTGTGTGGGTGTTTGCCAGTGCTTAACATTGCCAAATACATAAAAATAAATATATCCGGCACCTCCAGTTTCTTCTTACAGCTGTGGATGGCCAGGAACACCAAAAAAGTCTGACAAAACCCTGTGTGTTAGATGGTCAACATAATTTGACCCTTAAATTAAATGTTTGCCACAGTGTAGTCTATAAGGGTTCGGGGTAAACTCTTAAAGGAGACAGGGGTATCTATGCAGTGATTCTAAACTTCATGGTCTTAAATGGCACAGGAAGAAACGAATAAAACTAAGATGTGTTATAAAAATATATAGAGAAATTTATTGGGTACCTCCCATACAGGGTTACACTCTAAAATTAAAAACGTTAAAAACAATAAAAACAGTGCTTTTATAATTTGCAAATAACATAGTATACATAATCACAAGAAGTCAAAAAGACAAAGGTCGACGCGGCGTTTCGGTGATTGCTACAATAGTTTTCACCTTCTTCAGGACGTTTTTTGACTAGGGTTACACCAAAATCTGCAAACAGAACGACATATTTTAGATACTTGTTCCTGTGCATTGCTACAAATTCATTATCTACCCACTCTATAGTTATATCTCTGCCATTTCATTTTGTCAACTGAGACTCTTAATACAAGTTACCTATACATTCTCTACCCCCTGCATAGTGCTGTCTCCATGCTTGTTCTTTCATTTAGAAAGGCTCTCAATGTATTCATGCAGCCTATTTATTTAAACTTCACCTGCACGTACTTTGTGTACCTTTAGATCAAAGACTTCGATGCTGCCAAGACGCTCTGTGATAATAGTGCCTTGTTCTGATAAGCTTCCGTTAAAAAAATTGGAGCAGGACCTTATGGAAAGATTAAAGGACACCAAATGCTAGTAGTTGTATAAAATTGTACTAGAGGTTTACTATAGCTGATGGTGATTAACAGACTCTGTGATGATTACCTTCATTTACTTGCTTATTCCTTTTCAATTGGTGCAGAGGAGCCACCGATACTTGATATAATAGAATATTCACTGTTGCGGCATTTCTCTGATTCCTTTTTTCAATTGGAATCTTAAAAGGAAAAAATGATACAGGTAATGTATCTGGGCTGTTTATCCTGATTTTACGCCTATGTAGTGTAGTATAAATTACTTACCAGAAAGGAAGCAATTTATTACTCCGTTTAGTACCCTCTTCAGTTGGTTGCTCTAAGGGTGACTTGTTTGGAGATTTTTTCTCTCTGTTGGGTAAATGTATAAAGCGTATTACAAGGATTTTTAGGCTCATGGTTCATACCTTATTTGCATTTTTTAGATATACTGGGCTTTTATTACTATATAAGCTTCTATTGCTTATTAGTTTTGTCTCATTTGCCAAACAATATGTCTCTGGGCATCATTAAGTAGTATGCCTCGAGATGTGACTCTCCCCCCCGTAGGGATCCAATTGTTTTCATTTTACAAGTGTCCTTTTGGACTACGAGGCTCCCGTATAGTGGGTGGTGTGTTAAGACCTTCCTCAGTTATTATTAGGTCGAGAATCCTCCCCCACGGTCAAATGTATATAAAGCCCCTACCATGGGATACACTTATTTTTTTAAAGAAAATATTTTACTAAATTTGCGAGGCTCCCGCTCGTTAAGCGGCAATTTACAGCCTTATGATTCAAAAAAACAGGACAACATAACCTTTGTTTGACGTACCTGGGTTACAGAGTCACAGAGTCTGTTAATCACCATCAGCTATAGTAAACCTCTAGTACAATTTTATACAACTACTAGCATTTGGTGTCCTTTAATCTTTCCATAAGGTCCTGCTCCAATTTTTTTAACAGAAGCTTATCAGAACAAGGCACTATTATCACAGAGCGTCTTGGCAGCATCGAAGTCTTTGATCTAAAGGTACACAAAGTACGTGCAGGTGAAGTTTAAATAAATAGGCTGCATGAATACATTGAGAGCCTTTCTAAATGAAAGAACAAGCATGGAGACAGCACTATGCAGGGGGTAGAGAATGTATAGGTAACTTGTATTAAGAGTCTCAGTTGACAAAATGAAATGGCAGAGATATAACTATAGAGTGGGTAGATAATGAATTTGTAGCAATGCACAGGAACAAGTATCTAAAATATGTCGTTCTGTTTGCAGATTTTGGTGTAACCCTAGTCAAAAAACGTCCTGAAGAAGGTGAAAACTATTGTAGCAATCACCGAAACGCCGCGTCGACCTTTGTCTTTTTGACTTCTTGTGATTATGTATACTATGTTATTTGCAAATTATAAAAGCACTGTTTTTATTGTTTTTAACGTTTTTAATTTTAGAGTGTAACCCTGTATGGGAGGTACCCAATAAATTTCTGTATATATTTTTATAACACATCTTAGTTTTATTCGTTTCTTCCTGTACCATTTAAGACCATGAAGTTTAGAATCACTGCATAGATACCCCTGTCTCCTTTAAGAGTTTACCCCGAACCCTTATAGACTACACTGTGGCAAACATTTAATTTAAGGGTCAAATTATGTTGACCATCTAACACACAGGGTTTTGTCAGACTTTTTTGGTATTCGCTCCCCTCCCTGTCACTGAACCAGGGGAACCTTCCAACTTATTTTCCAGTTCACTGTACAGCTTGTTAGCTGGGAAGGAAATTTAACAGACCCCATCACCAAGGGTAAAAATCAAAAAGTTCCAAATTAAAAATGGATACTTTTAAAACCAAAGGATTTACAGAAGAAGACTTTAATAAAATTGTTAATGGAACCTCCAAAAACTTCACAGCCATAGCATCTTCCAACAATGATGAAGACAAATGGCGAGAGCTCTGGAACAGTAAGAAAAAAGCCATTAGAACAGAACTGCACGCAGAGTTCTTAATTGAATATTGCAAAAAGGGCCTAATCCCTAAAGGCTTACAAGTTAGAAACGAGCCAGGCATATTCATACGCGATGCGAAATTTATAGACAGCTGGACTCTAATTGCAAACCGTTGCAGTAGAGACTGGATGTTGTTAATCATAGAGACAGCCAGTGAAATCCTCATCATTGAAAAGAAAGAAATAGAGGTTCTAGAAAAGGCATTGCAAGATAGCAATGCATTGGAAGACGCTAAGAAAAAATTAGACGAGATACAGAAAGATGTCGCAGGCTACAGAGACTACTTACTAAATAAAAAATCCAACAAATTTAGAAAGGATGTAGCCAATTACAATCTAGAGGCAGTATACCCCTACACACAAAAGGACTTCTTCGATAGACCCAGGGAGGAGTACCATAACCGTAATCATTGGCAACATCCAAAGAGAACATACCCTAAAAAAAGAGTCACTTTCTTAGACTCATCCTACACCAGCACTGAATCGGAAAATGAAACATACACAGAAAACAACGGGAGCGAATCCTCAACCCCAAGCTCATTGCCTTTTTTAGATCACCGTCCCCAGAGAGGCAATCAACACAGAGGGAGGGGGAGAGGGAGAGGGAACCACTACCCTCAACCTCCACAACAGAAAAGACCATACATGAGGACACGGAGTCAGTCCAAATGGGACTAGCTAAAAAGGCAGCCATAATTAATCTTTCCAGCATTACCCTGACTAAAGATGAACACTCAGTATTAGAAAAGGGATTAGGATATGCTTTAACAACCAGAATTGACAAATTTAACTTAGAGAGGGACCTTCAAAGTTTTTTTCGGAAAGTCAGATTGAATGACTTTTTTAAAGATAAAGACCCAAAAGATAGGTCCTCCAACAAATCAGGTCTTAGACCCAAATCTGACTGGACACCACCAATCAATATGGTCCACAAAAAAGTTGATCTGTTTGAACAGGTAGTTGAAAAAAACATAGCTGACCTTCTAAAACACCCTCATAAAGGCACGCACAATCTCAGTAAAGCAGAAAACGAAGCCCTCAAAAACCTAGAAAACAACCACAAATTGACAGTAAAGCCAGGAGACAAAGGGGGAAGTATTGTCCTTATGGACACAGAGGATTATGAGAGGAGAATAATGATCTTATTGAACAATCAATCACATTATTGCAAATCCAGCAAAGCAGAATGGAATGCTTTGATCTCAAGGGTAGGAACACTACTAGACCAAGCAAAGGAAGATGACATTATTTGTCAGGATGAGTATAGATTTTTAAAAAACGAAACTCCTATCATCCCCGCAATATATGGACTACCCAAGGTCCACAAAGACCTTAAGGACCCCCCAATGCGACCTATTGTTTCTTGTATCAATTCCACCACGGAACCATTAAGCAAATATGTAGATAGATTCCTACAACCTTTAGTTGTCAGACAGAAAGCATACATCAAAGACACTACAAATATGATAGAAAAGGTAGAAGGTCAGCCTTTCAATCCCCAAGACCAATGGCTAGTGACATTAGATATAGAGGCCCTCTACACTAGGCATGGGCGGAAAATCCGTTCCGCTCGCGGATTTTGCGGATTTTCGGGAAATCCGCAATCCGCGAGATTCGCGAATCTCCCGCAAAATCCGCAAATCCGCGAGCAGCGGATTTTGCTCGCACTGCTCGCACTGTTCGCGTGAGTTCGCGTGAGTTCGCGCCCCGCGAATAAGTGCAAAATTGCAGAAATACGATCTTAGCAAAACTGAAAGTAACTACTTACCAGGTTCAAAAGTTCAGGCTCATCATTAGTAGCCATTTCCTGTAGTGCTTCCTGAGGGGCCCCTCCAGAGTTCAGTTGCCAGTTGAAACTATTATGTGACCCTGCTCTGAACCTCAGAATAGTTACACATATGCCACAAAGGTCCTGAATTACAGCTAAGGGAGACAAGCAGGAGCCAGGCTGGAAGTTAAAATCCATTAATCAGCCCCTAATTCATTATTGTCAGTTGGGGCAGGGCAGGTGTTGTAACTAATTTTGCAACAATGAAAGCACTTAGCAAGTGCAAAAGATCACTAATCAGGGCGCACTAAGGAAGCAGGTGCCAGCTAAAAAAATATTCTGTGACACATTAATCAGCCCCAAATTAATTCAGGTCACTTGAGGCAGGGAAGGTGTGCTTTGCTTTGCCGAAAATAATGTACACTGGACAACCAGAGGGTGTGGTGATGAAACAGAGGGTGGCATGGGTGGGCCAGAGGGTGGCATGAGTAGTCAGAGAGTGGCAGTGGTGACAGAGAGTGGCAGTGATGAAGAAGAGTGTCCCAAACAGGCTGGACACGTAGAAACAACAAGTTCGCAAAACTTGCGACCCGACAGGTAAGTTCGCAAATTGCGAAATTGTGAAAAACCCTCGCGAACTGGCAGAAACACGGGCGAACACAAAAAAAAAAAAAAATCCGCAAATTCGCGGGAATTCGCGGATTTTGCGGATTGCGAATCCGCAAATCCGCAAAATTCGCGAACGCGAGATCCGCAAAATTCGCTCATGACTATTCTACACCAACATCCCGCAAGATGACACTATCAAAATGTTGGAGGGCCTCTTGTGTACAGGCACCGGAGACTTAGAAGCCCATGAAAGGTTCATAATAGAATGTACTGATATCATTCTTAAAAATAACATCTTTCTTTTTAAAAAATACTTATATAAACAGATCAAGGGCACCAGTATGGGAGCCACATGTGCTCCCAGCCTGGCATGCCTGTATGTAGCCAATTTTGAAGATAAACATATCTACAACAGTGCAGCACCTTTCTTTGAAAATTTAATTTCTTGGTCAAGGTTCATTGATGATATTTTTTTCATTTGGACAGGAACCGAAGAAACCTTGATAGACTTTATCACGTGGTTGAACCTGGGTGATCCAAACCTACGGTTCACGAGCAAATACAGCAAGGAGACAATAGAGTTTTTAGATATCAATATTAGAAACAACAATGGAATACTAGAGGTAACACTATACACAAAACCCACGGATCGCAATACTCTCTTGCACTACAGCAGTAACCATCCGAAAAGCCAGAGAGATAACATCCCCTTTGGGCAATATTTACGTATCAGGCGAAACTGCACCAACTTACATGACTTTAATAAGCATGCTGATGATTTGTCAAAAAAACTTAGAGACAGAGGGTATCCAAATCACCTAATAAAAAAAGCATACAAGAGAGCCAGGTACTACAACAGAGATTCCCTCTTTAATACAAACAATGAGGGAACCAAGAAAACCAATGAAAAATTGATATTTGTCACCAACTACACCGTTGTGAGCAATAAAATCAAAAACATAATTAACAGGAACTGGTCATTGCTAGAAGACAAAGACGGCACTAAACCTGAGAAACCAATGTTCAGTTTCAGGAGAAACAAAACAGTAAGAAATTGCTTAGTGCACACATACAAGGAAGAAAGAAGTAAAAATCAAACTACAATAGACAGAAATCCACTACCTACAGGAAATTTTCCCTGTAATATGTGCACAAACTGTGATGCTATGATGAAGGTCAACAAAATATCCCACAACAATGTAACACATAACATAAAGAGTTTCATTAATTGCAGAACAAAAAATTTAATCTATCTGATAATATGCCCATGCCAAAAAGTATATGTAGGCGAAACCTCCAGAGAATTAAAAACCCGAATCACAGAACACAAATCCGCAATCAGGACAAAGAAGAAAACTGCACCCCTTGTAGATCACTGGATGACCCATAACCATAGCATTGACGACCTAAAGTGGTGTGGGATAGAAGTAGTACATCAAAGCCTGAGAGGAGGGAATACCCAAACAAAAAGAAAAAAGAGAGAACAGTTCTTCATGTCCCTGTTTAATAGTTTCAGAACAGGCCTAAACAATAAGGAGGACTGGGAAAGACTACTTTAAGACAGAATGTTAAGAATCACTGTATGTAAAGCAGACGCTCCCTATAACAACCAGAAATTAACTGCATGTAATGACGACAATAAGATGTGCCTATTCAACAATTTAAAATGAGTCAATAACTATAGTATATATTGATTGTACTAAATGCGCTCATATAACAATGCGAAATGTTTTTCTATATAGCATGTATAGCATACTGAATAATATATTGATTATACGAAATGCGCTCATATAACAATGCAAAATGTTTTTCAATAGAATAGGTATAGCATACTGAATAATAATGATGTTAATATGCAAAATACAGAACTGTGAATTACACTGTATTATGGTGAGTCTACATGTAATATGTCATGATATGTAATATCCAGTTACAGTTGCCTATGCGGTGTAATGGTTAAGCGCAAAAACTCCTCCTTTAGCTTAAAATGAGGTAGTAATCATAAAACACTATGTGTAATATGTCATGATATGTAATATCCAGTTACAGTTGCCAATGCGGTGTAATGGTTAAGCGCAAAAACTCCTCCTTTAGCTTAAAATGAGGTAGTAATCATAAAACACTATGTGTAAAGACCAGGCACCCACAATTGAGAAACATGCTCCATATAGCATTAGTACCACTGGTTCTAAAATCTCTTTCTTTCTCATGTTACACTAAAGCGAGAAGGTGCGGGGAGATATATAGACCCCTTAGGACCTGTGACTGAGCGAGTAGCAGTTTAGTGCGAAAAATCCTTTAACAGTGTTAAGTGACTATATGAGAACCGCATCCCAATCTAAAATGGCGGCCAGATTCTAACAGAAACGGCGGTCGCAAAAGAAGGAACTATGGAGAACGCAACGTGGGGCTTATGAATACCGAAAATCAACACGTATTTGCAAGTGTCCCCTTTTTTAAGCTCCAATAACAAATACATTCTTGTTCGGCAAAAAATTTTTACGAGCCGTGTTTTTTCCATCACCAGAATATCAAGCATACGAATCTAAATGATTGCAAAATAATAATTTTTAAAATAAGTGCACCTATGAAAACGTATAACTTCTAATAATATAAGTCGGGATTAAAATGTGCCCGTAATGCACTTCCGGGTTACCGATAACAGAGGCAGCATAAAACCGGAAGCAGAGGACCTCTCCATCATTATCGATGGAAACCCGGTGGCAGAGGAGCAGGGAGGCCGTAATTTTAAACCCAGGTACGTCAAACAAAGGTTATGTTGTCCCGTTTTTTTGAATCATAAGGCTGTAAATTGCCGCTTAACGAGCGGGAGCCTCGCAAATTTAGTAAAAAATTTTCTTTAAAAAAATAAGTGTATCCCATGGTAGGGGCTTTATATACATTTGACCGTGGGGGAGGATTCTCGACCTAATAATAACTGAGGAAGGTCTTAACACACCACCCACTATACGGGAGGCTCGTAGTCCAAAAGGACACTTGTAAAATGAAAACAATTGGATCCCTACGGGGGGGAGAGTCACATCTCGGGGCATACTACTTAATGATGCCCAGAGACATATTGTTTGGCAAATGAGACAAAACTAATAAGCAATAGAAGCTTATATAGTAATAAAAGCCCAGTATATCTAAAAAATGCAAATAAGGTATGAACCATGAGCCTAAAAATCCTTGTAATACGCTTTATACATTTACCCAACAGAGAGAAAAAATCTCCAAACAAGTCACCCTTAGAGCAACCAACTGAAGAGGGTACTAAACGGAGTAATAAATTGCTTCCTTTCTGGTAAGTAATTTATACTACACTACATAGGCGTAAAATCAGGATAAACAGCCCAGATACATTACCTGTATCATTTTTTCCTTTTAAGATTCCAATTGAAAAAAGGAATCAGAGAAATGCCGCAACAGTGAATATTCTATTATATCAAGTATCAGTGGCTCCTCTGCACCAATTGAAAAGGAATAAGCAAGTAAATGAAGGTAATCATCACAGAGTCTGTTAATCACCATCAGCTATAGTAAACCTCTAGTACAATTTTATACAACTACTAGCATTTGGTGTCCTTTAATCTTTCCATAAGGTCCTGCTCCAATTTTTTTAACGGAAGCTTATCAGAACAAGGCACTATTATCACAGAGCGTCTTGGCAGCATCGAAGTCTTTGATCTAAAGGTACACAAAGTACGTGCAGGTGAAGTTTAAATAAATAGGCTGCATGAATACATTGAGAGCCTTTCTAAATGAAAGAACAAGCATGGAGACAGCACTATGCAGGGGGTAGAGAATGTATAGGTAACTTGTATTAAGAGTCTCAGTTGACAAAATGAAATGGCAGAGATATAACTATAGAGTGGGTAGATAATGAATTTGTAGCAATGCACAGGAACAAGTATCTAAAATATGTCGTTCTGTTTGCAGATTTTGGTGTAACCCTAGTCAAAAAACGTCCTGAAGAAGGTGAAAACTATTGTAGCAATCACCGAAACGCCGCGTCGACCTTTGTCTTTTTGACTTCTTGTGATTATGTATACTATGTTATTTGCAAATTATAAAAGCACTGTTTTTATTGTTTTTAACGTTTTTAATTTTAGAGTGTAACCCTGTATGGGAGGTACCCAATAAATTTCTCTATATATTTTTATAACACATCTTAGTTTTATTCGTTTCTTCCTGTGCCATTTAAGACCATGAAGTTTAGAATCACTGCATAGATAACCCTGTCTCCTTTAAGAGTTTACCCCGAACCCTTATAGACTACACTGTGGCAAACATTTAATTTAAGGGTCAAATTATGTTGACCATCTAACACACAGGGTTTTGTCAGACTTTTTTGGTATTCGCTCCCCTCCCTGTCACTGAACCAGGGGAACCTTCCAACTTATTTTCCAGATGGCCAGGAACAGACATTTACAGAAGTGTGATTGTAAGTAGGTAGTATTGGTACTGGCATTTGCAGCGCTGGCAGAGAGAGTGGGTGGTGAAACCTGCAGTAGCCTCTTCAGATAGATATTGGGCTCTGAGACTTATTTTTCCAACAATTAAGCACTAGACAAATACCACTGCCTGTCACTTTTCATGTCCTGCACCAGAGAGTCAAATATCTTATCATAATCTCGAGTAGGGTACTCCAAAATCCAATTCTCTTTCCCATTGCAACTTTAAGGAAAAGACTGTTGTAGCTATCCATGCAAAAGAAACTCTTCTTCCAGTCTGGTACACACTCTGGTGTGAGTGGTAAGAAAAGAATAGGGCTTTTGTTCTTTATTGTTAATACTTCTTTAGCTTTTTACCCTTGTGTAACTTAAATTTTAAAGCCAGTCACGCTCTCTCAATGGAAATATCACTGTGCAGTTGTAACAGCGCCTTGAGACCCTCACGGGTGAGTAGTGCGCTCTACAAATGATGGATTGATTGATTGAATATTGTAGTGGATGCGCTGTGCCCACTTCACCATCTTTTGTGCTTCCTACTGTTTTCTATGGCCAGTCACATTCACAGACAATCAAAAGAAATCAGAAAAATGTCAGAATCTATAGATAACTTTTATTATTGACATACTACTACCTGCTGCCCACGTTTTCATGACATTTAACGGAAGTTTTTAAAAACTTTTTCATATTTCCTTTTTTTACTATAAAGTTCTGTGTTATGTTGGAATCTTACCTGTTTGAACGATTCTCCTCACGCTCTGTTATTTCCTTGTGTTCCTTGTGGAACTTCTGGTACACGACACTCGATAGCTGACAGTTGTTCTGCGCTTTCGAGGTGGTCGGATGCCAGGTTGTTTTCTGCTATTAAACTTACCTGAACAAGGCCAACGTTTCCTGCATTCTGCTTTCTCCACCGTAAGAAGCATCACAACATTTTTGGCGACGCTTTTCTGATGCTTGGATTCATCTAACTCGGCTCACCGTATTTCCCTGCTGATCTCCGATGTGTAAAGCAACCTGGTGATCACTCGACGTTTTCCTCAGCGCTGTCTTGGTCTTCGGCTGTCTTCGCCTGGTCCGCTGATTGTCTTCCTTCAATTTCGAGTGACTTATCGACCTCAAAGGTACTGTTTCTTAAGGTTTTATTTATTGCGCTTGTCGAACACCCAACGTTCCAAGCCATTCCGTTATCCCACGTCATTGCACCGCATCTGACGTATCTGAAACGCATTTGACGTTCTGCGTGTTGACGTTGCCACGTCTTTTGACGCCCTTGCTGCTCGTCACTGAAGCGCATCGTCAGTCACCATTGTTACGTCTTTGGGAACGAACGCTCTGCTGCCTCCCATACCTTACTTTGCGTTCACGTCAGCTTCTCACCGTAGCTCTTCTCGACGTTCCACTCGTCTTTGTGACGTCAACCTGCCTTGAAGTGATTCCTCTGATTCCGAGTGGCCACGGTGATTTGCTCTTCTACGTGCAGACACTTTCACAGTGATTTGCACACCCACATTTTCAAGTTTGCAGTTTAATTTCTTTTCTTTTTTCGTTTTTAAGAATTTGTTTCTTGCCTCTTGCTTCATTATGGCCTCAAATATTGTTATGCCTCCTATGTTTCTGTCCTCTCCAGGCACACCATTAATAGATTGGGAGGACTGGGTTGAGATGCTAGACAACTACATTACTGCGCTTCATGGGAACAATTTTCACCCTGAAAGGAAAAAAGCGCTTTTATTAAGCACATTGGGTAATGAAGGTCAAAGAGTGTTTAAGTATTTACCGGTTGCTCTAGGTCCCAATGGCCAACCCATGGATGACGCTTATAAAGAGGCTCTCAAAAGACTTGAGACTAGGTTTGCAAAAGAGGTCAACTTAGTCATGGCAAGGTACCGTTTTTATACCCATCCGCAAGCTGAAAATGAAACTATTGATGAATTTGTTTCCAGGTTACGTGAACTTTCCATCAAATGTCGTTTCGGTAACATGACTGATGAGCTAGTTCGCGATCAGCTCATAGTGCAATGTCGTCACAGGAAGATTCAGGAAAGGTTATGGGCTGCCAAGGATCCTTCCTTAAAAGACAACATTTTGCTTCTGGGAGAGAACTCCACACTGTGACCGAAACTTATGGCATACAGTCTACACACAGATCATCGCAATAAATACATTAACATGGTGTTCTGTCTCTTATATTTAAAAATTGTGACCGATACCTTAGTCACAGTACTTAATTTGAGCCGGTGGTTTCCGGTGCTCAGCACCAGCACTTAATCAACACTGGTCTTTTTCATGAGCAACAGTTAAGGATACATTAATTTATGGTAGGCACAAGGATATCAAGTGATTTGCCCAGAATCCCAGGAAGTTGAGCCTACGCCGAGAATATAACCGAGTTCCTCAGCTCTGAAGTCGGCAACTCTGGCCATTACGTTACAAACTCTCCCCACTTTCATGGTAGTAGTTGGTTCCATTTTACGGAGTTCTAGCAGGAGAAATGGGACGGTGCACCGTGCAAGCTGCCTCCTAACGAGACCCCGTACTTTTTTTTACAAATTAACCACTGCTCTTACCTGCATGTGCTAGTGCTACTTTCCCTTTGTGTTTCTTTGTTAGTTCCTCACTTTTTTCACTGTTTTCATTCTAATTAATTTCTGCGCCATTATTCTACTTGAGTACCTTCTCTTGTGCCTTCAATATCTTCTTTCACGAAGAAACCCTTTTTTGTTTTCTGCTGATCTCTTTCTCGTAATTTTTTCATTTTCACTCTAGCAGGGATCTTTTCCTGCTCTTTATTCAAATACTCTTTCATGGTATATGTGCTCTAGCCCTCCCTCACTTCACAAGCTGGGAGTACGAGATCCTGGGTAGGTTATGTGGCATCCTTCATCACACCTGTTTATTCTATTTAGCACTTCACCCTAGGGCATGCAGTTTAGGGTCTAGATAAAGGGCTACAGGATAAGAATGTCTTACAGTGGTGTGCTCTGGAAAGGCCTATTACCACAAGTGCTACATCTCAAGCCCTACATTGGTTCAAAATGCTTGCATCACTTCGGTGGGGGTACATCACTGTAGCGTCCTCCCCAGCCCTGGTACCCGCATAGGAATACGCCACACACAAGACATAGTCTTACACATCTTTATTGTTCTGTGTGTAACTGCAAACTCAACATTCTAAACCAGCCTTCAGTGCATTCTGCAGTAACACATATGTCACAGTTCTACGAAGTCCATCATGAGCCAAAAGGGTTCCATCATTTCTAATTAGTGAAACACTACATCCCCAGCTCTGTTAAATAAAAACATAAGATAGACATTTACATTCAAACCTCTTCAATCAATCTTCTTGGCACCTTAATTGTTCAACCTGATCTCGTTCTGGGAACTGGGAGGTGTCATCACCGATATCCAGGATCTTCACATCGGTATAAAAGCAACAGCAGTTGTAGGTGTTTCAGACCATCTGTCTTTCAACTATTAGATCTGATGAATTATTGGTCAATTGATGAAATTAGAAGAGTCTCAGGTAATAGACTTCCCAGGGTGCTGGGCATTCACTATGTGTCCCTTAGTAGACACCACTTGGAAAGGTTCTGCATCAAAAGGAGTATCAGATTTTATTCAGAAACGGTCGCTCACTTCTACCTCTGCTCACTGTACCTGCTCTACCTTGGGTATCGTTAGCGCTCTCCCGTGCCTGCATTAAGTGATTTGATTTGTGTACTTTTACAGCGCCTATATTGTTTGCCTGCAGTGTTTGTTCGACTGTAACTACCTGTGCTCGCTCGCTTTGCCGATCGCTTTATCTTGCTAATACCTGCTGCTGTGACCCTTTGCATAGTGTGCCCCGCTCCCCAGGCGCCTCGCTGACCAACTCATTACTTTGAAGCATTTCCCCATCCCGGTCGGCGTTTCAGTCCCAGCCGCCATTATTGTTGTTGTTGTGCCCGGAGCCCGCCCCCTCCACCACGCACCCGCCTCCCAGCTGCTCCTCCCCCGCCCCTCCCCCCTCCCCACCTACCTATGACAGATGCTTTTGCGCGCAGCGTTCACGCGCAGCGATCGCGCCCCAGTTGCGCCGAAGGTGCGCCAAAGGTAAGCCCGTCTACGCCCGTCCGCGCCTGGACCGCGCCCAGCACATTGGGTAATGAAGGTCAAAGAGTGTTTAAGTATTTACCGGTTGCTCTAGGTCCCAATGGCCAACCCATGGATGACGCTTATAAAGAGGCTCTCAAAAGACTTGAGACTAGGTTTGCAAAAGAGGTCAACTTAGTCATGGCAAGGTACCGTTTTTATACCCATCCGCAAGCTGAAAATGAAACTATTGATGAATTTGTTTCCAGGTTACGTGAACTTTCCATCAAATGTCGTTTCGGTAACATGACTGATGAGCTAGTTCGCGATCAGCTCATAGTGCAATGTCGTCACAGGAAGATTCAGGAAAGGTTATGGGCTGCCAAGGATCCTTCCTTAAAAGACAACATTTTGCTTCTGGGAGAGAACTCCACACTGTGACCGAAACTTATGGCATACAGTCTACACACAGATCATCGCAATAAATACATTAACATGGTGTTCTGTCTCTTATATTTAAAAATTGTGACCAATACCTTAGTCACAGTACTTAATTTGAGCCGGTGGTTTCCGGTGCTCAGCACCAGCACTTAATCAACACTGGTCTTTTTCATGAGCAACAGTTAAGGATACATTAATTTATGGTAGGCACAAGGATATCAAGTGATTTGCCCAGAATCCCAGGAAGTTGAGCCTACGCCGAGAATATAACCGAGTTCCTCAGCTCTGAAGTCGGCAACTCTGGCCATTACGTTACAAACTCTCCCCACTTTCATGGTAGTAGTTGGTTCCATTTTACGGAGTTCTAGCAGGAGAAATGGGACGGTGCACCGTGCAAGCTGCCTCCTAACGAGACCCCGTACTTTTTTTTACAAATTAACCACTGCTCTTACCTGCATGTGCTAGTGCTACTTTCCCTTTGTGTTTCTTTGTTAGTTCCTCACTTTTTTCACTGTTTTCATTCTAATTAATTTCTGCGCCATTATTCTACTTGAGTACCTTCTCTTGTGCCTTCAATATCTTCTTTCACGAAGAAACCCTTTTTTGTTTTCTGCTGATCTCTTTCTCGTAATTTTTTCATTTTCACTCTAGCAGGGATCTTTTCCTGCTCTTTATTCAAATACTCTTTCATGGTATATGTGCTCTAGCCCTCCCTCACTTCACAAGCTGGGAGTACGAGATCCTGGGTAGGTTATGTGGCATCCTTCATCACACCTGTTTATTCTATTTAGCACTTCACCCTAGGGCATGCAGTTTAGGGTCTAGATAAAGGGCTACAGGATAAGAATGTCTTACAGTGGTGTGCTCTGGAAAGGCCTATTACCACAAGTGCTACATCTCAAGCCCTACATTGGTTCAAAATGCTTGCATCACTTCGGTGGGGGTACATCACTGTAGCGTCCTCCCCAGCCCTGGTACCCGCATAGGAATACGCCACACACAAGACATAGTCTTACACATCTTTATTGTTCTGTGTGTAACTGCAAACTCAACATTCTAAACCAGCCTTCAGTGCATTCTGCAGTAACACATATGTCACAGTTCTACGAAGTCCATCATGAGCCAAAAGGGTTCCATCATTTCTAATTAGTGAAACACTACATCCCCAGCTCTGTTAAATAAAAACATAAGATAGACATTTACATTCAAACCTCTTCAATCAATCTTCTTGGCACCTTAATTGTTCAACCTGATCTCGTTCTGGGAACTGGGAGGTGTCATCACCGATATCCAGGATCTTCACATCGGTATAAAAGCAACAGCAGTTGTAGGTGTTTCAGACCATCTGTCTTTCAACTATTAGATCTGATGAATTATTGGTCAATTGATGAAATTAGAAGAGTCTCAGGTAATAGACTTCCCAGGGTGCTGGGCATTCACTATGTGTCCCTTAGTAGACACCACTTGGAAAGGTTCTGCATCAAAAGGAGTATCAGATTTTATTCAGAAACGGTCGCTCACTTCTACCTCTGCTCACTGTACCTGCTCTACCTTGGGTATCGTTAGCGCTCTCCCGTGCCTGCATTAAGTGATTTGATTTGTGTACTTTTACAGCGCCTATATTGTTTGCCTGCAGTGTTTGTTCGACTGTAACTACCTGTGCTCGCTCGCTTTGCCGATCGCTTTATCTTGCTAATACCTGCTGCTGTGACCCTTTGCATAGTGTGCCCCGCTCCCCAGGCGCCTCGCTGACCAACTCATTACTTTGAAGCATTTCCCCATCCCGGTCGGCGTTTCAGTCCCAGCCGCCATTATTGTTGTTGTTGTGCCCGGAGCCCGCCCCCTCCACCACGCACCCGCCTCCCAGCTGCTCCTCCCCCGCCCCTCCCCCCTCCCCACCTACCTATGACAGATGCTTTTGCGCGCAGCGTTCACGCGCAGCGATCGCGCCCCAGTTGCGCCGAAGGTGCGCCAAAGGTAAGCCCGTCTACGCCCGTCCGCGCCTGGACCGCGCCCAGCGCCATACCCCCTGGCCCCCGTCCCACTCACCCCACCCGCATTACATTCGACGCCTCCACCCTCTTAGCCCTAAACCTCGGCTGACTCCCCAACTGCGCCCTAGCCGCTCCTGGACACACCCATGGACCCTTCGCATGCAACTCCTGCAAGTATGACGGCACCAAGACCAACTCCTCATCCACGAACACCAAACAGAGATCTGATACCAACCACCTAAAATGCATCCTGCTCAACGCCCGCTCGGTCCACAGACACGCCATCGACCTTTGGAATCTACTAGACACCATCTCTCCGGACGTCGCCTTCCTAACAGAAACATGGATGAACGCCTCCTCAGCCCCAGACATCACCATTGCCATCCCGGAAGGCTACAAGATCATCCGAAAAGACCGCTACAAGCAAACAGGAGGAGGCATCGCTATCGTCCATAAGAATTCCATTTGCATCTCAACAAGCTCAGACGTCGACTTCGCTAGCGCCGAACACCTGCACTTCCAGATCCACACCGACCCCAAGACCACACTCAGAGGCACACTCCTCTACAGGCCACCAGGACCCCGGGCACAATTCAGTGAAGACATCACGGACTTCATCACCCCACACGCCCTCCCCTCCGAGGAATACATTCTTTTGGGAGACCTCAATTTTCACCTTGAAAAGAGCAACGACAGCAACACCAACACCCTTCTAGACAATCTCGCCAACCTCGGACTCAAACAACTTGTCAACACCCCCACTCACAACGCAGGTCACACACTCGACCCTATCTTCACCTCCAGCAAACACATCTCCTTCAGTCACACCACAGTTCTCCATTGGACGGACCACAGCTGCGTTCACTTTGTCTACAAAAAGACCACAGCCCACAACAATCCTCAACCTACTCTGCGAAGAAACTGGAACAAAATCACCATCGACCAGATCTCCTCATCGCTGCTTCAAAACCCCCCTGCCTACTCTTCGAACCCCAACGAAGCAGCAATTAACCTCACTCAATGGCTAACCAACAGCGCCGACAACCTAGCACCTCTGAAAAAACGTCAAATCAAACTAGGCAGCAAAAACGCCCCCTGGTTCAACGATGATCTTAAGAACTCCAAGAAACTCTGTCGCTCCTTTGAGAAGGCCTGGAAAAAAGACCCAAACACCAGCACAAGGGACGCCTTCAAAAACGCCACCCGCATACACCACCAACTGATCCGGACTGCCAAGAAAGCATCATTCAAGGACCGACTAGACAACAACGCCCACAACAGCAAGGAATTATTCAACATCGTCAAAGAGTTTACCAACCCCACTGCCAACTCCAACGACATCACCCCATCTCAAACCCTCTGCGACTCCCTAGCTTCGTTCTTCCACAACAAAATCGCAGACATCCACAACAGCTTCGACAACCAACCCGGATTCCAACCCACACAAACTTCGGCTGCACCTCCACCCCCCTTGAACACCCTTAATGACTGGAACCCAATCTCCACTGAGGACACCATCCGCCTGATGAACTCTATCCACTCAGGATCCCCCACAGACCCATGCCCTCACCACATCTTCAACAAAGCAGACTCCATCATAGCACCACACCTCCGAGACGTCATCAACTGCTCCTTCAACTCCGCCACCTTCCCGGAAAGCTGGAAACACGCCGAACTCAGCGCCCTTCTGAAAAAACCCACCGCGGACCCCACAGAACTCAAAAACTACCGCCCCATCTCGCTCCTTCCATTCCCGGCCAAAGTCATCGAGAAACTGTCAACAACCAGCTCGCCGCCTTCCTCGAAACCAACAAATCCCTCGACTCCTCACAGTCCGGCTTCCGAGCCAAACACAGCACTGAGACCGCACTCATCGCAGCAACAGACGACATTCGAACTCTACTGGACAATGGAGACACAGTTGCCCTCATCCTACTCGACCTCTCCGCAGCCTTTGACACAGTCTGCCACAGCACCCTCCTACAACGCCTCAGAAACATCGGAATCCAAGGAAAAGCACTGGAATGGATCACCTCGTTCCTTGCCGGAAGAACCCAGAGAGTCCGCCTCCCACCATTCAAGTCGGAGGCCACTGAAGTCATTTGTGGCGTACCACAAGTATCTTTACTCAGCCCCACACTCTTCAACGTATGCATGAGCCCCCTCGCGGACATCGTACGCCAACACAACCTCAACATCATCTCCTACGCGGATGACACTCAACTAATCCTCTCACTCACCAAAGACCCCAACACCGCCAAAACCAACCTACATGAAGGAATGAAAGAAGTAGCTGAGTGGATGAAGCACAGTCGTCTGAAACTGAACTCAGACAAAACAGAAGTCCTTATCTTAGGTACCTCCCCCTCCGCCTGGGACGACTCTTGGTGGCCAGAGGCCCTTGGAAAAGCACCCTTCCCGACAGACCACGCGCGTAACCTGGGCGTCATCCTGGATTCCTCACTCTCGATGACCAGACAAGTCAACGCCGTTTCATCCTCCTGTTTCAACATTCTTCGAATGCTCAAAAAAACATTTCGCTGAATCCCCACCGAAACCAGAAAAACGGTCACCCACGCATTGGTTACTAGCCGCCTGGACTACGGTAACACCCTATACGCCGGAACCACCGCAAAACTCAAGAAAAAACTCCAACGCATCCAGAATGCATCAGCCAGACTCATACTAGACATCCCGCGTAAAGACCACATTTCTGGTCACCTGAAAAACCTTCACTGGCTTCCCGTCAATAAGAGGATAACATTCCGCCTCCTAACCCACGCACACAAAGCACTTTACGAACTTGGACCCGAATGCCTCATCTCACGACTTTCATTCTACACCCCCTCCCGCCAGCTAGGCTCTTCCAACCAAGCCCTTGCTGCTGTCCCTCGCATTAACAAATCCACCATGGGAGGAAGATCCTTCTCATACCTGGCAGCTAAAACCTGGAACTCACTTCCCATTCACCTCCGCCTCACTCAGAACCATCTAGCATTCAGAAAGCTACTTAAAACCTGGATATTCGACAAGTAATTCCCCACCCTTCTTCAAGCGCCTTGAGACCCTCTGGGTATGTAGCGCGCTATATAAATTACCGACTTGACTTGACTTGACTCGTATGAACACTGGATCTCCTCTCCCAGCATACATTATCCTCTTTTGCTTGTTAACCAAGTCCTAGTCATGAGCTGTCATCTTATCTTTTTTTCTTTGATTGTTCTTTTGAGGTAATTTAGTATTCATTACTCACCTGAACATCAACGTTGCAGGACTTTCATCTGTGATCGAGTGGGGTGTTAAATGATAGGCTCCAAAGTAGAATTTAATACAGTATTAGACTTGAGTTTCTCAAGAGTGGCATGCTGTACTGCTTTCTTTAGCGTACTCATAAAACGCTCAACAAGTCCACGGGCTTGTGGTCACAGAAGTTTGCTCTTTTGATGCTTTATTCTAAAATGCTTCAAAAAATCTGTGAACTCTTGACTTTTGAAAGGCATGCCATTGTCGGACTTCACTATGGCTGAAACACCCCATGTCAGAAAGAAGCCATCTAGTCTTTCAATGGCTCATTCTTGAGTTTTAGATGAAAGAACTTCAATTAGTGGAAATCGTGAGTTTTCATCCATAATCACCAATAGATGATGACCATTGTCAAGTGGACCCAAAAAAGTCAATGGCTATTCTCTCCCATGAATGCTTCAGGGGTTCTGACATGCTAAAGGTGTGATGAACAGTTTTTGTACTAAGGCAGCTGCATAAATGACAGGCCTTTAATTCCTTTTCAACTCTGTCATCAAGGTAAGGAAACCAAACTCGATCTCATAGAGCTCTGCAATAATTCCACAATGTCCTACATGGGCTACTTCAATTACTTTCTGTCTCAGACTCTATGGAATCTGGATTCTCAAACCACATAATATAACTCCTTCCTGAGTTATGGACAATTCATACTTAACATTTTTGCACTTTTGATATTCACCAACACTGGTGAGCGGTTGAGTGTGTTGGTTTCATGACTGATGTGTAATTATATCCTTCAGTTTTAACATGTCACTATTGTGGCTCTTGACAGTAATTATCTGGGCAACGGAAATGGCAGCTGATGTTTTGTATTTTACAATGAAATTGATATAGGCTTTGGCCGTCTTGGATGGAGTATTTTTCTAGAGGGCCTGACAAGGGTACATGCCCTCTGGAAAAGTAGTCAGCAGGGTTCTGATCCTTCCCTGGACAATACACAATGGTATAATCAGACTCTTGTAACAGTGTTATGTTATTGTTATGTTAATTATTTTTGTATAGCGCTTGACTCGCCCGGGGGCATCTCGGCGCTGACTAGCAATATTCCTGAAACTGAAAGGGGGAGCAAATAAAACTAGAATAGGAAGGCTTTGAGCTGTTTCCTAAATGTGCTGTAGATGTCCATTTTTACGAAGGAAATATGGTAACTCGTTCCAGTACCTTGGAGCTAGGTACGAGAAAGATTGTCCTCCAGAGCGACCCAGCCTTATGCGTGGTATTTGTAGGAGATCTTGCGCCCCGACCTAAGGTTTCTGTTCGGTACATATTTGGTGAATCTTTTTTGGAGGTATTTGGGGCCTCTTCCATTAAGTGCTGTATAAGTGAGACAACAGATCTTAAAACTTGATCTTTTACTCACTGGTAGCCAGTGGAGTTCGCACAGTAAAGGAACCGATGCGGTGCCCGCTGGGCGGTTCAATACCATTCTAGCTGCAGTGCTTTGAATCACCTGCAGTTTGTCCAGCAGTGTCTCTCCAACCCCTGCCAACAAAGCATTGCCATAATCCAGTCGGCTGATGACGATAGCCTGGACCAAGGTTTTTCGATGGGTTGTCAGCATAAAGGGGAGGATTTTGCGCAGCAGACGCAGGCTGTAGTAGCATGAGCTGGTTGTTGCGGCAATGTGGTCTTTCCTAGATAAAGGTTGATCTAGTTTTAGTCCTAAGTTTTTAACACATTGGGTCGGGACTGGGGCTGCTCCCAATTGGGCAGGCCACCAGTCATCCGACCAGCTAGCTGTGGCTTTGTCCATTAGCATAATCTCGGTCTTGCCAGGATTTAACTGGAGAAAAATCTGCGTCATCCAGTTGGAGATTGCAAGCATACCTTTGGCAAACCGTGATTTCTCAGCTACTGTATCAGTGTCGATCGGCAACATGAGCTGAGTATCATCTGCATAAGAGATTATCTCGAAGCCCTGTTGTTCTGCAATCCCTGCCAGAGGAGACATATAAATGTTAAATAAGGTTGGGCTTCGGCAGGAGCCCTGTGGGAAGCCTCTGTCTAAGATAATTGGGTTAGAAAGATGAGAACCAAGCATGACTGTTTGCGTTCTGCCGGACATAAAGTTTCGTAACCATTTTAGGACTGGTCCCTGGATTCTATAAGAGGCCAGTCTCTCCGCTAGCATTTTATGAGAGATAGTGTCAAATGCTGCAGAGAGATCTAGTACCTTATAATACAGGAGGAACCCAAGTAACCCGACGGCATCTGGGTAATAATGTAGAAAACAATGCAAATGATGCCTAGGGATTAATAATCCAACCAACTAATGGAAAGGATACCACTAATTAGCTCTTCCTAATGTGTTCACTCACTTATGAAGTAAATCTATATTTTTAACCTCTTCAAACAATGGCAACCAGAAAACAATTTTTCAAATTATCAAGTATATGTTCTATTTATTTCACCTTCTTCTTCAAAAATATATAGTTTATTTCACTATTTTGCAAACACATATATACATAAACACAACATTAATACATATATACATATATATACAATATACACACAAGCAACATTATATACATACACACATTGTATTCCTATTATTCACAAAATAGCATACATATTTTTTTTGGTGTTTTTTTAACCTTCAAGAGTCTTCGCCCATAATATTTTCAACAAAAGGATGCTTCCAAACCATATATAAACAAAGGCATTCCTTATAAACAAAGGTCACCAAACAGAAATGAGAGTATGAGAGATATATACATAAATCTCTATTATTTTTTATATACTCCCTCTAGTTTCCTTTATATGTTCCAATTTTTTTTACTGGTGCCTTTAAAACAAAAGTGTCAACGCGTTTCACCCTATTTAATTTTCAGGCCTCATCAGGACTAGGGGGTACGAGACTCCGTCAATCTCTGTAATTTGACTTGGCTCTTTAATTGGACTGTCTATCAGTAATTTCCAGTCTTCACACTTCAGTACAAGTATACACGAGCACCCACGGTGCCCCTTTTCCCAGTCACTTTAAATATTAGGGCACATTGTCAATTTGCCGAAGTTTAATAATTCGCCAGTCTCCGCGTTGTTACTCCGCATTCAAACGAGCCGCCATTACGCTCCAAGGCGATCCACCTTTATCAGTTTCTAATCTAAGCGAGACAGTGACTGCTAAAATGGCGGTTTCTGTGCTGTATCCCTGTTGGAATCCTGATTGTGAGGGGTCTAAAATGTTGTTTTACTCCAGATATTGACTCAGTTGCTTATTATTCATACTCTCCAACACCTTAGCCAGTAAAGGTAGGAGGGAGATCGGGCAATAATTGTTCTCGTGGATCTGCTGTGGGTTTCTTCAGGATAGAACGCACAAAAGCTTCCTTCCTTCCAATTACTTGGAACCACCCCGGATGATATGGATGAATTGTATAGTTGGAGAATAGCTGGCGCACAACTGGTGGCTAGAAGAGCCATAATCTTAGGTGGACACAGATCGGTTGGTGAACCCGATTTAGCTGAGGACAGTAGTCCCCATCATTCAAGGAGAGGAAGCATTTTAACCTTTGGATTTCCCAACATTGTCAGTAAAGCTTGTCGATCAGTTACGATTGTAAAAGGTTTTCCATACATGAATACATGGAAATGTTTACAAGCCCATACTATTGCTAAGCTTTCTTTCTCAGGTTGTGAGTAAGCACGATCTGTCTGGGACAAACTTGTACTTGCTTATGTCACAATATGTCTTCAAGCATTTGGCGGTCCACTGTGCTGTGCAAGGATAGCACCTACCTTGACTGGGCTAGCATCAACAACAACCTCTGTATGAATCTTTGGATTGACATATGCCATTTCAGGACTGTTCTCAATGGCTTGCGCACTTTTCTTTAAACTTTTCTCTCATTTATGTGACCCATTAAAGTTTTAAAAAAATTGTCATGTCTCTCAACTGAGCACTTAGTCATGTATTTATCTGGAACAGTAACTGGATGTACCAAGAAAGGAACACACCATGAAAGCATCTTATGGGGGACCAGCATTAGACAGTCTTGTACTTTAGCAGGATCTGGTGTCATACTTCCATCAGAAAATATATGAACAAAGAACTTTAGTTTTGTCTTATGGATCTCACAGTTGCTTGCATTGATAGTAAAACCTGCTTCAGTAAGTAAACTATATACTTGTGCATGGTGTTCTTTTTGTGTAGCTCTAAAAACCAACATGTCATCACTGTAAATCAACGCATTCAAGATAGGCTGTATGATACATCGAATGAAGTCTTGAAACAGTTCTGCAGCGGATGACACGCTAAAACCTAGGGCCAGATGTAGGTAGGCTTTTACCGGTCGGTAACGGCCGAAATTGGCAATTACCGACCAGTAAAAGCCTTTTCCTATGTAGGAGGCTAATTTACTGATTCAGTAAATTCCGAATCGACATTTATCGATTCGGAATTTACCGAATCGGTAAATAAGATGTAGGAAGCACTTAACAGAGTGCTTCTGGCCTTTAAGAATTCGTTATTTACCAACAACTATTAGTTGGTGGTAAATAAGGAATTCCTATGTAAATGCATAAATGTGCATTTACGCCTGTGCCATGTGACAGATATACATGCCTTTAGGGCATGTATGTATGCCACATGTGCACACCAACACTAATCAGGGGTGCAACAGGGTGTCAAAGTGACACCCTGCCATCCTTGACTAATTCACAATTTTACCGAATCGGTAATTACCGATTCAGTAATTGACATTCATTCCTATGGGCCTCCAGGCCCATAGGAACCAATGGCAAATATCGAATCTGTAAATACCGATTCGGTAAATACCGAATCTTACCGACTCGGTATTTGTTACCGAATTTTTATCTACATTGCAATTACCGATTCGAAAATACCGAATCTGTAAAATTCGATATTTTCGAATCAATAATTGCAAATTACCTACATCTAGCCCCTAGTCTTTTGTATCGAAACAAACCAACATGTGTAGAAAAGGTTGTAATACACCTATAATCTTTTTCAAATTCTAACCGATGATAACCTTAATTTACATCAAGACCTGAGAAGAACTTTGCATCATTTAATTGCGTTATCATGACAGCAATGTGGCAACCAGGATGTCATTTTCATTTAATTGCCTTGTTAGCTTGGCGTAAGCCAATGCATATGTGTACAGCCCCTTCACTGCCCTATCGGGCACTACTACTATGGGAGAAACCCATTGTGTTGGACCAGTGGATCATTCAATAATATCATGCTTAAGCTCATTAATATGCAACTTCACTTTCATAGTCTTAAGTTTTCCCAAATCAAGAAATAAAGAAGGTAACTGACTTACTATGTCGTGGTGAGCAGTCATGTGGTAATTCACAGAAATCAGTCCCATTTCAGCAGCTGTGTTGAAACTGAGCAGACAGGAGCTGGACACTGTGCCTTGAAGCATGTGGATGGGTACTTGTACCTTCTTTTTCTTTTGTTTCATTGTTGCTACAAATTAACCTTAGACTTTTTTAGAGGGTAGATGCAGCCCATGTATACACTTTGGTTTAAGCTGGCGCAAGTTGCGCTAATGGAGATAAATCAATGTATTTCTCCTCAGGCACAATGTTTATCAATGCACTACCATCAATAATGAAAGTTATCGAACAACAATTTATTTTCAATGTAATCTTCGGAAAGTGTTATAATGACTTTGGTGCTTTGGCATGTTGATCTTTCTTTGACTGACATTTTCGTTCACAAGAGGCCAAACCAATATACACACGCTGTTCTGAGGTAAACATCAACATGGCACAATCCTTTTATTCACTTTAAATTGAGACTGATATAGAAGAACTGTTTGACGATGATTTAGATGACGATTGATTTCATTCATTGTCAATTTGTCTTAACTGATGTCACTGCTTGGCCTTGTGCATGTGCGTCAAATGTTGCTTCTGGAATTTAGTGGCGGCAATTTTGTTTCGTGCCTTGATGTGCTTACTTTGTCCCTTGCTTTGCAAACTGCCACACAATGGTTCTCCTTCCCACAGCCTATTTCATATCTGTCCAAGAGCAGGACATTCACCTTGGTGTGAAGAAGAAAATCCACATCTGAAAACACAACTTCTTTTTATACGTAGACATCACTTTGTGTCCATCAGTCTTTTTATTTGGCTTACTTTTTTACACTCATGACTGATTCATACTAGGCACCACCAGCCTCCATGTCGGCAGCTTGTCTATCGGTAGGCTCTTCAGCTCTGGCAGCCATTAGTACTTGCTCAAGACTAAGTTTCTCTCTGCGTTCGTCAGTTGAATTAATCTGACAAACATCCATCAATAACTCTCAGACGCATACCTTCTACATCATATAATTCATTAAACTTACAATGTTTGATGAGTGTGTAGAGTCTCTCTACAAATTAATCAATTTAATCAAATTCATCCGCTCCCACCACCTCAGACGACGACCCCACCACCACCACCGCCCACACGCTACACAAATGGATCACCAACTAAACCAACACTGTCGCCCCACTCAAGCAATCTTCCAACACTCACACCAAGAAGGCCAGCTGGTTCTCCACCAAACTCTGGGAATCCAGAATAAACTGCAGACGCCTTGAAAAACTATGAAGGAACTCCAAAACCCCAGTGGACCTCAACAACTACAAAATAGCCATCACTGCCCACCACAAACTCATCAGACATTCAAGGAAGAAAGCTCTCCAGGACAGAATCTCCACCCATGCACACAACAGCAAAGAACTCTTTCGGCATCATCAAAGAGTTTGCCCAACCCAACAGTGAGTCCATCGACATCCCACCCTCACAGGGCCTCTGCGACTAACTCAGCGCCATCTTCCAACCCAAAATCAAGACCATATATGACAAGTTTAATAGCAACAAACTCCATGGGGAACCTGCACCCACCACTTCCAACAACACACAGCTGACACTGGACAGCTTAACCACCCTTAGCATCAAATATACCCTAAAGACTATGAAGAACAACCACTTCAGGCCATCAGGGACCCCTGCCGCCACCACATCTACCACAGAGCCACAGACATAATTGCCCCTGAGCTACAAAGAATCATCAACTGCTCCTTCGAGCCCGCCTCCTTACCCGATGACTAGAAACACACCAAGATCAACCCACTCCTGAAAAAACCCTTGGCGGACCCCACAAACCTCAAAACTTCAGACCGATCTCCTTACTTCTGTACCTGGCTAAAGTCATTGAAAAAGCTGTCAACAGACAACTCGCCTCCTTCATCGAAGAGCACAACATCCTCGACTCCTAATTAGGCTTCAGAAAAAACACAGTACCGAAACTGGCCTCATTGCCGTGGCAGACAGCATCCGCTCCCTTCTCAACGATGGAGGGACTGTGGCCCTCATCCTCCTGGACCTCTCCATGGCCTTCAACACATTCTCATACTGCACCGTAGCCCACAGACTCCATGATGCAGGAATCCAGGACAAAGCCCTCGACTGGATCTGCTCATTCCTCTCTGGCAGAACGCATCAGGACATACTCCCTCCTTTCTTCTCAGAACCCACACCGACCACCTGAGGAGTCCCCCAAGGATCATCCATCAGCCCCACTCTGTTCAATGTCTACATGGCCCCAATCGCAACCATCGTTGGATCACACAGACTCAACATCAGATCGTACGCAGATGACACTCAACTCATCCTCTCCCTGATCAACGAACCGAACACCTTGAAACACAACTTTCAAGAAGGAATGGAAGCTGTCGCCGGGTGGATGAAGGACAGCTGCCTACAACTGAACACATACAAAACCGAAATACTCATCATAGGCCCACATCCTGAAGCCTAGAATGACACCTGGTGGCTCCCTCACTTGGCAACCCATCCCCACCCATAAACCACGCACACAACCCTGAAATTATCCTGCACTCCAAACTCAAAATGGACTGCCAGATTAAAGCTGTCAGCTCTTCCTGTTTCAACACCCTTCATCTCCTACGGACAACTTTCTACTGGATTCCGCTCGAACATAGGAAAACCATCACCAACGCCCTCTTCAGCAGCAGACTGGACTATGGCAAATCACTATACACCAGGATCAACAAAAACCTCACCCTCAAACTCCAGAACATCCAGAATGCTGGTACCAGACTAGTCCTTTACCTACTGCGCCACTGCAACATCACCCAATACCTGCGGGCACTTCATTGACTCCCTGTCAAGAAGAGAAACACTTTCAAGCTTCTCACCCCTGCCCACAAAGCCCTCCAGAACACCGGCCCCACCTACATGAACCACTGCCTCTCGTTCAACGCACCCCAAAGGCCCCTCCGCTCAGCCCAGCTATCCCTCGCAACAGTGCCGCGCATCAAGAAAGCCAGAGCGGGAGGCTGCTCCTTCTCCCTCCTCGTGACCAAGACATGGAACACCCTCCCTCTCCACCTTTGCAAGACACAAACTCTCTCCAAGTTTCCGAAGGACCTCAAGATCTGGCTCTTTGCTGAATCACCATGAGAGTCTGACAACTGCACAAACCCTAGTGGGCCCTGGAAGACCTAGGCCCTGGAAGATCTCAGGACGTACTTGGCCTCTCGGCGGTACTCCATAAGCACCAAGGAGCTGCTCGCACCCCCCTCACCACCTGCACCTTGAGACCCTCCCGGGTGAGTAGTTGTGCTTAACAAACCTTTGATTGATTGACTGATTGATTGATCAATGGTTTCATCAGCTTTCCATGTACCTGACTGAAGGTAGATCTTTGGCAACATCTTGGCACTGGATTAAACATGCGATTCAACACTTCTTTAATCTGATGATATGTGACTTCTTCATCGGTTCATAGCGTTCTCTTTATGACTTCTTTTACACCAGAACCAGCAAGATTTTTGAGATATTTGATCATCTTTTTGGTATCAGTCTCTTCAAGTGCATCAATGAAATCATCAAATATCTCTGCCCAAGCAGTCCATCTATCGCCAATATTTTGCTTTTTGGTGGTATAGAATAGTGCTTTTCAGAAAGTGGTAGCAATGTAGCCAGTACTTAATTTGTAAAAAAATATAAGTGCTGGGGCTCAAATTTTTATCTCAGCACCTCATTACCAGTGCTGCCGAATGCGGGTTTTCATTTGTTTCATCTACCACCAGACATTCTCTCCCATTTATTTCAGTTTTGAAGGTACTTTTCACTCCGACTTTTTCCCTTTGTCTCTATTTTCCAGTTTTTCTCTTCTTGCATCTTTACCCATTTTTAGGTTTTGCCTAGCCAATGCGTACGAAGTACGCATGTGCTAGGAAAAACTTAATGATATCTGTGTGTGGGGACTGGACCGTCCCCACTCTCTCATTGGCTAGCTCCATAAATGGAGGCTAGCCATCGGGAAAAGGCTCTGTCTGTCAATCTCGGACCAGATTCGGGGGCGTTCCCGAGAATTTTTGGCTTTTGGCTACGTCACGCTATGTCAGCCGAAAGCCGATTCTCGGGAACGCCCCCGAATCTGGTAAGGCACTAGTGGCACCCCGAGCGCTCTGCCGCCTCCTTCTACGGTGCAAACGCTGCCTCCCTGATTGCCGCCGCTGCCCGGGGCCGAGAATAACTTGAGGACCTCGCCGGGGCCGCGGAGAGCAAGAACGAAGGAGCTGCCCTCCCATTGGCTGAGGCGGTCGAGCCCCCTCAGTGCCACCGCGCTAGGAGTGGTTCTCGAGCCGCCACGTCATCGCTGGAGCCGCACTGCAATTGGCCGCGCGATCACTCACTGCCTCGATTATTGTTTATTTGACACAAGCCGGTGCCCACCCGGCATTGCCCCGTGCTTTCACTGCCGTCGGCCGGGGAGAAATCAGGAGACGCTGTCCTGCCTCCCGACATCTGAGCGAAAGTGGGAGATCAGTATTTTAAATTATCTCAGTTTGCTGTTGACCAACAACAGTGTTGTGATTCTGCTAAATTAACGTAACGCATGATTGTCGGCATGGCGCTGCTCTTTAAGGTGAGCCGGTGGCGCGTGTGCCGGGTTCGACTCAGGAGTGTTCGAAGGAGCTCTTAGCTCCCTGCAATGTGCACAGGACTTTAGTGTCAGTTGCGGTGCCTGCTCCAGCTGCGGAATGGTGCGCGGCACGTTAGCAAGGAGGCAGGCTGCTTTAGTGTCGGTTGCGGTGCCTGCTCCCGCTGCGGAATGGTGCGCGGCACGTTAGCAAGGAGGCAGGCTGCGGGTCTGATGCTGCTATTACCGGCCCGTAAGAAAGCTAAGCAGGGTCAGGCCGGGTAATCTCTCGGATGGGAGACCATCTGGTAATGCAATGCCTCTCAGCAGCTATATCCGAATTCAATAATGTTATTAATTTCATGCTACGATAATTTACACTTTGAAGTGTTCAAGGCTCTTCTATAAATTCTTCCAAAACTGGGCAATTCCTCTTGGTGCAAGGGCTGGTGACATTTACTGGTTTTATCCTTTGCTTTACTCTTTTGATAACAGATCAACAATTTACAATATTTGCCACATTGTGGGTTTTGTATACTGATGAAACGTCTGCAAGTGTGAGTGATACGAGGAAGAGGGGTCACCTGGCTAGTGGTAACAGAGCCACTCTTGCACTGTTCTGTGCTGGCAAAGAAGCACACACTGCTGTCACCTGTCTTTGCAAGGGAAGCTTTAAAATAGAAATGAAAGGGGCCAGTGTTTTTATTATAAATGATCTCTGAATGCCAGCATATTTGGTGCAAAAGCGCCTTCTTAGAAGTAGTTTTACAGCACAAGTCTGAGCGTTTACGTTGAGGAAAAGCTTCGGAAAAAGTTATTGGAAAACGGATGCAGTTTAGGATATTAAAATGACTGTTAGCAGAACGGAGGAGAATTAATATTTTATGCCCACGCAGTCAGGGAAATAAAATAATTTGCATGTTTGCATTGGCATCAGGATGTGTTAAATATAATCGAACCGACCTGACACCGGCGGGTTTACTCGGTCGCATGATCTACCGGCCCGGGCCCCATCACTAGTCATTCCTCTCATCCTAATGTCATCCACATTTAAGCTATCACCTGTCACAGCGCGAGCGCCGATTTATGAAAAAGCATGGCGAAAGCAGATCAGTCACGAGCAGGGGCGCAAAGTGATCTGGGACGGATTTATAGATGAACAGTCGGTAAGGTTAATTAGTACTGACGGAAACTTAATACCCACAGGGGGGGGCTCACTTCCTCGGCTTGACACTAGGTTTGGTTGCTGTTCGGGGAACTGCTTCCACATAGCTTGTGTGAGCTGAAAAGGCCAACCATGTTCAAATAAAACCCCTCTTTTGGCAGCGAAACAATATAATTAAGCTTTCCTGTTTTCAGTTTCTATGTTTGGTAAATTCTGGTGGTTTTTCTTCAGTTTTTTCAATACCTTAAACAACAGTGGTCATCAGTGGTTACACATTTTCGCGCCATTAAAAACGACAGAAACAGTGTTTTTCCGGTGTTTATGGAATTTGATTTAATTTTAAATATTGCTTGCTTTCTGCACTGATGAGGTATATGAAGTCCAAATACATTTTTACTGCACCGGAATAGACTACAAAGTCAATCTTCATTAACTCTGAAGATTGTAAAGATGCTTTCAGCATACCTTCTAGCAAGTGACAAGGATCTCTTACAGGGAAGCACTTCAGCTCAGGTATCGATTTTGACGGACCATCATACAACTTTTTCACATACGTAGCTGAATTACTGCAAATACAAACAATATCACTCTAATCTTTATTGCACTTGGAAGGAACTTTTTTCAGCAACATTCCATTTTTACCAAACGTCTGGTGTCATGTTTTCACCACTATCTCAGATGCTTGGTGACAACATTATTTTTAAATATACCTGTCACTACATCTTGCATTGAATGTTTAAAGCTTGAGGTGTTTGGCAATTCACTTGCAATCAACACTGACTCACTAGAAAAGGGGGCTGATGTATCAAAGGATTTCACCCATTCTCTGTCTGTGGGTTAATGTGACAGTGCATATTAGGAAAGATTCTTATGAAACCAGCCATTTTACCTATCAGTAAAATCAAATGTAGCCAAAATATCAAATATGATTTTGATGTTTCCAGATTCTCTACAGTTTATAAAATAACTAAATATGACCTAAAACATGCTTCTAAACACTGCATCTTTAGACTAAAGACCGCAAAACTGAAAAAAGCTGAAGTAAGAAGAGATAATGGTTTAGTGACATCCTTAAACAACAATAACTCAAGCAGAATATTGTTAGCAGTCTTTCTTGATGCTATCTTGTATAACAAAGTTACATTGTACCGGGCCCTTCAGGAAGAAATAAAAATGTAACTTTCACTCATCTTTTCTTTTCTTTGAATGGCACTTAGTTTGTGGTTGCAAAGGTGTTTTTTCAGTGTTTATATGTTTACACCAGTGATGGCTATTTTCCTTTTGGTGGGGTTTTATCAGTTATTATAGGTTTAAACCTAAAACCAGATAGCCTAAATATAATTAAGGGTGACAGATCAGATATTCTTAATAAATCAGGGCTTTAAGTGGAAGTTTTTCAATTTATATACAACCCATAGTTGCTGCATATTTGTCTTATACATCTGTTTGCAGACAGACTTCTGTAGTGATCGCATTAACCAAATAAGCTTTACCACTAGAACTGTAGTACATTTGCACAGATTACTTTAACATACATTCCTGTCTCGCGAATGGTGTTTGTGTTCTATTTTGTATGCTGTTACGTTTAAGAGAAAGACCAAGAAAATATACTATTTAACTCAATTGTTTTTTTTTTTGGTCCTTGTCTCTGACCCTGCCTCCACAGCGCTCTGAAGCGTAGTAACCTTACTCGTGGTCGCTTTGACTGCGTATGCAACAACAGTTTGGTTGTGTTTGTTGTAAAATTATATATTTCTGTCAAATGGCTTCAGATTTATTAGCAAAACAAAATTCTTCGCCCAATAAATAGCAATCATAAATATAGACGCACTTTCCCCGGTTTTGTAAAGCAAGTCCAAAATCAAACTCTCGAGCAGTAAAACTGATCGGGTGTTTACTTATTTCATCTACATTAAAAATAATGAGTGAGTCGGCCCTTGGGCCTGGAATTTTTCGCATGCCGGTTGCGCCGACCTCTTTTAAGTGGGTGCATTGACCCGCTGAGATGCCTCGCTAGCCTGCAAGCCAAGAGGTTATTATGGGTCACCAGAGCTTGCATGCTGCATTGTTTTACGCCACATCAGCCTCTTGCGGAGGCTCGCGCAGCGTACGGAAGGGGTGTTGAACGGCTCCTGTCAGGATTGGGAGGTGGGGGCTGCGTCATGCGTGCGCAGTTTATTTTTCCGGGTATCTCGCGCTCTCCAGTGACGCCGAGATTGATGGATCGAATACAGATTGCGCAGAATGATAACTAATGCACACCAGAAGGGTCTGGTATCCTCTGTGGATGAGATCTAAAGCCAGAGTGTTATAATGTCACTACTGTCTCACGGCTCATCAACGATGTTGTAGAAAGCCCTGTGACTTGCATTAAATGTAGCATACTTCTTCTCTGTGTGGGTGTGTGTGGGGGGGCTCTGTGTGGGGGGGGGGCTCTGTGTGGGTGTGTGTGTGGGGGGCTCTGTGTGAGTGTATGTGTGGGTGTGTGTGGGGGGCGCTGTGTGTGTGGGGGGGCTTTCTGTGGGTGTTTGTGTGTGGCATTTGCGAGAGATTAAGCTATTGGCATTGTAAATGACAATGCCATTTATTTATGTTAAAAAAACATAAATAAAAATAATGTCAAGAGCAATGCCAATAGCTCTAACTTTAACAAAGGCAAAACCATTGCATTGTAAATGCTTGTTACCATTCTCTCTCGTTCTTTCCCAGTCCCTAAAAATAAGTGCTGCTGGCCACCACCTGCAAGCACAAGCTCTAATTAAGCACTAGAAATAGGTTTCATGATGGTTGTTATGGGCCTAGACTTTGGCTTTCCGAGCCTTACTTGATTTTTTAAATTAAGCAGTCCCCGATTATTAAATAAAAACACACACGTATTTGGTACCGAAGCTAAGTTGACATTATTTCGTTATTGAAATGCTTCTCTCTTTCTGTGTAGCTGAGCATGTTCAACAAGGCCCGGTACAGGAGGAGGCAGAAACAGGCATTCACTGGCAGATTCACAGTGAAGTCCATCCCGGCGATTCCATTCAGCTCAGCTTTGGCAACAAAGTGCCCACGAGGCTATCCGAAGATGCAAGATGCATGCAATGGCAGGTCACCACTGCACACCAAAGGGTGAGGGAAACAAGAGGTCCAAGGTTGAGGTAGTATTTGTAATTAAAAAAAGATGGCACAGTGGCATTAATTCACCCCACCTACCCTCACCCACTACTTACATTTCTGTAGCACTCATGACACAGGCAGTTTCTGCCGGGTGAGAAGAACTGTGGGCCCAGCCCCCGCCCTACTGCTGGCTAAGCTGGGGAGACCCAGTCATCAGCCTCTGTGCAATATTTTATTACTAGGCACTATGTACACAGGCCAACGTAATACATGCATTTACATTTGCTCGTCACATTCCTTAACTGTTCCTTCATCATGTTGGGCCTGCCGTTTCCAAGCTTCCCTCATGCCAGTTGATTCATGAGATAGCCACTGGCAATATTTATCCACTTAGAGTCTCAGGCAGGGTGCAGGTCTTTTGAGGAAATGGATGTCCAAAAAAACAACGGCGGACATGCAGTTCAGCACCTTATGCCAGTTCCAATTGGTAATGTTTTTGCGCAAACAACCCCAAAGCCAGCCGTTGTTTTTTGGACATCCATTTCCAGATCAAGAATTGTAAATGGTAAAGTGGGGATGCGCAGATCAAAGAAGTCCAATAGACAAGTAGTAGTATGAAAGTAAATAAAGTTCTTAATTTTTGAAATTTTAAGATTCAGCAAATTGAGATACTCAGCCAACGCGTTTCATTCCCACATTGGGAACTTCATCAGGGCAGCGCAAATAAAGACTGGAATGTGCTGACTGAAAAGGACTGTGTAAGTGTAACACGAACCATAGGTACTCCCCCTTAGATCCTCAAAATTCAATATTTGTCCATGTAGAAACCAGAAGAGTATCAATTGGATTCAGTGAATCGAAAATGTGGTCAAAACAAGTGACGGAATGATAACTCTTCAATAGAATATCAAATGCTTTTAGAGCTCTTAGGGGGAAACCTTTTAACTAAGTAATGAAAAGGCTTAAGTTCTTAAATGGACAGTATGTGTTCTGGTCCAGTGAAGTCTGCTAGAACAGTCCAAAAATAGCTGGCAGGTATGATAAATCCTGCAAGGGTAGGTCTTGGCGAGGAGTTTCCAGATCTCTCCCGGTGTGTGCCTTTCGAGGAAATGGGTAAAGCTGGTCGGAAGATTTGCTGAGTGCATTCGTCTTTGAAAAATGATCTGCACCACTGCTGCCTGCATAAAAGATAGCTATAGTGCTGGCCCTGTAAAAAAAGTGCTGGTGCTGCGCACCAGAAACCAACCGGCACAAATTAAGCACTGAATGTAGCCATTTGTGTTAGTGGTTGTCTTTGAGGGTGGGGCTCTCTCTGGCTTCCTCATCTGTTCATCTTGAGCCAGATAGTATGAGCCATCTATAAGACCTTGAGATGTGCTGGCTTCTGGAGTACCCTTGAAGACTTTTGAAAAAGAAGCCTCAGTCTTTGCCTCCATCAGAAATCAACATTTCACTTTTCAAAGATATCGGCGAACAGTGTGATTGTCACCCACTGCTATGTTTTTTTTTCCTTCTACCTTCACGGCCCTTCCATTGACTGGGCAAGACTCACCAGCGTCGTAAGGACAAACCCTGTGCTTGGCCTGCGTTGCGGCACCTGACGCTGCAGTCATATCGGCTCACTTTACTCAGGTTCTGGTGAGTCAGGGGGGGATAGATGGTTTGGAATAACCTATTGTGATTCTCAGCTGAGAGGAGATAGTCCCACTTGGGTTCAGGCCACAATTAAATTCTGTTGGTTGGATTCACTCTCATATCATACAGTTCATCAAACAGTAAAAATATCTATCCTGGTGAATCAAACAGGCAGCAAGAAGAAATACTCACTTATGATCTGGGATATGCGCAGGTACCACACCATGCAAGGACACCTAAAATCCAGCAGGCAAAACAAATACATCAATCTCAGTAGAATTCCCCAAATGTAGAACAAAGAGATCCCAGCAAGTATCATCCCAAAAATGTCTCAAGCCAAAAACCCATTAAAGATAATTCCACAACGTACATGAGGCGTATCTTGTTTCCAGGCTGAACTATCCCCTGGCCCTTCTCCTTTTCACTTAAACACATGTGGGCCTCCCAGGTCCTACTCTTCCCATCCTGAACCCACATAGCAGTTCCCATAACCCACTAACGTTCGACTCCCTGATCTAAGCTTAACTAAACATGTATGTCCCTCCCACTGCGAGCACTCACCCAGCCAGCCTCAGTTCCCCCTTGCTTATATACCTCTCCCACCAAACTCTGTAAAGAATAGTGTTTCATGTCGATGGAGGATAGCATTTTTTGGAGTGCTGGACTTGCATGCTGCTTTCCAGAATGGAAACTGGATTAAGAGCACACTGAAGAAAACCTTAGTTCCTCTGAAGGTAAAAATCGAGGAACAGAAACGGTTTCTGTGAATTCGTGTAGATGAAACAGAACTGGACTGGAAAGTATTTAGCAGCAGAAAACGGTGGAAAATATAATCCTCTGGAAAAAGCAACAAGCATGATCACGTGCTGTTGCAAGGTACCACTGTGATCAAACAATATCCTTATATATGTGAACCTGGAAGTAAACACACAAAAAACAGTAAATATATCTCTTCTAAGATAGATTGGTGGAAATCTAAGGTAACTTACAACATAACGTTCTCTTTCCCAAAGTTGTGAAAGTATGAGGAATTGGAGCCTCAAAACGTATAACAAGACGGCCGCCTGAAAGAATCAACAAGAATATTTACTGGGTGACCTTGCTTTATAGAGACTGCCTACAGAGATTTGCTGTGAATGGCAACAGACTGAGGAGAGTCAATGGGTCTGAAAAAAGGAATAGCTGGAGTAGGTAAGGCTTCTGGCTGAAGCATGTGTACTGGGTTCGCAAGCCATCTGGTAGTGGCAGGGTAATTACTCAAGCCGCAATGTGGACAACTGAACCGCAAGCAGGACTCGATGCTGGTTTATCAATGTCATCCTACTCCCACATCAATACATAGTACTGTCTGCCACAGCTTTTGCAGCAAAATAGGCGGTGGTCACAGTCATTTTAAAAACACATTAAGACACTTGGGGGCACATGCATCGAGCTTTTTACCGGTCACAAATGGGCTGATTCGCAGAATCGGCATATTTGCGGCAGGTTAAAAGCCATTTCTGATGCATCAACCCAAAATGCATTAGCAAAATAGGTAATCGCAATTTTTGCAATTACGTATTTTGCAAATGCATTTAGGAAATCGCAATTTGTGATTCCATAAATGCAATGCAAGAAGCATTTTCAAAATACGACTTTGCATTAAGGAATCGCAAATTAACATCAACTTCAAGTTGATGTTAATTTGCTAATTATTAGAAAAATGTACAAAATTGCATTTTTACGAGTGCCATGTGGTGCATACAAATGCCCATCACGGGGTCTCTAGGCCCTCTAGGACCCTTGCGATTGCATTCGCAATTTGTGATAACCTATATGGTAATCGCAAATTGCGAATGCTTTCCCATTCATTCCTATAGACGTTTAGGAAAGCATTCCCTAACAGCGAATCGTATTTTGCGATTCGCTATTAGGGAATGTTTAGGAATCGCTATGATTTTTACGAAACCTACATTCACATGGAATTGTGACTCCTAAATAGCGATTCTTTATAAATGGTTAACATAGAGGCAGAGAAAAGGGGTAGCTACAAGTGAAAGGAATTAAGCTTCCAAAGACTAGATTACTCAACTAAACAAGACCTCACACAACAAACAAGCAATAAAAGTGGCTGAATCCTGCAGCTGAATTACTGGTGGTCTGGACTGGCAGATATGAAATAATACATGCACAGACACTACATAAAAGCAAAGTACCCGATTGATTACGATTAGTTAAAAAAACTGAAGCTTGAACTTGGCAAATTACAGTGCAAACGGAAAAAGTCTAACACCAAGAACAAAAATATCCTCTTGTGCCAAAACAGAGCATAAAAATTGGCAATCAAAACAGCAAAGGCACTACATTATTCTACATTGTTAACAAATGCAAACAATCCCTCAAAAAATTAAAAAGGCTATCATACTACGCCTTAACCTATCCATAATTTTTGACAAAGTGCATCTGTAGACACTGTTATGAAGATTTGAGGATATTGGTTTACGGTGAAATGCGCTGTAAAGTATCTCCTCTTATCTCAGAATGACAAAGCTTAGTAAGAATCCCACCCTTCACATCTGTTCTTCATACATATTGTGTTGTCCCAAAAGGCTCCACTTTTGTTCATTCTCTATCACAACCCCTTACAGGACCCGATCAGCTCTTTCAATCTCATTTATATAACTACATGGACAACATGCATATCATCCTACAGGGAACTGTTGACGCTGGAGTTAACACACTAATGGCAAGTATCCATGTCTACTCTCTGGGCTTCAGTAAAATCTCCAGCTCTCAGAGAACAAACGTCAGCTAAGACCCATGCCCCAAGACGAGAGGAGAACACCAGTCTGATCACTCATTCATGACACCAAAAACTTCCACATAAACTAGCAGCGAGTACAGCACTCTACCAACTAGGAACTCTCCCACAGAGGAACACGCCACACAAAGGGGTAAGGCACTTTGGTGCCTCACAGGGGAGTAGGAATGCCACATAAATGCTAGCCGTACTACTAGCAAGTTGCTCAGTCATCAATCTTTTTTCTTATTTTTCTGCCATTGCTTGCTCATTCACATCTTCCCTTCTCTAACCCACTCGCTCTGTCGCCTTTTCCCATGCTCTTGTCTCTCGCTCTCTACTTCTCTTGCTACAACCTCAAATGCAAGGGTACTGATGAAGTGATGAGTGCAGCAGAGTGATCGCCAGGGAGTTACTGATTTTGAGCCTGTAATGAAGTGTATTGTTCACAAGCCCTGGGAAGAACCTGAGTGATCCATGCACACAGAAACTTGGGGGCAAGGTATAGATGTCTGACCTGGGCAGTCTTTGAGGACCTTGACCAATGGTAAACTCACTTATGCTTGCTACCTACATCCCCATCATCAGAGGTTCCATAGTGTCCATTTTATATGTTGGGATTGATTGAAGCTCCAGACCAGTCACTTTATGGCCTCATTAATTATGGCTCTTGAAAGGGCAACAACGGTCAGTCAGTAAACTCTCACTTCGCACATAAGCAGTGATCTTAAGCTCACAAACTCTAAATACGACAGTACCAACTCAGTCATCCCATTCTTCCAAGGTTGTTAAACCCCCTAAAAACTGTATTCTGTTGTAAATAGTTGGGTACAAGTGCTTTCCGTTGGTTATTGTGAGGCACATTTGGATTTCACCTGGGATTTTTACATACAGATAGATGAAACCACATCCACACACTCCATCTCACATCTTTTTTGAATGTCTTTAAAACACTTTGGTTAGTTCGAAAAATATTGTACCTAACAATAGTTACTGCCCCTTAAGTCCTCCTCCTGCCCTGCTTGATTGTTAGGAAACCTGAAGCCCACCCCCCCAAATCTTACTGACCAAGCTACAGCCCTCGAATGAAGACGACATCTGTTATTGGAAGGTAGTTTGACACAACAGAACTGTGAAACAAAGCAAATTATTATAGTTTACAATAAAGTGTGGTGTGTTTGGTGTTTGTTATCGGTGTTGGCACTAGGATGAACAATTGTTTGTAAATTCCACTGACAGTCTGTTATTTGGATCTCACGTCTGTTGTCCATGATGATCTCTTTATTGGTGCCTTTTTGTCCGTAATGTTGAGAGTTGCAGAGAGCTGCACTGTTCATCTGTAAGAACCCTCACTGTTATGCAGAGTGGCCTGTTGGGGTCGCCTCACACTCCTCTGTGCTCAAGAGCAGCCCTACCCTGGGCAAGCACAGACGGATGTATGTCGTTACAACGCATACTTTTACAATGCATACCTTTACAACGCATTTTTTACACCGCAACATCCATTACAGCGCATTCCATTACAACGCATGCCATTACAACGAATTCTTTGAAACTACCTTTACAACACATTCCACTACAACGCATACTACATTTACAACGCATACCATTACAACGCATACCATTACATTGCATGTATGGTAAGTATTGGATAGGGTAGGGGTAAAAATTACTATTCTAACTCCAGGGGGTGCAGCAGTAGGGTAAGTGTTGGATAGTGTAGGGGTAAAAATTACTATTCTAACTCCAGGGGGTGCGACAGTAGGGTAAGTGTTGGATAGTGTAGATATGCGGTGTAATGGTATGCGTTGTAATGACTGCATTGTAATGACATGCGTTGTAGTGGTATGCGTTGTAGTGACATGCGTTGTAATGGTTGCGTTGTAATGGTATGCGTTGTAATGGTTGTTGCATTGTAAAAGTTTCGTTGTAAAGGTAGTGTGTTGTAAAAGTTGCGTTGTAAGTGTTGTTTCCCAGCACAGACTGCTAGGGACCCATTGTCATTCTTTATGCTGGCTGATTGTCATATACAAAATGACAATGGGCCAGTCTGGGCAGTAGCAGCATGTGTGGGCCACCTCAGTCTGGGACAAGGCATTCTGTTTTTGTCCAGGGGATTGTTCTGCCACACCAGGGGACAAGATGGGTGGGAGGGGGCATTTCGAAATAGCTTGCATAGACTGGAGAGTTCTTTGTGCACCAGCATGTTTTTTAGGCGCTAATAAAGATGTAGGCTTAACTGTGGAGCTTAATGTATCTGTTAGAGAGATCTGAACTTTGCCTTGTCTCAGCTTGACTCAAAGTAGCGCCGAGGGATAATGTGCATCTTGTATAGCACTAGGAGTAACATGCAGATCAACTAATTGCTTTCATGTGAATAGCTCAGCGGGTAACAGCTGCTGTGACATAATTCCTTTTGCTACTTGCCTTTGTTTTTCTACAATCTTTCATTATTCCATGGTTGCTAAATAGTGTTCTTTTGGATAATATTAAATAGTTATTAGTAAAAGCAACCCAACCAACTTGTTATGTTTTAAATCCTGAGTTTCTATATTTCTCCTGGCCACGCATTCTTAAGATATAATACCTTTCATTATGGATGACATCTGACTCTTACACCTTGTAGCCCTCATTGTCTTAAGGTACATGTACTATACATTGACTTTCACACGTATATGAGTCATTGTCTCTGTATAATATGTGTGTGATGTAACACACTCCAACACCCTGCCCTACATACTGGCATGAGTAGCACTATAAAATAATTTGAATACCCATGAGAGAGGGTCTATGTGAATATGGGAGGCAGCATTGGAGGGTGGCAGCAAGGCGGGCCTGGCCATGCCAGGCATGGGATTTTTCCCCAGGAGGCTTCAAAGGGTGGGCGACCAGTTTTAGCAGTGCAGCAGTTTTAAAATCACTGCAAAGTTCCTTGTATATCCAGCAGTTTTCGGGCAACAATAAAAGTGTCACGATAACTCTGGTGATTAATGTACCTGCTGAAGAGAGATGGGAGTTTTGTCTAGTGGCAGTTTTAATTCAACTAAGGTAGTGCAGAGGGTTAATATGCCTGCTGCAAAGAATGTGGACCATGCATATCAAACAACAGTATTTTATGTGAGAATCGATGGGTTACTGCTTTTGTCACAGGGATTCTTTTGTTACTGTGCAGTTCATATGTTGCTAAAATGGTTTGTATGGGTAGAAATACATTCTTATGATTAAAGTCAACCCTAACCACGGTTTTATGTTCTGAATCCTGTGTTTTGGCTTTTTTAGACAAAGCACTCTTAAAAAGTGCCTACCAATATGGATTACATGTAAATCCTACATATTGTCCTCTTTGACTTATGTACATTTTCTATGGACTGATTTACATATGTATGATTCATTGAGAACTACAGGGAACTGACTCCAGAAACCACCCACCTCCAGCAACGACAGCCAACCCACCATCACCACCTAGACACCTGTCACCACTGAAGACACCAGCACGACCATGAAAAGCACCTGCTCAGGAGCCCCCACAGACCCCTGCCCACCTCACATCTTCCACAGAGCCACCACCGCCATTGCGCCCAAACTACTCCACATCATCAACCCCACCTTCGAATCCGCCATCTTCCCTGATGACTGGAGCGGGCTGAGATCAAGCCCCTCCTTAAACACTCGACTGACAAGACAGACCTGAAAAAATACCAGCCCGTGTTTTTCCTTCCCTTCACAGCCAAGGTCAATGAGAAATTCGACAACACACAACTGACCACCTTCATCGAGGAGAGCACCATATGACTCCTCCCAGTCCAGTTCTGTGGCAACCACAGCACTGAGACCGCCCTTCTCACCGACATCTGCATGCTGCTCGACCAGGGACACACCGCAGCCCTCTGCTGCCTTCAACACCATCTCTCACCACACTCTTGCAACCAGACTCCACAACACTGGATCTGCTCCTTTCTCACTGGCAGACCCCAACGGTTCAGACTCCCACCCTTCCTCTCCGAACCCACAGATATTAACTGCAGAGTACAAGGATCATCCCTCAACCCCACGCTGTTCAACACCTACATGGCCCCCCTCTCCGCCATCGTCAGAAGGCATGGCTTCAGCATAGTATCCTATGCCGACGACACCCAGCTGATCCTCTCCCTCACGAAGAACCCCAATGACACCTGAAGTAGCTTCCAAGAAGGAATGAAAGACATTGCATCCTGGATGAGCAACAGCTGCCTAAAACTGAACTTGGAGAAGACAGAGGTCCTCGTCCTTGGACCCTCCCCACCACCTGGGACAGCTCCTGGTGGCCCTCTGCCCCCGGAAACCCATCCACCCCGAAAGACCACGCACGGAACCTCGGCATCATGCTCTACTTCTCCCTCACCATGACCCACCAGATCAACGCTGTTGCCTCCACTTGTTTCAAGTCCCTCTGATTGATTGATTGATCGACTATGGAGAGATGAGAGGACCTGTTTGTGATAGTGAGGAAATCATTGAAGAGCCCCAACAATGATTGTCATATTCTGGCACACAGTAAGGTCATCATTTACTATGCTTTATAAGCTAATATAGTTGAATATATATTGACAAATTTGTTGTAGAATGCGCCATGTTTTCCCACATTTTCTTGGGGGTGGGAAAACTAAAGCTGTAAACTGTCAGTTTTTTGTAACCCATAACTTTTAAATGCCTGTAAATGAACAGTGTAAATGTTTCAAAACATGTCAGCAGTTAGGAAACCACAAATGGGCCACTTGTTTGTAATTCAGAAATGTGCTGGAAACAGAGTTTTAATAGGATCAAAATAATCAAGACACTTTACTTGGTGATGTTCAAATGATACATATTAGCTGAAACCACATTTCTACACATTATTTTTTGTGCGTGTATAGTTTTATCAGTAAAACTGCATGGTGCCATTTTGCTTCCACTTCCATAGAATGTTCTTTATGTAAAAGGCAGTGCCTCCTTCTGCCCTACAATAATGCCTCAACAGCCTATACAGTTTCTACTGTGTAGCACACTTATGTGCATCAATGAGAATCTGCGGTTTACAGCTCACAGAAATGAAAAAAGCCCAATCAGTAGACTATATACCATATCCAGGTAAAATAAGGAGGGCTGATAATAGGCTAGCCAGGGCATTATATAGTAATGTCAACACCTATCAAACCATCTGGCCAGTAATCATACCATTACATTCAGCAGTCTGCAGGCAATTATAGCTCAAGGAGGCTGGTTAATAGCTTCCTTTTCCTTCTTAATGCTCTTACTCTCAGATAAGACCTGTCCACTGTGGGTCTTATCCATCACTCAGTACTTTACCAGCCCCTAAACCATCACCAGTTGAAAAGACATGGGCATACCTGAATTGATCTGACACATAAAGCTGGCATCTCGGGGGACTGCACTCTAGTCCAGCACTACAAGTCACAATTAGCTACATTCTATTTGTGCGGTACATCTCACAAAGGCACTCAGATATGAGATGCTAGTAACAAAGTCCTCCGAACAGATCTTCCCCGACCACTTCTCTCACCAAACATGCCTGCTCAGGACCATGAACTGTAAACAAAATATCAGACTGGACATTTTAGTGCATTAACCATATAAATAGATTATGATCACATGAAATACCGAACAAGCATTTGCAATGCAATAGGTCTCGCATTAGGAAAGTGTGAGCTATTGGTATTGCAAATGACAATTTTTTAAATATGTGTTTGAAAATATATAAATCATTAGCATTGTTATTCACAAAGCCAATAGCTTACACTTTCTTATTGCGAGTCGTATTGGCTATGACAATGCTTGTTGGTAGCAAGCAAGGACAGTGCTGTTGTGGTGCTGAGTGATTATGTGGTTGGGCTGAGTGATGTGGTGGTGTATTAGAGTGATGTGATGGTGTATTAGAGTGATGTGGTGGTGTCCCAGAGTGATGTGGTGGTGTCCCTGAGTGATGTGGTGGTGCCCATGAGTGATGTGATGGTATCCCTGAGTGATGTAGTGGTGTTCCTGAGTGATGTGGTGGTGTTCCTGAGTGATGTGGTGGTGTCCCTGAGTGATGTGGTGGTGTGCCTGAGTGATGTGGTGGTGCCCCTGAGTGATGTGGTGGTGTCACTGAGTGATGTGGTGGTGTTCCTGAGTGATGTGGTGTGTGAGTGTGTGGGTGTGTGGGGATGTGAGGGGGTGAGTGACAGTGGGAGGGTTGTGAGGGTGAGGGGTGTGAGGGTGTGAGGTTGTGAAGGTGAGTGAGGGTGTGTTAGGGTGGGTGAAGGTGTGAGGGTGAGTGAGGGTGTGTGAGGGTGAGGGGGTGTGAGGGAGGCTGAGGGTGATGGGTGAGGGTGATGGGGTGAGGGTGAGAGTGTGTGAGGGTGTGTGAGGGTGAGGGTGTGTGTGAGGGGGTGGGGGTGTGTGAGGGGGTGAGGGTGAGTGAGGGTGAGAGGGTTGTGAGGGTGAGGGGGGTGAGGGTGAGTGAGGGTGGGTGAGGGTGAGTGAGGGTGTGTGAGGGTGGGTGAGGGAGTGAGGGTGTGAGAGGGTGTGTGAGGGTGAGAGGGTGTGAGGGTGTGAGGGTGTGTGAGGGTGAGGAGGTGTGAGGGTGAGGGTCCGAAGTGAATATTGGCAGGGCAGACATCATAAGCCAAAGAGAAGAGACTGCGTGGTGACTGCGTTGGTCAGTTTCAGAATCTGGAGGGGCAGAGTCAGCACAGTCTGCGAGGGATCAACGTGTCTAGAAGCAAAGCATAGCGGATGTAGCATTGCAGCTACCAAGTCGAGTGTTTTCAAGCTGAGTGTCCCTAGAGAGATGGCAACACAGCAACAGCATTTGAGGAGTAAGGGTACTGTAAACAGGCACGGTAGGCTTTCACTTTCTTCCAGAACAAACTCTCGGCATTGCTGGGGCGGGGGAGCGGGAGCGCATTCCTTGGAAGTCTGATGCCGGGGGCGGGGGAGCAGCAGCCTTTGAAGGCTGATGCCGAGGCACAGACAAATGGTGGTGCGCGATGTGAATGCGGGGAGCGGGGGAGCGGCAGGCTTTGAAGTCTGATGCCGAGGCACAAACAAATGGTGGTGTGTTATGTGGCTGACTCTGTGCACGCGCATAGATCACATGAACAGTATGCGATCTGCAGCCGTTTTGGTAGACTTTTCTTTTCCGCCTACTATAATCTCGCCGGAGCAATGCGCAAGCGCATTGGCTCAGGTGAGACCTAAAAAGACCTGCACAGTTGTTCAAAGCACAATTGTTATAACCTAATATAAACTTCTTTTGACTTGCACTTATGTTGGTTGTCTATTTACTTATGTACTAATTTGCAACCTCCTCTGATGTGTCTGTAAAACGTAAGTATAGTTCCGAAGTTTTGTCCTGAATTTTGACCTTCTGTCTGAATTTTTGTACTGAATATTGACCCTTTGGCCTGAATTTTTACTCTCCCCATATTGAATTTGCACCCATGCTAGTTGGTCACCCTAGTTGGCCCCAGACATAAGAAAGCAATGCACCGATTGGTTCGAAGGGTCATACATTCACTCATACTGTTGTCTAATGTGGAAAGGAGGGCTACAGCGCGCACCGGCCGCCAACCGTTCACACAGGCTGGTGGTGTTAGGTATGCCCGAGCCGGAAATACATTACTCAACTGAACACAAAAGCAGCATTTCCCCCATCGGAGCCGGGCCTCGCCTCGCACTTTTCTAACCAGACAAGGATTCCAGTGAATAAAATACGAGGCCAGCTCTTATGTTGTTAAAGTCTTGTCGGCGCGCAGACTATCGCTTCGGTTATATTTAGAGCTGCATGAAATGCGACTCCAGTGATTCGAAAAATCAATACTGTTGAAGGCGTGCACGAGGTCTGCCATTTCGGATGAACCCTGAAGCTTGTTTTATCCCATCCAAGAGAAGGTACTGAAGTAGCTCGCAGGGATAAAGGATTGTAGGGGGCGGATTGAAATCTGCCGGGTATTTTACTATAACTGAAGAGGAAGGTAGTCTGTGGGGTATGGATGCACTAGTTTATGCTGCAATAATATTCTGGTTGGTGTCACCATTTGAGGATTGATATCACACTCTACCGTTGTTCATTGCTAATTCGCAGGGGGTCGTTGAAATTTCAATGTCGACTCCAAAGTTTTGTGAAGATATCAAATGTGGCCCTTTGCAAGGGGAGCAGCGTTTTGTAAACTTTGCAAAATTGGCTTTAAATTGCCCCTTAATCTTAACAAATTATTTTGTGCAACAGCATACCACTACTAAAAGTGAACGTTTGCTGAGTTTTTCCCCTGCAAAACTTAGTCTTGCTGATTAAATGATCAGATTTAAACTTCAAACCCTACCTAAAGGTTAAAAAGTTTACAAGGCATTGAAGAGAATTTCTTGAAGCTTGCAGAGTATTATTTTTGCAGACCCTCACACCCCTACTTGTAATTGCACTTCTGCAATACAACACAGCTTTATAAATGTAGTTTAGGGGCTAGAGACTCCATCTTCCTCAATATACTGCAGCAAACAACATTTTAGAATATTTTAAAAAGCGGGAAAAACTGACGTAAAAAGTTATACATCCAGGTTCTCTAGTAGGGAAACATAATTTACGTTGAGATGCAAAATGAAATCTGGTTGTCAAAACTTCGTGTTAATTTCACAGCTTGGTAGGGAACGTTGACATAAATTTGAAATGTTTTAGAAAAGCAAACTGTAGCAGTCCCATCTAGGCATTTATGAGTAAGGTTTGAAGCTGCAAGGTGGATGGTGATGTAGGGTAATGGCGCTCCTAGGCAGTACGCAGACAGTACTCAGTGTCTGCATTATGCGAGCAGTGCAAAAAGGGTTAGGGAGAACCACCCTTCTACCTTAATTATGGCAAAACCACTAAGCAAAACAACAACACAATCCCTTGCACACGCTAAACAGTATATATGACACGTAGGTAATAAAGTAAGAGCAATCTTGATTCGTAGCTCGATCTCGTAACACAAATTGTTTATTCTTCACGTGGTCAAATGAAAGAAAGTCTTAGCCAACACGTGTTTTGTCGTGTTTTGCTGCTGTAAGCCTTTGACTTCTTCAAGGCTAAAGTGTCCTCAGCTCAGATGCTTAGTTTGGTAATGGACCGAATCCTCAATAATGGGCATGCGGTACAGTATTGTAATTTTACCGTCAAATAGTAGATGACTGGGAGATGAACTACATATATATATATATATATATATATATACACATTGGTCACCATACTATTTGACGGGTGCCCTGCTTGGATTACGAACTCATAATAATAGGGATTGCGGTCTTGATTCTGTTGTGAAATATTACGTGGAAATTACAATACTGTACCGCATGCCCATTATTGAGGATTTGGTCCATTACCAATATATGAAGGGTACACAGAAACGTGTACCAGCACCATATACTAGCACTAGTAACGACATGAAGGGTCCCACAGCCAGTGACGCTTTGTATCTTGAACCCATTTTGGGATGGAATTAAAAACGAAACTAAGGATCTGCAGAGAGAACAGAAGCAGAACCCGCCAAACCTCCTGTTGGCGACGACTTTATTTCATTTGACCACATGAAGAATAAACAATTTGTGTTATGAGATCGAGCTACGCATCAAGATTGCTCTTACTTTATTACCTACGTGTTATATATACTTCCAAACTTGAAACTGCAAGCCCAGACAAGTATACAATTGTGTACTTGTGACGCAGCTCCTCACACAACAATTGCCCAAAAAATAGTCCCAAATTGTGAGCCTTTTCGCCCAAACAGTGTGCATATCCACCGCTCCTGCTGTTTCCAAGGAGCAGTCTCCAAGACTAATGTCCAAATTCACACAAATGTGCAATGCAACACCGACACCAGGAAATATTATGTCCATCCGCTGCTAATATTGTATAAACAGTTGCTTTATTCTTCAAGTTCAATTAAAGAAAACAGCCAAACAGCCAACGCATTTCGTCCAACTGGTGTGGACTTAATTAGGGCTTCACAAGTCAGTCTGATTGTCTATAGTAATGAGTCATTAAAATATTTGAATAAAGTAAAGATCTGTAATGGTCCTATGTGATAACTGTTCCCTCCTGGGTCCAGGGACAGTTGGAAGTACAAAGGCTCCTGTACCATACCGACAAAAAGGACAGGACCGTCCGTGTAAGCTTAGTAAGATCCTTAATTTATTCAAATATTTTAATGACTCATTACTATAGATGATCAGACTGACATGCAAAGCCCTGATGAATTCCACACCAGTTGAACGAAACGCGTCGGCTGTTTGACTTTTTTCTTTTAGTGTACTTGAAGAATAAAGCAACTGTTTATACAATATTAACAGTGGATGGACATAATCTTTCATGGTGTCGCTGGTGCATTCCAAATTTGTGTGTTATATATACTATTTACAGTGTGCAAGGGATTGTGTTGTTATTTATAAGTAATGCAAACAAAACAGGTGATGGACCGAATGTGGATCAATGTCACACACTCACCCCAGTCCGAAGATCTGGGCCCAAATCCATCGTTTTTTTGCACTCCACACCACCCTGGGTTAGACAATGGCGATATGCAAATCAGCTCTGACCCTGTGCCCCATGGGAACAGTCCAGTCCGAACTACAAAAGCCATGTCCTTCCCAGAACGGAATCAAGCATCCGAGGACCGGACCGGTTTCGAGGTAACACCTCTCATCAGCCCGGCTAGCTTGACTCCAGTGGTGTGGAGTGCCTGGGACCCACGTCTGGGCATCCCCAGCGCACTTAGGGCGGAATATGCAAACAAAACAGGTGATGGACCGAATGTGGATCAATGTCACACACTCACCCCAGTCCGAAGATCTGGGCCCAAATCCATCGTTTTTTTGCACTCCACACCACCCTGGGTTAGACAATGGCGATATGCAAATCAGCTCTGACCCTGTGCCCCATGGGAACAGTCCAGTCCGAACTACAAAAGCCATGTCCTTCCCAGAACGGAATCAAGCATCCGAGTACCGGACCGGTTTCGAGGTAACACCTCTCATCAGCCCGGCTAGCTTGACTCCAGTGGTGTGGAGTGCCTGGGACCCACGTCTGGGCATCCCCAGCGCACTTAGGGCGGAATATGCAAACAAAACAGGTGATGGACCGAATGTGGATCAATGTCACACACTCACCCCAGTCCGAAGATCTGGGCCCAAATCCATCGTTTTTTTGCACTCCACACCACCCTGGGTTAGACAATGGCGATATGCAAATCAGCTCTGACCCTGTGCCCCATGGGAACAGTCCAGTCCGAACTACAAAAGCCATGTCCTTCCCAGAACGGAATCAAGCATCCGAGGACCGGACCGGTTTCGAGGTAACACCTCTCATCAGCCCGGCTAGCTTGACTCCAGTGGTGTGGAGTGCCTGGGACCCACGTCTGGGCATCCCCAGCGCACTTAGGGCGGAATATGCAAACAAAACAGGTGATGGACCGAATGTGGATCAATGTCACACACTCACCCCAGTCCGAAGATCTGGGCCCAAATCCATCTTTTTTTGCACTCCACACCACCCTGGGTTAGACAATGGCGATATGCAAATCAGCTCTGACCCTGTGCCCCATGGGAACAGTCCAGTCCGAACTACAAAAGCCATGTCCTTCCCAGAACGGAATCAAGCATCCGAGGACCGGACCGGTTTCGAGGTAACACCTCTCATCAGCCCGGCTAGCTTGACTCCAGTGGTGTCGAGTTCCTGGGACCCACGTCTGGGCATCCCCAGCGCACTTAGGGCGGAATATGCAAACAAAACAGGTGATGGACCGAATGTGGATCAATGTCACACACTCACCCCAGTCCGAAGATCTGGGCCCAAATCCATCGTTTTTTTGCACTCCACACCACCCTGGGTTAGACAATGGCGATATGCAAATCAGCTCTGACCCTGTGCCCCATGGGAACAGTCCAGTCCGAACTACAAAAGCCATGTCCTTCCCAGAACGGAATCAAGCATCCGAGGACCGGACCGGTTTCGAGGTAACACCTCTCATCAGCCCGGCTAGCTTGACTCCAGTGGTGTGGAGTGCCTGGGACCCACGTCTGGGCATCCCCAGCGCACTTAGGGCGGAATATGCAAACAAAACAGGTGATGGACCGAATGTGGATCAATGTCACACACTCACCCCAGTCCGAAGATCTGGGCCCAAATCCATCGTTTTTTTGCACTCCACACCACCCTGGGTTAGACAATGGCGATATGCAAATCAGCTCTGACCCTGTGCCCCATGGGAACAGTCCAGTCCGAACTACAAAAGCCATGTCCTTCCCAGAACGGAATCAAGCATCCGAGGACCGGACCGGGTTCGAGGTAACACCTCTCATCAGCCCGGCTAGCTTGACTCCAGTGGTGTGGAGTGCCTGGGACCCACGTCTGGGCATCCCCAGCGCACTTAGGGCGGAATATGCAAACAAAACAGGTGATGGACCGAATGTGGATCAATGTCACACACTCACCCCAGTCCGAAGATCTGGGCCCAAATCGGACTGGACTGTTCCCATGGGGCACAGGGTCAGAGCTGATTTGCATATCGCCATTGTCTAACCCAGGGTGGTGTGGAGTGCAAAAAAACTATGGATTTGGGCCCAGATCTTTGGACTGGGATGAATGTGTGACATTGATCCACATTCGGTCCATCACCTGTTTTGTTTGCAAGTTATTTATAAGTAAGGCACACAACATTGATCTTAATGCTCCTGGCAATTTAGAATCTCTGGCTAAATTCACTTATCTGGCCCCAAAAATCTGGAACTCACTTCCCCTCTCACTTCGCAGCTGCACCAATCTAATGCAATTCAGGGGTGCACTGAAGACCTGGTTATTCAAACAAGCACACGGTTAGGCTACTGCTCACCATCTTTCCTCTTCTCCAGCGCCATGAAACCTCTGGGTGCCCGTGCGCTATACAAATTATGAATAACATAACATAACATAACAAATATTCTTACTGGAGTGACATGATCTCCTTCTAAGTCCAAATAGTGATCGGTCTTCAGCATTCTGAACCACTTGGCACCATTTTAAGTGTATGGTACATATTACAGAGGAGAACCTAGTTTAATAATAAATTGCCTTGTCCACAGAAGAGGTGATGCATGCTAATCTACAACATGCAGTAGAGGCTGTACGGGCTACCAATCGTATCCAATTTGAGGCTCCCTGTCTGACCTGCTTACCTGGGCATAGTTTGAAATGAAAGGGCAATATCCAAAGCCATTTCAACTCTCGGGGGTAGAGTACATTGGTTGAGCATCCAAGGCTCGACTGATTGAGAGGTCTTGTGAATGTTGAAACCAGAGACAATGTAACATATTTAATAACTACACATGCTCAAAAAAGATTAGTGACCAGCAGGTGGTTATACAATAACATGAGCACCTTAAACACTGTAGAATAATTTAGAGTCAAAGATTAGGAACAAGAAAGGAACGTTTTAAATCTCGTAACAGACCTCTTACTACCAGCCTCCTTTGCATTCTCAAGAATTCCTTTAGCCTGGGCAAGCTCTACTCTCTTCTAGATATTTTAAGTTAGGGCCACTGTACATGGAGTGGGATCACAACATCTGAGGAAAATGCTCCTAGTCTTGGCACCCTTCAACGGCCAGGGATCCTTGGCCTGGTGAGCCCTTCCTGACTACTCTGCGCCTCTGTTGTGGATTGGAGCTCGCAGGATGTACTGGACAGAGGATTAGTCAGAAGTGCACAGCTAAGTTTAAAGGTCAGTATCCAGTGTGAACGAACTGTCAGGTGTCCTTCTTGTCATTTTGTCATCCTATTTCCACTGCCACATACACATGTCACTCAAGCATCCTGAGACTCTTGGTGCCCCTTCAAGGGGTTAGCAGAAATCCCGGCGGAGAGTACACTACAATAACACATCTTTGCTTTTCCCACTGTGACTCAAGCCCCTATCTTTTTTGTCTTGGAAAGGTGACATGCCTTTAACAGATTTAAAAAAAGGCAAAATGTACTGCAGTGTGTACTGAGAAGACCCCATATCAGGCTCTATCCCAGAGGCAAGCGAGTGAAAGTGGCGGTTAGTGCTATGAGCTGCGAGACTACATGACCATGCTGCTGTGGATGCTGAATATATAGTCTTAGACTAATGTTGGTCCTCCAGGGCTTCAGACATTTTCAGATAGGTGGATGAAACTGGCCTGGCTCCTGGAGGTCATGTGAAGGTTGGGAACAGATACAATATTTCACAAGACCGGACACAGTATACCACAATGTCTTATCGCACATGCAATACAGATCAATGCCCAATAGGAGATGTTACTTGAAGCTTAAAATCTTTTTTATAAACACCTTTCAATAATACAGCAACGAAGGTTAGTGAGAACGGGAAAAAGTTTAAGTCTCTCATCAGACCAACCAATTTCACGATTTATTTCGTTCCCAGGACTACCTGATAAATTGAGAACGACAAGTTCTTGATAGAACCACAGGTTTATGATAGAAACATAATTATGTGCACAAATACTCAAAGAGCTCTCTACTTGCCTTATTTTAGGTGTTCAAACATTGTTGAATTTTTGTTGCACATTACGTGTCCTTGATATTTGATGGGATACAGCATTGCAATTGCAATAAAATTGCCGGAAACACCAGGGGTGTCTGAACACTGCCATCCACAACCTATAAAAAAATCAAAAATCTATTTTCATGAAGCTCCTCTTCAAGGATCAATCAAGGTTCTAAGCAATTAACTATCAGAGCAAACTAGTCACTTATTTAAACCATAAAGTGCACTCAGGCTGTCAGAAAAAAATCTGATAGATCAGTGCTGGTGAAAAGCCTGTGGGATTGGAGAAGAGTCAGTCACGCAGCAAGTGCCTGCTTGACATGTGATGGACTGTGTTCTCCACCCTACTAACTTTTAGAGACCCCAGGCGAGATGCTTAACAGATGTCCTGGACAGCTGAGCGTCCTGCAGTTTCCTTTAGAGCCCAACGTTGAAGAACATAAAAAGTATGGTGCTCCTGAGTACAATGTAGGAGGTGTTAGATATGTGGCTAATAACAAACTACTCCAACACTATTTTCGTGGCTTTTGACCTAAAAGCTAAATACATAAAAATCATAAGTGCATACCAAACCAATAATACTACAAATTACGTTTTCAAAGTGGTAAATGTATACAATCTCATCTGGTAATTCATAATTGCATCAGCCGCATTAGGAGTGAGGTCAAGAGCATTGCATTTGGTGTGCAATTTATGGTTTGTGTGGATGTTATGTGAATTATAGAAGGCATTCCTAGCCATAACTTTTCAATGGTTTTCTTTTTAATTCATAACGACAACAGAACTTCAACTGCATTTCTTAAAGAATATATATATATATATATATATATATATGTTTTTTTTTTTTTTTTTTTTTTTCTCCCAGCCCTTAGAGTGGCCCATGAACTCGCGATTGCAGAAGACATCCCAAGCTCGCTAGAAGTTCTAAGAAGGGAGGAAATCACACAAATTAGAGATCCAAGTCATTGCAAACGCAAATCCAGATTTCTACCCCACGTAACACATGATGCCATAGATGTGTTCAACGACGCTATCCTACAGGACTTGGAAAGAATGTCAAGGAAAAGTCCGGAACTAACCAAGAAAACTTCCAACATTTCAAGATCAGAATGGGAAGCAATAAAATCCCTCAAAGAAGATACAACCATCGAAATAAAGTCTTCAGACAAAGGGGGCAATATTGTCATCTTCACGAAAGAACAGTACAAAAGAGAGGCGCTGAGACAATTGAATGACTCTGACTGCTACAGAATCATGGACAAAAGGGACTTTGGGAAGTGTGTCACAGAATATCACAGTTTACTTGGGGGTTGGAAGGAGGAGGGTATGCTAAATAAACAAGAACACGAGTATCTACTTTGTGAGCACCCAATAATTCCAACATGTTATCATCTCCCCAAGGTACATAGGACATCCTCAACCCCCCAGGCAGACCGATTGTCTCTTCCATAGGAAGTCTACTCGAAAATACGTCGAGATTTATAGATGGATATCTATTTCCATTTGTAAAAGACCTTCCTTCCTATGTTAGAGACACTCAGGATTTTATAAGGCAGATTGACGGGATCGGGTGGGAGGATGACATGCTCCTCATCACCTTAGACGTCACAAGCCTATATACCTGCATTGAACATCAGAATGGGATTTCTGCCGTAAAATGGTTCTTGGGCAAGAAGAGTATGCAGTACCACCAGCATAACAAAATGCTAGTAAAGATGATTGAATTCTGCCTCTATAATAACATGTTCTTATTTGCAGGTAACATGTATCAACAACTCAGAGGGACTGCGATGGGCACGTGCTTTGCCCCCAGCTACGCAAACCTTTTCGTGGGCTGGTGGGAGAAGCACGTGGCCTGGGGGGGGTCCAACGAAAAGTGGCTAGATAACATCATGATCTGGTCGAGATACATAGACGACTTGTTTGTCGTTTGGCGGGGTGACGTCTCCTCGGCTGAGGAGTACGTGGCAAAGCTAAACGACAACGAGCTAAATCTCAAATTTACCAGCACCATGAGCCAGACATCAATTCACTATCTCGACCTAGAGGTCTTTGTCAAGGAGAAAACCCTATGCACTAAACTTTACCGCAAGCCTACGGCTGGTAACACTGTCTTACACGCGGCTAGCCACCATCCGAAAAGTATGGTTAGGAACATCCCCTTTGGAGAACTATTGCGCATCAAAAGGAATTGTTCAGATTCCAATGATTTTAGACAGGCGCAGAAAGGGGCGGTAAGTAGATTCAAAGAAAGAGGGTACTCCAAAACACTACTCGATGAAACAACCAAGCGAGTAGACAGTATTGAGAGAAAGGACCTCTTACAGGCCACTGCCAGCAAGAAAACAGATGATGGTATTACTAGGATGATCACCAGTTATAACATGAGATCAAAAGAACTGGTGCATATATTCAACAAGAACTGGCACATCCTAGGCACAGATCCAACACTTAAGAGACTGATACCAGACAGACCACCCATTACTTATAGACGCTGTCAGTCCCTAAGTGACCATCTAGTGAGAAGCCACTATACGGACCCCCCCAAAAGCACGAGAAACAAGCCAATCAATGGTTTCTTTCCCTGCATGCATTGCAAGGCTTGCAAATTCAGCAAGAAAAGAACCAAATATGAAGGGAGGACGAATGACTCTAGGCCAATGAGAGAAATTAAGAAATTTCTGAACTGCAATTCAGAATTTGTAGTTTACTGCCTAGTTTGCCCCTGCTCGAAAAGATATATTGGCAGTACCATCAACCAAGCCAAAAAACGCATCCTGGAACATATGCGTGCCATCACCAATAAGGACAAGAACTACCCGGTGGCACGCCATTTTGAGACCCACCATGACAGTAACAGGGATCTGTTATCCTTCTATCTTATAGATCAACTTGATAGAAGGGAACGTGGTGGGGACAGGATAAGACTTCTTAGGGCAATGGAGTCTAGGTACATCATTGACCTCCAGAGCATGCAGCCGAAAGGGCTCAATAACGACGAGGAACTCTGGGTACACCTAGAATGAACTAAACGTCCACTCCCAGATGGGTTCAGGGGGAATCAAACTGTAGTGCGAGTAGAACACGTGAGATCTGCATTCCCAAACATGTATATATTCTTTGAGCCTGCAGCTTAATATACTGGCACCAAGAATTTATAAACATGGATTCTGGCCCATACAGGGCTCCATAATATGAGTTGACAAGACAAGGCACACATACACATCACCCACTTAGCCCATTCAGGGCTATACATAATGCACTAATACAGCACTCAAAATAAATATTAAATAATCCACACTCTTCTGTAAATTGAACAGAACGAATTCACACCAAGTGAGGTGGACAGAAAGACAGAGTCAAAGGTCTTCTGAATGTGTATAAATGAATGTTTGTTGATAATGTGCCTTACAATCAACTCAGTGTTTTTATCATTTTTAGCACTATATACACTTTTGCACGGGCACTTTTTCTAAAAAGTCACTTTATACCCCTTGTTAACATAATGAAACAATGCTACAAACAAATTGTAATATTGCACGTTCAAACATGGCCGCCAATACCATCAAGGCGAGCAGTAGTCCACTTTCTATGTTTTGGGAAGTGGTAGGGGATTTAATGACTGTGTACACAGAGAATGGCTGACACTGAAGAAGCCAAATCGGTGAAACGCGTATGTCAGGGGGGCAGGGGGGTCTGCCAATAAACCATTGTTTGGTGAAACAACAACTTGGAGTGCCGTCCGTTTTTGCCCTTCGAAAAGATCACGGAGGTATGTGCAGCCATATATATATATGTATATATATATATATATATATATATATACATATATATATATATTCAAACAAGAGCTGCTCCTGCTGCAACGCGGTGACCCGTGGACAAGTGGCGTACACTCCGGCGAAGCAACCGGAAATTAAGTATCCATCAACGAAAATGCAGTATAGTACGCTCTCAGGAATCAAACACAGTCCAGAAGTAAAGTGGAACCTTGGTTTTAATCACACTATATATATCATTCACGAACAGTCCTGTCGCAGAGGGAACAGCTTGTCAAGTCGTGCTGGGTTCGGGGCCAGGACCCGGTCCCGTGTTTTAATCTTGCATGAAAAGGAAAACCAGCACTCCGCTCGTTGGATGCAATGAAGATTTATTCAAACACTGTTACAGCCTACGCGTTTCGAACCAGATGGTTCCTTCTCACGGCAGTGTTACACAGTTGTCCTACTTTACTTTCAATTATTTATATTTTTGTGCACCTAGAGGTGCATTGTGGGACATGCAGTTTAAAGCTTTTTTTGCACAATTATTCATAACATTTGTATCGTGTTATTACATATTCGCATTCTCGTATAGTGAATGTAAATTCAGGCTTAGTGCCCTCCATTAGATTAATGTCCAAATAGCACTTAGATTGTGTGTCTCTGCAGTGTACTATTGCTGTGCACACGGATGGAGCTTCTTTCTCCGTTAATGCTGCTGTGGTTTATGACTGGTTTGGATGTGCTGACAGCTTATATTCCTCGGGCTGAGTGCCCTTGTCACTGCCAAAGATTAGACACAAAAAATGTACATATGCACTGATTAAGAAGAGAGCAAAAAGTTTTTTGATCAGTTGCTTGATCATGTATTATCTCCCAATGTTAATTAAATTAATGAATATTTTAAGGCAGATTGTAGAGTACATGTGTTTAGAGGTGAAAATAAAGTTCTTCATCCCCATTCAATCCTATGGGTTGTCTCATTTTGAACCGCATAATCAGTTTCGATTCTAATCTTCTTAGGTTTAATTTCCTGTTGCCACCTGGTTCGTGCTGTTGAATCATGGCCAAGCCAAAAAATTGAATGTCCTTCCATGTTTTGTTGTTGTGAGTCGCTAAATGTTTGGCCATTGCATAGGTGAAGTCTTTGTTTTGAATGGCACAAATGTGCTCCAAAATCCTTTTCTTTAGAGCACAGGTGGTGCTGCCAATGTACTTCTTCCCACAGTAACATTGTAGCATATAGATTACGAAGCTGGTTTCACATGTTATGTACTCTCTTATGGTGTAAGTTTTGCCTTTTGGATCAGTTATTGTCTTCGTGTTTTTTCCTATCTTGCAGGCCTTGCAAGTCTTGCATTTAACTAATCCTTTCTTCTTTTCAGTTAGCCAATTATTCGTTTTCCTGTCCTCATAGTGGCTGTGTACAAGATGATCAGAAAGGTTCGGAGCTCTCCTGTAGGTCATTAAAGGTCTTTCTCCCACATTCTTGCCTATGTCTGGGTCTTTTTGAATCAAATGCCAGTATTTGCTGATTATTTTCTGTATTTTGTGACATTCTTTGCTGTATGTAATGATCATCCTTGGGGGTTCAGTCTTTGTTTGTTTCCCATTGGAATCGCTGTCTGATGATTTGGGTAGTAGTGTGTCGGCTCTTGTTTTGTTTCTGGCTTTTCTTTCACCTTGGATGATATCTTCATGTTTGTATCCGCGTTTCAGAAATCTTTCCTTGGTCTCATCAAAGTTTTTTCCATTTCTCCTTCTTCAGAGCAATTTCTCCGCATTCTTAATAGTTCACCATATGGGATACTTTTCTTCAGTTTTTCGGGATGAAAGCTCCGCCCGTGCAATATACTGTTTGTGGCAGTTTTCTTCCTGAAGATCGTTGTGTGTATTTGGTTGTTGTGTACATACACTTTGGTATCCAGGAATTCCACTTCTTTGTTGCTGATGTTGTAGGTGAATTTTAAACCAACTGTGTTGTTATTCAGTTCATCAAAGAAAGTTTGAAACTCAGATTTCGTTCCTTTCCATAACTGAAAGAGATCGTCAATGTAGCGTAACCATAACGCTACATTGGCCATATGTTGGTCGTTTTCTTCTCTCCAAGCTATGCTCCTCTCCCACCACCCCATCATGAGGTTAGCATAGCTTGGAGAGAAGGAAACTCCCATCGCGGTGCCACATTTTTGAATGTAGACCTTTTTGTTAAAAAGGAATACATTATTGTATAGACAGATTTTGAACATATCAATCTGCATTTTAGAATGGTCACGCTCTTTCATGGGTCGCTGCATTAGGAAATATTGTACTGCATGGATGCCTATCTCATGTTCTATCGATGTATATAGTGAGATGACATCTATGGTTACTAGCATGTACGTAGGTTGCCATTGGGTGTCCATTAGAATATGCAAAAAGTCTCCAGTGTCTTTGATGTACGAACTTAGAGTAGGTACAATGGGAGATAGGAAATGGTCAACATATTCTGACATATGTTCATACAGACTGTCACAACTGGAAATGATTGTTCTCCCTGGGGGTTTGTTTAGTGTTTTGTGGATTTTGGGAAGGAAATATATAGTTGGTGTGATAGGGTGTTCCACCATCAGAAAAGATGACACCACCCTCATTATCGACCACAAACATCTAGGAATCTATTGATACAGCCAGTGAATTCATGACAAATGAAATTCCATGCCTGCGCATGGCATACGAACTAGCCAATCAAACAGAGGCCTCCGAACTGACAGATACGCAGATATTACAGGAAATGGAAGTGACAACAGACAAGATAAGACCGACAGAATTTAAAAACAAATCCAAGTTCTGTCCCATCTTGAACCCTGGAAATAAAATTGACACTTTTTATGAACTAGTGCTGGCAGATTTGGAAGAAATGAAACAAACGGAAAACATCAGAAAAGAAAATCTATCCAAATCAGAACGACTGGCAATAAAAACTTTGAAAGAAAACACTACGATTGAAATAAAACCAGCCAACAAGGGTGGAAATATAGTGATCATGGAGAGAGTGGACTATGTGGAAGAGGCCATGCGACAATTGGGCAACACTAAAAACTATACCTGTGTAACACAAGATCCTACACCAAGATTTAAAAATGAGCTAGGAATGAAATGACACATTTGGAAGGAAAAAGGGCTAATAAAGGAGGAAGAAAATACATTTCTGATGGTGGAACACCCTATCACACCAACTATATATTTCCTTCCCAAAATCCACAAAACACTAAACAAACCCCCAGGGAGACCAATCATTTCCAGTTGTGGCAGTCTGTATGAACATATGTCAGAATATGTTGACCATTTCCTATCTCCCATTGTACCTACTCTAAGTTCGTACATCAAAGACACTGGAGACTTTTTGCGTATTCTAATGGACACCCAATGGCAACCTACGTACATGCTAGTAACCATAGAGGTCATCTCACTATATACATCGATAGAACATGAGATAGGCATCCATGCAGTACAATATTTCCTAATGCAGCGACCCATGAAAGAGCGTGACCATTCTAAAATGCTGATTGATATGATCAAAATCTGTCTATACAATAATGTATTCCTTTTTAACAAAAAGGTCAACATTCAAAAATGTGGCACCGCGATGGGAGTTTCCTTCTCTCCAAGCTATGCTAACCTCATGATGGGGTGGTGGGAGAGGAGCATAGCTTGGAGAGAAGAAAACGACCAACATATGGCCAATGTAGCGTTATGGTTACGCTACATTGACGATCTCTTTCTGTTATGGAAAAGAACGAAATCTGAGTTTCAAACTTTCTTTGATGAACTGAATAACAACACAGTTGGTTTAAAATTCACCTACAACATCAGCAACAAAGAAGTGGAATTCCTGGATACCAAAGTGTATGTACACAACAACCAAATACACACAACGATCTTCAGGAAGAAAACTGCCACAAACAGTATATTGCACGGGCGGAGCTTTCATCCCGAAAAACTGAAGAAAAGCATCCCGTATGGTGAACTATTAAGAATGCGGAGAAATTGCTCTGAAGAAGGAGAAATGGAAAAAAACTTTGATGAGACCAAGGAAAGATTTCTGAAACACGGATACAAACATGAAGATATCATCCAAGGTGAAAGAAAAGCCAGAAACAAAACAAGAACCAACACACTACTACCCAAATCATCAGACAGCGATTCCAATGGGAAACAAACAAAGACTGAACACCCAAGGATGATCATTACATACAGCAAAGAATGTCACAAAATACAGAAAATAATCAGCAAATACTGGCATTTGATTCAAAAAGACCCAGACATAGGCAAGAATGTGGGAGAAAGACCTTTAATGACCTACAGGAGAGCTACGAACCTTTCTGATCATCTAGTACACAGCCACTATGAGGACAGGAAAACGAATAATTGGCTAACTGAAAAGAAGAAAGGATTCGGTAAATGCAGTACTTGCAAGGCCTGCAAGATAGGAAAAAACACGAAGACAATAACTGAGCCAAAAGGCAAAACTTACACCATAAGAGAGTACATCACATGTGAAACCAGCTTCGTAATCTATATGCTACAATGTTACTGTGGGAAGAAGTACATTGGCAGCACCACCTGTGCTCTAAAGAAAAGGATTTTGGAGCACATTCGCGCCATACAAAACAAAGACTTCACCTATGCAATGGCCAAACATTTAGCGACTCACAACAACAAAACATGGAAGGACATTCAATTTTTTGGCTTGGCCATGTTCAACAGCACGAACGAGGTGGCAACAGGAAATTAAACCTAAGAAGATTAGAATCGAAACTGATTATGCGGTTCAAAACGAGACAACCCATAGGATTGAATGGGGACGAAGAACTTTATTTTCACCTCTAAACACATGTACTCTACAATCTGCCTTAAAATATTCATTAATTTAATTAACATTGGGAGATAATACATGATCAAGCAACTGATCAAAAAACTTTTTGCTCTCTTCTTAATCAGTGCATATGTAAATTTTTTTGTGTCTAATCTTTGGCAGTAACAAGGGCACTCAGCCCGAGGAATATAAGCTGTCAGCACATCCAAACCAATCATAAACCACAGCAGCATTAACGGAGAAAGAAGCTCCATCCGTGTGCACAGCAATAGTACACTGCCGAGACACACAATCTAAGTGCTATTTGGACATTAATCTAATGGAGGGCACTAAGCCTGAATTTACATTCACTATACGAGAATGCTAATATGTAATACCATGATACAAATTTTATGAATAATTGTGCAAAAAAAGCTTTAAACTGCATGTCCCACAATGCACCTCTAGATGCACAAAAATATAAATAATTGAAAGTAAAGTAGGACAACTGTGTAACACTGCCGTGAGAAGGAACCCTCTGGTTCGAAACGCGTAGGCTGTAACAGTGTTTGAATAAATCTTCATTGCATCCAGCGAGCGGAGTGCTGGTTTTCCTTTTCGTGCAAGATATATATATATATATATATATATATATATATATATATATATATATATATATATATTACCTACTGGCGGTCGCCAGTAGGTATATATAGTTAGGATTTTTTCCCTATGGGATTTCTGAAAATTCTATGTCTAATAACTTTGGCGTTTGTGGACGGAATCGGCTGAAATTTTCAGGAAAATGGCACATTTTGTTTCTGAGCAGCTCCTGGAAATTTGGGGGGGTTTCATCAAGGGGGGGCTGAGAAAAAAGGGGGGTCCCAAAACGCGTTTTTAACATTGAGTTTTCCATAGGGCGGTTGGACTCACTTTTAGCTCGAACGGCTGAATGGATTTGCACGAAACTTGGCAAAATTGTAGGGACTGTTAGCCCGATGTGCCTTTGCTAGGTCTCAATATATGTGCTTCAGTGGATTTTGAGAAATTAACGTTTAAATCAAGATATATATCTGTAACAGCGCTCCGGGCAGCGATCCGGTTCGCGTACTTTTCGCTTATCGGAACTTTGCGAAGCGAAGCTGATTGGCTCTCCGGTGTCTGTCAACATTCTAAACAGTCCGGTGCGGCCGCCATCTTGTCTCTCGGTAGGATCGAGAGACAAGAGGAGGCCAAAACAAAGGAGGAAATGAAGAGAAGGGGGCAAGGTAGACCCCTTCTGACCCCCTAGGATTGATGAGGGGATATTATAGAGCCACGCTGGGCCCAAAAAAAAAAAATCCGATTTTTTCGCCGTAGAGACGCGTCTTGGTACGCGAACCGGGCAGCTAACCGGCAGTGTAACGGGAGTCTGAGGAGAAGCTGATTGGCTGTTATCTTTGTAAACAGTTCGGAGCGGCCGCCATCTTGTCTCTCGGTAGGATCGAGAGACAAGAGGAGGCCAAAACAAAGGGGGAAATGAAGGAAAGGGGCAAGGTAGACCCCTTCTGACCCCCTAGTTTTGATGAGGGGATATTATAGAGCCACGCTGGGCCCAAAAAAAAAATTCCGATTTTTTCGCCGTAGAGACCCGTCTTGGTACGCGAACCGGGCAGCTAACCGGCAGTGTAACGGGAGTCTGAGGAGAAGCTGATTGGCTGTTATCTTTGTAAACAGTCTGGAGCGGCCGCCATCTTGTCTCTCTGTGGGATCGAGAGACAAGAGGTGGAAAAAAGGTGTAAATGAATGAAAGGGGTAAGGCAGACCCCTCCTGAACCCCTAGGATTGATGAGGGGGCTATTAAAGTTCCCTAGGGGGTGAAAAAAAAATGCGATTTTTCGCGGTAAAGGTGCTTCCTGGTACGTTAACCGGGCAGCTAACCGGCAGCGTAACGGGAGTCCGACATATTGTGTTTTTTGAACGTTTGTGATATGTGCACGTGTGGATTTTGTCTAATTAAGGTTAAAAAAAAATATATATATCTTTAAGCATGTTTTGGCGCGCTTACGTTTTGGGTTTGGTTTGCGCTGCAGAGACGATACGTCACGATTATGCGATGCATCATGAGGCGTCTCACGGGCTACGTGATACGTCACTTAATAAAGAATATATTTTACAGCTATAGATATTAGCTTTTAAAAAACCAATGAAATTCACAGAAAAAACCATAGGTTATAGACCATATATAGTTAGGAATTTGCATTTACAAAACCTTGAAAATTCACTGAAAAAACCATAGGTTATAGACCATATATAGTTAGGGATTAGCATTTAAAAAACCTTATTTTATTTGCACAAAACCATTGAAATTCCATATATAGTTAGTTGCACTAACTATATATCGCGGACCCGCAATCCACTGCTAATGATGTCACATATTACATCATTCATGACATGGTCAGTGACATCACTGATGACATCACTGATGACATCTCAAATGACATCACTGATGACATCACTGATGAGATCTCAAATGACATCACTGATGACATCACTGACATCTCATTTGACATTACTGATTACATCACTGATGATATCATTTATGTGATAATACATCTTCAGACTCTAATATAACCTTAGATACACTCAGTGTAAACAGGCACTCACAGACTGTCACACATCCATGGAGTTACTCACACACCTAGTCAGTCATGCAAAGAATCAATCACACCTCCATTTCCTCAACTATACAGTTATACACACCTTACTTATTCAAACATATACTAACACATATTTACTCTCTTATACAATCCTTGATACAAGTTCACAATGATTCATACAGCCACTCTCACATTCACTGGCTCTTATGTTCAGTTATTTATATATGTCAACTCTCACATGGAGTGTGTTTTACATATGTACTTACTTTGACATGTAGAACTGAGATATCCATTCACTCACCAATATACTCATGCACACAGTCAACTGTCCATACAGCTGTTTCTACATGCACTTTTGAAGCCATACACCTAGGGAATCAACTGCTCACACATCTATGCACAGAGTTATACACCTCCCAGCCACCCACACACATACTCAGTCTCCCATACAAATACTTGGGCAACCATTCAATAACCCATATAGTTACTGATATAGCTACTGATTTAAACATGCAGCAGTTTACAGAGGAACATAAATAATGATTGCCAAATTAAGACACTTTAATCACTAACCCATGCACTCAGTGAGACACATTTAATCATTCTCTCATACAGTCAGTCATGCACCTACTAAATCCTTCATCCAGACACTTATACATCCACTCATTCTTCAATATGTAAGACATATTTTAACTTTACAGAAACATACAGTCACTGGGTGTTGTCATCAGTGATGTCATCAGTGATGTCATTTGAGATGTCATCAGTGATGTCATCAGTGATGTCACTGACCATGTCATGAATGATGTAATATGTGACATCATTAGCAGTGGATTGCGGGTCCACGATATATAGTTAGTGCAACTAACTATATATGGAATTTCAATGGTTTTGTGCAAATAAAATAAGGTTTTTTAAATGCTAATCCCTAACTATATATGGTCTATAACCTATGGTTTTTTCAGTGAATATATATATATATATACATATACATATATATTTATATATATATATTTCTTTCTTTTTTCAATGAAAAAAACATAGGTTTCTGGGACTTTATAGTTAGTTGGACATTTCACTTGTACAAAACCATAGAAATTCCCATGTTATAGTTAGTTCAGCTAACTTTAACTTGGGCACCCGCAATGCACTGCTGATGACGTCACATATTACTACAGTCATGACATGGTCAGTTACATCACTGATGACATCTCAAATGTCATCATTGATGACATCATCCAGTGACTGTGTTTTTCTTTAAAGTTTAAATATGTATTATATATATGCCAATGTGTATTGAAGAATGAGTGGGTGTATAAGTGTCTGAATGGAGGATTTAGGAGGTGCGTGACTGACTGTTTAAGTGAGTGATTACATGTATCTTACTGAATGCATGGGTTAGTGACTAAACTGTGTGAATGTCTGTATTAGTCTGTTGTTGAATAAGCAGTTGCATTGGTTGGTCAGTAGCTACATGAGTATCTACATGGGTTATCCATTGGTTGCCTGAGTATTTGTATGTGAGACTGAGTGTGTGTGTGGGTGGGTGGGAGGTTTTTGACTCGGTGCATAGATGTGTGAGTGGTTGATTCCCTGGGTGTATGGGTTCAAGAGTGCAAGTGGAAACAGCTGTATAGGCGGGTGAGTGTGTGTATGGGTGTGTTGGTGAGATATTGGATGTCTCAGTGGTACATGTCCAAGTAACTACATATGTAAAAGTAGTGTATGTGAGAGTTGGAGTATCTAAATGACTATACGTGAGAGTCAGTGATAGTGAGAGTGGCTGTATGGGCGAGTGTGTACTTGTATCAGTGATTGTATAAGAGAGTAAGTATGCGTTAGTATATGTTTGAATCAGTGAGGTGGTGTGTGCATAACTGTATAAGTGAGGAAATGGGAGTGTGATTGATTCTTTGCATGACTGACTAGGCGTGTGAGTAACTCCATGTATGAGTGGCGGTGTGTGAGTGTCTGTGTAGGTTTATGAGTGCATATGATAGTGTCATATTGATGAGTGACTGTATGTATGAGTGATTGCATGGGTAAATGAGTGGATGTGTGTAAACCTAGGAATCAGTGAGTGTGAATGTAGTAACTGGTATTGGTGTGTCGATGGTTTCGAAAATGGTAGTCTGTATTTTACAATGGGTGTATTAAAGGTTATATTAGAGTGTGAGGAGGTGCATCAGATTTTCACATGGATGATGTCATCCGTGATGTCATTTGAGATGTCATCAGTGATTTCATCAGTGATGTCACTGACCATGTTATGAATGATGTAATATGTGACGTCATCAGCAGTGCATTGCGGGGCGCGAGTTATAGTTAGCTGAACTAACAGGGGAATTTCTATGGTTTTGTATGAGTGAAATGTCTAATTAACTATAACGTCCCTGAAAAGGTTTTTTAAATGCTAATTTCTAACTATAGCGTGCCTGAAACCTATTGTGTTTTCATTGAATTTCAATATTTTTTTTAATTCTAATTTCTAACTATGCCTCCAAATTTAGGACATGTGAAGAAAGAGGAAGAAAAGCACAGAAAGAAGCAAGACAAATGCAGAAAGAGGCAAAAGAAGTCCAGAAAGATGAAGAAAAGTGCAGGAAGAAGCAAGAGATGAGCAGAAAGAACCAGTAGAGGAGCAGAAAGTCCTCCTGTACACCCACACCTTTACTGACGGGTAATGGTGGTAACTGAGTCTGACTAACCAGTAACTGGAGCCAGTGCTATGCTAAAAGACACTTAGAATACAGTGAAAACACCTACATACACTAGGGAACACTAAGCATTGAGGTACCCCTGTAGTTAGCATGACCTCCTCTGTATTTGCCATGAGTTAGAGCCTGGGTCATTGCATGAGTACATGGGTAGTGACTGGATGATGAGAGTGCAGCAAGGACAGTGCAAGGTAATTTTATAATTGCTTGCGTTTTGGCGGAGTGATTGGATAAGTACATGATGCTGGATGGGTGATTTGAGGAGTACATGGGTAGTGACAGAGGGATTTCTGGAGTGCATGGGTACAACCTGGGTAATTGAAGGAGTGAATCAGTACTGTGTAGGTGGTTAGAGATCTGCATGGGTAATGCACAGGGGATTGTAGCAGTGCATGTTTTAGTGCCTGGGTCATTCCATGAGTACATGGGTACTGACCGGAAGATTAGAGTACTGCAAGGAGAGAGCATGGTGAATTTATAAGGGCTTGGGTTTTGGTGGAGGGAGTGGATAAGTACATGGTGCTGCCTGGGTGATTGAAAGAGTGCATGGGTACTGACAGGGCGATGGCTGAACTGCATGGGTACTGCTCAGGGTATTGTAGCAGTGCATGAGTTAGTGCATGGGTCATTGCATGAGTGCATGGGTAGTCACTGAATGATTAGTGTGCTGCAAGGAGAGTGCATGGTGAATTTATAAGTGTTTGGGTTTTGGCAGAGTGATTACATAAGTACACACATGTCACATCAGGCCTCACCCCCTCCCTTCATCACTGTGCAAACTCGCCCCCTGGTGGGTTTTAATTTGGGGGATTCATTTCCCTTGAATCCTGTGGGTCCCTGGGGGCCAACTAGCCCAGCAGGTACCTCCAGTTAGCGCAACAGAGCTGCGTTGCAGAAAGGTGGTCCGAGGCCGCAGCCCTTTTTACACTTCTCTGCAAAGCAACTCTGTGGCACTTACTGGACGTACCTGGTGGGCTAGTTGGCCCCAGGTACCCTCAGGATTCAAGGGAGCTTAATTCCACAGCTTAAAACGTGCCACAGTGCGCGTTTGCACTCTTGTCAATTAGGCCATGTCCCCCCCTGCACCACTTTGCAAACGCACTCCCTGGTGCGTTGTAAATTGGGGAATTAAGTACCCTTGAGTCCTGAGGGTCCCTGGGGGGCAAGTAGCCCACCAGCTACCTCCAGTAAGCGCCACAGAACAGCATTGCATAGAGTGGTGTAAAAAGGGGTTGTGGCCTTGGACCACCTTTTTGCAAGGCAGCCCTGTAGCGCTAACTGGAGGTACCTGGTGGGCTAGTTGGCCCCCAGGGACCCTCAGGATTCAAGGGGACTTAATCCCCCAACTGAAAACGAGCCACAAGGCGCATTTGCACACTTGTCACATCAGGCCCCGCCCCCTCCCTGCACCACTGTGCAAACGCGCCGCCTGGAGCATTGTAAATTGGGGGATTAAATCCCCTTGAGTTCTGAGGGTGCCTGGGGGCCAACTAGCCCACCAGCTACCTCCAGTAAGCGCCACAGAGCTGCGTTGCAGGGAGGTGTAAAATGGGGCATGGCCTCTGAACACCTCTGCAACGCAGCTCCATGGCGCATACTGGAGGTACCTGGTGGGCTAGTTCTCCCACAGGGACCCTCAGGATTGGAGGTGACTTAATCCCCCAATTTACAATCTGTCAGGGGATGTGTTTGCACACTTGCTATATCAAACTTTGCCCCCTCCCTGAACCACTGTGCAAACACATGCCCTGGCACGTTGTAAATTGAGGGATTAATTCCCCTTGAGTCCTGAGGTTCCCTGAGGGCCAACTAGCCCACTAGGTACCTCCAGTAAGCGACACAAAGCTGTGTTGCAGAGAGGTGTAAAAAAGGGAGTAGCCTCTGAGCTCCTCTCTGCAACGCAGCTCCCTGGCGCATACTGGAAGTACCTGGTGAGCTAGTTGGCCTCCAGGGACCCTCAGCATTCAAGGGGAATTAATTCCCCACCTTACAAGGCGCCAGGGCGTGCGTTTGCTGAGTACTGCAGGGAGGGGGCAGGACCCAGCCATAATGCCGGCTTTAAAAAAAAAATAATTAAGAAGGGGGCTCTGTGCTCACCCTTCTCTCTCCTTTTTCTGGGCCCTGGGGACCCCATCTCCAGGGCCTGACCCCTTTAAAACAAAAGTAATGTAAATGGTAAGGGGGCCGCGTGGCCCCCCTCCCGAGGCCAATTTCGGCCCAGTGGACCCAATCCCCTGGGGCATGGCCATCATTTTTTAAAATTATTATTTTTTTAAATGTAGGAGGGGGATGTGTAGCCCCCCTCCTGAGGCCTCTATTAGCCCAGGGACCCCATCCCCCGGTGCTGTGCTTCTTTTTGCTTTTTTTTCGAATTGAGGGATGAGTCCCCCTCCTAGGCCACTCGTGGCCCAAGGGACCCCATCCTCCGGGGCCTGACCTCTGCACTGGGGACCATGGGGGACCCCAATTCCCCCACGGTCCCGCCGGCTACCTGCCGCCTGCGGGAGCCCACATTGCTTTTCCACAGGGGAGCTGCTGAAACCTGCTCTCACTTACAAAATCCAAACCAATGTTTGCTATGACAGGGCGGGAGCCGCACAGCTCCCGCCCTGCCATAGCAAACAGCAGTGTCCTGGGTTGGACACCCCGAGACACAGCAGGAGCTGGCCCTGGGGGGTGACGGTCCCCAGGGTCATAAAGGGCCCCATGAGGGGGGCTGAGCAGCCCCCCTCCCTAGAAGTGCAAAGCCTCAGGAAGGTGGTGGTCCCCGGGGCTTGTGAGGAGGCTCGTGCCCTCCCCACACATTTTTTAATACTAAAACTGAGCCCCAGGGAGATGGTTGCCTGCCCCGCTGCAACTCATAGATCTTGCCCCAGGGAGGTGGCAGTCCCCGGGGCAGGGTGGGGGGATTGTGGCCCCCTCACGCTTTTTTAATTTATAAATGTTAAAAGGAGCCCCAGGGAGGTGGTGGTCCCCGGGACTGCGGGTGGCTGCGTGCCCCCCGCAAATCATAAATCTTGCCCCGGGGAGGTGGCGGTCCCCAGGGCAGTGTGGGGGGGATTGGACCCCCCACACATTTTTTTCAGTGCCCCCGGGATCTGGCCCACCTGGGCGCTTAAATACAACAAAGTTTGGGAGGCTGCGCTTTGTTTTTTTTAATTTTCTCAGCCGGATTCGCGACCCCAGTTTGAATTCGGTCAATTGTTTATTTTCGTAATTTATTTTGGACCCTGGGGGCCTTCTGGGACCCCCTGAGCAGGCCTAGGGGGCCTAGGGGGTCTTGTGACCTACTGAGTCACAAGATGGTTGCCAACACTTCCTGGTTTGGAGTTTTGACAGCCAATTAAAATAAAGCTCGTGGTCGGGAAGGGTCGCGACTCCACCGCGACCATAGATATCGAAACTTTTATTTTTTTAATTTCTCAGCAACCAATGAACAGATTTACACCATTTAAATAAAAACAGTCACTTTCTGATCCAAGCTCTACCTTTTTGCCAAATTTGGGGTAATTTCGTTCAGTAGTTTCGGCTGTAACCTTGCCCAAAGTTTCCTATGGGAAATTGATTTTTTCACTCAGTTCGGGCTGTAGCCCTTCTCAAAATTTCTTCTGGAAAAGAACATGGGGAAAACACGTTTTGGGACCCCCCTTTTTTCTCAGCCCCCTCTTGACAAATCACCCCAAAACTTTCAGGATAAGAGCTGACCTGTATAGACTTTTTTTTTAGACTTTCGCAAAGATTCGTCTAACATTGCCAAAGTTATTAGCAAATCAACAAATGCTTTTCCTATGGAAACTAGGTTCTAACTATAACTACCTACTGGCGGCCGCCAGTAGGTAATATGTATATATATATATATATATTCCACCAATTGCAGGTACCCAATTTGAGTGAGACCACACGAGAGGAACATCTCCGTTCTTTTATTGACTGCCTGCTGACATACAACCTCAGCTGCTTTCTCTCATAAGTTCATCTGCTGGACGCGTTTCGGGACCAAGTCCCTTCTTTGGCAGCATTCAGTTCATTGAAGATCACTTGGGGGATCAAGCTGCGCACTACAGTATCCAGAAGGCGATGCGGTGCCACGCCCAGGAGGCAGGCATTAAGCAGGTAGTGCTGCAGCGATGCGCTGCGATCTTCATTGAACTGAATGCTGCCGAAGAAGGGTCTTGGTCCCGAAACGCGTCCAGCAGATGAACTTATGAGAGAAAGCAGCTGAGGTTGTATGTCAGCAGGCAGTCAATAAGCAAATAACCCGATTTTTACCGAAAGTGGGTAATGAATTACAATTGCATGTGATTATACTGATACAATCATATGTAGTAACAATAGGGGAAATGTTTAGGACCCCATGGCGCCAAAATAACACCGTAATATTGTGGATACAATATACACATAAGGACTAACATTGATAACAAATATCATGTATGAGAGGAATTTTCTTCTTTTTTGTGTGTTTGTAAACAGAACTGATAAATTGAAAAAACTACAAGACCCATAACTCTTAGCAAATGTGGCAGGAAGTCATAATGAAATCACGTGGCTTTAGTAACCACTCCTTAAAGGAAGTTAGTGGGCAATGTAAATATCTACCGTGAGCAAGCCGACAGTGGGTGGCGAAACGCGTTGGTATTTTTTATGCTGAGAACTATGGATAAATAAAGAATCTGGAAAGAGAGTTCCTACGAGTGCGTTTTCATTCCTGAAGAGGAGGTGTGGACGATATATATATATATATATATATATATATATATATATATATATATATATATATATATATATATATATATATATATACGTTAATGCTCCACAGTGCACCGCACTTACCAGCACTCTCCAGGAGAAGAACGGACACTGAAAACGAATGCAGCAGAGTTTTTTTATTTTTTAGTTTTCAGTTTTCAGTGAATCAGGGGTGCCACGATCTGACGCTTGTTGGCGATCCTGTCGCCTTGCTCACCAGATGAAAGCGTTTGTAAGTGCATACAATTTAAATTATAAACCACCAATCAGAGCACTTTTTACCAAGTATCACATGACTGTAAATGGCAGCAAACAACATAGAAAATGGACTTAGCCTCAGTCGAATTCCATGTAATAACAATCGCAATGTGGATAATTTCTGTACAAATACATTTACATTGCAAATGGGACTTTGGGATAAAAAATACAGTTCATTATTATCATTTGCCTAATTAATATCTAAAACTATAAATATCTTGATCATTATTAAAAGCATAACAATACATAGCAATGAAAAAATCATCTTATGACTGCTTAATACATTATTGTCTATATCCCAAATATGCCTATATTTAACAATATTTTCTCTTCTTGCTGTCCTGTCACGTATGTATATATTATAAAAAATAATAACCATACTAATATAAAGTGCTATTGTGCAAAAAAAGTGCAATAAGTGAATGGATAAAGTGCTTAAATATAAAAAATAGGGAATCCCATCCGGGATCCCTAATCAGAGAAAGAACAGCGTTACACATATGAATGTAGCTTCATCTTACGAAACATTTGCTAATGTGTCAGGGTTTTATTCCAGGGCTAAAGTGATCACTGCATAGCAGTTAATTGTGTGCAACTTCATTAGTGCAAAATGCATCTGTGCAAAATGGTGCCAATAAATAGTATAAAACCATAAATTTCAATAAATTCATGATAAACCACACATCCACTAGCTACCAGATGGAGACATAAAATGCTACTATATTTTACACATTAAAACAAACTGCCAACACTATATACAACTAAAACTCGTCAGAACAATAATTAGAAACATCCATAAAAATCCAATATCTTTGTACTCACACATATTCAGACCTAGAGGGCTCTTGGTATCAAGTTCTAAAATGTACCTTGTTTCTAGTTGTCTAAGAGCCTTATCCCTGTTGCCTCCTCTTTTGTTTAATGGGACACTATCAATAACAAAGTAAGATAATACATTTAAATTGTTATTGTGTTCCGATTTAACATGTCTTGCAACAGGGTATGTTGGATCTGAATTAACTGTTGCTCGTAAATGTTGTAGAATTTGTGCCTGTACTAGAAGTTTTGTACTTCCTACATAGCGGAGACCGCAAATACATGTCAAGACATACACTGCGTATTCTGTTTTACAGTTAAAATTGCTTTTTATCTTGATCTGTTCCTCAGAAAACGCATTTTTGTAGGAACTAGTATTTGCACCAAATTTGCAGGCTCTGCAACTACTGCATTTAAAGAAACCTTTTTTTGTGGGAAACCATGCATCTTTATTAAGGAGTTCTGGACTGTTTTTACCAAATCTGACCGCATAGAATATGCTTTTCGATAAGTAATACTGGGTTTTATGGGCAAGACTCCCTTAACCCCATCAGTTAGGGCAATCGGCCACTGTGCATTGATGATTTTTCTTATGGCATGCAATTGTTTACTGTACGTAGTAATGAATCTATATTGTGAATTGCCACTGTCACTGACTGGAACTGTGTGATTGGCTAAAACCTGCTCTGTTTCAGTACTAGGGATTGTGGCAACTGCTTGCAGTAAATTAGACCTATCATGTTTGTTGGCTTTTTGTAAAGCCAATTTAAATTTATGTGCCCCATATCCTCGAGCTAACAGTCTAGCTTTGGCAATTTCCTGTGATTCTTTCCATGCTTTGTCCGTACTACATGCCCTTCTAATCCTCAAAAATTCTCCCTATGGGAGACTCTCTATGGTATGGCGTGGGTGAAAACTAGACACGTGCAATAACGTATTGCCCGCAGTGGGTTTTTGGTACAGACTAGTTTCAATAGCCCCATTGTGAATTGAAACCTCAATGTCCCAAAAATTAGCGTGTGTGTTGTTGATGTTACTGGTAAAGGCTAGGTTAAGGTCATTGTTGTTGATACATTTCACAAAATTATTTGCCTGCTCTATACTGCCTTTCCACACGATAAAAACGTCATCAATATAACTCCACATGTGGGCCACATGAGCATCGAAAAATGTCCTGTGGTGTCTTCTGAGGACATGCTCCTCCCACCAGCCTACATGTAAACTTGCGTAGCTGGGGGAGAAGCATGCCCCCATAGCCACGCCTCTCTTCTGTCTATATATCTTGGCATCAAACAAAAACACATTATTCATCAAGCATCTACGGATCATTTCTATGAGCATTTTGTTGTGCTGATACATCCCCATCTCTCTCTGATCGAGATAGTATTTAACTGCTCGCAGCCCGTCCTCGTGCTTGATGCATGTATATAATGCTGTTTTATCCAACGTCAAAAATACCATATCTTTAGTCCATTGCACAGTGTTTAATGTCTTCAAATAGTCTCTAGAGTCTTGTAAGTATGTTGGTAAGGCTGTGACAAACTCCTGCAGATAATAATCAACATACTTGAAAGTATTTTCAAAACAACTATTAATGGCAGAGATAATAGGTCTGCCTTGAAGTGGATTGAGTCCTTTATGCACTTTAGGGATAAGGTAAAACAAGGGTAAAACTGGATACTCATTGAACAAAAATGTATATTCATCTTTAGTAATTAAACCTTCCCTTAACCACTTTGATAATTCATTTTTGTAGTCATTGTTGATTTTACGTACTGAAATTCCATCACTACGTTCATAACAATCTAAATCGTCCGGTTGTCTGAAAGCTTCTGCCCTGTAAAGATTTTTGTCCCACAGGACAATGTTGCCCCCTTTATCTGCATTGTTAATAACAACCTTCTTATTATCCTTCAGTTTTTTCATGAGTTGAAAATATTCCCTTTTGTTCTGGACCTGCAAATGTTTCTGTACAAAGATTTTAGTTAGTCAGTAACCCTTTCGTGAAAGATGTCCAGGGCATCTCTCTGCATAATAGGCACAAATGTTGATGGAGGCTTAAAGGGCCTGTTCCCCGGTAGGGATATATTTATCCCTTCCTTTTGTGCTACTGTCTGTGATCCCAGAGTTTCTGCACTATCTTCCCTTAATGTGTGCAATGTTATTAATGTAGGAATAGTACCTGCTGACAAGCCTGTCAGTGCTCTGGTTGCCGAAGTAGTATCCTTAGTTGTATTACTTCCCTGGTTTTTGATCATGAAGAACTTGCGTAATTTCAGTTTACGTATACATTTATAAACATCCACCCGTGTTTGAACAAAACCGAAATTGCTTTCCGGGCAGAAACTAAGGCCTAATATTAACAGTTGTTGTTCAGCAGAGTTTAGTTCGATATCAGTAAGATTCACAATGGTTTTGCTGGTATTACCTGTATCTACATGCGCCAATTCTTTTTCTGGCGTCCCCTGCCGGTTGCGTTTTGAGCATTTCCGCCTTTGTTTCCGCCGTCTGTTCCTTGCTTGCCTTGTTGAGGTTGCGTGGCTCTCGACCGAAGGGACTGCAGTCTTTGTTCCCTCATAAAATCCAATTCGTCCGCATATGATATTGACCCTAGCGGTGGTAAAGATGAGCTGGATCCCCCGGAACCACTTCCAGTATCTGAGTCATGGCCGCTTGCTGCTAGACTGGTATTGGAGCCCATTTCTTGCCCACTCACAGTTGTTGCTTGGTCCGTCTCATTTGTGAGTGCGACTGATGGATTTGATCGCCTGAGAGCTCTGTGCTTTTTTACAAAGTCGTATTTACGCGCAAATATGAACACTTGCCCTCTCTCGTAGTCATTCTTGTCTCTGGCAAACTTCCAGACCTTCCTGGTATTGATAGTATCCTCTAGTTTGTTTTTTCTGTCCATCATGTCTTTCAATAATTTGTCCATTATATTCTTGTTAGTGACTCTAGCTCTGCAGTTAACCTAACGATTTCTTTTAGGTCAACCTCACGGTTATATATGTATACATATATATATATATATATATATATATATATATATATATATATATATATATATATATATATATATATATGTGTGTGTGTGTGTGTGTGTGTGTGTGTACTACTAATGAGTGATAGTACTTTTAACATATCATAAGTGAGTGGTTGTGTGTATCTGTTTGTGAGTGGGTAACTGACTGGCTATGTGGGCGTGGGAGTGGGTGTGTGAGTGACTGTATGGGTGTATGAGTAGCTGTGTGGGTGAGTGAGTGGCTGTGTGAGTTGCTGTGTTAGTAAGTGAGTGGGTGTCAGTTGCTGTGTGGGTGTTTGAGTGGGTTTCTGAATGGATGTATGAGTGAGTGACTGGGAATGTAAGGGTTCTGTATGAGTGAGTGAGTGGCTCTTTGAGTGTGAGTTTGGTTAAGTGAATTGTGTGTGTAAGTGGCTGTACTGGAGAGTATGTGTGTGAATGGCTGTATATGTGAGTGAGCGGATGTGTGCATACTTGTATGCATGTGTGAATGGGTATGTAAGTGGTTGAGTGACTGTGTGATTGGTTGTATGGGTGAGTGAGTGGCTGTGTTGAGAGGCTGTATGAGTGAGTGAGTGAGTGAGTGGGTGTGTCAGAGGCTGTATAGGTGAATATTTGAGTGTGTAATAGCTGCATGGGTGAGCGTGTGGCTGTGTGAATGGCTGTATGGGTAAGTGGCTAGTTGTACGAGTAGCTTTATGGGTGAGTGACTGGTAGTGTGAGTTGCTGTATGAGTCAGTGATTGGGTGTATGAATGACTCTATGGATGAGTAAGTAGATGTATGAGTTTCTGTATGTATCTCTGAATCTGTATGTGACTGGTTGGCTCGGTGTCTGTGTGGGTGTACAATAGGTTTTGATGGGGTGTGAGTGGCTTTGTGGAAGATGTCATCCGAGATATCATCAGTGATGTCACTGACCATGTCACGAGGGATGTAATATGTGAGGTCATACGCAGTGCATTGCGGGGGGTTAAGTTATAGTTAGCTCAGATAACTATAACTGCTCATCTATGTTTTTCTGTGAGTGAAATCTGAGCTTAACTATAACATCCCTGTAACCTTTGTGTTTTTCAGTGAAATTGTAAGGTTTTTATAAATCTATTTCCTAACTATAACGTCCCGGTAACCTTTGGTTTTTTAAGTGAATTTCTATTTTTTTTTAAGTAGTAGTCACATTTGCAGAGTGGTGGAGAAAGGGGCGGGCCTCCGACCAGCTCTCAGCAATCCTGTTGTGTGGGACTTACCAGAGGTAACAGGAGAGTTTATAGGCCCCCAAGGACCTTAAGCATCTAAGGGGACCTCATCCTCCAACCAGTAGTGCACCAGGAGGCATGTTTGCAGAGTGGTGGAAAAAGGGGGAAGGGCCTTTGGCCAGGTCTCAGCAATCCCTCTGGGTGGGACATACTGGAGGTAACAGGAGAGGTTATTGGCCCCAAAGAACTCTCAGCATCCAAGAGAACTTCATCCCCCAACCAGTAATTCCCCAGTAGGTGCATTTGCAGAGTGGTGGAGAAAGAGGGGGGCCACAGATGACCTTCAGCAATCCTTTTGTATGGTACTTACAGATGAGGAAGTTGGCCCCAAGGACCCTCAGCAGCCAAGGGGATGTCATTCCCCAACCAGTTGTGAGCCTGGAGGTGCATTTGCTGGAGAAAGGGGGAGTGGCCTCTGACAACCTCTCTCTGATTGATAGCCATTTGAATATCTTCCTCAGCATCTAAAGGGTATGGAAGTATGAGAGGCTAGCGCCATTGATTTAGGCAGTCATGTTGAGTTTGCTTTTGATATTGATCCCGAGGCTCTTGGCATGGGTAGTGGGGGCCAGTCTTCACTCTTTTTGCCACCTGGTGGAGTCCCAGGATGATGTGTTCTACTGGAAGGTTACAATTTTGGTCTTGACAGTGTTCAGCTTTCGACAGTTGGCCTACATCCGGTGGGTGTTTTCAGTCATGCAGGCATTGAACTTGATCTGAGTACTGGGAGTCTTGTCCATGAGAGAGAGAATGAATAGACTTGTGTGTCGTCGGTGTAGGAGAGTATTGGAATTTTGAGAGCAGATGGTGATGGCTAAAAGGATCCTATATGCATTGAATAGGCTTGGGCTCAAGGAAGATCCTTGTAGAACTCCACAGATTACATCACTGGCATCCAAGGTGTGAAATGCTGGCTGACTGACTGACAGGAAAAAGCAGGAAGGAGGAGATTAATTGGAGTGCATGTCCATGGACTCCAATGCTGTATAGGCATTGGATGAGGATGGAGTGGCAGACTGTGTCAAATGCTGCAGAGAGGTCCAGGAGGATGAGGGCCACCATGTCTCCTCCGTCTAGAGTCAGAGCCATTCATGGTGGTGATGAGGGCAGTTTCTGTGCTGCTGATATGTCTGAAACCAGACAAAGCTGTGTCAAGGAGTTGGTGGTCATTGAGGTATTTGTTGATGTGTCTGTTTATAATTTTCTCTGAGACCTTGGCTGGTAATGGTTGCAGGGAGATTGGTCTGCAGTTGGTAATCATGAAACGGTCCACGGAGCTTTTCTTTCACAGTGGGAAGACAGTTGCATGTTTCTAAGCACCTGGAAAAGTCACAGTAAAGATGGAGACATTCAGAATGGGTGTCCGCATAGTGCTGATGGGTTGCAGTTCTCTGGAGTAGCCTGGTGGGACCAGGGTCTCTGTTTGGGCCCCTGATTTGATGGATCTTTTGGTCACAGCAGTTTCTTCTGTGGAGATGATGGGGGCATGATGGTTACCATTGGTTCTTTGGATAAGATATGGAGACATTTGGTGATATCTGTCAAGTCTTGCTGCCTGTTGAAGTTGCTTAAGTGGCTGTGATTTTGTTGCTGAAGAATTGAGAACGATTGTTGTAGAGGTTCTGTGAATGTATATTGAATCGGAGGCAGCCATTGATGAGGTGAAATCTTTCACAAAGGTGAAGATTTCTTTGCTTCTGATGGTGCTGGCTTCAATGCGGTGTACCAGAGCAGTGCATTTGGTGGTCCGGATCTTTGATGTTAGGGTCTTGTAGTGGATTCGAAAATGCTTCTGTCTGCATTGCCCTGACTGTCTCCATTTGTGCTTCAGTTGTTTGCAGTGGTGTTTCATCAGTCTGAGTTTCTCTGTGTACCAACTGGCCTGGGGTCTGGTTCTTGTTGCATTGCTGTGTTTGAGGGGCCAAGGAGTCGGAGCAGGAGTTGATCAAATCATTGAAATTCTTGATGGCTTTGGGGAGGCTGTTGCTTTATTCATGTCAGTGGGTCTCAAGATAGGTGTTTCAGTCCTGATCAGTGCTGCTGTTCCAGACAGAGACAGGGATTCTGAACTTGATGAGGGTGTGGTCTTTCTAGGTAATCAGTGTGGTCTCGTTGACTCAGATATTGTCAAAGTTGGCGCAAATAGGGAGCAGGAGGTGTCCAGTGATGAGGGTAGGTCTCTTTACTCGTTGGATGAGAACCAAGCTTCCAAGGATTTCAATGAGTGCCTTTGAGTTGTGTTTGGTGTGGTCTTCCGGGTGGACATACAGTTCTCTGAGTAGGATGTAGTTGCTAGCATAGATGGCAAGTGGTGCAGCAAAGTCTGTAATGGTGTCAGTGGTAGATAAGAGTGCTGCTTAAGGTGAAGTTGGCAGACACAGAGCTTGACCAACAGGTGTTCCATGATGGAAATTGATGTGTTTGTGGCTTTGGTGCAGCTAATGGTGTTCTTGTGGTTGATGGCAATTCCACCTTGGGGCTTGTGATTTCTGTCATGCCTGGCAATACTGTAGCCAGAGGGGTGGCTTTGACAATATCTGATGCAGGGTTCCGCCAGGTTTCCATGAGGAAAACTAGGTCCAGCAATGATGAACTCTGGTATACAGTCAACCATACACTAACAAGAACTACTCAGACCCAGTATGCAGAGAATGTTGACCACAGGACTAGAATGTGATCCTGGTCTCACAATCTTGCTTGGTCTTTTTCCACTTCAAAACTAAACAAGGGCTGGACTTAATTGATTGATAAACTAGTAGTTACTTCAATTTTACTTTACATATGGCTTCTTTGATAGTTGCTTAGTGCATTTAACTAATCATATTGTTTTTCCATATTTAGTGCATTTAACTAAACTGCACTTAGCTATAAGCAGCTGCAGCCAGTGTAAATCAGAGCGGTGGGGTGATGGGCCTCGGTGGGGGAATTTCAACAGACTAGGAGGGAAAATTAGTTATTTATTGAATTTTCTCTCATTGTTGTCTGTGTGTTGAATCCCCAGCCAACCCGGCCTCACTGCTCTTCCCTGCACGTGCCGCGGATGATTATAAAAGTTTCGGAGTAAAGAAAAGTTGAATAGACAGACTCTGTAGTGGGGAAAAAAATTGCAATGCCGTCACCGTGCTGCATTGCTTCATAAGTGTGTTTGCTGTACACCTTGAATTTGAAAGAAAATTCAATTGCTGTTACCTGTGGTTTTGTTGTTAGGTATGTGATGAAGAAAACTTGCACTGAGGGTATCGTTCTGTATGTGTGTAAGCTTCTGCTGTTACCACACTTAGGGGCTGATTAGGATGGAGGATTTTCCGCATCCTCCGGGCCGGCGGAAGCCACCGCCGGCCTGGAAGATGCGGAAAATCCTCTGCGGACCCACCAAGACCCACCGTCACATTAGGATGGCTGGTGGGTCCTGGTTTCCGTCCGCATCTTTTCCTCCGTGGTTGGCTTACAACCGCGGCGGAAAAGCACTAATATGGTGACGGTGTCTCTCAGACACCGTCAGCCAGATTAGTATGTGCTTGGAAACATGCTGTTCCGCGGCGGCTTTTCCGCCGTGGAAAAGCATGTGTAACTTCACTGCGGGGGCCCGTAGCGGGCCCCCTAGGTGAAGGGGGAGTGTGGGGGGTGCACATGGGGGGTACCATATTTGTATGCAGTAAGCGGCAGGCACCGCGCGCTGCCTGCCACTTTCTACATTCAAATGCAATGCGTGCATTTTTAACATTGCTGCGGGTGCAGCTTGAAGCTCCACCCGCCGCAATGTTAAAAATAGAGGATGTGACCGCCATCCTGGCGGTCACATCCTAATCTGCACAGAGGGAACGCCGCAGCCCATGCGGATGTTCCCTCCTACTCAGGGGTCGCGGACGGACTCAAGTCCGTCCGCGATCCTAATGACCCCCTTACTGTGCCTCTATTTCCTCACAGTCAGTGCTCTACGAGAGAGCCTCAGAGGGGCATACCCCCGGCAAAGCAAAATAGCTGACATTGAAACAGGGCATAATATGTCCTTTATTTCAGTACTTGGTCGGTTGAATAAAAAAAAAACTGCTTGCCTGTCACATACCAAGCTGTAATGCAGACTCACCATTAGTCCCGTTTGTGACACGTGGACGAGGCTACAAGATGTAGTTTATCATTCATGTCCCAAGACCTATGTTTATATTGGATTCCATTCTAATAATGTAGCTCTCGCCTGATTTAAAAATAACTTGTCATGTGGTTTATTGCGTCTGTAACAATGTATGCTGTTTAAGAAGTTGGTGATTCAGTGTCCAGTTACTATGCATGCACGAGATGCTATTTCACGTGTATTATTAGAATGTGCCCTCCTTTACATAGGCCCTGCCTCTAGGGGTGTTTTTTGGGGATTGTGCCTTCGGCTGCACCCTTTTCAGAGTCATTCTCATCTTTTCTCATCCCACTTAAATCGCTTCATTCCAAAAAATAGTTGCATATTTGAGAGCCTTGATGCAGTAAGATAATTTTATATTTGGCTAGGGCCGCTTTAGAAATAACTACTGATCTCCCGATATTTGGAGCATATGTAACTGAAAGGAAGGAAGGAAGGAGCCAGCACCAGTGAGCTGCTGTACAGAAGACAGGCTGCCACGAGCACTATGTATAGTAAAAATGCAGAAGTAGCGGCAGTCGGTACCTTGGAAAGAGTCAGAGGATGTGCAGCAGTGGCCAGACCTGGAGTTCAATTAGGCCTATTTGTAAACAAAATTAAAGGCTGTATTCCACTGCCATTTTCTACTGTGCCCAGAGGGCTATTCAAAAAGAGGAACACCGCCCAAGAGTAGTCTGCACACCAGAGTGCCATTCGACAAATAAAACAGTAAACAGGGTCCATCTTACAGATATGGTTTGACGTAGAACAAATTGGATTGTGCAGCTGAGATCTCCTACGAGTGGGGGATTTATACTGTGTTCAGTGGAGGTTGTTTTTACCATCTTCCTAATGTTGAAGAAGTCCTCTTCAACGATGCCCTGCGTTAGCCACTTAAACTAATTTCTGACATAAAAAATATCAACACTTCAACCAGGAGAGCCTCTTCTTAGTCTGGCTTCTGATCAAAGAAAAAGTCGGATTGAAAGTGGCGTCCATATTCTACTAGGCAGTCCAACAAAAGCCCTTCAGACACCTCAACCAGCAGCTGGACATCTCTGCCAAGGTCAGAGCGTTAAAAGATCACACCATTCTCTGCCTGGTAATCCCTAGATTTATTTTTTTCTAAGTACCTTTGTCTGTTGCCAACACTCTTTACAATCCCTTATCCATCAATTTGTCTTTACTAAACTGGTGGATGAACACTTTTCCCTGTCCAGCTTACTTTCTCCTACTTCCTTTTCATCTCTTGAGTTTCTCAATAAATATGGGATTTTATGTAGCTTTTATAGTTCTGGAGTATAGTATAATGGTACTAATCGTTTCCTAGTGTGGGCTACAGAAAACTAACCATTAAATTGGTATTACATGTGTTTTTTTAGTTCATACACCAGCGATTTTCTTTCATCTAAAGAACTGTGTACCCGATGAATTTCTGACAAATCTATGCTGGCTAATCCAGTTGCATTGCAAGGGATCCATGGGCCTCCTTCAAGCAAGGGAATTGTGCCCTCTACCTTTAGATTGAAAGTATGTGTTACAAAACTGTATGGATTTATAATTTTGTTCATCACATTAACAGTCTGTAGTGTGCAATTACATATACAAGTCCACATGCACAAACTGATTCACTATAATTTCATTTGATACAATTTTAGATGGTGTGTAAAAGTGAGTTTTTCAAATGGTTGTTGGTTGAGCCACATTTCTGTGTAAAACACCATTTTAGCCAAGATGGAAGTCTTCTCTGGCATTTATTCTGTGCTTTCCCCACCCTGAAGCCATCCACTCCCCAAAAGCTCCACAGCACACATTCAAGAGGAAATGTATTCGTATATTTCGATTATTATTGTTGTCTTGCTCATAGCGAACTGTCTCTAGCTCAGATATAACTGACAATGTTGCCATATCTGTCATATCTTTCGTTTCTTCACTAAGACTTATTCTTTCAAATGGTGTGACACTGTTAATGTAACTTGTTTGTTGAAACATCTCTGAATGACGTTAGCATGGAGGGAGCTGAAAAAATATTCATGTAGAGGGATAGTGCTTAGGTGTTAAGGTAAATAAAATGGCATTTGTTTTTATTGTGCTCTGAGGTGCTGAAGAAATGATACATTCGCTCACACCATAATGAAACTGCAAAAGTTCTCATTTTCTATGCATAAATTGTGTATAGGAACCATCGATTTTTAGGCTGAGCCAGAAATCTTTTCTATTCTACTAAGGATGCTGTCCAATTCTTTTCTCATTTTGCTGCTCATAGAGGCTTGGAATATTTTTCAGATTTTTGCATACTCTGTATGACTTCGCATTTGAGAGCCTTCATAAAAATGACTCTGTGTTGCTTTTTTTAAAATTTTGTAATAAAACCCTTTAACTTTTATTGATCTAGAACTCTCCTAATTCTAATGTACTATTCTTATTTGGAATTATTATTTTTATTATCTGTTGGATTAGGTTTTGGATTCTTCAAAATACAAGATCGCGAGATATTGTGGTTTACGTGTCTCCATAAGGTAGTGTGTTTTGTGAGGCACCATAAGCACACAGATAGGGTTTTCTGAATTAATGAGCTTTCTGTTTTAGGGGATTGTGTGTTATATTTGGGTTGATTCTTTGTTACTCAATGCAAGGTACATTAGCCAGAGTAGATTGCCTCTGAAAAGGCTCTGCTTGGTGTAAATTGGGTTGAACTGGTGCTGACAAAGTGCTGTTCTTGTTTTCTATTGTTTGTGAGGCTTGCCTTATTCTAACTTGCTGATTTTCTCAATATTTAGGTTGAAGAGGCAAGGTTTATTTTGTTTATTTTGTGTGGTTTGTTTGAGAAAGGCAAGCTGCTCCATGGTTGGGTTGTCAACCAGGGAGCCGAACTGAGGGGCACATTACGATTGCGGAACGATCACCATAGTAGTGCCAGTGGTGGCGATCATTCCGCCATCTCAATGAGATTTACCCACTGCCATATTAGGATGGCGGAGGGTATCGCGGCGGTCAAAAAGTCAGTTCGCCGCTTTACCGCTTGTGGCAATCGTAACAATTGCCTGGCAGGTGGAGCAGGGCCACTAATATGGCGTTGGTGCCTAGCAGGCACAGTCTGCCATATTAAGATGTGGGAAATGAAAGGCCTTTCCAAGGCGGTGATGCTGGCGGGGATTGGATCTAGAGGCCTGTTGCGGGCCCCCCTTGTCTCTGGGGGAGCTAGGGTGCACTTGGGGGTACCTATGGTACCCCCTTATATTTCGCTGAACCAGGCGCCTGCCATGTGGTGCAGGGAAATGCTAGTCATGCGATTTTAACATTGCTTCGGGTGCTGCTGTCAGCAGCACCTGCCTCAATGTTAAATTGCAGAATGCGACCGCCATGGTGGCAGTTGCATCCTAATTCGTGGTGCGGGACCGCCGCATGTCTAGCAGCCGGTCCACACAACCCAGGGATGGCAGGCAGACTCAGGTCTTCCCGCCATCCTAATGAGTCCCTGAGATTGGTGAAAAGTAATCACAAAAGTCATGCTGTCATTTGTTGGTTTCTGACAGAGCTGAGCTGTGATAGGCTGACCTTTTGAAAGAGCCACGTTGGGATTGCTTGTTAGTCATAATTTATTCTTATGTGATATTAAGGCAATTTCTGGTGAAAATAATGGGTGCTGTGTTCAGAAGTCCCAAATTTTCTGCGGTACCTTCAATTGATGTTTGGTAATTACCTGCCAAGAGAATGACCTCATACAAAATTATGTCGGGCATGGGGTTTTACACACGCACTTGGGTTTCAGATTCAGATTAATATACTGCTTCTGATAAAGATTTACAATTTTTTTTGGAGGGTACATTTACATAAGAAAGATAGATTTCTTGTGACAAACCATGCATAGACCTACACAGTTTGAAGCATTGATTACATGGTATTGCATGGGTACAGAAAACGAGAGAAAAATAGCAAAGAAGGTAAGGTGTTCCTTTAGACAATGGATTGAGAATAAGTGGGTTAGACAGGAAAGATGTTAGAGGAAAGATATAACAAATTGAGTGAGAGTTGATCCGGCAATAGTGAAAGAAACAACAGACAAGAAGAAAACAGATAAGGGAAAGAAAGAAAGAAAGAAAAGTTGAATCAAGAGTTAGATGAAGAGGATAATGATCTTTTGATACCAGACCTCCTCTATTTTCTGATTGGATACAGAGGCAAGGACTTATTCCTGATCCTGTTATGGTACCAGATATGGGTATAGTTGGAGATAGTGCAGGCGTCCCTACAAGGGAACCAATTAAATCTATTGCTGTGACAAAATAGTGACTGCTTCATCTTGAGACTAAAATATCAGCAGATATACCGCAACCAGTTCTTACATTCAGCTTAACCCATCTCTTGCTACAGTTGTGGTTGAAGAGATTCCTACAAAGATAGTTATTAACGTTGATCTTTTAAAAATAAATTTGAGGAAACAAGGTCTAATTGATCTGAAGACATTGTTGTCAAAAAAATGTGGATGAATTTCGATATTTGATCAGAGAAGCAGCTAGATGTGCAACTGAGGTACAAAAGGGGGTGGTGATGGACGGAGCATCTGAATCAATCAAACACTCTCACCCAGTGAAAAGATCTGGGTTTAATCCATCACCGTTCTTTAGCCCACTCACATTGTTGTCAAACAAATGTGGATGAATTTCGATATTTGATCAGAGAAGCAGCTAGATGTGCAACTGAAGCACACAATAAGCTAGAAATGTGAAATCTGAAATGTGAAATAGATATTAAGAGAATGAAAAATGTGAAGAGGAATTACAAAATGGTCCCCATCATTCATCCATAATGAAATAAAGGAATTAGGCTTGAAGAGTGACTTAAAGAAATACAAAGAAAGATGAAACAGAAAGACAGGAAGTAAAAAGATAACTACAGAGAAGAAGGTGAAGGGGCCTGCAAGTGATTCAAAAATATGGACAGTTACAGATTTTCCATTAAGGAAGAGAGATGGAGAGAATGTTGTGTCTGTGCCCAGGATGAGAGCTGATCTTTATACTATTACACCCATTTTTCAAAATTGCAAGAGGAGCCTGATTAATGGTACAAGGACTTTCATAGGTTGCCTGCCTTTTCAAAAATGTTGTGGACTGATTTGAATTCACTATTTGAGATTGGGAATCCCAGTTATTTATGGCCTGAGTTTAAAGTTGCTGTTGTTTATCTGTCTGAAGGAACTCAAGGTTTCACTTAAAATGCTTCTTCTGAAGAGGTTGCTAACAAATACAAGCAGATAATAGAGCATTTTAAAAAGAAGGTGCCTGAGAGAGATATTAATTGGGCAAAGATTATGAGAACCTCGAAAAAGACGATAGAGTTAGTGCATGCTTATTATGAAAGACTCATGCAGATTTTCAAAAAGTGCAGTGGAATTGAAGATCCTGAGAAAGTGGTCCAGTAGTTTCATCTCTGCCTTTGTAATGGGCTTTCATCCAGTGTTTTGCAATCATGTATAGCAAAGTGAGATGTGCTGCAGGCAAAGAATATAGATTAGAATTGTAAGCTTGACAAATACAGTTGTGATTGGTTTGATGCAAAAACAAAACAAAATGAGAGAGAAGTGGATAGTTGATCAGACAAAGCAACGTGAGAGAACTGCCAGGAATCAGTTGATGGACTTAGATGTAGGTTACTTATGTTTAATCTGGAAATGCTGGAATGAATGGGATACCCATTATGCAAGGTGTGAGAATGGGAAATGGGGTGATGCAGGTGCAGGGTTGTGGAAGAGAAATGGTGAATAATTCTGGAATGAATTCAAACATGGATGTGTTGAAGAAGAACACTGCTGGTCATTTCTGTGGTACAGGTGGGCACTGGAAACGGGACTATTGACAACATCTAGATAGAATCCAGAATGAATATATTACTGAAGCCAATGCTTGCAGCCCAACTGACTTTCGTGCAGTGTGTGCATGGTCAGAAATCATTTTGCTTTAGCATGCTTATAGCTCCAGTGTTGCAGTAAAATATTAAAAACTAAATTCCACATAGTCCGGGAGACCAACAGAATCCATTGATTCTAAGTAAGGCTTTTTCTCCACCAAATAATTCACAATGATGGTACCTGGGGGGCATAAGGATTGCCTACTTGGAGCAGTCTTGGAGGTAGATCAAATGGATCCTTACATTGATGGTGAAATCAATGGCCATGCTGTTTCTTTTTCAATAGACACAGGAGTTACCCATTCTGATGTTTATTCTGTGCATGCCCCAAACCGACCCCTCTTTGAAAGAAAAGTTACAATTGTAGGAATCAATGATAAACATATCGGTAATTAGGTTACAGCATTTGCCCCAGTTAAAATAGTGCACCTGGAAAATAATTATCCATGTATTCTATATGATCCAAGTTCTGTGAATTTGTTGGGAAGAGACCCTTGTCCGAAATGAACTTTGTGATTTAATGCACACTGGATGGTGTTACAATTATGGTTTTGGATTCGTATCTGAGTTTGGGCAACTGTGGTCACCAAGAGATTTTATGAGCTCTTCTGGTGCTCGCATCAGGAATAGTTAATGCATACATGATCTAGTGATAGTAATACAGCTACCAAAAGTGATCAATTGTGCTGCCCATAAGGCTGGAAAAGATATGGTTACTTTTGGAAATAGAATCACTAATGAGGTGGCCAGATACTGTGCACTTGCAAATGAAACAGTGATTCAAGGAACTGAACAAGATGACTTAATACTAAATTCCATGCAAACTACAAAAACGTTGTATTGTTTCTTGTTAAGTGTACTTCAAAGTTTTTTGAGTAAATTGAGAGACCTTCAAGAGGAAGTTACAGAAGGTGAGAGAAAGAAATGGAAAACATTATGGTACAAGGAAAACCATTACGATAGATATGTTACATCTAAACATAAATAGATATTACCATATTTGAAGTTATATCCCTTATCCAAGGGACAGATGCTATGCTTAAACCTTTTAAGAAATATTGGGAAAACATACATTTTAAAAATGTTGCTAAGAATTTATGCTTGCATTGCTTAGTCTGTAAAAAGGTTAATTGGGGTAAAAGGACTAATACTTTAACAATTCACATTGGCAAATCAGAGGGACCATTTACAAGAATCCAAGCAGACGTTATTGAAATGCCAGTTTGCAATGGCTTGAAATAAATTCTTGTCTGATTGTTTTTCTAAATTGGTTGAGGCTTATCCCACCATAGATCAGACAGCTTGAAATGTATCAACCTTTTGTCGATGGAGTGGACTTCCAACTTCCATTGACTGATCATGCCACACATTTTACATATTACATTTTACTGTTGATTTTTATTGCTCTCCAAATTGATCAAACCTTCCATTGTAGCTATTCTCCTCAGTCTTCTGGAGTAGTTGAGAGAATAACTGAAACTCTCAAGTACAAACTGGCCAAAGTGTGTGCTTCTACTAGTTTCATGAGGCCAGATGTTTTTCCTCTTTGTATGAGCATTAGATTTACTCATTATAAAAAGAGTGGTCTCTCATCCTATGAAGTGACCCTGTATGGAACAATGAGATTGACTTCAAATGCACCTGTTTCAATTACTGATGACATCGTATTGCATTAATGTAAAGGTATGGCTAATGTGGTAAAATCTGTTTCCCATTGGGGTGAATTTGGCAGCAGAAGCAACAAAAGAATCTACAATCTTGAGCCTTGGTTGATTAATAGTTGTTAGAAGACTTTTAGAAATGGAGTCTCTAGTTGTCATATATGCACCCCATCCAAGTAGGGACCCTCACCCTGGTCAGGGTATGTGTAGTACACACTAAATGTTTACATGTGCTCACCCTCTCATAGCTTGGCACAGAGCAGTCTGGCTAAACTAAAGAGGCAATGTGTAAAGTATTTGTGCACACTAACACAGTAACACAAGGAAAACACCACAACATTACTCCACATCAGTTTAAAACACTAGCCAATATTCATCTGAGTAAAACATAACATAACATGCATTTGTTAAGTGCACATTTAATCAAGGGTATCTTTGCGCTGAATAACAGATGCATATTGTTCTCCAACTCAATGGTACTCATTTTATCAAGCTCATAAAGATAAAGACTGAGTGGATCCACCGATATTTGAACTTGTGACCATAAAGTCGAACACAGGCCCCTACAGGGGATGTATTAGTCCACTAAGCCTCCAGACCCAGCTATAGAAACGACCAAAATGACAAAAATCCAACAAACACAAGCCAAGGTATTAATTTTTAAAAAGAAAATCAAAAGATTGCAGTGCTTAGAAGCCTATAGTTCCCACTGGGGCTATATGGTCATGCTCAGTACCATGGCAGCATCAAAAAACCAAAGACGCAGCATCAAAAACTAAGACTATGGCATCACAAACCAAGATGCAGTGTCACACATTGGCAGTGATGCATTGTGGTTGCAGGTGAGGCATCGGTTCATTACGGTGGTGCAGGGTCATTGAAGCTTTTGCCATTCCAGGACAATGTGGAGGTGCGGTTGCAAGACCTTGGTTCCAGAAGACGATGTCTCATCAAGGTGGCATTGATGACGAGAGTGTAGAGCATCGATTCCTCAGCGCCAAACCGCTGGCCCCAAGGTGATGCGTCGATAGAGAGTCATGCAGGACTGGGGATAGGGCAGAGTCAGGACGGGACACCACGGACGTTGGTTGCATGATGGCAGGACTCACACTGCCCGAGTTTTTTGGAGGCGCATCGGCAGGGTTGGGGATGCGTTCAAGTCGAGGTTGTGGCATTGCACACCAGGTGAGCGGTGTCCACGGCTTTGGTGCAGGCAGCGGCGAAGCGTTGATTTCGCAGAAGATGCCGGTTCTGAGTGACGCTTGACGTCAAGGCATCAATTTTCTTGTTTGCAGCACCAAATTCACCTCCAAGGGACCAGGACTGGGTTTGGCACCCCTTGGCAGGTCACGACTGATAGCGGAGGAGCCCAGGTGCTGGCTGCAAAATGCAGGTGAAGCCTTTGATGTCCCTGAGACTTTAGCAACAGCAGCAAAGTGGAAGTCCCTCCTGGCAGCACAATAGCGCTACTTCCTGGTAGAATGTCCTCAGTCCAGAAGTGTTCTGAGTGATTGGTGTAAGAGATCCAGTACTTATAGCTATTTTAGCCTTTTAAGTAGGGAACTTCAAAGAAAGGTCTTTGTAGTGCAAAGACCTTGCCCTTCCTGGTGAGGGTCTGAAATTCTGGACCCTGCTGTAATACCGGTACCGAGGTCCAACACTCGTGTCACGAAATATCATCGTACCATGACGAATTTGGTATCGGCAGACCGGTAATGATTAGGACATTATCCCTATGCATTTGCGTTGTGATTGAGGGATGCTAACACCCTTAAATCATGGTTTCCGTTCTGAACCCTTGGACTCCATTTTGTGAACGGCATCCATCTTATGGCTTGCCCTCATATAGTCAATTGATTGAGGCGGAGCTTGATCTGAAAGGACACGTCCACCTTAGCTGACTTCCCCATGACCTGGCCAAACTGACTCCACTGCCTCCAGCCAAACCTGTTTGGGCAGCTCCTCGCCCAGTGGCCGAATAAGATAACATCAATGCATAACATGCCATAAACCATTCACTACATACAGACCATGTTTTCTACACACATACACCTGTCCATGTTCCTTGTTTATGGCCAGTTTTACGACGAGGAGGTGCCCTGTTTTATTGGGGTTTCCTCGATATCTGATTCTAATTCTGGGCCGGGCTGGGCCATCTATCACAAACTGGACATCTAAAATATGGGTTGGCCGACATGACTGTGCTTTTTGCTCTATTGTGGAAATATGTCTATGACCGTATTGTAAACTAAAGAATTCTTGCCTGCAGCTGTTATTTTTGTATAAAAGGAGAAGGCTGGTTCTGTAAAAACGAACAGTCTCCTGAGAACTTACGACCCATGCTGTTGTAATTCTAGGACGCTTGTTACTTGGTTACAGCCAATAAAACTCAATCTCTGACTTCACCTAGAAGACTCTTGGTTTCTGTGGTCCGGAACAGGGAGAACTCAGAGGTCTTCGGGTGTTATCCCCTGGCACCACCGGGTCCCTAAAAACCCGGCACCTCAGTTGGCGCCCAACTCGGGGCGGTATCAAGCGGTGACAGTCCAAGCCCGATGTTCGTGAGGAGCTTCGTGTGAAAATTCCAGAGGACGGCCAGCCACTTCAGCGACCCCTGTATTTCGACGTGGTTCCGAAGGTCTTTGCTGCGAGGTTCCCCGCGTCCCGACGGCTACGAAGGACTGCTGCCCTGACTATCGCCCTGTTTTGGACCCAGTGATCCTTGGTAGAGCGAAACGATAGACGAGTCTTCTAGTGACGTCATCGATCTTCAATACTTCAGTTAAGTATAAGTGGAGCGTCTCCCAGTCCTTAGTTTGGTTCTTAGTTTTGGTATCCCTGAGATACACCTTGTTTGGAACTTGCAAGCGCCAAAACCGAGGGATTCGTGTATTCACGAGAATATCGTAAATCGATAATCCCTTGAAGTTTGAATTTAGACTAGTGAGCAAAGATGCCTGGTCTTAGCAGACTTGGAAACTTGTTTTGTCTTGGTTGTAGTAAGGACTCCCGATTAGAGGATTCGTGTCCGGTTCCTCCGATTGGAACTCCAACATATGAACTTTATATAAAGAACGGAGTAGGCCCTATCACGTATAACGAGGTATGGATAAAGTACACCAGAAAAGATGGTGTTTTAAAATGGCCCCAATATGGTAGCTTTGACGCAGATATTTTAGATAACCTCGAGGTCAAACTCTTCAAGAAGAAAGCCCGGCCGGCGATGTTTGACTCTTTTCGCTTTTGGCGCAAAGAAGCCAAACAGAAAGAAATGAAATTAGCAAAGAAAAATAAAAGAGGTATGTCAATGGTGCAAGCTGCCATTGCATACAGGGATAATGAGGAAGAGCAGGAAAGTGAACAAATGCTCAGAAGCAAGAAGTTAGCAGTAGATAAATGCTACCCAATGTTGACCCATGAAGGACAAGATTCAAAGGGAACATCCGAAAAAGATCCATTAATGTCCCATTTATTGAATTCACCACCCCCATACACATCGAGTATTACTGGACCCCCGAAGCGTTTTGTTATACCGCGCCCCGGCGCACGAAATGCAGCTCTTGCACAAGCACCAGCTCCTCTTCAGCTGGTTCCTACTTCTCCGGTGCAGCCTTCTCAAGGGCCGCCGCCTTTGCTACATACTACCTCTTCTGTTCCTACAACTTTGCCCACTGCTCCAACTATTTATCATGATACTACTTCTGCTACTGCCTCTGCCACTTCCTCGACTTCCTCTGCTGTTGCCTCGACTTCCTCTTTGCATCAGCCTGTCTTTTCTGGCACATCTGCCTCTCCGCAAGCTTCTCCTTCTGTTCGACAGTGAGTGGCAAGTACTTTCACTGGTCTGTTCTTACCTTTCTTTGGGTCGCCTAAAACGACCCCTAAAACAGGACGTAGACAGTTGCGTAGTCAACTGCCTGATTACGAGGAAAGAGAAGTGCTGAATGAGTTAGCACGCAAATGGGTTACTGACACTGTTAGGTATGACGTTCAGTCTGTTATGGAAGTCTTCCGACAATGGGATGCACCCACTCAGAGATATGTATTCGAAGAGATGTGTGTATATCTTTGTGAAGATTTGGAGACAAACGATCCAAAACGAAAAATGAAGGAATTATTCCGTATACGATTCAAATTCTATGAAGGCATGATTGTAGGTGCCGATGTTGAAAAAGCAATAGATTTGTTGCTATCTTATAGGAGTAAAGGAAACGTGTCTAGATCCCTATATGAGGATGAAATGTCATGTAGGAAAAAGGCGCGACAGTACCCTATGAGAGAAGTTCCTCCAGTTTGGAGGTAAGGTGATGCGAATGCAAATCCACCCGTTCTGCCGCATTTCCAGCGTGTATGGGTACATGTCCCCTGGAAAAGATCTGAAGTTTTAGCACTCAAGCAGACATTACCTGATCCACGTAAAAATCCTGCAGGGTATTATAAGGAGTTATCACAGACTGCCAGCTCATGTATAATGAATTTAGCGGATGTAGACATGTTGTTTGGGAATATTGTTCCACAGCCTTTGTGGAGTAAGATTCGTCATGCAGATCATCATCAAGAACTAGGTGACACATGGGCTAATGTTACTGCTGCAGATGCTAGACAAGTCGGTGGTTCTAAACCTGAGCCTTTAGTAGCTGAACTTCCTGGTAGAATTATCACGTACATGAAGACCTTAATGCCCGAATTGCGTGTGAATTGGGACAAGTTGTCTGCGTGCAAGCAGAAGAAAGATGAGAATGTGTCTGACTTTTTCACAAGATTTGAAGAAACTTTTGTCGACCACAGTGGTCAGGATATGGCTACCGAGGGTGGCCAAAGATTGTTTGTAGATAAATTTGTACATAATCTGCTTCCTGAACTATGTAATAAATTGAAAGATTCAGAGAGTGCTTGGGCTGTTTCCACGTCAGCGCAGATTTTAGCCACAGCCCAGTACTACGAAAATAGACGCAAAGACGAACTAGATAAGGCAGACAAAAAGACTAAAGATTTAAAAACTAAGGTTCTTCTCCAGCAAGCCTATCCGCCTCCCACTCCTAGTCAGCCCAATTATCAACAACCACAGCAGTATTCGAGAAACTCGCAAGGAAACGAGTTTTCTCATCAGCGTTTGCCGAATGGTCCAAATCAGTGTGCCTATTGCAAAGAAGAGGGTCATTTCAAGAATATTTGTCCAGCTCTGGCGCGACGTCTAAATGGTGTTTCCGGTGCAAGAGGTAGAGGTGTTCAACAGGCTCCTAGGGGTAGGGGCCGTGGTAATTTCCCCCAGAATACGACTTCTTTTCCGCCTCAGAATTCTATGAATAGCTTTGATCAACAGAATAATGCGTCTTCCATGTCAGCTCAGTACTATGCTGATGACTACTACGCAGAGAACGAGAATGAGGGTAATAATTGCTAGGACAGCCATGGACAAAGAGAGGGAGTTGTTTCAGTTCCAGTAGATCAGAATGGATCTTAGGTTGAGGTGATTACATCAGGAGTGTCAGAACCTTTTTCTGCTGGATACTGGTGCTACAAAAAGTTCGATTATGCACTCCAAACTTCCTGGCGCACCTTTGTCTGGCGAAATGAATGTTTCAGTAGGTTTTTCTGGCGCCCCCGTTAGAAACCTGATCTCTAGTCCTATGCCCCTTTCTGTTGGCCCATGCGAATTAGAAGCACCCCTCATTCTTACAACAGGTTGTGGCGAAAATTTGTTAGGTTTGGATTTGTTAAAGAGATTATATGCGACTTTGTACTGTTCTCCTTCGGGAGTACAACTTACCCTTGGTAAGAAAGTGGTTTCCCCAATGTATTTGTCAAAGGAAAATATTCCAACTGAATTGTCATCTCTTCCAGATATACTTTGGGCTACTGGTTCTAATGATGTAGGTCGTTTGGAGGTAGCACCGTATGTCATAGCATTGAAAGCCAATGTTAGGTTGCCACGTATTCCCCAATACAAGATCTCTAGAGAATGTGAAAAGGCGTTGTTAGCGATCATTTACGATCTGATTGAGAAAGATGTCATTGAAGAAACAACAGGCAACATTTGTAACAGTCCTATTTTGCCTGTCTTAAAGCGTACTGATCCTTCACAGCCCCCTGTGTACAGATTTGTGATTGATCTCAGAGAAGTGAATAAGATTGTTGTACCACAGTTTCCAGTTGTCCCCGACATTACTGCCTTATTGACCATGGTTCCAGCTTCAGCCACCTGGTTTTCGGTGATTGACCTGAAGAACGCTTTCTTCAGCATCCCGATTGCTGAGGAGAGCAGAGACATTTTTGGCTTCAATTTAAGAGGACGAAGTTTCGGCTTCAAATGCGCTCCTCAGGGCTATTGTGAAAGTCCATCGATATTCAGTCAGGCTCTGAAAACGCAACTTGACACGATTGTTCTACCTGATGGCGCAACTCTGATTCAGTATGTAGACGATCTGCTGATCGCTGCAGATACTGAAGAGATTTGCAAGCAAGCCCCATTGTCGGTGTTGCAGCATTTATGTGACATGAAGCACAAAATCTCTCTTTCAAAAATGCAATTTTGTCGACAAGAAGTGACCTACTTAGGTCACATCTTATCGAAGGAGGGAAGGAGACTGACCCCAGAAAGAATACAGGCAATTGCAAGATTGAGTGCCCCAAGGACACAGAAAGAAGTTCGGGCTTTCTTGGGCATTACATCATACTGTAGACAATGGATACCGAATTTTTCGCTATTGGCTAAACCTTTGCTGGCACTAATCCGTAAAGACACACCCGATCCTATGCCTTGGTCTGAAGATTGTCAGACAAGTTTCTATGAGTTGCGTGATGCATTGTGTTCGGCTCCTGTGTTGGGCAACCCTGACTACAGTAAGCCTTTTACATTATATGTCCATGAGAAGGAAGGTTGCGCATTATCAGTCCTGACACAATACTTTGGGGACAAACAGCGCCCATGCGCGTATTTCTCAGCGACTCCAGATCCTGTAGCTAAGGCATTACCAAGTTGCTTGAGGGCCACTGCTGCAGCATCTGTCTGTATTCGACAGTCTGCTGGGTTAGTCATGAATAATACTCTGATCGTTATGGTCCCACATGCAGTAGACATTTTACTAAACAGAACGAAGACACAGCAATTAACTAGTGCTCGACTGTCCAGTTATGAGCTGACACTATTAGCAAGTCACATACACATAAAGAGGTGTGATACACTCAACCCCGCTACGTTATTGCCCATTCCGGCAGAGACAGATGAGGTTGAAATGAATGATTGCTGCTTTAGGACAGAAGAAGAGACAAAAGGGAGAGTAGACCTACAGGACACTCCCCTTCCTGAATGTAATGCTACCTTATGGGTTGATGGTTCATGCTTCAAGTTGCCTAATGTTGATACGACTGCAGCATATGCTGTAACAACATTGCACACAATTGTAGAGACTGCACGTATACCGCACAATTCTGCGCAAGCAGCAGAGTTAGTTGCACTTACAAGAGCCTGTGTGTTGGCAAAAGGAAAGCGAGTGAATGTGTATACTGATAGCCAATACGCCTTTGGCGTGGCTCACAGTTTTGGAAGATTGTGGCGTGAACGTGGGTTCCTGACGTCACATGGTGCAAGAATCGAACATGGTCAGCTAGTTAACGAGCTTCTCGAGTCACTGACCTTGCCACTACAAGTTGCGATTGTAAAATGCAGTGCACACAGAAAGATTCAAGATGATGTTGGTCGTGGGAATGCCTTTGCAGATGAAGTTGCGAAAGAGACTGCAAGGAACACGATGAGTCGAATGTATGTTGTAGGTCCTGCGAGATGGATTGCCGATGTAGGTATGTGTGAGGACACTATTGAAAGTGTGAAGTCTGTACAATCTGATGCCACTGAGAAAGAGGTGAATGAATGGAGAGAAAGCAAGGGTAGATTGGATGCGAATGGTTTTTGTACGAAAAAGCAGCAGCGGACCTTAAAATGCCGCACCTAAACTCCAGTGCCAATAGGTTTATGTTCAAGTCAGTTTGATATTGTGCTGCCAACCCCGACACCAGCTGCTGTTTGGCGTCGCTGTGCTCTCCAGATCAGTTAAACAGTTTAGATACTCAAGGGGGCGCACCAAAATGAGAGTCCAAATAAAGTAAGTAGAGAAATGTTCTTTATTTATCTTTGTTCAGCAACAAAAGGCATATCAATAAAATAAGTAGTGAGATCAGCCAACGCGTTTCACTCCCTACCAAGGAGTTTCTTCAGGGCGCTGCGAGTATATCCGGTAAGTTGTCTTTTGTGAGATCCCTCTGTAGTCACACTGGTATTTTGTGTGACTACAGAGGGATCTTACAAAAGACAACTTACCGGATATACTCGCAGCGCCCTGAAGAAACTCCTTGGTAGGGAGTGAAACGCGTTGGCTGATCTCACTACTTATTTTATTGATATGCCTTTTGTTGCTGAACAAAGATAAATAAAGAACATTTCTCTACTTACTTTATTTGGACTCTCATTTTGGTGCGCCCCCTTGAGTATCTAAACTGGATGCGAATGGTTGTTGGGTCGAATTGTCAGAGCATCAACAATGGTTGTTACCCGATGCATATGTGCTTGCAGTGGTGACAATGGCCCATGGAATGGCTCACATTAGTGCGAAAGGAATCTGTAAGTTGTTGGCCCCAGTATGGCAGAATAGTGGTATCCCAAAATGCGCAGAGAATTTGGTCAGGAACTATATGGTGTGTTTGAAGTACAATCCCGGTAGGGGAACCCCAACTCCAGCTGGTCATTTTGCGCCTCCAACATATCTGTTCGAGGTTTTGCAGCTCGATTTCATCCACATGGAGAGGTGCAACAATCTGAAATACGTGCTTGTTGTTGTTTGCGCCTTCTCCAGGTGGGTGGAAGCATATCCCCTTAAGGACAACACTGCCTTGTCAACTGCCAAAGCCCTGGTCAAAGAATTCTTCCCTAGATTTGGTATGCCTAGAATTGTCTGGAGTGATAATGGAAGTGAATTCGTGGGACGAGTGATGAAGAGAGTGTGTGAGTGTCTAGGCATACACCAGAAGTTTCACGCTGAAAATCACCCCCAATCAGCTAGTTTAGTAGAATGCTACAACGGCACCCTAAAACTCAAACTAGCCAAGATCCAAGCCAGCACAGGTCTTAAATGGCCTGACGCCCTGCCCTGCCTTTAGCACTCCTGTCTACCAGAATGACTGTCCACTCTAGACTGGGACTTAGCCCCCACGAAATCGTGTTCGGGCGCCCAGCAAACATATGGGGAGTGCCAAGGCCCAAGAAACTAAGCGAAATAGAGCACCCTGTACTGCTTGACTATTTGCACGAATTGACAACTAAATTGCATGTTTTACACCAACAGGTCCACAGCTCCTCTCCACCGGCGTCTGACGATCCAGGCCACGCCATTGAACCTGGCTCCTGGGTCCTAGTCCGGAACTTCAGGCGAACCAAGAACGAGGAGCCTCGCTGGACCGGACCTTTCCAAGTCCTGCTAACTACCCGCTCTGCAGTTCGTGTCCACGGAAAAAAACATTGGGTGCACGGCGCCCACTGTAAACGGGTCCCGCTGCCCCTTCCATATGACCGGTGGGCCCAGGAGGGAATTGCTGACTCTGAGACCGAGTCCGTACCACGCTTTGCACTCTTCAGCGATGCACGATTGAAAGGAACTGGTACCGAAAAGGAGAGTGATCGTATTTTGCAAGGATTTGTGCCACCGTCAATGCAGTTGTACACTACAGAACCTGAAACATTGTTTGAAGACCACACCGTACCTGGGAAACAACGGTATAATCTTAGGTCAAGACAATACGAACTAGTGAAAACAAACTAATAAGACCCTTTTCCCCCCCAAGAACTATTTTTGATTTTACAGCTCTCTCGCCCAGGGAACTTGCTCATTTTTGATTTTCGAACCGCCATCCGGGTCTGCTGCTAGGGTCGCGGTTGACAGTCTGGGGAGTGCAGCTGGGGACGTTTAGGTCAACGGTTCTGGTTGATCTGAGGGAATTACCCCGGACTGAACGGAAAGCACTCCTTTGCAGAATCAATCTCCCACCGCGGGCAGCAACTAGAGGATGGAGTTTCCAAGGGTAGAGAGACCTGCTTGATCCACGAACTTTAAAAAGAAAATACGCACTGTGATGGCCAGAAAAATATTCTTGATAATATGTATTTTAAATGTTGTGTAGCATAATGATGTTCTTGATTGGCTATACTTTATTCACATTTCAAGTTACCTTTGTAAATAACACTCAGCCCACACCTCCTCCTACCGTTCCTCCACACTCCTTTCACCCTCTACCTGAACACGAGTCTGCCAGAAGACTAGAATTTGTAAATAACTCATTCATCCAGCTCCTACACCAGCACCAGTCTGCAATGAACACCTCGAACTGTTGGATCTGTGGACTTATGCCGCACACAACAGATAAGGGCATCCCTTACTTCGTCATGCCATTCAGTTACTATGGTTCTCTGCGGGCTTTCCAGACAATGTTCCTGTTTGCCATAGAACCATATCCCCCGCGTCCCACAGGGAGCAATTCCAGCAACAAGGCACTAGTGGCAGGAATAAGGAATATGAGCAGGGATATCGACACGTACCGAACGATTCCCAAAGATGAGTTTACCCCGTACAGTAGATGGAACATCACTCAGTATGGGATTTCCTTGAGTAAGAGCCAGAACATAAAGAAATCCTCCCCGGTTTGGATAGTACCCCACCGAGGTCACCTATGCCTGCAAGGTATTGGCAGGGATCCCAAAGCACAGTTGGGGAAGAGCGTATGCACGGAAACATATGTGTTTGCCTCCCAAACTTCCCCTCCATTCTTAGCGGCTAAGGGTACATACTTCATCTGCCATGACAAAGCATACACATGGTTGCCCCCTGACTTCTCGGGCACATGTTTTATCTCGTTTCTGCTGCCACCCACCTACACGGCCGGGGCAGATTACCATCGGACAAGGACAGTTAGGGGTGTCGTGAGTCAAGATGACACTACGGGTCAAGAGTTTGGGGACTTCGCAAAAGGTTTTCTGCCGTTTTGGGGGCCTATGGTGAACAGCAGGAACATTCGCCAGCTAACGAGGGTAGTCGAATTCGCCGTGACCGAAACGGCCGGTGCCCTTAGTAATTTGACAGTTGAGCTTCAGTCGGACCGACTTATGACTCTTCAGAACAGGGTCGCCCTAGATGTCATACTTGCAGACCGTGGTGGTGTATGTAGGGTGATCCAATCCAGTTGCTGCATTTTCATCCCTGATAATGCTCCAACAGTGTACCAGGCCATCTCCAAACTGCACAAAATCTCTGATTCCTTTCACGTGGAAAAAGGGGATTGGTCCCTGCTAGGGTGGCTCTGGGAACTGATCTCTGCCTGGGGATGGAAAACTCTGATCTTCATTGGGATGATCTTGGCCATTCTGTTTATGTTCTGCCTGTTTGTGCAGTGTGCTCCTGCAATATGTGGCCTCTGTGCTACTTCATGTGTAAGGAAGCCTGTGTCAAGGGACGAATTGAGCAACAGAATGATGCTACAGCAGCATCTCCATGAATTCATTAATACAGATTTGGACTCAGATTAGCATGAGTTATTGCCTAATATGAGGGCAAAAGGAGGGTCTGAGGTTCTGAAATTCTGGACCCTGCTGTAATACCGGTACCGAGGTCCAACACTCGTGTCACGAAATATCATCGTACCATGACGAATTTGGTATCGGCAGACCGGTAATGATTAGGACATTATCCCTATGCATTTGCGTTGTGATTGAGTGATGCTAACACCCTTAAACATGGTTTCCGTTCTGAACCCTCGGACTCCATTTTGTGAACGGCATCCATCTTATGGCTTGCCCTCATATAGTCAATTGATTGAGGCCGAGCTTGATCTGAAAGGACACGTCCACCTTAGCTGACTTCCCCATGACCTGGCCAAACTGACTCCACTGCCTCCAGCCAAACCTGTTTGGGCAGCTCCTCGCCCAGTGGCCGAATAAGATAACATCACTGCATAACATGCCATAAACCATTCACTACATACAGACCATGTTTTCTACACACATACACCTGTCCATGTTCCTTGTTTATGGCCAGTTTTACGACGAGGAGGTGCCCTGTTTTATTGGGGTTTCATCGATATCCGATTCTAATTCTGGGCCGGGCTGGGCCATCTATCACAAACTGGACATCTAAAATATGGGTTGGCCGACATGACTGTGCTTTTTGCTCTATTGTGGAAATATGTCTATGACCGTATTGTAAACTAAAGAATTCTTGCCTGCAGCTGTTATTTTTGTATAAAAGGAGAAGGCTGGTTCTGTAAAAACGAACAGTCTCCTGAGAACTTACGACCCGTGCTGTTGTAATTCTAGGACGCTTGTTACTTGGTTGCAGCCAATAAAACTCGATCTCTGACTTCACCTAGAAGACTCTTGGTTTCTGTGGTCCGGAACAGGGAGAACTCAGAGGTCTTCGGGTGTTATCCCCTGGCACCACCGGCTCCCTAAAAACCCGGCACCTCACTGGCTCTGGCTCCAGACATACTACAAGGGGGTATGCAGCTCTTTGTGTGGAGACAGGCACAGCCCAATTCAGGTTCAAGGGTCAACTCCTCCTACCACTCTAGTTCAGAAAGACCCATCAGCCTCTTTTTTCTGCGACTGTCTAGAGTGAATTCACAAAGCTCAACTGTAATCCAACCCAGATGTGTATTCAGAGAGTCTCAGCATAGTTCAAGTAAGAAAATGCCAACTTTTGCAAAGTGGCATTTTCAGACTTGCAACTTAAAGACCAACTTCACTAAAAGATGTGTGTTTCTATCTGCTCCCAATTGGAAGATACACTTGTAAAGTTTTACAAGGCAGCTCCAATGCTAACCTATGGGAGAGATAGGCCTAGCTGTATTAAAAAATGAATTTAGCAGTTTTTCAATACCATGGCAAGTAAAACTCAAAAGTACATGTCCTACCTTTTAAATGACTTTCACCCTGCCCATGGGGCTAACTAGGGCCTTACCTTACATGGAGTTAAGGGGAAGGCTTGGACTTGGCAAGTAGGTGAACTTGCTAGGCCGACATGGCAGTTTTAAACTGAATAAACATGCTCTGCAGTGGGAGGCTTGAGACAGGTTAGAAGGGCTACTTGTGTGGGTGGCAAAATCAGTACTGCAGGGCCACTAGTAGCATTTGATTTACAGGCCCTGGGCACATGTAGCACACTGTACTAGGGACTTAGTAGTAAATAAAATATAATTTCTTTATTTTTTTGTTAAAATCAACATCCTAAACATTATAACATTCAGTACTAAAAAGTAATTGCCATTAAAAACATATGAAGTAATATTACATTTACATACAACAGTATTTCATCAATCTAACAAAAACACTTTATTCCAAATTATTAAAAAAAGTTAGAGCCTAAACAATACTACACTTAAGTTGCCCCAGCTGAATACCAATAGGCACCACACCACAGGGAGAGACAAAAGACAGACACTATTTTTTGCCATGAAATCACACATCCCGGTTGACAATACTTCCTAGCTTTTCCTAGATAGGCTCAATATTTCATATCTACAGGATAGGCTGTTTCCCTTGATTGTGTACAATAAGGCGTTGACGCGTTTTAATGGTTTATATATGATAGTTCATCTTTATCAAGACAGTTATATTTGTCTCTCTTTTTATAGACACTAGTTGGTTGCCACTTTTGTTTGTTTCCTGTAGACAAACACAATTAAATAGTAGTTTTAGAAAACACCGCAATCTCATATTGTCCCATTCTTTTAATTTCCTTTTGAGTATAGTTGTGTGAACCTATTCCAACTGCACATTCTCTTGGGTGCACATTCCTCCTATACATTTACGTTTTAAACATAGTTGTATGAACATATTCCAACTACACATTTTCTTGGGTGCACATTCCTTACTGGCTGGCAAAACATTCTTAAGGGATCTTGGGCCCGATGTAGGTAATCTCGATTTACCTACTCTTAAATACCAAATCATACCGATTCGGTATTTAAGAGTAGGCAAATTGGAAGTAGGCAGATGTAGGTAATTTTTCTTTTTCAATTTCGGTATTTACCGATTCGCTAATTACCGAAACGTTATTTGCCATTGATTCCTATGGGCCTTGAAGCCTATAGGAATCAATGGCAAATACCGATTTGGTAATTACCGAATCGGTAAATACCGAATCCTGCCAGGGGGAATGGGGTGTCACTTTGACACCCTGTAGCACCCCAATGTCAGGCTTGTGTGCCATGTGGCACACAGACATGCCCTAAGGGCATGTCTGTGTGTCACATGGCACAGGTGTACATGCACAGATGTGCATGTACACCTGACTTCGTTATTTACCATGCAATAGTATTACATGGTAAATAACGAATTCTTAGGGGCCTGTGGCACTGTTTAAAGCGCCACCTACATCTGCATTTACAGATTCGGTATTTTTACCAATTCAGTAATTTTACCGATTTGGTAAATACAGATTCGGTAAAAATACCAAATCTGTAAATACATGCCCCCTACATTGGAAAAGGCATTTACCGGTCGGTATTGGCCGAATTCGGCCGTTACCGACCGGTAAATGCCTACCTACATCGGGCCCCTTATCTCCTATCCTTATTTATACAATGTTGTCACAACCATTTTTAATTCTATCTTTCTAATAAATGGGCTATATCCCTTTTATCTGTTGGTCACCCACTATTCAATCCCACAGGTCGCCTCTACGTGTATCTGCTCTTTCACTAGATCCAGGGTAGCAGGAAATGAGTTTGGTAATGGGGCGAGAGGACCTGCCTGTGCCATTGGATACAATCTTACAACTTGTACTGGAAACATGCTTTGGAGGCACTACAGTAAAACAAATTTGGGTTACCTTATCTCATATTAATCAATCCTCTCATCTGTATCCACAGTGTCTTGGATTTTGTGACCATGACCTACGGGTTTCCTAAGGGTAAGTTAGAAAGTAGAACATTTTGTCCACCAAGGGATTTTCTTTTTTCTACTGTTTGAAATTACCCTAATCCCCTGGTTTGATTAAAGGGGTCTCTCTCATTTATTTATACACGTAAATAAAATATGCCAACCATGGATAAACCAAATGCCATATTTAGACACAGAGCACATATACTTTAGCACTGGTCAGCAGTGGTAAATTGTCCAGAGTCCTAAAACCAGCAAAAATGATAATCAGCACATGGTCAGAAACAGGAGCTCAGAAGCAAAAAGACTGGGGAAACCATGCCAGAAGATGCCAGGCCTAACAAAGACACTTGAGGAAAACTGCCTTGAGGAGCAATTGAAAGGCCCTTATCAAGTGATCCTGGTAACTAACACTGCTGTAAGGTTTTCCGAATTCCCACAGTGGATTCACGCTGCTCACATTAGGAGAGGTAGATGAAGAAGTGATAAAACAAGCACGAATAACAAAGGCAAGCTCAGGTTCACAGCATAGATCCAGAGGTGGGAGAATATTTTGAAAATTGTGAAACTGGGGATGTCAACAACAAAATAATGCAAGTCGTGGTCAATGAAAGTGAAGCTCAAGACCCTGGTGAAGAGACCTGTATTGTTGTCTAATTTCAAGTTGAGTATCAGATAAAGAGCTGTTGCAATGTCACAGGCATGTATGGCAGTGAGACATAGCAGTCACTAATCCAAGCAGTAAAAGACTCCAGTTGAAAAATCAAGTCACTTTAACCCCCACGGGAACAAACCAGTTCACAATAAATTGTGCTGTTGATGACGATTCGAGTTTCAGTTCATCAGTGAGTGTAGAAGATTCAGTAGTAGTAACTAATGGAGAAGAAAGGGCTCAGGAAAATAAGCAATTGAAAAAAACCTGCAAGAGAAAACATTGTCAACAAGAGAAACTGAAGTCAGCCAGCAAAGGACCTGAAGAAATTTAATTGGATTGGATTATTAAAATAGTGAAAGTGAGTCTCCCATTTCCATAGGATCCACAAGAAAGAGAATGCCACATATAAAGTATGCATCACCTGAATGGGTATATCTAGCAACAGTATCTGAGGAAGAAGACGAGTAAGAAACAGAAATCTACAGTCCAATAAAATTGTGGTCAATATATGTTTCAAAGTGACCCTGAATGTGAATCAGAGGAGGAAAAATAACCAATTTGAAAAGACTCTTAGATAAAGTTAAAAGTGAGAATTGTTATCCAAATCAAAAAGAAGAAAAATGATTTTTTGATAAGCATGTGCGCAAAATCCGTTCCGCTCGCGGATTTTGCGGATTTTCGGTAAATCCGCGATCCGCGAACTCCCGCGAATTTACTGAAAATCCACGAAATCCGCGAGCGGCGGATTTGGGGGGCAAAAGTTCAAGCCTGTTGAACTTGTAACTATTTTAGGATGGCGCCGGCAAGCTGCCAGCGCCATCCTAAAATAGTTACTAAGTTAGCATCAACAGGAAGCACTAATAGATAAAATAAAGCAGGTGCTCGAGCACCTGCTTTATTTTATCTATTAGTGCTTCCTGATGAAGCTAATTTAGTAACTATTTTAGGATGGCGCTGGCAGCTTGCCGGCGCCATCCTAAAATAGTTACAGCACAAAAATGTGAGTTTTGTCGAGGTTGGGCAGGTGTGCGTTCTCCCCATATCTATCGTCGAAAATTAGCTATGATGCTTGATGGAGGCCTTTGCATTATTGACTTTCACGAGCTCAATCCCTGTGCAGTTCCTGTGACCACGAGCTTCTCTGATCCGTGCCTGTCCTTTTATGCACACAAGAGGCATGTGAACTCGTATATAAGGCTCACCCGTTTGGCCCTGCTCCTCACACTAGAGATGTGCACCGTTTTCCAGCCCTTTACCCACTATGAACGACAGCTCACTCGAGGGACCCCGGTGCTCTTCGATGTGATGGCAAAGTTAATCAGCCCCCCCAAAAATGTGAGTTTTGTCGAGGCTGGGCAGGTGTGCGTTCTCCCCATATCTATCGTCAAAAAATAGATATGATGCTTGATGGAGGTCTTTGCATTATTGACTTTCACGAGCTCAATCCCTGTGCAGTTCCTGTGACCACGAGCTTCTCTGATCCGTGCCTGTCCTTTTATGCACACAAGAGGCATGTGAACTCGCATATAAGGCTCGCCCGTTAGGCCCTGCCCCTCACACTAGCGATGTGCACTGTTTTCCAGCCCTTTACCCACTATGAAGGACAGCTTACTCGAGGGACCCCGGTGCTCTTCGGTGTGATGGCAAAGTTAATCAGCCCCCCCAAAAATGTGAGTTTTGTCGAGGCTGGGCAGGTGTGCGTTCTCCCCATATCTATCGTCGAAAAATAGCTATGATGCTTGATGGAGGCCTTTGCATTATTGACTTTCACAAGCTCAATCCCTGTGCAGTTCCTGTGACCACGAGCTTCTCTGATCCGTGCCTGTCCTTTTATGCACACAAGAGGCATGTGAACTCGTATATAAGGCTCACCCGTTTGGCCCTGCTCCTCACACTAGCAATGTGCACCGTTTTCCAGCCCTTTACCCACTATGAACGACAGCTCACTCAAGGGACCCTGGTGCTCTTCGATGTGATGGCAAAGTTAATCAGCCCCCCCAAAAATGTGAGTTTTGTCGAGGCTGGGCAGGTGTGCGTTCTCCCCATATCTATCGTCAAAAAATAGCTATGATGCTTGATGGAGGTCTTTGCATTATTGACTTTCACGAGCTCAATCCCTGTGCAGTTCCTGTGACCACGAGCTTCTCTGATCCGTGCCTGTCCTTTTATGCACACAAGAGGCATGTGAACTCGCATATAAGGCTCGCCCGTTTGGCCCTGCCCCTCACACTAGCGATGTGCACTGTTTTCCAGCCCTTTACCCACTATGAAGGACAGCTTACTCGAGGGACCCCGGTGCTCTTCGGTGTGATGGCAAAGTTAATCAGCCCCCCCAAAAATGTGAGTTTTGTCGAGGCTGGGCAGGTGTGCGTTCTCCCCATATCTATCGTCGAAAAATAGCAATGATGCTTGATGGAGGCCTTTGCATTATTGACTTTCACGAGCTCAATCCCTGTGCAGTTCCTGTGACCACGAGCTTCTCTGATCCGTGCCTGTCCTTTTATACACACAAGAGGCATGTGAACTCGCATATAAGCCTCGCCCGTTTGGCCCTGCCCCTCACACTAGGGATGTGCACCGTTTTCACGCCCGGCCTTTACCCACACAATCCGCAAAATCCGTGAATCTGCAAATTCGCGGATTTTGCAGATCGCGAATTCGCAAATTTGCGAATTGTGAATTCACAAAATTTGCCCATGCTTACTTTTTGAGAACCCTGAGCTGAAATTATTGCTTTGATTGTTTTCAAAGAAGAAAAGAAGAGTTTTACTGTTGTTATTATTTTAAGGAAACATTTTGTTACTTTAATTTTTAGAGTTCACAATAGGTTTGCTTTAGTCTCTATAGGAAGTGGATTACAGCAAATGCTGTAAAATTATCAGTTTTACTACATTTAACAATAGTATTGGTCTTAGTTGGCTTGTTGTTGTGTCTGTTGTCTCCGGTGGAATATATCTCCTCAAATGTTGAATTAACTACAGTACATGATTAAGTGAAACATAGCACATTGACATGTAGGAAAAGTTTAGTTGTTGGGTTTCAAGATAAGATTTATTTCAAAATAATGAGAGAATGCATAGAAAACATGAATATGAAAAACTGTTACATGTGTACTTTTCTTCCATCTTCTGCAGGTGAAGGCGCAGCATATTTCCAGCTTCCGATTTCTTACAGTGTTTTCTGTACTGTGTTTGTTAGTATATTTAACAATAATACATTTTGCCCCTATTTGTCTGGTTTCAATGTCTTATTGGAAGATTTACCAGTCGCTGAAGATGAAAGTGTTAATATGGATCATTATTATGGTACATTTAAGAAAACAAGTGGACAAATAAGCATGGAATTAAACATAATATGCATGTGGTTTAAGTAAAGAAAAGCATACATTTGTTAAAAAAATAATGGGAGGAGAGAGATTATGAGACATAGGAGAGATGAGAGAAACGTACGAGAACAGATGAAAGAAGAAGAATTTATATTGTCAATTCTGCATCCTAGATTGAGAATGGAGCATGAAAAGAAAGGGTGAGATGTGTATGGTGCTTCATAAACGTTTGAAAAATGGGAAAGTTGAATATGTGGATGAAAGTGAGTGTGAAGGAAGTTATGTTATAAATGGTGACTTTCTGTTTGGTGAAGAGCCATTTCTGCGAGGATTTATGTGTGTGGTGAAAACGCTTATTTTGATTTGCCAGGAAATTGATTTGGATCATGTTATCTTGCACTGGTTTTTCCTAGAGTTTATCATATGACTGGAATGCAGGATGCAGATGATTTGAAGACAGTGAAACTTGGTTTTGGACAGATAGCATTAGATATATTAGATGCTCTTATGCCTCCTATAGGTGTGGCTATGGATGATCTAACTGTTAAACTCTTGTCTACACTGGTGGACAGGTTTGCTTCGAGTACTGCAGGAGCCCAATCCCAAAATAAATCAGAACTAATTGTGTTAAGAGCAACAGTAATGCTAAACCTTTTGGAGCTAAATATCCTTCTTGTGAAGGACGGTGGTGTTTGCAAATGTCATGGAATGCTGTACCTTCATATTCGATAACACCAGGGTTATTAATGAATGCATAAATAATGTTACTAATGTCTCTCGTGAACTTTAAGCTTTAAAAGAGCACAGTGTATGGAAGATTGTAGATATCTGGGTTAGAGAGAAATTGAAGAGTTTTAGCAAAGTAGGTGAATGGACTGATAATTTGAGAGGGGGAAAGTTGAGACTATTCTTAACTTCTTTAATTATCATAATGGTTATTATAATAATTTGTGCAATCATTTTGTTTCTCTTTATGGGCATAAGAGTGAAAGAAATGTATTGAAACAGAACAGAATAGAAGAAATTGAGATGGCAAATGTTAAAGATCGAGATTACATTCAACTGAAGATGATGAAGGAGAATACCTGAAAGAAGAAGAAAGTAAAGCAGACTATGTTCTAATTTCCTGATTAATACATTCTTATTAATTGATTTTAGTGATTATAAAATAACCGGAGGAGGATTTGAAAAATAATTTTATAGATTTATAATTTTGTATATCCTTAACAATGTGTAGTATGCAATTACTCATACAATTCCATTTGTACCGACTGATTTAATATAATCTCATTTGAAACAAGTTTTCTATGATGTGTAGAAGGATGCTTTTGGAATGGATGTGAGCCAGTATTTCTGTGTAACTTGTTATTTTAACCACAATAGAAGTCATCTCTTCCCACCCCTGCACCCATCCTCTCCCCACAAGTTCCGCAGCACACAGTCAAAATTAAGTGCATTAGGATATTTACGCTGGTGTTGTTTTGCTTATGGTGAGCTATTTCTAGCTCTTGTGTAACTGGCAACAAGTTACCATATCTGGTATATCTTCTGTTTCTTCAGTAAGACCTATACATTCAAATAGCATGAAACTGTAAATGTCATTTATTTGTTCAAACATCTCTGGATGACATTAGTAAAGAGGGTGGAATAATGTTTGGTGTTAAGGTAATGTGGTGTTTATTTTTATTGTGCTCTGATTTGCCAAAGAAATTATACATTCGGTCTCACCATGATGAAACTGCAACATTTTCTAAGCAAAAATTGTGTATTAAAAACTCAATTTTGGGAATCATCCGGAAGACTATTCTACTTGGGATAGTGTGTGATTCTTTTCTGAATTTGCTGCCCATTGAGACTTTGAATTTTTTTTCGGATTTGTGCATACACGGTATAACACTGCACTTCAGAGTCTTCATGTCATTGACCCTGTACCACTTCTTTTTGAATTTTGTAATAAAACCCTTAAACTTTACATTGATCTAGAACCAAGTACTGATTGGTTCTAGGTGTGGCGCCGCGGCTAGGGTGACTGACTTCGGAATCTGGGGATCACGGTTCGTTCCCCGGCTCCGGCGGCAGGTTAGCCCAGCACCATGTGACTCTAGGCAATAGCTTGCTTAATCTTCCCGACAGCCCCCAGCGCTAGAGACCCTTACGGGTGATTGTGCACTTTACAAATGTGGATTATTATTATTATTATTATTATTGGGCCTACTTAATTTAAATAACATTCTAAATTAGTATTGTTCTGCATCAGTATTGCTTTTGCTGTTTGGGAGGTGCCTTAATGTGGGGCACATTGCTTAATGAAATTGAGGATTAACACTGTTGCTGATCAAGTAAGTTGTGGGAAATCTGATTGAGGTCAATTTTGGGGCATCTCAGTTATTGAGTATGCTCCATTTGCTCCAACATAAGACAACCATATTTAGGATACCAATGACCCCTAACACTAGTAGGCCCCGTGCCCCTTTATCTGCTACACCCTTGGTAACTACGCCACTCGCCTGTTCCCTGGAATGCTCAAACTTTCACATCTATCCATGAACTGGATCATCAGAATGGATAGAGAACCAGGAAGTGACTTCATGTGCCATTTCACCTATCACAACCCTGACTGACATCATAGGACACAGTATTTGATGACATTAGACACTAGTAGCAACGCAAGAGTTTATATCATCCCTGATTACATAAAACCTATATAAACTGTAAGAGCAAATAAAATAACTGAAAATATTGCTGCTTGCAGATAAAACTTCCTGGGACCAAAGAGAACATTCACTAGAGGGCATGCTTGTTTTAATGCCGTCAAGCAGTCATGATTGACTTTTCAGTGGAGGTGCAACAACCTCATAGAGGTATCAATTAAATCCATTACTGCCCCTAGTGACGCCCTGAGTAGGATGCTCAATTGTGGTTCTGTGGTTCGTAAACTGGGTTCGATGGTTCCGAACCCGTTCACTAAAGGTTGTCGGAAATGGACGATTTTGGTGTCAGCAGACCGCAAATGGCGAATGTAGCGTGTCTGAGTGTTTTTGTATGAATCGATATAGGAGAACACTCTCTATTCAAGGATTTAGTTTGACCCTTCGGGTTCCATTTTGTATATGGCAGCCATTTTGTGTGGTTGCCCTAACATAGGCCCGATGACTGTGGCCGAGCGAGTCCTTGAGACACGTACGCCTTAGCTGACTTCTGGGAGACCTGGCCGAACTGACTCCTTGCCCGAGGCTGACCTCGCTGAGCCAGTTCCTTGTTCAGCAGCTGGTCTGATGAAGATCAAAGAGCAGGACGTGCCCGAGTTTATGGTACACTGCTTTCTATCTCCTTTCCAATCTGTTTCTGCCTTTCCTTTACAACATAATCATTGATTTGGGTTGAAGGCTTTATGATGGGTTTGTCAAGCCTGATCGAACAGGAAACTTGGGAATGTGCGTGGTCATTTCTGGTGGGCTGGACAACGGAAAATGGGATTGTCTTTGACTGTTGTCATTCGCTACTTTTGAAATGTTACATTGTCATTGGTCAGTTTTTGATGCACCGAATGTAAATTTGAAATGTTGCCTGAGGCTTGATTTTTGGCATTAAAGACCATGCTCCGCTTAATGAATTTGTGCAGTCTCTGACGAACTACCCGTGTGTACTTCGTAGATCTCTGTTCCTGGTTGCAGCCAATAAACTTTGGTCTTTGACGTCATCAAGAAGTATCCTGTGTCTCTGTTTGCCAAGACAGGGGAACTCGAAGGTTTTAAGCGTTCTCCCTGACGCCGCTGGGTTCTAAAAACCCGGTCCTTCAGTTGGCGCCCAACGTGGGGCGACTTCAGCGGTACCGGTCCAAGCCAGAGGTTCGTGAGAAGCTTTGTGTGAAAATTCTGGAGGAAGGCCAGCCACTTCACCGACCCCTGTATGTCGTTGTGGTCCGAAAGTCTTTGCTGCGAGGTTTCCCGCTTTCCGACGGCTACGAAGGACTGCTGCCCTGACTGTCGCCCTGTTTTGGAGCCTTAGACGTTTGTAGAGCAAGACGATTGACGGGTCTTCTGGTGACGCCATCGACATTTCAGTTAAGTATAAGCGGAGCGTCTCCTAGTCCTTAGTTTGTTTTGTATCCTTTAGTGGATAGCTTTGATTTGGTACCTGCAGGCCCCAAAGCCAAGGGATTTGTGTATTCACAAGACTATTGTTTCAAGATTCCCCTTGTTGTTTGAAGCTAGACTAGTGAGCAAGATGCCTGGTTTTAGCAGTCTTAGAAATTTGTTTAGTTGTGGTGCATTGAGGGATTCCCGGTTAGAGGATTCGTGTCCGGTTCCTCCGATCGGAACTCCTACATACGAGTTGTATGTGAAGCATGGTGTGAGTCCTATTAGCTATAATGAGATCTGGGTAAAATATACAAAGAGTGACGGTGTCCTACAGTGGCCCCGTTACGGTAGTTTTGAAACTGAAATTCTAGATAACCTCGAAGTGAAGTTGTTCAAAAAGAAAGCCCGGCCGGTGATGTTTGACTCTTTCCGCATATGGCGCAAAGAAGCCAAACAGAAAGAAATAAAATTAGCGAAAAAGAATAAGAGAGGTATGTCAATGGTGCAAGCTGCCATTGCGTACAGAGATAATGAAGAAGAGCAAGAAAGTGAACAAATGCTTAGAGTGAGGAAGTTAGCTGTAGACAGGTGCTACCCAGTCTTGCCGTCTAAAGAACAGAAAGACGAAAAAGATCTTACGAAAGATCCTTTAATGTCGCATCTGTTAAATTCACCGCCGCCTTATGCGCAGAATGCTACGGCACCACCGCCACCAGCTGTGGCTGTGCAACTGCCGGGTGTTTTGCCTCCTGTGATTCCTCTACAGCCAGCTCCTTTGTCAGCTACTGTTCCTTTGGCGCAGCCTCCTCAGGGGCCACCAACTTTGCCCTTTTCTACGACTGCTGCTTCTATGCCTATCCCTACTGCTTCTGTGTCTGTTCCGACTTTGGATTCTTCTACTACTGTTTCGTCTCCCCTTGTTCTTCCGACTACTCCTTCTCCTAGACAGCGGATTTCCTGACTCCTTGGTTGAGACAATTGGGTATGTCTCCAGTGACTGAGCGTAGACAGCTGCGTAGTCAGTTGCCTGATACTGATGAACGTGTGGTTTTGGATCACATGGCACGTAGATGGGTTACGTACACGTCCCAGTATGATCTTGAGGGTATCATAGATGTTTTCCGACAATGGGAAGCACCAAAGCAACGTTATGTTTTTGAGATCATGTGTGCGTTCCTCCATGAACAATGGACAAACGAAGTGGGTAAAGCTCCTGCAGAGCTGTTCCGGTTGCGTTCCGAATTTGCAAAAGGAACAATCGTGAGTCTCCTCGACATCGAGAGAGCTGTGTAAACGTTATTGTCATTTCGAAGTAATGTTCCTTCTGAACGATTGCTTGAGCCTGATTCGTCAGTTGGGAGACAAGCGCGTCAATATCCGATGCGAGAGGTTCCTCCGGTTTGGAGACCTGCTGATGCAAATGCTCATGCACCTGTTGTTGCGCACTTCCAGAGAGTGTGGGTACATGTTCTTTGGAAGCGTGCTGAAGTTCTAGCGCTTAAGCAAACTTTGCCTGATCCGTGAAAAAATCCTGCGGGATATTATAAAGAGCTTACGCAAACTGTGAGTTCGTGCGTCATGAATTTGGCGGACATAGACATGTTGTTTGGGAATGTTGTTCCACAGCCCATCTGGAATGTCATTCGACATACGGATCATGATAATGAATTGGGTGATTCGTGGGTGAATCTGGTTGCTGTGAACGATAGACAAGTTGGAGGTGCTAAGCCTGAAAATATTATTAGAGAACTTCCTGGTAGGATCATTACTTTCATGAAGACTTTGATGCCCGAAGTCCGTGTTAATTGGGATAAGTTGTCTGCATGTAAGCAGAAGAAAGATGAGACTCTATCAGATTTCTTCACGTGTTTTGAAGAAACTTTTGTTGATCATAGTGGACAGGATATGGCTACCGAAGGTGGCCAGAGGTTGTTCGTCGACAAGTTTGTACACAATCTTCTTCCTGAGTTATGTACTAAGTTGAAGGATTCTGAGAGTGCTTGGCCTGTTTCTACATCAGCGCAGATTTTAGCTACGGCTCAGTATTATGAGAATAGACGTAAGGATGAGTTAGAGAAAGCGGATAAGAAGTCTAAGGAATTGAAGACTAAAGTTCTTCTACAACAAGCTTATCCGCCTGTGTTAATAATCAGCGTGATTACCAACAATCTCAACAGTATTCGAGGAACTCGCAAAGAAACAAGCCTCCTCAACAGCGTTTCCCGTATGGTCCTAATCAGTGTGCGTATTTTAGAGAAGAAGGTCATTACAAGAATAGTTGTCCGGTTTTGCTGCAGAGAGGGAATGGTGCTTCTGGTGTACGAGGTAGAGGTGCTCAGCAAGCGCCTAGAGGTAGGGGTCGCGGACAAAATGTGCGTCCTTTGCCTCCGCAAAATTCGATGAATAGTTTTGATCAGCAGCAGAATTCGTCTGGTAGGACAGCACAGTACTTAGTAGATGATTACTACGTTTAAGGTGACGAAGCACATGGTAATGATTGTTTGGACAGCCACGGACAAAGAGAGGGAGTTGTTTCAGTTCCAGTAGATCAGAATGGACCTTATGTTGAAGTGATTGCATCAGGTGTGTCAGAGCCTTTTCTGCTAGACACTGGTGCTACGAAGAGTTCGATTATGCATTCTAAGCTCCCTGGCGCACCTTTGTCTGCCTTTAATAATGTTTCTGTAGGTTTTTCTGGCGCCCCCGTTATGAATCCGATTTCTGCTCCATTGCCCCTTTCTGTTGGTCCTTGTAAGTTTGAAGCACCCCTTCTTTTGACTACAGGTTGTAATGAGAATTTGTTGGGATTGGACTTGTTGAAGAGATTGTATGCGACTTTGTATTGATCTCCGGCGGGAGTACATCTTACCCTGGGTGAGAGTGTGATTTCTCTGATGTATATATCGAAAGATTGTCTTCCATCGGAATTGTCTTTGTTACCGGATTCACTGTGGGCGACGGGACCAAATGATGTGGGCCTGTTGGATATTCCTCCATATGTTGTGACACTGAAGGTGAATGCTAAGTTACCGCGCATTCCACAATATCGTATATCGAGTGATGGTGAGCGTGCACTTTTAGCGATCATTTATGATCTGATCGACAAGGGTGTTATTGAAGAGACGCGAGGTAATGTGTGTAATAGTCATGTTTTGCCTGTTCTAAAGAGAACTGATCCTTCACTGCCTCCTGTATATAGATTTGTCATCGATCTTCGTGAAGTGAACAAGATTGTTGTTCCACAATTTCCTGTTGTGCCTGACATTACTGCATTATTGACTTTGATTCCGGCTTCTGCCACTTGGTTCTCGGTGATTGACTTGAAGAATGCTTTCTTCAGCATCCCGATTGCCATGGAGAGCAGGGATATTTTCGGGTTCTCTTTAGGAGGACGCAGTTTCCGTTTTAAGCGTGCTCCTCAAGGCTAATGTGAGAGTCCATCGATTTACAGTCAAGCTTTGAAGACACAACTTGATTTGTTGGTTTTACCTGAGGGTGCAGCCCTTATCCAGTATGTTGACGATTTGCTAGTTGCCGCAGATACTGAGGAGATCTGTAAGGATGCCACTTTGGCATTATTACGTCACTTGTCTGATTGTCATCACAAAGTTTCTCTCTCGAAACTGCAATTTTGTCGACAAGAAGTTACCTACCTAGGTCACCTCTTATCGAAGGAGGGAAGGAAACTGACCCCAGAAAGAATTCAGGCTATTGTGAAAATGAGTGTTCCTACGACACAGAGAGAAGTACGTGCGTTTTTGGGTATTACGTCGTACTGTAGACAGTGGATTCCTAATTTTTCTCTGTTAGCGAAGCCTTTGATAGCTCTTACTGTTAAGGATACTCCAAATCCTATTCCTTGGACTGAGGAATGTCAAAAGAGCTTTTCTGAACTACGTAATGCGATGTGTTCGGCTCCTGTGTTGGGTAGTCCCGACTACATTAAGCCTTTCACATTGTATGTCCACGAGAGAGAGGGATGTGCATTGTCGGTTTTGACTCAGCAGTTTGGCGATAAGCAACGCCCATGTGCGTACTTTTCGTCGACTTTGGATCCTGTAGCTAGAGCGTTGCCGAGTTGCTTGAGAGCTACGGCAGCAGCGGCTGTTTCAATTCGACAATCTGCTGGTTTGGTTATGGATAACACGTTAGTGGTGATGGTCCCACATGCAGTGGATACCTTGTTGAATCGTACCAAGACACAGCACTTAACTAGTGCTCGGTTGTCAGGGTATGAGCTTACACTGTTAGCGAGTCATGTCCACATCAAAAGGTGTAATACCTTGAACCCAGCTACATTGCTGCCAATTTCGTTTGGGACAGATGACGATAGTGAAGAACAGCATGATTGTTTTCTAAGAACCGAAGAAGAGACGAAAGGGAGAGTGGACCTTAGGGACACTCCTCTTCCTGATTGTGATGATGCTTTGTGGGTTGATGGGTCGTGCTTTAAGTTGACGAATGGTGATACGACTGCAGCCTACGCTGTGACGACTTTGCATACGGTTGTTGAAACTGCACGTATCCCACATAACTCCGCACAAGCGGCTGAATTGATTGCACTTACGAGAGCATGTGTGTTGGCGAAAGGAAAACGAGTTAATGTGTATACGGATAGTCAGTATGCGTTTGGTGGGGCGCATAGCTTTGGACGTTTGTGGCGTGAACGTGGATTTTTGACATCGCATGGGACTAAGATCCAGCATGGGCAACTGGTGAATGAACTTCTTGAATCTCTTACATTACCATTGCAAGTAGCGATTGTGAAATGTAGTGCCCATAAAAAGGTTACGGATGATGTTGGTCGTGGTAATGCATTTGCGGATGAAGTTGCGAAAGAAACTGCTAGGAATATGATGAGTCGCATGTATGTTGCGGGTCCAGCGAGATGGGTTCCAGAGAAGAGTATGTGTGAAGATACTATTGAGAGCGTGAAATCTATTCAGAGTGAGGCCACAGAGAAAGAGTTGGATGAATGGAGAGAGAGTAAGGGTAGATTGGATTCAAATGGTTGTTGGACTGATTTGTCAGAACATCAGAGATGGTTGTTGCCTAATGCGTATGTGCTTCCGGTTGGTACAATGGCTCATGGAATGGCACATATTAGTGTGAAAGGGATTTGCAAGCTGTTGGCTCCTATTTGGCAGAACGCGGAAATCCCCAAATGCGCAGAGAACTTGGTCAAGAATTGTATGGTGTGTTTGATGCATAATCCTGGTAAGGGAACTCCAACACCAGCTGGTCATTTTGCTCCTCCTACGTATCCGCTCGAGGCCTGGCAGCTAGATTTTATCCATATGGAGAGATGCAACAACTTGAAATATGTGTTAGTGGTTGTTTGCTCCTTTTCTAGATGGGTAGAAGCTTACCCCCTTAAGGACAACACTGCTTTGTCCACGGCGAAGGTTTTGATAAAAGAGTTTTTCCCGAGGTTTGGAATGCCGAGAATTATCTGGAGTGATAACGGGAGTGAATTTGTGGGTCAAGTTATGAAGAGAGTGTGTGAGGGTCTCAGGATTAAGCAGAAATTCCACGCTGCAAACCACCCCCAATCAGCTGGTTTAGTCGAGTGCTATAATGGCACTCTTAAGTTAAAATTGGCCAAAATTCAAGAGAGCACTGGTTTACAATGGCCAGATGCCTTGCTATTAGCACTTCTGTCTACAAGGATGACTGTGCATTCATGAATGGGTTTGAGTCCGTACGAGGTTGTGTTTGGTCGCCCAGCGAACATTTGGGGCGTACCAAGACCAACAAGGTTCAGAGACCTCGAGTATCCTGTGTTGCTTGATTATTTGCGTGAACTGACAACTAAAATGAGTGTTTTACGCCAACAGGTGCATGACAGCCTTCCACAAGCTTCAGAGGATCCAGGGCACTCCATCGAACCTGGCTCCTGGGTCTTTGTGCGTAACTTTCAGCAGACTAAGAACGAACAGCCCCGCTGGTCTGGGCCCTACCAAGTACTTTTGTCCACGAGATCTGAGGTCCGAGTGCAAGGCAAGCGGAACTGGATCCACGGATCGCACACCAAAAGGGCACCTTTGCCCTTGCCTTACGATAAGTGGGTCCAGGAGGGACTTGCAGACTCTGAAACGGAAGTTGTCCCACGGTTTATACCGCTCAGCGATGCTAGATTGATTGGAACGAACTCAGAGAAAGAAAGCAACAGAATTTTACAAGCATCAGTACCTCCTGCAGATCGATTGGACACTACCGAGCCTCATCTTTTGTTCGCTGACCAAGAATTAGCTGGAAGAAATCACTATAATTTGAGATCGAGAGTTTTGGACAAATATAAAACTAATAAAGATTGATTCTTTTTTCCGTTTGCAGGTTAACTCTCCACCAAGGATCTACTCATTTTTGTTTTTTTGAACCGCCATCCGGTTCTTGCTGCTAGGGTCGCGGTTGCTACCAGTCTTGGGAGTGCAAGCCTGAGACACTAGGTCGAGGGTTCTGTTGGCCCGAGGCAGCCTTCCTGGGTTTAGCAGAGGCACTCCTGAGCAGAATCAACCAACCACCGCGGGCAGCACATTTAGTTTAGGATGGATTTCTTTGAGTTGGAGAGACCTGTACAGACACTGACTTTTAGAAAACGAATATGCAAAATAATGTCGAAGAAATGTTTTTTGATATTATGTTTATTTTTACTATTGAGCTTCATAATATTTATAGCTGGTTATGTAACATTTGTTTTCAAAATGACGGTTAATCCCACTGTGCAACCTACACCTTCACCCACTATTTCTTCTCATTCTTTTCATCCTTTGCCTGAACATGAGGTAGTCAGACGATTGGAATTTGCTAACAATTCCTTCATATAACTTCTGCACCAACACCAGTTAGTGATTAATACGACAAACTGTTGGATTTGTGGTTTGATGCCTCATTCAACTGATAAGGGTATTCCTTATTTAGTCCTGCCCTTTAGTTTAAATGGTTCGATTCGGGCTTACAGAACAATGTTTATTTATGCCAAGAGCGTCTACCCTCTACGTTCACCGAAAGACAATCCGAAGAATAGTGCTTTAGCTAGAGGCATAGTCGACATGGTTAAAGGGACTAATGCAGTTGAGACTATTCCGAAAGATGAGAGACAACCTTATAGTGGTTGGAACGTTACTGGATATGGAGTTAGTCTGAGTGTTAACCTGCGAGCGAAAAGTTCTCCACCGATTTGGATAGTGCCCCAGCGGGGCCACTATTGCCTGCAGGGCAACGGTAAAAATCCGAAGGCTCAGTTAGGGAAGAGTGTTTGCACTGAGACTTACGTATTTGCGTCTCAGTCTTCCCCAGCGTTCTTAGCTGCTAAGGGTACCTACTTTGTTTGCTATGACAAAGCGTATACATAGTTGCCCCCCGACTTCTCGGGCACATGTTTTGTTTCCTTTCTGTTACCTCTCACTTTTACAGCTGCGGCAGATTACCATAAAATGAGAGTTGCTAGAGGTGTCTTTAGTCAAGAAGACACTGCAGGGCAAGAGTTGGGAGATTTCTTTAAGGGTTTTCTGCTGTTCTGGGGACCTATGGCTAACAGTAGGAATATTCGTCAGTTGACGAGAGTGGTTGAGTCCACCATAGTCGAAACTGCCGGTGCCCTTGGTAACCTGACTGCTGAGCTTCAGTCGGATAGACTTATGACACTTCAAAATAGAGTTGCCCTTGATGTTATTTTAGCAGATCGAGGTGGAGTTTGTAAACTGATACAATCGAGCTGCTGCCTTTTCATTCCAGACAACGCTCCTTCAGTCTTCCAGGCCATTTCCAAATTGCATAAAATCTCCGACTCTGTCCATTTGGACAAAGGGGATTGGTCTTTGATGGGATGGTTATGGGGATTGATATCCATTTGGGGTTGGAAGATTTTGATGGTTATTGGGATGTTCTTAGCAATCCTTTTCATGTTCTGTCTCTGTGTGCAGTGCGCTCCTGCTATTTGTGGCCTCTGTGCTACTTTGTGTGCAAAGAGACCTGTCCAGAGAGAGGTACTAAGTAATAGGATGATGCTACAGCACCATATTGATGATCCGATGAATATAGATCCGGATTCAGATTAACATGGGTTTGGGTCTGTTGCCTATATTAGGGCAAAAGGAGGGTCTGTGGTTCCATGGTTCGTAAAGTGGGTTCGATGGTTCCGAACCCGTTCACTAAAGATTATCGGAAATGGACGATTTTGGTGTCAGCAGACCGCAAATGGCGAATGTAGCGTGTCTGAGTGTTTTCGTATGAATCGATATATAGGAGAACACTCTCTATTCAAGGATTTAGTTTGAACCTTCGGGTTCCATTTTGTATATGGCAGCCATTTTGTGTGGTTGCCCTAACATAGGCCCGATGACTGTGGCCGAGCGAGTCCTTGAGACACGTAAGCCTTAGCTGACTTCTGGGTGACCTGGCCGAACTGACTCCTTGCCCGAGGCTGACCTCGCTGAGCCAGTTCCTTGTTCAGCAGCTGGTCTGATAAAGATCAAAGAGCAGGACGTGCCCGAGTTTATGGTACACTGCTCCCACCTTTCTATCTCCTTTCCAATCTGTTTCTGCCTTTCCTTTACAACATAATCATTGATTTGGGTTGAAGGCTTTATGATGGGTTTGTCCGGCCTGATCGAACAGGAAACTTGGGAATGTGCGTGGTCATTTCTGGTGGGCTGGACAACGGAAAATGGGATTGTCTTTGACTGTTGTCATTCGCTACTTTTGAAATGTTACATTGTCATTGGTCAGTTTTTGATGCACCGAATGTAAATTTGAAATGTTGCCTGAGGCTTGATTTTTGGCATAAAAGACCATGCTCCGCTTATTGAATTTGTGCAGTCTCTGACGAACTACCCGTGTGTACTTCGTAGATCTCTGTTCCTGGTTGCAGCCAATAAACTTTGGTCTTTGACGTCATCAAGAAGTATCCCGTGTCTCTGTTTGCCAAGACAGGGGAACTCGAAGGTTTTAGGCGTTCTCCCTGACGCCGCTGGGTTCTAAAAACCCGGTGCTTCACAATGGGCAAGCCATAAATTACCCCTCACTCCATTTCAACAAAACATGTGTTATAGTGGATATATTTCTCATAAACAGCAGTGCTTCCTCTGCAGAACAAATCACATTGCCTCCTCATCATCTTCCTCTTCCCATCCCTTACAGAATGAGGTTTGCATCATGCTCAACCTCCTTTCTCACAGTTCACCAACTTTCTTTTATTTGTATCCTTATTAACATCCTAGACCAATCCCAATAAAACCTCTCCTACCTCTAACCACTTCCTGTTATGTGGAAAAGTGAGCCCATATTACTATCGATGCCCAGGCTGCTAGCGCAAGACGCCTCTTAGTTCCCATTCTGAGTAGTTACCAAATAAAGAGACGGGCGCTGGAAGCAGGAATCACAAGAACAGAGTTTATTACTCATGAGGAGAGCCTGTCATTTCAGACACAAAACAAGGTGTCATCGGGAGGTGCTCTAACAAGTTCTCTGAGACATCGCCTTTTATACATTACCAACATTCCTTATTACAATAATGACATTGTGAAGCAAGGAGAAAGACATCCCCGTAATCTTCGTGTCAATCCCACCCCCACATGCATCCACAATAGAGGTCCTCAACCTGCTGATAAGAGGAGGGGGCTATCACGCAGCTGAGTGTTCCGCTGATTCTTAGGATGTGTGCGCCTGATCGTATCCCAGGGGGTGGGGAGGCCAGGATCAATAGTGGGCCCTTTGAAGGGGAGCGACTCCACACAATAGGGGGCAGTAAACTGTATCTCCCGGCTTAGGCGATGGCCTCGGACCTGTGTGGACAATCGGACTCGGTGGAAGGGGCCATCAAAGGAGAGGTATTCATGCCGCGTGGACAATCAGGCGCAGAGGGAGAGTTTACCAACAGAGGGGTATTCATAAAAGGAAAGGAGGTGTTTGGTCAGGCGCGAGCGTGACTCCCAAGGACAGAGTCTTGCAGAAGAAGAAGGTTTATGACTTGCCCACGTGAGGGAGGAGGGGGGAGCCAGGGTGCGCACAGGGACAGAGTCGCACAGAGAGAGAGGTCTTATGACCCGTACATGAGAGAACGGGGGCAGTCAGATACAGCTGGGGGGGTTTTGTCAGCTGAGGCGAAGGATGCTTCTTCGAGAGAAAAATGGGGGGGGTGCATGGGTCAAGCAGGAGGGTTACTTTTCAGAGCAGGGTCGCGCAGGAGGGAAGCCGGGGATTCCAACGAGCGGGCAAAAGGCCATGGTGCCTACAGGGAGGGGAATGGAAAAAGGCAAATGAACGCCGCTTATGTACATTAATTTTTCTAATTTCCACAGTCGCCGCTTTTTACATAAGAAAGTTCATTTCCTAATCGATGGGTGTACATATAAACATGTGGTTGATGAAAACTTATCAATACTAGCAGATTGCATATTACCATGAGCAGTTGATGTGATTGGCAGAATGCAATATATAGAAATTTACATTTGTTGGGTTACTATAAGCCTAGGGTGCAGCGTACTACACAGTATAAATCGTTCTGACTTTCTCATCAATGTACAGCTCTAAAGGTGACCGACAAACATTTTGAAAACAATACCAAGTGGTTGAGGGAGGAATTCAGTCCAATACATGATATCTTCGTCACAGTGTCTTTTTAGCAGTGAGCCATCACTGGTAGGCTCTAGTCCGTATCCTTTCGTTGGCGCTGTTGAGCACCGGCGGTGGAGCTATAGGTCCAGCTCGGATCTATCCTTACGCGTTGCAGGGTGCGGTCAGTCCTCTGCTGTTAGACCACAGTCCTGTTTTACTAATTAGTCCTTGTTAGGGGTGCCTTATGCTCGGCACCTGCATTTTTCTTTTCCTTTCGTGGTGACCAAAAAGCCATGTGGAGAGAAGGGAGTGTTGTTGAATATTCGAGGGAGGAGAGGGCGGAGTGGGGTCAAATCTTTTCCTGCACACATCACGGGACCAAGGGAGCGAAGGAAAACGAGCAAGCAGGCCCATCAATCGGGCCCCAAAAGGGGGACGAAGACTTCAGGCACACGTGGGTTAGCAAAACAGAGGGCTTCAGGACAGCCCGTCATCCTTTTATTTTCCACGTCTGAGATTGCTGTCTCGTCCCGTATCTTGTTGCTCTGCAGCTCCATCTTTGGTCGAGGTCACATGTGTCTCAAGATCTGCAGCCAGGCTGTGCGTCACGTCCGACCCTTCTCCTCCGGTGATCGTATATCTTTGAATAGGTACAAAACAAGCTTTAGGGAACTGGCAGAAGACATTTATGCATGTGAATTCCTCCTTCAATCCTACGCACTTGGGAGATACGTTCATCGGTCACAGTCAGAAGTTTATTACCATGCAGTGTATATGTCGGCATTCCTACTGAGTTCATGCCAAGTTTATTCATCGTCTATTCATGGCACAAATGGAGAGAAATCAGACTCCTATCAACTGCGCATTTCATCAAATTCAACATTTCGGAACCTCCAGCGGAGATTTGTCTTTCTAACCCGAGCCTTAACAGTCTAACATTTCCCTTCAGAGCTGGCTAACCCTTTCAAACAGGGCGGGGGTGCTATCATCGGGAGAGGGGGGGTAAACAGACTTTCATCGAGGAGCGACAGTTAATCAAGGCCATCAGTTATACCTCGGGCGTAGCTGATATGGAGCAGGGGTCAATGGGAGAAGCGGGGACGCTTTGAACATTCTCGCTTGAGTACATAAGGGTGGGGCAACCTGGACATTGGGGATCAATCTGGGCATTGGGGATCGTATTTCTAACGAACTGAAGAATAGGAAGCCATTGACATGTAGTCCCCCCTATAAAAGGCCAGATTGGGGGATATCAGTCGTCTTACCTGCCCTTTCTTTCTTAGCCAATTCAAGTTCATTTATTTTGCAGAAAGGAGAGGTAGTAATATGGCAAGTCACAATTGTTTTAGTTTCTGTCAATTTTGCTGAACACCTTTGCATTCAAAAAAGGAACCCAATTAGGCTGGTGCCGACGGGGCACAATTTTACCATGAAAAGGAAGAGGGAATAGGGAGACTCTCATAGAGAGTGAGAGTCGTCCGCAACCTAAACGAGCCATTCGGTACACGTATGACATGTAGGGAGAGAGAGCGAGAGAGATAGATAGAGAGGGAGAGAGAGAGAGAGAAAGAGAGACGTGTACGGGAATAGGTCATTTAGTGCGCTCACAACACAGAACAGCAGGGGTCAGGTAACAAAGAGACGCGAACAGAGGGGAGACATAAACCCATACAGTACATGCACACAAACCCAGACGAAGGAAGACAGGACACGTATCACATACAAAAAAATATTCACAACAAAACATAAAACAGTTATTGGCCAAAAAAGATCTTTCTGCATGCGGCGCATCTTTAGTATCCTATTTGTCTACGTGCTGAGCTCTTTTTACCTCTTCCTCCTTTTCCCTTTCGTTTGCTATCTTTGCAAATGTTCTCGGTTGCTAATACTTACACCTCGGTCAGTTGGTCAGGAATTAACCTGGTTGGGCTACTACTCACGGTGGGATCTTTGAGTCATTTTTCCTTTTCTCCCTTTGGCGGAAAGGTTCTCCAGGCTGAGGCAACGGAGGGCATTAATCGGGAGAACAGTCGGACAGCTTAGCTATATCTATAAAAGTGCGAGAAGGAGGTGGTACATTTTTGAACATCAACATCATTCCTACTTTTCCAGACGGGTGGTGCCTAGGTAAACCTTACCCCGGAACTTTTCCTTGTCCTTTCCCTATCTAGTAAAACGTCATAGTTGCACTATCTGGCGTGCTGGTTCGAGTCAAATTCTGTCATACAGTACTAACCCGTCAAGTTTCTATGTCAGTCCATCCTCCCAGTTGCTACTTTCTAAGGAGGCACAGTCACATCTAAGTCTACGCCTTTCAAGGCTTCGTTAGCATAAGTACTATGCTCAGATCCCCTTTTTCTCCTTCTGTCGGTCGTTCGACCATCGCTCTTCCATACTTCAACCGATGTTCCGACGTGACCTGCAGAAGGGAGGAGAAAGAAGGGGGTGGGGGCAGCATTCAAAACACATCAGCGCGCAATAGTCCGAAAATGTTTTTACCTACCACATACTCGACCTATCTCCACGGGGTGCATTCTCTACCATCTCGGCGTTTAAGCCCAGAGGGACCAGTAGTGTTAGATAGATAATCATCGATGGTCTGCATATCTACATGAATCACTTTTTCGTGGCCTTTTAGGTCATGTGCAAGGGTGGTGGTCAAGTGGCATTTCTTTGGTATCGCTTAAGGGCGTCTAAAACACTTTTCCGGCTGCCTGTGACACATAATGTAGCTGCTAAGTATCGGGCCTTTTTAACCTTCAACCTTAATCATACTGCATGTATTTTACTTATATCGGTGACAGTAGCCATACATTTCGAAACTCATCAATCCAAACGCTACGATTATATTTGCGTGTTCAAAAAACCTTTAATAAAAATGTTGGGGCACAAATACGGGCCTACAACCCAGTGGGCCGGCTGCGGAGCAGACCGGAACTGTGCATAAGAGGAACGAAGTCGGTGGTCATTCATTTCATAAAGTGCAGCAGTGCAGTAAAATCGTATCGAACTTTCTAAAGGGGCGAGTATAATGCGTGTCAGGAATTCAAGCTTTCAATAATATCATCTCATTGTCCAACTATTTACTCAAGACCTAACGTTTATCAATTTATTGTCCAAATACGCAATCAGTGCTTATTTTATACCAATTCATTGCTTCCAAACATAATTAGTACCCACCCTAAATCAGTTCACTGTCCCAGCACATAATCAATATCCATCTTATATCGCTTTCTTTTCCAAGCACATAGTCAATATCCATCTTATCTACTTTCATTGTCCAAAAACTGCATACATATCTTGGAGCATCAAGGCTGAGCAATCAGGGTGCAACAAGGAGTTTGAAAGTCTCATTTTGTATCGGCGCCATTTTGGGCGAGGTCAGGCAGGTCCCAGTAGAGTCGGAATGCTTCCACTGACTCGTGGTTGGACCAGAACCTCTTTTGGTAGTTCAAAAAGTTTTTCGCAATGGGGTAACAGACTAGCGATATGAACCATCAGTCAAAAGTGGGGAGGGAGGCAACAATCTTTCCTACCGGGTCATTCTGGTGTTCCACCGGAACTGAACAAATCTGTATCTTTGCAGGATTTTAGTCATTTCCAAACTGAGGCTGGCGCCGGCAGGAGTGCGCCGACGTCTCGTGGCTCCATCGGAGGACGGGGGCGGGGGGCGCCTCGTGGAGAGGTCGGCCCCCCCGGCTCTTTTAGAATCTTCAAGGTTGAGGAGCACAGGGCGTGTGCCCGTCCCGGGCAAAACCCGCTTTTTGATATGGACCCTCTTCAAGCAGGAGCGTTGGGGTGTCGCTGGAAGCCTCCACCTGGAGGGAGGTGGGGGAGGCTCGTTCGCGCCGCCTCCCCCTTCCAGCGACCCCGCGCCGGTTTTCGGCTCCAGCGCTTTGGTATGGCCGTGCCAGGCGATGAAGATGGGGGGGGGGGGGGGTCGGAGGCAGCAAGACACCCCCCCCTTTAGTGGCGGGACTACCTGCAACTTTCCAGAGTTGTCCAAGACATAATTGAAAAGAAAGAAGTGTTGTCGCAGCCATTATAGCTGAAAGAAGCGCTGCCGACCTCGCCTTGGCTTCGGTCTTCGATGATGGCCGGATCAGGCAAGAGAGGGGGGGGGGGTCGGAGGCAGAGGCAAGACATCCCCCCCCCGTGGCCTGCAGGGCAGCAGAAGAGGGGAAAAGGGGAGACCATTACGATTTTCGGGCCGTCCGCCCTACAGCCTCCCCTTCCGATGGCGGCCAGCCAGGCCCTGCTCTGCTCGCGCTGAGGCCTCGCCTTCCGGATGGGCGTAACCGCGGACCTGTTGCACTTCGGGAGTTTCCGGAATGGGGTTAGGTATTTATTGATTTGTATCTATTTCATGTTACCGTTATTTGGGCGTGGTGGGCAGTGAGGCAGACATGTTTGGAGCAGGAATAGGCAACGGAGCCTAGCTACCTCGTGGCTGTCTTGCCGTCGAACTTTCGCCATTTTATATTTCTTATTACGGATTATTTCTAACGTTTCTTATTTTATTTTTAGCGAAGTTGATAATTCATCAGTGGCCTACTGATTTCGCTCGACTCTTTTTCTTATATTTTTATGCCATAGCCTATTATAAGCTATAGCGACTAGTCCACACTTAATGAACATGTCCTTATTAGGTGTGCCCTCCAGTGGAGCTGGATGGTTCATCTCTAATAAGCGGTCCGGACTAAACAGGCTACCAATCAGTGGGGAGAAGATAGGCATGACGGATTACAACGGGGACAAAAGTCTGCACTACCTATCTTATCACGGCGGGCAAAGACTAGACAGAATATTTCTATTCTCCATTGTTTGCAGGCGGTGAATATCTCAAATGAACCAATCTCGAACAATCAATGTTCGGTCAATCCAACAATCAGTGGGGAGAATAAGTAGGTACGACGTGTTAAAGGTTTGCGTTACCTACCTTTTCGCTACCTGCAAAGAGAGACCTTGTTCTTCCCTGTTTGCAGACAGAGAATCTCCAGACAATAATCCACGAACAACAGTTCGGGAAACAGTGGGGGAGGAAGATAGGCACGACGGATTACAACGGGGACAAAAGTCTGCGTTACCTATCCTTCACTGCTTGCAAAGGGAGAGCCTGTTGTTCCTCCGTTTGCAGACGGTGAATCTCCAGAGGAACCAACAAAAGAGTAATACTAGTATTATCCAAATCAAACAATCATTTCACAATTTGTCGCATTTACGCGACCTTACCCGGACCGGACCATGTGGGCAGTTCTTCGCCTTCCTCCTTCCAGCGCCCGATCGTTCTCTTACTCCATGATTTTACCGCAGCAGTCCTGTGGGGTCCCAGTCAGGACAGTGGGTCACTCGAGAGAGGTCCGTTCGGAATCGGTGAAGTTCATTCAATCAGCAGCTGGACGAGGGTCCTCTCAAGGCAGGTATACTCCGATCCTTTAGATGTTCACCCCATCGTCTGGACCTCTCTTACCGGACCCTATGTCGCTGATGGGCCCCGCGTTGGGACGCCAATTGTGGAAAAGTGAGCCCATATTACTATCGATGCCCAGGCTGCTAGCGCAAGACGCCTCTTAGTTCCCATTCTGAGTAGTTACCAAATAAAGAGACGGGCGCTGGAAGCAGGAATCACAAGAACAGAGTTTATTACTCATGAGGAGAGCCTGTCATTTCAGACACAAAACAAGGTGTCATCGGGAGGTGCTCTAACAAGTTCTCTGAGACATCGCCTGTTATACATTACCAACATTCCTTATTACAATAATGACATTGTGAAGCAAGGAGAAAGACATCCCCGTAATCCTCGTGTCAATCCCACCCCCACATGCATCCACAATAGAGGTCCTCAACCTGCTGATAAGAGGAGGGGGCTATCACGCAGCTGAGTGTTCCGCTGATTCTTAGGATGTGTGCGCCTGATCGTATCCCAGGGGGTGGGGAGGCCAGGATCAATAGTGGGCCCTTTGAAGGGGAGCGACTCCACACAATAGGGGGCAGTAAACTGTATCTCCCGGCTTAGGCGATGGCCTCGGACCTGTGTGGACAATCGGACTCGGTGGAAGGGGCCATCAAAGGAGAGGTATTCATGCCGCGTGGACAATCAGGTGCAGAGGGAGAGTTTACCAACAGAGGGGTATTCATAAAAGGAAAGGAGGTGTTTGGTCAGGCGCGAGCGTGACTCCCAAGGACAGAGTCTTGCAGAAGAAGAAGGTTTATGACTTGCCCATGTGAGGGAGGAGGGGGGAGCCAGGGTGCGCACAGGGACAGAGTCGCACAGAGAGAGAGGTCTTATGACCCGTACATGAGAGAACGGGGGCAGTCAGATGCAGCTGGGGGGGTTTTGTCAGCTGAGGCGAAGGATGCTTCTTCGAGAGAAAAATGGGGGGGGTGCATGGGTCAAGCAGGAGGGTTACTTTTCAGAGCAGGGTCGCGCAGGAGGGAAGCCGGGGATTCCAACGAGCGGGCAAAAGGCCATGGTGACTACAGGGAGGGGAATGGAAAAAGGCAAATGAACGCCGCTTATGTACATTAAATTTTCTAATTTCCACAGTTATTTTCTTTGTGCAAAAGCCCATTTGAACTGTTCATTTGGGCTCTGGGAGTTGCTGTGGCACTCCTAGTTATGTTTGATTGGCTTTAATTTTACCACCGCTGGGGTCGGGAACTTGTTGCACTGGCTGAGTTTTAAGTACCAATACCCGTTTTTTTTTACTAACAGCATGGCCTCAGCAGTTAATGATCCCCATCTCCCAGGCTCACGTTGGCCTCCTGTGGTACCCAGATGGCGTGCTGTGGCCGTGTATGCAGGTTTTCAAGTTTGTCTGACAGCAGTGCTTTGACCTGCCATATATTTTTCTGAAGAAACACTCTCACAGAGCTTGTAGTGTGAGTTTCTCCTGGCTGAGTGTGATGCTTTGGCCTGCCATGTTTATAGATCCCGCCTAGGTGGTGCATGCGTCCTGTCTCTCTGAGACATGCTGCACCTGCAATGTGGGCTTCGAGTATTGCCCATATTTTTAATTGGTTCATCTTAGGGCCCTTTGTAAATGCCTGCTTTTGTTTGGTGAATATGCTTAGTAGTCCCTCCTGGTGGACTTTTGTAACCTCCCATGAGGAATGTCCCTGTTACAAGTACTTTTACTCTTTTTGTTATTTATGATACTATGTGAGCTCTCTTTCTTTCTTTTGTTTTCCTTCCTCTGCTTGTGTTTTAGGATTGTAGGGAGTGTTTGTGTTTTGTTTACTTCGTGCGCTGGCTTGATGAAAGGTTCACAGCTTCTTCATTTGCTGTGCTTGATCTTTCTGCATGACCACCATTCTCTCTTGTTTTTTCACGTTGGGTGCCGTTTTCATAAGTCTTTGTGTTTTTGTTTACTTTGGTTACCAAATTCATATAAGAAAGGCGCGTGGCCTAAGCATGGGCTGAAAATTCGTTCCACTCGCGGAATTTGCGGATTTTCTGCGATTTCGCGATCCGCGAATCTCGCGAAATCGCTTTAAAATCTGCGAATCAGTGGGGACGAATTTTCAGCCAAGCACTTACAGGGTTACAGCAGCAGGTGCAAAAGTTGAACCTGATTTTTTGTAACCTTTTACAAAAGGGTTACAAAGAAATGAACTTCAACTTGGGCACCTGCTGCTGTAAGCCTGTAAGTGCTTCCTGGTGCCTCGTTGCCTACTTGCAACTATTCTCTGACCCTGCTCTGACCCTTGAAGCAGGCGCGACAAAATCCATGTGGAAAAAGTTTTTGCATTTTCTGACATTTTGCTCAATTTAGCATTTTCGGGGGCCTGTTTGGGGGGCTTCCTGGTGTTTGTGGGTGGGTTTCGGGGTCTGGGAGCACTGATGGGTATGGATACTTTTGATTGCAAGAGGTTTGAAGCAAATCCATGGTGACAAAGTGGAGTTAGGGCCTTGCTGCAGAGCGCGCGCGGAGTGATTCTGGAAATTTGCCTGAAAATTTCTAAGTGCCCAGAATAGTTACAAGTAGGCAATGAGGCGCCTGTCACTAAAATTAAACCTCAACAGGAAGCACTGACAGATATAAAAACAAGCATTTGCAATGCAATAGGTCTCGCGTTAGGAAAGTTTGAGCTATTGGTCTTGTAAATGACAATTTTTTTTATTTATGTGTTGGTTTTGAAAATAGCTAAATTAATAGCTTTGTCATTTACAATGCCAATAGTTATAACTTTCGCAAATGTGACACCTATAGCATTTGTAATGCAACATGTTTTGTATTTACGTGACTTAGCTGTATTGGTATTACCAATTACAATGGCTTTTAATTTTTTTTAAATAATTAATACTTAAATAAAAGTGATTTTAATTTATAATGGCAATAGCTTAAACTTTTGTCAATAACTTTTGTGAAGATTATGTTCAGTGTATTTTATTGTGACGAAAATCCAAGAACAGAAGTGAATTAACATCTTTTTATGACATTTGTAATGAAGTTTGAAACATTGAGAGAACATATTTGAACCAGTTGTTGTTGAATGGCTGCACAGATTGATGCTGGGGTGGTGCTGAGTGGTTCTGTGGTGGTGCTGAGTGGTGCTGTGGTGATGCTGAGTGGTGCTGTGGTGGTGCTGAGTGATACTGGGATGGTCCTGAGTGATGCTGGGGTGGTGCTGAGTGGTGCTGTGGTGGTGCTGAGTGATGCTATGGTGCTGCTGAGTGATGCTATGGTGGTGCTGAGTGGTGCTGTGGTGGTGCTGAGTGATAATGTGGTGGTGCTGAGTGATGCTGTGGTGGTGCTGAGTGATGCTGTGGTGGCGCTGAGTGGTGCTGTGGTGGTGCTCATTGGTGCTGTGGTGGTGCTGAGTGATGCTGTGGTGGTGCTGAGTGATGCTGTAGTTGTGCTGAGTGGTGCTGTTGTGGTGCTGAGTGATAATGTGGTGGCACTGAGTGATGCTGTGGTGGCGCTGAGTGATGCTGTGGTGGCGCTGAGTGGTGCTGTGGTGGTGCTGAGTGATAATGTGGTGGTGCTGAGTGATGCTGGGGTAGCGCTGAATGATGATGTGGTGATGCAGAGGGCAGAAAGGCACAAAAAGCAGTCTAACAAAGGGCAGAAGGGCAGAAAAACAAGGGAAAAACGAGTCTAACAGAGGGCAGAAGGGCATAAAAAACCAATCTAACAGGGCAGAAAGGCACACAAACGAGTCTAACAGAGGGCAGAAGGGCACACAAAATGAGTCTAACAGAAAGCAGAAGGGCACAAAACCAAGGGAATAACAGAGGGCAGAATGGCACAAAAAACGAGTCTAACAGAGGGCAGAAGGGCAGAAAAACAAGGGAAAAATGAGTCCAACAGAGGGCAGAAGGGCACAAAAAACGAGTCTAACAGGGGGCAGAAGGGCAGAAAAACAAGGGAAAAACGAGTCTAACAGAGGGCAGAAGGGCACAAAAACAAGGGAAAAACGAGTCTAACAGAGGGCAGAAGGGTACAAAAAACCAGTCTAACAGGGGGCAGAATGAATCCCGCCCTGCGTGTTTGTCGACGAATATGCCACCTTTTTGTGCAATACCTCTACTCAACTGGAGTACTTTCAACTGTCTAATCAGTAAGTGCTCCCTCATTGGCTAAATGTATTGGGGCAGATTTACAATAACTGGCGCATCCCCAGGGATGCGCCAGTTATTGTGCGCCGCAGCTCTGCCACCCATGGTGCGCCGCTTTTACAATGCGGCGCAGCATGTGACAAAAACGGCACAGATGCGTCACGCATCTGTGCCGTAAAAGCAGCGCATTGCTGGAGCTACGTCGAGCTTGCGACGCAGCTCCAGCAATGCTCTGGGAAGACCTATCTCCCCAATGCTGCATCAAGCCTTGCGCCTGCTTCAAGCAGGCGCAGGGTTTTGACGCATCATTGGCCTAAAAGTGACTGAGTGAATTCTTGTAGATTTCACTCAGCCACTTTTAGGAGGCATTCCTGCGCAGGAAAGCCCTCCCCTGCGCCAGAACGCGTCCTGATGGCACAGGGCTTTACAACGTGACGCATCTGTCAGATATGTCACATTGTTAATATCCAGCACCATGGCGCATCTTTTGTGCTGCCGCTGCGTCACAAAAGGTCTCGGTAGAGGGTGGGAGTGGTGAACCAGAGGGTGGCAGTGATGAACCAGATGGTGACAGTGATGAACCAGAGGGTGGCAGGGGTGAACCAGAGGGTGACAATGCTGAACCAGAGGGTGGCAGTGCTGAACCAGAGGGTGGCAGGGGGGAACCAGAGTGTGGCAGTGATGAACCAGATGGTGGCAGGGGTGAACCAGAGGGTGGCAGTGGTGAACCAGAGGGTAGCATGGGTGAACCAAAGGGTGGCAGTGGTGAACCAGAGGGTGACAGTGCTGTACCATAGGGTGGCAGGGGTGAACCAGAGGTGCTGTGATGAACCAGAGGGTGACAGTGGTTAACCAGAGGGTGGCAGTGGTGAACCAGAGGTGCTGTGATGAACCAGAGGGTGGCAGTCGTGAACCAGAGGGTGGCAGTGGTGAACCAGAGGGTCGCAGGGGTGAACCAGAGGGTACTGTGATGAACCAGAGGGTGGCAGTGGTGAACCAGAGGGTGGCAGGGGTGAACCAGAGGGTGGCAGGGGTGAACCTGAGGGTGGCAGTGCTGAACCAGAGGGTGACAGTGGTTAACCAGAGGGTGGCAGTGGTGAACCAGAGGTGCTGTGATGAACCAGAGGGTGGCAGTCATGAACCAGAGGGTGGCAGTGGTGAACCAGAGGGCGAAAGTGCTGTACCATAGGGTGGCAGGGGTGAACCAGAGGTGCTGTGATGAACCAGAGGGTGGCAGTTGTGAACCAGAGGGTGGCAGTGATGAACCAGAGGGTGACAGTGATGAACCAGAGGGTGGCAGGGGTGAACCAGAGGGTGACAGTGCTGAACCAGAGGGTGGCAGGGGTGAACCAGAGGGTGGCAGTGATGAACCAGATGGTGGCTGGGGTGAACCAGAGGGTGGCAGTGGTGAACCAGAGGGTGGCATGGGTGAACCAAAGGGTGGCAGTGGTGAACCAGAGGGTGACAGTGCTGTACCATAGGGTGGCAGGGGTGAACCAGAGGTGCTGTGATGAACCAGAGGGTGACAGTGGTTAACCAGAGGGTGGCAGTGGTGAACCAGAGGTGCTGTGATGAACCAGAGGGTGGCAGTTGTGAACCAGAGGGTGGCAGTGATGAACCAGAGGGTGACAGTGATGAACCAGAGGGTGACAGTGGTTAACCAGAGGGTGGCAGTGGTGAACCAGAGGTGCTGTGATGAACCAAAGGGTGGCAGTCATGAACCAGAGGGTGGCAGTGGTGAACCAGAGGGTGACAGTGCTGTACCATACGTTGGCAGGGGTGAACCAGAGGTGCTGCGATGAACCAGAGGGTGGCAGTCGTGAACCAGAGGGTGGCAGTGGTGAACCAGAGGGTGACAGTGCTGTACCAGAGGGTGGCAGGGGTGAACCAGAGGGTGCTGTGATGAACCAGAGGGTGGCAGTGGTGAGCCAGATGGTGGCAGGGGTGAACCAGAGGGTGGCAGTGGTGAACCAGAGGGTGGCAGTGCTGAACCAGAGGGTGACAGTGGTTAACCAGAGGGTGGCAGTGGTGAACCAGAGGTGCTGTGATGAACCAGAGGGTGGCAGTCGTGAACCAGAGGGTGGCAGTGGTGAACCAGAGGATGACAGTGCTGTACCATAGGGTGGCAGGGGTGAACCAGAGGTGCTGTGATGAACCAGAGGGTGACAGTGGTTAACCAGAGGGTGGCAGTGGTGAACCAGAGGTGCTGTGATGAACCAGAGGGTGGCAGTGGTGAACCAGAGGGTGGCAGTGGTGAACCAGAGGGTGGCAGTGGTGAACCAGAGGGTGGCAGGGGTGAACCAGAGGGTGGCTGGGGTGAACCAGAGGGTGGCAGTGGTGAACCAGAGGGTGGCAGTGATGAACCAGAGGGTGGCAGTGTTGAACCAGAGGGTGCTGTGCCCATACACGACCGCATGGGTAACTTCGCATTGCAAGCGGCCCGCGAACACGCAAAAAGCCCCGCGAACACGCAAAAAAAACCCCAACACACAAAAAATCCAGCGAACACGCAAAAAACAAAAATCCGCATATTCGCACGAATTTGCGGATTTTGCGGATTGCGAATTCGATTTCGCGCAAATTTGCGGAACGTGAATTCGCAAATTTCGCCCATACGTAGTGGCCACTTCATTTGCTTTTCCCCCACAGACCTTGTTTTGCCTCTAGTGACACAGTGTGACTGCCATGAGCACTAGCCAGCACAGCAATGAGCCAGATTTGCTTGTGGAAATGTACAGCGTATTTTCAAGACAACATCCCCGGACTCAGCCGATGCTGCCTCCAGCAGTGGAAATTAACAGCTGATTGCTTGTTTTTTATTATCTTGCCCCACACTATTTTAATTTACCCTTTCCCCACTGGGCCAAAAGCTGATTTTTTTTTACTTTTGAGGTTGCCCAAATATGGTCACTCAGAGGCCCGACATGGTGCTGGAGGGTTGAGGAAACAGAGGTAGAGGTAAACCAACTGAAATGGAGGTGCAATAAGCTGACAACCGAGACTGGGACCAAAGGGGTCTAAAGAATACCCCCGGACAGGAAAGCCTTGTCCATTTACAGCACTGGCCACTGCAGGGCAGCCAACACTAGCGAATCAGTACTAAGCCCCGCCTGCAACCACCCAGATCATACACAGCACTGCTGGCAGCATGTCCAGACAAATAAAGGTTCCTTGAATGCTGCCCCACAGACTAGCTTTCTATGTGAAACCTAGTCAAAACCAATTGGACACTAACGGTATAGGCCAGGACAACTACAACAGATATACATACATCTCCGATGAAAAGTTCGATAAACCATTTCTTTAGTAATGATTCGACATAACATCTGGTCGTTCACAATACTGCTTGTATCTATCTGGGGGAGCAACAACCGATAACAGTTGCGATTATTAAGGGATAGAAATTGTGAGAAGTTGGCTTGGTGTATGCTGACCACTAGTTATAGTGGGCACCTTGTACCAGTCCAAACAACCCTCATTGAAGATTAGGTTAAAGACAACCTTTATTGAAAGCTCTCGTAGTGGTAGCAATGGAGAGCAGCCTTTAGGCTTAGTCTCGAAGGAATGTAAAGCAGCTTGTTTTACCAGTCTATAACCTCCTGAATTACCATATGAAAGGAGAACCACACAGGTGTTATTATAAAAATATGTATTTATTACTAAGCACTCTCATCTAATCTCTTTATGAGATTAGAGCACAAAGTACACAAAATTAAATCTCTAGAAAAACATTAAACAGCACAATACACAATAGGCTCCAGGGGGAGACCAAACCATATACTAAGAAAGTGGTATAACAACCACGACTTGACTAGACACAGTGACTAGAGCACGTAGAATTGCTGGGACCGCAAGGAGCCACCCAAGGTAGTGACACAGGGGACCCATAGGGGACGCGTGCAGTGTGAGAACACAGCCGCGAGCTCCGTACAACTCTAAGGGAAAGTCGTGGTTGGAATTTTAAAGTTTAAGGACACTTAGGAGAAGACTTTGAGCAACCCCTTTCATACTTAGAAGGTTCTAAGGCAGCACCCATGTGAGCACTGGAGTACCCGTGTTACCTAACCCCGGGAAGCCAAGTGCATAGGTGTCAAATGGTGTCGGGAATCTTCGTCGTTTTCAATGGCGTGATGCTAAAAAGTGCTGCTGCCGCGAAGAGGAAAAGTGTCCGGTTGGATCCAAGCCTGGATCGGAGATGAGAAGAACCTGAAAGTAGAGGAGACAGAGTCTGGGTCACTTGCCAGTGACCAGGGGCTCAGCAGACGAATTCCCACCGATGGAGGGTGCTTCAGGTGAGAAGAGGTGATGCTTGACTCTGCAGGTACAGGTTCCAGGAGATGTTGAGGACAACCAAAGTCTGCAGACAAGTCTGCAGACGAGCTGTCCCTGAAGGATGTTGAGTGCTGGGGGGTCGGTGTCTGGATTGAACACCAACAAGCGTTGGCAACTGCAACCCACAAAGTCAGAGAAAATATGCTTTGGTGAGGACCAGCAAGGTCCTGGTGACTCCCCATGTGATGGAGAGTCAGGGCACGTCTGAGCAACCAGGAAAGCCCATTAAATGTTAAAGTTGCCTTCACAGGGACCCACAGGCCAACGGACCAGGGATCGCGAAGGGACCTCAAGAGAAATCACTAAATACTAGCACACGGAACACTTGTGGAGTATAGGCCACTAATCTTCAGTGGAATTACTGCTTGGGGTCCGGACTACAAGTAGCCCAAAGGACAGCTTCAGGGGTGGCTGGGAAGCAGATGCTTCTGCAAATGGACATGGTGCCTAGGGGTTCGGGTTGCACGGTCCCCACGAGGGATACGGGTCTCAGGTTTGCTGAGCACACTAGTCAACCTTGGAGACCCTTGCAAACCCACCTCCTATATTACAAAATTCTTCAGAGTCCTCAGGAGCTTTGGAGTTGCAAACAGGTCAGATGTGTCTTTGGTGCCTGCTTAGCAGGGGAGTAACTCCTTTACTTCAGTCATCTAACACAATGTAGATCGTCGAAATACATGTTTTTTGTAGCAGTGTTTTGTCCAGGTAAATCTGAAGTCCTGTAGCCAGCAGCCACGGCCGGTAGTATGTGTAACTGCAGGGTGGTAACGTAGGGAGGGGGAGGGGCAGGTGGGGGGTTGTAATGTATGGATTACGGACTTTAACAGGTAAGTAAACATATAAATAAATAAAACAAATTTTGTTGCGCGCACTGCATCGCATTTGGTGATGCAGTGCACACACCAAAATTATCTCAGAGGTGGCATAATACATGCTGCAGCCCCTGGGAGGCCTCTGGGGTACCTATGCCCTGGTTATATAGTATACCATATACTAGGGACTTATAAGGGTACCCCAGAATCCAATCTGGATTTAGCTAACGTACATGCAATCAATTTTGAAGAGAAAGCAGCTAGGCTGGGGTCCTGAATAGCAGGATTCCAGCCAGACTAAGTCAAAAACAGCGAAACATCAGAAAAAAGTGGGGGTAACTATAAGAAGCAGATTCTACTCTCCTACAGATATCAGCTATTCAGTAAAGCTCACCCCGCACTTAAGCACATGCGCACTCTTGTCCCATATAAGTAATTGCTACATGTCCACACCCCATGTATATTTTTAGCCTGTTTTTACTTTTTTCAGTGCTCCACAATCAAGCCACTTTGGCTGTACAACTGGGAGTTGTGACCGTCAGAAAGGGGAATGTGCCCGTTATCAACAATCTGCGTAGATTTTCTATGGGTTAGCTGAATAAAAAATATCCTGTGACAAAAAGTTTCCAATCAGCCGGGAAGCACAACTTCAGATTGCTTACATCTTGGACACAGTGTTGCACCAGAGCTCACATTCACTATTTTATGCTGCCAGTTATGCGAAGTCCCTGTCCAATGCCAGCCAACCTGCTTTCAGTTCTCATTAAATTATCAAGCAGATGCAAGCCATCCATCAAGGTCGTTTCAGTTCCGATTCTGAAAACATGAATCGATATAAATGCCATCCCTAGGTTAAAAAAGAAATAAAACCCAATTATATGTGAGAAGGAACAATTGTGTATGTTGTCTTTGAGAAAAAGAGTCTACATTTAAAAGAAAGTTACAAAACGCTCACACGGCATAATAAGAAATATTGTTAAAAAAAGGTCCTGTTTGGAAAATATATCAGTTTGCCTGGGGGTGTTGGTTTGCCTCCAACATATACCACCATTGAAGCCGTACTGCAGGATTAGCAGTTTGCTGGAGGAGGGAGCACAAGCAGCTGTTTTAGAATGCAGGAACGTTTTTAGATTTTGTTAGTTCTTGACTAGGCAGCACATATGCCTATCGCTGATGTTGTAGCACCGAGTATAATGTGCTGCATTGCTAAAAACGTATAAGGTCCCAAAGGCGAGACCTATAGTCTATGCCAATGGGTGATTTAATAATAGTGCTCCCGCTCTGGGTAGTGTTTGCTCTGTAAACATTTTGGAGCGCTGCTTGACCTCTAGTTCCTACGCGTTCTGCTGGGGCCTATCATTTCCTTCACACAGCTTTCCTTCTATTCAGTAGCAGATGGAGTAGCTGCCCCGTGGAATGGGGAGAGAAGAAAAAAAACAAAAGGAAGATTCATCTTTATTATCTTTAAAGTAGCTATTCCATCGCCTGGATTTATTTTATATTTTCACAATTCTTAGTCTATGTTGAGTGCATATTAGGAAATGTAATACTGTGTTGATTCTTTATTGTATGGTTTGTTTTAAATTTTGATTAGGGTCGGGCATTGTTTTTGCTTCATATGTGAAGGTCCCAGAGACTGTATAAAACAGCTTTTGAGTCCTCCCTTCTGTGTTTCTGTGCTTGCAGTGTCTAAATGGGCAAGCATTCAGTGAAAAGTCATAATTTCTCTCCCCAATCTCCGGGAGATAAAGCTTTACATGAAGTTGGGAGCTGCTCACATGGTAAAGCCAGAATTTTTTACCAGTTCCAGACAAAAAGTTCCGGATATGGTTCAATTCCTCCCTGACACATATGAGCAATGCAGGGAGAGACCTGTTTCACTTTACCAATCTTCTTTGGTCTCCTCACAGTTTTCAGTTTCTTCTCCCTCCTCAGTGTCATCTTGGACCAGTGCAGACTATGAGGAAGAAGAACTTGTCTTTTCTGGCTGCTTTGCTACTCCAAGGGGTTAATCCATTCAGAAAGAGGAGATGAAGCGTTTATCTTCCACTGGTCTTCCAACAATCAGCTTTCTATGGATTCAGAGCAACATTCTTAAAGTGGTGACTGGTTTTGGCAGTTTCAGAGGCCTTCAATCCCTAAACATCCTGTGATTCCAGCAATTCTAGGTCGTTTAAAAAGGGAATGTAAGGATCTGGCCAGAGTTACAGTTCCACGTTTTATGAGGAAGTTCTACCTGCTGGCCCTGGGTAATCTGGAACTTCCTCAGACTTTGTCCATTGATCCACTTTTGGCTAATTTGTCAGGTCACCTTCTCTCTTGACTGAGTACATTCTGATTTCTGATCCTGTGGATAGGAAGGCGGAGGGTGCCTCTAAGAGTGCTAATAGTGTACTGAGCTTTGGCATGAGATCATAGATTTATTCTGTTTATACCTCTCAAACTCTGGTCAAAAACATTTAATCTCTTGCTTCAGTTATTCAAGAGGGGGAAGACTGTCCCCAGTTGCTGGCATGAATTGAGGTGCAGGTTAAGTTTAGTTCAGATGTAGTGTTTGATAGTCTCATGGCCTCGGCTGATGGCCTCCATGGAGTGCTCACTGCCAGGCGCCACATTCTTGCGCTACACAGATCATGTGTATTCATATTTTTACCTTCATTTCAGATTGGCTATTTAGGAATCACTATATAAAGGTAGACCACATTAAGACTTAGTTGTGATTTGATTATCCTTGACACGAACCCGGATTCCAACTACTATGTAGATTAGAATCTTTTGGTCCTGATGAATTGCCATCTGATCATTTCTGAAAAAAACAGCAAGAAACATATTAACCTTCTGATTCTTTTGAGCTACCAGAGATCATTGCCTCTACAGTTAGCCACCACGTTTTTAATCAGACAAGTATACTCACCTATTAAAACGTGTTTTACATAACTACTTAGTCTATTTCAACAACACCCTTCTTATGCGCTCACAACTCACCACACCAATCTTCACTTAACAGCACAACATGCCCACCTCCCAAATGGGTTTTGGAACATAAGATCTCTGATAAAGCGCCACTTCGCAGGGGGCCAACAGGCATTGCAGCGCCGGATCAACAAGGACCATGCCCTATGATGAATAATAGTACTAGAACAGAGCCACCCAATAATCCCACCAGGACTGGGTAATGTCAATCATATAAGCTAAATGTCCAGGTAGGAATCATTCACAGTATAAATTTTACATTCAACAGTGTCATAACTATGATCACTCAATTAGGGAAGGTAACCGAGGGGTTTCAGCAACAACAAGAATGAATAGTATCAAAAATATATATTTATTTTTTGATTTTCAATCATAGAATTTTTTGTATTTTTCAATTTTATCCAGAAATTAAGAGTCTGGCAACATTAAACCACCAAAACCATATATCACAAATCATATGGTGGCACATAAACACCTTTACCACATAGTGTGGACACAATAAAGGGACCACATGCACATTATTACATATGCAGCATAATTCACAAAATATTGTTTCAAGTGAATTATACAGTATGGTTGTATAAAAGGTGTTAGGCGTCGACGTTTCGATCCATGTTGGTCAAAACGATCCAAAGGACCATCTTCAGGACAGAAAGAGTTGCACAGAGGTATCTAATACAAACATAACAACACGACATCATCAGTGAAACCCTAGGGTACACGGAGATTTTTTGCAGCTCAATACAAAGAACAAAGTGACAAAACACTTCACTAGGACATGACTAGGTGTGGCATGCACCTTCAGACAACCACCAAGTGCACGCAAACCAACCTACTTATACAAATGTGCCAAAGAAGAAATATGCCAAAGAAAGAACCATGTGACTAGTGCCTCCAGGATTCTATTACTACAATGCCAGGAAAGTTCTACCTTATAGATAAATGCACTGAAAGGTGAGATGACCCATATATCAAGCGTGCACTACCAAGTTTAACCTATGTAGTGTATAGTACTTACATACAGCCAAAACGCCTCACAGGTCGTTCTGTAAATCAGTAAATGAATAAGTAAATAACGCTGCTTGAGCGGTAAAATTCTCCCTTAGTTCTACAAACGTGCACGTAAGATCACTTACATTCTGGCGGCCGCCCGAACCTCTGAAAAACAAACAAGTCCATAATCAGGAACCTCCACACGCCAGAACTACCTTAACTCCAGTACTATCATGCCTCAAAACTTACTTCGCTGGCCAAGAGACGCCGGCTCTAAGGAGTCCGTGTGTCTTCTCCGGGTACAATCGCGGAAACCATCAACTTCCGCATACAACGTAAATAACGTTAGGCGTCATGACGTCACTTAGACAGTGAACTTGGCGGCCATCTTAGAGTGGTCTGGAAGGCTAGGTTGTCTCCTTGTACCCTTTACACACTCAATAACAAACCATTTCATATCAGTGGGAGCATGTGACATGTTATTAAAATGCTCAACCAGTGGCGCCGTTTGGATTTTGCATCTGATGCGGGACTGATGTTGTGTTATGCGTTTCCTTATTTCCTGTGTTGTTTTACCTAGGTAATTCAGGCCACAAGGACATTGGATACAATAGACCACATTTTTGGTCATGCAATTTGAATGATGTTTCAACGTCATCTGTCTCCCATTAATGCAGCAGGTTTTGGTTACTTGTGTGGTCGCACAAGCTGTGCATCCACCGCAGGGAAAATGTCCGACAATGGGTGCCAGGCCCCACATGCTAGTTAGGGTATTGATCTTAGGTTCCCTATAGGCTTTGACCAAATGGTCACGTAGACATCGAAAGTGTGTAAAGGGTACAAGGAGACGACCTAATGTGGAAAAACTGCTTGCTCAAAGAGAGAACAAACTGATTTGGTTATGCGATACAGTAGAGAATGGGCTGAACACGCTTATTGAATGGAATTCATTGGCCACCTCTATATAGGTGTCTTCCGAGTCTGGACTGTCACATACGGCTGTATGTGATAATGAATTATGAACCTGATTGGAGTAGAGAACGTTTTTGTATTTTGGTTTAGTTATAAGTTTTATTAGTCTGTTCTTAAATTCTTTTCATTGTTTTGTTGCCACACGACTAGTAAGCCTTCCAGACCACTCTAAGATGGCCGCCGAGTTCACTGTCTAAGTGACGTCATGACGCCTAACGTTATTTACGTTGTATGCGGAAGTTGATGGTTTCCGCGATTGTACCCGGAGAAGACACACAGACTCCTTAGAGCCGGCGTATCTTGGCCAGCGAAGTAAGTTCTGAGGCATGATAGTACTGGAGTTAAGGTAGTTCTGGCGTGTGGAGGTTCCTGATTATGGACTTGTTTGTTTTTCAGAGGTTCGGGCGGCCGCCAGAATGTAAGTGATCTTACGTGCACGTTTGTAGAACTAAGGGAGAATTTTACCGCTCACGCAGCGTTATTTACTTATTCATTTACTGATTTACAGAACGACCTGTGAGGCGTTTTGGCTGTATGTAAGTACTATACACTACACAGGTTAAACTTGGTAGTGCACGCTTGATATATGGGTCATCTCACCTTTCAGTGCATTTATCTATAAGGTAGAACTTTCCTGGCATTGTAGTAATAGAATCCTGGAGGCACTAGTCACATGGTTCTTTCTTTGGCATATTTCTTCTTTGGCACATTTGTATAAGTAGGTTGGTTTGCGTGCACTTGGTGGTTGTCTGAAGGTGCATGCCACACCTAGTCATGTCCTAGTGAAGTGTTTTGTCACTTTGTTCTTTGTATTGAGCTGCAAAAAATCTCCGTGTACCCTAGGGTTTCACTGATGATGTTGTGTTGTTATGTTTGTATTAGATACCTCTGTGCAACTCTTTCTGTCCTGAAGATGGTCCTTCGGATCGTTTTGACCAACATGGACCGAAACGTCGACGCCTAACACCTTTTATACAACCATACTGTATAATTCACTTGAAACAATATTTTGTGAATTAGGCTGCATATGTAATAATGTGCATGTGGTCCCTTTATTGTGTCCACACTATGTGGTAAAGGTGTTTATGTGCCACCATATGATTTGTGATATATGGTTTTGGTGGTTTAATGTTGCCAGACTCTTAATTTCTGGATAAAATTGAAAAATACAAAAAATTCTATGATTGAAAATCAAAAAATAAATATATATTTTTGATACTATTCATTCTTGTTGTTGCTGAAATCCCTCGGTTACCTTCCCTAATTGAGTGATCATAGTTATGACACTGCTGAATGTAAAATTTATACTGTGAATGATTCCTACCTGGACATTTAGCTCATATCTATGATGAATAATGGCACCCATCTGGATCTGGGTGTGAGAGGGCTCTGGTTACTAAAGGAATGGACCCCAGCTGTTTCCTTAGACACGGATTGACAGCATTTTCTCCCCTTCTCCTTGTTTCTAAGGAACTGCATACCTTTGCTGATAGACTTGATATTCGTTAGAGGCATGTATGCTGGACCTACCTGCGCTCCTGGTCCCTCTCTCTTTGTAATATATATTTTTTCATTGCCATCACCTCTGCTAGGAACATAGGTGAATTAGGTTCACTTCAGTGCTGTTATTCTTATTTGAGGATTTTTTAGGTTAGGACAGTTTTGTTCTATCGTCCAAATTTTTGTCTCAGAGAGTAACTCTTCTTTTTGCAGGAATCGGGAAATAATGTTGCCCTCTTTGGAAGATGAGTCTTCTACATATTCCACAGTGGCAAGTCTTGATGTGGTAAGAACAGCTGATTTTAGGGAATCAAATAATTTATTTGTCAATTTTGGTCCTGCAAGACAGGGATCTAAGAACTCTAGGGCCACTTTGGAAACTTAGATTACATTTGTGATTACCTTAGCTAATAAGCAGTCAGGTAAAGATTTCTATATGTTGTTCTAGCTCATTCCACAAGAGGCATGACTGCTTCTTGGTTCAGTGGGCTGGAGTTTCTATTTTGGACATTTGTGCTTCTGCAACATTGGCTTCTCTATCTATATTAATTTCTCATTACATGTTTTTATTTCACACAACCAAATGAGCTTCAATTTGGTTCCAATGTTCTTTGTAAAGCAGATTTTTGCTACTCATTGTGATTTATGTGTTGTATTAACATTTATTTTTCTGTGATACTGGGAGTGTTTCATTAAAACACTTTTCTATGCATTATTCTATTGTAATTTATTTTGGGTGTGCCTTTTTTTCTTAGAGGATTGACGAGAAGATTTTGTGTTTGCTCACACAAATTCTACTATTGTAAGGAATAGGAGAGGAAGAGGATGAGGAGGTAATGCTTGGATTACTTGCTGGTAATCTTCATTACTCCAATTCCCTCTTCCTCGTCCCAGTACTTACCTTCCACCCTCCCTACCTTGGAGCCTTCTTTTCAAAAATGTATTTTGAGCTTGGGTAGAGCTCAGGAATTGGTAAGGGGGAGGAGGGATCCTTTAGGGATAGGCCTAGGATGCAAATTAGGATAAAAATAAGACAACTTGGGGAATTGTGAGAAAGGGGATGGAGCGTGAGGTAAACCTCTCATTGTAAGTACTGGAACAAGGAAAAGAGAATCAGAGTAATTACATTTAGCGGTAAGTAATCCAGGCATTCTGTTACATCACTGAACACAGTCCTCTCAAAGGGAGTTGATTCTGCGAACATAATGGAAAGACACTACCGAGAAGATGCAATCACCCTGCACATGCAGCAGATGCCAAGCCATTAACTGACACCCACATCCATCACCCTCACAGGAGCCGTGCACGGCCCGGGTGGCTTCAGTAAAGCCTTCAGATGCTGCGCTGTTTGCAGCGGGCTCAGGATGCATGGCACTCCGCGTCTGCAGTACCCTCAGGCTGTTTTCAGATTTCCCAGTGGCATATTTTCAGTTCATTAAATATGTATTTGCATTTAGTTTTTACCATACGCTGCATAACTTCTGTATATTACATCAAAATGATATGTATGTAACTATTTCGAGACGGGCTCTGAATGATGGAGCGTAGACTGGCACAGTTCTGAGCACCACAGCCACATCCGTTCCCACTGCAGCATGATGCGGACGGCACGGCGGACTTTACCGAACTATAAAGTGCATTAGAACGCGCCATATGTGGACACAGTGCATTGATGGACACAGTACTTTGGGACATCATGATAATACATTAAAAGAAAGGAAAACTGCATGGAAGTCAGGTATGTTAAAAGGCACATTACCAGTGCTTTAAATGGGCTGGTAATGTCCGGTACGGAGTACCGGCACTTTTTTATTTTGATAGGGGGAGTACCGGCATAGTTTTAATTGGAGAGCACTTCTCAGAAACAAGCAGGTACTCTAGCACAGAGTACCTACACTTCCATTTTTCCATTTAAAGCACTGCATATTACTACTGAAATAAGGCAGCTATGCAAGACAGTTATTAAACAATGCGTTTGAAGATGCATTAGTATAAGATGTAGAGAATGTATTTTAAATATTTAAGACTTTTGTAGTGTATATATATATATTTATTTTTTTACGGAGTTTTATATAGGGCGAACTTGACCCGGTATTTGGTCTCAGAGCGCTTTACGGGGAGATTAAGTAATTTGCCCAGAATCACAGGATGTTCAGCATCATTGCTGAGACTCAAACCTGGTTCCCCAGATTAGAGGTTGACCACCCTAGCCGTTAGGACAACTCCTCTACCCAATGTTTAATTTTAAATAATATTTTGACATATATTTTCTTACAAATATATCTTTGAGGCATGTTTTAGCATATGGCAAAAAGATTTGACATGAGACTAAAGCATATGGCCATGTCCATTCAGTGAGGTGACCACTGCAGTTCTGTCATTGGGGCTACATCTCAGCTGAGAAGCAGTGCAGAATCATATTCGAAAGCTGCCCAGAATGGGTGGTGCACCTATACATAGCAAGTAGCAAGACCAAAATTGAAGAAAAAATAAAGCATGGACGTGAGGTCCATGTGGAAATACTGTTAAATTGCACTAAGTGTTACTGATGCAGTTGAGTCCTAACTAATGGCACCAACAAGAAGGAAAGGCCAAAGCCTTCTTACAATCACTACAGTATAATGCAAAGAGGTGCTCTGAATGTAAATCTAAGGGTAACACTGAGCATGAACTCGTGGGCACTTTGAGCGGACTGACAATCTTTTTTCTTGTCCCTTGCACATTCTTAGGTTAAAGTAACAGTTAAAGACTCCAATAAAGGAGACGTCATGTATTCCAAATGGGTTTGTTTATAATACGCCACTTTCAATCAGGGTAAAACATGGTTTCTTGTTAGGAGAAACAAGTGCCTCGTGGAACCAGAAAGTGACGGCTGTACTGAGTACTTTAATGCTGGCTACCAGTCACTGTTTGTTTTTTTCTAAAAATGTATGAAAAAAGAATGAGGAATATGTTTAAGGCAAATAGAACAAGCATTTACAATGCAATGGTTTTTCCTTTGTTAAAGTTAGAGCTATTGGCATTGCTCTTGACATTATTTTTATTTATGTTTTTTTAACATAAATAAATGGCATTGTCATTTACAATGCCACTAGCTTTATCTCTCGCAAATGACACACACAAACACACACAGAGCCCCCCCCACACACACACCCACACAGAGCCCCCCACACACACAGCCACACAGAGCCCCCCACACACACAGCCACACAAAGCTTCCCACACACACAGCCACACAAAGCTTCCCACACACACAGCCACACAGAGCCCTCCACACACACCCACACAGCACAAGCAGCCAACAGGGGCACACGGAGGCACAAGCAGGCAACAGGGGCACGAAAACGGAGGCACAAGCAGGCAACAGGGGCACACGGAGGCACAAGCAGGCAACAGGGGCACGAAAACAGAGGCACAAGCAGGCAACAGGGGCACACAGAGGCACAAGCAGGCAACAGGGGCACACAGAGGCGCAAGCAGGCAACAGGGGCACACGGAGGCACAAGCAGGCAACAGGGGCACACGGAGGTACAAGCAGGCAACAGGGGCACACGGAGGTACAAGCAGGCAACGGGGGCACACGGAGGCACAAGCAGGCAACAGGGGCACGAAAACTGAGGCACAAGCAGGCAACAGGGGCACACGAAAACTGAGGCACAAGCAGGCGACAGGGGCACGCGGAGGCACAAGCAGGCAACAGGGGCACACGAAAACTGAGGCACAAGCAGGCGACAGGGGCACGCGGAGGCACAAGCAGGCAACAGGGGCATACGGAGGCACAAGCAGGCAACAGGGGCACACGGAGGCACAAGCAGGCAACAGGGGCACACGGAGGCACAAGCAGGCAACAGGGGCACACACACTTCACAGCTCAGTGGGCTCTGAGCAGTCTTTACCTTTGCAGATTGACCAGTTGCGCAAACTTACATTTAGTTTCACACAAGCAGGGACCCTGGCAAGACGACCTGTCTAGTTGTCTGCCTCCTTCTTAGTTTTACAGCAGAGGAGACCCCTTGCCTTTTATTGTAGCTGAAGCATTTTGCTAACGGAATTAACCATCCCGGGCGGTTATCTTTTCACAACAAGTACGGTGAACTGTTTTCCAGGAATTAGAAAAGTATGGGCATGTTGTTTCAAACGAGAAAAGGGCTTATCTGAAGTGAGTGGCATAGTAAAACATAGCCACAAATTGAAAGAGGTTAAAACAAGAATGACAAGGAAGAAAATTGTAAAGCAGTACCTCAATCGCAGCAGAAGGCCAGTAGTCAACTGAAGCAATCAGTATGTGGCCCATGCTCTAGCCTAAAGAAGTGAAACCAGCACCTGATAGCTAAATTAAAAGGCAGCAGATAAGAGCAACAACGAAGGCAATGAATGTTAACCAATAGGTGGGCTGCAAGCCCCTTGTTGCATACAATAATATATTTTGCAAGCGAGACCTGAAAAGGAGCATCAGGGAAATCAAATAGTCACCTAGGCTCACAAAAACAAGCAGGGAAGCTGGGTCATGTTTTCTAGTTGTGTATTTCATCCACTAGCTGGATATATTGTAATCCTGTTTTACATCAATGATGGACTGTCTCATTCTTGGCACTGGAGGTTAGAGTGTGTATGGCAGACAGAAGCCACATGAAAACATGCTTCGAGGGTGCAAGAGGACATCGAGCAGAGTCTGGCTTGAGCTTTCAGCGGAACATACATACTTTATGATCCCCCGTTATAGCTTGAATGCCAGTTTTATATGAGCCTCCTCGTATGACTCCCTCTAAAAAACATCTAGCGGCGCCCCTGCAAGTCATCAGGCACTCGTTCAGTGAATCTCGTATAATAGAGCAAATGTAAAGTTCAGTTCTGACTATTAACTACGTATACTTGCACTTAGAAAATGCATATCTAATAACTGCTGGCCTAAAATAATGGCATGACCAAGTAAACAACCTACACAGGAAAAGCGTTTGAAAGGGGCATGATGGCAATGGAGAACAGCAGCTAGACACCCACCGAAGACGTAGATCGTTCATCCAGACCGAGTGCCTCCCTTGGAGGATGACTGGCAAATAACCGAGACAAAAGTTCATCTTGGAGTGACGTAGCAAATGTACCCACATGCCACGCAGGTTGCAAGAGTTAAAAGCGTAGGGCTTACACTTATTTGACGAGACTAAACGTCCGAAAACCACCTCTCTTAAAATGAAGAGCGAACGTTTAGACTCTCGCCTCTCTCTACAAGCTGCGATCCCAACTATCGGGCACTGTAGATAAAAAGTATCAGAAGGACCGCAACAGCTATTAAAGCCCGACTGAGGAGGATTAAGTAGGCCTGCTCCACACACATGCCGAGGATAACAGTCCGAGAGCACGACCCGCTTCGCTGGTGAGCAGGCAGTTTGCAAAGAAAGGTTGGGAAACCCGCACAAGCCATTTTGGAGACTCCATGCTCAGACAGCGAAGCGTTTATCGATCCCATCCGAACACCAGGAGTTACTAATTAACCTGCACTTCTTTGGGAGCAGAAACTGGCAACATGCAAACTACCGCTCAGACGCCAGGGAGCTTCAGGCTTTGCATTTATTACAAACGTGAAGAAATGTCTGTTTTCGAAGTACACCGTACACACAAACTTTTCTCACACTAATCAAGAGGGGAAAAAATGGGAAGTGTCAGCCATTTAGGAGAACGGAAAAATAAACGTTGAGCATGGGTTCAATTCAAATGGAACCACGCGCAGGTGGTATTTACAAGACTACTAAACCGTAACAAGCTTATAAACCCCACCGAGAGAAGCTTGCAATGATTTATATGAAATAAAAGGTGTCAAGCGGCGATGAACTTGTGCCTCGTTGGTTAATAATAACTTTGATTCATCCATTGATCAATTAAATCTACTAGCTTTTAATCAAAACCAACATCATCCACTTTAAAGACCACATTCAATAGTTCTTCTAATCTCGCACAGACAAAGTAAAATGCCTTCCGATTGTCATGCATGCGATCAGACAGAAAATACACTTGTCTCATGCAAGCCAATGTAATTCCAAAATCAAAGCATCAAAGCCTAGGAGTTACCTGTACTAGTTTACTTGAGCATTGCACAAACCCGCTTCCGCCAATGTAATTCCAAAATCAAAGCATCAAAGCCTAGGAGTTACCTGTACTCGTTTACTTGAGCATTGCACAAACCCGCTTCCAATTTTACAAATAAGTGTACGGACATAGAAAAGCAGCCAAATCACCAAGGACGCACAACGAAGTCAAGTGTGAACAAGCATTTACAATGCAACGGAGGGGGGGCGGAAAGGCACGGAGAGTGGGAGGGGGGCGGGAACGGCCACACACTGACAGCGGAGGGGGAGGGAGGGGGCGCGAACAGACACACACGGACACACTGACAGCGGAGGGGGGGGGGGGAGCGGGAACAGACACACACGGCAAAAAAAACAAAGCACTCACGCAAGCAGGAAGGCGGGTGCCGGCTCAATGCCGGACCAGATTCGGGGGCGTTCTCGGCTTTTGGCTGACGTAGCGTGACGTCGCCAAAAGCCAAAAATTCTCGGGAACGCCCCCGAATCTGGTCCGGCATTGACGGACAGAGCCAACTCCCAATGGTTAGCCTCCATTTATGGAGCTAGCCAATGGGAGGAGGGGGCGTAGACCCGATTCCACACACAGATCATAAGATTTTTCCTAGCGCATGCGTACTTTGTACGTATGCATCGCTAGTCAAAACTTAAAAAGGTTGACTATGGAGTGAGAGGAGCCAGTCAAAGAACCACGGTGGAACCAAAGCACTCCTCCCCAAAGTCAAGACACCCCAAAATGTACCTCAATCAGATCTCTCAAATTTATTTGAATTGGAGACGGTGCTAAACCACAATTTCATGAGGCGATGAAAATAAGTGGTTCAGAGTCAATTCCATGAACACTTGCAAATGCAGAGTTATACAAAGTATGTCAAAATCAGAAAATATTCTAAGTCCTAATGGGCATCAAAATCAGAAAGAAGTGGGCAGCATTAAGGAAAGCTCTGGCTCCCCTCCAAAATCAAGGAGTTTTCATTCACGATTCTTGCATAGGAAATGCAAAACTTTGCAAAATCATTGTAGTGTGAGCAGTCAAATCATTTCTTCAGCAAACCAGAGCACATGGAAAAATAAATGTCATTAGCTTAACACCTGAGCACTATCCCATTTTCTTGAATAACTATTCAGCACCCTCTTTTTAATACCTTCCAAAGATGTTCAAACAAACAAGTTACATTTACAATGTCATACTATTTTAATGAGTAGATTTCATTGAAGCAAAGGAAGACATAATGATAACTTGCCAGTTACACCCCAGTAAAACAGTTCCCTGTGACCAAAACAATTACAACAGTGAAGAATATTGTAATACAGGGCACCTTAATTGCGTTCTGTGGAGCTTGTGAGGAGAGGATGTGTGCAGGGTTAAGAACACTGAATGAGTGACAGAGATGGCCTCCATCCTCCTTAAAATAGCTTTCTTCATAAAAATATAGCCTAACTAGACACATCAAAATATAATACTCTTCTACACATCGCAGGCAAACTGTTTCAAAAGCAATTGTATTAAATCAGTCTGGATATGTGAAATCATGTGTATAAATGCATATTGCACATTCTTAATGTTGTACAAAAATATAACTCCATAAAAATGTTCACACCACCTCACCTGTGTTCCAAAATGAATCAGTCAAGAAGAGAATGAACGTATTGAAGTATAAAGTAAGTCACAATGAGCAACAGTTCTTTTGGACAGATCCTGTATCTTTCCAGTAATCACAGCCTCTACTATCTAGCACAATTAAGGGATATTTGCATATGCATAGTCTCTGAGATATAGGGGTCAATCACAATATCTTCTAAAAAGTTGCACACTAGAAGTGAGTTATAGGCAGGGCCCCATTCCTGACCCATCAAGGGCTGATCTAAGAGTATAACCGGTGCAGATTAGGCGATTTATGGAAAAGGAACCCAAGAAAGAACTATAGAGTCGTAATGGACTGAAAAACAGGCCCGCTCTATAGAGAACCCCTCGTACAACCAATGTCTGTAACTGTGGCTCTTCAGGAAGACATTAAATATTATACACCAGTGGAGAGATCCATAACTGATTCCAAGTTTCCTCAAGGTATAACGCTATGCTTAATGCTATTTAGCCACATAAAATCGACCAAGCGGCTTTACAGCTGTGGAGAAAAGAGCACCAGTAACCCAAAAAGAAAGTGGGTTGGTCGGATGAAGAGTGACAGTCTGGAGGACCTTAGGGAATACTATTGAGCCCTCATAAATCCCCAAAACAGTGCACACACAAAATTATGAAATAATACCTCATGAGCAATCACAGATTATAGGTGATGCTAGAAAGAAAGCCCCACTACAGAAAGGGAACTGGCATGGATGAGAGAGGAAATGGGTTCAATTATTTGTTTTAAAGAATTTTCTATGAAAGTGAAAAGACTGAGCAGTAAGAAATTATCCATCGAGATAAACGCACATCTGGGTAGATCAGGGGTCACATTTGCCAGAGTCAGTCAGTCAGCCAAATACACTTTATTCGATTTGTTAAAAATCATAAAAGGCATAAAACATTTATATACAGAAATAAAAACACATATTTCATAGATTTACAAACTCCATGCGAGGGCATTTAAGCAAAAAGCGATACAAAGAGCCAGTTTATATACAATGTGCATGAAACAACTAATTGGGAGATATAAATCCACTAGAAGGCACATTTCTTGTTTTTATTCTACATGCTGCCACTAAAAGACTAGCCACCCAAAATATGATGCGCGTACTACTCAGAGACTGTAAATAGGCTAAGGCAGGCCTGTCCTGAACAAAGCCGGCCTCTCTTAAGATTGGTACCAAATATTTTTGCCTTATGTACGAATAAAATCCGCAAAACATGATAAAATGCATGGTGTCCTGTGCAGAAAATTTATCACAGTTACAACATGGACCCCCTTCTGGTTTACACCATGATTGGTAGCTGCCTAATTAAAAGTGAATCAGGTTAAATCTAAATTTGATTAACAAAAGTCTATGAAAAGGCTTGGTTACAATCCTAAGGTATGGCTCCAGTGAGGGGGAAATTAGTAGTGTATAATGCGATCTTACAGTAGATTTTAACAATTCCTGCTCCTCACAAGCCAATCTAACCCTATCCATGAAATGCTTTTTGATCCAATTGACGTCCTCCCTCCTGATACTGGATGGTAATAAGAAGAGTTCCGGACGGCCTAGCTGTGCGAAGGTGTATCTCACATATTGCAGCCTGGGTATATTCTTCGCATGGTCCAGTGACATGACATCGGTCAGGATAGCGTGGTTAAGGGTTAATTCATGATTAAGCCATGTCTTTACCCAGAATAGTAATGGGGCCAATTTGAGCTTGTCGGTAACATAGTCCAGGCCCACCTTGCAGTGAATCGAGAAGGTGGTGGTGGACTGGGGAACGGACAAGAGGAGTCTCAGAAACCTGTTTTCTGCTCTTTGGATCATATCCTGCGACACATATCCCCATAGGGATGAACCAGGCATAGCAATTGTGATGCATTTGGTATTGTAGACATTTAAAATAGCCTCCATGGGCCTGGCCCCCAACCTTTTCGAAAACCCCATAAGGGCAGACGTGGCTCTAGCCACAGATATACTCTTGGCCTTAATTTGGGGGCCCCACGAGCCCTTGTCATGAAAAACAACCCCCAAATAGGAAAAAACTGTAACCCTGGAGACCACCTCACCCTTGCACACAAAAGATTTAGACTTGCACTTATTTCTATGGAGACCTACAACCATCGTGTGGGATTTTTTTGCGTTCATTTTTAAATCTAACCGGCCCATAAAGGCGCTGAATAGATCCAACAAAAGCTGGAGACCCACCCCAGTGCGGGCTATCAGGACTGCATCGTCTGCACATAGGAGGGCCGGTATCCCTTCATCTTCTACACGCAGAACGTCCCCCTCCACTGCCTCTAGAGGGTTTCCCAGGTCATTAATATAGATGGTAAAAAGGAGGGGGGCCAGGATGCAGCCCTGGTGCACTCCTCGCTCCGATTTAAAACGGCTCGTGCACCTTCCCTCCTTGGTGACCCTTACTGTTGCAAACAGCTCCTGGTGGAGGGACGCCATAAAGTTCACAGGCAGCTTATCAATCCCGATCTCCAGTAAAATATCCCACAATTTTGCCCTGTTTACTAAATCGAAAGCCGAGGAGAGGTCCATAAAGGCCAAGAACAATGATCCCTTCTTGGCTACCGTATACTTTGAAATTAGCAAATGCAGGTTAGAACACTGGTCCAGGGTGCCTCTCTTCTCCCTGAATCCAAAACGGATGTTTGATAGACCTCTCCTTCTCTCGATGTTATCCCTTAATTTAGACAATAAGACTCTGCCTAGTATCTTAATTGCAGAGTCTAAGAGAGAAATGGGTCTATAACACCCCGGGTCACACGCTGCCCCTTTTTGAAAATTGGCGCAATAATTGAGGTGGACCATGTTGTAGGAAAGACTTTGCCATTTGCAGCAGAAAAAACATGCGTTAGGACCCTGGCCCATAGTTTTGGAGAGTGTCTATACAGATCAGCGGGGACGCCGTCCCGCCCCGGAGCCTTGTTCTTGGAAGTCTCCAGAATTGCTCTCTCCAACTCGGCTTGATCAAAGAGTAGGGGAGCAGACTCTGGTGCCACCCAAGAGCAGCCTTTGGCTCGGCATTTGTGTCACCATACACCTGTCCGAAATGACTGAGCCATTTGTCATCGGGGATGACGCAGTCCATGACTGCGTTATCTAGCTCTGAAAAGAAGGGCTGATTAATTGTGGCCCAAAACTGGGTACTATCATGCAGAACGTCAATAGAGAGTAGTTTCTCCCAAGTTGCATTTTTTATTTCCTTTTTCCTCTCATTTATTATTTGCTTTTACTCCTTCCTTAAAAAGGCGACACCTGCCTTATCTCTCAGGGTGGTTTTTAGTGCTAACATTAGTGATCTATGGGCTCTTGAACACTTGGAGTCAAACCATCTGTGGTGATTATTACCACCCTGACCTGATTTGACCGTCAGAGCATCAGAGATTTGTACACAGATAGACTCGAAAGACCCCATTATGTCAAGGTTTGTGGCATTTTGGTCCTGACAAATCATTATATTGCTCTCAATTTTCGGGAGTAGTTCTTCGGTGAATTGTCCAGGGACTACTTTTGCCCATTTTAAACTTCTCCCTTGGTCCACAGGGCGTAGAGCTGGCCCTGGCGGCATTGTGGGAAACTTTGAGCCCATGGAATCACCCCACTGCACCTCGAGCAACACCGGGTTGTGATCAGTATATATTGAGACAGTTGCTTTATAGGACACAACCCTATGTAGAATACCCGGGGTCAAAAAGATGTAATCTATCGCAGAGCCGGGGTCAGTACCCTTATAGGTGATTGTTCTTACCCCCCCCCCCCCTCGGTGTTACAGGGTTCAAAAAGATAAAAAAATTGCCACCAACTCTTCAAGGGCCTCCCCTGACTTTGAGTGCTCGAAAAGGGGGCGGCCAAACCCAATGGACCCTCATGTTCACCAATGGTGCACAGATCTCCACAGAGGTGTATATTAAAGTCACCCAATAAAATAAACTCGAAATTAGTGTGATTATTTTGACTGAAAGTAAAAAGAAAATTTCCCAGGGCATCAATGTGTTCAATTCCATTGATCCTAGTCCAAGAATTATAAAAATTAATTAAAATAATTTTACGAGTGGGGGAAACTGCCCATTCCACAATTAGGAGGTTCGGTGAGCTAGTTTTGATCATATATAGGGTCCCCTTGAGTTTGAGTGAGAAAAGGGAGATAAGGCCACCCTTCGCTCTTCCAGCAGTACTAGGGACAGCCAGGACGGCAAAGCTAGTGAAGCTGTCTAGCCAAAAACTGGAAGTAGTATCCCATGATTCTTGGAAAGTATAATGTCATGGCCAATTACAAAATCCGCCCAGGCCACGTCTGCCCTTTTAGCTCTAATTCCGGCTATGTTCCAGCAAATAATTTTGCAGACTGCTGGCTCGTCACGGGCAAAGGCCCTAGGCGTGACAGACTGCATTGAGACTGGCTGTCAATCATTTTCCTCCAGTGCCGAAAGAGGGGCAAAACGATTGCTCAGGGATGGCCCGCCACCCACCATGGGTGTATGTAGTGGCTGCAGAAGTGAGACTGCCTGAGTTCCTAACCCCCTTCTTGGGTGATGTATATGTGTGAACCCATCTGATCTTGCCCCTCTCACTACTGGGGTCATACTCCTCCTTAACAGGGCTGGGCGAAAGTCCACGTGATGGGTGCCTAAGGATGGATAGAAAAAACCCAAAGGCACCGGTCTCATGTGACTTGCCTCTGATATATCTGTACCATCCCAAAATAAACAATCAGCCAGATTGGGGCTGTCAAAGTTTATTATGACACAGTCCCCCTGAACAATCTTTGGGCGTCTCCCAATCCAACTTACCCTGCTAGAGAATATGACTCTATTTGAAATGTTACTCCCACCGCGGCTAGCTTCCACACACCACATTTTAGCCTTGTTTATTAGATCCTGAGCGGATTCACGCTCACCCTCGACTAATGGAGGTACGCCGATAACGCTTTATTTGAATCATTTTCACTGAACTGCATTTTATTTATGAAAACTTAATCGACCTCAAGGACCCAATAATTGCAGTCTTTTCCTTTAATATAGCTATAAGTTGGGTTTCATTTTTATGCCTTTATAGTATATACATTTCTATAAAACATATAATCATGTATATCACATTTGGCCCTGCATCCCAATCGACCACGCTGTAAGCTTGACGTGTAGTTTCCAACCTATGATAGGAACTACCAGTTTGTGGATGACATAACCATTGGGATTCAATGCCCCCCTCAGGATAGGTTGTCCTGTAGGCCAGCCAACTCACAGTGCCACCATAAGTACCCCTAAACTTAGGCTGGTAACAAATGGTTCCGGCAACCACTGAACATGGCAACCCTGATCCCCCAAGGAATCATGGTAACAGATCTAGAACCCTTTTGCATAGTCACTTGTGCTCTCTTATTCTCAGAGAAAGATACAAGGAATACACAGTAAAACGTTTTCAATGTTTATTGAACGAATGTGATTCTTGTATAGAATATATATGATGCAATGATCAATAGACAGAAGGAGAAGAATGTGATTAGGAGTATAAAGGCAGTGAACAGGATAAAATGTTCCACCATTGTGTTAATACAGTGTTTATATGCAGGCATATAGAACAATTTAGAAATCTGGAGTACTCCTACTATGCAGTCCCTAACCTAAGTGCCATGGGTGTGTGTGTAGAATCCTCGTACTGGATGATCCAGCCCTGGTCACCTGAAGGGAAGGATTGTACATCTCCGTCATAATCATGAGCTGGACACGCTTGTGGAGAGATTGAGCGACCTGCTGGGCCAAAGCTTCAGCGTGTAGAGACCTCACCAATGCTGCAAAGTTCTCCTCTGCCTAAACCTGGAAATGCTAGTTTATTTATAATGAAAAGCGCCCTGTGCAAGCCAACATTATTATGGTCTAAAGGTAGCTGTGTCGCCGCGTGTATGAAAAATTTAACGACATTTGCACAATGTGCATTGAGGCCTTTTATATAGTGTTCAAGGAGTCGTGATAATGTTCATCAAAGCTGAATCTGTCAGCGAAGCAGTTTTGGAGAAATTGATCCAAAACTGTTACGCTCGCAAATGTGTGTGAAAGGTTATTTTGTGTAAAAGAAGGCAACCTAGAAAATGTGGACGTGATGAAAAGATGGCATCGTTTCTATGTAGGCCTAACTTGGGGCCATATGTATCAAGCCTTTTGCGATTCGTTAAGGCCGAAATTCGCAGAATTTCGGCCTTAGCGATTCGCAAACAGCTATTTTTGCACTTTTGAAATGTATTAAAAAATAGCAAAATAAGGAATCGCAAAAAATTGCGATTCCTTATTTTGCTTAAGCATGTAAGGAATCGCAATTATGCAATTCCTTAAATGCTATGTATGAAGCATTTCAAAATTGCAAATTCAGGTTTAGAAATCGCAAATTACCACCAACTTGTAGTTGGTGGTAATTTGCGATTTCTTGTAAATATGCACAATTGTGCATTTATGAGGGTGGCATATGACGCACATACATGCCCATTGGTCATGTATGTGCGCCATATGCACACACATGTAATTTTCAGGGGTGCAGCAGGGTGTCCTTGAGACACCCCTGCACCCTTGGAATAATTCTCAAATTGCGATTAGCAAATTGCGAATTCGCAAATTGAGAATTATTTCACAATCATTTCTATGGGCCTCCTGGCCCATAGAAATGAATCGGAAATTATTCCTTTTTTGCGAATTCGCAAATTGCAATTTTGCAAATAAGGAATGATTGGAAATCGCTAAATAATAGCGATTTTGTACATACATACCATTTTGCGATTTCTAAATAGCGATTCCTTAAAAATCGCTATTTAGAAATCGCAAATGGTGATGATGATACATATGGCCCTAAGACACATAACAAGCTTAAGATCCAAAGAATAATTGTATTATGTTCTGACTTGACTATTGTTATGTTTGTAGAACTCTGATGCACTAAAGGCACAAATTAAAACGAGATTTTAATAGCCTTGCTTTATACATAAGCTGAACATGTAATTACAGAAAAGCAGTAATTCAGAATAGCTAATATAGAATTACATATTCATTTCAATTGTCTACAGCCGAATCATCATTACATAACAATGTGTGAATAAGTATTTTTTTAGGAAGCGGGTCTATCAAACAAGCAGCAGACATTGCCGTTTTAGAAAATTATCTGTTGCATTTTCAGATCCCAGCCGAGCTCTAGAAAAGAAGTGATGACTGCATGGAACCAGAGTCCAGAAAAAGACATGGTGACAGAAGCAGGGAATGAATACAAGAAGGCAAAGAACAGCAATGAACAGATATAGCAGTAAGCCACTATATGCACGGTTTGAGAGTTTAAAATATTTGAGATTTAGAGGCGAGAACGAGAATTGCATGGGCTATTTACTCCAGGGTGAGAAGATATTACCCAGTAAAGGATATTTTGTCATACTATGGCGCACTGTAGCTGAAGCTCTCCAGCGTCAGTTCTGACAAAGCCTAAATAGTCACCGGACATATAAATACCAGCTTGTCTGCCCTTTTACAGCCACATACATCACGGTGCCAGACATATGTTTCCCCTGAGGGTGAACTTTAATGAAAACAGACTAGGTGAAAGAGGAAAAAAGCAAGCAGGGGAGCAGCAGGCTGGGCCTATTGAAACATGTTCTCGTTGACTGAATATATATCCTACAAGAAATGCTTCTGTACATGGTGGATTGAATAGGATATTCCACTCATAGACCTGCTCATCTAACAGAATTACTTGCACAGGAAGGGAGACGCAAAGGCTGCTGGTCTCACAAGTCATTCCGCGGAATAATTAAGAGCACTGGCGAGACCTGATACATCAACATGAAAGGCCTCTGTGTGTTTAAGGCAAGACTGTGCTTTATGAGGAACTGTATCTTAACACAATGAAAAAGCACACTATCAACTGTACACCAATTACAGCACACATCATGGTAAGGCAGAATTGAGCAAATGCACATAATAGAGGTGACTTTGTCTAGTAGGGAAATGTTGAGAGTCCCAGAAGGCAAATGCCTCAGTTTGTTAGGATTGAGCAGAGTCAGTCATATATTAGGCCTTGGTCTGATCTCAGAAAAGCCTATAATACTGCGTCTGAGACAGCTACATGCCTGGCAAGCAAGTGGCTCTGTAACAAAACTACTAGCCAGCTTGGATGTATCAAATACTCTTCAAAGGCTAATCCTGCATGTAAAAATGACAACACTTGCAATTTTAGACAAGACAAGAATGAGAATTGTAGGTCTTCTTAGGTGTAGGTGTGGTGATCTCTGAGAAAAGAGAACTAAAAAGATGGAGCAAATTATGGGAATTATCAAAAACAAACATGTTGTGACAAGGAGAGCAAGCAATAATGCACAGCGGCAAGTAAACCTTGTAGGACAGAGAGTAGTGAATGTTTCGAAGCATGGAGATTGACAAAAAAAGAAAGAAAGGAGGTAAAACCATGTGTACAGTTGAAGTGGAGAAATAAATAATAAAAATTGACATTAAGTCAAAGGCAGTTTTTAAATAGTCCAAACAGGTAAGAGGGACGGAAGCTGAAAGACGAGGAAGACACAGAAATGTAGGATACTTTGAAGAGTGATGCTCAGTGACAGTCCAGCCACATTATGTGATCCAGTAGCAGTTCTGTAGAGGAGGCCTGCACATTTATCTGATTTACACCGCAATAGTAGTAGGTGCATTACATCACATTGGTTGAAGTAGAAATTGCAATTTTATAATGATCATATACTCAATTTGGCTTTTTGACACATTGTAAATGAACAGATAACACAATTGCTTCTCAGTCGAATAAATTACTAGAGTAAAGAAAAAAGCCACATTTTTACTTCTAAGTGCAAATTGCAATGATGGGGATTCCTCGAGATCAGGGTGAATAGTTAAAGGAGCAACTCAATTTGCACGACCAGCAGAATCCAATAATCTGGAGAGGTACCTGAGATAAAGGCCAAAGCTTTCAACAGGAAACATATGGTACCAGTTTGTCCTTGATAAAATGAAGTGCCCTCCATAGATACCCTTGTGTATTATTAAAAGCACCTTAAAGCAAACGCTGCGTTCCTTGGAAAAGTAATGCAGCGTCGTCCTAAAAGGTGATGCTTAAACCCTTTGAGTTCCCATGAGACAATGATCAGCCATGTTCTGAGGGATTTGGAGACTTCAGCAGCCATTTGGTAATCCTCAGATAAAATGAATTACAATAATTAACCTAGATCAAACAAGGAATATCACGTCAGTGGTCCTACTGTGTATATGGAACCGACTACATTAGAAAAGAAGGAAGAGTGACTGGAGTATAAACATACGTTATCACATTCCTGAATCTATCAATAGAGCAGGTGAGACACACAGGCAACAAAGAAGCATTCTTTAAGTAGTTTTGTTTCACCTACAGGTAACAGAGGCCGAGCTCTAGACTTAAAAGTGCTCAGGGACAGAAGAATGAAATTCTCATTAATATAGTCAAGAGGCGAACCCTGTGGTCAAAACAATAATAGCTATACAATAATAAAAATGAGTTACTGGAATACTGCTAAAATGTCAAATTATATGTGTTATCTTTTTTCTATCTGTGCTCTGAGATAAGTGAAGGGGGAACCGTGTTAGCAATTGTGATGGTATAATGCCTTTTCCAGCAGTTTCGATTACTTCTTGAAAAAGTCTTCCACATTGTTTAAAAGGTTTGCTACATTACATCCTGAGCATGCTTACGTGCTTAAAAAAGCAGGGTGAGATTAAAAGAAGATTGCACTGCGTCATTGCCTCTACATTAGGCCAAATGTACCCGGAACATTGTGAAGCACCTGATAGTTGAGGGCTTGCATTGATTACAGTAATTAGGACAAAAACCCATGCAAACTCTAAAGAGGGGTGAACGCTGGGGTACAGAGGTACAGCAGGTGGGAATAGGTCTGCGACATCTAGAGCCACTTCTGTTCCACTCCTAACCTTCCCCACCTCTGGCATATACTATCTGCCCGTGTTCCTTCTAGTGAAAGTCCCATATTTCAATGGCCCACAGAGTTAGGGGCACATACATGACTTTCACACATGTGCCCAGACATACCGTTTTTTCATTATTTCCACTTGGGGAGAATATGGCACGGCTCCTGATACTGCCCTTTACCTTAATATTCAAACACCTGAAGTTGTGATAATAATTCATCCTCTCCTGGAACATTCGGGGCAATTTCTATGTGTCTCCTCTTATTTTGAGGGAACCCTCAGAAAAAGCAGCATGATCTGGAGGGAAACCACGGAAACAGCAGCAGTACTTTCTGCAGGCACATACACATGTCAACAAGGAAAGATGGGCCAACTAGGCATGGGCGGAAAATCCGTTCCGCTCGCGGATTTTGCGGATTTTCGGGAAATCCGCAATCCGCGAGATTCGCGAATCTCCCGCAAAATCCGCAAATCCGCGAGCAGCGGATTTTGCTCGCACTGCTCGCACTGTTCGCGTGAGTTCGCGTGAGTTCGCGCCCCGCGAATAAGTGCAAAATTGCAGAAATACGATCATAGCAAAACTGAAAGTAACTACTTACCAGGTTCAAAAGTTCAGGCTCATCATTAGTAGCCATTTCCTGTAGTGCTTCCTGAAGGGCCCCTCCAGAGTTCAGTTGCCAGTTGAAACTATTATGTGACCCTGCTCTGAACCTCAGAATAGTTACACATATGCCACAAAGGTCCTGAATTACAGCTAAGGGAGACAAGCAGGAGCCAGGCTGGAAGTTAAAATCCATTAATCAGCCCCTAATTCATTATTGTCAGTTGGGGCAGGGCAGGTGTTGTAACTAATTTTGCAACAATGAAAGCACTTAGCAAGTGCAAAAGATCACTAATCAGGGCGCACTAAGGAAGCAGGTGCCAGCTAAAAAAATATTCTGTGACACATTAATCAGCCCCAAATTAATTCAGGTCACTTGAGGCAGGGAAGGTGTGCTTTGCTTTGCCGAAAATAATGTACACTGGACAACCAGAGGGTGTGGTGATGAAACAGAGGGTGGCATGGGTGGGCCAGAGGGTGGCATGAGTAGTCAGAGAGTGGCAGTGGTGACAGAGAGTGGCAGTGATGAAGAAGAGTGTCCCAAACAGGCTGGACACGTAGAAACAACAAGTTCGCGAAACTTGCGACCCGACAGGTAAGTTCGCAATTTGCGAAAGTGTACAAAACCCTCGCGAACTGGCAGAAACACGGGCGAACACAAAAAAAAAAAAAATCCGCAAATTCGCGGGAATTCGCGGATTTTGCGGATTGCGAATCCGCAAATCCGCAAAATTCGCGAACGCGAGATCCGCAAAATTCGCTCATGCTTAGGGCCAACGGGGCGCTTCAGCATTTCTGAAGGGTTTATGAGTATATGGAGCTCACTTCACCCTAATTCGAGCTGGCTTTCTTACTCAACCCAGAGAGGTACTTTTGCCATAATTGTGTCAGCGCTTTTAATGCAACTAAGTTCTTGACCTATGTCATACCATTGAGTGCCGATTTTATATAATCCTCAGAGCGATGTAGCCCTTGAAGCTCGGACTTTGGTGCTGCCCGATTGGAACTATCACTTTAATAAATAGGGGCCCATAAGATACTTTCGAAACATTCTGATAAGATGACGGACAATAGATTTTTTTTTATGTTTTATGTAAGTATTTAGTCAAAATACATAACATGCCATCAGTAAATTAGCGGCACAGTATGGAAATCGTAAATAAAGAATTAATACAGTTCAATACGAAATCTGGCGTACATTTGGATTCTAAGAATGTGAGAGAAATGCACCCTTTTATCTAGGACTTTTTATAATGGGTTCGTTCATTCAGTTGGCATACTTGATTTATTAAGCTGAGACTAATAGGAAACAGTTTAAAAGAAACGATTCCACATAGATTACATTTAGGGATTTTCCCGCTATCAATACATTATGTTTCCATCATTTTCACAGTCTTGACTATACAGTTTAGTTGATGCAATGTTAACAGAACTAGGATGAGCAAAAGTGTGTCCTTGACGTGGTACATTCAGGAAGCTTTCCCTGATGATAACATTTACTGCTGACTTGTGTAAAAATAGTAAAGTTTATTCTGGAACTGAAATCGAAAATATTATCACGTGGCACCGGGTGACCTTCTAGGGGCGGTCCGCCTCAGACGGCACTATTTTGGGGGCGGCGGCCTTTGTAGTTTACTTGGGGACACTCACTAGTGTCAGTCTGTCTAGCTACGCCTCTGGATTTACTGCAGCTAAACAGGAAATTATTTTGAAATAATTATGAAGGAATGCGGTTTAATACATTATTTTCCATCCATGCCTTCCTGCCTCCCCGAGCGCCTGACAATATTGAAAAGACAGGGAACGTAAGCAGGGCACAAGTCAAGAGTCGACGTGGGTGGACGGCGTCCCCCCACTTCTTTCACAGGGTGGATGCCGTCCACTCTGCCAAGAAGTTGGGCCCCACTAAAAAAAGATGCTGAATTCGTCCCGGTGTAATTTCCAAACACCGGGACACATTCAGCAGCGCCTGCCCGCTGTTGTTTACTTTTGATCACAACAACGTGCAGGCGAGGACGGGGCTCTCTTATTTCTGACTCCTGCTGGGATACTCGGCCATAACAAAGGCCGAGTATCAGGGGTCATCAGGCCTCCTTTTGTTGGAGTTTCCTGGCTGTCAGCAGTTAGGAGCCTCACACCTGATGCAAATACAGCAGAGGGGAAACAAAGGCTTGCACCTTGTTAGCACTTCACACATACTTAGGAGAGGTCCCTTTTCACTTTGTTCAGGCTCTGTTTAGCAGATATGCATGCACTGTTAGAACGTCAGATGTGTTGATCTTTCCCAGTATTTGCACAAAATAAATTGCATTTATATACGCTTATTACCCTTGAGGCGGCGTTGTAATAATTTAAAATCACTATTTCTTTTAAAGCACTATGGCTATTGAAAGCTTAACGCTGACAAAAGGTAACATTGTTCTATGTGTAGCGTACAAAAGTGTGAATCTTCTGCCTAAATCAGGAGGGTTTGCAAGTATACTCAAAGTGCTCAAATGTACGTACTCATGATACACCTGCTAAACATATGTGTGAGGGCATAAGATCTTATATCACTTCTTGTGATGCCAGTTCCTGTGATGTCACACGCTGGGATGTCACACGCCGTGATGTCACACACTGCGAAGCCACGCGCTGCGATGCCACTTGCATACTGATTAACTAGGTTAGTCCCTCCACTTCTTTTTTAGGGTCTCGCCTGCCGATGCGCTTGCGCATTCGAGCTGGCGAGATATATAGGGGCTTATCCAGAGTTTAACCAAAGTGGCGATTTGATGCAGTGCCCGTGAAAAGCGCGTGCACGCATCAAAGCCATCTGCTTCCCTCCCACAGCTTTCCCCAGCGTGCGCTCTGCCCTCAGGCATTTCTCCTCCCCTAATTATTCACGGCCGGCCGGCCGTACTTTCACTTTCACGGCCGCCAGGCCGTGTCTCGTTTTAACTTGCTTTTTAAACTTGTTTAAAATTGTTTTTTTATTTTTTCTTGTTATGTTGCCTGGTAACCTGCTAAATATTCTAACATGCCATGCCAACATGAGTCCCTACCAAAATATTACCCTGTTTTGCATGCGTTGACTACTGCTTTTACTCCTTGTTGAGTTTTCAAACTTACTCTTTGCAACTCTTTGCAACTCCTTAAACCACATTCAGTTCCGCAGCTCACTTCCTGGTCAGATCTTCTCCCACTGCAGTACTCTCCATTCCCTTTCACCCATTCCATGACTTCCGGTTCCTTCTCCAATTATGTTGGTGCGTCGTGTTTAAATGGCTCCATCGGCTGGTACTCCTTAGCTTCCTCCCCTTGTGCACACACGTGCTGTCCCTTGCACACACTTGTGCTGTCCCTTGCACACACTATTCTGTCTCCGTACTCGTGCTCTCCCTTGCACAAACTATTCTGTCTCCGTATCTGCTGGATGCTCTTCGTCCCCGTGCAATCACAGCTGCTCCCGCACTTTCTCCCTTCGTGCCTCTTAGCTTTGGAACTCTTCCCCACATCATCTTCCCTCTGCTCACACCCTCGCATCTCTCTATGACATCATCAGGTGGGATCTTTCTATTGCCTCCTATTCACCGCCCGGCCGCTCCACCAAGAATATGCTGGCATCTGTTTTTTTCATTCTCTGTGTGCAAATGTATGCTAATTGGAGAGGCTAACAGTTCAAATGCAGGTAGTTGTCAGGAAAAGGGCAGGTTTCCTCTTTCCCTTGCACTGTTTCTCTTTCTCGCCTTTCTTTCTCACGTTTACACTTGCCTTCCCCCCTCTCCTCTGCCTCTCTCCGTCCACTATTTCAGCCCCTCATTAGTTCTAGTTTCATTTGTACCTTCTTGCTCCTCTCCCTGTCAGTCCTGTGTTCCCTCAATCTTCCGACCTTTCTACCACCCTGTGGTGCCCAGAGGTGACCCCTCTCTGTTACATCAAGAAGCAGCAGCGCACGCGCCATGTTTTATGTAGGCTTTTCTAGTCAGGAAGTACAGACGTGCTGACTCCTCTCAGAGACGGATCTTTACGGCTCTGCCTCTGCAGTCACCCACGTTTTCGTCCTTGCTGTGGATCTTGAACCAAGTACTGCTTCCTGCTGCCACTCTCCTTTCATTGAACATGCACGTGCAACATACTTTATTTATTTACTTTTCAGAGTCTGCATTCTGTTCATTGCTTGAGTGTCCCTACCACCACCTCACTTCCTTTGATGCATGTCCTTTCCCCGTTTGTTGCTGGCCTGTCCCTCCCACCACCTTGCTGCTGACACTTCATGCCTGTCCTCCACCCCGTCGCTAGTTTCCCCCTCCCACCCTTCCTTTGAGGTCCGCCTCGCATGGCCTCTGCCTGTCGCCTCTCCGTCCTTCCCACCCCCTCTCTGTCGTGGAATCTCAAACCCCTCCTTCGTGAGCTACAAAAGACAATTAAAATATCTTCTCAATCAGCACATCAGGCTTTAAAGTCCATCACAAAACCGGAATCCCAACTGAAACCTCCTCCTTGAGTTTCACTACATTGTTTATCCCTCTCCAGGAATTGCAGTGATTTGACTTTAAAAATACTCTATTCTATAACTTTTAATCTGTAACTAATGTGACTTAAAAAAAAAGCACTCTGTAACCAATTTGTATCCAACACAACCTTTGACAATATTTGAAAATCAAATGTTTTTAAAGCGCTCTGATACACTCGGGTCTTGCCAGCGCTATATGAAAAACTCTTTAAATAAAGAAATTAGACACCCATAGGAAGGTCTGTGTTCAACACCAGAGGTAGTTTCAAAGCCTTGGGGACTTCATTCAGGCAGACAAAGTGCTTCTTAGGCTTCAGATAATACAGTCCAAATGAACATCTGAAAAGTGCTAAGGTAACACTACAATGCTACCAAATGGTTAACCACCACAGCATCACTCAGCACCACCACAGCATCACTCAGCACCACCACTGCACCACTCAGCACCACCACAGCATCACTCAGCAACACTCAGCACCACCCCAGCATCACTCAGCGCCACCCCAGCATCACTCAGCACCACCCCAGCATCACTCAGCACCACCCCAGCATCACCACATCATCACTCAGCGTCACCCCAGCATCACTCAGCACCACCACAGCACCACTCAGCACCACCACAGCATCACTCAGCACCACCCCAGCATCACTCAGCACCACCCCAGCATCACCACATCATCACTCAGCATCACCCCAGCATCACTCAGCACCACCACAGCACCACTCATCATCACCACATCATCACTCAGCGCTACCCCAGCATCACTCAGCAACACCACATTATCACTCAGCACCACCACATTATCACTCAGCGCCACCCCAGCATCACTCAGTGCCACCCCAGCATCACTCAGCACCACCACAGCATCACTCAGCGCAACCACAGCATCACTCAGCGCAACCACAGCATCACTCAGCGCAACCACAGCATTACTCAGCACCACCACAGCATCACTGGTTCAAATATGTTCTTTCAATGTTTCAAGCTGTTTTCAAGCTTTCAAGCTTTATTACAAAACACAAAAAGATGTTAATATTTCACTTAAGTTCTTGGATTTTCCTCACAATAAAAAACACTGAACATAATCTTCACAAAAGTTATTTACAAAAGTTTAAGCTATTGCCATTACAAATTAAATAAAATATTTAAGTATTAATTATTTTAAAAAAACTTAAAAGCCATTGTTATTTGTAATATCAATACATCTAAGTCACGTAAATACAAAACATGTTGCATTACAAATGCTATAGGTGTCACATTTGAGAAAGTTATAACCATTGGCATTGTAAATGACAAAGCTATTAATTTAGCTATTTCAAAAAACAACACAATAATGAAAAAAAATCATTTATAAGACCAATAGCTCAAACTTTCCTAATGCGAGACCTATTGCATTTCCAATGCTTGTTCTAGGACTTGTGCCCTGAACGTAAGCGATGCGGCGTCTCTCGGGCGCGCAGGAGGCAACAACACTTTTATGCAGCAGCACGCTACACCACAGTGGAGGCTGGGAAAAGGCCTGCGCAGCAAAGTGCTGTGGAAGCTGTATTAAGTACAGGAAGCAGGGGAACTTTATTTTACATTGCGCAGAATGTAAATGACGGCAGGAGCTGCATTCACAAGCATAGCTTCAGCTTCCTTCCCAGCATTTCGCGGTTGCCACAAGCTTGGTGCAAGTTTTCTGAATCAAGTGAGTGTTCAAAAGTATTTATTACTGTGTCTACTCTATTGTTACAGTAGCTTCTTGTGTGAAATGTTATGTCACGCTTGAAGCCTTTATCAGGGTAAAGCGCTGTGACATTGACACTGATGTGATCCGCGCTATAGAAACTCTCCGAAATAAGTAAATGAAAATAAAACATTTTAGGATGTGGAGGTCCTTTGGAGTGGCTATTAGGACAAACCCTTCTTGTGGTACTGTTAAAAGTGAGACGAAAAGATTGTTATTGCAGTACAAACAACTTCCGACTGGGAAAGACTTTTTATTCTCTAGTTTTCAGAACCTGACACTGTTTTGATCTTATTGCGCATGACGCACCCCAAACGTTCTACGCACCCTGGGCAACTGCGCTGTATTATTATATAAGATTATATATGTAGGATTTTCACGAAACTGTTTATATGTAAATCACTCCCACCCCCTCACACACACGCTTATTGTTTTTGTCCACGCTATGTAAAACTACTAATAAAGTATAGCTCTGTGTCCCAGTGGGAGGGCTCACGCCTTAAAACAATAAAGTAAATATTCAGGCCTCTGACAGCAGCGCTATCCTTCAAGTGAAGTTAGAGGTATTTTATGTACTGAAGTGTAGGACAGCAAAGCTGCAAATGCAGAGCTGGAAGAAGCTAGTGTACCATGAGCCTTAGAGCCCTTTTAGTCACTGTCCTGACCTCTGACCTGTACACTTGCTGAAACGCGCTTTTTGGAGTCAGGGAAGTGGCGAGGGCTCTGACTTCGTATCCGGTGGTATTTCCAGGTTCACTGAGTTCTATGCTGCCCCCCTCCCCCTAAACATTCCACCCTGGGGAGGTGCATCGAGGGGGGTGGGGGTGTGGGGGGACGGTCATGGGGTGCATGAACGCCACATTCTGCCATTATCAGCTTGACCGATCCAAGGGCTAGGGGACATTGGCAGTGTTTAGTGGAGGGAGTGGGGTGGGTAACGAACTCACTGAACCTGAAACGTTCACCTGCGCAGGAGGGAGGGTCCCGGGTCCTGATTCACGCTCGTGCCTCAACACATCACCAGTTTTCTAGCCTGACGCCTGTGACGTGTAATCGAGTGTGTAGTTTTGCTTTCTTAGGCCCATACTGTATACCACGTGTACAACCCCAGAGGAATTCGCAATTTGACTGAATAATTAATTAAAATAATTACAGTAAAAACAAATACATGCACCCCCTCTCCCCACCCCTCACAGATAAAGAGTGTAATACAAACAAATCAGCAGTTCAACCTTATTTCCACATTTCATTCATAAACTCTCTTAAAAACCTTTTCCCCCTTATTGGTTGCTCTTTTTAGAATTAATTCTCAGTGAGGCCTTCAGCGATGATTGCACTGTGTTCTTCACAACAGTTCCATGATGTACGTGTTTGGATTTGTGTGACTGGGTGAATTGGAGTCAGTGGACCGCTACACAGGGTGCCAGAGTGCGCTGCCGGTGTTCTGAGAACCATTGTATCCCCATGAGTGGCTGCCCCCCCTACGTCACGGGGTGCAGATTTAGACATATTGGGAGACAAAGGGGCAGAGAGCGCCCGCGGGGTCCTTGTGCCGACCGCGTTCACAGCCTCGAGCCGCCAGCAGCCCGAGGCGGTGTACGAGGCTGAGTGTTGTATTGTAAGTGCAGTTATAAAACGTATTGTAAGAGCATATATTAAACACTGGCCAGCCCTTTATTTTAACTCCAATTATAAAACGCTTACCGTCCCTGACGAAGCGCTTTAGGCGGGGCAGTGCTGCTCCGGGAACCCAAGGCCAGTTCATTGTTTATTGCCTCCAGAGCAGCACTGCCCCGCCTAAAGCGCCTCGTCAGGGATAGTAAGCGTTTTATAATTGGAGTTAAAATACAGGGCTGGCGACTCCAACCTTATGAACGCGGTCGGCACAAGGACCCCGCGGGCGCTTTCTGCCCGAGACACGAGCCATGTCTCAACAGAGCATGCGCAAATGGCAAATGTTAGGGGGTACATGAAATGATGGTGGGTGTGATGGCACGTCATCGGCCCGTCATCGGGCCGCAATGTGCGCATGCGTGCGCTTGCGCAAAGCAGGGGGGTCCACTGCCTCACGGGGGGCAGCGGATCATAGAACACCGGCTCTGTGTGCCAGCTCTGCTGCTCTCCGCAGACGTGCTGCGAGCAGCTGGGCTCAGTAAATTAATAGTTAAATATGTGTGCTCTCTGCGCTGGAGCAGGCTGAGAGTGCTACAATTTAGCAAATATGACCGGCAGCATATTTCCTGCAGCCTGCGGCATCGCGCGGCTCTAAGACACACCACCACACTGAGACTGACTAGGGGGCCTGGGATTAAATCCGGATGTGACCGCCGTAGTGCCTCGTCAAGTCCTGAAGGAAGAGGAAGTGAGGTAGGTCAGATTCGGCGGGGAACTTAAATCTGACTCTGAGTCAACTCAAGTGACAGTCCTCGGTGCGCTGCTGACTGTCTGCGCAATAGAATACATTTATGAAAACCCCCGGCGCTGCCGGAAAGGCGGCCAGATCAAGGCCAGTGTCAGTGACTGATTCATTTCTGTCACGGAGACACTCACGGCCGCCGCGCATCAGATGCATTACCTCCTCGTCCTGTCTTCCTCGCCACAGTAATTACACATGTGCCTCCGGCTCCACACAGAACTCCAAGTTTAAAAACATCGCTCTAGTCTCCCCTACCTCCTCCAAGATGGCCCCCAGTGGCTTCAGCCAATCCCATAAAGGGACACAGAGAAACCAACCCGACCTGTTCTTTTTTTCTGCACTTCTCTGAGTGCTGTGTTCCCTGCTGGTCAGGTGAGTGTGGCTGGGGTCTTGCTTTAGCAGCCCCTTTTAGCCTGGGTATTTGGTTGGGGGGAAGTTATTTGTATGTTTACATTTTTGTTATTCCCCCTTTCTTTTGCCCGACGCCGTGTCCTGCTGAGCGGACTTGGGTGCTTGCATGTGCGGGTTCGATGTGTGTTCCCGCTTCGAGGAGCCGCGCCTCTGTTTTCCTGCTAAGCGGGTGGAGAGTTTGGTGCGTGTTCCCAGTTTCCGACCGCGCGTCCTGCTTGTGGGACTCCGCGCGGTCGGTTGTTTGCCTTCTTGCCGGTGCTTGCTAGGGAGGCGTGTTTGCCGGTGTGGCGTTTTTTTTCTATGCACGTGTGTTGCAGGCGCGGCGTCAGGGCTTGCTGGCCTACCTGCGGTGTCTCTGCCCTTCCCGTCCGCGTGTCCGGATACTGCGGCTCGATGCGGTCTGGTGTTTTACTCTTACCTGGGGTCTTCGCTAGGTTATTCGTGGGTTCCTCCTCTTGCCTCCGGGGTTCGTCGGGGGCCTCTTTAGAGAGCTGGCTCGCGTTTCTTCCGGATTTTTATGCTTCCTGTGGGGGCGTTTCATTGGGTATGTCTGTGGTTGCTTGGCAACCGGATACCTATTTAATGGTTTCAGGTGTGTTTTCTGTCGCTTGCTGTTGCATTTTGCTCGTGGCTGGTGTAATGGAGGGCGGTTCTTCGGATGTGTCTGTTTCTGACTCTTTGGAGGCCTCGAGTTCTGGGATGTCTGTTCCTTCTATGGTCTTGTTGCGGAAAATGATAGATTCTGCAGTTGCTGCTGCCTTGCATGACAGGGCTCCTGTTCCTCCTGACAAGAGGGCACGTGTTGATGATGCTCCTGCTGTGGATTCTGACGCTGAGGAGGAGGTTAATGTCAAGGGTCGTTTTGTGCAGGGGCCGACCTTAAGAAGGTCCTTTGCCACATACGCAGGAACTTGGTTTTCCCTGAATCTGTGGTTCCTGTGGATGATGATTTATTTTCGCAGTATCAGCGTCCTGAGCCTTATTCATTGCCTCTTCATTCATCTGTGTTGAAGGTGTTGGAGTCTGAATGGAAGGATGTGGACAAGGGTTCATTTCCTCGATTCCTGAATAAAAGATATCCTCTGCAGGATTTTTCGGTTAAATTTCCTTCATCTGTCCAGGTGGATTCCTTGATGGCCAGTATGTCTTCCCATGGGTCGGTGGTCTCTGAAGATTCTTCTCCTGCTGACCCTGTTGATCGGAAGGTTGATGGGGCTGTGAAACGCACTTTTGCGGCTGCCAATTTTTCCATTCGGGCGGCTGCCTATTCATCTTACACGATCCAGTCCTTGCTTAAGGATTTTCAATCTCTGTCGGAATTGTTGGACCAGGGTGAGGATGTCTCTTCTACCCTGGCGATGATGGAGCAGCAGGTTCGCCTACTTTCAGATGTGTCTTTTGATTCGTTGGGGGCGGCTGCTTCTGCGACTGGGTCATCTGTGGTTGCCAGGCGTCAGTTGTGGTTTCGCTCCTGGAAGGCGGATGCTGCACAGAAGAATCTCCTGATGAAGATCCCCTTTTCGGGGGTTAAGCTGTTTGGTTCACCTTTGGATGAGATGGTGAAGAAGACGGCGGAGGACCGTAAACTCCTTGCTCCTGAGCAGCCTGGGCGCTTCCGTTCCTTTGGTTCTCAGAGGGCTTTTGGTCCTTCTAGGAGGGGTCGTGCTGGTCAGCCCTTTCGTGGAAGGGGGCGTGGCCGGGGTGCTCCTTCCTTTGATAAATCCCGGTTCTCCGGTGCTTCTTCCACCTCCACTCCCCCTTCCAAGTCCTGACTGGCCCGCTCCTGGTGTCGGTCCGGTTGGGGGTCGCCTCACTTACTTCATGGATTCTTGGCGCGAGACTGTGTGAGACCATTGGGTGCTTCGGGTGGTTTCGGAAGGTTTGCGCATTGGATTTGCCCAGACGCCCCCAGACTGTTTCAGGGCCACTTCTTGTCCCAGAGATCCTGTGGAAAGGTAGGCGCTTTTGGAAGGCATAGATTCCCTGGTGGTCAAAAAGGCGGTGATTCCGGTGCCCAGCGATCAGTTGGGGAAGAGGGTGTATTCCATACTTTTCCTGGTGTCCAAGCGCACCGGGGATCTCCGGCCTGTGATGGAACTGAAGTGGGTCAACACTTTCATCCCTCACGAACGGTTCAAAATGGTTTCGCTTCAATTGATCCTTCCTCTGGTGTCTCATGGTGATTTCCTTGCATCAATAGACTTGAGGGATGCTTACCTGCATGTCCCTATTCATCCGGACTTTCAGAAGTTTCTCCGGTTTTGCGTACAGGGTCATCATTACCAGTTCCAGGTATTGCCTTTTGGGCTCTGCTCTGCTCCCAGGATCTTTACTAAGATTCTGGCTCCTCTTATTGGACATTTACATGGGGAGGGCATTAGTGTTTTTCTGGATCTGGATGACATTTTAATTTCTGCTTCTTCTCTTCCTAAGGCAGAGTTGCATGTCCAGAGGGTGTGCCATGACCTGGAGCATCATGGGTTCCTCGTGAATGTGCCAAAGTCCTCCCTGGTTCCGGCGCTGGAATTGACTTTCATTGGGGCTCTGTTCAAGACTCAGTTAGGGATGGTGTTCCTGCCCCCTCCCAGAATTCTGTCCCTGATGTCTGCAGTTCGTGCCCTGTTGGTGGGGCATTCTCATCCTGTGAGCCTATGGTTGAGGGTTCAGGGTCTGATGTCGGCATCATTGTTGACGGTGCTGTGGGCTCGCCTCCACATGTACCCGGTGGTGTCCCACATCTTGTCGCATTGGGACCCCTGTTCCCTCGATATGAGTGTTATGGTTCCAATGTCGGTGGATGTTCGGGTGGTCCTGAGTTGGTGGTTGGTTGAGGGTCATCTGTCCAGGGGCCACCCCTTTCTGATTGTTCCCACCCGCGTGGTCACTACCCATGCCAGCCTATTGGGTTGGGGTGCTACTCTGGGGGATTCGACGACTCAGGGGGTTTGGCCTCAGTCGGTGTTGTCATGTTCTTCCAACTACAAAGAGCTGAAGGCCGTCCTTCTGGGTCTGTTGGATTTCTCGGATCTTGTTCGGGGTCACCATGTGCAGATCCGAACGGACAATCAGGTTGTAATGTCTAATGTGAACCATCAACGGGGGTGCAAGGTTCGCTCCCTCAGTTGCCTCAGCCGTCAAATTTGTTGTTGGGCGGAGGTTCATCTGGAGTCCCTTTCTGCCATTTACCTACCTGGCACGGAGAACACTGTGGCGGATTGTCTGAGCCGGGTTTTTCCTTCCATGGGGTCCTTGTCCCTCACACGATGGATGTTCAGGAGGTTGCAGGTGATGTTTGGCTGTCTGATTGTGGACCTGTTTGCATCCCAGGACAATGCCCAGATCCGATGCTTTTGCACGATTATGCCTTGCCGGGATGCCTGGAGGGTGGACGCACTTTCGTTCCTTTGGCCGAAGGGTCTGTTGTATGCGTTTCCCCCTGTTACCCTGATTCCAGCTTTGTTGCAGAAGATCAAGAGGGAGGGGTCCTTTGTACTTCTGGTTGCTCCTTGTTGAAAGCGTCGCCCTTGGTATCTCCTGCTGTTGGAATTGGCTGTGTCTCCGGGGTGGGCCTTGCCCTTCGTACCTTATCCTCTGTTGGGTCCTCTTCTTCCCCTGCCTGTGTTCCGTTCCCTGGGTCTGCGGGCCTGGCCCTTGAGAGGGATTCTCTGATGCGTGAGGGTTGTTCTGTGACTGTGGCTGGGGTCATTCAACAGTCCCGGAGACCTTCTACGCTTAAATCCTACGCCAAACACTGGGATAATTTTGCTTCTTGGTGTGTGGGTCGTGGGCTGCCTTTGGATTCTTTGTATCCAGCTCGCATTCTGGATTTTCTGAATGATGGGTTTGTGTTGGGCATGGCCATTTCGTCTCTTCGGGCTCAATGGGCCGCCATTCGGGCTTTTCATGTCCTCCCTTTGGTTTCTATTTCTCCATTGGGTGCTAGACTTTTAAAGTCTCTTTCTTTCCAACGCCCCCGTCCTATCATGTGTCCTCCTCCTTGGGAACTTCCTTTGCTTTTGCGTTCCTTGCAGTTGGCTCCTTTCGAGCCTTTGGAGTCGGTGGACTTGAATTGTTTAACGCTCAAGGTGGTGTTTCTTGTGGCAATTGCTTCTGCCAGGCGTATGGGTGAGTTGGGTGCTTTCCTTCATTCTGCCCTTTTTTGTTGGTTTTGTCGGACCGTGTGGTCTTGCGCCCTCATCCTACCTTTGTTCCTAAGGTGGATTCTTATTTTCACCGGTCTGCTGAGGTGGTTCTTCCGGTTCTTTGTCCTGATCCTTGCTCGGATGAGGAATCCCTTTTGCACCTCTTGGATGCTCGTCGTGCCTTGTTGATTTCTTTGTCACGCACGTCTTCCTTTTGTAAGGTGGACAACTTGTTCGTCAATTTTGGTTTGTCGCATCAGGGGCTGAAACCCTCCCTCTCCACGATCAGTCGTTGGATTAAGGAGGCCATTATGTTGGCATATGCTTCGGTTTCTGAGGTCCCCTCCCTTCCTGTTCAGGGTCGTTCCACCAGATCTGTTGCAGTGTCCTGGGCTTCTTTCAAAGGGGTGTCCATGGAGGATGTATGTAGGGCTGCCTCGTGGTCTTCCCCACATACTTTCATATCCCATTACCGCCTCCAGATTGGGGGTGGGGGTTCTGTTTCGTTTGCCTCTTCTGTTTTGTCTGCGGGGGTACCTTGAGAGGTTTTTCTTTGAATGCTATGCCTCTGTTTATTGAACTGTGTTTTTTTCTGCACTGATGGTGTGGTCTGTTTTACTTACATGAAGCTGTTTGCTTTGGTATCGGCTCATGTGTAATTACTGTGGCGAGGAAGACAGGACGAGGAAGTAATGCCCCGGTTACTTACCGGTAATCTTCATTACTCCGAGTCCATGTCTTCCTCGCCACAGTATAGTTTCCCTTCCCTCCCGGCCCTGGTGGTGGCTTCATGTCTAAGGCTTGGTTTTTCAGGTCGGGTTGGTTTCTCTGTGTCTCTTTATGGGATTGGCTGAAGCCACTGGGGGCCATCTTGGAGGAGGGAGGGGAGACTAGAGCGATGTTTTTAAACTTGGAGTTCTGTGTGGAGCCGGAGGCTCATGTGTAATTACTGTGGTGAGGAAGACATGGACAATGAAGATTACCGGTAAGTAACCGGGGCATTAACATCGTGGTGCTGATGATTGCGGGCACAAAGTGGTGCGGCCGGGCAGATGACGAGTCAGTGACTCAGCCTGGGAGAAGACTGGTGAGTGCATCATGCAGTGTGCTGCAGCTGTGCGGCCACGATTCGCATCCCTGTGCGGCATGCCACGGCCGCCAGACGGACCGGGAGGAACCAACAGACAGTCTGAACAATTCATTAAGTGTGTGTTACTTTGGCAAATGCGTGCAGCGTGCAGAGCCGTTACTGACTTTGCTGTACACAGTTTATTATAATTTGTGTCAGCACCGCCTCGAGGGGCACGCACAGTGTCTGATCTGATAAATTAATTTCACACAGTCAGACAACATTGGGCTGGTGCTAGTAACTCGCTCCCCGTCTCTTATTTATATGCCATTCTTTGCGGTTTTTATTATATGTTTCTCAGACGCATGTTTTAAACATGCTAATTATGTGATTGGCAAATGTCAACCACATGTTCCAGAGACTAGTAAGGACATACATAATATATACACAAAAAGCAAGCCCTGCACATGCTAGTGACGAACTGAACAGTACAGGTGCCTTCAGCATATTGCACTGATACTAGTGAAGTATTGTGCACTACATGAGTTAGTGATGTGTTCTCCAGACACTAGTGCTGTACTGCACTCGGCAGATGCCAGCATGGTGCTGTGGGGTGTCAGTAACAATATTAGCTCATTCTAGTTATATACCTTATGGATGCTAGTGACAAACAGGGCCTAGCTTGAATTCACACAGACAACATTGGGCTGGCTGGACTGAGCTCTGCACCAGACACCAACGTTGGAGGCTATCAGCAGACTGTGCTGTGCACTCTTGACTCCTCTGCCCCAGGGTCAAGAGAGCCTCTCCCTGTAGCACCACTGAGGCCACCAACTTGGCAAAAACTGGACTAATGTCTGCCTTGCGGCTGGTCACCTTGCGACTGCCTTGTGCCCTGAGAGAGAGACCCTTCCGGTGCCCCTGCCTTACTATGGTTGCCAGCAGCACTGAATTGAGACAACACGGAGAGCAGCACTGGAGCCATTCTGGCACATTCAGCGTTTCCCACTCTCTGGTAAGGTTGCTAAATACTGCCATACTGGTCATTTGTTCATGTTGATTTAAAGCTTAAGCATGACAACATTATTCAAAAAAACATTGTCTTCATAAAGTTTATACATTTTACAATGGACTTTGTCTTTATTTACTTTAATTATGAGACAGTTATCTTGAACTTCGCAGCTTTAGAACACTGCAAAGTATGCACTGATGAGGGAAAGAATCTCGCCTTTTTGTATGAGCCCGAATCCAACCCTGGTCAGGCTCAGGTTCTTCTTAATGGCAAGAGGGTGAATGTGCACACTGAGCAGCATTTGCTGCTGCTTTTGGGGCAGTCCAAGCCTGGTTTGAGCTTCTTATTATTGTGGTGGAGAGAAGGCTTTAAAGGACATTTTTGTCAGAGTGTGTCTCTGAGTGTCACTTAACACCAAGTACGATAATGTGGCCCACCCATAGCTGCTTCCTGTTGTGTGTTTCATGTGAATTGCAACACTGTGAAACCTGACTTGTTAATTCTAAACGTTTTGCACGCTGAGATTAATAGTTTTCTCTTTTCCTATCAGAATGAATGCACATACAATATCCACAGTACAAAATGCACCTAGTTATCAAAAGCAGATGTGCTGTGATCAATAGGAAGTGCTCTGCAGCAGTTTAAAGAACTTTTTCTAGTTTCTCACAGCTCAAAAGGGTATAATTTGTGATGTTTATCCATTTCCATGGACTTCATTGCTTGGCTTTGCTCGCAAGAAATTGTCACTCATAGTGGTTGAAATGTAACTCATAATTGCCATGCAATTTAAAAAATGTCACACATAGCAATGTGAAACCTTAGCTGCTATGCCGACATGGATGCCACGCAGTGACACACTTGCTGGGATAGGGAAGCAGTTGAGACTCGGACCGATGTGTGGGAAGGGGACACATTGCATTGGGTGTGTTGAATGCTGAGGTGAGCAGGATTTGAGGGTGGCTGTGCCCACCTGTGGAATTGTTTTGTGCGGGTGGTGGGATGGGACATAGGCCGTTCGGCACATGGGTCGGGTCGGGGCGGTGAGAGATGGGCCTAGACTGTGGCAGGATGTGGGAGTCCCTGGCATGGATCTCGATTGCCTCGGGCGTATACCGTGGATTCATTGGAGTCAGCTGACTCGCGGACTCCGGCTGCCACGGTGAGCATGTGCGTGATGGCATGGTTGCTGGGCGGCCCTCGGGAGAGCCTGTTGGACGCGCGTGCCGATCACAGTCAGGCAGGTTGACGGATATGTTTGGAGGTATTAGGAAGAATCGCACCGGTATGGTTGGGCGAGTGGCTCCGGGGTGCTGTGCGCGGCCTTCTGCGGCTGCGAGTTCAGATGGTTGGCACTTGCTTGCACTGGTTGGTGGACCAGTGTGGAGCTGGCATTCCGGTGATTCATGTGAGAAATATTTGTGCCCATGGTTTGACAGTGGGGTGAGATTCGAAATTCAAGTCGCCACTTGTCCTCGCACGGTCATGGGGCTGCGGATGCCATGGGCGACAGTATGTGGGATGGCCCCAGGTGCCACTGGCTCTAGCTACGCCCCTGCCTTTAAGGAAGATGGAAGATGATGTAAACAAAGTCCAGTGTGACCGTAAGTTCAAGTTATAGCTCATAGTTTTATTTGTCAGATAATCCGCGCTCAAACTTGCATTAGGGCACCATAGACCCTTGCTGCTCCCCTGCCTCAAACCTCTGCTCGTTTTCTTGGGGCCGCGATTTCTGAGCAGATCTTCCTACCTTGCGCCATTCACTTTCCTTCGTGGTTCTAAAACCCTAATGTTGAAACCTAATAAACAAAACAAACTGCAGTAAAGCAGTGCACCCCCGTGCGAAGGGCTCCGGTATGAACCAGCTGGCTGGGGATTGCCTCGTGCCTCGGCGCCATACTTCACCGTTTCCCTTCACTCATAGCATCTTAGTGCTGTGTTTGTGAGCAGCACAGGTGGGAAGGGGCAGGGCAGTCTAATGAAATTGGGTTTACGGGGCTCGAAAAATATGAACCATCTGTTGAACTGAGAAGCATCAAGGCGGAAAATTCGACAAATCATACGCCTCCTGTCTACCAAGCACAACCTCGTGGCAGCTTGAAATACTCTGCTCACAACCTGCTCTGTTCCAAACGAAGCCTCATGCATGCACAGGCCTCATTCGTCGTCAGTCCTCTCCCCCACGAGCACATCTCCCGGCCGATCGTTTCCCCATCTAGCGTCTAGTCGCATAACCTGGTCGATTTAAAGTGGGGCCTCAGTCATATCCGGGCCGCGCTCACATCCGGCATTCATTCACATCCGGCCCTCATTCACTGATGGGCACTTCTTGTAACCTCGACCTTTTCAACACAGGTCCTAATTTACTGTTTGATTCCATCCATAGCTCGCCACATTGGGGAAGTTAACTCAATACAAATGTCACAATACAATACAATATCTTACATAAGTGGCCTGTTCACTGGCTTTATCCATTGTGGAACCATGTTCAGCGCCAGGTTGTATTTGCAGCCTGGCCATATTCAGAGTCCCTTTTGACTGCTCCTCCCAGTCACATCCAGGCTGAGTACACCACTGGGCTCTATACACAGCTGGGACCTGCTACAGCCCGGACCTGGCCAGAGCCCAACTGTATCAGGGGAGGGAGAAGAAAAAAGTGATAATAGAATCCTCTCTATATGAATTAACAATCCAGATAGGCAGTATCACCATTTACTGCCCAAAGGAACACCAGGTCACCAAATGGCTACTGTGCATGAACTCTACATTAGGGGCAGTGTTGTATACTTATGTTTTATGTTCTTAGTTTTTTTTTGCGTTAAGCCAGCCACTAGCAATGCTGGCTAATGTCAAGGCTGCCTAGTTTTGAGTATTCTGCATGCCTCTTTCTTTCTCCACCCTATGCTTTCTGTCTCTTTATTTCAGTCTTGCAGGTTCTTGTTCATCCCTGCTTTCTTTCTTTATTACTATTTTCCCACCGTTCTATTCCTCCTACCTTCTCAATTTTTTGCCTTGCTCTCTTTTGACCTCGTTCAAAATTTGATGGTGAAAAATAAATCCCCCAAATTTGGGCTGGTGGCCAATACCTGTAACGACATGCAGAAATAACGCACTGCCCAGGAGTACCAGACTGACGTCCTTTAGAGGTACCCTTCAGTACTGACAAGTAATGTGTACTTGTCTGAGGTCTTTTAAAGATACCCTTCAATACTGCACATATGTACAGATCTGAGGTTCTTTAAAGATACCCTTCAATACTGCACATATGTACAGATCTGACGTCCTTTAAAGATACCCTTGGGTATTCTTGGTTTTCAACCAGGCTCAAGCTCCCTCCCTTCATTCGGACTCAATTTATAGCCTATCACTATCTATAGCAATGAGGGAAAATAGACACATTGATGAATGTAACCCTCTCAAATTAGCGATTACACCAACAGACAGATAACATAGCATGCATGTGCACACGTATGTGTAAAGGTGGACACGTTTTTAGGCATGCATGTGGATATAGCCTGGGAGAGGAGCCACTTCATAAAAGGGATCCAAAGATATACACACATTCATGTTTACATATTGGGTCACATTCAGGGACACATTCAACAACACACACCAGGAAACACACTCAGATAAGTGCAAGGGTTCAAAATGCGTCACATTCATGGGCACAGGACACACACAAACACACATACGTATGTTTAGCTGCACAAGAAGATTCACACTTCGGGTAAGTTGTAACAAAAAAAAGAGCACAAGGAAAAGATTAGCATCAGGTGTGCACTTAAAATCAAATCAAATTAGACAAAAAACTACAATCTCTATATGTAGTTCTGACTGCATACCATTTACACCGAGTCCTCTGCACTTGGCATATGAAAAGAGATTATATTGGACAAACTAAACATCCGGTGGTCATTTATCTACTGTACCATAGATGAGATAGCCTCCTGGACTGGACGAGATGCTTCTTTTCTGCTAAGGGTAATTTCTATTTCTGACTAAGGTTGGCTGCCTCCTTCATCCCTGCTGAGAAGTCCCTGTATGACTCCACCAGTCTTTCTCCAAGGGAGTGCTGCCTCCTGCTATCCTGCTATTAATGAACCTACCTCTCTATTTTGCGATGTTATGTGTGCCTGGTGATCTGAGAGGCCACAGTACATAAGTTTTAGCCGAGCCCACATTTTAACACCAGCCCCTTTTGCAGAGCCAAATCCTGACAAAATCACACAATGTCACAATTACATCAGTATAAACGAACTGAGTGGACCCTTTTGTAATTCTTATATATTTAGAGAGATTATTTGTGTGTGCAGGAACTTGTTTTCTATGAAGAGGGGTTCATTTAAATGGGGTGACATTCTATGTGTAAGAACTCTCCCTTTCCATGTACACTGATTGTGATATATTAGGATCATACAAGCTATACTACCTACACAGGCTCACCCTTGACCTGTTGCAATAGCAGCCATTTTAAGACTCGGTCAGATCCTCAGGTTCAGGTAAAAATGCTGACAGATGGAACAGCCGTCAGCACATTTTAAGAACACATTGGGTGCGGGAACTAAAATTCGATTTTCAGGTCAGCTAGACTATCTCACAGGGTGCTGGTACACACGAGCGGTAGGTGCCATCTGACTAAACTGCATAACAATAAAGTCCCTGACAGAAAATAAAAAACACTCAAGGTTTGTTGAATGCCAGCCGCTCGTACGTGAGAAGAACGCTTATAGCAGAGCAATAATGGTAGCAGCAGATAATCCGTTTGACCACATTGCGTAACAATAAAATCACTGACAATATTCAAGCACACAATGCTGAGTAGGTGCCAACTGTTCTTCGCCTAGGAACCAGAGAATATGGGAATCAGTACCTCATGCCAATCAAGGGGAAGAAAGGTAACCCACTGTGTTCAAAGCAAAGGGCACAGTGACTCTACATGCTTTGGGACCGGCTCGGCCAAGTAACGCCTACTGGGGCCATGCAAGGGATGAAGACCGTACTCTCCGGGGGCAACTCTGGGCAACTGAGCTTTTTGAGTGTAAGGGAGACAAATTTGGGCCTTTTAAACAAAAGAAGGAGCGGGGGTGTGGGAGTCAATAAAAGTCCAGTGCCCAGGCTCCAAAATTGTTGATATGACAAATGAGGGAGGCACTTTTCCTATTAGAAAAGGAATGTGTGATGCTGCGGAGAAGTAGCAATCCTAAGGATTAGTGCCCTCACACATCCCTGGGGATGTGACGCTTCATCATCGGGTGTACTCCTCAGAGGGCTGGTGCTGCAATACCCTATAGGCCCCACGAAGGGACCTTTGGCAGGTATCTTTTTATTGATTTGCAGTATGATAACAGTAACATATGCAAGAGCGTCAGGAGTGTGTGGGGTGGAGTGAATGTGTGTACTTAAGTGAGGGATGTTAAAACTGGCTGAGAGCTACCCAATTAGAATGTAATGTGATGGCTCTCTTGGCAGGTTTAAAAATCCATGATAATGGGGGCGTGGCTTGGGTGCCGCGCAAGATGAACGGCTAGGTGAAGAGCTCCTCCGTGCCGTATCACCTCCTTCTGGCTTCCCGGCGGTGAAGTGGGCTATTTCTGTCGCAACTCACCGGATTTCTCAACCGGAACATGTTGTGAGCAGTTTGTACCTTTTGGTGCCTTTTTCGGACCTTCCCTGAGGTTTTACAGTCGAAGACCGAGAATGAGATGCCGAGATCCGCCATTTTGTGCATTGCCTCAGCGTCAGCGGCTCCTCTAACGAACTTCTACCCTTCCACTTTCTGAGACAACTTTCCTCATTTCGGTGCCTGCATTACACCGACAGCTCTTGGAGGTGAGCGTTGGGGGTTATTTTATGACTCTTGCCGCCCTCGTTATGTTCAGGCGCGTCTTTCACCTTGAGGTGTTGCAGCCGCCATTTTAGGATTACCGTGGCTGACTTGAAAGTCGCGGTTCCTCTTTTTGGCAATTTATCTCCACCCTGCCACACGCCTCCTTTACTAATGTGGCTGTGACCTCCTGCTTCACACAGATACATAGCTGCGACATGTCCTGAGGTCAGTGTTATATGACTATCCATGCGTTATTGGTTGCTGTGGCATGCGCACGTTCTTTTCTCTGAGGGATTCATGCCTTTTGCTCGATACTTTCTTGGATTTTATAGTTAACTCTGGCCTAGATTGTCGACGAATACAGCTGGCTAGACATTCGGCCTGTTCCTATGCAGTATATCATCCTGTGTTTCTTGTCATTTGGTACCAGTCACTCACACAAAATGGAGGTACCCGCGCCTATGATGCTGTTATAGTAAACATTATCTTCAATTGACTTGCTGTATGCTAACCCACTTGAGGCTCTGTATGGCTCATTCTAGATGAACATTTCAATGCTTTCGATGTATCAGCGCCTTTGTTATTGATATTCAGGTGGAGTGCAGTCCCTATTGTTCACTTTACGGAGTTTCTATATACATTCCTTTGCCAGGTGTGTTCCTCTTGACTCAATCTCATCTATGGTGCGGTTGCGCAAACCCAAGTTTGTGTTTAATCCCTCTGAAGGGATTCCTGTGAGTTCTTCCTCCTTGGGTGCCTCCTCACAATCTGTCAAGATGTCGACTTCCACCACTCAGCGCTCTTCTTCAGGCAATCCACCATCAAATAAGTCCTCACCCTCCGCATCATCTATCAAAAGGTTGAAGCAGAACTCTCCTACATCTGACTCTTCTCCTCCACCTTCCATGGACTTGATTCTGGAAGAGATCCGTGCGTTGCGTCCATTCATTGAGGACACAAGCAGAGATATGCAACTCTTGAAGGACAAATGGGAAGTAATGGACACTCGAATCTCCTCCATAGAACATCAACTTCCCGAGGTCCACTCCAACACGCAACGTATTGTGTCCCTGGAGAAGACTGTCCTCTCTTTGCAAAGACACACAGAGGATTTGGAAAATCGTAATAGGAGGAACAACCTACGCCTTTATGGTTTACCGGAAACTCTTGAGGGGGATGATCCAGTCACCTTTTTTACCTCCTTCCTTCCGAAGTTATCGGACATGCCACCGTCCACATCCATCAGCATTCAAAGGGCCCACAGACTTGGAGCACGCTCGTCCACCTCTACTAAGCCTCGTGGTGTTATCATACTATTTTTGAAGTTCACAGATCTATTATCCATCCTCTCTGCTGCTAGAGCCAAAAGACAGTTAGCCTGGCAAGGTCAACGTATCTACATATCTCAGGATGTTTCTACTGCCACCGCATCTAGACGCAAGGAATTCCTGGCTCTACGACCATCTCTGCGTTCTCTAGGGGCCCAATATGGCTTGTTCCACCCATGTACCTTCAGAGTCACTCATCAGAATAAGTCTTGGTCCTTTCAAGAACCTGGCGAGCTCCGTAATTTCCTTCTTCTACACAACAACGATGGAATGGAATCCTCACCTTCTACTAGTGGCTGATAGATACTCTTATATTCCTTGTGTATTTGCTGTTATTTGCTGTTGTTTTGCTCTTTGACTTCATTGACCAGTTTTTCAATTGACCTCCATTATATTGGATCCCTGTTTTACTTAGGTCTTTCTCATGTTGCTTAGAATATATGTAATACGTTCCTGATCTCATTGTTTTTCTCTTTCCTTCCCTATACAGATGTGTCTCAGTTTCCCCTTCACCATGTATTATCCTTTGTACTCCTGTGAGGTTTCGGCGCGGCTGAGTTCCTGACCCTAGTTTCCCCGTGATGTTCCGCATCACCACTTCCCCACCTCCCCTCGTGTACCCTTCCCTTCAGGTATGTTTCCTACAGTCATCCGTATGGATTTGTACCGTCTTCTATGTGTTCTCTCTCTTCTTTCCTTCCTACCTTTCTCAGTGCCTATTCCTATTTCTCCACTATTTCCCCTTCCCTCTTTTCCTATTCCTTTTCCTTTCTCCCCCTTTTCTCCTACCTTTCCTTATTCTTCCTTCTACTATTCTAATGGTTACCTTATTTTTTGCTATGCTACTGATTGCTTTATTACTTGTACAGTATGCTCTTGCACCTTTCAATTTTGAACAGTTTATTATGTTGTGATAATTTAAAGTATCCCTTTGGAATGTGAAAGGATTTAACCATCCTATTAAACAGCAGAAAGTACTCTCCCACCTCTCCTCTTATAATCCCGATATTGTTCTCATTCAAGAAACCCATCTTTCAGATGTTGAATCGTTGAAACTTAAAAGACTGTGGGTTGGCAATGTTTTGTTTTCTCCGGCCTCACATAAAAAGAATGGTGTTGCTATCTTAATCCACAAACGTCACAAATGTAAAGTACTTCTTGAAGACAAAGATGATGAGGGGCGTTGGATTCTAGTCAAGTTGCTTATTAATAATATCCCACTTACTTTGTTCAATGTTTATGGTCCTACAGGTTTTGATTCATCTTTTTGGCCCGTAATTACTGCAAAATGTATCCAACATAAAGATGATGCTATCCTTTTGGGCGGGGATTGTAATCAAATCATTGACCCCTTTTTGGACCGCAAATCCTCTGTACGCTTCACCCCCCACAAACCCCATAAACAGTTTCTCGATACTATCACACAGGTTCACCTTGTAGATTCCTGGAGGCTCACACACCCAGACACTATAGATTTTTCTTTTTTCTCTCTTGCCTCTTTTTCCCGTTTAGATTATATTTTTCTTTCTTCTTCCTTATCTCAAAATCTTATATCCTCGTCTATTGAACCTATTGTCATTTCTGACCATTCCCCTATTATCACTGATTTTGATCATTCTCCTCCACCTCCTAAATCTTCTCATTGGCGTTTTAACTCTTCTCTACTTACAGATCCTCTTTTTTCCTCCTCTTTTCGCTCTTTTACATCTGAATTCTTCCAGCTTAACTCTGACCCTGATATCTCTCCCCATGTTCTTTGGGACTCCTTCAAGGCCACAGCCCGTGGATTTATTATTGATTTTGTCTCCAAAAAAAATAAAAAGTTTCTCCAAAAGCGTAAGGTTGCTCTTGCTCATATCAAATCACTTGAACACCAATTTTATACCTCCTCTCCGACTCAAATACCTTCTGAACTTCTTCAAGCTAAAATTGCATTAAACAAACTTACTACAGATTCAGCTTCCTCCTTTCTCCTTCGAGGTAGTGCACGGTATTACGGGGGGCGCAACAAATCGGGCAAATTGCTTGCTAATTATCTGAAATCACGTAAAGAAAGAACTCTCATAGACTCTATCTATTCCCCTTCCAACGTCCTCTTGCACACAGATAAAGACATTTTACAACAGTTTCAGTCCTTCTATGAGTCTTTATATTCTCCTTAGAATCCCCCTACTCCAGATCTCCTACAATCATATTTTGAGGGCTTACCTAAACCAGACGCTTCTACACTTAATTTCTCAGACATTGAGGCGGATTTTACCCTCTCTGAATTATCCACAGCGCTATCTTCTCTAACCAAGGGCAAGACCCCGGGGCCTGATGGCTTTCCCGTTGAGTTTTACTTACACTTCTCCGATCTCCTCTTACCTAAACTTCTTTTTCTTTTTCAATCTTTTTGCTCCGCAGGTTTGGCTCAAGGCTCCTTTCAGGATGCTACCATATGCCTCATACCTAAGGAAGGGCGTGACCCAAAATTCTGTAAGAATTATCGACCAATATCCCTAGTCAATGTGGACTATAAAATCTATGCAAAATTATTAGCTCTTCCTCTTGATCTTTTTATGCCCCATCTTATTGGGAAGGAACAATGTGGTTTTGTTAAGGGCCGCCTCACCTCAGACAACTCCAGACTCCTTCTCAATGTTCTCAACAAGGCTTCCTCTCTTTCTATCCCCCTCACGGCTATCTCGGTTGATGCAGAAAAAGCCTTTGATCGAGTTGATTGGTCCTTTCTGATGGCTTCACTGAAATGGCATGGCTTTGGTCCGAAATTTATTTCCTACGTTTCTTTGATATACTCTATGCCCAAAGCATCGGTCCTTGTTAATGGTCAACTTACCTCCCCCTTTACCCTTAAACGGGGTGTACGTCAGGGCTGTCCTCTTTCCCCTCTTCTTTTTATTTTAGCACTTGAACCCTTCATTTCTTCTATTCGTAACAACCCATCCATTTCTGGTTTCCCATATGGTGAGCATCAACTTAAATTATCGGCTTATGCGGATGATATCCTTTTATTCATTTCGGATCCACATACTTCTGTCCTAGCCCTACTGCATGAATTTGAGAAATTTTCCCAGGCTTCAGGGTATAAAATCAACTCGGATAAGACGGAGATTCTTCCTATAACTAAATTCTGCCTTCCGCATTTCTTTGCTTCCACCGGCTTTGCTTGGAACAGTACGAAAATAAAACATCTTGGCGTCCTCTTCTCTAATTCTATCCTCTCTTCTATCCGACTTAACATGAATGTAGTCATTTGTAGAATTGATTCACTTCTCTCTTCCTGGAATCCTTTATACCTTTCCTGGTGGGGTCGTCTTGATTCGATTAAAATGATGATTGCTCCGATTTTGATCTATTTACTCTCCATGCTCCCTGTACATATTCCAGCTCTCTACTTCCGTCGCATTGACTCTCTTTTATCCAAATTCCTTTGGAAGCAGAAGAAAGCTCGTATATCTCTCTTAGCTCTTCGTAAATCTAAGTCAAATGGGGGGATTAATTTTCCAAACTTCCGTCTTTATCACAAGTCCTTCTCTCTTCGCCAGGCCTCACGTTGGTTATCGCAGGATGTGACCCCTTTTGCCCCTTTATGGTTATCGGTTGAACGTGAGTTATTGCTTCCCTATTCCTTTCAGGATGTGATACGCTTTACTGCCAAAGCTCCTTGTCTTAACCCCTCCATTATTCAAACATACCTCCTCTCTTTTGCGACCCTTGCTTTCCACAACCTCTGTCTCCCGTGAATCCTTTTTAACTTCACCCATTTGGTATAACTCATCCATTCTCATACGGAATAGACCTATTGCCTGGGCTTCGTGGAGATCAAAAGGTATTATATGGGTTCATCATCTTTTTGACGGTTCATCCCCTCGTTCCTTCCCCCAATTTCAGGCCCAGTTTCATTGTCCTGCATCGTTTGCAAAGAAATACTACATTCTCATGGACACCGTTCTTGATCGATACTACTCTTTACCCTCGGATGAACTATCCACTTCCCTTTCCTCTTTACTCACCATTCTCTCTACTATTCCTAAGGCTTCTCTTATTTATCGATACTTCTCAGCTCCTGCCCCTGATCGTCCCAAGTCAAAATTGGAACTTTCTTGGGAAAAAGACTTAAACTGCTCGTGGCCGGACTCTCTTTGGGACAAACTTTGGGCTAAATCCTTGAAGACCTCTCGCACTGCATCTCTCACTCAGTCCTTTTTCTTCTTCTATCACAGACTCTATCTCTCTCCTCTTTCTCTCTCTCATTTTCTCTCTTCTTCTACAACCAACTGTTGGGCCTGTGACGCTCCCAATACTGATCTCTATCATCTTTTCTTTCTCTGTCCTTCTGTCCGTCGTTTTTGGATTCAAGTGTGGTCCCGCATTTCTCATATCTTTCATCTCTTTATTTCCTTTTCTACCTCTTTGGTTTTTCTAGGTAGCCTTTCGGAGTCTTTAGACCTCCCCCCACATTCATGTGGTCTTTTTGACCTTTTTTTAGCCCTTGCACTCCAACATATCGCCTCCAATTGGAAATGCTTGAACAACCTCTCCATAACCTCCTGGTGGAATTTACTATGTCATTCTCATAGATTGGATGTTGCCTTTGCATCCTCCTGCAAACCCCCTCGAAATGTTGAACTCTACTGGTTACCTCTCACCTTATACTTAGATCATTCCACCAAAAAGAGATATACTTCATTGACCCCTGACAACTTTAAACCCCCTTGAGCGTTTGTGCTTCTGCTTGTAAGTTTATGCTTCAGTTTTCACTATTGAAAGTTTTTCTTTTTCCTTTGTTTATTCATATCTTAATAATGTTTGTAACTCGTGCATTTATTAGTTACTCGTGCATTTACTGTTCTTTTTGCCATCACTTAATTTGCTTCTTTTACATTGTAGCCTTAACTGTATTATACATTGTTCTTATTTTCCCTTCCCCTCCCCTCCTTTCCCTCCCTTAAAACTCTCTTAAAATGCTTTGTTCCCTCATTGTGCCATCAGCTGACTTAATTTTATTCTCCTATGATTGCCTTTTCTCATTTTATTCTGCTGTTGTCACCTTATTGTATTGCTAATTCTTTATTTCAATAAAGCTTTCAAACATAAAAAAAATCCATGATAATGTTAAGGCTACTGTATGCAGATGATGTACCCCAGTAGGTTAAAACAGTGAGTCTGGTCAGGTCGACATGTTTCACATCCGGTGGCCCAAAAAGGATCAGCAGAGCTTCTTCAGGAACTAAAAGAAAGGCTATGTGTAACCCTAACCAACACCTAACATGTGTTGTGTAGCATAGATATTCCCCTAGAAGATACCTGGTTCTAGGAAAGTAAAACTAACCATCCAACCCTATGAATCGGTCAGAATTTCCCCATAGGTCACGAGGCAGAGGTTAGTGTACATCTGCTGAGTGGTGTCAGCATGGGGAGCGCAATGAGTGGGTGGCGCAATCAGTGCTGGAGGGACACTAGTAGCATTTAATTTACAGGCCTTCGACAAAGGTAGTGCTACTTTATTAGGGACTTAAAATAAATTAAATATGCTATTTAGGTATAAGCAAACTATCATTTTTAAAGGAGAGAGCACATGCACTTTAGCACTGGTTAGCAGTGATAAAGTGTGGAGAATCCTAAAGTCAACAAACAGGAGGGTTGGGGGCAAAAAGTTAGGGTGAAAACCATGCCAAGAATGCCAGATCCAACACCTGATCAGACGGCTATAGGACATATTTTGTCTTACTTCTGGTCAAAAGAACTTCTGCAGAGTGAGGCACCATTACAGGGAGGGGATAACCCATTATTATGCATCCACTCTGTTGTATACTGACATTGACAGCAGCCACCGCCTTTAGACAACCAGGCAACCCTGCAGCTACTGGGTCAAGATTGGCTGAGAAATAAGCTGCAGGTCTCTTTGCATCACAATGGGAATGCATGAGTAGTTAGAGAGGGCACCCTTCCCTCTCAGTGTAATACAAAATTAGGTCTTTTCTGTAGTCAGGCCTTGGTAGAGCTGGGATGCAGCAGACATTCTCGCTGCTCAAGGATGGCGTTCATGCTTTCATTGTCCCAAAGTAGCAGATTAAACACACCTTTTTATGTTAGCCTCTGTAGAGGTTTTACCACTAGGTAAAATGTGGGTATTCACAGGCGGCACCAGCCCACGATTCCCTGAAACATCCTGAATTCTCTCTGTGTAGTCGGAGAGTTCTTTTTCAAAATAGCACATATTCTCTGCTGCAATACCTTCCTTGCTCCATTCCTAATATGATGTCCTAGATAAAGGACTTCTGTCTAAAAGTATTCCAACTTGCTTGGGGATACTTTTTATCCATTTCAGCCACACTATTCAATTGAGCAAAAGAGTCTTGTTTGCATTCTTTTGCCACTAATAGGTCATTCATGAAATGAACAAGGACTGAATTGCATGGTAGGTTCAGGTTTTCCAGATTCTTTTTCAAGATCTGGTTGAACATTGGGGGGCGTTCTGTATACTCCTGTGAAACTCTGCACCATGCCAAAATTCTGTTTTGGAACAGAATGGAAAGAGAAACTGGATCTCTTTGTGCAGTTGAATAGAAAAGAAGGATTTATTCAGATCTGTCACTGTGAACGACTCAGCTTCACAGGGCTTCAGAAAAAGTATCCACACCTGACTGGACAACAATATTATTGATCTTTCTTAAATCCTGAACTATGCAGTACAGCCCATTAGGTTTATTGAAGCCCATAATCTGAGAATTACCCGGACGTTTCCAGATCTCTTTCAAGATCCCTTGCTCCATGATGAACTCAATCACTGAAGTGTTTATGGTGAGATATTGTACTAGGGCATTCAGGGATACTCTGTGTTTAGTTTAACTGTTTTTCACACTGGCTCTATGCCTTTTATTACACTAATATTCTTGCCTGAGAAATCCCAGGCAGACAAATTAAGGGACAAATCATCTGTGGTTATTCCAGAAAGCAATCAAACAGACCTTCCCAGTCTGGTCAGTTTCAAATCTGCATCCTCATCATGTATTTGAAGTCCAACACTCTCCAGTGAACAGTAGGTCACACAATTGAGTACGCAGTGGAAACCCCTGCCCAATAAATTGACTGGACTGGAGGTGCACACTGTGAATTGATTATTCTCTTCAAACAAACCTATCTTTACAGGAACCTTTGCTGACACCGGTTTTACAGGTTTGGAGGTTGTTAGCAACACCCACAACTTGGACTTGTTTTCCCAACAGGGTTAGGTTTTATACTTTCGCTTTCCTCACAGTAGAACAGGTATCATCGATGTTGATTAAAAAATGGCACCTAGTGGCTATTCACCACACCATCTACAAAAGGGCCACTCTGGTCTACCTCCAAGATTGTGCCCCAGGACAGTCTTCATCCCCTCTCAGGCACCATCATTGTGACTTACCAGAACTATAGTCTTAGGAAGTATCGAATATTGGGAACTGTTGGAAATTGCGATGATTCTCAAAGGAATTTTTAGATAGATCTAGGAGCTGAGTTTGCATTCAGTTTTGGATTGCCTACATTTTGCGGCACCATTGTGGTTTGGGGAACCTGCATCAATTGGCTTGGGAGATGTTAGAGTTCTGAGGTCTCTGCATCTGCATGTTGTATACTGGCATCAAATTGACATTTTGCATTTGGCCATCATCTGTTATACTGTTTGAATTTAGTGCACACTCCCTATTCTGATGGCCCAACCTGTTAAAATAAGGACACAGATTTGTTGAGAGTTGCCACATGTATTTCAGTGTTCAAATTAAGCAGCACACCACAACCTCTACCTTAAGGAATGTCATTCGTCATCTGTCCTCCACCTTGAGGCCTGACTCTTTGCATTCCACCACCAACACCCTAATTGTAATCTGTATTTTCCATGTACTGACCATTCTGAAACTCCTTTTGTGCTAACTTTATCTGCACCAACATGATCTTCTCCTTAATCCTTTTCTACTGTATTTCCATTTCTCATTCTGGAGTATCTCATCCAATGTTTTACTATGCCAACAGATGAGAATTTGTTGAATATGGGAACTAATCTCCAGACTCAACCAATGATTAAACTGAGACACAAAATTGCTTAAATCTCATCTCCCTGGATTTTCAACACCACTTTGTTGTCTAAACCCTTGCATAATATGTTTATAAAAGGCATGTACTGACTCCTTAGCCACTTTGGTGGTTCAATTTGCCTTTAACCAATCAATTTCATTCTGCAGACCCTGAGTTTCAGGAAATTAATAACCTTCTCATATTTCAGCACATCCTCAGGAGATGGAGCATTTGTCACAGCCACCCTCTGGGGTTCTGCGTTTGGTCACTGTGCTGTTGCTTTACATCCAGACCACAAATTACAAGGAACCACCATGTCAAAAAAGGTATTCAAATCTTCTCGCAACACTTTGGAAATCTTCACAAACTGTGCAGCCTGTGTAAACCATAACTCAGGATTCTCTCTGTTAATGTAGCAAGAGGATTGCGACTCCAGGGCACATTCACATAAACTCCTCCATGCACCTCTCTCAGGGGGTAAGCACCAACTCGAGTCACTCTTGTTACCAGTTGTCAGTGTCCCTCCCCTGAATCCTCCTCGTTTTTATTTGTCTTTGCTCTTTCAGCCCATTTATCCATAAGTTTCACCAGATTACTCGATTTCCATATGCTAAGCATTACCTCCTTCAGATGTGCCTTTAATCTATAGGTTTTCATGTCATCTCTTATATGCACTCTAAAATTCTTTAGAAAGGCCTTACTCTTATTCAAATCAACATTCAGCAGCTGCTCCTTCTAATATTGTATCAACTTCAATGGCACATTTGGTGGTCTCCTTACACAGGAACCGAGGCTCCTACTCATGGTACCCATCTGCATATCCCTCATCCAGGTTTCCTTTGACAAATTCATTCAGCGCCACATTTGACCTGGCAATATATAGAGGTCTTGGGGCATCTTGTGCCGTGGGACTGTCAATGATCTCCTCAGTGGTTTCACTCCCTGTAGTGACCGGATATTTTGTCATATTTCCGAGTGATGGTGACTTTAGTCTACTATCATCTTAGTATAGTGGATAGATCCATATCTTCAGCCTATTCTTAGGATTAGCCTATTGACTTTGGCATAAGCGTATGTCCTTTCATCATTTTAGGGCCTGAAGATCTATATTAGAGGGTAGATCCTTTATTTCTGATACTATATTACCTATTGGTAGGGTTTGTTTATGTATTTAGATGGAGCTATTCGTCTCTTTCATCATTTCAAAATGCTAATTGCGCTCTGCTGTGTGCTTTTAAGTTCTTGTTCCTCACGTGACTGAATTGGAAATACATGCCCCAGAGTGCACCGCCAGTGAAATTGTAGTAACTGCTGGAAATCCAAATTTCTATGCAAAGTGTTTAGAGTATTTAAAGTTGGTACCTGCATGGCAGTGTCAATCGTAGTTGGAAAATACTTTAAAAGTCAGGTGAGTTAGTGTTCTCTTTGCGCATTGCTGTACAATGTTCCAATGACGTGAAACAATCATAAATCCAGCCAGCACGATCGTGGATGAAAATCATTCACCCCGAATCCCTTCCAACACATGTACGCTTTCACCATAGTGGCCTCTCCTCGGTAGGATGGGGCACGTGAGTGGGTCATGCTCCTCGATAAAATCCAAAGCCAAGTCGCTCGTTACTGGAGCCCCCAACCTTTCAGGGCGGCTTCTTCACAATTGGCATGGAGCAGCCCATCAATTACAAACATAAAAACCACAAGAGGCCCATTGCTGGCAACCTCTGCATTTATTCCACGTTCAGCACTGCAGATTCCGTCCTGCACCTTATGTTTCAGCCTCATCCGGCCTTGCTCACAGGTAGAAGGACAGCTTTCAAAATGCTAATTGTGCTCTGCTGTGTGCTTTTCAGTTCTTGTTCCTCACGTGACTGAATTGGAAATACATGTCCCAGAGTTCACCGCCAGTGAAATTGTAGTAACTACTGGAAATCCACATTTATATACAAAGTGTTTAGAGTATTTTAAGTTGGTACCTGCATGGCGGTGTCACTCGTAGTTGGAAAATACTTTGAAAGTCAGGTGAGATAATGTTCTCTTTGCGCATTGCTGTACAATGTTCCAATGACGTGAAACAATCATAAATCCAGCCAGCACGATTGTGGATGAAAATCATTCACCCCGAATCCCTTCCAACACGTGTGCCCTTTCGCCATAGTGGCCTCTCCTCGGTAGGATGGGGCACGTGAATGGGTCATGCTCCTCGATCAAAATCCAAAGCCAAGTCTCTCATTACTGGAGCCCCCAACCTTTCAGGATGGCCTCTTCACAATTGGCATGGAGCAGCCCATCAATTACAAACATAAAAACCACAAGAGGCCCATTGCTGGCAACCTCTGCATTTATTCCACGTTCAGCACTGCAGATTCCGTCCTGCACCTTATGTTTCAGCCTCATCCGGCCTTGCTCACAGGTAGAAGGACAGCTTTCAAAATGCTAATTGTGCTCTGCTGTGTGCTTTTCAGTTCTTGTTCCTCACGTGACTGAATTGGAAATACATGTCCCAGAGTTCACCGCCAGTGAAATTGTAGTAACTACTGGAAATCCACATTTATATACAAAGTGTTTAGAGTATTTTAAGTTGGTACCAGCATGGCGGTGTCACTCGTAGTTGGAAAATACTTTAAAAGTCAGGTGAGTTAATGTTCTCTTTGCGCATTGCTGTACAATGTTCCAATGACGTGAAACAAACATAAATCCAGCCAGCACGATCGTGGATGAAAATCATTCACCCAGAATCCCTTCCAACACATGTGCCCTTTCGCCATAGTGGCCTCTCCTCGGTAGGATGGGGCACGTGAGTGGGTCATGCTCCTCGATCAAAATCCAATGCCAAGTCTCTCGTTACAGGAGCCCCCAACCCTTCAGGGCGGCCTCTTCACAATGGGCATCGAGAATTACCATTCTTGGATGTTATGATCAATATTCAAGAGTCTAAATTTAAAACTAAAGTTTTTAGAAAAGAGACAGATGTGAATAATTCTTTATCATTCCAGAGTTTCCATCCCCAAAACTTGAAGAACAACTTACACGTCTCAGAGTATATGAGAATGAAGAGAATTTGTTCAGAAGAAGAGGATTTCGAAGAAAATTTGGAATCTCAGCATCAAAGATATAAGGAAAGAGTGAATCCAGATGAAGTTTTGGAGAAAGCCAAAAAGAGGATTCAGACTTACAGCAGAGAAAATCTTCTTAACCAGAAACCCAAGAAATCCACTGAAAGACATGTCTTTGTTTCAAAATTTTCAACAACATCCCAAAAATTGAAGAATATTATCAATAAACACTGGGAATTATTGCAGAATGAAACAGACTTTAATGGTATTTATACTAGTAAACCCATTTTTGCTTTTACGAGATCAAAAAATCTGAAAGAATTGTTGATGACACCCAAAAGACAAGCAGAAGTCATTTTCAAAGGAATGAAGAAATGTCACAATTGCGTGCATTGTTCTAATGTCATTGAAGGAAGGATTCTACATCATCCACAAACAGGAAAAGAAATGACTTTACACTATGATGGTGATTGTAATTCTAAAAACTTAATCTATTTTATAAAATGCCCCTGCGGAAAGATTTACGTAGGGAAAACAGAAAGGAAACTGAAAACCAGAATCTCGGAACATAAAAGTACCATTAGGAATAAAAACTTGAAAAGCAATTTCGCCAAGCATTGGACTGAAAATAACCACAACATATCCCAGATCAGGTTTTCTACACTGGAGATAGTGAGAACATAGGAGGGGGCTGATCTGACCAGATCCCTCCTCCAGAGAGAGATTTACTGGATCAGGAACTTAGAAACACAGGAGCCAAGGGGGCTCAATGAAAAAATAGATTTGAATTGCTTCCTATGAAATTCACCCTGTAACTGCAAGGATTGATGCCTGTATTTTAGATTTCTGTACCCAGTTTTATTCATGTTGTAAACAGATTTAGTATTGCTGATTACAAGGTTTGTCTCTTTATGCACTTTCTTTTCTTCTTTCTTTTCACTTTTCTTCCTTTTCTCATGAATCACACATTTTTTCTACATGGGTAATCACCACAGGTCAGGTTAAGGAAGATGAAGTCGAGCACCATTCCAAGATGGCGCTCGCGATCATGCTGTATTTTGTAGTTAGTCCTCTTTCAGTTTTCAAAACTCAGCGTGTTAACGGAGTAGTTACGAGTGGGCACTGAACGAGTTTGTTTGCCGAAAACTGGTTTTCGCGGAATGCGGGAGCGAGTGATATCGCACAGAAGTCTGTGTTAGACGGAGGTAAGATCTCAGCGCGGCACGCTCTAATTGTGTTTAGAAACCAGGGGGACAGTTGTTTTCAGAGACTGAGGCAGATGTATGTTTTGTACGATTTCAGGGGACGAAGCAGCAAGAGGCTGTTGCAATTTTGGTGTGGTATACTGACGTGAACATCAGTGAATATCTCCCACAAAGTAAGACGGCCGTTATGGCGGGTCTTTTGAGTGTTTGCGAAGTGGTTTTACCTTGGATTACACTGAACCCGTTTTTTCGTGACACAGGAGTTTTTGAAGAGCAAAGTTAATGAACATGAGAATTAATACCAGTGAGTCCGTTTTATTTACTCTCAAGCACATGCACAGTGGTGTGGAAAGGGGTTTTTCACAAACATGTTTCACATTCTTTTATGCCTTGTACCATGTGAATTTTAGATGTACTGTACATTAAACAGCAGCAGTTTGAGTAATTGAATGCTATATTCAGTCCACAGGCCCCTGAGGAAGAGCTCATAGAGCTTGAAATGCATTGGGCACAAAGAAGAGTCATCTAGGATGTTGTCATTATTTAATTTGGATCGTTAAAAAGTGTACTAGATTATTGTGATTTGCAACAATAATGTTTTGAACATAGTTTTACACATAGAAATGTCTTTGAATCAACAACTTTATTGTGTAAATATGAACAATATCAAATGTATTGATTTGTGATGAGTATTATTTTGTGATACTGTAGAACTTGCTAAAAAAACTTAGAGTGTTGTTCTGGAGCTAGAACCACATTAGCAACAGTGCACGGAGGTTAAGTGTTTCGTTCACTTAAGATAGGTGGTTCAAGTTTAGGCACGGTAAGGACAAACGTGCCACCCCCGTAGCACGCTTGGTTAAAATAGATAAAATTCACAGAGAGTTGAAAACATTTCCTATATATATTTTTTGCAGAAAATAGAAGGAGTGCTTTTCTAATTTAAATTCACCCCTAGTGTAAGCGCCATCTTAGTCTAGTTCACAGGACTATACTGCATTTAATCAAATCATATTTAATAGTATTATTTTGGACGTAAACAGGGCACAAATTGACAAAAGGAGGGCAGAAAACAGGTTCCGCAATATCGTCTTGTAAATACATTCATCACAAGGTAATTGCTATCCCCGCGGTGAATATTCATGTCCTCATATCATATCATCTATATACATATATACAATTTCAAATTATGCCCTGAATGGGCCGTAGCACCCTGGTGCATCTCTGCTCACTGTACAATACTTGCCCATATTAAAAAACAATCCTATTACTTCAATCCTGCCCTAGATGGGCTAACCCATTTAATTAATGCCCAGATAGAACCATACTGGGAAAACCTTATAATTCGGCCCGTGCTACAATCTAGCCCATAATGGGCACCTATTCACCCTTAAAGCCTCAAGGGGAAGCCCTATTGCCCAGTACAAAACATCCGCTGACTAACATACATGTGGTGATCAAAGCAATCTAAACAAGTACATTCTTGAATACTCCTGCAAGTACTAAAAAATATATCTAAACAAGTAAAACTACATTTCTAAAAATTCAAAGCAGACTCTCGTAAAATTCATGAGAAGCATTATTGCAAGACATTCAGCGAGAATTCTTGGAAAATTCATTGAAAATATAAAGTTGGACCCGAGGAGGAACCAACCGATATCAGATAAAGATGCGAAATACCAATGCCCAGCCTAGGTTTAGGCACAGGGGAAAAGCCAGGATGTCATAGATCTGTGGAACGTAGAAGATATTTCATAAGACACAAAGAAAGTACAAAAGAATCACAAATACAGGCATCTATATCCATGCCATAATGCTATACACCGATGCAGATCCAACCCTCTCAAACTCATATGATTAATCCCCCAAATGGATCACCAATTCTTCACTGCTATTAAGTCCCAGAGGAGTTTGTGTTTGAAGATCAATGATATAACGCGATTCTAGTGCCTGAGTTTCAGAATCCGATCCAAACCTCGAGGATTCACTGGTATCTGATCAATGCAAAAATAACTAAGGAGGTCCCTGTTGCGCCGATGTTGTTTGTTAAGCATCAACAAAGGCTGTTGCTGAAACGCGTCTGCGCCTGTAGTTCATATATATATATATATATATATTCACTTAAAAAACCATAGGTTTCAGGCCTTATATAGTTAGGAATTAGCATTTTAAAAACCATTGAAATTGCTCTAAGCATAGGCGAATTTTGCAAATCTGGCGTTCGCGAATTTGCGTATTTGCGAATTCACAATCCGCAAAATCCGCGAACTCTCACGAATTTGCGGATCTTTAAATTTTTTTTGTGTTTGCAAGGGTTTCTGCCAGTTCGCGAGGGTTTTGTACCAGTTCGCAATTGCGAACTTACTTGTCGGCTCGCAACGGTCGCGACTTTGTTGTTTCTACGTCTGGTTCACCATCACAGGTTCACAGCACCCTCTGTTTCACCACTGCCATCCTCTGGTTCACCCATGCCACCCTCTGGTACATCACTGCCACCCTCTGATTCATCACTGTAGATTATGGGGGGAAAAAGCAAGCACACCTGCCCTGCTTCAACTGACATGAATTAATTTCTGGTTCATCACTGTAGATTAGGGGGGGAAGCAAGCACACCTGCTCTGCTTCAACTGACATGAATTAATTTGGGGTTGATTAGTGTCACTGAATTTAAACTTCCTGTCTGGCACCTGCTTCCTTATCTGTAATTTGCTTTCTGTTGCAGTGCAATTTTTTTTCCCAGGACCTTTGTGGCCTACTTGTAGCTATTCTATGAGCCTGCTGTGAGGGTCAGAGCAGGGTCATAGAATAGTTGCAAGTAGGCAACTGAACTCTGGAGGGGCCCCTCAGGAAGCACTACAGGGAATGGTTACTAATGATGAGTTTGAACTTTTGCACCTACTGAGTGCTTTCAGTTTTGAAAAACTTGTTTTTCTGTGGGGCACTTCCTTCCTCCCACCCCCCCCCCCCCCCCAAAATGGACTCCTTGCAAAAAAAAGTGCAGGCAAATGTCAACCTGAGGAGTTATTCTGATAAAAATCATCATTTTCAGAAGGTTTATGCTGCTTGCTGGTGGATTTCTTGTGCAGAATTGCAAATTTTGTAATTTTGCGAGTGCCAAAGTGTTGCTGCCCGCCGCATCTACATGTTCGCAATTGCGAACTCTCGCGATGCGTCGCCAAACTCCCGCGGGATCCCGCAGCAAGATCCAAAATGGCGCAGCACTCGCAAAATATCGAGAAAAACAACTCGGCAAATGCTGAATGACGGTAAGTGAACGCCGCACGCCGCAATATTGTATCACCAAGCAAAAAAATCCGCTGCTTGCGAATTTGAGGATTTTCTGTAATTTCGCGAGAGTTCGCGGATTGCGAATTTACTGAAAATCCGCAAAATCCGCGGGCGGAACGGATTTTCTGCCCATGCTTAAATTGCTCCTATATAGTTAGTTGTACTAACTATATTTAGTGCACCCGCAATCCACTGCTGATGATGCCACATATTACATCATTCATGACATGGTCAGTGACATCACTGATGACATCACTGATGACATCATCCAGTGACTGTGTGTTTCTGTAAAGTTTAAATATGTTTTACATATTGAAGAATGAGTGGATGTATAAGTGTCTGGATGACAGATTTAGTAGGTGCGTGACTGACTGTATGAGTGAGTAATTAAATGTGTCCTACTAAATGCATGGGTTAGTGACTAAACTGAATGTGTGCATCAGTATGTCTGTTGTTGTGTAAGCTGCTGCATGTGTTGATCAGTAGCTATATGAGTGGCTATATGGGTTATTGATTGGTAGCACAAGTATTTGAATGGGAGACTGAGTGTGTGTGTGGGTGTGCTGGTGAGTGAATGGATATCTCAGTGCTAAATGTGCAAGTAAGTACATATGTTAAACACAGTGCATGTGAGAGTTGGCATATATAAATGACTATACATGAGAGCCAGTGAATGTGCGAGTGGCTATATGGATCATTGTGTACTTGTATAAGTGATTGAATAAGAGAGTAAGAATGTGTTAGTATATGTTTGAATAAGTAAGGTGTTGTGTGTATAACTGTATAGTTGCGGAAATGGAAGTGTGATTGATTCTTTGCATGACTGACTAGGTGTGTGAGTAACTCCATCGATGAGTGGCAGTGTGTGAGTGTCTGTATAGGTGTATGAGTGCATATGATAGTGTTGTATTGATGAGTGACTGTATGTAGGAGTGATTCTATGGGTGAATGAGTGAATGTGTGTGAAGACCTAGGAATCAGTGAGTGCGTATGTAGTAACTGGTATTGGTGTGTCAATGGTTTCAAGAATGGTAGTCTGTATTTAACACTGGGTGTATCAAAGGTTATATTAGAGTGTGAGGAGGTGCATCATATTATCACATGAATTATATCATCAGTTATGTGATCAGTGATGTCAAATGAGATGTCATCAGTGATGTCATCAGTGATGTCATTTGAGATGTCATCAGTGATGTCACTGACCATGTCATGAATGATGTAATATGTGGCATCATCAGCAGTGGATTGCGGGTGCGCGAAATATAGTTAGTACAACTAACTATATAGGAGCAATTTCAATGGTTTTTAAAATGCTAATTCCTAACTATATAAGGCCTGAAACCTATGTTTTTTTAAGTGAATTTGCAAGGTTTTTTAAATGCTAATTCCTAACTATATAAGTCCTGAAACCTATGATTTTTTAAGTGAATTTGCAAGGTTTTTTAAATGCTAATTCCTAACTATATAAGGTTTGAAACCTATGGTTTTTTCAGTGAATTTGCAAGGTTTTTTAAATGCTAATTCCTTACTATATCAGGCGTGAAGCCTATATTTTTTAAAAATAAATTTCAAAGGTTTTGTAAATGCTAATTCTATTAGCGGATAATGTTTATATATGTTATTATCCTTCGGGGACCACCTGAGCAGCCATCTTGTTTCTCAGGAGAAGTGAGGCAAAGAGAGCACAAAACAAGAGTGGAAAACGCGAAAAGGGGGAAGGGTTGAGACCCCCTGACCCCCTAGCCCTTCTCAGGGGGGTCCCAGAAGGACCACCAAGTGCAAAAAAAAAATGTTTATTTTTTAAATTGCGGGGTACGCGCACGGTGCGCGTACCCTATGCATACGGTGCGTGTACCCTGCTCCTTTTGGGACCCCCTGAGAAGGGCTAGAGGGTTGGGGGTCTCTACCCTGCACATTTTCATGTTTTCCACTCTTGTTTTGGGCTCTCTTGTGCCTCAGTTCTCCTGAAAAACAAGATGGTGGCCAACACTTCCTGGTTTGGACATTTTGGAATGTTGACAGTCGACTGCCAGCCAATCAGAAACTCGCTCGGGCACGTAAGGGTACGCGCACGTGCGAGTACGGTATGCGTACTGTACGCGTACGGTGCGCTTACGGTGCGCGTACGGTGAGAGCATATAGATATATAATTTGATCAAATTCAATTTTCTCAACAACTACTGGAGGGATTTTCACCAAATATAGAAAAGGCACTACTGCATACCTGTCCCTACCATTTTGCCAAGTTTGGTGTAATTCCGTTCAGCTGTTCGGGCTGTAGCCGCATCTAAAGGTCCCATAGGAAATGCCATTTGAAAAATTTCAAATTCAATTTTCTCAAGAACTACTGGAGGGATTTTCACCAAACATAGCAAAGGCACATCTGCATACCAGGCCCTATCATTTTGCCAAATTTGGCGTAATTCCATTCAGCCATTCGGGCTGTAGCCGTGTCTAAACGTCCCTATGGAAATTAACATGGGGAAACCTCTGGTATGCAGATGTGCCTTTGCTATGTTTGGTGACAATCCCTCCAGTAGTTCTTGAGAAAATTGAATTTGAAAATTTTCAAATGGCATTTTCTATGGGACCTTTAGACACGGCTACAGCCCGAACGGCTGAACGGAATTACACCAAACTTGGCAAAATGGTAGGGACAGGTATGCAGTAGTGCCTTTTCTATATTTGGTGAAAATCCCTCCAGTAGTTGTTGAGAAAATTGAATTTGATCAAATTATATATCTATATGCGCTCACCGTACGTGCACCGTACGCGTACGGTACGTGTACCATACGTGTACGTGCACGTACCCTTACGTGCGCGAGCGAGTTTCTGATTGGCTGCCAGTCGACTGTCAACATTCCTAACTGTCCAAACCAGGAAGTGTTGGCCACCATCTTGTTTTTCAGGAGAACTGAGGCATAAGAGAGCCCAAAACAAGAGTGGAAACACGAAAAGGGGTCAGGGTAGAGACCCCCCAACCCTCTAGACCTTCTCAGGGGGTCCCAAAAGGACCCCAAGGGCAAAACAAGCACAAAAAAAATCCCCCCCAAAAAATCGTGGGGTACGCGTACCGTACAGTACGCATACCGTGCCGTACCCCGCGATTTAAAAAAAAAATTGTTTGCGCTTGGTGGTCCTTCTGGGACCCCCTGAGAAGGGCTAGGGGTCAGGGGGTCTCAGCCCTGCCCCCTTTTCGCGTTTTCCACTCTTGTTTTGTGCTCTCTTGTGCTTCTCTTCTCCTGAGAAACAAGATGGCTGCTCAGGTGGTCCCAGAAGGATAATAACATATATAAACGTTATCTGCTAATAGAATTAGCATTTACAAAACCTTTGAAATTTATTGAAAAAAAATATAGGTTTCACGCCTGATATAGTTAGGAATTAGCATTTAAAAAACCTTGCAATTCACTAAAAAAAAACATAGGTTTCAAGCCTTATATAGTTAGGAATTAACATTTAAAAAACCTTGCAAATTCACTTAAAAAACCATAGGTTTCAGGTCTTATTTAGTTAGGAATTAGCATTTTAAAAACCTTGCAAATTCACTTAAAAAACCATAGGTTTCAGGCCTTATATACTTAGGAATTAGCATTTAAAAAACCATTGAAATTGCTCCTATATAGTTAGTTGTACTAACTATATTTCGCGCACCCGCAATCCACTGCTGATGGTGTCACATATTACATCATTCATGACATAGTCAGTGACATCACTGATGACATCTCAAATCATCACATTCTTTGCATTATTATGTGCAAACTCTGCTGCCCACAGGTAGGCTGGCCAGTCACTCTCTTGATCTAACAAACTTACAGCCTTATTCATGAAGGCTAAATCGGCTCGCAAAGGGCCGGATTCTGAGAATCCGGCCCTTTGCGAGTGTGATTTTTGCATTTGGGATTCAGCATCCCAAATGCAAAAATCGGTAATTGCTAAATCGCTAAATTGCGAGGAATTACATTTAAGGAATCTCTATTTGAGATTCCTTAAATGCAATTCATGAAGCATTTGAAAATTGCGAAAATGCAATTTTGGGCCGCTATTTACCGAGAGGTCAGACCTCTCGGTAAATAGCAAAAACTTAGAAAAATGCTTTTAAAAGCATTTTTCTAAGTTGCATGTTGCACACACACATGTCCTTTGGACATGTGTGTGCGCAACACCTGTTTCAATTTGCATTTAAGGGGTGCTACAGGGTGTCCTTTGGACACCCCTGGCACCCTTTAAATCGCTATCTTATTTGCGAGTAGCAAATTGCTAATCGCAAATGAGGAATGACTCCCCATGCATTCCTATGGGCCTTTTGGCCCATAGGAATGCATGGGGAGTTATTCCTTATTTGCGATTAGCAATTAGCTAATCGCAAATAAGGAATCAGTGGGAATCGCAATTAATATTGCGATTCCTACATGATTACCGTTTTGCGAGTCTCAAATAGCGATTCCTTATGATTCGCTATTTGAGCCTCGCAAAACGGCCCGATCATGAATCAGGCTGTTAATCTCAGATACTGCTCTAATTCTTGATTGGTTCGCTCAGTTTGGCCGTCTGTCTCAGGGTGATAACTAGTGGTATATCTAGTCTCTATGTTCAATTTTCTTGTGAAGGCCTTCCAGAAATGTGATAAGAATTGGGAACCCCTATCAGACATTAAAACCTTGGGAATTCCATGTGCTCGTACTACATTTTGGCTGAAAGTGTGTGCTAAAATCATGGCCGTGGGCACCCCTTTTAACGGTACAAAATGAGCCATTTTAGTGAAAGAGTCTACACAGACCAAAATGGTATCAAATCCCCGACTTGATGGTAAATGTACGATTAAATCTAAGGTTACAGTGTGCCATGGGTAAGGTGGGGTTGGTAAGGGTTGCATTAACCCTTTTGGGGCCTGACGCTCCGATTTTCCCCTTGCGCACATCTCACATGTAGTCACATACTGTCGCACATCCTTGATCAAGTCTGGCCACCAGAAACACCTTTTCACTAATTCCTCAGTTTTTACAATTCCTTTATGCCCAGCCAGTATGCTCTCATGACTTTCTTTCAGTGCCTTTTGCTGCATCTCCAACGTGGGCAAATAGAGAACCCCATTGTGATATGGTAATCCTCCTCGAAATTTCTCTTCTAGGATATTCTTTTAGCCATTTTTCCATTTCCTCCTGAGCCATTGTATGCTGATTTTCATCTTCCGGGGACTCCTGTAATATTGCTCCTATCACCTTTTCTGCTGGAATGATGGCTTGATCTCTGACTTCTTCCACCACTTCTTCTGTACCCAACCTGGACAAGGCATCCGCCTTCCCATTCTGTGCTCCCGGCCGATACGTAATAACAAAATTGTAGTCAGCGAAATATAAGGACCAGCGTAACTGTCTTGGTGTTAATGTTCTAGCTGATTTAAGGAATTTCAAGTTCCTATGATCTGTATACACTGTTACCACATGCCTTGCTCCCATTAAATAATGCCTCCACTCCTTAAAGGCATCCTTTATAGCCAATAACTCCTTTTCTGTGATTGTGTAATTCACTTCTGCCGAGTTCAGTTTTCTGGATCGAAAGGCCACAGGATGCAGTTGTCCGGTAGTTTTATGCCTCTAAAACAGAACTTCTCCCAATGCAAAATTAGAGGCATCAGTTTCCACATAAAAAGGCTCTGTGGGATCTGGATGAAGCAAGATTGGTGCAGTCGTGAAATCTCTTTTTAAACTGAGTGAATGACTCTTCTGCTTCGGCTGTCCATTCGAACTTAGCGCCTTTCTTCAGTAATTTAGTCAAAGGAAGCAGCTTCTGAGAGAAGTTTGAAATAAACCTTCTGTAAAAATGTGCGAATCCAATAAAACTCTGAATTTCTTTTACAGAAGTTGGTGACTCCCATTCAATCACTGCTTTAATCTTATTCTCAACCATAGTCACCCCTTGTGGTGAAAGCACAAAACCCAAGAATTCCACAAAGGTTACACTAAAAGCACATTTGTCTAGTTGAACATATAGACTATTTTCCCTCAATTTTTGCAGAACTTTCTTTACATGTCCTCCATGTTCTTCCACTGTATCTGAGTAGATGAGGATGTCATCAATGTATACTATGACATACTGATCAATGGAGTCTTTCAACATATTGTTAATAAAATGTTGAAATGCCGCTGGTGCGTTGGACAATCTAGAGGGCATGGCTTGATATTCGAACAGTCCATGCTTGGTTCTGAATGCTGTCTTCCATTCGTCTCCCACACAAATCCTGACTAAATGATATGCACCTCTCAGGTTCAACTTGGTATAAACTTTTACTCCTTTTACTTGGTCTTACAAAACTGAAATTAAAGGGTATCTATTCTTGATTGTGATCCTATTGATTGCTCGATAGTCGATACATATTCTTAACTCTCCATTCTTTGTAATAAAAAAGAGTGGCAAAGAAACTGGAGATTGTGACGGTTTTATGAATCTATTTGCCAAATATTTTTGTATATAATCCTTCAAGTGTTCGTCTTCTTTCTCGGTCAAAGCATATATTCGACTACACTGGATATTGGAACCTGGTTCTAATTCAATCTTACAATCAAATTCATGATGAGGTGTAGTCTTTCAGCTTCCACTTCACTAAACACATCTTTGAACTCCATGTACTCTTCGGGTAATGTTGTATTTATGACACAGATTGTAGCCTCCTGTTGACTTAAATGAAACGCTGGATTTTTCTCTGAAACTCTTGGACATCCTTGGTGATAATTCTCCTTACAATACTCTGCATTCAATGTGATTGTGCGTGCTCCCCAATCAATAGTCGGATTATGTTCCGTGAGCCACGGTAGTTCCAGAAAAAGCTGAAATTGTGGATCATATATCAGATTGAATTGCAATGTCTCCAAATGACCACCGTCAGATTCCAGCTTTACTGGTTCCGTGTGACTCACTATGGTTCCTGACAAAAGATTTGTTCCGTCGACTGCTCGGACTGCTTCACTTCTTTTATTCTTGATTGCCCACAACCCAATCTTCTCTGCAAACTTCAAATCACAAAAATTTCCCATTGCTCCGGAATCCACCATCACTGTTATTTTTTCCAAAGTTTTCTTCCGGAACCTGAAGGTCATCATCATTACCAAATGTGTTTCCGATGGTGTGGTTTGTTTTGGTTTCTTTGGACAGTTGCGAACAAAATGTCCTGTCACTCCACAATAGAGACATTGTTTGTTCACTCTTGGACGTTCTTTTTCTTCTTTAGAAAGAGGTCCCTGAATGGTTCCTATCTGCATGGGTTCTCCCCCACGAGCTGACTCATTTTCTTTGCTGCCTTCCGTTCTCACTTGATCAAATATGGCTATACTTGGACGAAAATCTCGTTTCCTCTCTCCTCTTCTTTCACTCTGTCGAAAATCGATTTCCAACACCAAATCTATTAATGCTGAGATTTCCGTGGGTCTATTAGGCACTTGAGCCAGAGCATCTTTCAGTTCATCTTTCAAATCCCGGTAAATGACTGAAGCTCGTTTATTTTCTGGCCATTCGTCTCAACAAGCAACTTATTAAACTGAGCCAAATATGCCACTAGATCTCGGCTGCCTTGTTTAATCTTCAATAACTCGTTGTCCGTTGCTTGTGAGACTCTGTCAAAAATTATTTTTTGAATTCCTCTAGATCGTATAAATTGGATCATTTCTGGTGACCATAGGCATAGACCAGGAAGCGGCATCCCCACTTATATATGACAGAATAAAGGCCACTCGAGACTGCGCATCAGGTAAAACCGCTGGCCGACACATGAAGCGTAAAGTACACTGCATCAAGAATACTTGGGCCTTCTGTGGATCTCCATTGAAATGATCAGAGGGAGCCAAAAGAATCACAGGAGATAAAGAGTGTATAACCTGAGTAGTAGCTTTTGCTTAGAAAACTGATTCTTCACTAGAATTTCCTTCTGGAAATCCTGATTTTTTTTTATTGGGATTAGTCACTAAACTACTAATTTTTAGGGTTAACTCAGTAGTTTCTTTTCTCAGTTCTCTATTCTCTTCCCTGACCGAAATTAGTTCTCTCTGTATTCCTTCAAGAATGTCTCTAATTTTTTTTAATCCAAACATTCGCCATTTCTGCTCGGGTGCCAAATAAACGTGGGCACTTCACTCTGTCAAGGGGGTTCCTTCTCAAACTGGCACAGGAGCAGAACGCCGCAGGCTCCCAATGCCCCTATAAGGTCTCACAGTCAACGCAATGACAACGCTGACTGATAATACCCCACGGGGGAAAGGGGAATGGACAGAGAAGAGACTGCCACTGTCTATTCCATCTGAACTCTTCTTCTGGAGTCTTCTTTCCTTGTTCCTCTATTTTCTTGCTTGTACTATTGTCTTTTCTTTTAAACTCTACAAGAAAATGTCCCATATGAATATTGCACTCTAATTCTCTTATACATTAAATACTCCTAGTACTCCTAGTTCACCTGCCCTGTGTGTAGGTGGCCAATGCTCATCTTCTATTATTTATTGTTGTTCAAATTTCTCTTGCTGTGAACTAAAAGTATTACAATTAGTGTTTCTTTTTACCCAATTACTTATTTATCCTTCTATTCTCGTATCTACAGCTTCTCCTACCTGTTACTGCCACAGCTGGTGTTGCCTGAACACCTTCTAGATAAATGGAGTTCATTATCCTTGCTTCACCTAGTCAATGCTATCCTACTTGCCTAATGTAAAGTGTAATATTTCTTATCTAAATAACAGTTGAGTTTATTCACTCCTAATGTTTCCTAAATACTCCCAAAAGTTTGTTTTATTTCAGATAAACAACTATGTATTATGCTTGTGCTGCCAAGGCCCGCCTTGCAGGATCCGGCTGATGAGTAACTGGTTCCACCTCCAGCTGTTACCAACACCCTGACATATAATTCACAGGGTGTCCGAACCAGCAGGTGAGGGAGAAATGAAGGGCAAGAAAGACCGGGGACGGAAAGGGGACAGCAGGGACAAGTTTTCTGAAATGACAAAACACAGGAAAGGGATAAGTACTAGGCAACATACAATACTACACTCATTAATTCTTGCTAGGACACCTTATACCTTGTCAAGCTGTAATTAGTCGTCCAGCACTAACGTAACTCCCAGTCATACTCCTACAAAGAAAACCACACGTTATAATAATTCACGTCAGCATCACACAATATATAGGTATGTAGTATACTTGTTTTCACACACCCTATTATGAGGAGATGAACATCTAAAATGTCCCCTTTTCTTATAATCCTATATGGAATCTTTAACAGTCGTTGTCCCCAGTATATAAAACCCCTAGTAGTTGGAGATGTATCTCTCATAGCACTCTGAAAGGTAATACCACTACTATACTGCAGATGGTAAATAGTACTTCTCGCATAGGAAACGGTAGCATGAGGTTGCGTCCACCCCAATGCTCCTCTACTTAGCCATCCAAATCAGCAACGTAGAAAAACGGCAGCATGGAGTTAAATTCACCCCTATGCTCCGCAATAACCGACGATCCAATAAACACACTCCACTATCCGGCGACGGGAAGTTGTGACCACCTCACCGCCCCAGACCTGTTATCCAATAACACACGGCAACGTGTGGAACACCACCACGCTCCGCTGTTGATCCATTCGTTACTCCTCAACAACTCCAAGAAAAATGTACCTTCACTGCGGCGCCCAACACCGGCCACAGTGCTCTGCAATCAGAGCAAACCACCTGAACGATCCAACTCGCATCAGCCGATACGAGAGTGCTACAGTACAAATATAAAGGTGGAGGGGAATAACGCGAGCTACGACTCCCAACGTTAAAACCCCAAACAGTACCTTTCCACCTCCAGGTCTCCGCAAAACGCTGAACTCCGTGGCAGTAGCAGCTGCTCCCGCAGACGCCGAACAGCCGGAACCAGTCACCAAAACAAAGGACAGACTCAGTATTACGCGCACCGTCGTCTGGGCACTTCCAAACAAATACTTCCCACTGAAAGGGTCATGGGAGTTGTAGTCTAGGTAGGCGCGGTGACAGAAAACCTCACATGTGCTGTCTCTCGTTTTTAAGACCCAGTGTTCCTTACTGTGAGCATGCTCAGTCACTTCTAATATTATGCTCATGCGCAAATCGGCAAACTACGGACCTTCTTGTTGCCGTAATGCACTTGAGTCTGTAAACTTCGGAACCTTGTGCGCTTGTCTTCTCTCATAACAAAGGTAATTATATCAAACTACTGCTCCATATATCTTAGCGCTGGTCAACTAGAAAAAAGCAATAATAATTTCAGAACAGTCTTACTTTGTAGTCTCTCCGTTGAAGCAATCTTCCGAAAAAGCGTCTCTGGACTTCAAAAGCGCAACGCTTATTCCCTAACTCTAACTTCACGACGTTCTTCAAAATACTCGAACTACTAGGATTCGAACTTAGATGAAGTGCGCCACAGCTTGGGCAAAACACCTGAATCCCAGTAATTTGCGAACCAGCACTAGACCGCTAACCTGTGGTACTGTTTGCTGCTCTCCCGGGGAATCTTGGCAGCCATTTTAATGATTGAACATGCCTGAAGGTCATTTAGTCTTTGCCTAATGTTCATTTTTGATTTTACCTTGTGGCCTAGTATGTTAACTAACTGTTGTTTCTTCAAGTAAGGTTTTTTGCAATTTTCACCCCGAGTGGGCTGGGTATACTCAGACGTGAGCCCCAGGCTCTCCAACCACTGGAGTCAAGCTATCCAGGCTGAATGAAGGCTGATAGCCAGAAACCGGTCCTTGGATGCTTGATTCCGGTCCGGGAAAAACATGGCTTGGTAGTTCGGAATGGACTGTTCCCATGAGGCACAGGGTCAGAGCTGATTTGCATATAGCCAGTGTCTAACCCAGGGTGGTGTGGAGTGCACAAAAACGATGGATTAAGGCCCAGATCCTTGCACTGGGGTGAATGTATGACATTGTTCTACATTCTGTCCATCAACTGTGTTTTTTGCAATTTTCACCCCGAGTGGGCTGGGTATGCTCAGACGTGTGCCCCAGGCTCTCCACACCACTGGAGTCAAGCTATCCAGGCTGAATGAAGGCTGATAGCCAGAAACCGGTAATTGGATGCTTGATTCCGGTCTGGGAAAGACATGGCTTGGTAGTTCGGAATGGACTGTTCCCATGAGACACAGGGTCAGAGCTGATTTGCATATAGCCAGTGTCTAACCCAGGGTGGTGTGGAGTGCAAAAAAACGATGGATTAAGGCCCAGATCCTTGTACTGGGGTGAATGTATGACATTGTTCTACATTCTGTCCATCAACTGTGTTTTTTGCAATTTTCACCCCGAGTGGGCTGGGTATGCTCAGACTTGAGCCCCAGGCTCTCCACACCACTGGAGTCAAGCTATCCAGGCTGAATGAAGGCTGATAGCCAGAAACCGGTCCTTGGGTGCTTGATTCCGATCTGGGAAAGACATGGCTTGGTAGTTCGGAATGGACTGTTCCCATGAGGCACAGGGTCAGAGCTGATTTGCATATAGCCAGTGTCTAACCCAGGGTGGTGTGGAGTGCAAAATAACGATGGATTAAGGCCCAGATCCTTGTACTGGGGTGAATGTATGACATTGTTCTACATTCTGTCCATCAACTGTGTTTTTTGAAATTTTCACCCCGAGTGGGCTGGGTATGCTCAGACGTGAGCCCCAGGCTCTCCACACCACTGGAGTCAAGCTATCCAGGCTGAATGAAGGCTGATAGCCAGAAACCGGTCCTTGGATGCTTGATTCCGGTCTGGGAAAGACATGGCTTGGTAGTTCGGAATGGACTGTTCCCATGAGGCACAGGGTCAGAGCTGATTTGCATATAGCCAGTGTCTAACCCAGGGTGGTGTGGAGTGCAAAAAAACTATGGATTAAGGCCCAGATCCTTGTACTGGGGTGAATGTATGACATTGTTCTACATTCTGTCCATCAACTGTGTTTTTTGCAATTTTCACCCCGAGTGGGCTGGGTATGCTCAGACGTGAGCCCCAGGCTCTCCACACCACTGGAGTCAAGCTATCCAGGCTGAATGAAGGCTGATAGCCAGAAACCGGTCCTTGGATGCTTGATTCCGGTCTGGGAAAGACATGGCTTGGTAGTTCGGAATGGACTGTTCCCATGAGGCACAGGGTCAGAGCTGATTTGCATATAGCCAGTGTCTAACCCAGGGTGGTGTGGAGTGCAAAAAAACGATGGACTAAGGCCCAGATCCTTGTAATGGGGTGAATGTATGACATTGTTCTACTTTCTGTCCATCAACTGTGTTTTTTGCAATTTTCACCCCGAGTGGGCTGGGTATGCTCAGACGTGAGCCCCAGGCTCTCCACACCACAGGAGTCAAGCTATCCAGGCTGAATGAAGGCTGATAGCCAGAAACCGGTCCTTGGATGCTTGATTCCGGTCTGGAAAAGACATGGCTTGGTAGTTCGGAATGGACTGTTCCCATGAGGCACAGGGTCAGAGCTGATTTGCATATAGCCAGTGTCTAACCCAGGGTGGTGTGGAGTGCAAAAAAACGATGATTAAGGCCCAGATCCTTGTACTGGGGTGAATGTATGACATTGTTCTACATTCTGTCCATCAACTGTGTTTTTTGCAATTTTCACCCCGAGTGGGCTGGGTATGCTCAGACGTGAGCCCCAGGCTCTCCACACCACTGGAGTCAAGCTATCCAGGCTGAATGAAGGCTGATAGCCAGAAACCGGTCCTTGGATGCTTGATTCCAGTAGTTCGGAATGGACTGTTCCCATGAGGCACAGGGTCAGAGCTGATTTGCATTTAGCCAGTGTCTATCCCAGGGTGGTGTGGAGTGCAAAAAAAACATGGATTAAGGCCCAGATCCTTGCACTGGGGTGACTTATGACATTGTTCTACATTCTGTCCATCAACTGTGTTTTTTGCAATTTTCACCCCGAGTGGGCTGGGTATGCTCAGACGTGAGCCCCAGGCTCTCCACACCACTGGAGTCAAGCTATCCAGGCTGAATGAAGGCTGATAGCCAGAAACCGGTCCTTGGATGCTTGATTCCGGTCTGGGAAAGACATGGCTTGGTAGTTCGGAGTGGACTGTTCCCATGAGACACAGGGTCAGAGCTGATTTGCATATAGCCAGTGTCTAACCCAGGGTGGTGTGGAGTGCAAAAAAACGATGGATTAAGGCCCAGATCCTTGTACTGGGGTGAATGTATGACATTGTTCTACATTCTGTCCATCAACTGTGTTTTTTTAAATTTTCACCCCGAGTGGGCTGGGTATGCTCAGACTTGAGCCCCAGGCTCTCCACACCACTGGAGTCAAGCTATCCAGGCGGAATGAAGGCTGATAGCCAGAAACCGGTCCTTGGATGCTTGATTCCGGTCTGGGAAAGACATGGCTTGGTAGTTCGGAATGGACTGTTCCCATGAGGCACAGGGTCAGAGCTGATTTGCATATAGCCAGTGTCTAACCCAGGGTGGTGTGGAGTGCAAAATAAAGATGGATTAAGGCCCAGATCCTTGGACTGGGGTGAATGTATGACATTGTTCTACATTCTGTCCATCAACTGTGTTTTTTGCAATTTTCACCCTGAGTGGGCTGGGTATGCTCAAACGTGAGCCCCAGGCTCTCCACACCACTGGAGTCAAGCTATCCAGGCTGAATGAAGGCTGATAGCCAGAAACCGGTCCTTGGATGCTTGATTCCGGTCTGGGAAAGACATGGCTTGGTAGTTCGGAATGGACTGTTCCCATGAGGCACAGGGTCAGAGCTGATTTGCATATAGCCAGTGTCTAACCCAGGGTGGTGTGGAGTGCAAAAACACGATGGATTAAGGCCCAGATCCTTGTACTGGGGTGAATGTATGACATTGTTCTACATTCTGTCCATCAACTGTGTTTTTTGAAATTTTCACCCCGAGTGGGCTGGGTATGCTCAGACGTGAGCCCCAGGCTCTCCACACCACTGGAGTCAAGCTATCCAGGCTGAATGAAGGCTGATAGCCAGAAACCGGTCCTTGGATGCTTGATTCCGGTCTGGGAAAGACATGGCTTGGTAGTTCGGAATGTACTGTTCCCATGAGGCACAGGGTCAGAGCTGATTTACATATAGCCAGTGTCTAACCCAGGGTGGTGTGGAGTGCAAAAAAACGATGGATTAAGGCCCAGATCCTTGTACTGGGGTGAATGTATGACATTGTTCTACATTCTGTCCATCAACTGTGTTTTTTGCAATTTTCACCCCGAGTGGGCTGGGTATGCTCAGACGTGAGCCCCAGGCTCTCCACACCACTGGAGTCAAGCTATCCAGGCTGAATGAAGGCTGATAGCCAGAAACCGGTCCTTGGATGCTTGATTCCGGTCTGGAAAAGACATGGCTTGGTAGTTCGGAATGGACTGTTCCCATGAGGCACAGGGTCAGAGCTGATTTGCATATAGCCAGTGTCTAACCCAGGGTGGTGTGGAGTGCAAAAAAACGATGATTAAGGCCCAGATCCTTGTACTGGGGTGAATGTATGACATTGTTCTACATTCTGTCCATCAACTGTGTTTTTTGCAATTTTCACCCCGAGTGGGCTGGGTATGCTCAGACGTGAGCCCCAGGCTCTCCACACCACTGGAGTCAAGCTATCCAGGCTGAATGAAGGCTGATAGCCAGAAACCGGTCCTTGGATGCTTGATTCTGGTCTGGGAAAGACATGGCTTGGTAGTTCGGAATGGACTGTTCCCATGAGGCACAGGGTCAGAGCTGATTTGCATATAGCCAGTGTCTAACCCAGGGTGATGTGGAGTGGAAAAAAAGGATGGATTAAGGCCCAGATCCTTGTACTGGGGTGAATGTATGACATTGTTCTACATTCTGTCCATCAACTGTGTTTTTTGCAATTTTCACCCCGAGTGGGCTGGGTATGCTCAGACGTGAGCCCCAGGCTCTCCACACCACTGGAGTCAAGCTATCCAGGCTGAATGAAGGCTGATAGCCAGAAACCGGTCCTTGGATGCTTGATTCCGGTCTGGGAAAGACATGGCTTGGTAGTTCGGAATGGACTGTTCCCATGAGGCACAGGGTCAGAGCTGATTTGCATATAGCCAGTGTCTAACCCAGGGTGGTGTGGAGTGCAAAAAAACGATGGACTAAGGCCCAGATCCTTGTACTGGGGTGAATGTATGACATTGTTCTACATTCTGTCCATCAACTGTGTTTTTTGCAATTTTCACCCCGAGTGGGCTGGGTATGCTCGGACATGAGCCCCAGGCTCTCCACACCACTGGAGTCAAGCTATCCAGGCTGAATGAAGGCTGATAGCCAGAAACCGGTCCTTGGATGCTTGATTCCGGTCTGGGAAAGACATGGCTTGGTAGTTCCGAATGGACTGTTCCCATGAGGCACAGGGTCAGAGCTGATTTGCATATAGCCAGTGTCTAACCCAGGGTGGTGTGGAGTGCAAAAAAACGATGGATTAAGGCCCATATCCTTGTACTGGGGTGAATGTATGACATTGTTCTACATTCTGTCCATCAACTGTGTTGTTTGCAATTTTCACCCCGAGTGGGCTGGGTATGCTCAGACGTGAGCACCAGGCTCTCCACACCACTGGAGTCAAGCTATCCAGGCTGAATGAAGGCTGATAGCCAGAAACCGGTCTTTGGATGCTTGATTCCGGTCTGGGGAAGACATGACTTGGTAGTTCGGAATGGACTGTTCCCATGAGGCACAGGGTCAGAGCTGATTTGCATATAGCCAGTGTCTAACCCAGGGTGGTGTGGAGTGCAAAAAAACGATGGATTAAGGCCCAGATCCTTGTACTGGGGTGAATGTATGACATTGATCTACATTCTGTCCATCAACTGTGTTTTTTGCAATTTTCACCCCGAGTGGGCTGGGTATGCTCAGACGTGAGCCCCAGGCTCTCCACACCACTGGAGTCAAGCTATCCAGGCTGAATGAAGGCTGATAGCCAGAAACTGGTCCTTGCATGCTTGATTCCGGTCTGGGAAAGACATGGCTTGGTAGTTCGGAATGGACTATTCCCATGAGGCACAGGGTCAGAGCTGATTTGCATATAGCCAGTGTCTAACCCAGGGTGGTGTGGAGTGCAAAAAAACGATGGATTAAGGCCCAGATCCTTGTACTGGGGTGAATGTATGACATTGTTCTACATTCTGTCCATCAACTGTGTTTTTTGCACTTCTCCCACCCACAACACACAATTGGCTTAAAGTCCCTTCTCTATTCCCACCGCAACTCACAGCCTCTGTCATATTGCATCATCCTCAGCCTGTTGGGCCTGCTTCCCCATTCTGCAGCCTTTGTTTGCTTTCTCCTTCTGCACTAAATAAACACTCACTTCCAGCTTATCCCCAAAGCCTCACACTGATTCTCAATCCCTCACCATCCCCCAAAACCTCATCCCTGATCTCCCTCCATTCGCCAACCCACATCCACAGTCCACTCTCCCCTCTTGTACCAACCACGTAGTTACAGATGAAACTGACTAGGTATCTAGTTCTGAGGACAGAATAGGTATTCTGCAGGTGCCTTTGTAGAAATGTGTATATTCATACAATTTGGGTAATTTTTAGGGCTCACTAGTTACAGTGCATGCACTCTCACTTGCAAGAAATATTGTATTCAGCAAGGGGCTTTGCCAATGCTTGTTAAGCACACTGCATAAGAGGTGTGCTCATGTAAGTGCTGGGTGATTGTGAATAGTATGAGTGAATGAAGCATGAGTGGTGTGAGTGCAGGGTGAAAGATGTGCAGATGTGAGTGCAGGGTGAGTTGCTGGAGTGTAAGATGAGAGAAGGGCACATGTGCGTGCCGGGTGAGAGGCATGCATACAGAGTGAGAGGAATAAGTGTAGGGTAGGTGGTGGGAGCTGTCTAAATGGAGGGATAGTGGTGTGCCTGTTTGTGTGCTTGGTGACCAGTGTGCCTGTGTGAGTGCAGAGTGAGCAATAAGAGGGAAAGATGAGCTGTGGGAGTGACTGGTGAGCGCATGGTGAGAGAAGTTAGTGCAGGGTGAGTGGTGTGTCCCTGTGAGTTCTGGTAGACTAGTGTACCTGGGTGAAAACAGCGTGAGCTGCAAGAGGGATGGATGAATGGAGCACCCGTGTGATTGCTGGCTGAGCAGTGTTCCTGTGTGAGTGCAGGGTGAGATAAGGGTGTTCAGGGTGAGTAGTGTGAGTCCACTCGGAGTGGTGTGTCTATTAATTGATGTAAAAGCAAGGTAAGTACTGTGCCAATGTGAGTGAAGTATGAACTCGGTGAGTGACCAAAGTGCCTATGTAAGTGCAGGTTGAGTGATGTGCCCTTGTGAAAGTAGGGTGAGAGGAGTGAGTGCAGGTTGAGTGATGTGAGTGCAGGGTGAGAGACGTGCCCATTTGAGTTTGGGTGTGGGTGAAAGTGCAGAATGGGAAGAATTAATGCATGGTGACTTGTATGCTTGTTTGAGGAGGAGTGCAGTGTGAGTGGTGAGACTGCAGGGTGAGCAGTAAAAGTGACAGGTGAGTAGAGTGTCATGTGATTTCAGGGTGAGTGGTGTGCTTGTGTGAGTGCAGAGGAAACAACGTGTGCAGGGTTAGTGGTATGAGTGCATGCTGAGCGTTGTAAGTCCAGTGCGATCACTGTGAGTGCAGGGTGAGTAGTGCGACTGCAAGGTGAGAGTGACAGGTTTAGGTTTATTTGTATTATGCATAGTTATTTAAAACCATTGCACAGTTATGTGCTGTCAAGATAAAAAAAATCATTAGGGTTCAACAGTAAAACATTACTACACATGACAAATGTGCAGTTCAGTGCTTGCATACAAGTTTACAAGACTGATACATCTTTCGGTGAATGCCAAAGGTATGACAGTAAAAACAGTAAAAAAACAGGGGTCCCAAAAAAATATACACTACAATACTACATGGCTGTGATGATAATAGTTAGTGTGGCCTGCAGTGGATATCTATTGTATAAGGCAATAGTGCCAGACAACCACAAGGTAGAGTGCAGAGAGTGCATTCACATCAGGAGGAGTCTCCTGATGGCTGAGCAACAGGTTAGAATTTTTCAACTTGGTGGGCTCTTTTTTAAGTTTGTTGAAAATTAAGTTCTAAGGAAGCAGCTTCCGTTTGGCATGTCAGGTTCTTCATTGTCCACTTAATGCTAGAGCGGCTTGTGTGCTCCTATGATGTTGATTCATTTTTGTACAGCCAGTGTAAGAAATTGGACCACTCTACAGTTCAGTTGTGTGGCCCCTGAATTGAAACATGCTAGCACCGCTTGCTGCCTAGTGCAGATCCCTAATTGCGTCAGTGGGAACTTTAGCAGCTGCATCCTCTCTTGCTGCAGTGCAGTGCATGCGCAGATTAAGTGCAGAATGACTCCTGGGCCTGTACCGTACAGACTGCACATGCTTGGTGAGCATGCCCTCTGCCATGGTGGAAGGTGTTTGGCGCATTGTAGGATGCCCAGGCAGTGCTTTAAAAGCTTTATCTTGAGAGTCTTTGGGTAACCGAAATTGAAGTGTTTTTGGGGTGCTTTGTAAGAGTTCAGGGTCATCCAGGCATGAGAACTGGCTGAGAACAGAGCTTTGTCTTCCAGCCATGAGATTTGTTTTACTGACTTCCAGACCAATTTTTGAAGGATGAGTGTTGTAGCTGAGGGTTCCAGAGATTGTTGAGCCCATTGATTTCAAGAGATTCTTGAAGGTGGCATCTGGACAGGTATCCCTACGTGGGAGTTCTTATCATAATAGCTAGTTTAGAGTGTTTTGAGGCAGAGTGTCTTGTCTTGTTCCAGCAGATGAAGTAAGCACCATGCCTGGCCAGTGACTGTTTCACTAAGCTGAACTCCAGCCTTATCTGAGCTGGTGAAGTACATTTTGGGAGGCTGAGCATGGTTTATACGCCATTATCAGGGAGCTGTCCAGTTTATTGGCATCACTCCGCCGTATTGCTTCGCTGCCGTAAGTCAACATGGGGAGTAGCTTGGCCTGTCCTACCTTCAAGAGAGGGCATAGTGAGGGCCAGTCAGTTGTGAGGACAGGTTTTTCAGTGTTATTGCTATGACCAGGCCTCTCCTTCTGATCTCTTCTTTCTGGCGCATAAAGGTCCCTTCCTTATCAAAAATTACACCAAGGTATTTGTAATCAGTGGTGGGTTCAATAAGAGCACCTCCCAGGTGCCACCTCTTCTGCCGCCTTCTTCTATTGTTTATCGTCATAGTCTGAGCTTTCTTGAAATACATTTTTAGACTATTCTCTGTGGCGTCATTCTGCATTTCAACGAGTAGATGTTGAAGACTGACAAATGTATGGCTGAGCAGCACCACGTCATCAGCATACATAAGGTTTGTCAGTGGTTTTCCTCTGAGCCTGGGTGCGTATGCATTGCTGATGTTGAGAGATTGAGGGAGGTCGGCCATATAGAAGTAGAACAGTGTGGATGCCAGCACGCAACCCTGCTTTAGGCCTTTGGTTGTAGGGACTTTTCTAGAGAGATAAGTTCCCCCTCACAGTTTAACCTGGACCCTGGTGTCAGTGTGTAGAAGCAGCAGGATGTCCAAGATGTCTGGAGGAATTCCCCAGCATGCCAGCTTCCCCCAGAGTTTTCCCCTCTCAACGTTATTGAATGCCGCACTAAAGTCAATGAAGCATAGATATAGTTGCAGGTTGGCTGTTTTGGTTGCATCGATAAGAAGATAGAGTGCGAGGATGTTTGTTGTCGTAGCAGTCATTTTGCAGAACCGGTCTGGTTTGGCAGGATTATTATGTTGGAGTCTGGCCAGGCTATGAGATCCTTCAAGATGGTACCTGCAAAATACTTTACCTCGTTGTCAATCAGGGCCACTAGGTGATAGTTGCTAGGCTGGGCCTTGACGCTGCTCCTGTAGATCGGCGCGATCATTGAGCCACTACATGATTAGGTATTCTGCTTTGTGACCGGATTACCGATAATAGAGATTGCAGGAAGTTAGCCAAGTAGGCCGGTTTGCATTTGAACAGGGCCGGTTGGATTCCATTCAGGCCGGGAGCCCCCTCTCTTCTCCCTTTTGTGATTTGCTTCTTGATTGCCGATGGGAGTGGGTCACCTAGCTCGCACCCTGATAATTTTTCTGGATCAGGCATGTTCAATGCCCGCATTGTCTCGGGCCCTGCTTCCCGGCAATCTCGTGGCATCCGTCCGTTTGGATCCATTGAGTATATGTCCCCGGCTCCGTTGTTAAATGCTCAGATAGAAATTTGAGCCATATTTCCTCTGAAATGTGGGATGAGATTCCCTCATGGTGTTGGCGGCTTATAGCATTCACCTTTTTCCAGAAACGGGCACTGTTGTTGTGATTAGCATCATGGAGCAGCTGTACCCAGATTTCATCTTTTTGCTCTTTCTTGATTTCCCAGTTTAGTTTCGTCAGAAGCTTTCTTCGTTCTCGCAAAAATGTGTGGGCGCTTACGTCCCCTAGATGTCTCCTCAAGCGCCTTAGGGTGGAGTTTATAGATTTCTTGAGTGTTTTTTGTTGGTCCCTTTGAGATTTGGGGCTCCTGTTTCTTAAGCCAGTTATCCAGCAAGAGTTTGCTTTCGGCTGTGTTGTGCTCCGGAGGCTTAAAAGCTTTGCAGTAAAGTGTTCCCCGTGTTCTATTCTCTCAGTTGTACTGGTTACTGTTGATTGAAAAAGCTTGGTTGCTGTTTTTCACAGAGACTCCGTATTTGTTGCTGCGCAGGTGAGTGGAGTGTCATATGAGTGCAGACTGAACAGTGTGCTCCTGTGGGTGCAGGGTAAGAGGAGGGTGAACGACGTGAATGCATAGTGAGCGGTGTAGGTGCAGTGTAATCGCTGTGAGCGTAAAGTGAGGGTTGAGAATGATGGACGCGTTGTTTGAATTCAGGATGCATTCCCAGACATTAGGAGTAACTCAGCATGTTATCCATCTCAGATATAATTTAAAGTATGTATAATATGGCATCAATCAGGGATGGAGGGTGGACGAAACAAATGATTTGTGGGTTCTGCAACAAACTTTCAGACTCTCGATATGCCATGATATATGTTATATATTGATATGTCCTGACATTGGAAAGGATGTGGCATAACTGCCGGAGCTGCTGGTTTGAGTTGGGGAAGCAGGTTGGAGTCTCAGCATCAGTTCACATCCTGTGATTCTGGGCAAAACACTTTGGGGCAGATTTATGTTGGGAATGCGCCACGTTTGCGTCACGCAACTGCGGCGTAAACGTGGCGCATCCCTACGACCCATTTACAACGTGACGCATCTAGGCAGATGCGTCACGTTGTAAAGCCCTGCGCCACTTGTGGGCGTTCCGGCTCAGGGTGGGCGTTCAGGGGCAGGTGCGCCTCGCAAAAGTGGCTGAGTGAAATCTATAAGATTGCACTCAGTCACTTTCAGGCCAATGCTGCGTCAAAACCCTGCGCCTGCTTGAAGCAGGCGTAGGTCTTGACGCAGCATTGTAAAGATGGGGCACCCCCGAGTTTTGCTGGAGCTGCGTCGCGCTTGTGACGCAACTCCAGCAGTGCACCACCTTTACGGCACAGATGCGTCACGCATCTGGGCCGCTTTTGCCCCATGGTGCGCCGCATTGTAAATGCGGCGGAGCAGCGGCGCAAAATAACTGGCGCATCCCTGGGGATGCGCCAGTTATCATAAATCTGCCCCTTATTCTCCCCGTGCCAACAAAAATGAATGAGTCCTTGTATAATGTAACTGTGCTTCTGTAAAGTACCTCAATACCTTCGGGTAGAGTTAGTGCTATATAAAAACGCAACAACAAAAAACTAAAGACTACCCTTACTTTTCAGGAAATGTATTCTCACGCTGTGGCAGCAAAAGTAATTTGAAAATGTAAGGAAAGGCAGAGTGAAGACGCAGGGCATTCCAGGAACCGGTGAAAAAACAACAAAGCCTCGTTAACAAGTAAATGGTCTTTTAAAGACCTGTGAAATTCTCAGGTGATTCTGATATGCGGTGTCAGCCTCTGTTCAGCCTGCCCACAGCAGTTCAAGAAATGTATTTGTGTCCGGAACACGGGGAAATTCCTCCCGGACTAAGGCTCACGATGGGGTGGGGAGAGGCCGGGGAAGGTGGCTAAAGCTAGTCCTGCCCTATTGGCGCGCCTGTGCTACTGTATGTAACGTTAAGGTACGATGCTCTACTGTGCTTCCCGCATCCTCGCTGGAAGTGGGGATAAGAACGAGTCCAGTTTCCTCACTAGCGTAAGAAGGGTTCCTGCCCATCCCCCCATGCCGCTGAAATGCGCTCTAGCAATATTCTGGGGAGAGGGCGGGGGATTTATGTCTACGGAAAGTCACATCAGCCGCAAAGGCAGCAGGGAGTAGGACAAAATGGAGCGAGGGCGCGAGAGACGGCAGGCGGAGGGCGATTAAAAATGATTAATGCTCGCCGACATCTGTGCTTAGCAAAAACACGTCTACAAATTAGTGCCCAAAATCATCACCTTGGCCAGGATGGAGCGCCTGGGACTCGGTCTTGCCTTTTAAAGCTCTTCAGACTGCAATGTCCCAGCCCAGGAGCGCGGATAATATCTCTCAGCCCTGGCTGTGACACGGGCTCCTGAGCTGCAGCAGCCACTCTGCAGCAAGTTTCAGAGCAGGCTCGTGTGTTTTTTTCTAGCATACCACTGCATTGCAGTACCAGCCGAGCTGAGGTGGTTTGTGCTGCCTGGCCTGATTTCTGCTGAGTTTTCTTAAGTGCCTCCGAGCCAGACTTGACAGTTTCTCGAACGCCTAATGATAGAACTACACATGCATTTAATTCACAAACACACTGACCTCTCATATATAGAGCTGGGTGAAGGACAGGTTTCAGGATCGTGCGAGCCTGTTAACCTAAATAAATTGATATATCCATGTCTTTTCGCCATCTTCACTCTCACACGAAAGGCTTTGGAATAGGTGGGCATTTTGGCGGAAAATAAAAGCAGGTCATTTGGGGTAAATGTAATTGCCCTAAATTGGGCCGTTTTGTAAATTGACCTGCGCCTTGATTATATCAAAAGGAGCTACTAAATACCAACCATCCAAGATCCCAGAGTATAGGGGGTCCCAGAGAAGCCACCAATTCTCTAGAGCCACTCTTTTTGTCGGGTAGCTATCAATATCTGATGGGCTTGATCCCTGAGAGCAGATTGGACTGTGAGTCCACCAAGCTTCATTGCAGAGAAACATTCCTGTACTTAAGGTTGTCTGTTGTAACTAGCGGTGAAGAGAAACACTGCTTTCAGAGGGTTCAGCTTCAAGTAGGCCTCCGACATCCAGGCTTAGATCACAGGGAGGCAATTCTCTAGGTGGTCGTTGTCACTGCCATATGTGCACTGCCCAGTGGAATTTGACATTATCCAATCTGCAAATGAGGCCCCGCTTTTCTTCAACCCTATTTCAGTTGGCATACACCTTTCTTCTTTCTTCGATCTTCCACTACGCTTCTTTTCATTTTCCCTCCTATTTATAAACTGCACCCTAAAGTCATCACCTTTTTCAGTCACAGCACTCAGGTTTGAAACATGTTGCCACATGCTCTTTGTAGTCAAGAAAACCTCTTATTTGCAAAGTGCTTCTGACTTGGCTGATTTCTAGGCCTTCTACCCTCATAACATTTGCTCTTCCCAAGTAGAGTTTCAGGTAAGTGATGAGATACATCTCAGCATCACCTTCACAATTTAAATATTATGTTTTCAAAATGTTATCCTTATAAGCCTCATCTTCAGATAGAGCTACGTGTCAATTGTGTACTGGCGAATTCTGATATTCTTGTCAGCCAGGAGTATCCTTAGAGGGTCCATGTACAAAACTAATCATGGTACCTGATATCTCCAAAAAGATTATGAAGTCATTCCTTGCAGAGAGCAACTTCATAAATACCATCTAAGCTTTTATATTGTTGTATCTGTATAGTAGCAATTCCCTTCTATGGGGCCTCCAAGACTCCACTCTGGCCTCCATTAAGGGCATTCTATATGCCACATCATATCCAGGCCTGAAGAAATATGGCCAACCTGATGAATCTCCAATGGCTCCCCTTGCCAACCTGCACCAGCTTCAAAACAAACTACATAATCTACAAAGAAATCATGAATGGCACTACTGCATATTCAATTTATAAGCTCACCATCTCCCTTTGGTTTGTGCACAACCGCAGCCAGGACACTATTATATTTCATAGCAAAATGTACATTTGTAAAGCGCATGTTCACCGGTAGGCATCTTGGAGCTGAATAACAGATGTTTATTGTTACCCAACTCAAAGGCACTCATTTTCTCGACTGCAGATGGATGAAAGGCTGAGTGGACCCGCTGGGATTTGAGCCTTTTACCATGAGGTTGAACACCGGCCCCTGCAGTGGACGCATGACGCCACTGAGCCAGCAGACCCGGCAATGAAGAGATGATGTACAAAAAGGAATCATGGCAACATGTCATCTCCTCTATCGACCAGGGAATCTGGAAAAACATCTCGATCAGGACTACCCCACCCAGCTCTATTTTAGGGTAGAGCTCAAGATACAATTTTTGAATTGAAGGAACAGCCCACTTTCACTCTTACAAGTAGTCCTCTAAAAACACGTTCACTGCGTCTTTGCGTGTGATTTGGTCCAGAAATCTGCTGCCAATCAGTTAGGGTCACAAAATACAAATATCATATGGTACCTGCATCCAAACACATGATAGGAGAGAGTCTTAGGGTATGTTTTAGGTCACCACTGCAAATTCGGATCTCTGGACATATCACTACGCCTCCCCAGAAAAAATACATATGCCCACTCTTACTTTGGCATATTCACAGCTCAATTAATAACACTTCTAGCAGCACTTGAAACAGTTTGAAGAGTACAGAAAACATGCAATGATCATAGACATGGGTGGTATAGGAGTGTGCGGTGTCTACTGTGTCAGATGAGCATGCATGAATAGGCTGACTGAAACATAGAAAGTGGGCTACAAACTGTTCAAGAGTGTGATATTTCAACCAAGATTAAATCAGGGAACTCCTTAGGAGAAGAGATCAACTTACATTGACACATACTTTTGTGTTGGCTTTGTACATATGGGACTTAGCTAAGTTTGTAATTGGCTTGTAAACACACTCCTTGAAACCCTTCTCCCTACATGTGGACAGTGAATACTAAAATGTGCCAAGGATCTGCTCCAATGGGTTAGTGTCGGAAATTGGGTTACTGGTTGAGTGGGGGTAAAATGCTAATCAGGTATCAAGCACAATCTCTTTTAAGGTAAAACACAAGCAAACCCCAAATTAACCTGTGCGTAACCCTCTGGTAGCTTGGCACAAAGCAGTCAGGCTTAACTTTAAGACAATGTGTAAAGTATTTATGCAGTACTTCAAACAGTAACAAAGTGAAAATACAACATAAGAAAAATCCCATGCCAATTTAGAAAAAATAAAGTAAAATATAACAGATTATTTGACAACAAAACAATAAAAATCCAATAAGTAGAACCTGAGATATACAATTTCAAAACTTTGACTGCATAAAATCACAAAGTGACAATTGTGGTTATCCGGTTCCACCAGAATGGCACAGCGTTCCAAGTTCAGGCCAACCATGATGAAGTGGTGGACAACTGCAGGAACCAAGAGAGGCCTGCTGAACAAAAGTATCTTAGATCCATGTGTGCGGAACGCTGCAAAATCCTGCATCAAGGATGCATCATGTAGCAGCGGCTCCAAGGAGCTACGAGTCCTGCTTTGTTGAGGATGCTGTTGACTGGGGGCTTGTGATGTGAAGTCCTGCGTGGAAGATGCATTGCACACCAGCAGTTACAGAGAGCTGTGGGGTTGTGATGCGGAGACCTGAGTCATTGTTGAGGAAGCCGTTGATAAGGGGTTTGCCATTGAAGGCCTGTGTCGAGAATGAATTGTGCAGTGGTGGTTCCAAGGAGACTGTGAGTTGTGATGCAAGGTCTGGCACTGGGGATGCGTCGTGCTGTGGCAGTTCCAATGCAGCAGTGAGGCTAAGCATCGTGCTACATAGATTATGCCTCACAGGACCACAGCTGGGCTGACATAGCATGTTCAGGTCCAGGACTGGGGTGGCCCTACTTGGTATAAGACTCATAGACAACAGAGTTTAGGTGCTGGGTTCAAGGTGATTGGATCCTTTTCTGTCCATGAGGCTCTCATAAGGAGTCCAGCCAACTAACCCTTGTAGTCACTTTGATGATTCTTGGTTCAAGGTGCAGGTCCAGTCCTTCACTGAGGCAGCAGAGTCCTTTTCGTAGGGCAGCACAATAGTCCTTGTGAGTCTTCCACAGGTCTAGAGGGGACTGAAAAGTTGGGTCTGGGGATCAATTATTTAAACCTGTCACCCTCTTTAAAGTAAGTGTACGTTCTGGAGGATTTCACCCCAGAGATGTTTGAATTTCCTGCCTTCCTGCCCTGGCCACAGCTTGTCTGGGGTCACAATAGCCTTTTGTCAAACAGTTTGTGATTGTGCTCAAGCAGAGCCATTGTGATGTGCACAATTGTGGTATGTGACAGCTCCTCCCCTTATTCAGTCAGAGGTGGCCAATCCTGCTAATACCCATGCTTCTTTGTCTATCTTGGATCAATACACAAAGACCAACTGCCAGCTACACCTAATCATGTGACCCAGGAAACAGGGTGCAGGCACCAAATGGTTAGGACAAGAGAATGCCAACTTTTTAAAAGAGCTGCTGCAACAAATGATGGATGGAATGCTGTATAAATCAAACATTCTTCCCTAGTCAGGAGATCTGGGTTAAATCCATTGTTCTTTTAAAAGGAGGCATTTTCGGAATTGTGACTTAAACTTTGATTTTATCATTAAAGAGTATTTTAAATTGCAATTCTTTATAGACCAAACTCCATATTTATACCTGATCCAAATTGAAAGTTATCACTTATTAAATGTAATAAGTTAACCCAATGTTATCCTATTGGAGAGGTAGGCATTGTAGGCATTGTAGCAGTGAGAAATGAGTTTAACAGTTTTTCATTACTAGTGCATGTAAAACGTAAAAGTACATGTCCTACTTTTTAAATACAGTGTACCCTGCCCTCTGGGCTGTCCAAGGCCTAACCTAGGGGTGACGTTTTGGCCTGGCATAAGGTTTATTTTGCCAGGTGGAAATGGCAGTTGAAAACTGAACACATAGGCTGTAATGGCAGGCATGAGGCATTTAAAATGCTACTTAAGTTGGTGACACAATCAGTGCTGCAGGCCCACTAGTAGTAATTAATTTACAGGCTGTGGACACAGGTAGAGCCACTTTAATAGGGACTTATGAGCACATAAAACATGGTAAATCATGTGGAAGCCAACTATCCCATGTTTAAGGAGAGAACACAAACACTTTAGCACTGATTAGCTGGGCATATAAGAGTTAAAACTCCATGTCCAAATTTTTAAAGACATGCACCTGCACTATGGGCTGTTTAGGGCCTAACCTAGGAGTGACATGTATATATTAAAAAGGAAGTTTTACGCTTGGCAAAAAGTTTTATTTGGCAGGGAGATTTGGCAGTTTAACCTGCACATACAGGCTGCAATGGCAGGCCAAAACATGTTTAAAGGGCTGCTAAGTGACTGACACAATCAGTGCTGCATGCCCACTAATAGCATTCTATTTAGAGGCTCCTGGCTACATTTATTACCGCTTCACTAGGGACTTACAAATAAATCAAATGTGATAAAGTACACAGAGTCCTAAGGCCTATAAAAACAAGATCAGCAAAGATGGAGAAGCAAGGCAAAATGTTTTGGGAAAGATCATCGTAAGGCTGATAATTCTAACAGTTAGTCCATACACCCTGTTGTAGCTGTCTAAACCTATGGTTGTAAAGGTGTACCATGCACTCATACCTCGAATCCAACATTCTCTGTATCCAACTATTTTCATCAGCGTACTGATTGATTTACATTCTGTAACATTTCTTTCACAAGAAATCCGCCTGAGATCATGTTCTATTACATAATATATACAATCTCATCTAATCAACTTTAAGGACATTAATGTGTCACAGATGCTTGAAGTACCAACTTTCAAGATGTCGATACAATACGATCTTCCCCCGGAACAACATTTAGCTCTGCCCTTCTCTACCTACCAAAATCACACTTTTTTTCTCATCTTCACAAAGCAACTTAAAGTGTTTCTTTGCCATGCTTGACTTCCATTGTATCACAGACAATGAGCTATTGCATCATTCCTGTGTTTATTCCCTGGCCCGAGATTTTATTATGTTGCTAATCCTATATTGTTTCATGTTGTGTATTTGTTTTCTTTTTTTCTGAAAAGATGATTACATTACTGCAACAATTATCAACACATTGTGAAACACCCCGGCTGTGAGTCTAGTCATATATAATATAGAAAATGACTAAAATAAATGACAAGGCCTGTGATGTCCTCACTGAGGAGAATTGGACTATACATCATTTTCAAAGAAACTGTCATCGATGATAGACTCCAGAGGCCTACCATCACGCTCTTTAGCATATTATGTGTCTCTATCCTTGCTCTAATGTTAATGAGCACATGAGGGGCTGTAGGAAATCTGCCATTTCTGTGTGTGCATCCCTTATTTTTTGCCTTTTGCTCAACTCTATATTTTGGCTAGCTTTAGAACTATGTGCTTTTTGCCCCTGCTAACAAGTGGTAAAGTTCTGGTGCTCCCCCTTTAAACTTGGTTGAAATGGGTTATTCCCAATTGGCACATTCAACTTGGCTAAAAGTTCCTAGAATATAATGTATGAAGTGCGCCCAGGGGCTGGAAGTAAAATTGACTGCAGCACCAATTGTGACATTCCCTACAGTGCCAAGGCAAACATGACTTCAGGCCAACCCTATGTAGATTGACTGCTGCGGTGTCAACTCTGCAGTACAACCAGACAAAATAATCCTTTTGACAGGAGAAAACCATCTTTTATAATGTGAATACATATTAATATGTTAACCCTATGCAGTGCACAAAGTAGGATTCATGGTATTTAAAAGTGGTGCGTGTAGAAAATGAATGATCCAATGTCCCTACAGTGGCAAGGACCAAAAGCTATTATCTCTTTGGAAGGCCTAGCTATCCTTAAAATATGAATACTGTATCTCAGTATTGGGTTCAGCTAGAAAAATAATTAAACAACTATTTTTAATAGTTAATAAAAATCCAATTTAATGCTGAAGTTGGATGTGTAATAAATATTTAGGAAAAGTAACTTTCAGAAAGTTACCTTTAATGGCTGAACTGTCAGAAGGTGAATTAATATAAGCCACAGCCAGATCTCAGCCTGTGCTCAGGCTTGAATAGGTGTGAAATGCCTCCCAGGAGTAAACAATGGGCTGACTTCAAAGGGCAGAAATGACTCCTCTGAACTTGACGGAATGTTCAGAGTGGGGGCTGTGGGCATCCTGTGACATCGCACTGTCCAATCCTCCTTGACAGCAGGCCTGGGCGTAGTTCGCAGAGTTTCACTACATGGAACTCCACGAAGTGACAAAACACCTCCGCGGAGTTCCGCAAGTGGCGGAGTGCAGTGCAAACTGCTGTTCGCGCTGATCTTCCTGCCGCTCGGGTAGAAATTGTACCTGAGCTGCAGCTCGTGATCACCAACTTACCATTCACGAGCGGGGGAAAAACTCTGCTGCACAAAGTGGAGCAGAGTTTTTCTGTACTCCGTGAGCTCTGCTGAGTGCAGAAAACTCAGCAAAATCCACAAAGGGAGCAGAGTTCATCATCCAGGCCTACTTGACAGGTCTTTTGAGCTACATGTAACACTTGGAGCCCATTTGAAAGGAAAAGAACAAGAGGCCATGAAAGTTCTTGTGGATCCCATTTCTGGTTGCCAAGGGACCCTGCTTTTGTCCTACCAGACTTCTGTCTTTAGATTTGTTTTGAGTACAGTAACTCTATCAAACTGGATTTTAGTGTTAGCTGTGGGAGCACACTAGGATTACCATAGTACATTGTCCACAAACACACCCAGCGCTCAGGGCCCAAGTTTAGTGTGGCTGAAGACTTTCACCATCCATAAATGTCCTGCACTTGGCATTTTGGGCCTGTTTGCAGTAAGACAAACAGGAACTACTTAAAAAGTTAGTATGGTTGTCCCTGAGTACTTTTACCTCATCTTAATGGGAGTACCCAGGGGTCACGTTGAACCATTAGCTGGTAGCAGGCTAAATGTGGCACCCCCAGGTACTCTCTTCTGAACACTTTCTTGACCTGAAAAAGATCAGAATATGTCTGTACCTGCTGTCAGTAACCTTAGAGCCATGAAGGACTGTACCTGCTCCCCCTTGTACCCAGCAAAAAAAAGACATAGATTTCAAGCTGGCTGATCTTCCTAAGTGGCTACAGGGAGAAAAAAAGCTGCAAGAGATCTTTTGCTTGAAGCACCCAGTTAACCAGCTGCAACTGGACATGGGCTGGACTCTGCTGTTAGCCTCTGCCTGATACTCTGTGAGTCTCTCAGAGCCTCCCCATAGATTCTGTAGGCCTTAGACGTGTATTACTGTGTCTGGTTGGAACTTACAGACTAAGTCAGAAGGTTAAATCTTTGAACAGGATGAACGGGAAGTGCCACGCTTCATCGTGGTCAATCTCAAATTACACATAAGTCACAGTCTACAACAACTGTGACTTTCAATAGCACTTTGTGCTTTTTGAGGTTAGTCTTTCTTGACTCTTTAAAATTCCATATCTCTGACTCCCCTTATTGAATGTTTGTAATCTCAGGGTCAGTTTGTTATTTAGATATTACTCCATGTGCCTAATTCAGTTTTGGAGTTTTATTGTTTTGCATTTTCATTTTATTACTGCTTTAGTAGCTGCATAAATATGTTGCATATTGCCTTAAATGAAGCTAGTCTGCTCTGCATCATAGCTGCTAGTGGATTGAGCTCATGTTAGTTTAGTGGCTTTGAGGAATCACCCTGACAAGGATTGTGAATGTGCCTTGTGGAGGATAGTCACCTCCCACAAATAATAATACAATTTCGTACTGTTACAAGGAATGCAGGCTGATTTGCATGAAAGTAAGTTTCAGAGATCACTGTCTCCCACCCTTCAATAACAACCCCTGCAAACATAAGTTATGTTATTATTTGAGAATTATTAGTGGAAGGCAATATATGAAACATACATATATATATATAAGCCCCTCTTTCATAAAAAGAGCCACTCATTCAATCCTATATATACATTCATGTGAGTGGTGGGGGGACCCCTCAATGCATAGAAATTGGCCTGGGTTATTGTGCATCAGGTAAATGCTGACGGGTGCACCAAATGACTGCAGTTGCATCCTCAGCTTGCTCAACTGTTCTTCATGTTACATTTGGTGGTTCCAAGTTGCAGTGTTCCACAATCTAGGATGACAATGTAGATCTTTTTAAAACAGCAGTTAGAGCTGAGTATAGGAAACTACCATTCTTTTCTAACATGCCAGAAAGCATTTATTTAACAGTGGTTACGAGTGGGATGACACCCTAGTGGACTGCTACTTGGTTGTAAATCCCGCTCATCCAAATAGTGATGTTCTACAAGTAGTAAATAGCCCTACATGTGAATGCGGGTAATCACTTTATAGATGGGTTCACACCAGCTGTCAGAGAGTCCTGGACAACTGAAAGGCTGCAAAATTGGGAAGGACATGTTGAATCTGAAAGAGATTTATTGCACATGTTCTGATTAAACTACAGACTTGAGTGACATGCTTTGAAAGGAATACTTGTGCTAATACCAGTCAATGGCAGTTACATGGGGCCACATTCCAGACCATCCTTTTTCACCCACTATGCCATTCTAGACAGGGACCCACCTTATGAAAATGTGTCTTGGTCCTGCCCCAATAGGAAAAGCCCAGTCCAACCTGCCAGGCCAGGGCCCATCCAGATGGGAATACAAGCAATCCCCGACCAGTTTTCACCTACTTACATCTTGTCAGTGTGGTATAGCAATGCAAAAGCAATCAGTGAGTTCACCATGGGCACCACAGCAAACCTGGATGATATTATTGTCGTGTAGCCGAATGTGTAATGATAACAGAGCCTGTGGCAAGCCTAATTCAAGTAAAACTATCCAAAGTCTGATGAATGGAACCAGCTTGAAAGCGGACTTGAGGTCGACAAACGCAGCATACATGCAGCCTTTGCCTGTGACTACCGTTCACAAGTGAAGAAGAACAAAGCAAAAGACCTGGTCGATCATGCTGACCCGCTCACGAAATCCCACCTGAAAGGGTGAAATGATGTCATTTTCTGTGGTCTTGTAGGTATCAAGGACCCCCTGATATGGATAGGACTCCTGGGTCAGGGACAACAATTTTTATGTGAAAACATATACCCAGGCAGACTTTCAAGGCAAAAGCTGGCTATTTAGGAAGACATGAACATTTACATATAACTGATAAAAGTTCAAATTAAAGCAATGGACTGGTATGATATCAAAAAGATAACTTTTAATACAAATATAAATATAAAAGATGACTTGGTACATATAGTCAACAATTACACATAAAAAAGTCCTTCTTAAGGCTTTTGTGGCTCTCCTTCAATTTTATATTAGAAAAAACATCGGATATATATAAAAAAAGGGATTTTTTCCTCTTTCTTTTGCTTATGGAGAGTAGGGCTGTGTGTCAGGGCTGTGTGTCAACGCGTTTCGACAAAGTCTTTTGTCTTCATCAGGACAAATCGAAATTCAGCCACTTTTTCTAAAAACAATTATGATCAAGAATGTTCAAAGTTGGTGTAGGGAGTAAGGCACCTTTCCGCTAAAATCCGGAAAACGGTATGTGATAACTGTTTAAGCAGTATTCACTGCCTCCATCTTACTTCATTTTTTCACAAACTGAACCGCTGAGGGAGGCAGAGACGTTTTCAAGCGCTGCGTACATCCAAACGTGGGCGTCATCCGGGTAACGGTGAAACAACTTGAATCACAGCCATATCACGGCTATATTTGAAGGAAAACTGAGCTAAGACATATAACAGCCTCTAACGATCGCCGAGCGTCTTTTCATAATATCTAACAAAAATAAAAGTTATATACAGACTATCGGCTGTTTTACGGTTACGAAACACTCGACAAACATGGCGGTGATTGTTTGAAGCCTCCCTCTCTCCCCTCTCTTATGTGAAAAAAAACGACGAGTAATGTTGTGTAGGTAGAAGTAAGATGTTTTTTCTAATATAAAATTGAAGGAGAGCCACATAAGCCTTAAGAAGGACTTTTTTATGTGTATTTGTTGACTATATGTACCAAGTCATCTTTTATATTTATATTTGTATTAAAAGTTATCTTTTTGATATCATCCCAGTCCATTGCTTTAATTTGAACTTTTATCAGTTATATGTATATGTTCATGTCTTCCTAAATAGCCAGCTTTTGCCTTGAAAGTCTGCCTGGGTATATGTCATTTTCTGTGGACCACTTCTGTATTTTGCACAGGACCATTTGAGCAAAACATTTTGACAGAATTGTTAAGGCTAATGGATCTATAATTGCCTAGCATAGATTCATCACTTAAAAAAAAAATTGGAATCAGCTCCATCCCCTACCATGAGTCCGTTATCAAGGCACTGCATACTATGGCATTGACCAGAGTTAGGATATATCTAGACCAATTTCCTCTGTCATATAGGAATACATCTGAAAGGGCACTGTCTGGACTAGGTGCTCTGCTGATCATAACTGCATCTAAGGCTGCTGCCTACTCTTCAACTAGGAAGTGTCTGCAGCCATGTTGTGACTCTGCTTCAGCCGAGTCCCAAAACAAAAGTGAAATAATAAGAGGGTCAGGGTAGGAATACCCTGCCCCCCTTGCTCTGGTCCAGGGGTCCCCCAAGGGACTCGCCAGGGCAAAAGAGCACTTAAAAAATATATTTGCTGTGAAATCATGACTGAGTCTCAAATCTGTGGCAAAAAAAGAAACCAAGTGTGGGCTCCCACCTTTGTTTTGAATAGAGCCCCCAGGTGGGCCAGGTCCTGTAGCATTTTTTCAAATAAGGAGGTGGGGCACATGGGGCCCAGCTCCTAAGATTTTTTGAGTGCCAGGGATTACCACTTTCCTGGGACTTTATGTAAATATTAGAGGGGGGCCACATATATCCCTCCATGGGCTTATTGGAGCCCTGGGGACAACCACCTTTAGTGTAGGGGGGCTGCAAAGAACCTCCTCCTGGAGCTGGTACAAGTTCTGGGTACCACCACCTCCCAGGCCAACACAATCTTTAGAAATGGGAGGGTAGCTGCGCGCCCCCTCCTGGCACATGTATGGCCCCAGGGACCACCACAGGTTCAGCCTGTGTGCAGAGAATGGAGCCCCTAATGGCCCTTGGGACCGCCACACCCCCAAAGGGCCGGCTCGTGCTATCTCCTGAGGTGCCTACCCTCAGGAGATAGCTGTTTGCTATGTCTTGGCGGGAGCTTTGACAGATCCCGTCAAGTCAGAGCAAACACTAACTCCGTTCCCAGCACGCGGGAGCTGTCAAAGTGCTCCTGCTTGCTGGAAGCAGAGTTTTCATCTATTTGTCTGCTCGCTGTGAAGCAGGCAGGTAAACAAATTTAACGATTGGCATCACACAAAGAGAGGCGGGACGTTTTGGATTTAATGCTCATTTCACAGAAATTACACCTTAACAGGAGGCACTTACAAATATAAACATAGCAGGGGCCCCAGTGGAAGCTATACTTCTGAAAAGGACAAATGATCCTATCTGCTGGGCTTCGCGAAGGCAAAGCAAGTTTGTTTTCTCAGAGATTCCATATTGAAAAAATCTGAAATGCTTTTTGGTGGTGAATGCGTCATTGATCTATATTTCAAGCACAATCTGTAGAGTCTGTGATGAGTGGGTTCTTTCTTGTCCTCTCCCGATTAGAGCAGAGCCCATGGTTCTCCCTTTAAATTACTACAAGTATGAAAATGTGCAAATCACTTGGAAGCTTTGCCTATTTGGCTTGTTCACCTTAGTAGTATCCAACGGTCTTCCTGCTTTTTGCCAGGATGATGGACAGCTTTTCAAGTAGCCCCCCAGCATGTTTCCCCCCAGTTTTAGTGAGGAGTTTTCGATGATGAGGAGTATTAGGACATCTCCACCAAGCAAAGAACCACTTACTTCATATAGTTAAGAGGAAGACCCTTGTTTGGTGGAGATTTACTTCTTTGTAGTCTTGTTCTCATCTTTATAGGAGGAATCATGTTATCACGTATTTATGTATAAAGACGCACCAGGAACAATAACCTTGCCAAAACACATGCAAGGTACCTGGTAACATTTCCTCATGCCCCCATATGTAGCTGTAGTGTAGAGTACGTACTGGATATTTACCAGGTAGTACTTAGCAATTAACCAGTAGAAATGACTCCACTTTTGCAGATACTTTGTGCAAAACTGTGGATTCTTGTTAAATACAAGAGCAGGTGCAGGTCTTCTGTGGCGAAATCACTCACACAGCTACTGACACACCCCACAGACACTTAGTCACCCACTCACATACTCAGGCACTCACACACCCACTAACAGACATATGCAGACACTGATTCATCCATTCACAGATGCTCTCAGTCACTCACACACCCACTCACAGATAAACTCAGACATGCACCCAGTCACAGAACCATACAGCCACTCACACAGCCACTCACAGACCCATTCAGACACTCATGCACCCACTCACAAACCTACTCAGACATGTGCACCCACTCACAGACCCACTCAGACACTTGTGCACCTATTCAGACCCATGCAGCCACTCACACATACACTCAGGGACCCACTCAGAGACTCACACAGACACTCACTAACCCACTCAGACACTTATGCTCTCTGTCACAGACGGACTCACACACTCATGGAGACACTCGCAAATCCACTCAGACACACTCACACCCACTCAGACATTCGCTTAGACACTCATGCACCCACTCAGACACCCAGTGAGACGCTTATGCAGCCACTCCCAGACACAAACAGACACTTATGCACCCACTTACACACCCATTGACACACTCATGCAGTCTCTCACACACTCTCTTTTAAAGGTTGCAGGTTACAGTTAAGAGATCTAATTTTTAAAAAACGTATACATTCACAGAAAAAAACAAAGGTTACAGGGACATCATAGTTAGGAAACAAAATAAAACAACCTTATAACGTCACTGAAAAAATAAAGGTTAGAGGGACGTTATAGTTAAGAATTAAAAACTTAGATATTCACTGAAAAAACAAAAGGTTACAGGGACGATGTAGTTAGGCTAAAATTTCACTTGTACAAAACTAGTGCAATGTTGCAGTTCTAGTTAGCTGAGCTAACTGTAAGTTACACCCCTGCAATGTACTGCTTATGACCTCACATATTACATCACTCATGAAATGGTTAGTGACATCACTCATGACATGGTCAGTGACATCACTCATGACCTCACTGATTACATCATCCACAGAAACACTCACACACCCACACATCCTCTCATACACCCACTGAACTAGCCATACAACCACTCACACTTCCAGTTACTCATCCAGAGTCACTCACACAGCTTCTCACTTACTCATACACCTACTCACACAGCCACCCACTCACCCATGTACTCACTCACACAGCTACTGTTATGTTCTGATATTGAGGTTTTATAGAGCACTCTTAAACCAAAAAGCGTCTTGGCACTGGTATCCAAAAAAATCTTGAGCACAAGAATCTGAAATATGAGGTGAGAAATGTTATCAGTTAAAACCACTAGAATATAAAATTAAACTGTGAATTTAAAAAGTAAGGTTTTAAAGTCCTTCCTGAATTTTAGATGATTAGATTGGGATCTCAAATGGTCAGGAAGCAGGCAGAGTAGGAAAACTTTTTCCCACCCCAGTGAGCTTTTCTTATTCTCTGCACTTGTACTTATTTTTTGCTGTCCTTGACTGCAAAGTTTTTGAGGGGAGTACCATTTGAAGATGTCCTGAAGAAAAGATGGATCGTCTTGATGTAATCCCATAGGGACCCAGCAGAGTGCTTTGAACGGGACGCATTCCTGAATAGGGAGCAAGGGAAGTTCACTAATTGCAATGGACACTGAACAAAATTTGAGAAGATTTAATAAGACTCTATCAGCCGCGTTCTGTAGGATCTGCAGTTTAATAAGGACACATGTATGAGATCCTACAAATAGAGCATTGCAGTAATCAATTTTTGAAATAACGAGTGCCGAAATTACTGTTTTCCTCAGCTCCAGTGGAAGATAATATTTAACAACAAGGGGTGGTGATGGACAGAGTTTCTGAATTAAGCAGAATACTCTCACCCAGTCAAGAGATCAGGGCTAGATCCAACACCGGTTTTTAGCTCACTGCACCATCCCAGCTCAGAACCTGGCTATATGCAAATTAGTCTGTTCCTGTCCCAGTGCATGATGGGAACAGGGCAAACCAAACTACCAAGCCAATTCTTACACTGGGAAGGAAACAAGCTTCCGGGGACCGGTTTCTGGCATTTCAGCCATCGTCGGCCCGGCTTGCTTGAATCCTGATGGTGCAATGAGCAAGGGACTCACATCTGAGTATACCCTTCCACGCTTAGGGTGGACAAAATATTTAACAACAAGGGGTGGTGATGGACAGAGTTTCTGAATTAAGCAGAATACTCTCACCCAGTCAAGAGATCAGGGCTAGATCCAACACCGTTTTTTAGCTCACTGCACCATCCCAGCTCAGAACCTGGCTATATGCAAATTAGTCTCCCAGTGCATGATGGGAACAGGGCAAACCAAACTACCAAGCCAATTCTTACACTGGGAAGGAAACAAGCTTCCGTGGACCGGTTTCTGGCATTTCAGCCGTCGTCGGCCCGGCTTGCTTGAATCCTGATGGTGCAATGAGCAAGCAAGCCGGGCCGACGATGGCTGAAATGCCAGAAACCGGTCCCCGGAAGCTTGTCTCCTTTCCAGTGAAGAATTGGCTTGGTAGTTTGGTCTGCCCTGTTCCCATGATGCACTGGGCTAGGGACAGACTAATTTGCATGTAGCCAGGTTCTGAGCTGGGATGGTGCAATGAGCTAAATAACGGTGATGGATCAAGCCCTGATCTTTGGACTGGGTAAGAGTGGTCTGCTTAATTCAGACACTCTGTTCATCACCACCCCCTTTTCTGAATCGTTTTTGGCCACTATAGGTGTGGCAGGGTATACTCAGACATGAGTCCCTTGCTCACTGCACCATCAGGATTCAAGCAAGCCGGGCCGACGACGGCTGAAATGCCAGAAACCGGTCCCCGGAAGCTTGTCTCCTTTCCAGTGAAGAATTGGCTTGGTAGTTTGGTCTGCCCTGTTCCCATGATGCACTGGGCCAGGGACAGACTAATTTGCATGTAGCCAGGTTCTGAGCTGGGATGGTGCAGTGAGCTAAATAACGGTGATGGGTCAAGCCCTGATCTTTGGACTGGGTAAGAGTGGTCTGCTTAATTCAGACACTCTGTTCATCACCACCCCCTGTTCTGAATCGTTTTTGGCCACTATAGGTGTGGCAGGGTATACTCAGACATGAGTCCCTTGCTCACTGCACCATCAGGATTCAAGCAAGCCGGGCCGACGACGGCTGAAATGCCAGAAACCGGTCCCCGGAAGCTTGTCTCCTTTCCAGTGAAGAATTGGCTTGGTAGTTTGGTCTGCCCTGTTCCCATGATGCACTGGGCCAGGGACAGACTAATTTGCATGTAGCCAGGTTCTGAGCTGGGATGGTGCAGTGAGCTAAATAATGGTGATGGATCAAGCCCTGATCTTTGGACTGTGTAAGAGTGGTCTGCTTAATTCAGACACTCTGTTCATCACCACCCCTTTTTCTGAACCAGTGGAAGATAAGCTAGGATTTTTTAAAAGTCTTCAGCATGAGAAAACATGAAGAGGCTACCTGATTTGAGTGTTCAGAAAAAGTTAGATTGTTGTCGTACACAACACCCAGATTTCAAGTCTTTTGTGCCAGAACTGATAAGGGTCCTACATTTTGCGGCCACCAGGTGGTGTTCCAGAAGGTGTCATTGTTGCCAAACAACAGCACCCCCATTTTGTAAGAGTTAAGCTTTAAGAAGTTCAAGTTCATCCATTGAGCAATACTGTTCATGCAAGCACTGAACTGAAGAGCGACGTTTCCCAGATCTGATGTGATGGATGCCACTAATTGGGTATCATCGACATAAGAGCACATCCAGAACCCCAAAAAAACCAATCAATTGAATGAGAATGCTAAGATAAACATTAAAACGGGTTGGACTCAAAGGTGACCCCTGAGGGACCCCACCTGGAAGCTTATGAGGGGTAGAGGTGTATCCATCCAAGGGAACCACCTGCTCTCTATTAGTGAGAGAAGCTATGATCAGATTTAGAGCTGTTCCTTTTATTCCCATTGCTTAAAGTTGTTTGTTTAAGGAAATAGGATCAACTGTATCGAACACGGCCGATAAGTGCAATCGGTCTACGTCCGCACTATCTCCTTTGTCAACAATAGACTTAATGTCTCCCTTGATGCCAAAAGGGCAGACACTGTGCTATGTCTAGGCCTACAATTGTGTGTTGATCAGGGTCAAGACAGTTATTAGCCTCTAGGATATTCTGTTGTTTTACCTTCTATTGTATTTTTGCTGGATTTGGCCTATAGTTGTTTTCTTCAGAGGGGTCCAGGGACTGTTTTTTAATCAGTGATAGTATTGAAGCTTTTATCCATGTTACTGGAAAGCATCCAGTATCCAGAAACGTATTCATTATTGAGATAAAAAAAACAATTGTGTTAGAGATAAAGTGAAGGACCTCAGGAGGACAGGGATTAGTGGTAAACCCTGGTTTGAAGTTTTTTAAGCAGGAGGCCATTTGATCTACTGTGAGATGTGTAAAGGTACTTAGGACTGGAGAAGACTCTAGACAATACAATATTAATCACTCACTCACCTGTACAGCTTCTCCCACTCCCATATATTCAGCCATTCAGCCACTCCGCATACAGCCTCTCAATAGAGCCACTCACACACAACCACTTACATTCCCATTCACACATCCATAGAAGTGCTCAAATGTCTACTCACTCAGCCATACAGCTACTCATACAATCACTCTCTTATAGAGCCACTCCCAAACCCACTCGGTTAACTAAACACCCATTCAAACAGCTACTCGCTCACTCATACAGCCACTTACACACCCAGTCACTCACCTATACAGTCACTCACACAGCCACTTAGATACCCACACAGCCACTCACACACACACAAACTCACATATCCACTCACACACACATACAGCTACTCACACATCCACTTATTCACCAATGCAGCCAGGCACACACCCACTTTCTCTCCCATACAACCTCTCACACAACCATTCACATACCCAATCACTCACACGCCCACTCACACATGGATAAACACGGTCACACAGCCGCTAATATAATATATATTAGAAATAGTATCACTCATTAGTGGTACACAAAGTATACAAGTTTAACTTGTGTAGTGCCTCAATGTATATCTTTATCACTCATAAACTTTAAGAAAACATCCATAATCGCTGGATGATGTCATCTGTGATGTTATTTAAGATGACATCAGTGGCCATATGTGAGATCATAAGCAGTGCATTGCGGGGCGTAAGTTGCAGTTAGGGACAAGGGAAAAGCATGTGAATACAGAGATTTAATTTCAGGTTTATAACATCTAAGATTTCTGATGAAATCACTTTTCTGGATATTGCATTAAAGATCTGTGATGGTAAAATCCACACATCTGTACACCAGAAAGCTACGGCTTGAAATAGCAGATTACACTTTAAAAGGCAACATCCCAAGTACTTAAAGTGAAGCATTCCGTATGGGGAAACTCTCAGATTAAAGAGAATACGTAGTCCGTAAGAAGAATACATCAAACAACTGACTAAAATGAAGGAAAGATTTTTAAAAGTGGTTATACAATGAAGAAATCTGCAAATTTAATTAGGATTCAGCTGCTCTACCTGAATGACAAGCCAGATAAGGAAAAGTCTGTGACACGACAAATTACATGTTTTCATTCCATGTCACATAAAGTAAGTTATGTGTTTTGAAAACATTGGTCGATAGCCAAAGGTAAAACAGTGATAAGAAATTATTTGCCAGTGGACACTTGGAGATAAGTAAACTCATAGTTATTTCTTCAGGAATAGTTAATCGGATACATGGCTGTCAAAACCAAAGGGATTTTTTAAGTGTAACCATTGTAAAGCCTGCAAGACAGTTGTGAGTACATCAGAATATACCACCTCAGATAGACAAAAGAGAAGAGTTAATATTTTTCATAACTGGAATTTTGATCACTGTGTGTGTGTTAACTTGCTCATGTTCCTTCTTTTATGTAGGAATTATAATTTTTCCTCTTGGGAAACACATTTAGAGCATCAGAGGGCCATAAGAAGTCAAAGTTTTAGTTACCCTGTGACGAGACACTTTAATGAAAAACATGACAGTGATTCAGAAAGACGTAACTATTTTGGGGCAGACAGAGTGTCTTTAAATTTGAGAGGCAGGAATAGAGTAATGCAATTAAAACGTTCGGAATCGGGGGCGTGGCTAGCAGCCGATCATGGCGGCAGCATAAGGGACGAGCTCCGCAGCTGAAGCGGCCTCTTCGTCAATCCGACATATAATCCGTCAAATTTTTTAAGCCCTATAGGAGGGTACCAGAGCCCAGGACCGGGTGGAGTAAGCAGCGACAAGCGGCGACAAGATCCGACGTCTGATGACCGAGATACGTCGAAGCCACGAATCGGCCTACCCCGACCTCCTAAGCCGGGACCTTCCCTGGTTGAGCGGCCCAGCAGGAAGTACAGGCGGACCTGGGGACCTGGACCGGAAGTGCCCGTAGGGCGCAGGAGACGACAGAACGAGTGCACACCGGACGGTCGGACGCAACGAAACGCACGGACCTCGGGGGTGTAGCGGACAACAGCACTGTCGCTGGCGTTCTGACCGTCCCTGCGGTTGACATGAGCGGAACCGAAAGTCAAGGAACCGGTGACGAAGGGGGCGTCCGCCATTTTCTAAACCGAAGAAGACGCTACGCACCTGGCAATAATCGACGCTTCTCGCCCTCCGGTTCACCCTACTAAGACCTGATCTTTGTCGAGTGGGTCTGGGCAGGGTGTCCACACCACTCCACACATCCTGGAGCGTAGGGGCATGAGGAGCACGACAATCAACGGCATGGCGGGGAAAGGTCCCAAGGGCGGCGCCACACAGACCGGCATCGAACGGTATACCTCCGACAAGTCAACCGTCTCCCCAGCGGGGAAAGACCTGGGAGGGAAGACGACCGAAACCCCAGGGGGAAAGAAGGCGACATTAGACGATGTCATGCACGCTCTGGCCCAGCTACCAGCGACCGTGGGCGCAATCTCCACAGATGTCACTCTACTCAGAGCGGACCTCCACAAAATGTCGGAGAAAGTCAAGAACATGGAGGTGATCACAAAATCTCTAGTGGAGGACGTCTCCGAACTTCAACGGGAAATGGGGAAGATGGCGCAGGACAATAGAATGCTCCGGGAAAAACTGGATGAACAGGAAGGACGTTCGAGGCGGAACAACATCCGCATTATTGGGGTGCCGGAATCAGAAGGTGTAAAGGCCATGGACCTCTTTGTTGAGAGCCTGATAACGGATGAACTGAAGCCAAAAGGGCTGTCTAACTTTTTTTCAGTGGAAAGGGCCCATCGAGTGCCGGGAGGTCAACCAAAACCGGGGGGCAGCTCCGCGGCCCATAGTGGCCCATTTGTTTAATTTCCGTGACCGAGACGCCATCTTGCAGGCGGCCAGAACCTCTCCTCCTCTTAAGATCCAGAACGCTACTGTCCCCATTTTCCCCGACTACACAGCGGAGGTTGCCCGTCGGCGACGAACGTTCTACGAGGTGAAAAAGGAACTGAGGTCCAGAGAGCTACCGTATTCCATGCTCTTTCCTGGGAGACTGAGGGTGGTAGTGGAGAACAAAACGTGGTTCTTCGACAACCCTGAAAACGTGCAAGAATGGTTGGAAGGCTGGAGACCGGGACAGAACCAGAGACGGACGAATCGACCCAAGAAGGACCGAACTGGAGGCCACCGCCAGGACTCCCAGGCTTCGGGAGGGGGACCAGATAACAGTAATACTTTGGGGGCAGAAGGCGGCCAGGAAGAGTTTGAGGAACAATGACCATCTGACATTCTTTTGTTATTGACACTTTAATGCTGCGTAAGCGCTTCCCGCCATTGGACACTGGGTGAAGGGCCTCCGAGGGTGTGAATGAGAGACTGCCGGCAGCGGAGAGTCCCTCACCCCAAAGCGCAAGTACACTGTTTGGGGGATGGGGTATGCATTCTGCTCAGTTGGGGGGGCGGGCAGTTTTGAGTCCGTGCAGCAGGGGGGCAGGGAGGGGGGGGGAGTGGGAGTTGGGTAAGTTTGCACTACGGGACCCCTTGGTCCTGCAAGTTCTTGTTCTAAGCACACGTATGTATATTGGCATGTTTCACGCAACTGAGAGCATCTGGTCTATTTGGGGTGATGAGGGAATGGAATGTTGGATGAAGTCACACTTGCCCTACTTCTGCCTCCGCATGCCACCTCGCCTACGGCGAAGAGGCTTCATAATGGTTCACCGTTTTTCTTATGGCTGGAACGATTAGTCGCACCTCACCGAGCCCTCTGCTCGTAATGTCATGGAACGTCAGAGGTCTAGGGGATAAGATCAAGAGGGGGCTGGTGCTACAGGGAATTAGAAGACAGGGGCCTGCTCTCATCCTCCTACAGGAAACACACTTGACGGGGGCGGCCACGAAGGCCCTAGACAGGAGAGGCTATCACATGATAGTGTATGCGGAATTCACTTCAGGGTCCCGTGGTACGGGTATCTTGCAGAAGAAATCCTCCCAATTTATTGTGAAGTCGACAGCGGTCGATGCCCATGGCCGCTTCGCGGCAGTTCATGGCCAGTGGGAGGGGAAACTGTTAAACGTAGTCTCCGTATTCATACCACCAGCACTACATTCTGAGGCCTTGCCGGACCTCGGCAGATTCTTGTTGGACCTCCCTGATGGGGACCTACTCATAGGTGGGGACTTCAGCATGGCACTCACGGACACCCTCGACCGGTTTCCCCCCCGCACACACATAGAAGGGCCCAGCAGGCTCCAGACCTTTCTAGATGCACAGGGATTGGTGGACATTTGGCGCACATTACACCCTAGCCAGCAGCAATACTCATATTATTCGGCCACACATAACTGTCTTTCTAGGATAGACTACTTCTTCACATTGGGCAATGGGCATCTTACGGTGGCCGAGACAAATATACAGCCGAGGGGCATCTCGGATCACTCTCCGCTCACCCTGACGATCTCTACCACAGACACTAAAAGACAGAGGCTGTTCCCGGTCTTCCCTGGCTATCTTAAAGTCCCCCAGATCAGCAAGGACCTGAAGAAGGCAACACAGCTTTACTTTGAGGAGAATCGGTCCTCGGTAGACTCCCCCTCTACGGTATGGGAGCATACAAGACCGTGTTTAGGGGCCAGGCCATTGCCGTTGTTGCGAGCCATAAAAAGGCTCACAGGAGGGAGGCATTGGACTTGGAATTGGGCCTCGAGAGGGCAAATACCGCCCATATGGCAAGTCCTTCGGACGACACGCTCCACGATCTACAGCTCCATCAGCGTCGCCTCACCGACCACTTACGGAGGATCACGGTGTCGGACATTGCGGCGACGCAACACAGGGTATACGACATCGGGGACAAAGCTAGTAAACTTTTGGTGTGGCTAGACAAGAGGCAGGGGGGAGGGAGGAACATCCTACAGCTCACTGACTCGTGCGGCATCGTTCACACCCGCCCTGGCGAGATAGTGGAGGTCCTTGCTGATTATTTTAATGAAGTGTACACCCCAACGACGGTGGTGGGGGAGGATTAGGTCTGTGTTGCCCTTGAGCATGTTCCCCTGCCGAAATTGACGGAAGAGGCGTCCAGGGACATCGACGCGCCCTTGACGGTGGAAGAGATTCAACTAGCCATTGGCGCCCTTCATCCGGGTAAGGCCATGGGCCCCAATGGAATTCCCATCGAGTGGTTTAAACTTATGACAGAGTCCTTGAGTACACCCCTACTTCACATGTATGAAGAATGTAGGGTGAAGGGAATACTGCCGCCGGATCAACGGATGGCAACCATTGTAGCCATACCGAAACCTGGTAAACCCCCCAGTGAATGCTCGTCGTATAGACCTATTTCCCTACTGAACCCAGAGGCCAAAATTATCGCTAAGGTGTTAGCGAATAGGCTCCTGCCGTGTTTAACTCAATTGATTCACCCAGACCAATCCGGCTTCATGCCACACCGGAGTACCGCCTTAAACCTCCGCAGGGTGCATGGGGTAGTGGCGCGACTCCCGCTACTAAGTGAACCGGCCGCGATCCTTTCACTAGACGCCAAGATGGCATTCGACATGGTGGAGTGGAGCTATCTTTTTGCAGTGCTCGCACGTATGGGTTTTGGCCTGGTGTTTATCTCCTGGATACGCATGCTTTACAGAGACCCCGTAGCCAGAGTGGTGGCTAACGGCCACATTTCCAGAACCATACATCTAGGCCGTGGCACGCGACAGGGGTGTCCGCTTTCACCCCTCCTTTTCGCCCTGGTTTTGGAACCGTTGGCGGTTACTATTCGCACCACGCAGCTCCTGAAAGGGATCCAATGGACCCCGCAGTGGGAGGATAGAGTGTCCCTATACGCGGATGACATGCTGATATACCTCACTGACCTGGAGGACAGCCTTCCTAACCTCCTGGCTCTCTGTACTGCACATGGGCGAGTCTCGGGCTACACCATTAACTGGGCGAAGTCAATAATCTTTCAGCTACGGGGACCACTCCCGCCACTCCCGGATTCCTGTCCACTAGAGCTAGCGCACACTTCTTTTAAGTATCTGGGGATCCATATTACCCGGGACGAGGCAGAGTTCACACGACTTAATTTGCAGCCTCCCCTGCTCCGCCTCCGTAGTGATGTGCAACATTGGAAAGAACTCCCCTTAACACTACTGGGAAGGGCAGCGCTCTTTAAAATGATGGCTCTGCCGCGCTTCCTGTACGTTCTTGAAAATACTCCACATTTGGTACCGGATAGCTTCCTCCCAAAAATAACGGCACAGATCACGGGCCTGCTCTGGGGGAACCAGCCAGCCCAGATCTCGCACATAAAATTGAATAAGGGGTGGTACGACGGAGGCATTGCGCTGCCCAACATACAGCTATATTACTGGGCAGCCCAGCTTAAAATCCTTAATCAGTGGCTACACGCCCCGCAAGAGGACCCAGCGTTCAAAGCAGACAGGGCACAACTGGGTACGAACAGTTTGTTGGCCCCACTGTACCACCGCGGTATTGCGGCAAAACTCACTGGGCCCACGAAACATACTGTTCGTCTATGGTACGAGGCACAAGCGAAATTGAAATGGGATGGGACCATCACAAAACTTACGCCTCTGTGGGACACGAAAGCATTGGGCCACCTGCGGCGCTCCAAGGGCTTCACGCAGTGGGACAACATCGGGATCTCAACTGTGGGGACCTGTGGACAAGGGAGGGAGTGGTTCCTTTTGAGACTCTGCAGGAGCAATATGAGTTGGGGGATACTGAGCTTTACAGGTACAGACAGGTTAGACACGCCCTACAAGCGGCGATTCCGCCAGACACATCCCCACCAGAATCCTCCCCTCTGGAAGACCGTCTACTCACTGACTACCTACAAGAAGGGGCGACATCGATGACATACCGCAAATTGATGAATAATATGCCTGACCCACTGGGGAAGCTGAAAGACAAATGGATGCTGGAGGGAGGAGATCTAGACGAGACCGAGTGGAATGCAGCCATGGCGTCCCAACGTGAAGCAGGCATATCTTCCAAATTCTGCCTGGTACAGTTAAAGATTCTGCATAGGATTTACTACACTCGCACGACACTACATAAACTACACAGGGCAGATCATCCTTATTGTCTCAGGGGTTGCGGGGCAGAAGGCTCGTTTATACACACGATCTGGGAATGTCCACTGATTGTTAGCTATTGGCAACGAGTTTTGCGCACCATAGCCCAAACACTAAACACCTCACTTACTCTAGACCCACGGATGTGCCTGCTGAATGTCTGGGGGCCGACTGACCTCACCTTTTATGCGAGAACGTGGACTACAGTGGGGCTGGTGACGGCAAAACGGGATATATCGCAGAAGTGGGGGTCGGCTGATCTCCCCACGCTGGCTCAGTGGATCCGAAACATGGACATGCTCATGCTGACTGAAAGGGCGGTGTATAAACTGAGGGATAATCCGCGTAAATGGAATGGGGTCTGGCAGCCTTGGAACTCCTATAGGGGGGACATGTGTGAACCACTGGATGAGGAAGATCTTGAGGGATCTGAGAGTGAAGAAGACCACTGATTGGGTATGGGGGTGATTGCTGGGCGACATACACGGGAGCGGGATGGATTTGCGCTAGGAGTTTGGTAGGGGGGGAAGGAGTGGGGCGAGGGACATAGGAATGTTTGATCGGTCCCTATATAGGAAGACTGTGATGCTAGATACTGTCGAAACTACCTCACGGACATGCCGATCTATGTGTGCACTTTTTCTGGTTTAAGTTCGCTATTGTTCAAAACACAAGAAAAAACATAAAACGCAAACTGTAATTTTTACGATACATGTATGTTCCTGTTCATCAAGTCACTCAGCTCACCGGGTTCACAACGTAACTGCGGGGTAACGTCACAATGTCTACCGTTTCCTATTTACTTTGTGTCCTGAAGGGACCCTACGAATATATATGTTTATGTGACTGATGATGATACTAATACTATTTATGTTTTGCAACAAAAATAAAAATGTAAAAAAAAAAAACGTTCGGAATCCAGATATATTCTGAATTACACACAAAATTCTCAGCAGGATTAATAGAGATGAGGAAATGGAATTTAATGTGGGATAATTGTCTTGAATTTGATGTTGCCTTTTATTGTAGAGCTTTAATCAGAATAGGTTTTAATATGAAGCAACCCTAAGGTATTAATTCCTTGCTTTGAAAAAGCAGGTAATATGACTTTCAGGCTTCAATCATATCTTAATCATTTATTCTAGTTTTATTATATTCCCTGATCTGTATTCACTATAATGGATATGTGGTTATAGAAATGATAGAGACTGCTTATTGAACATGAATTTGATCAAATATTTTTGATATTGAGTGAGAAATTGTTTACATTTTGCGATTTTGCATATCTTGGAGTAATGTGTTAACAGGAATATTAATACAGGATATATTGCATTTTAACAATTACTTTAAAGGAGATTTAGGGAAAAATTACTATACAATGAACGAATATTTATTATTTATTATTTGCTGCTATTATAATGCGATTTTGCACGTATAGGTTATAATAAAACATTTCAACCTGAGAAGGGAGATAGGGGAATGGTGAAATGTTACACATTGATTTCAGTCTCTGTTCATATGTTATGTGTATAAGATGAAACTAGGAAAGATCACGAGAGAAACCCCGAAAGGCTTGATGTATGAATGAATGTGAATAGAATCATTGTTATTCCAAAAAACATTATTTGAAGTGTTGAGAAGTGGGCACTGGATCGATATTGGCGAATTATAACCATACACTCCAATAGGATATACAATTAATTCACTTTTTGGCACTAGAAATAGTAGGGGGTAAAGAGACAAGAAAAAGAATCAAACTAACATTTTGTATGGTTTGAATAGGATTTCTCACACTTGGTGGCTTTATGAATTTGTGGACCTTTTACACTTTGAGAATGGCTGAGGACAGCCGAAAAGTGCACGGGCTGCAATAAATAATTGTAAAAGAGGCATGCTGCCTGGAGTGCCCACTTTTTGTCCTACTTGGTGGGAGAACATATATATATTTACAACCTTTGTCCACAGAACGAAGCTCTACTCCACCTAAGGGCTAAAATCCAGCAAAGACAAAGCATTTCTTTTGGAATACATGCCTTTATTGCTGTACGCATTTCATACTCTAACAAATCCTTGATCACAGGCTGCATGTGACATCATTGGGCAATATGTTAACTAGATCTATTCACTCTCAAGAACCAGATTGGATCAGAAGTACAAATTTAGGTTTCAAGAAGTGTGCCATCTGTAAGGCCTGTAAATCTGGAGCCAATCACACTACTTATGAGACATTTGAGGGCCGAACATTTAGGGTCAGAGAAAGGATTACGATAGAGACTGAGTTCATGGTCTATGTTTTTGAGTGTAGTTGTGGGATGCGTTATGCAGGCAGTACTATCAATAAGGCCAGACTTAGGATCCTGCAGCACATCAGTGCCATCAAGCAACAAGATAGAGCAATCCCCCATGGTGAAGCACTTTTGGGAGGTACATCAGGGCAATTTACGTCCTTGCACTATTATGGTATAAAGCACATCAAGATGCACCCACACAAAGAAAACAGAACTTGAATTGCGTCATTGTGAATCGAGGATAAAGCACCGAGATGCCATTGGGTCATAATCTTGATGCGGAATTGCATGTCCACCTATGACAAAGCAATATTTGTATTATCTGATCTGATGGATAATCTAATGGTGAATTTAGAATGCTTGTATGTGGTTTGATAACTTTTAAGATATAACTAAGCGTTTTCTGGGTTTTATCTCTATAATTTGTTGCACAGAATAGCACTCACACTAGCACACAGGTTTTTATCACAGCATTAAGGCACAGATTGTTTTATGCTACAGCTGGCGTGACAAATCTTTGTCTTTTACACAGGAACAAATGAATGCCCCCAAGAATGAAAGTATGGAGGTGGAAGTATGAGGCATTGTATTGGTTGATTAATGAGAGTAATGAGAATGGAGAGATAATTGCTTACATGAAGCATCAGCACTTTTAGTGGGGACCCAGTCATATGAATGCATTTGCACTTTGGATTCATAGATATATAGATAATATCATGGAGAGGATTATTTATGCTACCTTCCTTAATCCCCCAACTTAAAACGCGCCACGGGGCACGTTTGCACAGTGGTGAAGGAAGGGGGCGGGCCTGAAGTGACATGATTGTAAACATGTCTGTGTTGCGTTTTAAGTTGAGGAATTACTTTCCCTTCAATCCTGAGGGCCCCTGGGGTCAACTAGCCCACCAGGTACCTCCAGTAAGCATCACAGGCCTGCGTTGCAGAGAGGTGGTCCAGCCATGCCACTTTTTACACCTCTCTGCAATGCAGCTCTGTGGCGCTTACTGGAGGTACCTGGTGGGCTAGTTTGACCCCAGGGACCCTCAGGATTCAAGGGGACTTAATCCCCTCACTTACAATGCACCAGGGAGTGCGTTTGCAGAGTGGTGGAGAAAGAGGGGATGGCCTTTGTCTACCTCTCACCAGTCCCACTGCGTGGGGCTTACTGGAGGAAAAAGGTAGGCTAGTTGGACCCTAAAGGACCCCCAGCAGTGAAGGGAACTTCAATCCCCATCCAAGAGCGTGCCAGGGAGCGCGTTTGTAGAGTGGTGTGCAAAGTGGGCATGGCGGGGTACGAGTACTTACCAATGCTGCTGTGTGGGACTGACTGGAGGTCATAGTTTGGGAAGTTGGCAACCAAGGATGTCCTTGAGGGCCAACTCTTGTTACCTCTAGTAAGTGCCACACAGTGGGATTCCTAAGACATCTTTGGAGGCCATGACCCACTTTCTCTACCACTCTGAAAATGTGCTTTGTGACAGACTATGGGGAATGAAGTCCAATTTAGTCCTGAGGGAGTTTGGGGGGCAAGGATCCCTCCTGGTACATCCTGTAAGTCCTACGCAGCGGAATTCCTGAGCGTTGGTTGGACGCCCAGCACCCTTTCTCCTCCACTCTGCAAATGCGACTACTAGTTAAAATAGCATATTTCTGCACCTCTGACTTAGAGGTAGTTTGAATCCCCATGCCCTATTATGTTCTAGGGCCTTACAGAGGAGGTCATGCTAATCACAGAGGGGTACCCCAACGCATAGTGATCCCTAGTGTATGTAGGTGTTTTCACTGTATTCTAAGCGTCTTTTAGCATAGCACTGGCTCTAGGCCTGATTAGTCAGTCAGTTACCACCAGTACCCGTCTGAAAAAGTTGTGGTCACAGGATGATTTTGCAACAAGGCCTCTTTCTGCTCCTCTGTTGGTTCTTTCTGCACATATATTTTTCTCTGCACTTTTCTTTATCTTTCTGGACTTCTGTTGCCTCTTTCTGCATTTCTCTTGCTTCTTTCTGCGCTTTTCTTCCTTTCTTCACATTTTTTACCTTTGTAGGAATAGTTAGAAATTAACATTTAAAAAACCTTTCAAATTCACTGAAAAAAAACAGGTTTCAGGCACGTTATAATTAGAAATTAGCATTTAAAAAACCTTTGAAATTCACTGAATATCCATAGGTTTCAGGGACGTTATAGGTAGTTGGAGATTTCACTTGCATAAAACCATAGAAATTCGTCAGTTATAGTTAGTAGACCTAACTATAACTCGCACCCCCGCAACGCACTGCTGATGACGTCACATATTACATCACTCATGACATGCTCACTGACATCACTGATGACATCTCAAATTACATCACTAATGACATCATCCACGTGATCATCTGATGCACCTCCTCATACCCTAATAAAAACCTTTCATACACCCACTCTAAAATACAGACCACCAATATCAAAACCATAGACAGACCAATAGCAATTAGTACTTAGCTGCTCAGTGATTCATGTGTCTACACACACATCCACCCACTAACTAGGCCTGGGCGAAGCACTACGCTACGCTTGCGGAGTTTGCGAAGTTTGCGCAACTTCGCACTACGCGAGCTGCACGTAGCACAGTGCGAACACGCGTAGTGCAGCGCTTATTTTTTGCTTGTTCGCGGTCCTGAACGTCATGTTCGCCACCATGAGCAAGCAAAATGACATCCCGGTGAGATTCTCAACGCGGGGAGGTAAGGTTTCTCATTGTGAGTGGTTGCGCATGCTCGCGACCACTCTCAATGAGAAACTACCAGTTCGCGTTGAGAAAGCTGCAGCTCGAGTAATAATCTACTCGAGCAGCAGAAAACTACAGCTCGCACTGTGCAAGATGCAGTTTTCAATGATTGCACAGTGCCGGATGCTTGTCCGCACTGTGCAATCATTGAAAACACATCTTGCACAGTGCGAACATGCTACTACGCAGCTCGCGTAGTGCTACGTGAAGTTCGCGTAGTGCGAAGTGCACTTCGCGTCGCTTCGCGTAGCACTACTTCGCGAACTACGCCCACCCTTACCACTAACCCATACAGTCACTCATACACACAGTCATTCATCTATATACAGCCACTGATATATCCACTCATAAACCCATATAGACACTCACACACTGCCACTCACCCAAAGAGTTACTCATACATCTGGTCAGTCATGCAAAGAAACTATCACACACCCATTACCTTGCTTATGCAGTCATACACACACCACCAAACTTATTTATACAGATACTAACACATACTTACTCTCTTAGACAATCACTCATAGAAACACACACTCATCCATACAGATACTCTTGCAATCACTCACTCTCACATATAGTCATTTATATACTCCAACACTCACACATAATGCTTTAAAACATATATAGTTACTCACGCATGCGCCACTGAGACATCTATTTACTCACCAACACACTCATGCACACACTCACCCACCCATACAGGTGTTTCCATATGCACTCTTGAACCTATACACCCAGTGAAACAACCACTCAGATATCTATGCACAGAATCACACCCCCCCATCCACCCACAAAGACACCCAGAAACCCATAAAGATACTCAGATGACCAATCAATAACCCATATCGACACTCATGTAGCTACTCACCAAGCCATGCAGCTGCTTACATACTAGCTAACAGACTAATAAAGACATTCACAGAGTTTAGTCCCTAACCCATGCATTCAGTAAGACACATTTAATCACCCACTTATACAGTCAGTCCCACACCTACTAAATCATCCATTTAGACACTCATACACCCACTCATACTTCAATACACCTCGGTATATATATATATATATATATATATATATATATATATATATATATATATATATATATATATATATATATATATATATATATATATATATATATATATATATATATATATATATATATATATATATCCAGGCAACTCCACTACCACGAGCAGACTGCTAGCGGTCCTCGCACACAAAGAACATGAAGCACAGACCCAATTCAGTGCAAGCAAATCTTCTTTATTCAGCTGTAGCTGTTCACCAGTCGGCTATATATATATATATATATATAGATATAAAACATATTTTTATACTTGATAGAAACACACATTCACTGGATGATGTCAACAGTGATGTCATTTGAGAGGTCATGAGTAATGTCAAGGGATGTCACTGAGCATGTCATGAGTGATGTAATATATGACGTCATCAGCAGTGCATTGCCGGGGCGCGAGTTATAGTTAGGTCTACTAAGTATAACGACCAAATTTCTATGGTTTTATACGAGTGAAATCTCCAACTAACTATAACGTCCCTGAAACCTATGGTTTTTTCAGTGAATATATATAAATATATATATACATATATATATATATATATACATATATATATATATATTCACTGAAAAAACCATAGGTTTCACACCAGTTATAGTTAGGAATTAGCATTTAAAAAAACCTATTAAATTCACTGAAAAAACCATATGTATGACACCAGTTATAGTTAGCTGGAGATTTTACTGACATAAAACCATTGAAATTCCCACGTTATAGTTAGTTGGACTCACTATAACTTGCGCGCCTGCAATGCACTGCTGATGACGTCACATATTACATCACTCATGACATGGTAAGTGACATCACTCAGTGAATTTCATAGGTTTTTTAAATGCTAATTCCTAACTATATATAGGGCCTCAAACCTATGTTTTTTCAGTGAATTTCAAAGGTTTTTTAATAGCAAATTTCTATTGCTATCAAATGTAATATTTTTTATATTGAATCCTATATTGTATATTTATGTAATACTATTTTTTATATGTATATATATATATTTTTTTGCCCTAGAGCGCTCCGGGTAAGCGCAGTCTTGTAGCGCGCCCCGGTGTGCATACCGGTGAGTGTCCCATCTGCGCTATTGCCGCGAACGAAAACATCATCGTGATGTATCGTGTAGCCGCGTCCGCGTGATACGCACGGCGTAAGCGTACCCGGAAGCACCCGAGAGCATATGATCGCGCTACGTAAGCGCCCCGGGGTGCGCCCCGGGGCGCGTAGTGTAAGCGCGTCTGGTCATGTGACCTGAAAATAACACTTTTCATTGGTTCAGAACAGTTTTGGTTTCCAAATGATGAAAGCCCGGGTCAAATGACCTGAAAATAACACTTTTCATTGGTTCGGGACAGTTTTGTTTTCCAAATGATGAAAGCCCCCATCTTTTTTCCTCATTCTCACTTTGTACTTTGAGTGAGGAAGACCTGTTTGCAGACCTATTTGTATCTATTTGTACTGACAAATGGCTACAGTAGCAGCAGCAGCAGGAGCATCTCAACCACCACCACCACCACCACCACCACAAGGACCACCACAACACCACAGTGGTGGAGAAGAAGAAGAGGAGGAGGAGGAGGAGGAGGAGTAGGAGAGGCGGTTCCTGCCTGAAGATACTACCCCCTATAAGCCAAAGGAGCACATTGTCTGGGAGTTTTTTTAAAACCCAAGGGATCTCAAGAAAGTTAATGCGCCAAAAGTTACTTGTCTGATCTGTGGCACTGTACTTTCCAGGGGGAACCCTGCCAAAAAGTGCTCTTTTGGCAACAATACCATGATTCGCCACATGCAACGCCGGCACCCAAACAACTATGCTGCGGCAGAGGTCAGAGAACTGACCAGAAACCCTACCCAATCTTCTCCCAGCACCTCCAAAAGTAAACAACCCACTCCATCGGGTCCAGAGACAAGGGAGATGGTCCCAAACATCCAAACCCAGTTTGGAGATTTCAAAATAGTTTGTAAATTTTGTGGAAGAACAATTTGCTATGGAGAGCAAAGTATTAAACTGATTAATCGTGCTGGAGACAACCGCAAGTGCAAAAACAAACCTTAATTTTTTCCTGGTTTTTTTTTTTTGCTCCAGTTGAGCCATTTACAATTCCCTGTTTTTTGTTTGTCCCCATAAAAAATACAAAAAAAATATAAAATTGTTCATAAAAGCCAAAAAAAGTAAAAAATGTTCCAAAAAACAATAAAAAAAATATAAAACAACAAAAAGAATAAAAAAAACAGTTCTTTTTAGAACTACCTCCAATTTATAAAAAAATGCTACATTTTTAAAAAACTCTGTCATTCTTTTTTCCCCATGGTACGCTCCCCGGTACACTCCGCGGTGCCCGTACCGGGCGCTCCCCCCGCGCAAATAAAAAAATTTTTTGCTCCGCAGGGCCCTTTTATGGCCCCCACATCAAACCTAGGGGGTCAGGGGGGTATACCCTGCCCCCTTTTGGTCATTTCCCCCTTTGTTTTTGCCACCTCTTGTGTCTCGATCCTATTGAGACACAAGATGACGGCCGCTCCGGACTGTTTGGAATGTTGACAGTCACCCGAGAGCCAATCAGCTTTCCACTCGCGAACTCGCGTAACGTGCTGGAGCGCGCCGTGGTGCGCGTACCGGGGCGCGCTTCTAGATATATATATTTTTTTAACATAATTTACTCAAAATCCAATGGAACACATATCTTGAGACATAGCAAAGGCACATCGGGCTACCAGTCCCTACAATTTTGGCAAGTTTGGTGGAAATCCATTCAGCCGTTCGGGCTAAAAGTGAGACCAACCGCCCTATGGAAATTAACATGGGGAAAACACGTTTTGGGACCCCCCTTTTATCTTGGCCCCCGCTTGACGAATCCCCCCCAAACTTTGAGGGAAGGAGCGGAGCGGAGCGAGGCAAAGTTAAGGAAAATTACAGGCAGATCCCTCAATCGACGCCAAAGTTATTCCCAATAGAATGTTGCAGATTTCCTATGGAAAACAATCCTAACTATAACTACCTACTGGCGACCGCCAGTAGGTAATATATTTATATATATATTTATATATAAATTCATTAGAGTTGCCCCTGTGGAAAGAACACCAAGTGGATTAGATTTTGCCTTAATTTAATGAAATGCTGCAATTACACCTCCAAAAAGACCTGCTTTTCAAAGAAAATTGTCCCTCGACCAAACGCGTTTCAAGTTTCCTCTTCGTCAGCAGTCTCGGGACTGCAAGTGTTCAAGGCACAGCTTGTGCATATTTTATCCATTACGAACTTCCCTTTGTGGGTGTGGCCGCACCATCGGCCTTATGGTTTGTGTAGTTGGCACTCTTACTCCAGTAAGTTTTGCCTTGTTATTGCTCATGGGTCATCAATAACCTCAGTGGGCGAAAGTCACACAGTTCTTTGGGGGTGTACTGCGTTCGCCGCATTTCACCACTTGCACCACCTCCCGATTCACGATGTCATCACTCGAAGGCATCTCGGGCCCGCATTAGCAGTGTCTTCCTTCCGCGACCGGACAAGGCCGCAAACATAAATTCATTAGAGTTGCCCCTGTGGAAAGAACACCAAGTGGATTAGATTTTGCCTTGATTTAATGAAATGCTGCAATTACACCTCCAAAAAGACCGGCTTTTCAAAGAAAATTGTCCCTCGACCAAACGCGTTTCAAGTTTCCTCTTCGTCAGCAGCCTCGGGACTGCAAGTGTTCAAGGCACAGCTTGTGCATATTTTATCCATTACGAACTTCCCTTTGTGGGTGTGGCCGCACCACCGGCCTTCTGGTTCGTGTAGTTTGCACTCTTACTCCAGTGAGTTTTGCCTTGTTATTGCTCATGGGTCATCAATAACCTCAGTGGGCGAAAGTCACACAGTTCTTTGGGGGTGTACTGCGTTCGCCGCATTTCACCACTTGCACCACCTCCCGATTCACGATGTCATCACTCGAAAGCATCGCGGGCCCGCATTAACAGTGTCTTCCTTTCGCGACCGGACAAGGCCGCAAACATAAATTCATTAGAGTTGCCCCTGTGGAAAGAACACCAAGTGGATTAGATTTCGCCTTGATTTAATGAAATGCTGCAATTACACCTCCAAAAAGACCGGCTTTTCAAAGAAAATTGTCCCTCGACCAAACGCGTTTCAAGTTTCCTCTTCGTCAGCAGCCTCGGGACTGCAAGTGTTCAAGGCACAGCTTGTGCATATTGTATCCATTACGAACTTCCCTTTGTGGGTGTGGCCGCACGATCGGCCTTCTGGTTCGTGTAGTTTGCACTCTTACTCCAGTGAGTTTTGCCTTGTTATTGCTCATGGGTCATCAATAACCTCAGTGGGCGAAAGTCACACAGTTCTTTGGGGGTGTACTGCGTTCCCTGCATTCACCACTTGCACCACCTCCGGATTCACGATGTCATCACTCGAAGGCATCTCGGGCCCGCATTAGCAGTGTCTTCCTTCCGCGACCAGACAAGGCCGCAAACATAAATTCATTAGAGTTGGCCCTGTGGAAAGAACACCAAGTGGATTAGATTTCGCCTTAATTTAATGAAATGCTGCAATTACACCTCCAAAAAGACCGGCTTTTCAAAGAAAATTGTCCCTCGACCAAACGCGTTTCAAGTTTCCTCTTCGTCAGCAGCCTCGGGACTGCAAGTGTTCAAGGCACAGCTTGTGCATATTTTATCATTTACGAACTGCACTTTGTGGGTGTGGCCGCACCATCGGCCTTCTGGTTCGTGTAGTTTGCACTCTTACTCCAGTGAGTTTTGCCTTGTTATTGCTCATGGGTAATCAATAACCTCAGTGGGCGAAAGGCACACAGTTCTTGGGGGTGTACTGCGTACGCCGCATTTCACCACTTGCACCACCTCCCGATTCACGATGTCATCACTCGAAGGCATCTCGGGCCCACATTAGCAGTGTCTTCCTTCCGCGACCGGACAAGGCCGCAAACATAAATTCATTAGAGTTGCCCCTGTGGAAAGAACACCAAGTGGATTAGATTTCGCCTTGATTTAATGAAATGCTGCAATTACACCTCCAAAAAGACCGGCTTTTCAAAGAAAATTGTCCCTCGACCAAACGCGTTTCAAGTTTCCTCTTCGTCAGCAGCTTCGGGACTGCAAGTGTTCAAGCCATAGCTTGTGCATATTTTATCCATTACGAACTTCCCTTTGTGGGTGTGGCCGCACCATCGGCCTTCTGGTTCGTGTAGTTTGCACTCTTACTCCAGTGAGTTTTGCCTTGTTATTGCTCATGGGTCATCAATAACCTCAGTGGGCGAAAGTCACACAGTTCTTTGGGGGTGTACTGCGTTCGCCGCATTTCACCATTTGCACCACCTCCCGATTCACGATGTCATCACTCGAAGGCATCTCGGGCCCGCATTAGCAGTGTCTTCCTCCCGCGACCGGACAAGGCCACAAACATAAATTCATTAGAGTTGCCCCTGTGGAAAGAACACCAAGTGGATTAGATTTCGCCTTGATTTAATGAAATGCTGCAATTACACCTCCAAAAAGACCGGATTTTCAAAGAAAATTGTCCCTCGACCAAACACGTTTCAAGTTTCCTCTTCGTCAGCAGCCTCGGGATTGCAAGTGTTCAAGGCACAGCTTGTGCATATTTTATCCATTACGAACTTCCCTTTGTGGGTGTGGCCGCACCATCGGCCTTCTGGTTCGTGTAGTTTGCACGCTTACTCCAGTGAGTTTTGCCTTGTTATTGCTCATGGGTCATCAATAACCTCAGTGGGCGAAAGTCACACAGTTCTTTGGGGGTGTACTGCGTTCGCCGCATTTCACCACTTGCACCACCTCCCGATTCACGATGTCATCACTCGAAGGCATCTCGGGCCCGCATTAGCAGTGTCTTCCTTCCGCGACCGGACAAGGCCGCAAACATAAATTCATTAGAGTTGCCCCTGTGGAAAGAACACCAAGTGGATTAGATTTCGCCTTGATTTAATGAAATGCTGCAATTACACCTCCAAAAAGACCGGCTTTTCAAAGAAAATTGTCCTTCGGCCAAACGCGTTTCAAGTTTCCTCTTCGTCAGCAGCCTCAGGACTGCAAGTGTTCAAGGCACAGCTTGTGCATATTTTATCCATTACGAACTTCCCTTTGTGGGTGTGGCCGCACCATCGGCCTTCTGGTTCGTGTAGTTTGCACTCTTACTCCAGTGAGTTTTGCCTTGTTATTGCTCATGGGTCATCAATAACCTCAGTGGGCGAAAGTCACACAGTTCTTTGGGGGTGCACTGCGTTCGCCGCATTTCACCACTTGCACCACCTCCCGATTCACGATGTCATCACTCGAAGGCATCTCGGGCCCGCATTAGCAGTGTCTTCCTTCTGCGACCGGACAAGGCCGCAAACATAAATTCATTAGAGTTGCCCCTGTGGAAAGAACACCAAGTGGATTAGATTTCGCCTTGATTTAATGAAATGCTGCAATTACACCTCCAAAAAGACCGGCTTTTCAAAGAAAATTGTCCCTCGACCAAATGCGTTTCAAGTTTCCTCTTTGTCAGCAGCCTCGGGACTGCAAGTGTTCAAGGCGAAATCTAATCCACTTTGTTTTCTTTCCACAGGGGCAACTCTAATGAATTTATGTTTGCGGCCTTGTCCGGCCGCGGAAGGAAGACACTGCTAATGCGGGCCCGAGATGCCTTCGAGTGATGACATCGTGAATCGGGAGGTGGTGCAAGTGGTGAAATGCAGCGAATGCAGTACACCCCCAAAAAACTGTGTGACTTTCGCCCACTGAGGTTATTGATGACCCATGAGCAATAACAAGGCAAAACTCACTGGAGTAAGAGTGCAAACTACACAAACCAGAAGGCCGATGGTGCGGCCACACCCACAAAGGGAAGTTCGTAATGGATAAAATATGCACAAGCTGTGCCTTGAACACTTGCAGTCCCGAGGCTGCTGACGAAGAGGAAACTTGAAACGCGTTTGGTCGAGGGACAATTTTCTTTGAAAAGCCGGTCTTTTTGGAGGTCCAATTGCAGCATTTCATTAAATCAAGGCGAAATCTAATCCACTTGGTGTTCTTTCCACAGGGGCAACTCTAATGAATTTATGTTTGCGGCCTTGTCCGGTCGCGGAAGGAAGACACTGCTAATGCGGGCCCGAGATGCCTTCGAGTGATGACATCGTGAATCGGGAGGTGGTGCAAGTGGTGAAATGCGGCGAACGCAGTACACCCCCAAAGAACTGTGTGACTTTCGCCCAGTGAGGTTATTGATGACCCATGAGCAATAACAAGGTAAAACTCACTGGAGTAAGAGTGCAAACTACACGAACCAGAATGCCGATGGTGCGGCCACACCCACAAAGGGAAGTTCGTAATGGATAAAATATGCACAAGCTGTGCCTTGAACACTTGCAGTCCCGAGGCTGCTGACGAAGAGGAAACTTGAAACGCGTTTGGTCGAGGGACAATTTTCTTTGAAAAGCTGGTCTTTTTGGAGGTGTAATTGCCGCATTTCATTAAATCAAGGCGAAATCTAATCCACTTGGTGTTCTTTCCACAGGGGCAACTCTAATGAATTTATACATTTATATATATATATATATATATATATATATATATATATATATATATATATATATATATATATATATATATATATATATATATATATATATATATATATATATATATATATATATATATATATATTAGCAAAAGCCCTCAAGCTTAGACAGGGCACACTGTCACTTTCACCCACCATCCGGTTTACTGCCGTGCTGAAGCACACGAACAGCCTCTCAAATCATTCTCCCCCAATCCGACGCGTTTCAAGGCTGCTTACGCTCCTTCTTCATGGATTGTGCGCAGGGGAAAGCAAGAAAGCAACCCTCGTTATTTCTCCAACCTTTTATTGTTGAAAAAAAACGCCCCCAGTGGGCGTGGCATTTAGATGAACAGCCAGCTGCATGCTGGTATTTCTAGTCCAAAAATGAGGTGAGTAAATGTTCCTTAAGTAGGTTTGCTTACGCTGCTCATTGCACTTTTAATTAGTTCCTTAAGTAGGTATGAGAGGATCTCTTTGTGTGCATTTTCGCCCGGTGAAAGGACGCTTCATGGGATGGCAACAGTTACCTTCCGAAGCTTCCTCTGTCTCCCGCTGGCTTTCAGAGAAGACGAGAATGGTGCTCCTGTCCCACGGCCAAGGGTAGCCGTGTGGAAATGTGAATTAGCAAAAGCCCTCAAGCTTAGACAGGGCACACTGTCACTTTCACCCACCATCCGGTTTACTGCCTTGCTGAAGCACACGAACAGCCTCTCAAATCATTCTCCCCCAATCCGACGCGTTTCAAGGCTGCTCACGCCCCTTCTTCATGGATTGTGCGCAGGGGAAAGCAAGAAAGCAACCCTCGTTATTTCTCCAACAGTTTATTGTAGAAAAAAAACACCCCCAGTGGGCGTGGTATTTAGATGAACAGCCAGCTGCATTCTGGTATTTCTAGTTATTGTTATTGTTATTGTTATTATGGGTTTATATAGCGCCGGGTCACCTACAGGTCTCAGGGCACTTTGACCACAGAACATAACATCCAGGAGAGAGAGAAGGTGGAATGCCTAGGCTGGGCTGAACGATGTTCGGAACAAGCTGGTCTTCAGGGCTTTCCTGAAGCGGAGTAGATTCTCCTCCTTTCGGAGAGTTTCAGACAGGGCATTCCAAAGCTTCGGTACTAAAACCGAAAAAGATCTGCCTCCCATTGTGGCCAGCTTAAAGCGAGGACATACAAGGAATTTGGCATCAGAGGACCTAAGATTTCTTTCCGGCCTATATATCTCGATCCGTTCCTTGATGTAGGTCGGGGCCTTCCCGTAAATGGCTTTGTAGGCTATGCAGAGGCTTTTGAAAACAGACCTCTGTCCAATTGGTAACCAGTGTAGGTCTTTTAACAATGGAGAGGCATGGGTTCTCCGCGGGAGATTGAAGATAAGTCTGGCGGCGTCATTTAAGACTACCTGAAGTCTGTTTGTTAGTGTTTTTGGCAGGCCTAGGTATAGCGCATTGCCGTAATCGAGTCTTGACACTATAGTGGCCGAGACCACTGTGCGTAACATCGATTGGGAAAGAAGAGGGGCCAGTTTACGCAGCTGTCTTAAAAGACCTGTACAAATGCCAACCACTGTGGAAACCTGGTTGGTCATTGAGAGGCCACTGTCCAGTTTAATACCCAGACTTTTGACCGTGGCTGCCGGCTGTGGGGTTGGGCCCAGCTCCTGGGGCCAGTACAAGTCACTCCAGGAGGTGCACTTGGATGGTATTATCAGCACCTCTGTCTTCTCCGGGTTGATTTTGAGCTGGTTGATGGACATCCAGTGGACCGTGTATCGGAGTATATCTTGCGCATGCAACTGGGCATGTGTTGTATCATCTATGCCCAGCAGCAGCTGCGTGTCGTCAGCATAGTTGAATACTCGGCAGCCCATTCCCGCTAGTGTGTTAATCAGGGGCTGTAGATATATATTAAACAGGAGTGGGGATAGTGCTGAACCCTGGGGGACACCACAGGTCAGACTTCCCACTCCTGATACACTGTCTCCCATCTGGATTCTCTGCGTTCTCCCAGATAAAAATGATTCCAGCCACCGAAGGGCTAGGCCCTGAATCCCAAACCCAGCCAGCCTGTTCAGCAGGATGGGATGGCTGACAGTATCGAACGCCGCCGATAGGTCTAACAAAATCAGGGCGCTCGGTCTTTTGCTGTCAGCCATCCTTCTGAGCTCATCCAGCACCGAGAGCATGACCAACTCGGTGCTGTGGTGTGCACGAAAGCCTGCTTGCCTCTCAAGGAGTAGATGGTTAGACTCCAGATAGCTTGACAAAGATTTGAGTACATGCTGTTCGAGTACTTTAGACAGGAAGGGCAGCTGAGATATAGGTCGATAGTTTTTTAAAACATTGGGATCTCCCCCCACTTTTTTTAGCAGCGGTCTTACACGGGCTTCCTTGAAGCCAGTTGGGAGCCTGCCAGTACTCAGGGATTTATTAAGTATGGCCAGAATATGGTTCTCTAGGATTGGTCCTGCCAAGCGGAAAATGCTTGGGGGGCATGGATCTGCTGGGGAGCCAGATTTCGTCTTTCTCATCAATAACTCAAGGGTTAGTGGATCCATGGGGGGAAATGATAATAAGCCGCTAACCGTTGGCATTAAATCGGTGTGCTGCTCAATTAAGCTGCACCCCGTGCTTTTTATTTCACGCCTGATAATGTCAACTTTATCCAGAAAGTATTTCTGGAAGGTGTCACAGTCTATGCTGCTTTCTGCATCTTGGGCTCTTTTTGTTAGTTCTTTCAGAATGTTGAATGTTTCCTTTTGAACATTATTCGCCTTATTTATACGAGCCTCGTAGAAAGCAGCTTTAGTTGTCTGGATAGATTTTTTGTAACTACGGAACGCCGTTTTGTATTGTTCGCTAGTCCAAAAACGAGGTGAGTAAATGTTCCTTAAGTAGGTTTGCTTACGCTGCTCATTGCACTTTTAATTAGTTCCTTAAGTAGGTATGAGAGGATCTCTTCGTGTGCATTTTCGCCCGGTGAAAGGACTCTTCATGGGATGGCAACAGTTACCTTCCGAAGCTTCCTCTGTCTCCCGCTGGCTTCCAGAGAAGACGAGAATGGTGCTCCTGTTCCACGGTCAAGGGTAGCCATGTGGAAATGTGAATTAGCAAAAGCCCTCAATCTTAGACAGGGCACACTGTCACTTTCACCCACCATCCGGTTTACTGCCTTGCTGAAGCACACGAACAGCCTCTCAAATCATTCTCCCCCAATCCGACTCGTTTCAAGGCTCCTCACGCCCCTTCTTCATGGATTGTGCGCAGGGGAAAGCAAGAAAACAACCCTTGTTATTTCTCCGAAAGATGGGGGGTCCTTTTGTAGCCAACTTGAAGCTATGCATAGCCTTAACACTGCTGTAGCTAAAAAGATCAAATATATAGCATTCCAAGGTACTTTATCTGCGTTTACCCCCATCTCTACACTCAACAGAATCTGCATAGGCGACAAATCGATGGGTAATCCCATAATGGCAGTAAGAAATTTATCAACATGCTCCAATAATTCTTTTAGTTGTGGACATATACAGAAAATATGCCTTTCCCCCCCTGTCTACCACCCCATTTAGCAATCTTATGCGGTGTCAGATATAGATAAAAAATAGTTTTGTAATGCTGGGCAGACAGGTTAGCCGACATAAACAATCGGCTGGCTAATTCGATGGAGGACTCCAAAGAAATATCAGAGCATCCTAATCTACTTTCCCACTTACGATTATGTTCTTCCAAATCATTGGGGTTTGTTTCTAGCATACAAGTATACAGCCCCCTAATTCTTACTGTCTTCCGGATAGCTTCTATAAGAGGATTAATCTGAATATTCCACCGGGCAGTGAACAAATAGTTTCTAATTTGTAGATATTTTAAAAAATCTGCCCGGGGTATGTGATATTGCTCCTTAATATGATCAAATGATTTCAGACCCCCTTCCGTGTACAGATCCCCAACTATTTTTATACCCTTGCTCCGCCAATTCTGTACTGTCCTATCCCAGACTATACTCGGGAAACAAACAGTAGCTGTTAATCGGGTGTACCAGGAGACTTTCTCTACCACATACATTTTCTTGATAGCTTTCCACACTTTCCAAGCTGCTGATACTGTCTTAAATCTTGTGCGCTTGTAGTAGCTCCCGTCCAGGCGAATAAACAAGCAATTTTTAGCATCTGACCCCAACAGCATCCGATATATGGAGGGACACTCAGCAGCCTCCCTTGGCCCTACTCCAGTGAGAAGTATATTCATATGTTGGAGCATGCATGCATAGTAGTACAGTGTGAAATCCGGTACTGACCACCCCCCAACCGCTCTAGGTAACACCATGTATCGCAATGCTCTGCGGGCTTTCCCGCGTGCCCATATGAAATTCATACATATTGACTGTAGTTGTGCCAGATGGGTGAGAGAAACTTCTAATGGAACACACCTAAAAAAGTACAAGAATTTTGGCAAAATCATAATTTTCAACACGTTGCACCTACCAACTAATGACAGATGCAAACATTCAAACCTATCAAGTTGTCTACGTACCCCTTGTAGAAGCTTCCCCGAATTAGCATCGACCAGCGCTGATGCCGAAGTCCTTATTAGCACTCCCAGATATGTTACTTCCTGTAATACCCTTGGGTTGTTAAAACCCCTTACATTGTGACATAAAATTTGTGTTTTGGCTGTATTTAATTTATATCCTGAAACAGACCCATATTCTACAGCAAGATGTTCTACCGCCTGTATTGCTGCTGCAGGTTTAGGAGAGACCACATCAACATCGTCTGCGTAAGCCAGGACACGGTACTGTTGCTGCTGAACAGTTATGGATTGTATCTGTGCACTATGCTCAAGCATTTTCAAACAAGGATCAATATATAACGAAAATATTAATGGGGAACAGGGACAGCCCTGTCTAGTACCCTGCCTAATTACCTCTGCTTTCGACTCGAGGCCCAGGGTACAGACTTTAGCAACAGGTTGACAGTATAGCGTTTGTATTGCTACTATATATTGCTCCCCAAAACCCCGATGCCGCATTACATCCCATAAAAAACACCATGACACTCGGTCGAAAGCCTTCTCTGCATCTAACAAAATAAGGCTCAGCGGGTCTCCCGTACTATTGGCATGATCTAATAATGCTATGACTCTGTTCACATGGTTTGTTGTACCCCGCTTGGGAATAAAACCATGTTGTCTAATAGACACAAGTGGCGATATTACCATGGCTATCCGAGTAGCCAACATTTTTGAGTAGATTTTGCCATCCTTATTTATTAAAGACATGGGGCGGTCCGATGCTGGGAGCTCCGCAGGTTTATCTTTTTTCCTGAACACGATAATACTGGCTTCGTCCCATGATTTCGGAGACACTCCACATTGTGGTCTTCTAACTATTGCTAACATATCGTTTTTTATAACCTCGAAGAAAGCCTTATATACTTCCAGTGGTAATTTGTCAGGGCCCGCAGCCTTACCAACTGCAAATTCATTTATAGCCTGTTCAAGTTCCAGCATTGTAATAGGGGCATCTAATCTCATTGCGTCCTCCTCCCCAATATCGTGCTCACACTGTTGGGATACAAATTCCTTAACTTTCTGGACATCATAGTGATCGTCCGTGTATAATGTCTCATAAAAACTTCTGAAGACTTTCAATATACCATTCTCATTCTCAACACGCCGACCATTACTATCCAAAATATAGTTAATTCTCTCAGCTGCTTCCTTCATCCTTAATTTTTGCGCCAGACACCTACCACTAGCCACCCCATATTCATAATTAAGCTGCTGTCTAACTACATACTTTTTAGCAACCTCTTGGCTCCATTGAAGATTTATTTTCGCCTTGATGTTTGATACTTCTGCTACTATTGCCCCGATATCTATGCCAGCGTGTATTCCCTGAGCTAGAGCCTCTTCCGTTCTTGCTAAACTCTGATGTAACTCCTGTAACTTTAACGCCTGCTGTTTTTGATTATACAATCCATAACTAAGGGTTTCTCCCCTAAAAGCGGCCTTAAATGCATCCCAAACATACACAGGGTCGGTACTGCCCCGATTAATACGAAAAAATTCAGCAATCCAGACCTTCATGTATACAATAAACTTTTCATCCAGGAGGAGCTTCCGGTCAAAGGAAAACGCCCTAGGTTTATTCAGAACTTCAAAACCTGGAATAGTTATCACCACTGGGCCATGATCCGAAGTAACCCTGGGGTAAACCTGGATGTAAGCTTTATTCAAAAGGGACTTTGGGACAAAGAAATAGTCAAGTCTCACTAGCTTTTTATTTGGGCCGGAGAAAAAAGTGTACCCCGGTTCAGAACCCCTTAAATACGCCCAAACGTCCACCAGCCCAAGCGCCGATATCAATGAGTATAGTGCCTTAAATAATCTCGGTTTCCTACCGGAATACCTGAGATTATTCCTTAGTGCCTCTGGTTGCAAATTTATGTTCAAATCACCGCATATAATCAGCGGGGTGGGCCATGCTGCTAATTCAACATTTAGATGTTCCAAAATTGCTGCCTCATCTAGATTAAAGCCGTATATAGAACATAGTGTCATTATCTTTGCCCCAACCTTGAGCTCTACAATTACCCACCTCCCTAATCCATCCATTGCTACCCGACCAGTGTTCTCAATATGTTTTTTTGCTAAAACAGCAACTCCCCTGGAGGTGCAAGTTTGTTTAGTGCATACCACAAGTTCAAAACACAGCTCATTTAACATTTTCCTTTTGGACCACGGTATGTGGGTCTCTTGAAGAGAAATTATATCACACTGAAGCATCTGAAGCTCGTTTAGAACCCGCTGCCCTTTATTAAGAGCATTCAGACCCCTGACGTTAAATGTGCCAAATCTAATAGCCTTAACTGACATCGAAACAAAAGTTACCACCCTGAAGAGGACACATGTACCACATAAAATAAACCTGCCAATACTGTAGTAAGTTGAACTCATGCACTGCTTTTATTTTCCTTTTAACCCCCACACCCTCTGCACCTCCCCCCTGCCCCCCTCCCCGAAACCCACCCACCCCACACCCACACCCCCGCCACCCAAACTGAGGCTTAAGGACTATGTCCTCTGTGATGGAAAGTGACATGTGCATTGCCTCCCCCCCTTAGTTCCCCCACCACCCAGACTGGCTCTCTCCCGTAATCATCCTTACTGAGATAGAGCATTGTTTACTAGATTCCTGATACCCATATTAAAAATCATACTATATCAGGCGGGCATCTCCCGCATACACCTAATGCTAAAGAACCACCAACAGAACCAACAACAGAAGAGAAGAGGAAAAAAAGAAAAAACCCATCAATGGGGAGAATATACTTTCACTATACAATGATATGCAAGAAAGCAGATATCAACATTTTTACCTCTTGTCCATATCGTTTAAGTAGTCCAGTGCAAAAATCTCATATGTGAAATATCTTGTTTGTTCCTTACAGATGATCTTTAATTTTGCAGGGTTAAGAAGGAATACCTGAGCCCCCTTTGCTTGCAGAGGTGCAATTAGCTTCCGGAGTTGCCATCATTGGTGTACCGTGGCCGGACAAAAGTCGGGGCGCACAAAGAACTCACACCCCATTTCGACCCATCTCTTTCCAGGTCGTGCTAGATCATAAATTGCCTCACGCAACAGGTAGTTGTTTAAGCAGATTAAAATTGCCCTCGGGTATGTATTTTGATCTGCTCGGCGCTCATTCCTTCGCTGTCGCGCTACAAATGGAAACCTGTGCGCCCTAATCACTTCAGTTTCCCAGTTTCCCAGCTCCAATCCTTGAGCTCAGGAAAAGCTTCCTTGAAAAGTTCCACAATGAATTTCCTTGTGTCTGACCCTTTCTTTGACTCAGCTATGCCCAAAACGCGCAAATTGTTCCGTTGAGAACAGTTTTCTAGGTCTGTAAGCTTCCAATCCACATCCATTTTGGTCTTTTGGAGAGTCTCGAATCTATACATCTTGGATGGGGCAGTCACATGCAAACGCAGCTAGAGACAATAGACAATTCAAATAAAGAACTTGTGGTCGGAATATTTGTAGCTGTTCTCTCCAAATGGAATATTCCAAGTCTGGAGGTGTGCAGACTGCAGTCAACCGACCAAGTTATACAGAGTGGAACACTATAAATTCTTCGTCTGGTGAAATTTCGTGCAACAAATTAAACATGTACAGGTTTGGTAACTGGGTTTGATTTCAATCGATTCGCAACTCCTACAACTTGGATTCTTTCTCCCAAAAGGTGTAGGGTTGGAGCTTCCGCTGTTCTTACAGAGGAATGGGTAGCACCAGTGTCAACAAGAAATGAGATTTGAGTCCCATTCACTTTGCTATGCACATAGGGATCACTCTGGTCTACCTCTAAGGATGTGCCAGGCACTCATTCCTCCTCCCCTCTCAGGCATCGTCATTGTGACAAGTCTGAGTCTGTGTCATCCAACTTTATCAAAGAGTATTGCTGGGATGGATTCCGATATGCATTAGATCAGTATGAAACCCTTTATTGGAATTGTATTTTTGAACCTGATCATTCATTTGAGGCATCGGGCTCTGGGTACATTTTTATTGCTCTGTCTGTGAAACGGTTGAATCTGTACCGTGCCATCTCCCTGTGATTGTGCATCACAACATTCTTTACCTGTCCCCCATTTCCTTGATTAATCAGATTACATCGACATTTGTGCTTCCAATGCCCCAACTTGCTACAAATATGACATGGAGTGGTCCTTTTCAAAACATCTATTGACACATCTCGACCTCCACCATGGGGCTGCATACCCTGCTGTTGTCCTCCGCACAATCCTCACATTCTTGTGGATTGCTGATAACCTCCCTGTCCAATAAATATGGGATAAACACCTGTTCCACCCTAACCTTTCTGCACCATTCTTCAGCATTTTATCAATGGGTTTACTTTGTCAGCAAATCAGGTGCTGCTGAATGATGCTGCTAATCTCAGGTCTCAATCCATGTACAAATCGATAGACAAAATGTTGCTTATCCTTTTCTGATACATTCTCTATCTCATTATACTGCTTGAATGCATGCAAGAGTCTTTTATAATAAGCATGAACCGTTTCTTTCAGCTCCTGGGTTGTCCTGTCAATATTTACCTAATCAATTTCTTTGAGGGAAATTTTCCCTTTCAAATAGGTGATCGCTTGATTATATTTCTCCATCACCTCAGTGGAGGGTTCTCCTGTCCAAGCATTCCCTGCTGGTTGTGTTTCAGACCAATCAACAGCAATGTTACATTCTGCCCACAAACCACTTAGGACTGCAATGTTAGGCTAGAATTCAATTCAAGCTCGCATCCATCACTTTCCTGGCCCGTTTGGACCTGGCACCTGCCTTCATCTCCTCTGAGATTGTTCCCTATGTCCCCTCTAGGGACCTACGTTCTTCTTCCCAGTCCCTCCTCACCATCCCTCGCTTCCGGAGAAAGAAGTGGGGCGGCTCCAAATTTGCCATTCTGGCACCAACCCTTTGGAATTCCCTTCCCCTTCATCTTCGTGCCATCACCCTCTATCCCCAATTCCGTAAAAGTCTTAAAACCTACCTATTCACAAAATCCTTTGAATAAATGCCCATTCCTCTCTCCCTGCTCTTAACCCTCAGCCCCCACTAGCTACAGCGCCAAGAAACCGCCGGTATAAGTGCGCTTTAAAAGTGCTTTTAAACTCAAACTCAAACTCAATGTCAAATAAAGTATCTAAATCCTTCAGCAAGATCTTTGAAACCTTCACAAACTGTTCAACATGTTTATACCATTCAACAGGATTCACTCTCAATTTTGGGAAATCATTGGTACAGGATAAAATGTCTGACCTAGTCAAGGGGACATGAAATTTCCTCCTCCAGGGGCATAGGAAGCATCCTCACTCCCTCGCTACCATCATCCTTGATGACTGGAAACATTTGCATGATAACTCTTTTGTTTTCCTTCTTTTTGGCCCATTCCTTCTCCTGAGAAGAGCAAGTAAGTTTTAAATCTGTAATCTCATTCCTTAGGGTCTTATGTGTTCAATGTCCTTGTTCCTAAAATCTAATCTATAGGTTTTTTGTGATGTTTTAGATCGCTCCATATCTACTCCATATCTTTGTGCAACTTCAGATCTTTTTTCATCTGTGTTTCAAGCACTTCTAGTAATATCTTTACATAATACCAGCAATTAATCATTCTGATATGTATATAATTTCTTCAGAAGTAGGACTAGTTTGTCCTTCTGCTGCGTTCCCTAACAAATCCTTATCTTGACCTTCCATTCTTGCAATTGGGGTAGATTGGAGAAGGGACACATCAGAATCTGGTGTTCCCAATGGGTGAGTGGGGTTGTAGTACTCTGTGCTGAAGTGGGTGGAGTCATCATGCATTTTCAAAAATGTTTGACTCTGTCCTGCCCTTCCACTGTAAGTGTTTAATTGAATGGACTCCATGCATTGCTGGCTCCCTGAGGAGGTTCAGCTGGGGTCGGAACTAACGGCACCCTTGTGGGCTGACTCAATATCACATCTGCAGAAGTGAAGGTTGAACTATTTATCCCAGTGGGGACAGCCAATGTATGTACTTTCTTTCCCCTGTTCCCAGTTTGATACAAGTGAACAACAGGACCTATAATCACTGGAACACACAAAGCATCAGGCGCATTTAAACCAGTCTGATTGTTTGCACCAGGTATCTCTGAATTACCACGCACTGGTGTAAAAGGGGTGAGTGACATTGGATCTATAGGCACTGCAGGTGCTTCTGGAACTATCCTGAATAAAAGTTTGTTCAACTCTGGGGTTGGGGTTGGGGTGGGTCTTCATTATAAGATGGTAGGTGATACAATAGTAATTCATTCAGAAATTCATCATGGTATTCATGATCACTATCGCCAGACAGATCTAGTGTTTTGGGTTCTTCTAGATGTTTTTTCTTCTTCTTACGCTTCCCTCCTTTCTCCTTTTCTGCCACTAGCACGGCATACATTCTAGTTTCCTTGGCTATATCTGTTCTCCAAGCTCTCTGTTGAGCATCCTACCTAACCGTGACATATCAGTTCAAACAATACTGCTACCTCCCGTGACATTCTGTTTTCAATGAGCTACATGCTCCCATTTGCTGAGCACATCAAACTGCCTGGGTCCAGGAGATGACTTAATGTTGTATAATTTAAGCCTGTAGCGGTGAACACCACTCCGCTCGCGGAGTTTGCAGAGTTTTCCACACTCTGCGTTACGCGGAGCTCGTGGAGTTAAAAAAAACCTCTGCTCCGCAAATCAGAGTTGTCAAGTTGGTGAGTGCGAGTGAAGAAAATCCACCTCCCAGCAAGATTTTTCCTTGTTCGCGATAGTCAACAACAAGTTGGCGAGAGTAGAAAATAAACCTCCCGGCTCGCGTTTAGAAACAGCCTGTACGCGTTGAGAAAGCTGCAGCTCGAGTAAAAATCTACTCGAGCAGCAGAAAGGATAGCAGAGCCCACTTGCGCTGTGCATGGTGCCGACAACCGTAACCCTCACTCACACAGAATTCCCTTCACTTAGGGCCATATGTATCATCAAACTATTTTGCATTTCCTAAATAGCGAATTTTAAGGAATCGCTATTACGAAATGCAAAATGGTATGTATGAACAAAATAGCTTTTTATTTGCGATTCCTTAAGCTTCCTTATTTGAGAATTCGCATTTTGCGAATTCGCAATTAAGGAATAATTTCCAATGCATTCCTATGGGCCAGGAGGCCCATAGGAATGAATGCAAAATAATTCTCAAATTGCGAATTCGCAATTTGCTAATCGCAATTTGAGAATTATTGCAAGGGTGCAGGGGTGTCTCAAAGACACCCTGCTGCACCCCTGAAAAGAACATGTGTGTGCATATGGCGCACATACATGCCCTATGGGCATGTGTGTGCATCATATACCACCTTTAAAAATGCCAATTTGTGCATTTCTGGAAGAATTCGCAAGTTACCATCAACTGAAAGTAGGTGGTAATTTGCGAATTCTTAAACAAAATTCGCAAGCTAAAATTGCTACAAACATAGCATTTAAGGAATCGCAAAATTGCGATTCCCTAAATGCTATGGAAAAATAAGGAATCGCACAAGTTTGCAATTCCTTATTTTGGGAATGTTTCATACATTCCAAAACGAGCAAAACGGCCGTTTGCGAGTCGCAAAGGCCGGAATTCTGCAAATTTCGGCCTTTGTGATTCAAAAACAGCTTGATACATATGGCCCTTAGTAGTACTGTTGACGACATCTCACGACCAGCACCTTCAAAACACAGCAGACAACTTACTTAGCATATGTCAGACTGAGACCACCCTTATGTGTGTATCCTGGGATCTTAGTTCACGATGCGTTAGGCACGTCACTCAAACATGGTCTCTAACCAATTTGCATAACATCATGCGGACATTTCAAAATACCGTAATATAAGCTTAAAGCATTTGTAAATGCACATCCCTATTGATACTCACACCACTGCATTAGGCCATCTCTGTCTCACTCCCCTGTTGACACCAGCACTTGGTCTTCTTCAACCGGACATGGGCTTTAAGATTGAGCTGGGATTGGCAACCTTTCAATCGAGATCTTTGATAGGGATCTCGGTAGGGACCCTCCTATATTCTAACTTCTATGCATGGATAAACCATTCTCTTCTACTAGACAATAGTGCTGTAGCACCACTGGGCCTATTTAGTTTTGATCTTAAATTTACCTGGCACTACAAATCAGAGTCATTTACTTGGTCCCCCCATGGATCGTGAACCATGCTGTCAGGGGTAGGATTTAAGGGATTCAATTCAGTTATCCAATGAGGAATAGGAATTGAATAACTAACTTACTAGTTCATAATTAGATTCATATAATGACTCTTAATACGATTCTATACCTGTGTAAAATTATTTCTAAACCAAATCTCATGAAGAAATTTAGACGAGCTAGGATATCACAAACAAGTAACTCAGTTAAAGCTATACAAAATAGTAACAGTAGGACCAATTAACTAGAGACCTCTTCATTAAAATTCCCATCCCTCATTTAGATTATGGAAATACACAATCAATTATTGGAGACCAGTCATAGAGAGACAGAAACAGGATTTATAAATGGCTAGAATGTATCAGTATTTTTAGGAAGTAAATACACTAGTATCAGGCATTAAAAGTTAAGAGTACAGAATAATCAAATGTATCACTTTGGGCCATCAATTACTAAAGTTCTAGAAAGGGCATGGATTATGTCAGCTCAAAGATTCTCTCCCGAAGGGGTTAGAAGTCAGGGATTAGCTCAAACTGGTTTTGCGCCAGCCAGGAGAGTCTTCCAGTCCGATAACTGTCTCTCAGTCTGATAGGAAGCAATCCTCGTGGGAAAGGTGGCAAAAGGAATGAATGTCCAATCATCAATTCAATGATAATATCATTTCTCTGTTCCCGAGAGGTACCTCCTGAGTTACCTCATCAGATCAGACCACTCTGTCCAGTGGTCAGTTGGTATAGTCATGAGACATAAAGAAGGCACATTTTACTGGAATATAGTTGTTTCAGATTATGTAAATGATCAGATCATCCAGTAGAGGTGGACCTTTAAACAAAGATCCTTTAACAAGCCACATGAACAAGTATGAAAAGGCAGCTTCCCAGGTAGATGTTCCTGTTGTAACAATCATTATCCAATGGTTCTTGTAAGCGCATGGGAATTCCTGTAACAAGATACAGTTGCAATGCATTTGAAATAATGAGAGATTCTCCCATGGAAATAGAGTTCAGCAAGAGGAAAAGGAAAAATATGCATGAATAAACTGACCAGCCAATTTGAATTTAGGTGAATGTAAGCAAGAATAGAAGCATTCAAATATGCATTTTGGTTATGAATTATGACATTTAGATGTGATTTGCGGTGTCTACATATATGGTTGAGGTAAGCTAGTCCCATTGTAAATGACATGCCCAACTATAACCGACTATTGCATTTCAAAATTACCAGCATACTTTAACTAAAAATCTTAGAAACCAATTTTGTTTAGGCACATTACATTATTACATATATATTGTTCATACTGTGAATGTTTCAGGTCATTATTATGTAGTGCATAAGTGGAGCACCAACTTTAATTTGTCTCGCTTAATGCATATTTCCACATAAGTATAAAATGGAGTTTGGAATGAAAGTCCTAATTTGCACATTATTCTTGTTAATGGTATTCGTGAGTATGATTAATGAAACCAGTATAACACCAAAGTTACAGCTTTTCATGTTTTATTACATTTTATATCAATATTCCAAAACATTTTAGTAAACATGAACTTAGATTATTCAACGTGTAGTTTTGTCTACACTCTGCTCCTCTGCTTGCTTTTATGATGCAGAAACTAAGTCGTTCATGATCTAATTCTCATTCTTCCACAACGCGTAGTGAACGCAAATTGTGCATGTTTGTCATTTTTCTCTCAAAAAGGTGTCAATATAGTTTTTACTCGTCAACTAGGGATTCAGCAGTTTATCTGCTTGATCACATGTGAATTCCCACACAAAAATATGGTTTTCTGGATTTTCTTCTGTGAAGCCTGCTTTTTGCACCAGCTACCTGAACTTCACAAAGTGCTGATAGACAGCATGGGTTTTTCATGGGGAGGGACACTACTGCCCACGTTAACATGGCCATTGGAGAATTTGATTTTGCATATTCAGAAAGGGATTGATTTCGGCATGATCCTTCTAGACGCCGAAAAGGCCTTTGACCGGGTCAGGTGGGATTTTTTATGGGCTGTACTGGCCGAAATTGGCCTTGGATCTCAGTTTCGGTCCTGGGAACAGGCTCTATACTGCAATCCACAGGCTAAGTTGTCATATTTTGGGCTTCGATCCTTCCCATTTCGGATCTTGCGTGGGACTAGGCAGGGTTGCCCCCGTCTCCATTACTTTTTGCTCTGTATATAGAGCCATTTTTACGTACTTTACAAACTTGTAAACAAATTAAGCCAATGGTAGCCGATATTTCCAAACTTAAGATCACGGCATATGCCGACGACATTGCGGTTTATGCAATTAACCCAGGTGAGGCCGTGACAAGTATTAAGGAAATTTAGCAATGTTGCAGGCTACAAATTGAATGGTGATAAAACTCAAGTGCTCACCACTGTTGGGATTCAGAATTCTATCACTAGGCCTTGTACTACTGTAACCTACTTGGGGATAAATATAACGTCTAAAGTGAATCCGTTTTTCGACTTAAATTACGCGCCACTCCTAAAAGAAACTATCAAACTGCTTAAAATTTGGCATAGGCTCCCAGTAGGCCTGCTAGGCAGGTGTAATCTAACAAAAATGAAAATTCTCCCTTAATTTTTATTTTTGTTTCGGTCTATTCCTTTAAAAGTCCCTAATATATTCTTCAATAAACTTGAAGGGATTTTTAGCAGCTTTATCTGGGGATATAAAAAACCTAGGAGGGCGATTGAGCTGCTTAAATCTCCATTTTATCAAGGCGGACTCAGTTTCCTAGATTTTAAAATTTAATTTTGGGCTTCCTTTACGGGTCGGTTTCGTAGCCTACTTGGTTTGGATCAGACAGATTCAGTGTTCAGGTTTATTTTAGGGAATCAGAGGGACAAGTTCTTATATGGAATTAGAGACCCAAATTATTTCAAACGAGTGAAGTTCAAGACCGTTAGAGATACTGTATATATTTGGCAAGCAATGTCTGCTAGGTGTAATTTACCAACATTTCATGAAAAATATCCACTGTGGGGGAATCCCATGCTTCCCGAGGTGTTTCAGGATCAAGCAGGTAAATCTTGTGCGAATCTTGGAGTAACTTGCTTGGGTGATATGTATAATGATAGAGGAATTAAATCGTTTGAAAATGTACGTGTAGCTTATAAACTTCTGGCCAAGTTTTTTTAAAATATTTACAGATCAGCGATTGTTTAGTCACTAACTTGGATGTAAAAGAAATAATGAATTCAAGTGTTTGGGATTGTATTTGTGGGGGGAAGTCTAAATCTCTGATAGGGTTAATGTATGCTCATTTACATAATTTTAGATCAGATGGTAGCGAGAAATTCGCAGAATGCTGGAGCCAAAGTTTGAGGATAACGGTTTTACCTAGAAAAATTAAACAGGTCTTAGGCCATGTTAAGGATTCGGTTTACTCTGTTAGTCTGCAACTCCAGCAACTACGTATTACTTGCATGCTGTACTACACCCTGGCCAAAATAGCCAAATGGGCTCAGGGAAACAAGATGGGGGATAAGATAAATTGCCCTAAATGTGGGCTATATGCTGCTAATTTGATACACATGTTCATTGAATGCCCAGAATTGAGGGGTTATTGACAGAAAATTGAACAAATACTTCACTCTAAACTAAGGTTGGATCATCCACTCACTGGTCTTGAAATTATGTTTGGTTACAAGGATGATGATCCAGCAGTAGCACGTCTCTTTACAATCCTGATGGCTACTGCTAGGTTGGCTATTGCCAAGGTATGGGTCTCTGCTACACCGCCTGTGGCAGAGGATTGGTGGGCGATCATTTGAGATACCTATGGCTTAGAGGCAGCCTTGGCAAAGGCAAGGGGTATTCACTTGTTAGTCAAGTAAGAAGTGTTATAGAGACCTATGGCTTTGGATGGAATAATCTAGCTAGCATTAGCTTAATATGAAATAAGTTGTGTCTCCTTTAACTTCTCCGTGTCTGTAATTATGGTTTAAAGTTTTTCTTCCTTGCTATTTGTATCGTTTACCTGATGTACAAACTATAAAACCTCCAGTTTATGTTTATTGTATAAATGTGCCCTTTCGGATGAAAATATGAAATTATTTTTTTTAAAAACCAAAGTGAAGTACAAAGTTAATTAATCTTTCACTTCCCTGCAATACCCTGTAAATCATTTTACATCATGATTCCCTTAAAAATATGCTGCATTTGCCCTGATACGGTTTAACTTTCTAGGGATTTTTAGGCAGTCCAGTGATGTGGAACATGGGGACTGAGCATGACTTTGTTACCCACCTTGAAAATATAAATACCTAGACACTGCAATCTCAGTCCGGAGGAGGGTCTCATGCTGATTTTGTCCTTGCACAGCTTCTTGTGAGTTCAGCAGAATGCTACTCAAGGCAAAAGAGTCGAGTATAGGAAGCTTTGTATTCCTTTGAATAGTTCCAAAGGGACGATATCATTCTAGCTGTGATCAAAACCGACATCCATTTCCTCTGCAATATGACTTTTGTACAGCATACACTGCAAACTGACTTGCCTCTCTAAGCACTCCTAAAACTGGGTTGACCACACTAAATGAGCCATAAGAACATAACGTGTTTGGCCCAGGATCACTCAGTTGAATAAAGTGAGGAATCTGAGATTGAAACATGTGTACACTGGTTTCAAAGAATGGAACTGCATCCAAACTGCTTTTCTTCCGAAGTAGCCCCACATAATGTTGAGTGACGTGCTTTCTGTCCCCATACATGTACCATAGCTCACCACTTACGACATCCTTAGAAGCTGAAATCCTGCCTGACTCCTGAATGAAACTGTTGCCCCATTTTGGATGTTACAGGAAAAATAAAGGACAGAACGCTTTCTGGGGATTACCTCAGAACAAAATGTGTCAGCAGTTAAATTGATAAGAATGAATGAATCATAGGCTTAAGGCAGGTTGAGTCAAGTTTCGAGCCATCACCTAGGAAAGGCCAGCGCGGTATTGTATTTTAATGTAATATTTGAATAGTGCTTACTGCACTTATGTGGGATACTGAAGCCCTTACCTGCATGAATACCAAGCCACACCGTGTAGAGTGTGTGCTTGGAAGGGTGTATTTTTTGTTTTGGGCCTAGGTGGGAAGTGTTTCCTGCTGTGTGTGATGACCACCATCATCAGAGTGACAGTGCCATTTACAAGTCAGACCTATCCTTCTGAAAAGATTGAACAACCACTGCAGCATTGCTCATGTGGGCTATTCTGTTTTCGGTTTCAACTTATAATAACGGAAAAAACCCCACTGAAGGGGTAATCACCCTCATCAGTGTAAATTGATAAACACCTGCATAAAAACACCATTCAAAGACAGGAAAGTGAAAGGGAATGGGTCATTTTTATTTTTCCGGAAGGGACCAACACAAGCTGCTACATTGTAGAACATTGAGAGAGTAGTTAGGATGATTATACTCCGGATAGAAATGGCGCTCACAGGTTACGGTTAATATTAAGTTATTCAATACTTCTCGTTTTTGGGTGCCTAGGGAGGAGGCAATCATCCAACACCTCCAAATTTGGATCAGCCGAACCACAAACTTTGTCCGACGTCCTAACACACCAATGTACAGATTATAACAAGTTACGGACTTAAAATTCAAGACGAATACAGTAATACATAGGATGCTCTAATATTTCTGTCTTGTTCTGAATCCAGCCAACACGTGTTTCGTCAGTCGGGACAAGATACCTACCACTTCCTAAGGGCTTTCAGTCTTCGACTCAGTATAGAATGCCTTCTGACTGGTTGTACTTCGGTCCCAACCTCAATCTGGCTGGGCAAATTGATAGTAATCCGTATGCTTAAAGCAGTCTAACATAATTTCATTAGACACACTGCCAATGGAAAGACACTGCATACCCTGGATTACTTGCCCTTTAAATTAAATATGTGCTTCACAACAATCACTGCAAAATACACGTTTTGTGAACATTGAGAAAACACAGTTTTTCTTTATTTTGGGGCCATGCAGCTGAAGAAACACTGATAAGCACTGATTTCGAAAGGTTTGGAAAACACTGAAAAAACACCACTGAAATCCACAAAAAATAAACACTGAAAATAGGACAGCCTACTCCCATGTAAGTATCTTCTCTGTTGAATTGCCTGTCCCTTGTTCTCTGTTGTAATCATGATCATTTAATTGTCAACTTAGCCCATGTCATGATAGCAAATTTAAATCTCTCCTTTTTTTTCCAGCCCACAACCACTAAGCATGTAGGGATGCGCTGTATAGAAGCAGCATGGAGCTTTTAAATTACCCTCAGTGAAGGAGTCTAGCAAACTTTTCAACATTTAATCCACATAGTCCCTGTCACAAGACCCTTCCTCTTATCTTAGTTCATTTGGTGAGCATGGTTGAAATATTCCTGTAACTTGCACTCACAATGTAGATGCATTGATGCTGCGTGTTCCATACTGCAGGGCCAGCCTTTTCCCCTTCCACTGTGCCTTGCCAAGGGCTCACCTCCAAATAACTAGGTGTTCACTCAATTCCCGACATAGGAGTTGAATGGTCTAGCCAAATTCAGCCCCCACCCAGTCAGGGCAAATCCAGTGAATCATCACCCTTCCCCAGTTTGCTATGGTTAAAATGCTGCCCAGGTCTGTGAGTCTGTGATTGTTAGGGCTGACGTTTTCCCTTCTTCTTCTGAAATTGTTTGACTATCGGTTTCCTAGGGCACGGAATGTGAAGAGCTGCACCTTAAGTAGCGTGCATGGATCTCCATGGTGCTTTCTGGACAATGTAGTTACAAGCTGACCTTCACATCACCTCCTCATCTCCAGACCAAGCTGGAAGTTTTCTGCATGTACCATGGCATGACTTGTCTGTCTGTTAAAGAAAGTCTTGGTGAATCTGAAGCACAGCAAATGAGGAGGACTTCTGCGGTCAGCAGAGGGCTAACTGCCAACCCCAAGTCAGGGACAGTGACACTATTCTGCCAAATAGCAAGATGAATTGCACTCCAAGAGCTGATCTAGTGAAGTTGGAATATGGCAATGTCAGATGTGCAGGAAAGCAGCCTTGGAAGCGTACTATCATCCACCAACATAGTCCTTCCATGTTGTCCAGTAATGCCTGTAGCACAATACAAACGGCATCTGCCTGGCTGGGGATGAGTTAGAGCATATGACCAAACCACCTTTTTATGAGCTGTGAGAATATTCATACGCATTTGGGTACTCCTTGAAGCGGTGCCAGGCATGTTAAGTTTCAACAACCAGTTATCAGTTACACGTTTCTGACTCAATTCTCCCAAGATTGCTTTGTCCCAAACCAAAATACCAGGGAGCCACAGGCTCACATTATTTACAGTCTTGACTGATTGATCCTGAGATTATAACATCTGAACTGTCCTGCGAGCGACAAATGTTAAACACTGCCCTTAAATCAGGCATTACCACAAGAGGCTGCTGTCCAACTGGTGCAAGGAAAATGTGACCTGAGTTGTAATAGGCAGTTTTTTGTTCCATCCATCCACACACATCAGGGGTCAATGACCAAAGCTTGGTCATGGGCACTAGTGACGATTGAAAATGGTACAGATGCAAAGTCCTCAATTACAATTTAAGAAAAAAAGTTTTCTTAACTTCAGTGCACTGGGCTTTAATTTACCTCCTAGAATTAGCAAAATATACAGAACTGCCTTGCAACCACTATCAGATCACGAGAGACATTTGTAATAGACCTGTTTAGCAGGTACAAAAAGTGTATTCTTCCACTGAAAGTCTTGCTGTCAGTAAACTAAGGTACTGAATTTGAGCAGCCGGTAAATTGTGCTCCCTGTGCAACAGATTACAATATAAGGGGTGCAGTGTTTATAATCTCCAGTATTTACTGGCTGAGATGAAGTCCTCTCCTCAATCAATGATAGATGGCAAAAGCTACTGCAATTTAAGAGTGAAAAAGATCAGCAAAATACCAGGAATGCAGATTTTGGTATGGTTGGCACCAAACTCTGCATTATTAGGACAACATTAGAGATAGGCGTAAATGATCATACACACTAAATTCGAAACACTTCAGTGTCAGATTTTATCAGATACAATTATTCAAACAAATACTAATGGGGAGCAGCAATAGCATTAACATTGTTACCAGCTGGAATATTATCATCCAACTAAAGTATTTTCATATATTCTTGTGCCTAGATATCTCTTTTTTGTACACCCTTTATAATGTAAGATACAACACTTAGGGGCTAATTACGATGCGGCCCGTAAAGGCTCTGACCTTATATCCGAGCCTTTAAGGCTGTATCATAATGGGCTGCTCAGTTTACTTTCCGACCGCCTCATTATGATAGAAGTGGTCGGAAAGTGAACCGGCCGGTCATTCCGACGGGCTTGGAGAACTCGTCCACCAGTCAGAATCCAGACAGTAATCTCAAGGGCGGGCCTTTCCGCCCTTGAGATTACATTGCACGGTTTCCAACATGGCTTCCATGCGGGCCTGGAAACCAAGTCTGAAAGCTTGCTTGGGGCCCCCAGCAGGGCCCTCTTTGGTGCCCGTCCGACGGTTGGAGGCTAAGGGGGCACCTACTGACCCCTGCACCTTGCAGCAGGCACCTTGAGGTGCCTGCCACGGGGTGCAGGGATGAACTGCACCTCCCTTTCCTCAATGGCAGCTTGTGTTATGGCCGGTTTAAGGCCGTAACACAAGCTACCATTGAGGAAAAGGAGCATGCGACCGAACAGTGTTCAGTCATATTGAACTTAGTCGGTCGGAACCGCTGTCCAGGTGTCAGTCAGTCCCATGACCAAGTCAGTGTCGGGTGGAAGCAATTCAGCTCAACATCAAAATAAACCCCTTAATGATGCAAAATCTTGTCATTTATCATAAATTTAAAGTTAATTACTCATACAGATATCAGAAAATATATCAAGAAAATCGTCACTTATCTTCAGGGCTGCACAATGCTTGCAAAAATCTAATATTTTCAAGAAAGTATGGTAATTCTGGATTTTTGAACTTTGAGCTTTCATAAGACAGTCTATTCAAGAACAAGACTGAATGTAAGGGTTATGCGTTCAATGTCACTAGTCAGTTGTGTCTTTGACAACTTATCCAGCAGTCTCCTTGTGGTGTGGTCGACTTGTTTCAGCCTATTTATTCAAGGCATCTTCAGGACGGAGGAAGGGTATGTACAGTTTTTTTTAAGTATTAACAATAAATGACCAGAGGGTTGTGAAGACACATTGCCAGGACATTGAAAGAAACATCAATGAATTATTTCAAGGTAGAAAATCATCTTTGCACAGGCAAAACAAACAGTACTTTATGAAGTGGGAAAAATAACAGAAACACAGGTGACCATGTTGCAGTACATTAATTTGTACTGTATCGTTAGTGCTCATAAGGGAACATATGGTGCTCAGTGCCTCAGAGTCACTAACCAATGCATGTCAACAAAAGCGCATGGAAACCAGGCCAAATATAGTAAGACCCTGTTAACTAGATGGGTTTCCCACTGTGGGCCAGCCATCCCTTCACAGCCAGGTTGCTGGTGGCAGGCCTGCAGACCTTTTGACATTGTCAATGAAGGGTAACACAATGGATACTGCAGCCCACTGGTGACATTTAATGCACAGAGCTTGGGCGCACTTGCAGCCTTATTCATGAAGGCTAAATCGGCTTGCAAAGGGCCAGATTCTGAGAATCCGGCCCTTTGCGAGTGCGATTTTTGCATTTGGGATTCAGCATCCCAAATGCAAAAATCGCTAATTGCGATGTCGCAAATGTGCGGGGAATTACATTTAAGGAATCTCTATTAGAGATTCCTTAAATGCAATTCAACATCCAATTTAAATTTGCGAATTCGCAATTTCTTGCCGCAATTTACCGCGAGGTCAGACCTCGCGGTAAATTGCGAAAACTCAGAAAATGCATTTAAATGCATTTTTCTGAGTTGCATGTTACACACACACATGTCCTTTGGACATGTGTGTGTGCAACACCTGTGTGATATTTCATTTGAGGGGTGCTACAGGGTGTCCTGTGGACACCCCTGGCACCCTTCAAATCGCAATCTTATTTGCGATTAGCTAATTGCTAATCGCAAATAAGGAATACTCCCCATTCATTCCTATGGGCCTTTTGGCCCATAGGAATGAATGGCGAGTTATTCCTTATTTGCGATTAGCAATTTGCTAATCGCAAATAAGGAATCAGTAGGAATCGCATTTTATTATGCGATTCCTACATGATTACCGTTTTGCGAGTCCTTAATAGCGAATCGCTATGATTCGCTATTAGGGGCTCGCAAAACGGCCCCTTGATGAATCAGGCTGTAAGTACCATATACTAGGGTCTTATAAGTAAGGTAAAAATGGCAGTTAGGAATATACCAATTTCATCATGTTTTAAAGGGAAGCGCAGCACCTTACCTCTGCTTAGCACGGATAAAGTGCAAAGTTTTCTAAGGCCAGCAAAATAAGTCAAGGTAAAAATATGGCGGATACCACACAAGAGACAATATTGACAGCGGTACGATATTATCATCACTTACACTCTATGTTCTAAGTTGGCAGGTGCTTTCTCCTGCTCTTGAATACACATTCTATAATTCCTCCACAAATTGTACTTGGAGCTGCTAGGTCTTTTTTGGAAAGAGTAAAGATGGTGTAAGAATAATTAGATCCAAATTAAATCTAAAATACTTCAAAGATCTACTCTTCATTTGATGACTTCTTTAGTTTGGTCAAATTAACTATATTTCAGCCCACAAGCAATATTTATACCTACTAAGGAAATGCAGGTCAGTGTATTGAAGCAGTGTTATGTCTTCGTTAAATTTGATCATAGGGAGTTAAAACAACTTGGAATCAGTTTTAACTATCCTTTTAATGGTCAACTGTGCATTCAGGAACCTAAGAATATTTTGTCTGCCCCATTCGTGCTTAATGTAACTCCTTCAAAACACTTTTTTATGGCTTTATCAGTGCCTTTATCAGTGGGCCATGAATTCTGGCAAACAACCTTCAGATATTATTGCTCTTATATAGAATATCATGTAACTATGATGACAACAGACCGTCTATCAAAGTTGGCTATTTTCTTTCTCCATTTTAAGCACTACCAACAAATGTAGAAATAGCTCACTGCTTTTGGCGGACTAATTTCGTTCAATTGGGTAACCTTACATAATCATCTGAAAGGTAGTTGGTATCCCTAACATATTTGGAACAAATATATACACACCATTGGGAAATGAACAAGCTCTATCATCTGATTATCTTCCCTAATCCAGTGGGCCGCCATAGCAAATTAATCAAAATCTGGAGCAATATTTTTAATTTAATGTAATGTTATCCAGGATGATAGTTTTTCTTCCAATGGCAGAGTTTTCTTATAACATTATTTACAGTGTTAGTAAGGCACCATCATTCTTTTCAATGCAATGTTCCAATCCAAAGGTATTTCCATTTACTTCTCAAACGGATCCTATCTTTCCTGTGATTACAGAATATTAGATGAGCTGAGAAAATAAAGACAATTTATGTCAGAAACTTTAGATCTTTCCAAAATAATAATGACATATCAAATTCCAATTATTTTGTCTTGGGAAGAAGCTTTGATTGTCTGCTTGGTTTAATCTAAGCATGGGCGGAAAATTCGTTCCGCTCGCGGATTTTGCGGATTTTCGGTAAATTCGCAATCCGCGAGATTTGCGAATTTCCCGCAAAATCTGAGAGCGGAACGGATTGGGTCAAAAGTTCAAGCTGACTTTTGTAACTCTTTTAGAATGGCGCCGGCAAGCTGACAGAGCACTTCTAAAATAGTTACAAAAGTCAGCTTCAACAGGAAGCTCTAACAGATAAAGTAAAGCAGGTGCTCGAGTTGAAGCTCAAATTCAGTTACACAATCATTAATCACCCCAAACTTGGGGTGATTAATGATTGTGTAACTTAATTTGACCTTCAACTCCAGCACCTGCTTTACTTTATCTATTAGTGCTTCCTGTTGAAGCTCTTTGTAGCTATTTTAGAATGCCGCTGGCAGATTGCCAGCGCCATTCTAAGTGGGGCTGAGGGCAGAAGGGCACAAAAGTGGGACAGAGGGCAGAAGGGGACAAAAAATGAGTGGGGCAGAGGGCAGAAGGGCACAGAAACGAGTGGTACAGAGGGCAGAAGGGCATAAAAAACGAGAGCGGGCAGTGAATAACCAGGCAAAAAAAAACCCGCGAACACGCAAAGCACCCCGCGAACACCCGCAAACACGCAAAGCACCCGCGAACACCCATGAACACGCAAAAATAAAAAAATACGCAAATTCGCATGAACTCGTGAATTTTGCGGATCGCAAATTTGCAAATTCGCAAATCCGCAAATTCGCAAAATTCGCCCATGCTTAGTTTAATCCAATTCGTATAATGCCATTGATTATTTGACCTGATCCTTGCCATTAAATTCCATCTGACCCCCACCAATGATAGTAAAACACAACCTGAATATGAGTTTCAAGGGAGTTGTGGTTCTAGAAAGCATTGAGGAAAACGTCAGTTTCTTATCCAGTAGAAGGATTTCCCCTTAATGAGTGTTCCTTGGAAGATTCATCTTTGGTTCAAGCTCCACGGTTGGTCTGTGCTTTTTCCAAAGATATTCAGATAAACACAGGGCTTCTGAAGAGGCACATACTTTCACATAACTGAGGAAATAGAACTTACTCAAGCTGGTGCAGCTTTCAGAGGACTAGTCTTGGGCATTGTCGTGTTCAGTGCATCGCAGTTCTCTGCATCAAGTTCAAAGCAGGTTGTTAAAGTCACTCTGTAGCCTCTCTTTCTGCAGGAGTGTGGAGGGGATCCTCATTGGTAGCCAATGCTGTGGACTGAGGGCTACAACAGTGGCCCTGCATATTATCAAAGGGCACTAAGAAGATCAACATTGGGCTGATTTTTCCTGTCATCACAGACAGCATGAGTTCCCGGTGAAAGACGGATCTTGACCATAAAAAGTGTCTAATCAAAGATGGTGGTCTCTCCTTTAGGAATTACATTTATTTCTCAAGCCAAGATGTAATAGTCTCCTTATGAGGTTAAACATTGTTTTGGCATATACATGCCAGCGATATGGTGCAAACTATTTCGTTCCCTGATTTTTGATTTGCCTCAATGCTGCATTTGCTATATATTTTTGTCCCTGATTTTTTGCAGGAGGTTTGGATCATTTCGTGTGAAATTTGCATTTTCTGTAGCCTGGTGAAGCTTTGCTATCTCTATATTTTCCTCCAAACTGTTTTTGGATCAACATCCTTGTGCATAATCTAGTTCTGGACATATTACTGTTTTTTCCCTCTCCTGAAATCAGGGCGAGTGTGGTGTTTTGCTGATGATAACCAATGCAATCAACATCATCAATCAAGATTGCTGAAGAAAATGTTTTCTCATATGCGGTTTTCCTTTGAGCTATGACACTTCACATGAGACATCTGTCATGTTTCGTGCATATGATTCTGTGCAGTATGCTGCTGGGAGTAATCCCCCTTTCTTAGTGGAATTTAGAATAACCAGTTCTTAACCGTAACACAGATGGTTGTATGATAGAGGCACGCATGGCTAAAACACACGTGCCTCTACCACGCAGCTCAAACCACGAATGCGTCTTAACCACGCATTCCTTAACAAAGCATCCCTTTACCATGTAATTGTGTGGCAAAGGCATGAATGGTAAAGAAGTATCCGTGGCTGAGGTTGCGACCCCACCCTAAGCTGCATTCTCCCAACCTACCCCCCCCCCGCCCTGAGGTCCAAATACCCGACCCCCTTCAAACCCCGACGCTATCCCTAACCCTTAACAAACACTACTCTGACCCCCTCCCACCACCCTGCGCTGTCCCTAAAACTAACCCAACCACTTCCACTGCCCTTAGGCCTAAAACCCAAACCTCTTTTTTTTTTAAACTACCCCAAACCTCCTCTAGCCCTGAAAAGCACCCAGACCCTCCCCCAGCCCTGTAAACTAACCCGACCCCCCAGCCCTGTAAACTAACCTGACCCTCCAGCCCTGAAAACTACCCCCACACCCCCAGCCCTGAAAGCGATCCCGACCCCTATCCCTGAATACTACCACCGAACCCCCAGCCCAAAAAACTACCCCGAACCCCCAGCCTAGAAAACTACCCCTGACGCCCCAGCCCAGAAAACCACTGAGACCATCCCCGCTTACCTCACTGCGGCTGTCTTCCTAGCGAGGTCTTCCTGCTTCCGTCCCTGCAGCAGCCAGCAGCTAGGCTGGCTGCTGCAGGGAAGGATATGCGCATATGTGTGGTTAAGGCGAGTGTGGTTATGCTTGCGATTTTGGAACACACGTGGCTGAGGCCACGATGTTCCAACTATTTCCCAACACAAACACCACAAAAGTGATGAATGACTATTCTTGCATTAGTTGTAACCTTGGAAAGCCAGGGGTTGCATTATATTTAATATATTAGCTTATCTACGCAGTTATGAACAGTTACTAAACATATACAGTTCAGCTTTGGCTCCACCCCAAAAAGGATCGGTCTAACCTGAGCTGTAATGCCATGTCTCCTTTGAACAATAACACCAGCAATCCCAATCATGTCATTTTTCAGGTGTCATTGATAAGGTAAATCTGGGACAAAACTTCATGAACTTCAACTTCAGTTGACATTAGAATCCCACATTAGAATCTAAAACCATACAGCATTTGAGTATGTGATTGTAAATGCTGATGTGCTGAAATCGTGGCATTTCCGTTACTAAGTCTGGCACGCCCTATTACCTATGCACATCCTGCACCAGTTCTGTAGCAGATCTGTTGGAGAAGCATATTCAATCAAGAGTCAGAAGTGTAGATACCCAGACACCTTCAGACAGAATACCTGGTGTGAAGCATAAGGAACATCAGCAGCCAACATCATAGACGCCAGTTACCACCAGCAAGGATATGAATATGCCAAGAACATCAAACATCAAATGAAGTGAGCCTGGAACTGAAGATACCAAAGATGGTGCTGTTAGTGGCCACGAGCTTGGGGCCTAAGATTCCATGACACCACATGCCTATGGTGCCCACCACAAGATGACATGATTCAAGCTCAATATTCAACACAGCACCAAGGGGCTTGCTAGTTACAACACGCCCAGGATCTTTCTGGATGATGCCACATTCAGGATGGACTGGGCGCAGATAGCATGGCACTGCACAAGGGATTGGCTGGTGCTCATAATTAAAACCACTAAACGCCTTTCGGATGCAATGATTATTGACATCCAGGCCACTGAGACACATTTCAAAACCACCATTACCTCGTTCAAAAAGAAGCTAGAGGAATCCAACAAGGAACTGGCTGAATACAAGGAATATTTGACACAGGGAAAGATAGCCAAATTTGACAAAGATCTAAAAAAATTCAGCTACGCTAAAATCTATCCATACTCAGAAGAGAATTACGTTGCCCCAACAAGACAGGACAGGTCATCCGATTCCTCGAGGGACAACACCTCCATGTCAAGTGACTCCAGTTCAGGCACACCAAGACAACAAAGAAATAGAGGCTGGGCACAACACTGGCAGCAGCCTTGGGGTGCACAACAACAGACAAACCAAACTTTCGGACCCCCACCTTTCAACCTCCCTCACTAGAATCCATATTTTGGCTGGCCACCAATGTACCAACAGGTACCACAAAATTTCTTCGGACAACCATACAGACATTTTTTATGACAGGGCAGACGATCAAGAGGCCGCAGGAGAAATGCACCACAGGTACACTGGGCAGAAGAAGATGGACCAGTCAGTGCCAATACCAGGCACAAAACGAAGGAGACACAACCAGGGACCAGCGGGAACCGGTGATCACCGAACAACATGCACGTCACTGGTCTTTAACCTATCTTCCTCCCCACTGACTGCGACGGAGGAGAGAGTCCTAAACAAAGGACTCTTGTTTGTACCCACCAAAGGAGTGGACAAATTCCACCTCCACACGGAGCTGGCTGAATTTTTCCGAAAACTGAAGCTCAAAGCTTTCTTTGAGAAACAACAGAACAGTAACAATACAGGAGATACCAATGAGACTGGCCTACAACTGATATCAAAGTGATAAGAGGAAGGGGTCCCAGTAATTAACGAACAAGATGCAGAACAAATAAAAATAAATCAAACAAGAAAGAAATCTGTCCACATTGTTTTAATCACAATGTGAATGTATATACCAAATATATACTTATTATCAGAACGAAAGTACATTAGTGGTTTCGCAGTGCCCCAAGTGTTGTGGAGAAACAAGGGAGGGGAGGGGTGATCCTGTGAGGATAAAGTGAAGGGAAGAAGGAAGAAATTATCAAGTGACAATTTAATCAATAAATGTGCAACATTTATCCATACTACACAATGTGTGCAGAGATGGGGACCACAAGGTTCGAAGTAGTATTTCCACAAAACAGCATACTCCACATGGTTCAAACAATGAAAGCAATAGGGCGTGGAGTTGATGATACAAATGGTTGTCGACGTTTCGACCCTCTAATATGCAGGTACAGTTACTATCCTTGCTGTGGGGTCTTCATCAGGACGGGGGTGGGGACACACCTATTTAATATAAATTCATAGATTAACAACGGGGAATATTATCCCTATTTAGTCCAAAACGAAAAAGCACATCAGTACCATCATGGAATGGTAGGGGATAAGGTTATTACTACGCGACATAATTAATATGCGTTAGACAAATGACTAAATCAATCATGAGGGCAATTAAAATGAATGACATTTGAAACAGAGATAAATTAACAAATTCATTTGCATGATATTATGGAAGGATAGGAGAGCGGCCAAACCGGGGTCGGTGGCAGCAATTGAACATCGCAATACCCACTAACAATGGGATAGGTTCGGAGTGTAGGCAACGGGTCTACGCATGATGATAGTGGTAGACCGAGCGCTGTCTCGGTATTAACAATTAGTGTACACTTACCACGAGGTGGTTTTCAAAAGGACGCTGGTTCAGTCTATCGGCGCGGTCCAAAGGTGTCGTCAATGCTGACGAAACTAGTAATGTTAGATTATAGGGAACATTTAGAATTTGTTTGAATTTGTTCATTTATCTCTGTTTCAAATGTCATTCATTTTAATTGCTCTCATGATTGATTTAGTCATTTGTCTAACGCATATTAATTATGTCGCGTAGTAATAACCTTATCCCCTACCATTCCATGATGGTACTGATGTGCTTTTTCGTTTTGGACTAAATAGGGATAATATTCCCCGTTGTTAATCTATGAATTTATATTAAATAGGTGTGTCCCCACCCCCGTCCTGATGAAGACCCCACAGCAAGGAAAGTAACTGTACCTGCATATTAGAGGGTCGAAACATCGACAACCATTTGTATCATCAACTCCACGCCCTATTGCTTTCATTGTTTGAACCATGTGGAGTATGTTGTTTTGTGGAAATACTACTTCGAACCTTGTGGTCCCCATCTCTGCACACATTGTGTAGTATGGATAAATGTTGCACATTTATTGATTAAATTGTCACTTGATAATTTCTTCCTTCTTCCCTTCACTTTATCCTCACAGGATCACCCCTCCCCTCCCTTGTTTCTCCACAACACTTGGGGCACTGCGAAACCACTAATGTACTTTCGTTCTGATAATAAGTATATATTTGGTATATACATTCACATTGTGATTAAAACAATGTGGACAGATTTCTTTCTTGTTTGATTTATTTTTATTTGTTCTGCATCTTGTTCGTTAATTACTGGGACCCCTTCCTCTTATCACTTTGATAACCCAGGTCCCAGTGACTCTAGCTGGGTACAACCCCTTATCGATACCCTACAACTGATATCAACATTCACACCACCACCATCGAGCATTCCGGTCAAAATCACGACGTCCGAACAGGCCATCTACAATGAAGTAGAGAAAATTAATCAACATTAGACTTTCAACAACCTCCCGAAGGAAGAATGAGAAGCCCTACAAACTCTTCGGGACAACCACGACATTACCATAAAACCAGCGGATAAAGGCAGAGGCATAGTGATCCAGGGTAAGCAGGCTTACAGAGCCGAGTGCCAAAGACTACTTGATGACACCCGCAACTACAAACACCTCAATGGGGGTCCAACTAACAACCTACAGGTCGCCATTACCAACTTGATAACAACAGCTGCGGACCACAACCATATCTCCAAACAGGAGGCAGCCTTCCTCTGTAAAACAAACCCAAAAGTCCTGTAATTTTACACGGTGCCTAAAATTAAGAAGGAAGCCAGACCACCCCTGGCCCGGCCAATTGTGTCAGGCATTGACTCACTCCTGGAGCCCCTCTCCAGGTTCTGTGACTTCTTCCTCAATCCACTCGTACAGGCAGCATTCACAAACATCAAGGACACTAAGCATCTCCTATCTCTGATCTCAGATATGGAGTGTGACCCCACCACACAACTATTGGTGGGCTTAGACATCGAAAGCTTGTATACAAGCTTACCCCAGGATGCCACCCTCAAAGTATTAGAAGAAATGCTGACAAGATCCCAATAGAGACACTCAACCCCCAGGGAGTTCGTCTTGGAATGGGCCAGACTGGCACTCAAGGAGAACTATTTCGAATTCGAAGGTACATACTACTTACAAACAAACAGTACCGCGATGGACAGCGTTTTTACCCCAGCGTGGCCGGGCTCTACGTCTATCACCTGGAACTCACACACATCTTGTCACCAAACAACCCTCTCAAAGACTCAATGGTTTGGCGTTGCTACGTCGACAATATCCTCATGATATGGACTGGCACTGAGGAGACACTACACCACTTCCTAACTTGGCTGAACACACGAGATCCATTCCTGCGCTTCACCAGCACAAGCAGCAGTAACCAATTACCATTCCTTGATCTACTGATCAAGGCTAAAGGTGGAAAACTAGACACAAACACATATTACCAACCAACGGCAAGGAATTCTTTACTTCAATTCGGAAGATTCCACCCACACCCCCTCAGGGAAAATCTGCCCTTTGTACAATTTTTACACATCAGGTGCCACTGCAGCACCAAGGAGGACTACAACAAACAGGCAGCCGACCTGGCCCAGAAATTACACCAACGTGGTTACCCGAGGAGAATAATTAACAACACGAAGAAACGTGCAAGGAACCGAAACCGAGACGCCCTCTTCGAAGTTCCAGAACACACTGAGGCTACCCCGCCCATCACCTGTGTCACAATTTACAACTGCATCTCCAACCAAGTTGCCAAAATAATCAAGAAAAACTGGAGGATCCTGAACACAGGCAACTGCGAATAGGCACAGCCCCTATTCACCTACAAAAAATCCAACAGCCTGAGGGACCAACTGGTGTCGACCCGACCCAAGGCCACTGAACCCATAGCAAGCACCACACTACACGCTGCATGGGGCCTACCTAGAGGCATGGGACACTACCCCTGTGGTGACTGTAGCATCTGTCATCTCACACAGCACAGCAAGACATTGGACCTGGAACCAGGAAAAATATGGCATCAACTCAAGCACACCAGTTGTAACTCCACAAACTTAATATATCTCATTGAATGCCCCTGCAAACTTAGATACGTGGGGATGACCACAAGGAAAGTGCGCACACGGATCACAGAACACAGAAGTACGATCCGATGCATAAAGACCAACAGCAGACTGATGGATCACTTTCTTAAAAAAGGACACACCCCTAATGATGTACGGTGGACAGTAATTGAACAAATCCCGGTCCACCCCACTGACAATGAGAAAACCCTCTTAATCAAAGAACAGCGCTGGATCTATAGACTGTCCACCCACATCCAGGGCATTAACGATAATATTCCTTGGAACAGCCTTAAGAAATAATCATATGTCCCCCACCACGCTGGGCACTGCCATCATCCAACCACATTCGAACCGGCAGGAATTGAGCTACAGTCCTTATTTGAATATCCCATCAAACCAGTACATACACATCTTGGTTCCCGTGTTTTGCTGTAGCTTAGTCACACCGATGTTTAGATAACCCCTAACCATCACGAAGGGACCCATTTGGTTACCTTCATTTGACATGACCCATAGCCCAGGGCCACAGCCGATAGCACACTTGGGCGTTCACCCACACCGATCCAACTGGTGGTTGCGAGAAAGAGCCCAACCCTCTTTTTTGGCCTTCTTTTATAATTACTTGGGCGACTCTTTCGCTATAGGCCTTACAATCATTCATTACGGTCCCTTGGTGTATTCACTAATGTAAACATCGTTTTTAAAACCCTAGAGTTCGAGCGCATGCACCTTTTCCCCTGCCTACCACCACAGACGCTGCCCAGAGAGGGACAGCCCCATTTTCCTTTATGGCAGTTTTTCCATTTAAAATCATTTGCATTAAAAGAAGGGCTACACTCTCCCACCTAACATTTCACTTTTGTACATTCACTCTAGTGGATATCGTTATTAAATCACTGGGGCACAAGCGCTTGTATCTCTTATATGTCTATCCCTACAGACACTGTACAGAAAAGAGACGTGCCTGCTGAGAGTAGCGCTAGTGCCAGGAGAACGCTACTCATGAACGCTACTCACACAGACCACGCCCGCCCTCTACGAGCAACACCTGTGATAAAGAAAAGATATCAAAACACTCAGACTCCGAATACTCATTCCCTACGGAGCTCACAACCGGATACCAGGTGTTCCATTGGGTCTGGAGACCCTGGCAAGTAAGTGAGGAGGCCAGCCCCGGCTCGCGGGACAGCCACCAGTCATGCTGCCTTTGGCCATGACCGAGCGTGCATTTCCTTACCACTATTAGTGTTAGGCCTAACCTCCTGCCAGACATTACCTCACCCCCTTTTTCTCCATGGTTTTAGAGTGCTAAAAGGTCCCGGCCCTCCGGCGGAGATCCATGAAGTTTGTCCTTTGCTGACAGGAGTAAGCACAACAATTGTGTATAATGTGCCCATTTCTCACAAGAATGAATTACCACATTTAGGTACTAGCACCAGTACAGCATAAAATACGAAACTGGCAATTGCCACGTTCTGTCGCAAGCGCCAAACACCCCGCCTATTTTGGCTCACTTGACTAGGCACAAGGCGCAGACCCATTTCGTACGTGGTTGATGTATTACGTGTTTTTAAACATTTTGTGTCTCCTATTTGTCCTGTTTTTGTCTTCTTTCTCCTTTTTATTCCCCTGCAGGTACAAACTGAGAGGAAATACCTCTCACATATAACAGCACCTTAGCACGTGCTTCACATACAGGGCACTGACAAACACATAGACCCCTGTCACACCCCCACACATAATAGGTCCTGAAGAAAACCAGTTTAGTAAGAAGGCCTGGCTGAAACTAGCCGACCACACTGGACGTGGGAGACCATAAGTCTACCCCCTAACGTCCTAAGCCTTTGTTTTCAACCTCTGCCAGGGGCCCACCAATAAAGTAACCTTTTTGGGACCCCCAAGGACAGTATTTTAAAACCTCACGCAACACACCTGCACAGCACACTCACCTTCCAAACAAACCTGCTCCGCAGTCACCTGGCGTTGCAGCACACCTGAGGCGCACTCGGTGCCTCGGGTGGGGCCCGATGATGAAGCATGCCACCAACTAGGTTGGTGGGTGAGGGCCATCATAAAAAACCAAATGGTTTCCCATGCAGACACATAGTACGCAAACGTAGCTAGTTCTTTTTGATTATTCACTATATCCCAGGGGAAACATACTAGCTACTCTAGTTCCTCTCTCTCTCCTTTGATTACTAGACTTCACCTGGTTGCCCATTTTTAGTCCTGAGGAAGATCCGCTGGCCAAGTTAGAAAACACCCTCTGTGCCGCAAGTCGGATCGAAACGCCAACGATTTTATACCCCCGCACCTGGACCCAACATACACATATCTGTGACAGCCCTTCACAAGTTACAATCTGTGATTGTAAGAAATATTGTAAATAGGCCTTGTAAAATATTTTTTGGGCCAGAGCATCCTTGATTGATAATTCCTTATCAATATCACTACGTCCAACTTTCTAAATTCCTTCTCTTTCTACCCAACACTTGGGAGTTTTATCCCCACTCACCACCCTTGAGCACTCTTTTCTTTGCACAATCTTCCGGAGCAACCTGTTTGTTGAAACTATTTTCTGTGTTCACTCTTCAAAGAAGAAAAATAACCTTTAATGCTACAGAATAAATCTATGAATTTCCGTTCTAAAAATGTGGCTGGTGCACATTTTATGAAATGTTTTTTTCTTTGGGTTTGATTTCAAGCAGCTTGAAATTAATTAGCTCTAAATTGTAAATAACATTATTGAGTATTATTATTTGTAAATATTGGTTAAGGACCATTGTCTCTCATATCGAATTTCACCCAGGTCCTAAAACCATAGGGTTACCCCACTGCTTGTAATGGCTGTCTTCAACCTAGCAAAGAAGCTCAGGTTAGAGACAGCTCAGCGCGCATGTGGGTTTGGCCGGCCTGAGACGCTGGCCAATTCCACATGCAGCCTGATAGCAGTGCAACCACTCCTCTTTGTGACTGCCCCCCAATGGCCTCACTCCTAAGACTCTCACCTGCCCCCACTGCTGTTCACCACCTAATTAGTGAAGGCACTTAGGGCCCGATGTAGGTAAATCCGATTTACCGATTTTGAAATACCGAATGCTACCGATTCGGTATTTCAAAATCGGTAAATGGGATGTAGGTCCCAACATCTGGAATCGTTACCGATTCCTTACAAATTCGGTATTTACCGATTCGGTAATTACCGAATCGGTATTTGCTATTGAGTCCTATGGGCCTTTGAAGCCCATAGGATTCAATTCAAATACCGAATCGGTATTTACTGAATCGGTAAATACCGATTTTGTCAAGGGTGCAGGGGGTGTCACTTTGACACCCTCTAGCACCCCCAAAACGGGCATGTGTGCAATGTGGCACACAGACATGCCCTAAGGGCACGTCTGTCTGTCACATGGCACATGTGTACATGCACAGATGTGCATGTACACAGGAATCGGTATTTTACCATGGATTTGTATTCCATGGTAAAATACCGATTCTGTAAGCCATGTGCCAATTGTAAATTGGCTACCTACATTGCATTTTCGGTATTTTTACCGAATCGGTAAATATTACCGAATCGGTACATGTTACCGAATCGGTAAATTTACCGATTCGGTAATGATACCGATTCGGTAAAATACCGAAAATGTGCCCCTACATCTCGATAGCCCTTTACCGATCGGAAACGGCCGAAAATCGGTATTTTCGGCCGATTCCGATCGGTAAAGGGCTACCTACATCTGGCCCTAAACTCCTCAAAGCTTGAGCTAAAGGACCCGGTAGTTGCAATCCGACGTTATTCCTCATTTCCAGAGAGTTTAACGCATGACGTGTTAACTCAAAAGCAGATACCGAATGGGATCGTGAACTTCAGGCCCGATATCTTCCCAGAAAATGAACAGGGAAATTGTCCTGTGGGGTCGAGGAGAACGAAAAATCTCAGTGACTGAGAACCAGAAACTTCAGAGGAGCATATTCAGAGAGAGTAAAACACATCACCTCACTGCACATTGGACCACCACACATGTATGCACCATTGCACATAGAAAATCAGCCATCCATGTGCCTGTGTACATAGGATACAGATATTGCCAATCACATACATAAAGAACACACATGCAGACAGTAAAAGACGATTGTTTGATAGAAACGTGTTGAATCGTTAAATACAGGTCTTATTACAACTGAATTATATGGATAAAATGTATGGAAAGGATATATTTGGGGTCGTAATGAAAATTTGACCTGATTTTCTGCTTTCAAGGATTACCTTTTTCCCATTTTGCTAAAGTTCTTGTTACTACAAAAGAAACAAAGCTCATGTTAACTGAGTCACAAAAATGCTCAAAATCCGAAACGGCTTTGAACTGTTAATTCTGCCGCAAGAGCTTCGCACAGTGAAACCGTTCTATAAATCTTTTTACTGCGATGGAAGACAGATAATAATAGCCAGTGTGGAAAAATAAATGACTTCATTACATTGCTCTTTCATCCAGCCAGGCACTGAAATGCACACAAGCAATTACACGAAATGCTTACTCTCTCTTTTACTTTGTCAGGGCAGGAGCTTTTTTAATCTGAACGCACCAGTGACAGGAAGAAATCCCATAGTAATGGTGCAACAGCTGAGGCCCGAATCATAAAGCCGTCTTCGACCATAAATGGACGCTTGTGGCTAAAACTGTCCCTGTATACACCGGTCAGGCAGCCACAAACAAATGGCTACCCAGGTTAAATGCATATATTACTGTATATATGAACATCATGACTGTGCACAAGTATGCAGTAGTAAACCCTGCTCATGGGTGTGGGGACAGATCAATGCGAGGTTTACATTGATGTTTTCTGAACCATAAAGGTATTTTTGGTCATTCACATATTTTTTCACACCCAGAAAATGACAGAGATTTGCTCTGCAAAGAGCTGTTCAGCTAAACACAGGGAACTAACCATCCCTAAACTTTCTGGTAGTGTAGGCGAAGGAGTTCCTCCTAAGCGGATACATGTTTTCGTGGAGATAATACAATTTAAATGTGTAGTCACAAAGTGTCTGAGCCGTAACATTGAGGATTGTACTGTATGTATGTTGGGGTTATCGCAACATTTGCAGAAGTAGGTTTGAAAATCTGAAATTCATGTGGCTTTCTAGGCATGCGCCTGGCTACGTCTTTGAATTGCGAAAGGGCATACATCTACACATTAGTAGGTGTGCTTCTACGAATGCAGGTGTTCTACTTGTTTTGTGAATCGAGCCTCTAAACACCATTCTTTCCTCGTGACCTCACCGTGCCCCAAACCTACGTTTTCACATACTGCGCTGGACCCCTTTCTTCAGGTTAAATGTTTCCTATATTTGCCAGGAGCGTCATTACGGCATCATTAAACTTACTCTAGAAATGGGGCTAAGGATTGTTAAAGGCCACTGAATTTGAACCAAACTTTTACAAGTACACACTTCTGACATTTGCCAAAGACCTGTATCATTAAACAGCCATGTCCTGGATCACATTCAACTGCTCCATAGACGCGAGGCAGGCATCCTGAGAAGGGCCACGAAGAGCTCAACAGCCCCTACCCTTCAGAGCTGCCTTCCAACTTCATTGAAGAGGAATGAAACAAACTAACACTTACAGGCACACATCCTAAATATTTGCAAAATGCAATTATAGTCATGGCAGTGCTGCATGGTGTGAGGCTACTGTGGATGTATAAAGGGCGCTATGGCATGACTAAGGAATCTAATCACATGTTACATCTGCGCTGAGAGCAATGTCATGAACTTTCTGAAGACCATGTGCAATCAAGATGAAAAGAAGCACTCCATGCTCTGCTGAGCAGCATGTACCAAGATGCTGCACTCTGCACATGGCTGAGCTTCCATGCCTCACTGAGCCCTCTGGCATCTCTGTGCTCCCGGTCACTTAGCCGTATCCAATAAGCCGCCTGGAGCAAAAGGCATAAAGGGCAAAAGCAGGAAACGAAGGATGTCAAACCTGGGCTGTTTCTTCATTTACCACAAAAACACCATCACTTTCTGGAAAGGGGAAAAGAACAAGCCATAAAACCAACTCTTGTCAAGATGGTGGTCTGTCCATAAGATTATTCGATGTTCTCAATCCAAGATGAGCTAAAGCTTTTTCCTGTGATGCCCAGTTCCTCTTGTGACTGCCTCCCACATATATGATTTACATAGAAATATGCAACACATCATATTTATTTCCATATATTATCTGCATTGTTCACTCCATTGCCACTATTTTTGTCAAAGAATGTTGCTTCTAGGGGTTCGATCTTGGTTTTTAATTCTACGCTTGGGATTCTTGCTGGTCTTACTGCTCCTTTTTGATACCAATGAGAGTTTGGTGTCTTGCTGATTTTTTCAGTCTTCAGCTTCATCTTCAGTCAAGAGGTACTTGATTTGCAAGGACATTGTTTTTCTGTTTGGGTTTTTCCTTTTATCTGGGACTCTCTTAAGGAGACACTTGACACCTTTCACATGCACTATCCTGGCAACATGACTAATGGTGAGGTGCCCTTTCTGTGGGCTGTCAAGAAGGGGACTCGCAGACTTCCTCTATGTCCAGCCATGACATCCTGGTGAGGCACTCTAAGTTATACTTATTAGAGCAATTGTGCAATGTGAAGGGAAATGGTAATTGAGAAACTTAACAAACAGAGGGGCATATTCACAAAGACTTATCGCCGAATTAGAGGCACTCTATCGCAGCCAAAGTGGCGATAAATATATCGCCCTATTCACCAGCTTGTGCTAACAGCCGATATCACCAGTTTTCCTGTGATTGCAGCCGCAAAAAACATCGCCCCAGATGACACCTGCAACTAACGCTAATGATATGCAGAGTAGGCGTTCCCATGCAAAAAGTTGCGACAACACCACTTTGCAACATTCTCAATGACCAGCCAGATCTGCGATAAGATCCCAAAACATGCAATAAGGAGCGTTAGAAGCAGGGATTTAACAACTGCTCTTACATGGTGTAAAGTCGGACGGCAACCTGCACCATAAAAGGGAACCAAGCCCAAGCCACACCTGAAGAACTACAGATGCCATGGAGCCACTGATCATGCAGTTCGGACACCCAAGAGGGCCACAACACCCAACGCCACCACACCACAGGACCGCCCCCCCCCCCCCACACCTCAGGACAAAGATGTATGACATCAACTGTACGAAATGATGAACAAAGCAATTCGCCTGATGTCGAACAATTTCAACAATTAACATTCATGTGTGGTCAGAAAAAGGATAATCATTCATTCATCTTTGAATTTCCAAAGAAATCATTTTATTCAAATGAAACTCATAACAACTATTTATGAGAGTCATGGCGGGTCTTCTCTAGACAATCTGCAAGTTACAGCCTGAAAGACAAAATTCATGATAGGAAGGGGTGTCATGCGCTCATCAAAGGACAGAGAGAGAAAAAGAGAGAGAAATAAAGGGAGTGAGAGAGAGAGAGTGAAAGGAAGAGAGGGAGAGAGAGGGAGAAAGAGAGGGAGAGAGAGAGTGAAAGGAAGAAAGGGAGCGAGAGAGAAAAAGAGAGAGAAAGAGAAAGAGAGAAAGATAGAGAAAGAGAGGGAGAGAGAGTGAAAGGAAGAGCGGGAGAGAGAGAAAGAGAGAGAGAGAAAGAGAGAGAGAAAGAGAGGGAGAGACTGTGAAAGGAAGAGAGGGAGAGGGAGAGAGAGTGCCGACACTGCGGACCCAGGTCTCACTGCTCACCTGCTGCCACCGGTGTGACTCCAACCACATGCCGGTATACACTGCAGTCCACCAGGTCCCTTATCTGAAACAGAGTCCAGATTTATGAATGGCAGAGTTCATATAATTGCACACGCCATTATCTCTTGCCCGCCCCTGTGCACACAGGCTGCTGCACCCCAGCCCTTCCCTCCGCCCAGCAGTGATTGCCTACCCCAGAGCAACCAGGCCTCACTGCTCACCTACTGCCACCGGCGTGTCTCCAAGAGGGACCACCACGTGCCGGTGCAAGCTTCAAGCCTGGTGCCCGCGACCATGGCAGCCTCCACATCATGCAGACCCGCACCTCGAGCCACCAGGTCACACACGTGATTCTGGGTCTTGATTTCACAATGGCAGAGATCATATCAGTGGACAAGGCATCATCGCAGTCTGCACACCCGCTCAGCTCTCTAGGTGCCATTAACTCAGTGAACCGCGAGGCAACGCCACGTGGCAGTCGGCCCATGCTGCCCGCTGGCTCAGGCCTACCGTCCTGTGCCAGGAAGGCCCATGCCGGCCGCAGTGTATCTGGTCCCACCAACTCATTGACCATTTATGATTGAGCATCATGGTGCAGACGCCATCATGTCACATACGGCAGTGGGGAATGTGATGTGGTAGAGCCCTAGGCCCTCATGCATAAATAATAATCACTCAGATACACCCAGATAGAGAGGGGAAATGGCGTCGAGCACGTGCGCCCAGCCCTTTTTATTGGCAGGGTCACATTTCCTGTGACGCGTGTTCTGGATGGGTCTGGTGGTAAACCAGCAATGAGGGATTGGCTGTGGCATGCTGACGACTAGACCTGTGATCAGCAGATCACTACAGGGAAGACCTGGAACATATAGCGTTGTCATCCCCCCTGTAAGCCTAAGCGGAGTGGGCTGGCCTGGCGTGTGCCTGTCCAGCGTAGGGGTGTAAACAATGACCATGGGGCTCTGGGCGTGGTCCCGTCCTGGACTGGACAAGGAAGTAACTAATGCATGTGTTCTGTTGTAGTGTCGGCGCCACCTCGACCGCAATCGGTAATGTTGCACCCTGTGACTCAAGTTCCACAACATGAGCAACATGGACGTAAGGGGGAATCACTGACCCTACATTCATCCATACTTCCACACTTGAATGATTATAGACATGACACATCTGTGTGAATATGAATGTTTAATGCACATTCAATGGAGTGTTGTAGCTGGAGCAGTACAGGGCCACACAAACCCCACTTTACATTGTTGGCCCGTGGAAGGGCCAGCTAGAGTTCTTTAGGGAATGAGAAGTTCATCGGAAGAGGAAGAGTTCAGTCTGCAGTCTGATTGCTGTGTCATTGGTAACCAAACAGAATATGGCAGTCCATGTCGAGGTCCAAGGTGAGTGTCGCAGAGTGTATCGGGGGACAGAGGAAGGTGATGATGCCGAGGGCAGAACCAAGCAGAAACAGGCCATATAGCAGAGATGAATGCTACGGCCATCCATTTTCTTCAAAAGCGAAATATTTAATGAAAAGGATGTTAGTGAAGCATTGGATTGTGTAGCGGGTGGAAAAGCTCCGGGCATGGATGGAATCCCGGCTGACATATTCCTATCGGACCGGAATTCCTGGTGTACTTATTTTAAAATGTTGGCTAATGCAGTGGCGATGGGAGGGGAAGTGCCCGCTTCATGGAAGGGAGCAGAAATCATCCCTATATTTAAAAAAGGCGATAAAACTCTAGCTAAAAACTACAGACCCATCAGCCTCATTGACACCGCACAAAAATTGATGGGGCGCCTAGTCCAGAATAAGCAGCAACAATGGATTGAAGAAAAAAACATACTGTCACCCTACCAGGCAGGGTATCGCCCCCTGACTAGTAGTGTTGACCAAGTCCTTTACTTCATAACTATCTATTGGAGAAATGTCACATTAAAAAAGGGTTCATTGTATGCCGTTTTTGTGGACTTAAAAGCAGCTTTCGACCTAGTCCCTAGAGAAAAATTGTGGCAGACCTTGGCTGATGTAGGATTAAGCCAGGAACTCCTTACTCTCCTACTCCGCCTCCACGAAAATAATTTTGCTAAAATCAGGTGGGGCAAGCAGGGAGAAGTAACAGACCCCTTCCCAGTAGAACGAGGAGTAAGGCAAGGGTGCGTCCTAGCGCCAACACTATTTTCAATCTATATAAATGGTATTGTTGACCACTTAAAGAAATCCCCAAGTGACGCTCCAATTATAGCAGGCTCCCACGTCCCTGTCTTAATGTTTGCGGACGACACGCTTTTACTTTCACCCACGCCGAGCGGTCTCCAAAAAGTAGTTGATGCCTTTGGTGAATTTTGTGATAGCAGGGGCCTTGAACTGAATACCACCAAAACCAAATTCATGTGCCTAAACTATCAGTCCACTTTCAAAGGTGTAATAAAATACAAAGGCACCCCTTTAGAGAAAGTGGATGCTTTTTCTTACCTAGGCATCATTCTACAGGGAAACATGAAGTGGAAATCGCACATTAACACAACAGTATTGAAGTTTAGCCAGCTAGCAGGCGCAGTTGCTGTAAAACATCGAGCCTCGCTAACAAAGCCGGTAAACTGTGCACTTGAAATCTACAATATGAAAGTATTGGGCGCCTGTTTATATGGATCCGAATTATGGGGGTTTTCAAACCTGGGAGAGTTGGGGCGTGCAGAAAATAGATTTTTAAGAGGACTTGTAATGGTCCCCCAAAGTACACCCATAACTCCTCTAAAACTGGACCTTGGCAGAAAAAATATTGAGGACATAGCTAGACTACAGCCTCTTTTGTATTGGAGACGCCTGATGGTGACTCCAGAGCTAAGCCATTATGCTGCAGCTCTAGCAGATGTTGTAAAGTTTGACCGTTTTCATTGTATTGAATGGCTAAAAGAACTACGGGGACTTCTTGTAAAGCTAAAGCTGGAACACCTATGGGGCACTAATGATGTGGCTAGTATTCCTTCAAAAGCAAAATTGAAAGAACTATATTGGGAGATGGTGTATTTAACAATGTTCTGTAAAGGATCCCAATCAAAATTGTCAACTCGCTTTTTGGATGTAAAAATCTATCCGTCATGCGAACCATATTGGGATATAATTGAACGACCACATGATAGGAAACTATACTTCCAATTCCGTATAGGACCATTACCAGTGAATGCTTTTAAGAAACACTGGTCCCCAATGTGGGATGAACATTGTTATTATTGTAAGGATCGAATAGAGCACATTGCCCATTTGTTGTTCTGTTGCCCATTGTATGCCAGCCCTAGGCGCAAATGGCTAAAGCCATTGTGCTCAAATATTGGTACCCGTAGTCAATCGATAGCCCTCAGAATACTAGAATCCGATTGTTCTGCACCATTTGTAGTTGCTGTAGCCAAATTCCTTGCTTGGGCATGGGCAATCCGCACTCGCACTTTAATGTCAAATACAATAACATTATGAAATATGGCTGTTATTATCTAACTATTCCGTTGTATGAAATGTTTTAAAAAAAAAAATTTTTATGAATTTGGAAAAACTTTTTTGTATTTTAACATGTATAGCATTCGACTGTCAATGTTTAATATGTGTTTTAGAAAGTATTTTTTAGCTGTAGTATTTATTGTATTAGGGTTAGGAAGGATGCTTTTATGACAAATGTCGAATAAAGCTTTGAAATTTGAATTTGCTACGGATTCCTTCTTATCAGTAAGGCAGATTCATCCACACCTTCATCCTCTGCTGTTTGAAGTGCCTCACATGTGGGTAATGGTGTTCTGTCTCCAGCACTGTGTGGCAGTGATACCTCAGGAGCTGGAATGTCTGCCGCACTGTGTGGAACTGACACTTCAGGGAACGGAGATGTGAATGGAGTGGTAGCAGCAGCATCGATCCGCACCAGGCCTTGTGGCAGCAATGTCATAAGGAGGGTCTGCAGGGCATAAAAGAACCCAGCTACCTCTCGCTGGTGTGCAGCAGTGGAAGCCGCTCTTTCCACCTGCGTCCGCTCCATGTTCTCCATGACCCTCCGCATGTGTCCACACTCCCGGGTGACAACACTGGAGCCACTCTACTAGACAGTTGTTCTTGTCTGCGAGTCTCATTGTCCGTGAGTGTCTTTTAGGGACTGTGAGTGGTCCCTGATGTGACTTAGACACCCATGTATGTCATCTAGTTTGGCAGCCATGCGGTCGAACCCCACCCACACCTGTTCAGCCATCTTCTCCTGGCACCCCAACACACAGCGTTGGAAGGCCATGTGTTGTTCGGGGGGTCCTGGGAGGCAGCTGTGGTAGTGGGTGCTGCCTGCTTTGTGGTCTGTGCAAGGGGTGGGGTCTCTTCGATGCAGCTGGGCTGCCCTGCTCCTGGAGGTGGGTTGACGTAGCTGTCAATGAACTCTTGGAGGGTGTCAGCGTCGAAGGTGTGTAAGTCCTCTTCATCATCAGTGGAGAGAGGTTCGGTCTGCTCTGCAAGAGGTGTTGGTTTTTCCTCTGCAATGTGAAGTGGAGATTCAGTTTAACATTGTGTTCACATGTATGTTGACGCATTGTACATTTTAACATATAGACTGCATGATAGTGTACATTGTGACTGTTTGGGTGGAGCTGTCTATTTGATGCGGGACAGTGAACATTTTGACTACATCACAGATGTGTGTTTGTACTTGTACATTATCAACTCACATTTCCCTGCTATGCCAAATATGATTGGCCAGTTTCCACACACAGGCGGCACCAGTTGTGTCCTCTGTTCTGTTGTGAATGTGTTGCAGTTTGTACCACATTGTTGTCAATGTTGATGTGCTCTGAATGTTATGTGTGTGTGTGCTGCATTTTGGGAGTGTCGCCCCTGCAGCTCTGATTTTGCCACCTCTTATCCCTTTCATGCAGTGTACCTTTGACTTCTGTGCTTGTACAGTGCTGAGGTGTTGCAGACTTGGGTACATTGGGCTCTTGGTGGGAGTTGGGAGTCTGGGACATGGTTTGTCTGCAGATGTGTTGTTGGCGTCAGGGGTTGTTTGTGCACGAGGATGAGTCAGAGTGTGACCTGCTCCTTTATCTGGTCCACACACAGCCACCTCAGTGTCATGGTATTCAACATTTCATGATATATTGACTGCAGCAATGCTATTCCTCATGCAGTGCCACTTGCATTGTCAGTGTTGCTCACAGACATGCCACTCTGCTGGGTTTAACACATGTGCATGGGTTGGTTGTGAGATTGGTGGTGTGTGGTAAGAGCCCCCTCTGGGCACATAGTCGACGGGGGCCTACTTGGTGTTTCTAGGTGTGCTGCAATGTACCAAGGGGGTCAGAAACATGCTCCAGAGTCATTGTGGGTGTGCACTGTGCTAAACTTTATTGTGCATGTGTGCCATTGTGCCCATCTCCGCCTGTCCCCCTAGTCCTTGTTCGTTACTCACCCTGTTGCTGTTGTGTCAGGTCATGTTGAGCAGTGTCCGGTTCCCCCAACTCCTGCCACCATCTCCACACTGATGACTGTGGACACCTTTTCCTCCATCTCATCCAGCTCCTCCTGTGGTGCTGGACTCTCACCTCTAGTCTGCATTGCTGCCTTCTGGTTGTTGGTGAGTTTCTGCTTGGTTTTGTGCTTCACATCATACCAGCCCCTCTTCACCTCTTCCATTGTCCTCCTCAGCACTCCGACTGTATTCACCTTGTCCACGATTGACAGGCATATTCAACTTTTTGTTGCCAATTCACAGTGGAGTTGACAAACAGTAGCTGATGGTATCAACTCCATTATCATGATCCTGTTTTCCTGAACTGCGACTTCCTCTTCTTCTTGTCCTTGCCCTTCCCTGACCCTGAGGTCCCAGGCTGGTCCTCCATGGAGCTTGTGGGGTTCTGATTGTCCTCTGTACTTGCTTCGGCTAACTCCATTGTGCTTCACAGTTGTTTTGCTTTTGTTTGTATTTTTTTTTTTACTTTTATAGTGATTTTTCCCACCTGAGGTGTGTGAATTACAGGTCTGGCGAAGATTAACGCTGATTTTTGTATCGCGGTTGGGCCCATCGCAACTTTTTTCATGTTGGGGTTTAGATTTTTATCGCCGTCCCGGTGACTTTCTCGCTGACATTTGACACGTTATCGGGAAACTGTGTTGTGAATAGGACGTTAACAGAGAGTTATTTTCCTGCGATGGACAGCGATATGAAACATTGCGTTAACCAATTTTGGTGATGATTATCGCATGTTCTTGAGAATATCCCCCAAAGGAAGGTGAAAAAGAAGTTCAGATAAATAGATTGAGGTATGGCAGAAAACCAGCCATGGTTGTTGTCAATTAACTACAAACCTGCTGGAGAAAGAGTGTTGGTTACTGAGCAACTGTTACGACAAAACAGTAGTCATGTGGTGCTTTGAGAAACAAAGCATTCCCAACACTTTTATAGGTTCTGTGATAAAACAGTTGAGCACAGAAGCCCTCGTTCTGACTGCAGAAGAATTCCAGATTAGGTGGGAATGGGAGTTTCCACCAAAACCGGTATATCAAGGTGTATATATAGGTCGTATTACCCACCTACTTTTCAAAGACCTTATTTCACCAAGATAGACAGGGCCAAATTCCCCCATGGAATATGGCGTTGAGCTTAGGAATTATGTGCAGAATTTCATACTGTGACACAGCCTTCCCTGGCAACGTCCTGTTTCAGTCCTCATTATGACTGGCCTTTTAATTTTGATCAGGTGGGAGGCGCTATTACCAGCTCTATCAGAATTATGATGTCCGGGAAACGCAGAAGAGACGTTTACTTTCTCACCTGGATGGTTTGGATGTTTAGGTGAAAGTCAGGGCCAAACTCAGGAATTACTGAGGAATCAGATCCAGAATTACTGATTCTTAATCTAATCTCTTATTTCTTAGTGGACCCTCGGGATCCAACTCAAAATTGGTTGGGTTTTCCCTGCCCCCGAGTTACAGGTAGCCCCAGAATCTGCATGTCCAGAAGTGGGGAGATACCGGCACTTGTCAGAGGCCACTTGAAATAATACCATGGTAGATTCCCATCTTTGAATTAGCAGTGTCCACGGTATTAGTAATTCCAGGTGTGAATTTACTGAGGTGGGAATACCGTATGATGCAGAATGAGAGACAGTGTGTTTTGAGATGACCAAAGGAAAGCTCCACATCTGCAGGGAGGCAGCTGTCCACAAAAGTGACAGAAGTTGAAGTCAAATGACGACCCTACACTTTAAAGTCTCACAAGACAGTAAGCACATAAAATGTTATCGGGGCATCTGAGAGGCGCTATGCAATGTGTCATAACATCACCGAGCCCGACTTATCCAATAGCCATTTCTATGATTGGAACCCATAGATCCATACATAATTGGAGAAAGCAAACTTAAAAATGTTATAATGCAAAGTACTGTTCATCAATAACCACAACCTGAGAACTGATGTTAAACATAATAAAGAGATATTGTTTCTTGGACGGCTTATTTTACTGTACTCTGCCCTGAACTGTTGAGAGAGAGTGTAAAAGGGGCCTTTACTCCTGTTTCCCACAATTCCTCATAACTGGCAGCTGTGACTCCTAGAGAGTCTGGAGCTGTAAGAATAGTGAATTAGTCATCATAGACTCTTACCCGTTCCGGGTGGACAACGGTGGACCATTAATAGTTCCTAACCTCGTGGCCCAGCTTACTTTGCACGCTTTTGTGGTGAGGTTCCTTCCAACTCACACCCAGCTCTGATATATTTCATCTCCTGGTCATTGTCTTACATGCCTCCCGTTGGGACCAATTGTTTTCTGTACTCCTACAGCAGCTTGGGCAGCGAGTCTCCAATCTTGAGGGGGGTCATGGCATTTTCAGCGAATATCATATAATATGTCAGTCCACGTGGCATGTGTGAGGTATTGGGTTAGCTGCATTTTTCCTGGTGGCTCAGTGTGGGATCCCCTTAATTATAGATCTGATGCCCCACAGGAACACCTGACATTACAGTCCTTAAACGGGTCTCCCCATCCTATAGACTCATGGAAGTAAGTTCTTTCACTCTTTACATTAAGTCCTGGCTAGTCGCCGAGATTATCGTGTTGCGGTATAGCAAACTCTAGTAAATGGGATCCATTTGTGACTAATATTTAAGTGAGAATTAACATTCACAAACATTATCGGGATTATCATGAACATGAGCATAAGTTTAGAAGGATGAATTATTGTGGTTTATTTGGTAAGACTGATGTTGTTGCACATTAGATCACTGCAATCATCTTTTTCTTTGAAAATAAGACGGAGGATGGCTGGTACCACTGAAGAACAAGGTCAACTCCTGCCAGACCCCGCCCCATTCCTCCCGCTTCTCCTTCTCCTTTTCACTTGTTCGGTCCCACTCTCATTCTGAAGTAGAATTCACACTTAACTCCAGAACAGACACCTTGGGACATTCTACATATTGTGCCCTGTAACACAACAGGCATGCGCACCTGCTTTTTGTGCCCCTGGGGCACTACGGCCTTACAAAAGTAGCTGCACACGCTTTTGCAACCCCTTCTATAATACTAATAGCACTGGCGGACATATAGCACCAGCACTAGCTTGAGAGGGCGCTCCTTTATTTGCATGGGGATGTGGGGGCAATCACTTTGACTCTGCCCATGCCATATTATGGATGTGGGTGCAGAGGCAAACCTGCCTTTATGAGGTGCACGTTTGTTTTTCTTTTTCTTTTTTTTGTGCTCATTCACCTCAGACCTCTTATAAACAAATCAGCTGTCCATACTAATACTTAGCAAGCCAAGAAAAATAGGCGTTAGGTTGGAAACTCACTGTACTTTCAGCCTATTGGTACATTGAAAGATATAGATGTTATTGCCCCCAGAGAAGAGGGGAAGAGGTTACTCTTCTACTAAGCCCACAAGAGCCTGATGGACCCCTAAGTTGGCATAAATGTAGGGGGGGCCAACGCAGTCCAATAAGTGTCAAGGAGGCATAATCATAGGACTATATGTTTTACCATGTTGGCAAAGTCCTGACCCATTTTGACAACATGTCCAAAAAGGCAGTCTTTTTCACACTACAACCTCTGAACAGATCTATCTTGGATGTCTCAACCATCGACGTCAGCCACTCAGAGTGCAAGTGAGGGGAGCGTTTAATCTGTTGCATTCATATTTGTCTCCTAGCTAACAAAATGTCATAGAATAAAAGAGATTTAGCAGACCCGGTGACTTGGTTGGTAAGTCCGAAAATTATAAGTACCAGGGCTATTTGGATTGGGACTCCCAGAATACCCTCCGTTATCCTACGAACTTCTTCCCAAAACAGAGCAATGGCCGGGCAGTCTTTAAACATATGTACATCTGAGGCTTCAGGTAGACCACACTTCCTGCAGCTGACCTGGGACCCATTTCAAAATCTAGACAACTTTAAAGGGGAGAGGTAGGCCCTATGGACATTGAATAAATTGTTTCTCATCAGCCAGGCAGGTCTAACTATGCTGAAAAGAGACTTGAATGAATTCTTTATTCCCAGCCTCTACTTTTCCCTTCAACATTGTCCTCCATCAAGTTGTGACACTGAGCAAATTCTCACCCAGCATGCTTGGCACTTAGAACAGAACTCAAAGAAGATGCTAAAGGCCTTGTGTGGGCCATTTGTTATGTTGGGCTCACTATCACAAATTTAACTAAGGTTCAGAACCCTAAGTGACCATCTCCTGTACCATGTTTGTCCTCACCGAACTTGGAGCCACTGGCCTGGTGTTGCTAGCACCTCTGGGTCACAAGATAAGCAACTTTTGATGTACTGTGAAAACTCTAACCCTAAACTCTGATACAAAACATGAGCTCTGGGAAAAAGCACAGAGAACTCTTAAAATGCTGAAGTCCTCCTGTTGCTCAGAGCTTATAGATGCTAAAGTAGTCCTATTCAGCCAGTCCTTGATTTTAGGCCTGTCCTCTAACGCATCTTCTTGATATATTTCCTGGAAATACTTAAAGAAGGCCTCACCAATTTCTTCATCCTAAAACAAAGCAGCTACTCCATATCCTGCAGCAATTTCCTTTATCTGGTTACAAAGTCTATCTGCTCTTGCCTTCCATGCCAACAACTTTCCAGCCCCTCCCCCATACTCAAAATGAGTGATCTTGCTTGCCTCCCATCTGCGCATAAGCCTTAATTGAAGGATACCCTCCAACTGCTCTCTTAATTTGCTAAGTTTATCTGAAGTTTCTGGTAATCCACTCGAAGTGGCCTCTCTATCTAGTTCAACTTCGGCGTCCTTCATTTCTGCCTCCAAAATGGCAATTTCTTCCCTATACTTTTTGTTTCTGAAACTCATCCTGCTAATAATAATACCACTCAAGAAGGCTTTGAGGTAATCCCAGACCACCGTAGTGCTTGCTGAACCCAGGTTGATATTTTACGGAAGATTTCAATTTCCTGGGCCAAAAAGGACATCTCTTCTTTCTCCAGAAGCATTGTTTGGTCGAAGGTCCAAAATTTAGACTGCTGGGGAGTTGCACTAATAGTACACCACAAAAAGGTGGTGCACTGTCAGTGCGTTCCCCTGAGTGCAGCCCTCTGGAAGGAGAAAAGAGAGTCCTATAAGCCCCCAGACATCCCCTTGCATGCAGGTAAAGTCACTCACTACACCCACCTGATTGGGGGGGTTCTAACCCGTCTTTAAAGTGCAGGTGGGTTGCTGCTTCCATAAAGATATACTGAAAGGCTTTAAAGCAACAACTCTGTACTTCACTAAATGGGTTACCCGCAGGGCAGCATGGGTTTGCGGCTGCCTTGGGGACAGCACATTAATTGTAAAAGGGCCGCTGTCCCTGTTTCCGACTGGTGTACTCGTTTAAACGTGTGCTGTGGTGCAAACAAGACCGATACGCCCTATCAGCATTAAGGGCTCTGAAGAAGATCTTGTCTGGTATCATGAATGGTGCAGGAAAAGTTTGCTGTACCCAACATCATCGCTGAGGAGGAACAACATCTTCCAACTTAACTGCTTGGATTTTTAAACTACAAAGATGTTCCTACAATGATTGCTAGTGGGCTGCTGCCCAACTGTCAAGGAAAGTGCATATAAAGTGCCCTCAACTCCATCACTGTAAATAGCTTGATGGACACAGATACCAGCGGAGCTTACTATAGTGTGTCTTGACCTTTGACCGAAATGCTGCCATTTTCTCAAGTTAACACTACACATGATAGCCTGATGAGGTTCCGCTGGCCCGTACTTATGCTGTTAACGATTCTTGAATTGAAGCTGCCAGCCAGCCCAAGCTGTCTAGTGCTGTTGATCTAAAGGTCCAACAACCTCTCTAGTATACGTGAGGAAAGTGGTGACTCTGCCTTATGCTGTCACTCCCTCACAATGCCTGGTTCACTTGTTTCCTCTTTATTGCCAGCCTCTACTTTTCCCTTCAACACTGTCCTCCATCAAGTTGTGACACTGAGCAAATTCTCACCCAGCATGCTTGGCACTTAGAACAGAACTCAAAGAAGATGCTAAAGGCCTTGTGTGTGCCATTTGCTATGTTGGGCTCAATATCACAATTTTAACTCAGGTTCAGAACCCCAAGTGACCCTCTCCTGTACCATGTTTGTCCTCACCGAACATGGAGCCACTGGCCTGGTGTTGCTAGCACCTCTGGGTCACAAGATATGCACCTTTCGATGTACTGTGAAAACTCTAACCCTAAACTCTGATACAAAACATGTGCTCTGGGGAAAAAGCACAGAGAACTCTGATATTAAAATGCTGAAGTCTTGTTGAGGTTGTCCACAATCTTGCTTCGCTATGTCGCATTTTTGGTGATAATTTTGGTAAGACCATGATCGGAGAACATGTTTCTGTGAACACATGAATTTAAAAAGATTGTATTCGTTTTAGAAATCATAAGGGGTATACTTGTATTGCATATTATATATTTATCTTCTCTTTGGTTTGCTTTTGAATGTTCTTAGTTTCAAGCTGTTCTAGCATGTTCTTCTATTAACAATTGTGACAGAGAATTCCAACTATATCGTGATAACTGTGAAAATATGAATCTACCCACCAACGCCATACTGCCTCTTTTGAGATAGGCCCTGACTTAATAATACAAGTACAAATGGTTTGAAGTTAAAGCTTTCCATCTCAGATGAAGTATCCAGTGTCCTAGCCAGTAGAGAACACAGGAAATGTGGCCTTTAATTTCTGCAGGTTGCACTAACCTTGTGCACAGGATTTAATGGGAGGGGTGTTATTTTCATATCTCTCCAGCTCCACCAGTGACCACATATATGGGAATATGATGATCAGTGGTAGAAGCAGGGTAAGGGATATGAAATAAGAAAGACAACAGTCACACAGTACTCCATTGCGTCTTTGAACTCACTCAGCTGGTCAATGATTGCATAATGTACTGAGTCCCTGCAAGGAAAAGTAATATCTTAACTGTCTTGTCATTCAAAGAGCTAAGCATAACTGTAATTCAGAATGGATATACGAAAACACTGCCTTTGTGAAACCAACTTTCTATACTTCAATATGGAATCTGAAAACAAAAATATATAAAAAATAAAATGGAAATATATATACATGTGCACTAGTATTCTCCCTATGCTTTGGATAACCTCCTCAAGCTTTGTCAGCGCACGTTCTTTTGAGGAAGAAGTTATAGTTTCTACTTTAGTTCTATAGGACGGCAAAACAATCAAACCTGTTAATATTATTTTTTTTCCTAATCTTAGCAATTGTGTATGCTTACTAAATATCCGATACCTTATAGATGACATTCTCAAATACATATGCAATAATCCAGTTATAGAGGTATCCCTGCTACTTTGCAGAGTTACCTTAGTATAATATGCTCCATTTTCAACAGTTCAAATACATGTTCAAGAGAAAAGGTCAGAGTTTGTTTTCATCAACAACATGACTACAACATACTTCTTGTTTATCCAATTGTCCATTCAAAACAATCCTTTAGAAAGCAGTGGATCTTTGCAAGGAAATTCGGAATCTGTGTATAGATCTTAGCAGCAGCAGCATTGCAGTACAGTTGCTAAGCAAAGGACGCTAAGAACGACAGCCAGCTGGGATTCACACTTCAGTGCCAGCAGGCTGCTGCGCAACCTATCCTGCAGCCATGCAGTCTCAGTCCACACAGAACCAGCTCTCCTTAATGTCCACCAGCTTTTCATTTGCTGACAGGATCCTGGAGTGAGTGGTTGAGAAGGACAGTCTCCTTGCACCATTAAGCAGCAGCAGTCCTTCAAACATCACTTCTTGACAGATATTGCTAGATGACTCCTACAACTTCACAAGTCAGTGGAAAAGCCTGACAAAATTGGGTCTGTTAATAGAGGCATGGCAGGAAAGGAATTCTAACCCCAATCAGTCCTGAATGGGGAAATGCGTAAAAGAGAAGTACAGCCCAGAGGCAATACAAGAGAATCAAGTCTAGCCTGACGAGGGGAGGGCTGCTTTCAGCTATTGCAATAGAATGACATAGCGGCAATAAATCTGTTTATTGTGATTAATGTCCCACAGTCTTTGTATCCCATGTATTTGTTAATCCAATCAATAGCCCAATTGAAGAGGAACAAATATTTTGACCTGCTACACCAATCACAGCCACCCCCTGTACCAGTGTAAGTAATTGAACCATATTTATTTTTTCTTATACAATGTTCTTCAAAGTCGGCCCTGGACGATCGGATCCATGCCAGATTTTTAAGATAGCTTCATTTATCTGAATGGGGATATGCTAAAACTCTGTCATGGATCTGGCCCTCCAGGACCGCCTTTGGGGAATCCTGATCCAAAGCCATTCCTGGTGCAAGCCAAACAACCACTGGATCCAACTCAATCGGCTTGAACCTTCCAGGGCCACCTTTATCGCCAGCAGATCCACCTAGAAGCAGTAACATCATCTCACCCTTCTGCTGCCTATTGTTATTATGATGAAGAAGAGCCTAGGACTGATCACTTGGAGTTAATTACAAAACCCAGTCATCAAGCTGAAGAAACAGAGATGATAAACCTGCAGATACTGTAATGGCCAGTGGCTTTGCTTTGACTCTTGCAGTACTCCATTTCATTCCGCTATACCTGTTATAGTAAAGTAAATTCACTGCTGGGGGGCGGAGCTTGCTGGAGTCCGAGATGGACGTGTAGCTCCCGTGCTCCGTCAAGCCATCTCAAAGATCCTACATTATCCTGGTCCCGCGTAGGCTGGAACCGACTACCATCCGACTGCTGCGGGAGGCACAGCGGTCCACTGCCTGCTGAGCTGAAAATTGAAGCTCTGTGTACCCGTTTGCGGCACCTGACTGTGGCGGATCCGGCGCTACTGGATGGCCTAGAAGCACCGGCCTTGCCTGCCGGAGTCCCCTACCAACATAGCATTGCATGCGGCACACGGGGCGGGGTCGTCCCGCTGACTCGGCGGAACTGGAAGCTGCATCGCGCCCGAGCCCGGCGTCCCCCGCTGTGTAGCCTGAGGTTGGCGGCGCTGCACCGGGGGTGCGGGTTGAGTGGGGGCTGCCCTAAGAACACTTGGGAGGGGGTGACGAGTGGTGGTCCGGACCAGAGCCAGGTGGTCGCGGTGCCCCCCCCCCCCTCCTCCTGATACGAAAAATGGGCATTGGGCGATGACAGCAGCGAGCTGGAGCAGCCACTTTGGGACACAGGAGCGCTGGGGGTGCGCTGATCACTGCATAGAGCTGAGGACTGCGGCCTACCTCCTTCATAACCTGCTGAAGTGGAGGAGGGTTCCAGTCCCCCCTATCTGATGGGGGGCACAACTGCCTTCGCACAACTGCCTGCGCACAACTGCCTTTGCACTTGACTGGCACGGCGGATTGACGCTGAGATCGCTTGGGGACTTTGATAAATCTACTTTTTCCAGCCTAGCCCTCTATTTGGCGAGGTGAGAAAGGGCGGCGATCCCTGCTGCCTGGCACAGCGTGGGCCCCTACGGAGGTGGTGAGCGATGCTCAAGCCTACACCCCCCCCCCCAATATGGGGAAAGCTGAACGCAACCAATCAAAGCTCCCTTTCACCCAGACGCGGAGCAAAGATCAGGACGGTGGTGCAGGTGGCGGAGGGGAGCCGGCTGCCACGATGTCGGAGCAGGATAGGGACTTACGCAGCATACTGAGGTCCATGGAGAAAGGGCTGCAGGAGGGCATATCTATGCTGGGGGCTAAAATGGACGCACTCACATACCGGCTGGACAGAATGGGAGAAAGACTGGACAAGCACGCGGAGAGGCTGGACATGTCGGAACGGCGGCTGACGAAAGGGGAGGAAGCGCAAACTACTCTGGACACGCACCATAAGCAGCTGGACAAGGTCCTGCAGATTCTCCAGGACAAGACAGAAGATTTGGAGGCCCGATTGCGCAGATGCAACGTGCGCATTCTTGGCCTGCCCGAAAAGACCTCGACGGGTAAGATGGAGCCCTTCATAGAGCGCTTGTTGGTCACACTACTGGGAGCCGAGATCTTCTCCGCCACCTTTATTGTCGAACGGGCCCACCGCGCGCTTGCCCCGCGCCCTAAACCTGGTGCTTCCCCGAGGCCCATAATTGCTAAACTGCTCAATTACAGGGACAGGGACGCTACCCTCCGCGCTGCTAGAGAAAATCAGACTCTCTCTTACGAAGGATCCACTATTTCTTTGTACCCTGATTTCACGGCGAAGGTGCAGGAAGCTAGGAAGCACTTTGTTCCCATGAAAAGACAGCTACGTGACATGGGGCTGGACTACGCCATGTTATATCCGGCCAAGCTTAAAGTAAACAGGAACGGTCAGTCACACATCTTCACTGAGCCAAAGGTGCTACAGAAAGCTCTAAAAACCTGGTCATCGGAACAGAGAAAAACCCCAGATCGAGTCTTACTAGATGAGGCTGCAGGCGGCGGCCTTGATGAACAGGACTGAACACTATTGGAGGTGAAGCTCCTCCGAGTTGGTTTTATCAGTGCGGTGCAACCAGCAGTCGGCTGGCGTGACAGGGAGGTGAACTATGGAGGTTGAAGCTTCGACCTTTCGCAACGGTCTGTAGCAACCTCTGCCCGCACGTGGTAACACCTAACATGGGTTTGTTGTTTGGGGAGGAGGGGGGTGGAAGGCTTGGATCTTGGGGAGTATCATCACGTCCTAGTTGGGGGTGGTTGCTGTGGGAGGGGTGGGTGGTGAGGAAGGTTCCGCCATTCTTGTTGTCTCAAAATGGTCTCTTGAGGCATGTTCCTGGTTGAGGGGGGGCTGGGCGGGAGGGAGGGGGGATTGCTTACCTGAGTTTCAGTTGTTGTTTGATTGTGACGACCAGCATGTGCAAATTCAAACTGGTGTCTACACCCTTGCTTGGTTTCCCCTGTTTGCTGACCCTATGGTGACCACGCAGAACACTAATAGCGTTGCGAGTGCTGGGGCGGGCAATAGGGGCATCAGGGCCCTAACTTGGAATGTACGGGGGCTGAATGACCACCGTAAGCTGCGCAGAGTGCTGAATTATCTCACAAGACACCGCATCGATATTGCCCTGCTCCAGGAAAGAGACCTACCTGCGCACAGCCCTAGGTTGGGCGATAGGGGACATAAAGGACACATTAATGCTGCCGGCTTTACTGCGCATGCACAGGGGGTACTAACGTGGGTGAACCCCAAGTCTGACATAGCGCTCACACAGCTTAGAGCAGATCCGGAAGGCCGCTATGTAATTTTGAGAGCGGTTGGCAGGGGTGTGGATGCGCTTATAGTCAACTTGTATGGCCCGATTTATGACAGCCCTGAGTTTTACGCCAGGTTTGTGGAGACGGTCCGGGGTCTTCCTGGTTCCGCTGCCCTTTGGGGAGGGGATTTCAATGTGGTCCGAAACCCTGCTGTGGACCGATCTTGTGCCCCCACCCCCCGCCAGCAGTCTAAGGCAGCCAGGGAACTTGATAGACTGCTCATTAGCGACAACATGTCTGACATTTGGCGCAGCTTACACCCCGCGCAGGGAGGATACACACACTATTCGGCATTTCACAACATCTCGACGCGCATAGATTACTGGCTGGCCTCGACAGACCTGTTCCTGTGGGTGCGTGGCTGTCAGGTACTGCCGCGCACGCTCTCTGACCACTCCCCCGATACTGCTTGAGCTGTCGACCCCTGGTACGGCCATCCCCCCATTCTTGTGGCGCTTCCCGCCGTATACTCTAGTTGTCAGGACTTGCCGAGATGCGCCACCTAAAACATGAACTACATCACCCAGAATTCTAGTGTGGGGGCGGGGCACCATAAAAGACAGGGCGGCCCTTTTCACGTTGTTCGTGATTTTGTGTTTCTCCCGTGTTTGGGAGATACTGGAGTAGAGAACTGCAGGTTAATCCTGGTTAAGGAGACTTGGGATTTTGGAGTACTCGTTTGGCGCTTAGCGCGAAGAACAGCTGGTTTAGCGCGAGGTCGGCGCATTTGTTTGTTTCCCTCGGAGCGCGAGGTTCGGCGCCCAAGACCTTTCACCGGCAGTGTGGGCTCGGCGTTTCCAGGATATTTCGATCCCCCGAGGATTAGTCAGCGCTACAGTACCGTGAGTAATAGAGCAAGAACGCGTGCAGCTAACGCGTCCGTTGTTAAAAGACTGTGTTGTATCCTGACTCAGGCGGACTGGCCCTGAAGCCTAAGAAGTAAGGCGCTATATTCGTGGGAGTGAATTTAAGGATTGATTGCCCCTTAGAGAACGGAGTACGACGGTTTGATCTTTCTGCGTACTTCCGTTACGAAGAAAGACACTAGTGCTTATTAAGGCAAGTGCCAAAGCGGAAGGTAGTGGGGGGAGATCCTACACCTTTCCGTATTTGGAGCTGGACAACCAGGAAAGCAGGGATTGAATTTGAGAGCGGAAGACAGTAGTATTGAGGCTACGTCTTACCGTGTCATTCAAGTACCGTTTGGAGATTTTTGTACATATGCAAACAAAAACATTTGAGGAAAAGGATTGTAACGATTTTTCACTTAGGGTTTGGGGATATTCACTTGGTTATAATTTGGACACTCGTCAATGCAAGGCAGGGTAGGTTCATCACAGTGACCAGTATTATATGTTGAATCAGGAATTGGCTGGACCCTAACTGTGTTTGTGTTCTCTAGGGACTAGTGTGGTGAACATCAACATTGAGGAATACAGGGAGAAGGAGGAGAATTCTTCTTTTCATAAAGGTGAATAGATACACATGCTCAGTAAGGTCGAGAGAGTGTAGGGATGCAAGGAGAATACGAATAACCTGTATTATTGTTTTCTTGTCTTTCCAGCTATCCCTTCCCTGCAGCCCCCTTCCGTCCCCTCCTTGTTTGTTTCCTGTTTTTTCCCTCGCCTTATCACTCGAACACGCTGTGTTGTTATTACGGGCGTGTTGGTGAGATAGGGAGGTGGAGTCATATGTGCATCAACCGGATCAGGCAGCGTGGAGTCTGACAGAATCACGAACCCACGAATTGCATTCTGCCGGGTTCGGTCAGTGTACATATGGCCACCTTGGATGATGTGTTGAGGGCATTGGTTTTGGTTCAACAGGAATTGGCTTCTTCCAAAGCTGAGGCAGTGGCTCTTAAAGATAGGGTTGAACAACTATCTAAGAACCCTTTTTCATCTGGCTCTTCTCAGATCCAGGTTACGATTCCTCCCCCTATTCCCTTGGCCACCCCTGAACGTTATGGGGGGGATCCCCAAAAGACGCAAGCCTTTATGACCCAAATAATGCTTCACTTCTCATGCAAACCAGCTTCATTCCCTACTAATCACTCCCGGGTGGCGTTCGCTATATCATATCTGGTGGGGGATGCAGCCAATTGGGCGGTTCCGCTGGTAAAGAGAGATGATGCCATGTTATCAAACTGGACAGCGTTTAGGGAAGAGTTCGAAAAAGTATTCGATAGAAGGGCCACCAATTTCAGTGCTGATAAAGAGTTGCTATCTTTGAGACAAGGAAGGAGTGATTTGATTACCTATTTAACAACCTTCAACAGGTTGATAGCAGAAACGGAATGGCCCGAGGGAAAAAGGATGTCCTTATTTTATCAGGGGTTGAGAAATGAGTTGAAGAACGCGGTGGCCTACATAGATCCTCAACCCACTACTTGTGTAGATATGGTGAATTTGGTCCTGAGGTTAGATGGTAGGCTAACTGAGCTGAGTGGGGATAGAAGAAAATGGGACAGGGGTTACAATAGCATAGGGAGTTCCCCTCCTATGGCTTTAGAGGCATCAGCAGAAGAGGCAGAACCTATGGAACTAGGAGCTGTTAGATCCACTCTGTCCTATGAGGAGAAAGAAAACAGAAGAGTACATGGTCTTTGTATGTACTGTGGCAAGAAAGGGCATTACGTGCGTGAATGCCCTTCTAAGCCCCAAAACTCCTCTAGTTGGAACAAGAACAAAAGGATAGCTGTTTCCAATATGGGAAGGGAGACAGACAACTTGTTAGCACCTTCCTCCATAGAGAAAGTGATACCTGATTGGAGACTCACGTCCCTATCTTCACCGGGTATAGGCGTGAAGGAGTCACACCTGGTTCTTAACATGTCCTTAGAGTATAAGCAAAAGAGTCATCCGGTTAGGGTTATGCTGGACACAGGAGCCACAGGCAATTTTATTGATAATGGGTTAGTGTCTCGCTTAGCTATACTCAGAGTCCCTAGAGATATACCAGAGGAGGTTTTGGCGGTAGATGGACAGCCTATAAAATCAGGTCTAGTAGTGGAGAAGACAGCTGAGGTAATATTGTCAATAGATGTGTCAGAAGGGAGACATATGGAAAAGATAACGTTGAACATCATAGAAGCGCCCCAATACGAGATCATATTGGGGATGCCGTGGTTTACGTACCACAACCCTTCTATAGATTGGAAAACCCGAACAGTTCAGTTTTTGTCTGGGTATTGTCAGGAACATCTGGTGTCTTATGCGTCATCACCTTTAGCGGTAGTCGCATGTCAGTTCAAGGTGGCCACGTTGGCAAAGAAAGAGGCGGTCACCGTTCGCAATAGGTTGAGTAGTCTGAATACAGACACATTCATTCATCAAATGCTGCCAAACAAGGAGGGAGTGGGCGACAAACAGTCTATCATTCCTACTGGGAGGGTTAACCACATGAGGAGTGCTGAGAGGTCTAGTAAGAATGAGTGGCGTAGTCCCCCTGGAATGTTCCCCTTCCTTGCTAATTCCGGAATTGATACCAATAACTTGCCTGTTGTTATCCCTTTTGATCTCCAATTTCGGCCTGTTGGTCAGGAAAAGGAGTTGTCTGTTCGTCAAAGATTTCCTGTTAAGTCTGGCCCTAGAAGGCGCTAGGGAGGGGGGCATTCTGTCAGGACTTGCCGAGATGCGCCACCTAAAACATGAACTACATCACCCAGAATTCTAGTGTGGGGGCGGGGCACCATAAAAGACAGGGCGGCCCTTTTCACGTTGTTCGTGATTTTGTGTTTCTCCCGTGTTTGGGAGATACTGGAGTAGAGAACTGCAGGTTAATCCTGGTTAAGGAGACTTGGGATTTTGGAGTACTCGTTTGGCGCTTAGCGCGAAGAACAGCTGGTTTAGCGCGAGGTCGGCGCATTTGTTTGTTTCCCTCGGAGCGCGAGGTTCGGCGCCCAAGACCTTTCACCGGCAGTGTGGGCTCGGCGTTTCCAGGATATTTCGATCCCCCGAGGATTAGTCAGCGCTACAGTACCGTGAGTAATAGAGCAAGAACGCGTGCAGCTAACGCGTCCGTTGTTAAAAGACTGTGTTGTATCCTGACTCAGGCGGACTGGCCCTGAAGCCTAAGAAGTAAGGCACTATATTCGTGGGAGTGAATTTAAGGATTGATTGCCCCTTAGAGAACGGAGTACGACGGTTTGATCTTTCTGCGTACTTCCGTTACGAAGAAAGACACTAGTGCTTATTAAGGCAAGTGCCAAAGCGGAAGGTAGTGGGGGGAGATCCTACACCTTTCCGTATTTGGAGCTGGACAACCAGGAAAGCAGGGATTGAATTTGAGAGCGGAAGACAGTAGTATTGAGGCTACGTCTTACCGTGTCATTCAAGTACCGTTTGGAGATTTTTGTACATATGCAAACAAAAACATTTGAGGAAAAGGATTGTAACGATTTTTCACTTAGGGTTTGGGGATATTCACTTGGTTATAATTTGGACACTCGTCAATGCAAGGCAGGGTAGGTTCATCACAGTGACCAGTATTATATGTTGAATCAGGAATTGGCTGGACCCTAACTGTGTTTGTGTTCTCTAGGGACTAGTGTGGTGAACATCAACATTGAGGAATACAGGGAGAAGGAGGAGAATTCTTCTTTTCATAAAGGTGAATAGATACACATGCTCAGTAAGGTCGAGAGAGTGTAGGGATGCAAGGAGAATACGAATAACCTGTATTATTGTTTTCTTGTCTTTCCAGCTATCCCTTCCCTGCAGCCCCCTTCCGTCCCCTCCTTGTTTGTTTCCTGTTTTTTCCCTCGCCTTATCACTCGAACACGCTGTGTTGTTATTACGGGCGTGTTGGTGAGATAGGGAGGTGGAGTCATATGTGCATCAACCGGATCAGGCAGCGTGGAGTCTGACACTAGTAGCATTTCGGGAAGAACTCCATGAGGCGATCAAAACATTTTTTGAGGTGAACATTGGGTCTGTGGAAAGCTTCCAAACTGTGTGGGAGGCATTTAAGGTCTACATCAGGGGAATTGCCATGAGCAAGCATTCTGGGGTCCTTCGCTCCATTCGAAATAGGCTAGCCAATCTGGATCGGCAAATAGCAGACTGTGAGATGAGGCAGGCGACTGGGAACGCAGATGAGGTCAGGGAAGTCATGAGGACGCTCCTGGCCGAATACCAGGCTGAGGCTGACGCGGAGATTAAGCACCTGGGCAAGTACGCCACTGCCAGAGTCGATGGCGAGAAGGACAGGCCGGGGGGATGTCCGGGCGAACATGGCTAAACAACAGCGCAGGAAAGTTACAATTACTGAAATTAGATCAAAGAAAGGGTGCGTTACTCACCGGGGAAGAGGAGATTTCACAGCGATTCAGTTAATACTACTCTGACTTATACAGGTCAAAGTCATCGGGGGATGACGCCAACATACTAGACTATTTGGACCATATAGAGCTACCATTCCTATCCAATGCACAGAGGGAATTCCTGATGCACCCCATTGAACATGACGAAATCAGAGAGGCTCTGGGCGGAATGAGGGCGGGTGGTGCCCCGGGGGAGGACGGTCTGACAGTTACCTTTTATAAAGCGTTCCTGGACCTGCTGCTCCCACAACTATAGGCACTGTTCGCAGACTTGGGGGAAACGGGGCACATGCCTATGTCAATGAGAGAGGCCCTGATTGTCACCATCCCTAAGCCGGGCAAACCCACGGACGATTGTAGCTCGTACCGGCCTTTGTCGTTGCTCAAGGTGGATACTAAGATTTATGCCAAGGTCTTGGCAACCAGATTGGTGCTGTTGGCCCCGGTGTTAGTGGCACCGGAACAAGCTGGGTTCATGTTGGGTGGGAACATCACATACAATCTGCGCACAGCCTTCGGGGTTCTCCAACACACTCACCCAGAGACAAGGGCACTAGCGGTGTTTCTAGACATGGAGAAAGCCTTCGACTCTGTGGAGTGGCCTTTTCTTTTAAGTTTGAAAAGCTTTATTGAGTAAATAAAGACAATGTAAAACATCAGTACAACTGCAAAAAGATAAAATACAGTATAAGAAGAAACAAAAGTAAACCTTGCGTGTATAAATAAAGACCTCAAAGAGGTAAAGAATATACCAAGGGAAAATGCTTTTATAACTTTTAGAATTTTGGGGAGGGAAAAGAAAGAAGAAGAAGGAAAAGAGAGAGAGGGGAAGGAGGAAAGGGAGGGGAAAGAAACATCAATAATAGAGCAATAATAAAGCTAATACATAATATAATTATATTAATAGTATGTAAAAAAAAACATCATATAGCAGACAAATGAATATGAAGCTAAATGGCACATCTGGATAGGTAATCTGTTAAAGGGGACCATAATAAATCACGTTTAATCAGAAGGGAGGTAGAAGAGGCACATGCACGATCTAATCTATGGTGATAACATATTAAATTCCACCCTGCAGCATATTCGACATTCTTGATATCTTTCCAATTGGTAGTAATGATTTGAAAAGCAATAGCAATACATAAGTCAATGAATTTGCGAGTAAAAGGTGGAACAATCCAGACTGGAGCCAAACCACCCAGAAAAACCAGAGAAATATCAAAGGGTATATTATTAGATAAAATTTTGTTCAGGGAAGACCAAATTCGTGACCATAACAGTTGTACCTTAGGGCATAAAAAGAACATATGTTTAAAATCACTTGTAATACAGGAACAGGACCAACATTTTTTGGAAACTATTAGTTTAAATTTAAAAAGATCACAAGGAGTGTAAAACAATCTATTGTAAAAATAGTATAAGGTCTGCGTGGTACTAGCGGAGCGGGAAGTTGAATGGAATTTAGACCAAATTGAATCCCAGGTGGACTCGAGGAAGGTTTGGCCAAGGTCTAATTCCCAAGAAAGTTCAAGTTTTGTTTTGGACCACACTAAAGGTGAGGGAGAAAGTAATTTATAAATGGCTGAGGCTTTGAAGGGAATGTGAAAATTAGGAGGGGAGGATAAGAGAGGAGGAGTGCTGGAAGTGGGTGCATCCTGTATGATAGTGGAGTGTAGAGAAGGAATAAGTGTGAGAAACTGTGAAGAGAATTTATTGGAGATACCAAAAGAATCACAAAGTACCTGAAAAGTCGCTAGAGAATTATTAAGAAGAAGATGTCTATAAGTAAGGATTCCTTTATCAATCCATTCCTTCCAAAAAAGGGCACGGTTGCGAAATTTAAGAGATTTATTGTACCACAATGGGGTATTCAAGTGAAGAGTAGAGGACGAGGAAAAGGAGTGGAAAAGAGCAAGTACAAGGGCTTTTGAATGTTTGAAAATAGGCGAAGAAAATTTTGAAGGTGGCTGAGTAAGGTTAGAAGCGGTGAGATGAGAGAAAGGGGAGATTTGTGCTGATTCTAAAGAGCTCCAGGACGTAATAAGCGGCGGAGGAGAGTCAAGTAAAAAAGACCAGATTTGCTTAAGGGAAAATGCAGAATGAAAGCGTGAAATGTTTGGAAAATTGACACCACCGAGATGTTTAGGCTGTTGAAGACGGGATAAAGCAACTCTGGCTTTACGATTATTCCATAAAAATTTAGAGAAGAGACTGTTGATGGACTTAAAGAAGAAATGAGGAAGGGGAATGGGAAGAATAGAGAGATAGAAATTCACAATAGGAAGGAGCATCATTTTAATAGTAGAGAGACGACCACACCAAGAGAGAAAAAGAGGAGACCAGCGATCAATAAGTGAAGAGAGTTTTTTAAGAATATCAGAATGATTGATTCTAACAGTCTTTCTAGTGGAGTTAGCATAAAGAACAGCAAGACACTTGATATGGCTAGAGGTCCATTGGAAACCAGAACCATGAAACATATGTGGGAGACAAAATTTATTGAGAGGGAGAACTTCTGTTTTGTCGATGTTCAATTTATATCCAGAAACAGAGGAATAGTCGTGTAGCAAAGAAAAAAAGCGGGAAGGGAGACCGAAGGGTTAGAAATGTAAAGCAAAATATCATCCGCATAGGCGGTGAACTTAATTTCCACATCCTTAAAAATGAAACCAGAATAAGAAGAGGATTGACAAATCTTCACGAGGAAGGGTTCCAACGCCAAAATGAAAAGAAGAGGGGAAAGAGGACAACCCTGTCTGGTACCTCTATGAAGGGGAACGTATTTGGACTGCATACCGTTGATCCAGATAGAGGTAGATGGAGCGGAATAGAGGAATTGGACATATTTAAGGAAAGTGGGGCTAAAGCCGTGCCAACGCAAAGCACCAAACATGAAGTCCCACTTAACCCGATCAAAAGCCTTCTCAGCATCAAGAGTAATTGCAGCAAGTGGAGTATTCATTTTAGCGGAGAGGTGAATAATATTGAGAAAAGTCCTAGAATTATCGGTGATGGATCTACCTTTAACGAAACCGGATTGATGGATATTAACCAGTTCAGGAATAATGGAATTGATGCGAAGAGCCAAGAGTTTCGCAAAGATCTTGCAGTCAGTATTGATTAAAGAAATAGGCCTGTAATTCTTGCACAAGGAGGGATCTTTATCTTTTTTGGGTAAAAGGACAAGCATAGCCTGTGTGAAAGAACCTTTGGACTCACCGGTGATGAAAAAGTGATTGAGCAACTGGAGTAAATAGGGAATTAAAACAGATTTGAAATGAAAAAAAAGCGAACTGTAAAACCATCGGGACCAGGAGTTTTATCTTTGGGTAAGAGGGAGAGGGCAGCAAGAATTTCCTTTTCTGAAAGTGGAGCATCAAGAGAAGAAAAGTCAATCAGCGGAGTGGAGGGTTTGGGAATTGACTGAAAAAAAGCATCTAATTGATCAGTAGAGGGAGTGGATTCAGGGGTGTAAAGAGAGGAATAGAACTGTACAAAGCAATCGAGGATTTTAGCATCAGAGGAGTGAATAGAACCTTGTGGGTCCTTGATGGAGACTATTTTAGATTTTTGTTTTTTGATTTTAAGATAATTCGCAAGAGCTCTACCGGCTTTATTACGACCACCGTAAATTTTTGCATTAAATTGGAGAAGTTGATTAGAAGCAGAGTCCCAGGTGTGTTTATTAAACTGCATTTTAGCGGGATGAGAGAAGATAAAGAATCGGGGGAATTGGAGGTATAATAGAGATGTTCAAGCTCTTTAATGCGTGTAAGAAAGGAAGAAGCTTGGGAAAGTGTTTTCTTCTTTTTGCGTAACACATAATCGATAATACAGCCACGAGCAGTAGCTTTAAAAGCATCCCAAAGGAAGTGAAAATCAGAGGAAGTGTGAGAATTATTAGTAAAGAACTCATCCATAAATTGAGTGAAGTGTGTTGTAAAGGCAGGATCCAGTAAAAGGGAATTATTAAAACGCCATCGGGAAGACTGAGGTGTAGGGGAAGGGTAGTCCATATCCATAATAACGGGGGCATGGTCAGAAATGAGGATGGAGCCTATTTCGGAATTAGTCATGAATTGAAAAGCGTGATGTGTTAGAAAGATATAATCAATACGGGAAAGGGAAGTATGCACAGGAGAAAAGAAAGAAAATTCCAGGGAGTCAGGATGAGAGATTCTCCAAGAATCTATGAGACCTCTGGAGGAGATGGATTTATGGAAGGATTTCTGCATTTTATTAGGAACATAACGCGTTTGTGATTTGCGATCCAAAAAAGGGTCCATCAATTGATTGCAGTCCCCCCCAACAATCATGTCCTCACTAGCATTGGAGGAGAGGAGGGAGGAAAAATCATGCCAAAAGGAGGGATCAATGCCATTCGGACCATAAACATTACAAAGGGAGAGATGAACATTATTTACAGTACAGTCTAGGAACAACCATGTACCATCAGCATCAACAGTTTCTTTTTGTATTTGAACAGATAAAGTCTTATGAAAGAGTATAACCACACCATTTTTATGATTAACAGCAGGAGAACAGAACACTTCGCCAACCCATTGTCGACGTAACATTGACAAATCTTGTGTAGAGAGATGTGTCTCCTGAAGAAAGGCAATTTGACATTGCAACCGGGCAAGGTGGGATAAAACACGCTGTTTCTTAATAGGGTTCCGAAGACCCTTAACATTCCAAGAAATGAATCGGAAACCTTTCATGAGGAGAGAGTAAAAGAGAAATAGGGAAAGGAAACAAGACAAGTAAGAGGAGAAAATAGACAAAGGAATAATTCGAAGAAATGAGTAGCATACAAAGTAGGAAGGAAGACTAAATAGGTAAGAGAGCAAGCAAAATGGAAATAGGAAAACCAATGAAAACAAAGCAGGAGTAGCAGATAAACGTGCAAAACGAGGAAATATATACGAAAGAGGAAAAGAGTGGAGAATTTATTGCCATAGTGCCAGAGTGAGAAGAGGGAAGAAGACAAGAAAAAACCTAAAAGAGAAGGAATAGTCCAGAATGAAGAGCAGTGGAAAAAAAGAAAAGAAGAGAACAAGGGAAAGAGAGATAGAGAGAGGAGGGAAAGAAGAGAGGGAATAAGAAAGGTGGAAAAGGGAGGAGAAACCTCCCGAGAAAAAAGATAGGAAAGAGAGGATGGCCAAAAGTCGGAGAACTTTAGCCATAGATTGTGCACAACGAGAACAGAACGAACAATAGAGTGAGAGCGGGAGCAGCAAAGAGAGACAGCCACATAAAATAAGAATAATGCGGGAATCTGGACTCAAAGAAAAGCTAGAAGTAAAAGAATAACAGAAAATAGGAAGAGAGACCAGGCCTGACAATTTAATACAAATGAAGGAGACTTACCAAACAACCATGAAGGAGGACGGCATACTGGGGTAAAACAGAGACAATCAAATAGCGACACAACAAAACGGAGGAAGGGAGAGGCCAACAAACCAGGACCGGAACACCCAACCTAAAAAACAAGAAGGGAGCAAAACATCACGTTATGAGAAGAAAAGGAAACGGGCCACAACAAAATAGAATCAACAAAACAAAAACAAGAGAAACATTAAGAGCCACTGTGGTCCATGTTGTCCACCCTATGTGTGTCGATGAACTTGCGAAGGTCTGCAGGATCGTCGAAGCTGTAGGACCTTTCCTTGTATGTAACCTTGAAAAAGCATGGGTGAATGAGTCCATATCTGGCATTCATAGCACGAAGTGTGGGTCTTAAGTCCAAAAATTCCTTGCGACGGTCGGCTGTCGGCTTTGATACATCCTGGGTGAAAAAAGTTTATAACCAGACCACACTAGCTGCTTATGTTGTTTAGCAGAATGGAGGACTTCCATGAGGTCAGAGTAAAGAAGAAAGTTCGCAATTATGCCCCTGGGCTTCGAGGAAGCAGAAGAGTGTTTAGGACCAAGGCGGTGTGCTCTCTGTATGTTAACGTCCAGATGTTTAGGGATACCTGTGATTGGCAAAACTTGAGATTTCAGAAAGGCGATGATGTCAAACCCCTCTGAATTTTCTGGAACACCATAAACACGCAGGTTGTTGTGCCTATTTCTATTTTCCAAATCCTCTGTGGCTTTTTTAAGTAGCACCACTTCCTTAGTGAGACTTTCGATCTTAGCAGCAACATCTTGAACATCACTAATCTGTTGTTCAACATTAGTCACTCTTTTGTCTAAGGAAGACCATTTTTCGTCGATTCTCTGTAATGTGATAGTAGTGTCCGCCATAAAGGCCTAATAAGGCGAAGTTCCTCCATAATATCCTCAAGCGTTATGGGGAGAGGAGACTTGGAAGGCGAAGGAGGATCTTTCTTGATGCGTTTACTGGTGTTAGCAGACTCTTTGCGAGACACAGGAGTCGCAGATGAGGCCTTAGAACTCTGCGCGTGCTCCATTGTGAAAAAGGCAGAATTATTTTTTTTTTTTTAAAACCACACAGAAATGCGCTTTTGCTGAAAGCGACAAGAGAGCCACTGAAAAAAGATTACATTGAAAGCAGTCAGAATTAGGCGTGTAGGCAAAGAAGGCAGGTAACAACTAAAGGAGGGCCAGTGACGGGATTGCTCTAATCCATAAGCTCAATAAACAAGAGCAGCAAAGTCAGCAGACGCAATACCCAAAACAGACAAAGGAGCAGATAAATGTGGCATGCAGAGACCATGGAGCAATACTAAGTGGAGGAAATGAGAGCGTGGCCACATAAGTGAGAGAAGAACAGCTTCGATGACATGCAGCTTCAGACAAAAATAAAGTTAATAGACAAAATGGCGGCCATTATCCTGACTGGCAGATCCTCACAGGGAAAGCAGAGGTTAATATCCAAAAACTGAAGAGGCAAACATGTCCAGAGGAAGTATGGTGCTCCACATGACAAGTCCACCAGTTAAAGATAAGAAAAACGTGCCAGAATAAGCTAATTAGCTTAAAACGAAATTCGGGGCCAAAAAAAAAGATATGAATAAAAATCAAAATGGCGGCCGGAATTTGATTAGGCACATAAAAGCATTTTTTCCACTGAAAAACGAAGCGTGGAAGTCAAAAAGCATACCCTCATAATCAGGGAGACTTCCGACGCTGGAATCGGCGTCCAAATTGCAGATTTGCCGCTTCTGTGAGATCCTTTGTGCGCGAAGCGCCGCAGCTGTTGCGGAGCTCACGGAGGGGCGGCCATCTTGGCTGCTGCGTCCCGCGCTCTCTGGAGTGGCCTTTTCTGAGAGCAGTCCTTGCAAGATTTGGACTCGGCCCGGTGTTCCTGCAATGGGTGGCATCGCTCTATCATAGCCCGGCAGCCCGTATTAAGATAGGCAATTTTGTCACAGACCCGATACAAATCAGTAGGGGCACTAGACAGGGTTGCCCACTGTCGCCCACGCTCTACGCGTTGGTTGCGGAGCCATTGGCGAGGGCTATGAGGGAATACCACTCCCACAGAGGGCTCCAGTTCCCCTCCTATCAACTGGTAATATCCACTTATGCTGAGGACACCCTGCTCTATGTCAGGGAGCCCGAGAGGAATTTAGCTCCACTGCTCCGCGAGGTGGTTCGATATGGTGCGATTTTCAGACTGTCCGTAAACTGGTCTAGTCCATTGCGTTCCCTATAACCCCAGCCACGGAGTTCTTTGACATGGAATTCCCGTTACAGTGGACCACTGATCCTATACGCTACCTGGGTATACAGGTGCACACCGACTCGGAGATGGTCTTCCGGGAGAATTATGGCAGAGCCATCACACGCCTCGAAGACAACGTGGCCACTTGGACGGGTTTGCCCCTCTCTTTGATGGGAAGAATTTCACTCATGAAGATGGTGGTCCTGCCCCAGCTGTTGTTTCTCTTTACGAACATACCGATGGTACAGCCCAGGTGTTTTTTTTTTCGCCTGAACTAGCTGATGGTGGAGCTGGCCTGGGCTGGCAGGCCACCGCGGGTGCGTTGGAAAACCCTTATACTGCCGTATAACATGGGTGGTCTGGGTGCTCCCGACTTCGAATTATATTATCGTGTAGCACAGGGGGCGCAACTCCATAGCTGGATACACAACGATAGCATGGCACCCTTCATTAAGATGGAAGCTCTATTCGCTGCCGCTCCCAGCTGTGGTTTTTGGGAAAGCTGACCGGCGCACTGGACTGCTAGATTCCCTCAACTCGCCTCGACATGCTTGGAATGCCCTACTACAACTCCACGCGGGGGGCTTTGTTGTACTCCCCGTTGAAGCCGGTCTCGTCGGCGGCATGGCTAGCCCCGTGCAGAGATAAGGGGGTGATTGCTGCATTAGAGGCCATGGACTTTCACAGGATCGGGGACATGTTCTTTGACAGAACCCTAAAAACTCTGGCGGATGTGTCCACACAGGAGGAGAGGCCTACGATGCTTCAGAGCTTTCAATACGAATTGCATAAACCCCCTAAAATTTTAGAACTCTCGCACGTAATAAAGGCGGAAGCCCCGCATAAGTTGGTGTCCGCTTTGTAGAGGATCGCCATGGTGGAAAGAGAGGCGGGCACAACAGGGCACGCATTGACTGGCAGCGGAATCTGGGCATTATTATTGAAGATGAGATGTGGTGGTATTGCTGCAGCAGCACGAGATCGGTCTCACTAAACGGCCGGCACAGGTTGGTGCCCTTTAAATACTTAAATAGAGTGTATCATACACCTGAGAGATTACATCGCTTTGGACTGCGCAAAAGCGCATCGTGTGAGAGATGCGCGATGCCAAGTGCTGGATTCCTGCTCTTGGCTTGGGAATGCCCGGGAGTACAATCTTTTTGGGGCAAGGTATTCCGTGAATTGAGTAACACACTTGAGTCAGAAGTCACGCCGTCCCCGGCGCTGGCGCTGCTTGGTTACTCCAGGTCCCTACCCAAAGCGCAGCGCAGGATAGTGGAAATGGGCCTGCTGTTGGGCAAGAGGCGCCTAGCGATGTGTTGGATGAGAGGGCCCCTGCCAACATTAGATAACTGGGCAAGGGACTTGACATATTGCTGCACAGAATCTGAGAACCATAGCGAGCTACTACCGCTCAAGAGCAGGCCAAAAAGCTTTTGAGGGCTGTATCTGGAGTACAGAAGAGGACGGAGGTCTGCGGAAGGTGCACGTGTAGCTGAGGATGGACGGGCTTCGTCCGTCCCCCCCTCAACCCCTCTCCCCCTCCCTTACTCCTCGCCTCTTTCCCAGTGAAGCGGAATTTTTGCAGGCACGCTCTGCCTAGATGCACAATGTTAGTTGGACAGATGGGTGCTGTTGGCCCCGAGCCCGCGTTGACTGGCACTTACCACCGGCAGTTGGGTTGCTATGAAGTACATCAGCAAGTTAGGTTGTATGGTGTGTACGATGAGTCATGTAGGTAGGTCACACGTTCCTCTTGGGGGTTGTTTATATAAAAATGTGATGTTACATCCACAGTTTGCTGACACTGAACTTTACATGTCACAGTAATAACGGCACGGCATTACACTGCTCACTATTTTCACGCCGCCCGACCTCCGGGATGTGGGCTTAATGGCTGTGTGCTATGCTACGTGATTGTATCCTCTGGTCCTGCTCTACGCAGGACGAGGTGTATTATATCTGCTATAGTGCATCACAATGAAAAATAAATTAAAAAATAAATAAAAAAAGAAATTCACTGCTAGATGAATGATTGGCTGATTCAGCGTTTTACATCTCTTCGCTATCAAGCAAAGAAGAAAGTGAAAAGTAATTTTGCATTAATCCCTGCTTCAGAGGAGAGAAATTGAGGAGCAATGCCAGACTGGAAATCAAAATCAGTCCTGACACACTTTATCAAACCATGATTAGAATGGAGTCCTGAGGACATGGTTGGGTCATGCTCTGAAAAAGTTCCTATCCTGCAGGCTGTCTTGGAAATGCCAGAGTGACAAAATGACTAAACAACCAGAAAGCCAGTACTGCAATCTCTATTTGAAAGAAGTTTCCTAAGCGCAAAGAGTTAAACTGAGTGCGGGACAGTGACAAAGTTCATGGATTAAATCTTTTTTATTTTTGAAAAAAAAAAAAATTGTTTTGAAGAGAATTAGTTGGTTCAAAGTTTACCAAAAATTAAACAAAATTTCGAACACTAACAATACAAGGACCACTATTCATAAAAATGACATTTTCTTAAAACAAACATTGATAACACAATAATGAATGACAAATTAAGTGAGAAAACATCCTAACATACCAAGTTGATCAACATTTCCACTCATCACTCATTCTCTCATACACAACACACACTCACGGGGATATGTACAATTGTAATGTCACAAACTAGTTATTTGGATACAAATAAATGGGGAAAACAAAGAAAAAGCACCATAGACAAAGGTTCTGAAAGACGCGAATCAGCCTATTTTTATAGTTTCAAAACAAGAATGATTAGAATTTGATGGTCTTATGGTGAGGTAGAATGTCTACGCGTTTCGAACCCTTAATAATTTATGGGGTTCTCATCAGGACTTCATAGCTGAAAGAGAAGAAAATGAGGACTGAAAAAGACAGGGGGAACATGTCTGTGAAGTTTATTGGGCGGGTGCACAATTGTTTGTTTACAGACGAATGCCGTATTGCTTACTTGTAAGGCGTACTTGTGGAGTTCGGAACTTCACTGTTACTAAACAGACGACCGGGAAGCTGCGATCGTGCGTACCCGCGTTCTATATACAGGCATCTCCCTGTTTTTCCGCTGCGACTAGAGTGAGAATCACCTCCATTACCACGAGTATCACGTTATTCACAGTGTGCCCGGTTGGGTATACTGTAAGTCAAATTTATTTACTACATCACGCATGGGTCGCGTTTAGTAGAGACACCACGAGATGTCCCACACTGTTTAGTCCTGACGAGACCTCCATCAAGCAGGTCGAAACGCCGACGACGCCATAGGGAAAGAACCCTTTAAGCACAGTGATCTATGATTGTAGATAGTCACTGCCAGTAATTGTTGTATTATAGTGCTTGGTCTTTCCCTTTGTAAATATCCAAAACAAAAAACTGTACAGATCACTTACCGTTGTTTGTTCTGTTTTTGTTCACAAAATCACTGGGGACTCACTGCACCTTGTTGTATATATTTTTTGTATATATGTCGCTGTTATATATATGAACATCTTCATAAGTTGAAATATAAGAAGTTTTTTCTTATAAATTAGCATATGTGTGCTTTCTTTCCTTGCCAAACCCTTATCTGTTTCAAATTAATATTGCTAATTTAAGCTGTTGATTATCATATATTGTATACATTGTTATGCCACAGGAACCATTGTTCTTTGGATATACACTTTGCCCTGGTTCCGTTGTGAGTAGGGTTCCCTTGTCTCCCCTTTTCGCTAGGTAATAGGAGAGCGCACGTTTTGGATCCAACCGGTGGAGCCTCTCTTCCTCTTTCGAGGGATGCGGAGGCGGAAAGAAGGTGGGCAAAGTAATGGACTGCCCGATGTGGAAGGCCGAGACAACCTTGGGCAGAAAGGAAGGTCGTGTACGCAACACCACCTTGTCTGGATGAACAGATAGGAAAGGTGGAGTAGAAGAAAGAGCCTGGCGCTCACTCACCCTCCTGGCAGAGGTGATGGCGACCAGGAAAGCAGTCTTCAATGTGAGAAGACGGAGAGGACAGTTATGGAGCGGCTCAAAGGGAGCACACATCAGATAAGTGAGAACAAGATTCAAGTCCCACTGGGGCATCACAAAGGGAACAGGAGGGAACATGTGTGTGATGCCCTTCAGAAATCTATTTACAATGGGGGACTTGAATAAAGAAGGCTGATCAGGTAGCCTTAAGAAGGCGGAAAGAGCATAAAGGTACCCTTTAAGAGTGCCCAGAGCAGAGCCCTGCTGGGCAAGGGAAAGAAGAAAGAGCAGCACTTCCAAAAGGGGCGCAGAGAGAGGATCCACAGCCTTTGCTGTGCACCATGCCACAAATCTGTTCCACCTGCAGGCATATACCGACTTTGTGGAGGGACGCCTGGCTGCCAGAATGATATCACAAACTTCAGGAGGCAAGTCAAATGGCCTCAACTGTCGCCGCTCAATCTCCAAGCTTATAGGTGGAGACTGGACAGGTTCGGGTGCAGCACCGTCCCCTGCTGCTGCGACAGAAGGTCCTCCCGAAGAGGCAGACGAATCAGGGGATCGACTGACATGCTGAGTAGCTCGGGATACCAGTATCTTCGTGCCCAGTCCGGAGCCACAAGGATAACCTGGGCCCGGTCGTGCCTGATCTTCTTCAGCACTCTGGGCAGAAGTGGTATAGGCGGAAAGACGTACAATAGACCGCAACTCCACTCGCGACGAAAAGCGTCTCCGAGCGAGAGCCGCCTTGGAAATTCCAACGCGCAGAACTGATGACATTGCGCGTTCTCTTCTGTGGCGAATAGATCTAACCAAGGCTCTCCCCATTGCTGAAAGAGACCTTGTGCCACGTCCGAGTTCAGACGCCATTCGTGATCCATCATGCACCGACAGCTGAGTTCGTCTGCCCTGGCATTCAGAGAGCCTGCCAGGTGTGAACCACCAGAGTCACGCCCTGATGTTCCAGCCATTGCCATAGGTGCAGAGCCTCCTGGCATAGGGTCCACAACCCCACTCCTCCTTGTTTGTTGCAGTACCACTTGGCGGTGGTGTTGTCGGTGAACATTTGCACTACACTCCCCCGAACAGAGGGGAGGAATGCTTTCAGTGCTAGACGAATCGCCCGCAGCTCCAACATGTTGATATGGAGCCGGGACTCCGGCGGAGACCAGAGGCCTCTGATCTCCACCTCTCCCATATGGCCTCCCCAGCCCTGGAGGGACGCTTCCGTCACAACCACGTGCTCCGGATGGGGTAGGGAGAGGGATCTGCCACTGACCCAGTCGCGGTTCGTGAGCCACCACTGCAGTTGTTTTGCAGTGCCCTCCGAGATCAAGACATAATCGGACAGGTTGCCCTGATGCTGGGCCCACTGAAACTTCAGGTCCCATTGCAGAGCCCGCATCCGCCACCTGGCGTGATGCACCAGAAGGATGCAGGAGGCCATCAGCCCCAGAAGCCGCAGCGTCAACCTGACCGAGACTCGGGATAACAGCTGGAAGATGGGAATCAGAGCCTGAATATCCCGAACCCGCTGTTCGGGTGGGTAAACCCGAAACTGCGCCGAGTTGAGAACCGCTCCGATGAAGAGGAGCTTCTGAGAGGGACACAGGTGTGACTTCGGCACATTGATGGAGAACCCCAGCAAGTGCAGGAGGTCGGCCGTAGTCTGGAGGTGGTTGACGACTACCTGGGGCGAGCCCGCCTTCAACAACCAGTCATCGAGGTAGGGGAGGACTGACACCCTTGCCTGCGCAGATGAGCTGCGACCACCGCCATCACCTTTGTGAACACCCGTGGGGCGCTGGTAAGGCCGAAGGGGAGCACGGTAAACTGAAAGTGCTCTTGGCCTACCGTGAACCGCAGGTAACGCCGGTGGGCCGGCAGTACGGGGATGTGGAAATAAGCGTCCTGCAGATCCAACGCTACCATCCAGTCTTCCGGGTCCAGGGCAGCCAGGACCTGAGCCAAAGTCAGCATCTTGAAATTCTCCTTCCGGAGGAAGCCGTTGACGTTCCGCAGGTCCAAGATAGGGCGTAGGCCCCCTTTGCCCTTCTTGGGTACCAGGAAGTAGTGGGAGTAACATCCACACCCTACTTCTGGCCCAGGAACGCGCTCGATGGCCCCCTTGGCCAAGAGGGCCGTGACTTCCTCTTGCAGAAGTTGCAAGTGATCCCCCGACACGCGGTGGCATTGCGGTGGCATGGATGGAGGGGACGACTCGAAGGGGAGGGAGTAGCCCCTTTGGACAATCTGCAGCACCCACCTGTCCGAAGTGACTGTGCGCCAGTGGGAGAGGTGATGGCGAACCCTGCCTCCCACAGGCGTCACATGGGCCTGAAAACTCGGTCTAGGAAGGTTTTGAGGCAGATGCTGCTGAGGGAGGTGTGGACTGGCCTCGCCGTGGTCCCCGACCGCCGCCACGGCGGTTTCCACGTCCGCCACCGCTCTGTTGAACATTCTGCGGCGCGTGGCTGGCAGTACGTGGGGGGGCGCCCGTTCCGTGGCCACAAACGGAGCGAAAGGCACCCGATTGCTGGCGTGGGGCCGTGAGGCCCAAGGACTTGGCCGTAGCCCTGGAGTCCTTAAAACGTTCGAGCGCATGGTCTGCCTTGTCGCCAAAGAGGCGACGGCCATCAAATGGCATGTCCAGGAGTGTGGCCTGGACATCGGCCGAGAAGTTGGCGGACCTCAACCAGGCGTGGCGTCGAACCTCCACTGTCGTTGCCATCGCCCTGCCCAGTGAGTCAGTTGTATCCAGCCCACACCGGATAGAAAAACGTGCTGCATCTCGGCCTTCCGCAAGGGCTTTGCCGAGTTTAGCCTGGACCTCCTCCGGGCATTGTGGCAGCACCTCCGCAACCGTGTCCCACAGAGTGTGGGTGTAGCGGCCAAAGAGACAGGCGGTATTCACAGACCGCAGCCCTAAGCTAACAGACAAGAAAACCTTCTTCCTGAACTGTTCGTATCTCTTGGATTCCCTGTCGGGCGGGGCCGACGGGAATGCGGTCTGGGAGTTGGAGGCCTGGATGACCAGACTCTCGGGGGTGGGGTGGGTGGACAAAAAGCATGGGTCGCCCGGGGCCGGGCGGTAGCGTCTGGCCACGTTCCTATCCACAGGCGGACCTGTGGCGGGCTTGGACCAAGTGCCCACAAGAACGTCACACAAGGCCTCATTGAACAGCAGCAGGGGCTCACTGGAGCTTGACTGCGGTTTGAGGACCTTTGTGAGGAGGTTAGTCCTCACGGCCGCGACGGGGAGCTTAAGGTTTAAGGCCTTAGCTGCCTTCGTCAACACTACACTATATGTAGAGCCCGCCTCCGAAGCCACAGTTGGAGGTGAGCTAAATCCAGTGTCTGGCGAAGTGTCAAGACCACTGGCCTCCCCAAGCTCATATGTCCAGTCCTGTTGAGACTGGCAATCTAGTGCCAGAGGGTCCTCGGACCCCTCCCAATCTTCCTCGTCACCTGTGTCCTGTAAACCAGGATTAGTAGACAGGGCCTCCTCGTGGAGATAAAAATCCCCAAAGGCCGACGGAATCGGCGCCCAGCGGTGCCCTTCCGGCGGCTGAGTCGGACCGCAGGAAACATTGGGGGCGGCAACCACAGTGGGCGCCGGGGGCGACACCCATGGGGACGGCGCCGGTGAGGTCGTAAGGTCAACCGGCGACGCCCCGGATCCGGAGCCGGATCCGGTGAGGTCCTGCGGCGCTGAGACCGAAGTCGCCGGCGTCACCGGGGCCGAAGCACCCGACAGCGTCGGGGCCGAAGTACCCGACCCGTTAGGACCTCCAGACGGAACCGTTGGGCCCGAAGGCGCCACGGGAACCGACTGAGGAGGGAGGGCCCTCATGGCCATGAGGTACCTCTCGACCTCCGCCGGCGTCGTGCCGTGCCCAGGGACCCGAAGGTGTGGGGCAGGCGGCGACGCTAGCGACTCCCGCAGAGCCGCGTGGGCGGTGTCGCCCGAGCCCCCGGCCGCATCGTGCGAGCGTCGGGGTGGGTCGGAGGATCGACGACGTCGCTCCGACCTCTCATGCCTCTTACCTGAGGACTTGGAACCTGACGACCGGTGTCCACTCCCTGAGCTTTGATGACTCCGACCTCGCGACCTGTCCCTCGACCTCCCGTGGGACCGGGACCGGGACCTGGAGCGGCGCGGGGCCGACTGCCTCAGCTCGAGTCGCTTGCGGGACTGCTCCCGCCTAGCCTTCGACGTCGGGGCCCGGCAGTCGGAGCAGGTTCGATCGTCATGGTCGAGGCCTAAGCACTTCAGGCACCGGCGATGGGGGTCCGTGACCGATATCAGTCGATCGCACTTCGAGCAGGGCTTGAACCCGGGCATCCCTACCGGCACCGATAGAGTCGAAGACTCGACAAAAAAAAGTGATCAAAAAGATCAAAAAGTTCAGTCAAAAATTGACTGGGGGTAGAGCTTCTTCCGGATCTGCGCTAGCTGGCACGGAAAAAAGAAGAACTGACGTCAGCGCGCATGGGCGGCGTCTAAGTACTCCGACGACGTCAATCCGGCGCTAACGACGCCGACGACGGACGCGGAGCCGCAGACGACGCCTACCGACGCGCAGGGGTATTGCTACGCAAAAAAATTCCGGATCCAGTCTGACGCCTGGGGATATTCTAAGGTAAGGAATCTATCACTAACGTGTCTCTTTCAGATAGTCCATTTCAAATCAGCTTCTTTGTGGTCCATTGTGAACCAATGACTGACCAATGGAGCTGTCAATGTCTTCATTCTTATTCGCGACTTGTGCAGCGTTATTCCTGACCTTACTTCCTGATTGGTTTTACCAATATATAGCAAGTCACATGGACACTTGATCCCGTATATCACATTTCGTGACTTACAATTTGTGAATGAAGTGTGTTTCCAAAAGATGTTTTTATATTGGAAGACTGATCCTTCTTCTGTTGATGAACAGCACACGCATGTTCCGCATTTTTTGTGTCCTGTTACTGGTGGAAGTCCTACATAGCCTCTGACGGAAATGGCCTCTTTTTGTGGTAGGGCTGCTCTGACTAGATGATTGCCAATAGATCTATTTTTCTTGAAAGCGAATAGTGGTCTGGCATTGAATGTGGAATGTAGGTTTTTGATTAGATGCCAATTTTTAGTGACTGCTTTTTTTAGTAGATTTGAATTGGGGCAGTAAGTGGAAACGAAGACTATTCTGTCTCTTTCTTTTTTGGTTTTCCTCTCGAATAGGTTTTCGCATGGTGTCCACCATGCACGCTTAACGGATCTCTTGAGGAGTTTTTTGGGGTACCCCCTTTCCATGAGATTGTCTGTCAGCTTGGCTGCATTTTCCATAAACTCATCTTTCGAGTGGCAATTACGACGGATCCGTAAGTATTGTCCGTAGGGTAAATTATCCTTCATACTCTTCGGATGGTTGCTTTTGAAGTGGAGTGATTTGTTCTGATACATAACTTTTCCACGCCAGATACGCAGAGCCATGATAGAACCATCACTGGTGCCATGAAACTAGGGCCCTGAAAGGGGATGACCTTAACCCTAGATATCGGTTCGCAGAACGGGGAGGATGGGTGGGTCGGTAAGGAATCTATCACTCACTAATGTCTCTTACAGATATATCGTTACACAAGTAGTAACTTGTGCATCTGAAAGAGACACGTTAGTGATAGATTCCTTACCTTAGAATAGATACCCCAGCAATACCAACCCCGGTGGTGGGTCTGCGAACCAATATCACACCAGAAAGTCCTGGAGGACGGAACGGCCAAAGAAGCCATCCCTCCGAACTTGACTGTCCAAGCGGTAGTGTCTTGCGAACGTGTGCAGCGAGGCCCATGTCGCTGCCTGGCAAATGTCCTGTAAGGGGACTCCTCGGTCCAGGGCAGTTGTTGTTGCCATGGCACGAGTGGAATGAGCCCGCAATCCAGCAGGGGCTCCTTTTTCGCCATGGAGTAACATGCCTGAATACACAAGATGATCCACCGTGAAATGGTCCTCTTGTGTACTGACTTTCCCTTCTTCGCGCCCACGTAACCAACAAAGAGTTGGTCATCCTCCTGGAATTGGCGTGTGCGATCTAGGTAATAGGAGAGCGCACGTTTTGGATCCAACCGGTGGAGCCTCTCTTCCTCTTTCGAGGGATGCCGAGGTGGAAAGAAGGTGGGCAAAGTAATGGACTGCCCGATGTGGAAGGCCGAGACAACCTTGGGCAGAAAGGAAGGTCGTGTACGCAACACCACCTTGTCTGGATGAACAGATAGGAAAGGTGGAGTAGAAGAAAGAGCCTGGTGCTCACTCACCCTCCTGGCAGAGGTGATGGCGACCAGGAAAGCAGTCTTCAATGTGAGAAGATGGAGAGGACAGTTATGGAGCGGCTCAAAGGGAGCACACATCAGATAAGTGAGAACAAGATTCAAGTCCCACTGGGGCATCACAAAGGGAACAGGAGGGAACATATGTGTGATGCCCTTCAGAAATCTATTTACAATGGGGGACTTGAATAAAGAAGGCTGATCAGGTAGCCTTAAGAAGGCGGAAAGAGCATAAAGGTACCCTTTAAGAGTGCCCAGAGCAGAGCCCTGCTGGGCAAGGGAAAGAAGAAAGAGCAGCACTTCCGAAAGGGGTGCAGAGAGAGGATCCACAGCCTTTGCTGTGCACCATGCCACAAATCTGTTCCACCTGCAGGCGTATACCGACTTTGTGGAGGGACGCCTGGCTGCCAGAATGATATCACAAACTTCAGGAGGCAAGTCAAATGGCCTCAACTGTCGCCGCTCAATCTCCAAGCTTATAGGTGGAGACTGGACAGGTTCGGGTGCAGCACCGTCCCCTGCTGCTGCGACAGAAGGTCCTCCTGAAGAGGCAGACGAATCGGGGGATCGACTGACATGCTGAGTAGCTCGGGATACCAGTATCTTCGTGCCCAGTCCGGAGCCACAAGGATAACCTGGGCCCGGTCGCGCCTGATCTTCTTCAGCACTCTGGGCAGAAGTGGTATAGGCGGAAAGGCATACAATAGACCGCAACTCCACTCGCGACGAAAAGCGTCTCCGAGCGAGAGCCGCCTTGGAAATTCCAACGCGCAGAACCGATGACATTGCGCGTTCTCTTCTGTGGCGAATAGATCTAACCAAGGCTCTCCCCATTGCTGAAAGAGACCTTGTGCCACGTCCGAGTTCAGACGCCATTCGTGATCCATCATGCACCGACGGCTGAGTTCGTCTGCCCTGGCATTCAGAGAGCCTGCCAGGTGTTGAACCACCAGGGTCACGCCCTGATGTTCCAGCCATTGCCATAGGTGCAGAGCCTCCTGGCATAGGGTCCACGACCCCACTCCGCCTTGTTTGTTGCAGTACCACATGGCGGTGGTGTTGTCGGTGAACACTTGCACTACACTCCCCCGAACAGAGGGGAGGAATTCTTTCAGTGCTAGACGAATCGCCCGCAGCTCCAACATGTTGATATGGAGCCGGGAGTCCGCCGGAGACCAGAGGCCTCTGATCTCCACCTCTCCCATATGGCCTCCCCAGCCCTGGAGGGACGCTTCCGTCACAACCACGTGCTCCGGGTGGGGTAGGGAGAGGGATCTGCCACTGACCCAGTCGCGGTTCGTGAGCCACCACTGCAGTTGTTTTGCAGTGCCCTCCGAGATCAAGACATAATCGGACAGGTTGCCCTGATGCTGGGCCCACTGAAACTTCAGGTCCCATTGCAGAGCCCGCATCCGCCACCTGGCGTGATGCACCAGAAGGATGCAGGAGGCCATCAGACCCAGAAGCCGCAGCGTCAACCTGACCGAGACTCGGGATAACAGCTGGAAGATGGGAATCAGAGCCTGAATATCCCGAACCCGCTGTTCGGGTGGGTAAACCCGAAACTGCGCCGAGTCGAGAACCGCTCCGATGAAGAGGAGCTTCTGAGAGGGACACAGGTGTGACTTCTGCACATTGATGGAGAACCCCAGCAAGTGCAGGAGGTCGGCCGTAGTCTGGAGGTGGTTGACGACTACCTGGGGCGAGCCCGCCTTCAACAACCAGTCATCGAGGTAGGAGAAGACTGACACCCTTGCCTGCGCAGATGAGCTGCGACCACCGCCATCACCTTTGTGAACACCCGTGGGGCGCTGGTAAGGCCGAAGGGGGGCACGGTAAACTGAAAGTGCTCTTGGCCTACCGTGAACCGCAGGTAACGCCGGTGGGCCGGCAGGACGGGGATGTGGAAATAAGCGTCCTGCAGGTCCAACGCTACCATCCAGTCTTCCGGGTCCAGGGCAGCCAGGACCGGAGCCAAAGTCAGCATCTTGAAATTCTCCTTCCGGAGGAAGCCGTTGACGTTCCGCAGGTCCAAGATAGGGCGTAGGCCCCCTTTGCCCTTCTTGGGTACCAGGAAGTAGTGGGAGTAACATCCACTCCCTACTTCAGCACCGGCGATGGGGGTCCGTGACCGACATCAGTCTTTTTTTTGTATAAAGTGGTCACAAGTCCTCCATTAGCCGGATATACTTCCACATCCAAGAAAGGTATATTGTCTTTTGAGTAGGTCAAGCTAAATTGAATCTCCTGGGACTGGTTGTTGAGCCATGAATGAAAATCTTTAAGTTCTTGCTCCTGCCCTGTCCATACAAAAAAGATCTATATATCTGTTCCAATAACTGATATATTGGAAAAATGGGTTGTTTTTATAGATTAAAGTTTCCTCATAAATTGCCATAAACAATACGGCCAACTCCGGGGCGAAAGGGCATCCCATCGCCACTCCGCTTATTTGGTAGTAGAATTCATCATCAAATTTAAAGTAGTTTTTCTTAAGTGCAAAGCTCGCTAGTTTCAAAATAAAGTCAGTTGGGACTTTGTGAGGTCTTATCCTTGAGTCTAAGAAATGTTTTAAAACATGTAGGCCTTCCTCTTGGGGTATTTAGGTGTATAAAGACACCACATCCATTGTCATTAAAAAATGGCTGTTTGCCTCAAAATCAATCTGGCTGATTTTATTAATGAAATCCGTGGTGTCCTTAAGAAAAGACTTTACCTCAACCATAAAAGGTTTGAGGAAGTAGTCTACAAACTTTGAAGCTGGCTCCATCAGCGACTCGCATCCCGAAACAATCAGTCTTCCAGGTGGTTGTTTTTCATCGTTATGCACTTTAGGAAGTACATAAAAAAGGGGGATTCTTGGATTTTTTATTTTCAAATACTCTGTCTCTTTTTTGCCTAGGAAACCTTGGGCATGGCCTTCATCAACAATTGCATGCAGGACATTTTTTAATTCGCTGGCTCAGAGTGACAAATGGCCAGAGTGGTCCAGCTGATGAGCTCATCAGCATTTCCACAAAGCATGAAGCAAAACACGGACCACCACAGGATGTGCCTAACCTTAAAAACAAACATGTGCCAATAACCGCACCTCCACCTTTTTATTTACAAGACCCGCTGCACTTTACCGCCTACTGTCCGTAATGCTCCTGAGCTCACAATATCGGGCAGGCACGCACAAAGCACTAGGCCTCAAAATGGCGGCGCCGACTGCGGGGGAGGGGGGGGGGGGTGCGTTTAGGGTTACTTATCGCTCGTAAAATCCCACCCCTAGGCACTGGTGTGACGCGTGAAGCTGCACGGGCCTGCCGGCGGGCTGTAACTCACAGGCTGTAAAGGTATGTCCCCACTGCGGTGACATTGTCACCCGCACTGCTGTGACTCGGATTGAACCGAGGCCTCAGCAGACCTCCGAGTCACCATGTGGCGCCCCCACCCGACTCTGACAGAACCAGCGGGTTGGGGGCGGGGGGATGGTGACCGCGGGACATTTTAAAACACTCAATCCGCCCCGTGGCCTATTCTTAAACACCGCCGCCCGCCCCCGTCGCACCTAGGTCAGGAGGGAGCGAGCAGCGAGGGTAGAGCGGGTCACCATAATTAATAAGCCGGAGCTCACAACCGGCGTCAACCCTTCACGGGTCCGCCGGCCTGGGCTCGATTATTAGCCACGGGCCCCTACCTCCACAGCGGCCCGCAGCTAAGCGGGCCGCCTAGCCCAGCTCGACCCCCTGAAAAGGAGGGAGTAGACGGAGGGGGGGCCATGTGGGATGGCCCACCGAAAAACCCACTCACCGCAAAGGTTCAAGCGTGGGTCTCAAAGACTCTGTACGGCGACCAGAGGCCACCACAACGCGTCCGGAGTGGCAAAGAGGCAGAGAAAATGGCGAGGGGGACTTATGTACCCCTCGCCCTGCCTGCTACCCCGGATATGACGCACCGCCTCCTCCCGGACTCTTCCTGTCCAGGGGAGGAGTGGTGAGCAGAGGAAAGGCGGGGGAAGCCCTCGGTTACTAGAAGGCTGCCCTCTTGAGTGGCCACCGGGTGGCCTCGGTCAGCCTTAATATCAACAAGTAGTGCAATGGCCAGACCTGCCATCAGCAGCCCCGTTCTTTGTTCCAACCTCATGGGCACGTACAACTGAAGCATTGACATAGCACGCCAACTCAAATATGCATTGCCATTGTGAGCGAGGCAGTACAGCATGAGGAAAGGTACGCCAAGGGTTCAGTGCAAGCACACTTGCTTATTGCTCATCGCGAAATGATGGTGGCAGTGCCACTCTTGCTAATTGTCTCTCTGGAGAAACCTGGGGCCTCATTTATGAGGCCGTGCGTCACTTTTACGACGCCGGTGCGTCACTTTTTGTGACGCACCAGCAGCGTAAAAAATGTGCCTTGTTGCACCATATTTACAAAGTGGCGCATCTAGGTAGATGCGTCACTTTGTAAACCCTTGCGCTACATTATACCTGCGCCAGGTATAATATATGCAGGGGGGCGTTCTGATGCAGGAAAAGGTCATAGAAGTGACGCAGTGAAATCTATAAGATTTCACTGCGCCACTTCTAGGATGCAAATGCATAAATTTCTTATGCCTGCCTTACAGCAGGCGTAAGACTGACGCAGAACCTTTCACATGGGGCTTGCCCCATGTGAAAGGACACATTGCTGGAGTTGCGTCACTTTTGTGACACACTCCAGCAATGCGTCACTTTTGCGCCATACAGATACGTCAAAAATACTGACGTATCTGTAACTCCTTGCACAATGATGTGTCATACTGTAAATATGATGCATCATTGGTGTTGCAAGGAGGGCGCAATGAAAAGTGAAGCATCGCTGTTTTCACGCAGCGATGCGTCACTTTTCACAAATGAGGCCCCTGGTTTTAGGAACCTGATTTCAGCTGATGACTTCCACAGCGATACACTGAGGTGCTCTTACATTTCCCGTCAGGTTTGTACGATAGGAGAGTTGTATCTGCAAGCAGTTACAGAAGTGTGGAGTGCACTTGACATGTAAGAGACCAACCAGTGAAGTCCTCCTCCCCATGACATTTTTCAAGGATGCTGGGCAGGGTCAACAGAAGAAGGGGGTGGTGGAGGGTCCCGGGTTCATCTATCACTCCGCGTGACAGCAGAGCATGGTTTCCAATCTGTGTGGCACTCGCACACTAAGCCACATGAACAATTTCTAAGCTCCTACAATGAGCTGTTCATCGAGCCAAATAATTACTCACTCTGAGAGCAACATGAACACTGTTTTCCTCTCTATCAAGCAGACAGCACTGTGATGCAGAGTTGGAGAAGAGGATTGCTGAGAGAGGGGCGGGGGGGGGGGGAGGGGGGGGGCGGGGGATGGGTCACGGGATGATGAGCTGATCCCTTATAATTGTTCACTTACAGTCGGCTTTACAGACAACTGCAGCCTCTAAACAACCCATATTGCATATACAGGAGCCTGTTTCTTGATCCAAAATTGTGAACGGGGGATACACAGACAGGCTCTAATGAGGCTGAGGCAGAAAGACTACAGAACAGGTCACAGGCAAGTATTTACACACAGACACTTCTTATTTCAAATCTATTTTCAAAAGATGTAAAACTCATTTAGCTCCCCAAATTTCGTGGTTGGGTCTAACATCAGCGTTTCACGCTTAGACCTAGCAAGGCCTTTGTTTCTACCCAAGAAATGTACTGTAGTAGGGGTCAATTCGCTATAATAGGAAAATACACTTCCCCAAAATGAATCAATCTTCAGTACAGAATTCTTTGACAGTGGCACATCTTAAATGTACAGCCTAAAATTCTGCATGAGTTGAACGTCTGTGTTTCGTCAATGGGACTAGTAGGGTATTTTTAGAGAAAACAGCTTCAGTAGTAGTGATTTAACTAACCTTAAAAGGAAAAAGCGTATTCCTGACTATGCACCCATATTAACTTGCACTGGCCTTAGACAAACTCGTTACACCCCTGTTTTGCACAGCAATGTTGTTCTGGAGTCAAACACAGTTCCTTGGAGGAGGCTAGTGAGGCGTGTGCGACTTAGTAGAGAAAGGTATTTGCAGTGATACATCCTGCATTTAAAAGGAAACAGTAACTTTCTCAAAACCAGCCTAGGTCAACCCAATTCACTTTTTGAGAAAGAAAATCCTCTTCTATCAAATCCACATATTATATATGTGGGACAACATATGAAGAGGGCTGCTAACTGCGAAGGCCTATGTGCTAGAGAATAAAAAGCTACAGGGAGCTCAAGGTGAAACTAGTATTCTTTGACAGAGTCAATGTGGTAAATAAGTCCTGGAACAAGGAGGCGTAGTAGGCAGAATCTTTTATTGTAGATTAAGAGGTAGAGTAAGAGCAGACCCTCCACTGCAGCAGCAACCAGTCAACTGCCACAATGTAGAATCCACAGAACAAGCATAGAAGGAATACAGAATATAGAACATCAGGTACAGGTATTCTAAAAAGACTAGAATGACAACTTACAATGTACTACACATCTTGTCCCTTTCTGTTGTTGAAAAAAAAACACACAAAAAAACTGATAAAGAAAACTTAACATACAAAATCTTGCAAATAAACAGGAGGCCGCCGAGACCTAAGAGAACGTGTACAAATGAAATCACTTTGAACAGGAGCAAGAGCCTGCGAAGGAACAGGAGCATCCCCACCACCAGAGACGCTAACTTCATTGTGGACTGGAGACCCTGTGGGCGTGTCATCTGCTAACAAGTAGCCACTTGTAGAAGGGACACCAGAATCAGGAACAAGAGAAGTGGAACCACCATTAGGCAGTGGAGGCGAAGAAACAAAAGATTTCTCTCTCTTATAGAGAGCAACCCTCCTAAAGTTCCAACACTCCCCATTATTAAGAATGACACAATGATTGAGTACCTTCATAACCTTGAATGGCCCCTTGAATTTAGACAAACCCTTTTGTAGCCTCCCCAACTTAACTTTGACCAAATCTCCTACAGAAAAAGGAGAGGAAAAAGGGACCGGGGAAGAACATTCACAAACCTTAATTTGTTCATTAATCTGTTCACCATCAAAAGCACTACACTGAGACTGCAAGGTGACAACATCTCTCATCCACGACGGACACAATTTCAGACCAGGATCACGTCCTCTCATCAATTGAAAAGGGGATAAATCTCCAACTGCTAAGGGAGTAGTACGGTACGCCCACAACATTTCGTTCACCATTTTACTGACAATATGTCCACCACTAGAAGCCATTTGGATAATGCCCTTCACGACTTTATTCGCCCTTTCACAAACAGCATTGCCTTGGGGGTTATACAAGGACGTACGATGGTGAGAGATACCACACTCTTTCAAGAATACCTGCATATCTTTAGATGTGAGCTGAGGACCATTATCTGTAATAATGATAGATGGTAAACCCTCTTCTTTGAAAAGATTACCTAAAAATCTGATAGTATACGGTGTAGTGATATCATTAGTGAAACGGACCACCAACCACTTAGTGAAAACATCGACAACCACAACAGCGAATCTGTCTCTTTCACTTAACTCACCCATGGGGCCAATGAAGTAAAGACAAATTGTGTGCCAGGGTAGACTGGGACTTAGGATGTGCGCATCAGGAACAACCTTAGGACCAGTTTTCAAACGTTTCTCACCCTCCCTGCACAAAGGACAATTCTCATTCCAATCAACAACTTGGGAATCAATGCCAGACCACCAAAAGTGGTCCTTAATGCGTCTTTGAGTGAGTGTCTGGCCCATGTGCCCCTCATGTGCCAAAGCCAATAATTTACTTCTCAACCCAAAGGGTGGTATAAATTTCTCGCCTTTAAGTAGGATGTCACTGACAATCGAAAGCTCATCTAAAACCTTGATATAGGGTCTAACAGAAACAGAAGCATAATTTTCACGCCTAGACCCCAATCTGATGAGTTTGATAACCTCCTGAAGAGTAGCATCAACAGCCATCTCCCTTAACCAATCACTAGAGGAAAAAACCCCTTCACCCACAAAGACGTCGTCTTCAACTGAAGCAACAGCAACATCATCCAAATCTAAGGACGCTACCGAATTATGAGAGGAACGCCAGTCCAACGACACCCTTGAAAGGCAATCGGCCTGAACGTTCCTCCAACCTTGAATGCATTCCACAGAGTACTGAAATTCTTGTAACCTGGCTGCAAGCTTCATGAGCCGGGCTAAACCCTTACCCGCCCCTCCAGGTGAAAGGACTTTGATAAGGGGCTTGTGATCAGACCTTAAAATGAATTTCATGCCCCAAAGATATGTGCGGAAGTATTCAACAGCCCAAGAAGCAGCTAGCGCCTCCCTTTCAATGACTGAATAATTTTTCTCTGTGTCAGTGAGGGTCCTAGAAGCGAAAGCAATGGTAACCTCCGACGCCCCCTTCATTTGTTACAGCATAGCCCCCAAACCATGCGCGCTGGCATCCACAGTGACAGTTGACTTATTGTGAATATCAAAGAAAGACAACACCTTAGCATCACAAATCTCATTCTTGATATTTACAAAGCAGTCCTGCTGTTCAGTTCCCCAGATGAAACTAACACCACTTTTAAGCAATGACCTTATACAAACAGACTTGTCAGAAAAGTTTTTGACGAATTTCGAATAGTATTCAATTAGTCCCATAAAGGAACGTAACTGATCTTTATCACAAGGTGGAGGTGCAGAACGGATAGCTTCACACAAGTCTCTTTTGGGTTTGATGCCAGAGGAGGTAATGGTATAACCCAAATAATCCACTTGATCCACCCCAAACAAACATTTGTCCTTGTGTAGGGTAAGACCAGCATTGGATACCTTTTCCAAAACAATTTTGAGAGTGGAATTATGCTGACATTCAGTAAGACCATAAATCAGAATATCATCCTGAAAATAAACAACCTTAGGCACCCCTTCAAAGATGCTAGATCGCTGCTGAGTTAAGGCCAAATGGGAGTCGAGTGAATTGATAGGTACCCCAAGGAGTGATAAAGGCTGTTAAACTTTTGGAGTCCTTATGTAAATCAATTTGGTGGTATGCACTCCTGAGGTCTAGTTTGGAGAAAAACTTAGCCCCATTAAGAGTGGTAACCAACTCAGCTATGTTTGGCAGAGTGAGGTGTCGGCTACAACACACTGATTAAGGGACCTGAGGTCGACACAGAAACGGAGTTTGCCATCCGATTTCTTGGTGACGACAATAGGCGAAACACAAGGAGAGGCTTCGACAGGCTCAATAACCCCAGAAGCCAACATGTCATCAAAAGACCTTTCACTTCATCCCTAATGACAATGGGAATACGCCTCACCTTGTGCTGGACAGGAATTGAGATTTCCTTAAGTATAATCTTATGTGAGTAGCCCTTAAGACAGCCTAAGTTCTCCCCAAAAACATTTTTAAAGTTGGAAAGTATAGAAAGTAACTCTATGTCCTCAACAACCATGACTTGAGGATCAGCAAGGGGATTGACAATAATAGAAAGATCGTATTGGTGAACCCAACCTAGGATAGCAGGACCTGATTCAGAGACATAGACTTTCCCATAGATTTGTCTCGTAGAAAACTTGATGTTGGCTTCAAAGTAACCTAGGATGTCTAGGGGTTCGCCCTGATACCCACCCGGAGAAATATCTTTCGGGAGAAGTGGACCCATTCCCCACATATCTACAAAAAGAGAGTTGGGAATGATGGTGTAGCGTGAACCAGTGTCCACCATTAAATGAACATTTTTATCATTTATTCTAAACAGCGCTTTAGGTCTATTTTTCCGTTTGTGCTCTTCATGTTGAAGACCATCATCATTGCCAACAACTAAGATCTTGTTAGTGTCATCTGTGGTTTCTGGAATGTCACTTACACATGACACAGATGAACGAGCTTTGCTTCTACACACCCGAGCATAGTGCCCTAATTTGCCACACTTCATACATCCTTGCTTAGCTGCAAAACAAAATTTGGAGTCAGAAGCATGACCATAACTACCACATCTTAAGCATTGTTTAGAAGGAAGAGGTTTAAAAGTGCTTTGACTTTTAACATTCACAGTTTTTCTGTTAAAGAACTTCTTCTGCTTAATGAGAGCAATATCGTCTTGATCATCGTCCTCCTGTGGAGAAAACATGTGGGAATGACAAGACACTTCACTAACGTCACTTGAAATTGCTCTCTTTTCTAATTCCTTCATACATCCTTCGGATTGCTCCACAACTTTCGTCAAATCAATTGCCGTTTGAAGGTTGGGATTCTTTGCTGCCCATAGACACTCTTGAATTTTCTTATTGTTACATTGTACTATGAGCTGGTCTCTAATTAACTCATCAGTCATATTGCCAAATTTGCATTTGACGGACATTTCGCGCAATCTGGAAACAAAATCATCTTTAGTTTCACCCATTTTCTGACTTTTAGTGTAAAACTTGTACCTATTCATGACAAGGTTTTCTTCCTTGGCATATCTTACTTCCAGACGAGAAACAGCTTCCTTATATTCGTCTAAAGGAGCTTGCGCACCAGCTTGAAGAACCATTGGCAAAAATCTAAAAATGCGTTGGCCCTCTTTGCCTAGTGAACTTAAAAGAAGAGCTTTTTTGCGTTTTGTAGAGTATTCTTGCGCATCTAACGCATCCAGATAGTTCTCGAACATGGGTAACCAATCTTCTCAAGATATGCTGAGTTGACCTGCGATGGAAAGGAAGCTAGGCGGTAAAACTACAGTGCCACTTTGCAAAGCCACTTGCTCAGACATCACTAAGTTATTGTCAGATTTGTTAAATAAATAAACACACCGTTAGTGATGATGCTGAGGTAACTGTGGAATTAGCCTGTAGTATTCAAGGCAGTCGATAAAGTCAGAAAATAAACATATACAAATAGAGGTGAATGTCTATAAAATACTGAAACAGGGCAGCGTATGGCTAAAGTTTGCTAATGACAAAAAAAACAGTAAAGTAAAGATTTACTTCACAAGAATGCGCGAAAGACGTGCGCATCGCCGTTGCATAGCTGGAGGTGAAACGGTTACTAAGGTAACCCAAGATGGCTTCCTAAAGCGTGTTGACATAGGACGTTGCTCCACAAGTAGCGTCGCGTTGACACTTCCCCCGCAGACGTGTTGAGGTAGGATGTTGCTCCACAAGTAGCGTCGCGTTGACACTTCACCGGTAGACGCTCAAAGCGCGACGAGCAGGAAAACGTCACACAGACAATCAGCAACTCCCCGTGAACACTCTAAGACGTTATCATTAGCGGAGAGGAGGAGACGGGAGTAGGAGACGGCCAGAGAAAGGAACGATGGAGTTAGGTAGGTGTACGGAGGAGGAGAACTGCAAATAATTGAGTTGATTACTTGCCAGTCAGTCGAGGAAAGTGAAGGTTCCTGCAAGAGTCCTCCGTGAACACTTTTAGTTGCGCAAGGGATGCGAAGCCAGATTCACCTCAGATTGGTCTGCTCTTGACTCGTAGGCCGGTAAGAAGTCGATGGGTCGATCCTCGTCGCCAAAATATTGTGGTAAATAAGTCCTGGAACAAGTAGGCGTAGTAGGCAGAATCCTTTATTGTAGATTAAGAGGTAGAGTAAGAGCAGACCCTCCACTGCAGCAGCAACCAGTCAACTGCCACAATGTAGAATCCACAGAACAAGCATAGAAGGAATACAGGATATAGAACATCAGGTACAGGTATTCTAAAAAGACTAGAATGACAACTTACAATGTACTACAGTCAACATTAACTTATTTACGATCCACGTTTTGTGTGGTGGTCCAGTAGGACTAACTAAGGTTATTGGCCCTCTAGAACTAACACAGTAAAACTAATTTTGGCAGGACTTTAACCTGTAGTGTGTCAGGCTAATCCAAACCACAACCAAAATATATATCCTGTGGCCCTTAGGTAGTAGGGATGTATGAACTTACCGTCTAGAGTGGAGGAAACATGGAAGGAATTCACATTAGCGATAGGAGATATGGTTCTTTTGTGGTTTCACCTCACCCTTTTCTCAAAGTAAGCATACAGAAGACATGTAGTCTAGTATTTAAAATACTGTTTTAAGCCGATGTAGAGCAGGGTGTATGCAAAGTTATGATAGCAATATCAGAATAATTGTGGCAAATAAGAATGAGCAGAGGGTAAATGATATTAAAAAGACAACATGATAGTCTATATAATTCACGTTTCCACCAAGTCTTTGCTTATAGAAACTCTCAATGAAAGTTGTGACATTAGGGGGGGCGATAGCACATCAATGCATACATCTTTGATGTAGGCAGACTGCCTAGGGCTTCCGAGGCCGGACTCTCTGTGAGAATCTAGCTTGTTATCAGTCAGTGTCCTTGACAAAGGACAAACATGCTCCCTGAAGGCTGAAGTGTGCCTCTGTCTCACAGAGCTGAAGATACTGTATCTGATCGTGAACAAAGCAAACCCTTTGTGATGTAATGTGAGAAGAATCTCCCGGGACATCTTATCTACACGTTATTAGACTTCCTCAAATTGCCCTCATATTAATCTGTTTTATTCTTTGAAAATATAGAAACACACCTTCTTTTCACATCAAATTGTTTGCATGGATGTTTTTTATAGATGTGGCAAGAGAGGACTTTGCGCTAAAGCTGAAAACGATGTTTTGGCAGGGGTGGGGAGGCAGAGGGGTCTGTTGGAGTTGTTAAGTCACTTACTTTCGAAATGACGCAGGAACCTAATTACAGTTCATACTTGTTAATGTATATGCCATTTAGCCAAAGGTAGAGATATTTTGTGTGGGCCACTCTTTTTGTGAGTGACACAATGTCATCAAAGTAGCACAATAATAAATTACATGACTGATGGTAAAGTGAAAACCCCTGTTTGGGACCACAGATGATATTTGTAGGCCAGTTTTCATAAATGGGAAATACAACCTTCCTGTCAGCCCTGATAAACAATATAACCTAACACAAACAAATGGGGTCTAAATCAAAACAAAAACATTAATAACAATACTTAAACGCAGCATACCAGACCTTCACTTAGCACAGAACATATCAATTTAAAAAAATGTTTTAATTTTGTAATTATTGTTTTCCTTTTTTTCTTGATTTTAGGACTTCACTTTTTCTATCGGAGTTCTTTAACAATGTAGTTATTTAGTTATACAGATCTATTACTGTAAGACTAAGAAACCTAAAATGTTTCATTCCTTATACCCTTTCTCTAACTGATAAGAAAAAAAGGTACAGCACGCATCCAAATACGACCAAATTCGTAACAAAAGTAATGAGATAATAATAAACGTATTTACAAGTCATTTGCCAAGGTTCTTTGAATGGACCTCACCCCTGTCCTACATGGTAGTCAAGCATGTACTGCCTGTTGACCCCACTCCTTTCATTGTCACCAAGACTCCCTAGCAGTGATCTGCACATATAAAAGGCCCATAGTTCGTGCAACACCAAGAAACGTATCCCAATCCTTGGGCAGGTTTACCACAATGTGACTCTCCCTTTGCTAGGACAAAGATGGGAACAGGAAGTGTTAGAAGCAGTGGCGCTTGGCATCTACTGAGGAAGGGGGGAGGTGGGCGGGCGAGGAAACAAAAAAAAGAAGAAATAAAAAAAATTTAAAGTACATTTGCCTGATCCTGACGGGCGATGTCCTGCTCGCTCCAACCTCTTCTGCTGGGACTGCACTGCACGCCCAGCAAACTCCCTCAACCAATCCTGGTCTTCTCATGTACTGTTAACCAGAATGTAAGCAGTGCCATGATTGGTGGGAGCGGCCTCTCTCGGCTGTCCTGAGGGCATGGATGCATGCCCCTGCTCTCAACTTTGCTGTCTTAAGACAGCTGGGTTGAGAGGTTTAAAGTGAACATGTCTGGCTAGCCATCGCAAGACGGCCGGCCAAAAAGACATGCACACTTTGAACAAGTGCAAAGGCATCCCTCTGCCCACCACTCCTCCTTGCTGCCAATCATCAGGCCCTGCCCCGTCCTGACACTCAGTTTAGGATGGTGTGATGAAAAATGAAATGGTAACAAATTACCATTTTATTTTTCATCTCTGGGTCTTTGGGTGGAACTTAAGTGGGGCGACGCTCCTCAGCTCTAACAGAGGAGCCGCCCCTGGTTCGAAGCACTGGGCCAACTACAGGCAGCTTCAGAAGAGTGTGCTTGACTCATACTCACTTCCTCTGAAGTGCAAGAAGCTTGCATAGGCATGTGCTTTATTTACAGCCCAGAATGCCTGCAATGCATGGGATCACTCGTCACTTTTGTCCCAAGTACGTTCTGTGCTGAAACACAGACCCTTTTACACAGTTGTGCTGCACTCATTGCAAGGCACGGTCTTAGCCCCGCTCCGACCTGTGACATCCCTGCAAGGAGTACCGTATCAGGAGATTGCCACTAGGCTCAGAGGTGGACACAGTGGACTTTGTGATATATTCAATGCACTAGTTCAGTGCTTAATTTGTGCCTGTGGTTTTCGGTGCTCAGCACCGGCATTTAGTCATCAACACTGAGGCTTTAATGAGCACCAGTTAAGGACACATTCATTTATGCTAAGCATGGGATATTAAGTGGTTTTCCCAGAATTCACAGGATGTTGAGCTGATGCCAAGACTCGAACTTGGTTCACCAGCTCCGAAGTCGGCAGCTCTGGCCATTATGCCACATCCTCTCCGCACTTTCAAGGTTAGTAGTTGGTTCTGTTTTAGCAAGGGCTAACAGGAGAAATGGGCTGGTGCAAGCTGCCTCCTGACGAGAGCCCCGGCACTTAATTTTGTACAAATTAACCACTGCATTTGTTTAATTAAAATTATAGACTGCTTCGTTCTACGCAACCAGTCTCGCTCTGCTTGCAGTACGAAATCACAATATTTGATTTGATTTTATATTTATGAAGTGTGAGCTATTACCCCAAGGTGGTATCAACTGAAGCTCAGAAGATACTGTCAGATCTATGAATATGTAAATACAATACCTGAGTTTGAGAATAGATAGTGCTTACAGAATGAATAGCCACGTTTTAAGGGGATGTATGTCGTTACAACGCATACTTTTACAACGCATACCTTTACAACGCATTTTTTACACGGCAAGATCCATTACAACGCATTCCATTACAACAAATTCTTTGAAACTACCTTTACAACGCATTCCACTACAACGCATACTACATTTACAACGCATACCATTACATTGCATGTATGGTAAGTATTGGATAGTGTAGGGGTAAAAATTACTATTCTAACTCCAGGGGGAACAACAGTAGGGTAAGTGTTGGATTGTGTAGGGGTAAATATTACGGATGTATGACGTTACAACGCATGCTTTTACCACGCATGCCTTTACAACGCGGTTTTTACAACGCATGGCTTTACAACGCATAGTGCTTTGGGGCGCTGGATAATGAATAGTTTAATTTACTATTCCAACTCCAGTCCCCGTGGATAGTAGGGAAGGTGTTGGATAGTAAATTAAACCTATTCCCTATCCTAGAGCGCCCCGCAGCGCAATGCGTTGTAATGGTTTGCGTTGTAAAAGTTGCGTCGTAAAGGCACTGCGTGGTACAAGTTGCGTTGTAAAGGATGTTTCCCCAAAATTACTATTCTAACTCCAGGGGGTGCAACAGTAGGGTAAGTATTGGATAGTGTAGGGGTAAAAATTACTATTCTAACTCCAGGGGGTGCAACAGTAGGGTAAGTGTTGGATAGTGTAGGTATGCGTTGTAATGGTATGCGTTGTAATGACTGCGTTGTAATGACATGTGTTGTAGTGGTATGCGTTGTAGTGACATGCGTTGCAATGGTTGCCTTGTAATGGATGTTACATTGTAAAAGTTTTGTTGTAAAGGTAGTGCGTTGTAAAAGTCGCGTTGTAAGTGTTGTTTCCCGTTTTAAGGGCTTTTCTAAAAGAAAGTAGATTGGAAGACTTCTTTAAATATGCAGGAAGGCCGTTCCAAAGTCTGGAAGTGGAGGAGACAAAGCTTCCGCCACTCCACCTGGACAAGAGAAAAATTAGGACCCTACCCAAGTTAGCATTGGAAGAGTGAAGGTTTCCTTCTGGAGTGTACCAGCAAAGCCGGATTTTGAGATAATCAGGGCCGACCTTGTGTGCATACTGCCTTGAAATCAATTATCTTATTCATGGGAGCCAAAGAAGAGAGGTTAGGACATTTTTAACTGACTGCTACCTCTGAATTTTTTGCAAGGGACAGACAGCAGCATCTTGTAGTACTTGAAGTCTGACAAGAAGACCTTTCTGGAGGCCCAGAAAGAGGGCATTACATTAATCTAGCTTCGAGAGGACAAGCACTGCAACCACTGTTTTCTGGAGAGTCTGAGGTAGGAAATGAAGAATTTTCATGAGCATTTTAAGCATGTAAAAAGTTGCAAAAGAGAGGGCACTAACCTGGTATGAAGGAAAGGGATGTGTCAAAGATAACTCCCAGATACTTAGCTTTTGTTGCGGGGCAGGGAAGGTTCCCAAGTTCCTGAGGCCACTAATTGAGTGACCAGAAGGAAACATTGAATCCGAAAAGCAGGACCTCAGTCTTCCCTCAGTTTAATTTCAGGAGGTTTTCCAGCATCCACTTGCTAATCTGTAAAATGCAGTTGTGGAAACTATCGAATGTGTTGTGAATGTTACTAGTAACTAAGGGCATATAGGAGAGTAAGGGAATAAACGAGGAGCCACTCTTGGTCTCCTGGTAATAGATACAACAAACAACAGAAGAGTGATTCCTAACTAAGAGCGTTAGTGCAAGGAGCCGCGACTATTGTGAAAAAGATCCCTCACTCACCAACCTAGTTGGTGACATGCTTCATCATTGGGATCCCACCCTAGAGGCCGAATGCCTCTAGGGTGTGCTACAACGCCTGATTACAGCAGAGCGGGTTCTTTTGTGAAGTGCAAAGGGTGAGACTGTGGATTAAAAAAAATTCTTTACCTGTTCCAAATTAATTTATTAGTGGAAAGGCAAGACAAGATAAAAAAATGTGTGGGAGGATGTGGTAACTGGTTATCAATGGCCAGTCACATCCCTATGTGAAAGAGCAAATACTGATCTACCTGTTTCAGCCTTCGTGTGTGATTAGCGAGGCTATTATCAGGACCAGTGAGATTTGGGGGTATGCACGCACTAAGGTGCATCCTTACCTGAGACCCTAAACACAGCAAAGGAACTTACAGTGACTGTGGGACTTCAGCAAAGTCTGAGAAGCCAAAACTATGTGGTGTAGAAGAATCTTACAGCATGGATCCAAGCGGGAGGCGGTGGCTTGTAGTCACACGCACGCCAAAGCCAGACGCCCGCTTGGCACCTGAATTTACCCGTCTTCCAGGCCTGGACTACTGGCTGCACTGACAATTTTGAATACCTGCTCATATGAAACAGAGAAAAAATAATATATAGAAGCGGAATTGTTATATAGCAGGTCCTGTAGTGATGTCTGGTAACTTCCAGTGGTGTTAACCATGGTAAGAGGGCTATAGATGTTGTCGGACTGTCTTCCATTGTTAAGATTTGAGGAGAAGGCATTAGATATGTTGTCATACACTTTGTGTTAGAAAAAGGAGGCTAAGGCGATACAGAACGTTTGGTCGATAGAAACATTCTTTTTCACTGGAAGTACTACTAACTTTTGAACCGTGGCAAACAGTTTTTTCGGGCAATTGATTGCCGAGTTGAATTTGTGTATAAAGTAGCTGGTTTTTGCCTTAGCGATCAGTTCCTTGTATTTTGAGATGATTCTTCTATATGTTTCTTTTTCCACAACATCGTAATTCTTCCCCCACAGGCATTCCTGGCGGCAACAGCGTTGCTTTTCACTCCTGACTTCCTCGAAGAAACAAGTCTGTGTGAGTCTTGCCTGGCTTAAATTGGCGCTATGTTGCTAACTACAGAATCAATCCAGGCATGGCAATCTGTGATTACATTGTCTAAATCCACTGCTATCTGAGGTCTATTTTTGGTCAGGCGGTTCCTAAATTCAGCGACATCAATAGAGTGCCATGCACGCTGCACATATTTCTTTGCTGGAGTATTCCCCTGCAAGCAAGCCTTTGGAGGGGAGAGACTGAACAGGATGGCTTACTGATCGGATGTATGACGTTAGAACGCGCGCGTTACCACGACCTACTATTACAACGCGGTCGTAACAACGAAAGTTGTTACCACGCATTGCGCTGGGGGGGCGCAAAATTAAATAATTTAATTTACTATTCCAACACCAGTCCCCGTGGATAGTAGGGAAGGTGTTGGGATAGTAAATTAAACCATTTCCTATCCTTGAGCGCCCCCCAGCGCAATGCGTGGTAACAACTTTCGTTGTTACGACCGCATTGTAATGGTAGGTCGTGGTAACGCGCGCGTTGTAAGCGCTGCATACCTATATGGGGCGCCTTTGATAACTTGCTTCAGCCCCCAGGCTGGACATTATGTCCATCAGGTCGCTTGTATCTTTGCCCACTGTATTATCTAGGTGGAAATTAAAATCATCGAGTACAGAGAAATCCTGAAAATGAATGTGTTCCTCTGGAAGTTGGCTTAAAGCTTAAATGAAGCTAGTTCTAGGGCCTGGAAGGCGATATATAGGAAGACCGTTGAATGTGTAGATGTGAGCGAGTTCATTTATAAAAGGGAAGGCTTCACATTCAAAACTATGTGGAAGCTCTATGCAGCTTACTCTTAAATTGTCCCGAGAATCTATCACCAACCCCTCTCCCATCTTCCCCTCACAATCCTTCCTAGCAAGGGAGAAAAGGGCTGGGATTGATGGAACGTGTTTTCTCGATGCCACATGTACATCATAACCCTATGTATTTTATGCTTGGCTATAAGGATTTGCCTGGTGTACTGGGAATTGTTGTTCAGGTAATGAAGATGAATTGTCTGTCCCAATGCATTATGTTCCCCCAATTAGTGAGCAGGTGTGCATTGTCTGCTTGAGTTCAGAATCGGGACTTTTCAATATAGGGGGGGGGGTAACTGTACTGTCCACTGCCTCTTAACAATTGTGTGATAGACATTGAAGGCTTCTCTGAAAAATAGTTACGGCCCATCAGGATTTATGAGCAGTTCTACTATTTTGGGTGCTGCTAAGGTCCGATCATTAGCAGACGACATCACACGCTATGTAAAGCGAGACCAGATTAGTTTCAAAAAGATATGTCAGGGGATGGAAGATTATTCCAAATTCCCACGTTAAAAAATGTATACACAGGACACTGTGATTTTCACCTGTGTGGAAGGATTAAGGGTGGGCAAAGTTAAACATTAATAGCCGAATTAAAAATGAGGAGGAATTATGTGTAGAGATTCCACGTGGTTAGAATTTCAGTTATCTACCAAATCTCCACCCATTATGATAATATGTCAGACCCTACAGAATGGCGAATTACTGTGTGGAGCCTAATTTACCACCCAGAATCCTGCAAACGTTCCCAGTTCTGCGGGGTTTAATGCAGAGATTTGCCACCAGCTGTCAGCCAGCGTAGGCCACAGCCCAGGAACTCAGATCAGGTTGCGCTGCAGCCCATTCCCAAAACTATTTTACCAGGGAGATTTTTGGGCGAGTAAATTTGGGTCCAGGGTTCCTGCGTCCACTAAATATGGGTGTGGAGACTCCAGACCCCTTACAATTGTGCGGAGAGGAATTTCATGTGGTAATTGTGCTCCGCACAACTCATAAATCGGGCCCATGCCTGGAAAGTCAGTTGAAGTTTGGGAACATCACCTTTCACGATGGAGGGAAACGTTTCCTGAATTCACATGCAGTGAAGTTTCACCTTCACGAACTGACCCTTGCTTCTGGAGATCCCTGCAAACATGGACAGGGTATGTGCCATGCACGTCTGGCCCAATGTTTTGGCCCACACATCTGGTCGCCTTTTATCCCCTGACGCGGGGAATGGCGGGGGGGGGGGGGGATTTGGCATGAAGTGCACTGTGCCATGTAAATATAGTGAACATGTCAGCAAGCTTGTTTTTTTAAGAAGACAGGTCCCTATACTTTCTATATTTACAAAAAAAGAAAACGAATTTACCCCAGGGTATGGGAGTTTTTACCACCCAGGTGAAAATATTTGTGGACTTTTTCTGCATGGGACAGCCCTGATTCTTATGGCAGACCTAGATGAGCAGGATACCAGGTCGGAGATTCAAGGATGACAGGGATGCCTGCACACACGGATGCAAAGCTTCTAAGAGAGATTGTTAATGAAGGCAGCCTAAAGGGACACAGGGGTTCAATGAACAGCAGCACAGGAGACCAGAGAAAGTGTAGAACACGATAAAAGTGCAGGAATAGAAGGTTTAGTGATAAACTGTATGGAAGACAGGCAAGTAACTGAGGGTGTAGGAAATCTGAATTCGGCCTCTACACTCCATAAGCAAGGAGTGCAAGTTCACGAATATGAAGTGCAGTTCTGCCTCTTCCAACTCTCTTGTCCAGTCTAGTTTTTCTACTCTTCAGATTCTATTGACCTATCCTCCATAGCTGCCATCTTGCAATGTTTTGGGGGCAGCCATCCATTTTGCTTGAGGAATTGTCCTGTGTGTGTTTCATGTTTTAGCTTGGAATACAGGTCTGATGTCTATTCTGGTCTGATGTGGGTGAAGTTTAGCCGTGAGCAGGGGAACTGAGAGCTGCATGAACCAGAGAACGGTTCAATATCAAATAGCTGAAGCCCTAACGGTCTATGTCAAATTACCATACAACTATGTCCCATTAAACTGCTCTTTCCATCATGTTTCATTCATGTATCTCATGTATTCATGTATTCCTTTCGTTTTCATGAATCCCTTTTCATTTGTATCCCCGAATGCTTTAATTCCAACTTTTACACTTACTCTGCAGTCTCCTTTCCTCTGATTCATCCTTACCTGTAGAGAGACAAGGAAAAAACAAGATAATCGATAGGTGAAGTCAACAAAGCTGTCACTGTGAATAAAGTCAAATATAAATTAGTGAACTGTGGGGGGGGGGGGGGGGTACCATTTGCTTTATAATCTCAGGCAGATTGATAAATCGTTAATTATTTCACCCTGAACTAACTTTGCATTTATGCAGGGTTAATTCCTTTGTGTCACATCGCTATAGCCTGTGATGAAAGCACAACTTCCTTATGCTGACACAAAATTAGCTATGAAAAAAGGAAAGTTCTGTGCTTTGCAACAAGCTGGGACTGAATAGTGGAACAAATCAGGCCTTGTGCAAACAGCGTGTGAGGTGCTTTGATATAAAATCTACACACAGGTTCCATCTGTTGAGTGCGGAAACACTTGGGGGCATATGTACAAGTCCCTATCGCCACCACAAAGTCGCCTATAGTGAAGTTGTGGTGGCGATAGGGGCTGTGCGTTATGTTCAAGGCAGCGCCTCCTTGTGTTTGCTTTGTTCGCCCTAAATTGGCAGGGTATGCCCAGACGTGGGTCCCTTGCACACTTTGCCAGTGGATTCAAGCTAGCCTGGTTGATGAAGGGTGTTACCCAGAAACCGGTCTCAGGATGCTTGTTTCTGGTTCCAGGGAAGACCTGGCTTGGCATTTCGGGCTGACTGTTCCCATGAGAGACTGAGTCAAGACTGATGTGCATATAGCTGGGTCTGAACTGAGGTGGCAAAGTGAGCTGAAGAATGATGATGAATACAACCCAGATCTGTGACTGGGGGTGAGTGTCTGAAAAGTTTCAGCGCTCCGTCTAACATCTGTCTTGTACATAAGGCCCCTTTCACGCTATGCTTAGAGTAAAAGGGGTGGGTAGTGGGTGTTGCGGTTGGCGTTCCATTGCAACACCCATTCATTTTGACGCTGCATCCCTATGTACAAGGTTAGTGTACATAGGAGACAGTGACAAAATTAAGACCCGTTCAAAACTGGTCTTAAGACGGCAAAACGAGGAGAAAATCATTAGTTCTCCTAATTTTTGCTTTTTCCATGTGTACTGCCTTGTGCAACACACATGGAAAAAGCAAAATGCCATTGTTTGTTTATGTACAGAAAGGTGTCCCTTCCTGTACCTAGACAAACTTTATAAAAAAATGCCATTTTGTCAATTTCATGTGTGCTGCATGAAACAGCACACATGAAAGTGACAGAATTGCATTTCTAGGGTTGTTTATGTGCAGGAAGGGACACCTTCCTACACAAAAACAATCCTCTCCAGCACACAGACACCCTTGCACTCTGGGGCAAGGGTGCCTACATTGGCGCTAGGTTGCTAAACTCAGCGCCATCGCATGGGGAAACGCAAGGTTGTACCACAGTCTTGTAAATATGGTGCAGTCTTGCGTTTCAGAAGTGGAGGAGAGAGGCGTTATGCCAGGAAGGCTAACACCTCTCTCCTCCACTTCCTTGTGCATATCCCCCTTGAAGTCTAGTGGCTGTAACACAAAACCATTTTGATCGTTGCTACTAAGTCTCCCCTTGGTGGTGAATACGGCAGTGACTGTTCTTATAATAAAGTGTAGATTTGTGGCTGGAGTAATTTGTGACAAGAATATTTGTACATAGTATTTGTTATAATTTGTTGGGGTGTTAAAGTGTTCTGTTGTTTTTATGTGCCGTTGTGTTTTGTGTGGCTTTACGTTGCTGTATTGTACTGTGGTTGTTAAGATTTGGAATATACTAAGGACAAAATAAAAAGGTGCTTGCACTCAGTACCGGTCCGTTTAAAGAACTGACTGAGGAGATTCTATGGCTAGGAGGCCTTACAATGGGCCTTGATTAGAATGCCTTGCCAGTACCCTGGGCACTCTGTACATTAATAATATGCCAGTGTGCCAGTCAGAGCTACAGCCCTTAATTCCCTGAGCCAAGTGGTTATCTTTTTCAGAAGCGCTTCGCCATATGCCTTACTCCATTCCTCTGATCTGGGACCCCGAAGCATGCTGCCAATTCTAAACCACCAGAAGTTGTAATTCTCAGAACTCCTAGTCTTCTGTTAGGAAAATAGAGCACACTTTAGAGCTGCATAACTACACCCTTGGAGGCCCATTATTCATCATGATAAGGCTTGTACCAGGATTTCTTGTACGTTTTATTATTTAAAACCTCTCATAACAGAAAGGTGTGGAGTTTGAAATTATTGGGCAGGCAAGGGTATAGAACAGGATGGAGGTCTTTATAATTTCCTCCACCTAACACTCATTTGTCTTCAGGCCTCTAGCAGTATCCCTAAATCCCTAACAACCTAAGGGACAGATGTATCAAGCGTTTTACAGTTTGCAAACGGGCCAATTCGCAGAATTGGATCATTTGCGAACTGTAAAAATCCTTTTGGGATTTATCATACCAAAAGGCATTTGCAAAATAGGGAATCACAATTTTTGCGATTACCTATTTTGAAAATGCATTTAGGGAATCGCAATTTCCGTTTCCTTAAATGCAATGCAGGAAGCAAGAAAACAATTGCGACCTGTCTTTAATGAACGCTCGTTAGAGGTGTTTGTTGCTGCCGGTTTACAGAGCCTTGACACAGGCGTAGCGCCTTTGGATCCCTGAGTGCCTGGTGATATTTCAACGGAGAGTCTAATCATGTGGCCGCAGAGGAGGTGAGAGGCGCGGCGCTCGGGACTGCGAGGACCAGCATTCCTTCAAACACCAACAGCTGGTTCCTCTTCCCGGCCGAGCCGCGCCCCCTCCCAGTGCCACGCCCCCTGCAAGCTGTACTTTACCTCTCGCGGCCCCCGCTTCGCGGGCGCCGCTCGTTAGAGGTGTTTGTTGCTGCCGGTTTACAGAGCCTTGACACAGGCGTAGCGCCTTTGGATCCCTGAGTGCCTGGTGATATTTCAACGGAGAGTCTAATCCCGTGGCCGCAGAGGAGGTGAGAGGCGCGGCGCTCGGGACTGCGAGAACCAGCATTCCTCCAAACACCAACAGCTGGTTCCTCTTACCGGCCGAGCCGCGCCCCCTTCCACTGCCACACCCCCTCTACTAACTTAAGCAGGATTAACAACGCGCATCGCGGGACGCGCGCGGGTCGTGGCCCGGGGCGAAGACCGGGCAAAGAGCGGGCCCTCTGTGGCCCTCAGAGGCCAGAAGAGGCCGGGCTGGGCCAGAATCCCTGTTCGATTATCGGACCGTCTAGGACTATTGGAGTAAGTTCACGGGGGTGTATTAGTATTGTATTGGCTACTATGTCTATTGAAATCCTAACACCGGAACTTGTTGGACCTGATAAGCCAGTGAGCCTTATCAATGGGAAATTAGACAATTATTTTTAAAAAACTGTTACGTACTTCCCCAGTACTTCTACCCTGGCGGAACGTCGGGCTGAGCGTCGACACTCGGTGGAAAGCCTGAAAAATAGACCATTAACTGATTCACCCGTTCTGATCATCTCTACTCTGGAGGGGACCTTAACTGAGAATGTTTGTTCTTTTTCCCAGGATAGCGTTCCATTAATATTTAGAGAGTGTGCGCCCACGGATGACATTGGTCCCCAGGATACTGTGAATGCCCCCATTAACCCTATTAATCCCAGCGTAACCAAGGCCACAATTATAACTGAGGCACTGATAACCCCTACTCCTAGGCAAATTAGACCCGTAAGGAATAGGGCAAAAAAAGTTACGTCTACTAAAATATATGGCCCACCACCTAACAAAAAAAGGCGGAAAAGGGCCGACTTATCGAAGCGGAAAATCAATCATGCTGATTTTGGGATTAAAGTCAATGCTAACACAGGGGGAGAGCGGATACTTGCATTGGATCAGGGAACCATGGCTACATCACCTATACATACAAGCTCCACGTCTAAAGCAGTGGAGGCTAGCTCTATATCTGATAATTCTTCCGCTGTTGTGACACCACAAGAATCCCCAAATCATGTCTTAATCGATAGTATAGAGTCCATTATAAGGCCTTACACTCTTGCTATCGTAGAAAAACTTAACAAAATGGATGATAGGCTTGGAAAGATAGAGCGTGATATGGGTAGTAAGCTAGTATCCACTAAGGTACCATCTAAACCGGTTCTACAAACTACCATTATACCAACCCCAGCTATAACCCCTACACCTGCCCCCGCTCAGACTATGGACATGTCACAAACATCACATATCCCTATAGAAATTATACCCAAAGCTACTTCTGTATTATCAAAAAGTAAACTCACATTGCCCCCTGCTGTAACGGCTAGTGGGCCGACGAAGAGCATAGGACAAGCCACTGGAGACCAGAAGAGGGATAGGGGGAGTGGGAGGCCTACACGGGGTAACCACAGCAAGGGCCCCCTTCCTGAACTTCCACCGGAAGCAGTGCCTTTCGTGGTGGTTCTTACCGGGGTGCCAGAGTTAGAGGCGAAAAAACGCGAGGGTTTTGCCCAATTGAAGAACAAAATTATGCATTGGTTGAGCATGTATAGACCAATTGCAAATAATATCAATGGCGAAATCGTCCATGTTATGTTATGTTATGTTATTTTATTTTGCATAGCGCGCGGATGCCGCAGCCAAGTGGCGTCCCGGCGCTTTGGAGCATTGAGTAACACAACACATCGAAAAAGGTCAGAAAACAGAATCTAAACTGTAGAAAAGAGGAAGGTCTTTAAAGCCTTCCAAAAAGGGAGCAAGTCAGGGATTGAACGTCGCCTCCCCTGGTTGGGGGGAAGACCCAAGGACATCGAAGGCGACGTAGTGGTTATAAATTTCAGAGACCAGAATGCTGTCCATTTTATACTTAACTGGTCCTCTGATTACGATAGTAACCTTATCACCCCTCGCCCTCTCACATACTTCTATCCACGCTCAGTGGTGTACCCGCCCCACCATCAATTACCGCCAGCCCCTCCACCACCTTTACCCAGGCAAAGGTATCCAAACCCATACTGTCCACCCGGGTATAATAATGGATTTCCACTAATTGGTCATCATCCTGCAATAATAGCCGACCCGTACGGGTGGAATATTGTGGCTCCAAGATATAATTCCTCATCCCATAGGAGAATGGACCATCTTAAGCCTTTCACGTCCCTAGAGACCACCAATAGGTTTGACCTGTTTAGTGGCCTGGAGGATTGCGATTGAAGTCAGCTGGCCACGGGGGGGTGGGTGAAGGAACATGTGGAGATGATGGGGGGGAAGTGGACAGAGGTATGGAGGAGAGAGGTTCTATTATGGATAATTCGTTATCTGGATATAATGCTGCCCGGTCTACCAGCTGCAATGAAGATAGTATTGGGTACTTTCAACGTAACCTGGACCCCTTTACCCCGGCTGATGTTATTATAACCCCTATGGTTTCAACGAGGAGTGGTATTATCCCCCAGTTACCTGATGACCACCCGATCAGGGACGTATCCCCTTCCTACATGGGCCCTCCGCCCAACGAGGCCATAAGACCAACAGTGGGAGGTTATAAGCTGGGAAGTTGGAATATTGCCGGTTGGAATAACAAGGTGGACCGTCTAGGGTGGCTAGAATTCTTAACCCAATTCGATATCCTATGTCTCCAGGAGACCTGGGCGACTGAAGATGTCCACCTTGATGGTTACGTTGCCTATAATTGTCCAGCCCAGCCCTCCAATATGGGTAGAGCTAGTGGAGGGTTGGTGATACTGCTGTCTGTTAGGCTGCCGGTGCGAGTGAAAACCCATTTGACTGTTGGCCTGCACTCGCAGTTGTTATGGTTGCAACATAGGGATGGAAGAAATGTCCTAGTAATAAATCATTATAACAATGTTTTTAACCATTCAAATACTGTTATAGTTGATGAACTTGATGTGGAGGTTGATAAGCTGTTTGGTCAAAATAGGGTGCCCTTTGAAATTCTGTGGGGAGGTGACTTTAACATCCATATGTGTCCCTTTGCCAGCACGAGGGTGTGTGGCTATGGTGGAGAGGATGGGGAAGATCAGGCCCATTTCCTACATTCGACCTATGGCGATTCTCTCAACACCCTCATGCTTAAATTGGATCTATGTATTATGTTACCTGGTGAAGACAAAGAGGGTAACCCGGTACCTACCTTTATAGGTAGGAACTGTGCGACGGTTATTGATTACCTCATTGTCTCCACCAGTATTACTGCTCTGTGTACCACCCCCGAAATAGTAGACATAGCCCTTAGCGACCACAACTGCTTAACAATGTACCTATCCTTGTGGGGGGATAAGACAAAGGCGTCGCACGGTACAGTGTTAGACGTAATTCCACACAGACCAAACGGCCCCAGAATTAAATGGGGTAGGCACAATGAGGAACGCCTATTAAGTACCATAGTGTCAGCCTGTTTAGTTGAGGTAGAGTGCTGTCTTGAACCTGATATAGGTAATGCTGACATATTAGCTAGCTTTGATACCATCAATAAAAATATTGCTAATATTTTAACTGGCACAAAACCCAAGGGCACCAGGGCCACCTGTGGGTGGTTCAATAAGAAATGTACCAAATCCCTACAAAAATTAAAAGCTGCTCTTAATTGTAAACCTAGGGATAGGGAAGCAGTCAAGGCCCTGAGGAGGAACTATATAACTCACCTGAAGGCTAGAAAACAGGAACTAAGGGAAGAGTCCTAGGACAACCTGACTAAGGCCGTGGATCTTAGGGATACTAAGTTATTCTGGTCCACCGTTAATAGTCCCTTTCTTCAGAAGGATGATTTCCCGGTACTGTCTGCCCAGGTGAGCGAGGAACAGTGGGTGGCTCATTTTTCTAGCATTTTTAACCCAGAGGGATTAGATGTAGGGAGTGATAAGGATGCTGTGGGTGACACCCCCCTACCCCTTAATATTACAGTCACCGAGGTGGACGTAGCCATTCGGTGTAGTAAGGGGGGGAAGGCACCGGGCCCCGATGGGGTACCTGTGATCTTTATAAAGCTGATGTATCCCTTTGGAGCCCATTGCTGACTAAGGTGTTTAATGCAGCAGCAACGACCTCGGCCCCACAGCTCTGGGGGGAGTCTATCATTATCCCTATCTACAAAAAAGAATGTAAATGTAAATGTAAATGTATAGGCATTTATATAGCGCACTACTTACCCGTAGGGTCCCAAGGCGCTTCGACCGCTGCGAAACCCTTCCTGGCTTCCCTGAGAGATGGTCCCTTAATGGGTATCTCCAGGGTGAGACCAGGCATCCCCGGCGGTCTGGTGGGGCCGTTAGTGAAGATGAGGCAAGCTAATGCCCAGAGTTGCCGAGTGTGATCGCTGATCAGAGTGGGCAAAGAGGCGAGAGAATTATCGAGTCCGCTGACCCTGGTCCAGAAACCTGCCGCGCCGGGAATCGAACCCTGGTCCCGGGCCGTCCTCTGCTCTCCGGTCTGCCGCCTCTAACCAGTGAGCCACACTACTTCAAAAGGAGCGAGAGGAGAGGCAAAAAACTATTGCCCCATCTCACTCCTTACTGCCTCCCTCAAAATCATGAGTAGGGTGTTATTGAGCCGCTTGGAGGACTGGGTTGAAGAAAATGGTGTCCTTGCGGACTCCCAGTTTGGATTCCTTAAGGGGTTAGGCACAATAGAACAGTGCATAAACCTGGACCTTATCATAGGCAAATATACACGCGCTAAGCAAGGCTCACTGTTCCTTTGCTTCGCGGACCTCTCCAGTGCCTTCGACTTGGTTGACCATGGTCTTCTGTGGACAACTTTACTGGATATGGGCGCCCCACGGGAAATCATTTACTTTCTGGCACAACTGTATAGGAAGTTATCAGCAAAGATACGGTATGGGCAACAGGGTGAGTGTTCGGCTAATATCCCTGTAGGCTCTGGTATCAGGCAGGGATGTGTCCTTGCCCCCCTTCTTTTCTCCCTTTTTATCAACGCCATTGAGTCCGAATTACGTGCTGTCAGTGCTGATGCACCGACTGCTGACGGCATACCTATTCCGGTATTGCTTTATGCCGATGACACGGTTCTACTTTCTAGAACCCCTGTCGGGCTTCAGAAACTCATGGATACATTTGTGGATTTTATCAATGGGAGATAATTAAAAATTAACAATTAAAAAACTTTTATTATGGCCTGTGGTAAGAAAGTCAAAAAATTAAGACCTTTTACAGTTATGGATCAAATAATACAAGTGGTTGACAAATTTTGTTACTTAGGTATCACTTTTAATAATGGGGGCATATGGGCGCCCGAAGTGACTAATGTAAGAGCTAAAATGGGCAAGTGTGCCTTTGGCATTTTTAAGTTTGCATCTAAGCTAGGCTCTAGGCGGATACCCGACATGTATGGGGCCACTGTAATCACAATATGCTCCAGGAGGAGGAAACCAAATTTGTCAAAAAGCTTCTCTGTTTACCACCCTCTGCCTCAACCAAGTTGATCCACCTTGAGGTTGGTCTGGAACACCTTTCTGATTTGATAAGCCTTAGACCACTTTTAGTATGGAGATCTATTTGGGTCAAGGAGCAGACAGGGTTTACAAAGAAGATCATCCTAGATTGTCTCCACATGGACAAATGTTCCCGTATCCCCTGGCTCAATTACATTATTTGTGTATTTAAGGATGTCTTCAAATTGCATATTTGTGATAACCCACTTAGTGTTATAGACATCCCTAAGAAAGAACTTAATTATGGGCTAGTATTCTAAAGCGTAATGCTGTGACTTCTCTGTACCCTACACATGTTTTTTATGATAAGTATAATATGTTGGGACCGGGTTTCGCAAGATACCTTAAAATGGTTACCATTCGTTCTCACCAATATGTTTTGACAAGACTGCGAATGGGGACCGTTCATTTGCTTGTTGCGTGTCCGCATATTAAGACTCACACAATTGCCCCTTGCCCATGTGACGGGACTTCAAAGCAATGTTCGGAGCATTTTTTATTGATTTGCCCATTTTATCTCCATCTCCGTAAAACCTATTTGAAACCACTTTTTAAAAAATATAATGTATCCACTGTTGAATCTGCTATGAGGCTTTTATTTGGACTTGATTCACAGGACATTTGTTTTTTTACCGCTGTTTTTATCCTAAAATCGGTATATCTGAGGAAAAATATGTCCTTTGTTACATGAGTATTTATAAATTAGCCGTATTTTATATGTATTTTATTGTATCATGTATGTATGTACTTTTATGATTATTGTAAACAAATAATCGAATAAAGTTTTTGAAAGTGAAAAGTGAATCACAAATTACCACCAACTTCAAGTTGGTGGTAATTTGCAAATTCCTAGACAAATGCAAATGTTTGCCTTTTTTTAAGTGCCATGTGGCGCACACACATGCCCTTAGGGTATGTATATGCGCCACATGTTCATACTTACCTTTTTTGTGGGTGCATCAGGGTTACCTTTGGCACACTTGAAATTGCATGCGCAGTTTTCGAGTACCTATTTGGCACTTGCAATCGAATGCAATTCTTTTCATTTCTATGGGTCTCTAGGCCCATAGGAATGAAAGGAAAGGTATTCCTTAGTAGCGAATCGCAATTTGTAATTCGCTATTAAAAAATATGTAGGAATCGCAATTTTTTTTGCAAATCCTTCATACATTGCAGTTTGCAATTCCTAAATAGCGAATTGGTCAAATTCGCTATTTAAGAATCGCGAAAGCAATTCTTGACACATCTGGCCCTAAGTGTTTAAATATACCACCCGTCGCTTTACAGGGTTTTCCTCTGGGGTTCTTTACTGTAGCTACACCCTGCAGGGTTGCTAAGGGATCAAATACTATTGATGCTTAATCAATACCAAAACCCTCTTTTTACAAGGAAATGATATTGCAATGGTATTATTACAGGCTCAGCATCCCCTTCTGTGTTCTGCTGGCGCTTGTTACTCGCGCATCCTTACCGGCCCGGGATTGGTCCCCACTGCAATTTTTGTGTCAATTGCATTATTATTTTGCCTGAGTTATACACAGTTTTGGTTCAATGGTATTCCTTTTGCCTCTGATTAACACCCGCCAGGGTGCTAACCGGTTAGTTACTTCCTATAGGTCGATTTGGAAGAAGAATTTATTTGATTCAGTAATATTATTAATTTACATGTAATAAGTGCACATCAGATCAGAAGAGTAGCATCGCGCGAACAGTGTTATTTTGCAGGGTTTTTTCTCTCTGAGGGCTACTTGAGGTATGGTGTAAAGGTAAATGAGTGTGCTATCCTCATACCTAGGGTTCGATACCTGCATCGGCTCAGGTTGGCATAGACTGGCAGACTCAGAATAATGGCCTGCACATTCCAGTGAGACATTGGGCAGCAAGCAGTGCAGTGGGCTTCAGCTGTAGCTCTGGATCATCAAACAAAGGAATACAAATTTACAAAGCGAGCAATTACTTCAAAAAAGGGGCATCCTGGCGAAAAGCAGAAATGACTGATTATCACTAAAATATCTCGATGGACTCTGAGCAGGTGAGTTTTAAACAGTGTACAAGACTTAGTTAAGCAGATTTCTGCTCATTGCATGGGCTTGGAGAGGGATGAGTGAGTTCCATGCCTTGGCCGCAAGCACTGCAAAGGAATGACTCTCCAAAGCCTGGCACTGAAACTAGGCGAAGACACCGGAACACAGAGTCCTTGCTGGATTATATTTGGAGAAAAGAGAGGACATGGAGCTGTTGTTAGTCATCATAGATGGCATTGTGACAACAGGAAAGACCTTTAAAGAGCACAGCATTTGAGCACTGGAAGCCAATGAAACAGAACAAATCAGGGAGTAACATGGCTACGTTTGCTGAGGTTGTAAAGTGTGAAATGAATGATGTGTTTCCAAAAATTGAGACAATTGTAGGTTGACCATATGCTCTGTGATTTTCGTCCCATCAGGTAATACAAAAATATGCGTATAATTGGATGGGATCTCAAGGTCGGCTCTGGCCTTTTCTGTAATGAGATGCTTTCCAGGAGTCTGGAACCAATCCAGTAGACAGTGAGACTTGCAATAATGTTGTCAACAAGGGGACAACAATATGACCTACCGCAATCAGATGAGCAACTGGCCATGGATCGAGGGGAGAGCTGGACGAGCAATAGTTTAACTTGGCAGTGACAAGGTCAATAGAGGCAGGGTGAAAATATGTCTAACGTGGGCAGCTAGACCCCAGCCCACACCCCTCAAACGGTAAAGTAGAGTTACACAAAGTTTAAAGAATTTAAGTTTGAAAGGTCTGTTCATTCCATGGAAATAATTCGATAGTGGAAAGCACACAGATTGAGTAAGGAAGACCCTTGCTGACATAGCTGAGAGAGAGGCTCAACTATTGATAAGTGAAAATATGTCTTTAGTAGGATTGCTGGATGACATAACATGCTCCTGAAAACAGGGTGCTCTTGCTTAATTAGTTTTTATATTTCCGCCACTCCTCCTTGTCTATGATATGTGTACATCTTTAAGTGTGCTTTGTAAATTGTCGGGTACGTTTATTGTTGGTTGTGATATTTTAATTTTAGTTTTTTAAGTTTGTTTCACGTTCAGAAAATGGTACGTTATAGTTGAGTGTGTGCGAAGTTATGAGAAATGCAACTTCTACACTCTTGCTCAAAAGCATGACGTAAAGACGTGTTTCTCATTAAAAAAACATGAAAAAGCCATACTCAGGACACACAAGGGAGGCCATTTGTAACAGGAAGTCCCACTCACTCCAGCCTGCTCGTGGTTCTTCTCTAGCTGTGTTCCCTATCCAATCCCATCCATCCCATTCTGCCTTTCTTTCAGATTACTCTTTTTCCATTTCCTAGTCACTCTATCCTGCACCCGTGTGCTTTTATTATTGATTTCCCCTGGTCTGCCTGATTTGCTTCTTTAATTGTTGTCCTCCTACAGCCGCAGCTATGGAGTCCTGCAGAATGTCCGTGACGTGCCCCAAAAAAGCTCGGTGAGAACGAGTGATTTCATGCCATATTTTTCAGAGTAGGAGGTGACAGCACTTGTGTTTTTAAGTGTAGCTTCACCTCCCCTCATGTTGAAGGCGGGAGAGGAGGCAAGCCAGGAATGGGCTACACCTTTCAGGAAAGAAAGGAGTTATCTGGCCAATTGCGGCGCATGATGCGCTGCCACACCGGTGTGGAACAGACCCAACAGCAGGTCATGCACATATGGGCCGGTCACATCAGTCCCCAACAGGACCTGCTGGACCTGCTTGGGACAGTGGGGACGAAGCTGACAAGTACGTGCCAATTTAATGGTATTTATCATGTGGTGTTTCCAACAGTACCCCCTTGGGAAATACGTGGCTTATTGTCAAAGACTACGAGTACCAGCATGCCGAGATGAGCGCCCACCTGCGGGCTATGAAGGGAGTGCGTGCGTATAAGTACCGTTGAAGCCGTTGTTCTATTGATCACCATTTCCTCTGATGAAAGAGCTGTAGTGCTCATGGGCATCCGCAGAAATTTTTCCAGGGGGGGGCTAACCTGGCAAACGAAGGGGCGTGGCTAATGTTAATCAATAGGGGCAGGGCTAAAATGGCAGACAATCAGGATCGGGTACTTCTCAAGCCAAGCTGAGAAAAAAAAAGTGGTGAATTCTGCATTTGAAACTGGAGAACAATTAGAGCACACTTATGAACCCTAATATTACCCCCCTGGCCCCTTAAAACTCATACATTCCCTGATCCCTAAAGTTAGTCCCCTGGCACCCCATAACCCATACCCGCCCTGACCCCTAAAATTGTCCCCCTGGCACCCCAAAACCCATACCTGCCCTGAACCCTAAATTGTCCCCCCTTGCAACCCAAAACCCATACCCACCCTGAACCCAAAAATTACCCTTGGCACCCAAAAACCCATATCCACCCTGATCCCTAACATTTCCCCTGGCACCCAAAAACCCATACCCGCCCTTAACCCTAAAATTACCCCTGGCACCCCAAAACTCATACCCACCTTGAACCCTAAAATTATCACTGCCACCCCAAAACCCATACCCACCCTGAACCCTAAAATTACCCCACTGGCATCCCAAAAGCTGAACGCTACGGGGCAGATTTACAAGCCAACTGGCATGGTTGCAAATTCAGGACAGTGAGTGTAAAAATTCAGGACAAAGAGTCAAAATTCGGAACAAAAGGTAAGGTTTACAGACATATACTATTGCGCAACCTTCTCTGATGTAAGTAAATAGACAACCACTAAAGTACAAGTGAAAATAAGTTTACCTCATGGTTTGTCAGTATACGCGCAGCTTTAAGCAAATGTGCAGGTCTTTTTGTGGTAACAGAACCGCCCCAACTTTCCAGCTCCCAGAGAAAACACCTGATGCCCGGTCCGGCCAGTCTGGCCTTAAAACCACCCTCCAATGGCGCCCCTCATCTTCACATAGACCCTCTCTCATGTGTATTTAATTTCTTCTATAGTGCTACTCATACCAGTATGTAGGGCAGAGTTTTGGAGTGCGTTACAACACACACATATTATAAAGAGACAATCACTCATATAAATGGGAAAGTCAATGTATAGGAAATGTTGCTTAAGATAATGGAAAAAAACACAGTTGATGGACAGAATGTAGAACAATGTCATACATTCACCCCAGTACAAGGATCTGGGCCTCAATCCATCGTTTTTTTGCACTCCACACCACCCTGGGTTAGACAATGGCTATATGCAAATCAGCACCACTGGAGTAAAGCTATCCAGGCTGAATGAAGGCTGATAGCCAGAAACTGGTCCTTGGATGCTTGATTCCGGTCTGGCAAAGACAAGGCTTGGTAGTTCGGACTGGACTGTTCCCATGGGGCACAGGGTCAGAGCTGATTTGCATATAGCCAGTGTCTAACCCAGGGTGGTGTGGAGTGCAAAAAAACGATGGATTTAGGCCCAGATACTTGTACTGGGGTGAATGTATGAAATTGTTCTACATTCTGTCCATCAACTGTGTTTTTTGCAATTTTCACCCGGTGTGCTGGGTATACTCAGACGTGAGTCCCAGGCTCTCCACACCACTGGAGTCAAGCTATCCAGGCTGAATGAAGGCTGATAGCCAGAAACCGGTCCTTGGATGCTTGATTCCAGTCTGGGAAAGACATGGCTTGGTAGTTCGGACTGGACTGTTCCCATGGGGCACAGGGTCAGAGCTGATTTGCATATCGCCATTGTCTTACCCAGGGTGGTGTGGAGTGCAAAAAAACGATGGATTAGGACCCAGATCTTTTGACTGGGTTGAATGTGTGACATTGATCCTCATTCGGTCCATCACCTGTTGTTTTTGCAATTCCGCTATAAGTGTACTGGGGATGCCCAGACGTGGGTCCCAGGCACTCCACACCACTGGAGTCAAGCTAGCCGGGCTGATGAGAGGTGTTACCTCGAAACCGGTCCGGTCCTCGGATGCTTGATTCCGTTCTGGGAAGGACATGGCTTTTGTAGTTCGGACTGGACTGTTCCCATGGGGCACAGGGTCAGAGCTGATTTGCATATCGCCATTGTCTAACCCAGGGTGGTGTGGAGTGCAAAAAAACGATGGATTAGGACCCAGATCTTTTGACTGGGTTGAATGTGTGACATTGATCCTCGTTTGGTCCATCACCTGTTGTTTTTGCAATTCCGCTATAAGTGTACTGGGGATGCCCAGACGTGGGTCCCAGGCACTCCACACCACTGGAGTCAAGCTAGCAGGGCTGATGAGAGGTGTTACCTCGAAACCGGTCCGGTCCTCGGATGCTTGATTCCGTTCTGGGAAGGACATGGCTTTTGTAGTTCGGACTGGACTGTTCCCATGGGGCACAGGGTCAGAGCTGATTTGCATATCGCCATTGTCTAACCCAGGGTGGTGTGGAGTGCAAAAAAACGATGGATTAGGACCCAGATCTTTTGACTGGGTTGAATGTGTGACATTGATCCTCATTCGGTCCATCACCTGTTGTTTTTGCAATTCTGCTATAAGTGTACTGGGGATGCCCAGACATGGGTCCCAGGCACTCCACACCACTGGAGTCAAGCTAGCCGGGCTGATGAGAGGTGTTACCTCGAAACCGGTCCGGTCCTCGGATGCTTGATTCCGTTCTGGGAAGGAGATGGCTTTTGTAGTTCGGACTGGACTGTTCCCATGGGGCACAGGGTCAGAGCTGATTTGCATATCGCCATTGTCTAACCCAGGGTGGTGTGGAGTGCAAAAAAACGATGGATTAGGACCCAGATCTTTTGACTGGGTTGAATGTGTGACATTGATCCTCATTCGGTCCATCACCTGTTGTTTTTGCAATTCCGCTATAAGTGTACTGGGGATGCCCAGACGTGGGTCCCAGGCACTCCACACCACTGGAGTCAAGCTAGCCGGGCTGATGAGAGGTGTTACCTCGAAACCGGTCCGGTCCTTGGATGCTTGATTCCGTTCTGGGAAGGACATGGCTTTTGTAGTTCGGACTGGAATGTTCCCATGGGGCACAGGGTCAGAGCTGATTTGCATATCGCCATTGTCTAACCCAGGGTGGTGTGGAGTGCAAAAAAACGATGGATTAGGACCCAGATCTTTTGACTGGGTTGAATGTGTGACATTCATCCTCATTCGGTCCATCACCTGTTGTTTTTGCAATTCCGCTATAAGTGTACTGGGGATGCCCAGACGTGGGTCCCAGGCACTCCACACCACTGGAGTCAAGCTAGCCGGGCTGATGAGAGGTGTTACCTCGAAACCGGTCCGGTCCTCGGATGCTTGATTCCGTTCTGGGAAGGACATGGCTTTTGTAGTTCGGACTGGACTGTTCCCATGGGGCACAGGGTCAGAGCTGATTTGCATATCACCATTATCTAACCCAGGGTGGTGTGGAGTGCAAAAAAACAATGGATTAGGACCCAGATCTTTTGACTGGGTTGAATGTGTGACATTGATCCTCATTCGGTCCATCACCTGTTGTTTTTGCAATTCCTTTGTCATGAGGGGCAGGACTGCAGGCGCTTTGACGGGGTGAGGAGGTCATGTGAAATCTTCTGCCCAGTAAAGTTCAGCTCAGCCAGCAAAGTGCCTGCACATTTACGCATGCTCAGCGCCTGACCTGAACATAAGAGTGTCTGTTAGGTCGACCTTTGTTCAGCCTGACAGCCACTCCTCATGTTTTCAAAAAGGTAGGAACTCTCTGCCCTTAAGGATGAGCTGCTTCTGCAAAATCACTTCTGTTAATTTCACTCCGTTAGACATGTATGCCCTTTTTGTCTCTCACCATCATCTCCATCTGTATATCTTACAGCACACCTCCTTTCTCTTCAGCACACTCTTTTCCCTTTTCTAAATTCCCTTTCCTGCATCTCCTTCACTTCACCCCCCCCCAAACACATAACGCACCCACTCACACCTGTAAACAATAGGTTTAATTTACTTTTGTCCTGTCAAAATTTTGACAACTGTATATCTCCTTCGCAGACATTCGCACAAAAGCATAATTGCAGCTGGAATACATAACCATCTCTCTGTGCGCACTATAGAAAGACCAAAGACCATGTATTATGAACACCTTTCTGAACCACTGACTGTCACTGTGAGAAACTCACACTGCCTTCAGCCTCAACTCTAGAGCTCTCGATCGGGGCCCATTATGAACACTTGGAGACACCTCATTTCAAAGTAAGCAGGATGTAAGAGGGATATGCTACGTGAAAAAAAAATATTGAAACACAACATTCTGGAAACCACAAACACTCTTAAGGAATGCAAAACTTGAGAAAAATATTTGAAAGATTAACTAGGATCAAATCACTGACATGGATCATTCCAATGATTTACATATTCATTGTTCGGAATTTGTTCAGTGTTTTTTCCTGCAGAACTCAATACTTTACTAAAGAATCCATCAGTAGACCCCAGTGAACTCAACAATTACCAACCAAACTCCCTGCTCCTGTTCCCAACTAAAGTATTAGAATAAGCCATTAACCAATAACTCTCCTCACATCTGGAATGGATCCTCCTAGTCAACGTCTCCCAATCCAGATTCTAGTTGCAATCACAACATTGAGGCAGCCCCACAACAGCTACCAATGACATCTGAGCCCGACTCAACTGAGTAGAGACTGTGACTCTGATCCTCCTAGACTTTTCAGCAGCCTTCGATATGGCCTCCCACCACACACTCATTGCAAGGCTGCACAATATACACATCCAAGGAGCCACTCTCAGATGGATCGCCTCTTTCTTTCCTCACTGGAAGAACTCAAAAAGGTCCATCTTCCCCCCTTCACTTTCAAACTCAAGGAAATCATCGGTGGAGTATCTCAAGGATCTCACTCACCCCCATCCTCATCAACCGTTATATTACCCCTCTTGCCACAATCATCAAAACCTTCGGACTCAACATCATATCCTACGCCGATGACACACAGCTCATCCGCTCCCTCTCCAAAGATACAACCAACACCAACTTCCACAACTGCATGATAGACGTCATCAACTGGTTGAAGGACAACTGCCTGAAGCTCAACATGGACAAGACAGAGGTACTGATCTTCAGAAACAAAAGCTCCCAATGGGACGCATCCTGGTGGCCCTCAGAACTCTGACCTACTGCTATCTTCACTCACCTCAGAACCTAGGCATCATACTGGATAAATAGCTAGCCATGATGCCTCAGATCAACTCTGTCTTCTCCTCCTGCTTCTTCATCCTCTGCATGATTCGTAAGATATTCAAATGGTTATCCCAATGCACAAGGCGCACCATCACCAAGGCCCTCATCTCAAGCCAACTGGACTAGGGCAAAGCTCTCTACTCAGGGATCAAAGCTCAACTCCTTCGAGGACTACAGACCATACAGACCGCCACAGCCAGACTCGCCCTGGATCTCCCTAGACGAACCCACATTACCCCTACTTCAGGGAACTCCACTGGCTCCCTGTACAGAAATTATGCTAATTCAAGCTACTTACCCACACATACAAGGTGCTACACAATTGCAGAACCATCTATTTGAACCACTGCCTGAACTTCCATCAACCCACTAGACACCTCTGCTCCACTTCCCTTTCTGTAACCCTTATACCCACAACTGATGAAGCAGATGCAGAGGCCGTTCCTTCTCCTACTTAGCAACAAAGACATGAAAAGAGCTACTCTATCTCCAGACCTTCCCATCTCTTTCAGAGTTCCAAATGTTCTTGAAGACCTGGTTATTCCGCTAATCAACTGGACCCTGCCAGTGCCCGGATATCCTCACAGGTGACAAGAAGCACTCCTACTGATGAATTGTAAAGCTATGGACATTAATATAGGGCCCAATTGGGACCTTATTCAATGTTCATTTTAAATTACTACCTGGTCTGAGACTCATACGAATCCAGCTTTCTTAAAGTCCATTGTCAAAGTACCCTACAAATACTTAGCTGCAAATTTAGTTTTCAAAACTATTTGCTTGATTGATCTAAAATTTACACGGATTATACATTTTTGATTATTGCCAAACTGGGAAGACTTTCAAATCACCATTATTTGGAGTTGGAATTATCTGCTTTGGTTCATGTGCTCCGGAGGAAAGAACATGACACTGGTTTACACAATATTTTCCTGCAGGTTGCGTAAAGTTAATTTATGGAGGAAGAGGTGAAGGTTTGGACTTGAAAGTAATCCACTATACCAGGTCATTAGCCTAAATGTTCATCGTTGGCCCCTTTGTAAATATGCCTTCAAGGGACACGAAAACCTATCATGAAATGAAAAGAATCCTTCTTAAACCAAGTCTAACAGTAGGCGACAACGTAGAAACTTTGAAAAGAAGATTCTTCACTCTTTAGGTCCTGAAAGATTAAGGGTATATAGCAAAATGGGAAGCACGCCAGGATCTGCTGCATAAGGCAATGTGTTAATGCACTTGGAGACTTAGATGCACATTACTCACCTGCAGTTCACATCGCTATTGGACGATTCTAATTTTTCCAAAGAAAACTGGCAACATCAGATGGAATTGATGATGATATTTCTAAATTAAAGAAGCTGGCTATGAATTGCCAGTTTTGGGAGTCTGCTTAAAGAGTTGATTTGCGATCAGGTCATCACAGAGGTTTTAGAGCAAATTCCTTCTTAATCGCTAAAATGAAAGGGTTCAATCCCAGAATAATATTGAAGTAGTATGCACAACGGAAAGTTCACAAAGTCAGACATATATCCATGGTTTTCAGTAATGAAAGAAACGGTATACAACTTTTAGCACGCATTTATTACAACGCGGTGCTGTTACCACGCTACTTTTACCACGCAAGTCGTTACAACGACTTGCGCTGGAGGGCGCTCCAGGATAGTAAATAGTTTAATTTACTATCCAACTCCTTCCCTAGAGTCCACGGGGACTGGAGTTGGAATAGTAAATTAAAAAATTTACTATCCTGCGCCCCTCCACGCAAGTCGTTGTAACGACTTGCGTGGTAAAAGTAGCGTTGTAACGGTACGCGTTGTAAAAGTACGCGTGGTACCGTCATACATCCGAAAGAAACAGTTCAGTAACCATTGATAAGCTACTCCCAAGTTGGGGTGGTAACACATTCTCAAAGGTCCCTGTGGGACCCCTTTACAATTGGGGTAGCAGCCTAAAGTAAGCAGTCCAGGAGCTTTTTTTTTAAAGCAGCTCTCTTTCCTTTAAGGAAATCATGTAATTTTTAGAAAAAGGTTTCCAGGTTTGAAATGTACAGATAGGCATGGTGGTCTGCTGAGCCATGCAGACCACCGTCCCTAAATTTGCAGCCAATCAGCGTTTGTCACATTTTGCAGCCTACCTAATGAATATTCATTAGACAGATCATTATGCAAGCCCCTTTGAATCGTTATTTTTCAAACCAACCTATTAGTGCGTAGGTCGATTTGCAAAGTGATTTAATTTTCTCAAAAAGTCAGGACTTAAATTATGACAGCTTTTTCCGATCACAGTTTTAGTACGTATGCCCCAAAGTCACAAGGGAATTTAATAAATTCAAGGATGTTGGAATTATTGAGCCACTAGAGTCTTCCTAACGAATGACCGAATTAGTAGTGAAAATGCTTCCAAACAGCAAACTTAGACTTTGTGAAGACATCAGAGATCTAAACAATAGCATTCTTGTTGACAGATTTCCACTTCACAAATTCATTGAATTATTAACTAAGTCCAAAGGAGTGGTAAAAAAGGAGTGGTAAAAATCTCCTCCACTTGCATCACTATCATTAAGTGGTTGCGTAAGATCATCTGGATGCTCCCTCAGGATACTCAGAAAACCGTGGTCCAGGCTCTAATCACCTCCAGACTGGACTACGGGAACATCCTTCTCCTGGGAGCCTGCAAAGAGGTGTTGCGTAAATTGCAGACAGTCCAGAATATGGCAGCGTGACTGCTCTGTAAACTACCCAATAGTGCCCCTACCTCCAATTCCCTACGCACTCTGCACTGGCTTCGCATTGAAAGCCGCACAAAATTTAAGGCCCTCCGCATCATGCACAGAATAAACACTGGCCTGGCACCACCCTATCTTAACTCCTTGGTACAACACTACTGTCCCCTCCGCACTCTGTGATCATCCAATCAGCACTTGGTTCCCAGAATCAAAAAATCCAGAATGGGTGGCCGCTCTTTTGCCTGGCTGGCCCCCTCACTCTGGAATTCCCTTCCCCTCCATTGACGAACTGAACCCTGCTACCTTAGGTTTCGCAGACAGGTAAAAACTTGGTTATTCAACATGTAACAGCCTTCCTTCTGACTCTCCCCTCTCATCTGGTTTTAGCGCCGGGAAACCTACGGGTAGCTGAGCGCTTTACAAAATTAAATATAATAATAATAATAATAAGGAGTAAAGTGGTGCTCCACAATAGATCTTTCCACACAGCATCTGTGCACTCTAAAAATGATCCCATTCAACCTTTTGGTCAATAGGGTCCTTCTAAATCCAACATTTACGGCTCTGCATCAGGTGCAGTGGTTTTTCAAAGGCTTATGTATGAGTTATTTAAATTAGGGATGGAATTGTCTTTTTTTAAAGACGACAAATTAGTAATGGGAAGTAAGAAAAAGTAACATGACTTGTGCTTGAAAGTGTTAGGAATTTTAAAGGTGAAGAGGTGGATTGCTGAGCACAGCAAGTTCAGGTTTGCCCTGCAAAGTGTAACATAACTAGTGCACAAAATGGGTAGGGAAGGTATAAGACTGAAAAATAAATTGGTGGAGGCGGTAAATAATGCACCTTCTCCTAAAAACAAGGATGATTTAACCCCTTCCCTGCTCAGCACATTCCCCTGCTGTGCTGGGGGGAGGGGGGCGCGCGCAGCGCCCCGGTGCTCATGACGAGCTCAGCTCGTCATGCGCTACAGTGCTCCTGTGCTCATGACAAGCTGAGCTCGTCACGGCCACACCCGTTTCTTTAGAACGCTCAGCACAGCAGGGGAATTTGTCCAGCATGCGAGCGTTCTAAAGGCTCATGACGAGCTCAGCTCGTCATGAGCACCGGAGCACTGTAGCTCATGATGAGCTGAGCTCGTCATGAGCATGCAAGGGGTTAAAGTCCTTCCTTGGATTGGGTAAATTCTGCTCAAAGTAGGTTAGAGATTTTTCAAAGAAGACATGTTTTGTGGCAAATGATGAGAAACAAAGTAAAGTTCACCTGGACTGTTGAGTGTCAGAGTTTGTTTGAGAGTATAAACATGAAGATTCTGATGCGATGGGAAGAGGCTGATTGCTGTACTAATTCAGGCTAGTGGTAATAATGGGGAAGACATCATAGCATTTGCATCTAGTTCTTTGTCTACATTGGAGAAACGGTATTCAGTGCTTTAAAAAAACATTGGCATGTGCATGGGCCCTCGAGCACCACAAACCTTTGACAAAGATTCTTATTATTAGTGGGTTGGCTAAGGCTTCTGCATGCATTGCCAGCCTTTCAATGAGAGTGCAGGACTACAACCATGAGGTACAAAATGTTCCCATGGTGAAAAATAAAATTGCTTATTTTTTAAGTAGAATTGCCTTACCCATGATGGAATGACCCCAAGTTGCTTGGGTAGATTCAATAGAAGTGAAGGCATCTGGCATGGCAAAATGGAGAATGAATGAGTGTTCAAGAGATTCAAGAATTTTCTAAAACAGCATGTGAAAAACGATACACTCAAAGGAACATGGGGATATATTAGCAAGAACCTATTACAATTATCGCCGTTTTAGCGTCAGCAAACACCTGCTAAAACGGAGATAATGGGCTTGCTAATATGAGTTATAGAATTCCAATAGAAGCCCAGGTTAGATATCCTGCACATCTAACCTGGGCTTCTATTGGAATTCTATAAAGCATGTTAGCTAGCCCATTATCGCAGTTTTAGCGGCAGTTTCCTGCTGCTAAAATGGCGATAATTTTAACGAGGTTCTTGCTAATATGCCCCCAAGAGTGTACTGGGAACTGAGGAATGAACTAATGGAAGGCAGCTTTTTGATGAGAAATGGTAGAATAGTGTCAAAGGAAATGAAAAATAATGTTGGAATTATGCTACAAAGGGACATATTGGAATTAAGAGATCAAAAAGCAGAGATGAAAGAGTCATATCATTGGCCAGAGATAGATGTGGAGACTGAACATTTTATGCAAGAAATTTCCGAGAGTTTGAAAAGCCAACTAAGTCTCACGTTTTGTTAACCTACTTTACATCCAGTAGAGTGTCCTAGCATGCCCTGGGTACTTATAGGGATAGATGCCACATAACGGTTGGATGGAGAGTTCAAGTTTTGTCTTGAATTAATAGATTACTTTTTCTAGGTAGATGAATGTGGAAACCATAAGGAGGTGCTGGATGAGGAAACAGTTAGCGAATTTTTAGGAAACGGTAAAGGACTTTTTACCTCGTGTTTTTGATGAATGACCACCTAAAACTTTGATCAGTGACAATGAAGTACAATTTAGTTATTTTATGATATGTTGATTTGTGTAGCATGCTAATCAGGAGAGGGTATCCAGGCACATGGGCAAGTTTTGTAGGTGGGTGGTCCCAATGTGCTTATATAAAGAGCCAGGCCTTCAGCTTTTTGCAGAACTCAAGAAGTGAGGAGGAGGCTCTGATGTGATGTTGTGTGGAATATTTTTGTAATCAAATGGATTAGTACATACCAGGAAATATTTTGAACCATCCAAGTGGTAATGGAGCAATAGAGAGTTTTAATAGAGTTCTGAAGAGTGTGTTACAATTGGTGAACAATGGTAACGTTGAATGAGGTAGAGAAAGATGAAAAACGTGATTCCGCCCATTTCGGGTAATGAGAGGAGAAGCTTCATATTCAAAGGAACATTTAAGTTGGATGTTAAAGTCTAGGCAATTGAATGATGTATAAGGAGATAGCCAGAAAAAACTTTAAAAGGCGCACCTTGAGTACAAGAAGCATTTTGACAAGGACATGGAGTGAAAAGGATGATCTTGAATCAAGAGGGCAGTAAAAACAGTGCGTTTTCTAAACCCATATGAGTAGAAAAGGTTTTGACTAATACTTCCAAACAGAGAGATGGAAAAGTGAGATGCCTTGCCTACAGGGAAATGCTACACACTGGTAAAAAGAGTGAATTTCCAAAAGCAGCCTCCAACAGGAAAGACTTAAGGTGGTTGAGGAATCCTCTTTTACATGAAGGAAGTAATGTCGAAGACCGAGAGTGTTAGGCTCTTTCATTCCAAAAGGTGTTCATTGTTGAAGGTGTTAGGCATGACAGTTTCTCTTCAAGTGAGACTACAGCGCTGTTGTGCAGTGAGCATGACAATGTTATTTGTGGCGAGCATGAAATGTAAAAGTCTTCCTGGCTGAATAGGTCTGATGTGGTCGGCATTTCAAAATCTTCATCTGTGTTTAAGTACAATGTAGTAAAAATGGGAAAGAGATTTACGCTTTTCAAGATGTTTCAAGATTTTGTGTATGATGTGTGATTTCTGTTGCACAGATATTTGAAATGTATATGACTGCATATATATTCCCTTTGCATGTATAGTTTCCTGTAAAATTATGTCATGTTCCTCTATGGGGGGTGGGGGTGCTGCTCCATACAACACAGTTCTGTTTTCTGTGTTCTTTATCTCTGTTCCTTTTAGAATGTGTCTGTTTGATTGACAAGACATTTGGATGTAAACTGAAAAAGGTTGGACTGCAATAAGCGATGGCATTTTAACCTATAGCAGTGTCTTCCTTACATAGAGACTTTCCATATTTCTCAACAACCTCGCTGGAATGACCCTAAATTGTGGGGTGAACTAGTGCACAAATGGACAGCTGAAAAACATCCAATGACATCTAAATCCTCCTCGCTGACCACACCCGTGCCCTGCCTGAGAGGTACTATATTTTGAACAATGACAAGGCCACTGGTTGGGGAGATTGCTTTGCCTTTCTATCACTAAGTCTATGTATTGAACACATTGATCTTCATATTATGCTTGGTGCTTACTCTGGGTCTCAGAATGTAGTCAGGATTGTATGCTGCTACTTTAAGTTTGACTCTCTGTAAAGACAATTAATTGATTTATTTGCAAATGCCCACGTCTGCACCACAGTCCACCTTTACCTTGGTGCACCAAGCGCGGGACGGGTCAATGGACCCTATACCAATGAATGCACTGTCACTTGTATAGTCACAAACGTATGCATGCACTGGGTTCAGTTTGCTAGTAAAAGGCGGACTGGCTGTTTGTTAGACCTGATACACGTTTGGTATTGTTTCCTTAACGTTTTTCTTTTTCCTTTGGGGTGTTGCTGATTCTCTTTCAGTGGCCTAAGGGCTCTGGGCACTTGCCCACTGTAAATGCAGAAAAAACGTGCGTTTTTCCTTCTTACACAATTTAGGAAGTGGTGCTTACCTGATGTTTTTAAATATTCCTCAATAGTGCCATTGCAAGCCTTTTGGATGTGCACTTGCACCTATAAGGTTTTTAAATGTGTATCAAGCCTGCCATTGCAGGCCTGTGTGTGCACAATTGCACTTATGCTCAGGTTGGCCTTTTTAAACCACTGACCAATCCGGAGGGGACCTTTTACTACTACTAGGGCTACATTTGGGCATGTCTTAAGGGGCAAGTGGTAGGTGAAAGGCAGGGCAGGTACACAGGTGTTCCATGCCCAGGTAGTGGAGAATACTCAGGGGTGTTTCAACTACCTATGAGGGTTGCTCTTCCCATAGGTTATCGTGGGGAATGGTTGAATGTACTTCAAGCTGCAATAGTAGCTTACAGTGGAGCCGCCTTAAAACATTTCCCATCATTGGATTCACAACGGCAATCCCTCTCCTGTGATAAAGAGGGATTTGTCATTAATAGCTTAGAAATGCCACTTCTAGAAAGATTGCATTTCTCTGATCTCAAACTCTTTTGTGTGCCTTTTAGTTTGACTCCAGTCCATTCTGTGGAGGCTGGGGAAGTGCCCTAGAGGAAGCTATAAACATTGGGCATGCAACTGGAAGAAACAGACCTCTGCCATTTGAGGGCCTGGCTGGATAGAGGAGTGAGAGGTTTTGACACTTGGCCTCTGGGAGCCAGATTATGGCCTAGAGCCAGATCATGGACTAAAGACTAGGATCTACCTTCCTCAGTCTTAAGGCAGAAATGACTGAAATTTAGCAGCAACATCAGTGGTTCAAAGGGAAACCCTCTGAATCACCCCCGACTTCAAAGGCATACTGCAGTATAACTACTGATCCCATACTTCGGCAGGGCAGAGATATACTTGTCGAACTATGTGGTGCACACTGCCAAAGGAATCTGTTGTGCACAAGGGGGATTACTGCCATTGGAAAGGACGTGAATAGTGGCAGGCCTGGGCTGACTACCTGCTGCTGTGTGGCACCATAAAGTGTTCTCTCCAAAGGCTTGTTGGCTTGCCCCCTGTTGTCTTGTGGAGGTCTAAGGAACATAAAAAACCTCCTACAAAGGACCCACACGTTTATTTGTGACACCAGGAAATCAGTGCACTCTTAAGTGCCCACATCGTCTGCTGGATCCCAACCGGAAGTGTGGCATGTGCGTGGAACTAAGAATTGTGCCTGCAGACTGGATTGCTGTGTGCAGAGCCCCAAATGTACTGCACGCATCTAAGGAGTGTGGCCCCTGCATTGTGGGGCCTCAACGCGTGTAAAGCGTCTTGTTGGTGGTGAGCGGATTCACCAGTTGCGAGCCCTCATGTGGTCCACTTAATAGATCGTGACTGATCTCTGATGTACAACATGCCAACTGCAGGCTCATTGTGTGCAGTGTGCGACTCACAGATAGCGAGCCTCGGAGGTGAGGGCATACCTGTACTAGGACCTTTTCCTACCTTGTGCGGCACTGCTGAACTTGCAGCTGTGGGTGTGTGACTGGCATTGTATGGTGTGACCCATACCAACATGCACCAGACATTGTGCCTTATTTCCAGGGTAGTCGGAATTTGTAACTCTTCATTGTGTGTGACCGGAATTGTCTGGTGTGAACCGTATCAAAGCACACCAGACATTGTGTCTCATCTTCAGGGAGTTACTAAGCTGCGACTCTTCATTGTGTGTGATCGGTACTCTCTGATGCGACTCATATCAACGTGCACCAGACATTGTGCCACATTTCCAGGGAGGTGCGGAGGAGCGGATTTATATTCCATGGATATCAGATTGCTTGGTTGCTACTTTGATTGACATGTGTCTGACAGGGTGCCTCATTCTTCAGTGAGTTAACAACACAGTGTTTGGCTTAAGCGCAGCAAGGCCACGCCACTATAGTAATTAACAATTCAAGACTGCCAGTACTGCACCTTTTATTTCTTGAAGCTTTTTGAAAAGGGATGAATTAAACATCTGCCCTCAGCACCACTTCTTCAGTTTGGTTGAATCAAACAACTTTATTTAAATTAATTTTCAATGTTTTTTTTTTTTTTTTAATCTTCCAAGTACAAACTAGTTCCTTATATTACAAAGCTCCTTCCACTCCTCAAAATTACCCCTGGACACCTGTTTGAAAAATATTATAATTATAATAAAAAGTTACACTCTCTCATTCGTCGACAGACCCACACATGTCACACACACTGTATCTAATTCACATGTCAATTATACTGGTTTTCACATTCATACACCACTGCAACCTCACATCCTAAAGCAACAAAAGAAAAAGAAAAAGAAGGCAACTCACCCTGGGGGACCTAAACAGATTGCTTTCTCTGGCAAGGTCTCAACATTTTCTTTCTTTTTAAACAACAATGACTAACAAGAAAAAGGCCATCAGTCTTTATTCAAACAAACAATTTCTGATTCTAAACAGCATTCATTTTTATGATCAGCCTAATCATAATATCGTGGTCTCCGCGTTTCGAATCCCTTTCTTTGTAGGGATCTCCTCAGTACCCAACAGTTTCTGAAAGACATACAAAATATAGTCCCATCTTACTATCGGCACATTCTGAAGCAACTCCATCGCCTCATACATACTCTGCAGCATATCACATCTTACCTTCAATCAGTCAATGAAAAACGTCAGTATCTGTCTGTGAAATGGGTTATAAAAGCTCCTCGTCAAACGACTCCTGTGGTTGACTCTTTCCAAGTGTGTCAATACTTCCCTGCAACAGTGTTGAACACATATTTAGCATCCAAGTGTGTTTAGCGATTGAATACCTATGTCGCTAGTGTGGGGTCTTTATACCTGTGAATATTCTTCTTGGTTGACTTGAAGACATGCGTTGGTGCTCTAATTCGTTTGAAGGCTTAAAAGGCTGTAAAACCAAAAAGGACTCCTATAAGTACCATGGAAATGCTGATAATGTGTCCCTGTTGACAGAATCTAAAGCTGATATCGCCTGGACAGTACTCTATGTACGGTCAATTTTAAACTGTATGTCATCAAAAATACACAAACTTCTAATGTCTCTTGTGCACTGTTGATGTGTCATTATTAACGGATGGAGAAGCTAATATCTCATATGCGGTTAACTCGATGTTCAGTCGATTGTACCTGAATTAAACCGTATAGCAGCAAAAATGTCCGAACTCATGAAGCCCTCTTTTGGATTTCAAAACTTAGGGGCAGATTTATGACGGACTTGCGCCACGTTTACGCTGCCGTTGCGTGACGCAACTGCGCGGAAACGTGGCGCATCCCTGCAACCTATTTACAACGTGACGCATCTAGGCAGATGCGTCGCGTTGTAAAGCCCTGCGCCACATGAAACCTGCGTCAGGTTCCATGTGGGCGTTTTGTCGCAGGGTGGGCGTTCCCTCGTAGGAAAGCCCTGTAAAACTGACGCAGTGAAATCTACAAGATTTCACTGAGTCAGTTTTACGAGACTGCTGCGTCAAATCCTTGCGCCTGCTTGAAGCAGGCGTAAGGAGTGACGCACCACGTTATATATGGGTGGCCTCTGTACATTGCAGGAGTTGCGTCGCACTTGCGACGCTACTCCAGCAATGCGCCGCCCGTACACCGCAAGATGCGTCACGCATCTGGCCTTCCTTGCACCATGGTGCGCCGCATTGTAAATGCGGCGCATCTGTGGTGCCGCAAGGAGGGAATTTACGTGACGCATCAGTTCTGGCGCATCCCTGCTGATTTGCAGAGATGCGCCAGAACTCATAAATCTGCCCCAGCAATGCTGGGGCAGTAAACGTGGCGCAAGTCCGTCATAAATCTGCACCATTCTCTTTAAGGGCTTCGCTTACCTTTTTTGTGTTTCCGCGGGAGTGGGGCTCACTCGATCATTTCCGTGAGACGACAGAACAGCTCTGTCGGTGTTAGGTCATTGCATGAACCCGCGATCTCTTAGGCAGCATTTTATGTGCGTAACTCGCACAAGGATTATGGAAATTGTAGTTGGCGTTTTTTCTTAGAAATGACTAATTTCTTGACTGCTTAAGCTTCAGAACATCCTCAAAGGGTCTCCAAATATACACCGGAGTGCAGACATCAGAAGTAAATTTTTTGTTGACTGGAAGCAATAGATTATCTTGCAGAGAACAAACATTGAACATGTTGTTTCGTCAGACTTTTTCACTTATTTTTAGAAAAACTCATAGAAGTATACATATATAAAAGCACGCTTAATAGCAATGGGTGACGTTTAAAACAACGCTAATAAAAGGCTTTAAGTTTGTTAGAACATATAGCTCACAATGTTTTGCAAAAACACTCAATGGCGGTCCAAGTTAAATCGGTGTTGCATATGTGAATGACTTAGGTGTTTTCAAAGGCCACTTGGAGGTTTTTATCTTATATGGAGTGTTTTATATCTAGATGTTTCAAAGTTCGTCAAAGTCTCTACGTAAGACAGACCTTTTGTTAAATCTTGCAGGTTGACGCTGTCAGTAGACTGTTCAGGTGACTAAGCTCATAGATGGTATATTTCAGATAGTTCATTTAAACCGTCCACGGCTGTATTAAATTTGATTATTACTGTTGCTTCCCTTTGGGTCAATTTGGCATCCAAGTCGCCTCCTCTTACATCCTGTTCGACTTTTGAAATAATAGTCCACCGCAGATCTTTTTCGGCATGCATATGACTATGCCAATGGTTGACTAGGGGGGCTGTTTGTATGTTCCTCCTGATTCTGGAATTGTGTTGCATTATCCGATGTCGGATTTCTTGATTGGTTTTGCCAATATATAACTTTTGGCAGGGACATAAAATTCCATAGACTATACATTTTGATTTGCAGTTCGTGAAATGTTCGTGTTTCCAATTAATGCCATTGAACATGAACAAGTCGCCTTCCATTGTTGAGTCACAGCAAATGCACATTCCACATTTGTGGTGGCCTTTGATTGGTGGTAAGCCAACATAGTCTCGCAAAGTCATGGTTTTCTGTTTCGGTAGGGCTGCTCTCACAATTTGATTCGCTATACTTCTGTCTTTTTTTAAATGGAATAATGGTGCCTCAATCAGCTTCGAATCTAAATTCTTTATCAAGTGCCAATTTAGGTTGATATGTTTTTTAAGCCAATTGGTCATTGCACAGTATGTTGACAAGCAAACTATTCGATCTTTAAGTTTTTTTCTCTTTTTACTCTAGCCGGGACTCACGAGGAGTCCACCACGCTCTCTTCATTGCCCGTTTTAAAAGCTTCTTAGGGTACCCGTGTGTTGCGAGTTTCTCTTTTAGGATGTTGGCATGGTAGATATACTCATCTTTGAAAGAGCAATTTCTTTTAATTCGTAAGAATTGCCCTACCGGCAAATTCTCTTTCAAGCTGCGAGGGTGGTTACTCGTGAAATGTAATGCTTTATTCCTGTCTGACTTTTTTTAACAATGTTGTGGCCAAATGTCGTTCTGATGGATAGACCTCCACATCTAGAAAAGGCATCCTGTGCTTTGAATGGTTGAGACAAATTTTTATATCAGCTGTTCTGTTGTTTAGCTAATCATGAAATGCCTTAAGATCTTCTTCTTCACCGGTCCATGTCATGAAAACGTTGTCTATATAGCGGACCCACCTACCTATCCACTGTTTATAAGGATTGTTATTGTAGACGAATTTCACTTCGTATTTGGACATGAAGAGTACCGCTAGCTCTGGGGCAAATGGACACCCCATGGCTACTCCTTTTGTCTGGAAATAAAAATCCTCTTTGAAGCTGAAATAGTTCTTTTTCTATGCCAGACTGGCTAGCTCCAAAATAAACTCTGTGGGGATCTTTACTGGTCTTGGTCTACTGTCAAGAAATGTTTGTAAAACTGCAAGCCCCTCGTCTTGAGGAATTTGAGTATATAGAGAGACAACGTCCATACTAACTAGCAGATGTTTATTTTCTTCAAAGGTCATCAGATCCAGTTTATTAATGAAATCTGTTGTGTCCTGTAAAAGGATTTCACTTGTGGCATAAAAGGTTTTAAAAAGAAGTCGACACATTTTGAGATAGGCTCAAATAGAGACTGGCAGCCCGAAACTATGGGCCTGCCTGGTGGTTGTTTTTCATCTTTCTGCACCTTTGGTAGTACATAAAAAATAGGTGTTCGTGGATGTCTGTTTTGGAGGTATTCATACTCTCTTTTCCCTAGGAAACCTAGGGGCATATTATCAAGGGATTCATCTCCGCTTTTTTGGCTTTAAAAGCCTAGAAAGGGGAGATAAAATTATCTCCCTATCAGCAATAGGGTGCTAACACGCAAATTTGCATGTTAGCACCCTTTTTCTCTACGCTTCTCCTTGCATCTCTAATGAGATGCAAAGGGGCGTTCCGGAGAGAAATAATAGGAGAAATGTTGTTAAGCGATATTTCTCCTATTATCAAGGATTTCGCTAACCCTGTTAGTGTTGAAAAAAGCAGCGCTAACCGCGGTTAGCACTGCTTTTTTTAAACCTGGTATTTTCCTGACTTAGCCATGATATCCTATGGAAGGTGGATATCATGGCTAAGTTTGTGAGCCCCTATCATCAAGCTAACGCCAAACTTTGAGAGATTATCGTTGGTTTTCCAGCGATAATCTCTCAATTGGCAGTTAGCGTGAGGATTTTTATCACTTCTGAGATAAACCTTGCTAATAGCAAGTTATCTCTGCGATAATTTCCGGCGATGCTTAGCGTTACAAAATTTGTTGCTAAGCATCGTTAGCGGTAAATATCGCTAAACATTGGTAAATTGCCCCCTAGTTCATACCCAGACTTCAAGATGTTGAACAGCAGTTTTTGAAGGTCCCCTGTTGGGTCTTTAGTGATCTTTCTATAACAATCTACATCTGTGAGTTGTCTATTAACTTCGGCCGTATATATAATGATCGACCCTCCCTTATCGGCCTGTTTGATTGTTATAGTGTCATCGTTCTTAAGATTTGTCAAAGCCTTTTTCTGTGCTTGTGTCAGGTTCAGTTTCATAAACTTATGCCTTTGTTTTTCTTTGTCAGCTATAGCTGAAAGTACAGTCCGCTCAAACGTGATAACCTCCTTTGGTATTTTACTTGAAGGTGGACAGAATGCAGATTTTTGAGCCCTGCTGTCTCTAAGTTACATGAAACTGTTTGCTCTGCAAAAAAAGTAGTTAAACTAATTTTTCTGCTGAATTCAACAAATTCCGCTTTCATTTGGACAAAATGTATGAGTCTTGTAGGCACAAAAGTCAATCCTTTTTCCAACACATTGATTTCTATATCTGTCAGCACTTTGTCCGATAAGTTCAAAATCGGTGATTCACTCAATTCTTGTAATGCTGTCTCCTCATTGACTTTTCCCATGGCTGGTCGTTATAGCAGGTTTTGCCTCTTGTTCTTTGCTGACCTCTCCCTAAAAAAGGCTGTTGATGTTGTGGCAAATTTTGTTGGAAATTGCCTCTTCTGGAGAATCCTGTTTCAGTATTACTATTCTCCGCTTCACTGCCAATTGATGAGGATGAAGTATCCGAGAAACTTATGAAAGTATTTTTAGATCTTCCCTGATTTCCTGGGAGAAACCGACGAGAATCTTGTCTTGAAAAAAAATTAAGTTGGAGATAGGGATACGCTTTCTCTAATGAGAAATTCTTCTTATCTTTTTCAAATTTAGTCTCTTTCTGGTTAATTGTGTAATCTTTGAATTCTAAAATGTTCTTTTCCTACTTTTTCCAAAAGCGCTTTTGAATCTGTAATTAGCTGATTAGATTTAATTTCACTTTACAAGGCTTCTATTTCTTTTAGTTGTTGAATCAAAAGTTTCTGGGCTGTTTCAACTGTGAGGACCATGAGGTCTCTGCTGAAAAAAATTTCGATGAAACTATATCCTTTTTTATACAGGGCATCTTCTGTAAAAATGACAGGTATGTTTCTTAACTGCTGAACTTGCACCTGTGAGTGTGTGACCGGCATTGCATGGTGTGACCCATACCAACATGCACCAGACGTTGTGCCTTATTTCCAGGGTAGTCGGAATTTGTAACTCTTCATTGTGTGTGACCGGAATTGTCTGATGCGAACCATATCAAAGCACACCAGACATTGTGTCTCATCTTCAGGGAGGTACTGAGCTGCGACTCTTCATTGTGTGTGATCTGTACTCTCTGATACGACTCATATCAACATGCACCTGACATTGTGCCACATTTCCAGGGAGGTGCGGAGGAGCGGATTTTTATTACATGGATATCGGATTGCTAGGTTGCTACTTTGATTGACATGTGTCTGACAGGGTGCCTCATTCTTCAGAGAGATTCAGAAAAGGGGGTGGTGATGGACAGAGTATCTGAATTAAGCAGAACACTCCTACCCAGTCAACAGATCAGGGCTTGATCCATCACCGTTTTTTAGCTCACTGCACCATCCCAACTCAGAACCTGGCTACATGCAAATTCGTCTGTCCCTGGCCCAGTGCATCATGGGAACAGGGCAGACCAAACTACCAAGCCAATTCTTTTACTGGAAAGGAAACAAGCTTCCGGGGACCGGTTTCTGGCATTACAGCCGTCTTCGGCCCGGCTTGCTTGAATCCTGATGGTGCAGTGAGCAAGGGACTCATGTCTGAGCATACCCTTCCACGCTTATGGTGGACAAAACGATTCAGAAAAGGGGGTGGTGATGGACAGAGTATCTGAATTAAGCAGAACACTCCTACAGAGTCAACAGATCAGGGCTTGATCCATCACCGTTTTTTAGCTCACTGCACCATCCCAGCTCAGAACCTGGCTACATGCAAATTAGTCTGTCCCTGGCCCAGTGCATCATGGGAACAGGGCAGACCAAACTACCAAGCCAATTCTTTTACTGGAAAGGAAACTTGCTTCCGGGGACCGGTTTCTGGCATTACAGCCGTCTTCGGCCCGCTTGCTTGAATCCTGATGGTGCAGTGAGCAAGGGACTCACATCTGAGTATACCCTTCCACGCTTATGGTGGACAAAACGATTCAGAAAAGGGGGTGGTGATGGACAGAGTATCTGAATTAAACAGAACACTCGTACCCAGTCAACAGATCACCACCCCCTTTTCTGCATCGTTTTGTCCACCATAAGAGTGGAAGGGTATACTCAGATGTGAGTCCCTTGCTCACTGCACCATCAGGATTCAAGCAAGCCGGGCCGAAGACGGCTGTAATGCCAGAAACCGGTCCCCGGAAGCTTGTTTCCTTTCCAGTATAAGAATTGGCTTGGTAGTTTGGTCTGCCCTGTTCCCATGATGCACTGGGCCAGGGACAGACTAATTTGCATGTAGCCAGGTTCTGAGCTGGGATGGTGCAGTGAGCTAAAAAACGGTGATGGATCAAGCCCTGATCTGTTGACTGGGTACGAGTGTTCTGTTTAATTCAGATACTCTGTCCATCACCACCCCCTTTTATGCATTGTTTTGTCCACCATAAGCGTGGAAGGGTATACTCAGATGTGAGTCCCTTGCTCACTGCACCATCAGGATTCAAGCAAGCCGGGCCGAAGACGGCTGTAATGCCAGAAACCGGTCCCCGGAAGCTTGTTTCCTTTTAAGTATAAGAATTGGCTTGGTAGTTTGGTCTGCCCTGTTCCCATGATGCACTGGGCCAGGGACAGACTAATTTGCATGTAGCCAGGTTCTGAGCTGGGATGGTGCAGTGAGCTAAAAAACGGTGATGGATCAAGCCCTGATCTGTTGACTGGGTACGAGTGTTCTGTTTAATTCAGATACTCTGTCCATCACCACCCCCTTTTCTGCATTATTCTTCAGAGAGGCTCCCCTGCTTCATCCCCCATTCACCGATTGTTCTTTTTGTGTCTTCAGTGCAGCAGACCAACTGCCCTCTCCTTATCCGGCCCTATGACTTTGTGTTACCTGTTAGTATTGCCTGCCCAGACCAGGTCTGGGTTATGAGAGTAAATAACTTAGCTAAGGAATGCTTCAGAGAGTGATCAGAAGTGGGTCAAGAGACTGCGTGACCCCCCCATGCTTCGCAGTAGTGCACGAGTACCAGAAGGCACAGTGTGGGATCCTTTGATTGAACAGCTATCGCCTTCAGCCTGGTTCTGCTCTGCATACCATGGGTGAACTTCCTGAGTAATGTCGAAACCTCCATTTGTCGACTGCTGTCTAATTAGTCCTGTTACCTACCCTCCATGTTCTTCCCTGGGACCCTGATTAAGTGTGACTCCAGTCCTGATCAGCCTAAAATCAGAGGGGAAGGTTTTATTTATCTCCAGCCCATGGGTGTTAGGGGTTAGCTGAATTGTGAAGAAGGGCTTGGGTCACAGGGTCTGCATGTGCATCATCAACTGACCAGCCGGATATCAGTTGCTCCCCATTACCATGCTGTGTGCATGAGTGTGTGTGAGTGTGCTCCATAATGACTTGTCTGAAATCCGTGGTACTGTGTATCGGTGCAGAGTGTGTGTGAGAGTGACTGCCTGTTATTAATTACACTGCATGGCAGTGTTGCTTTAGACATTGAGTCCTTGGCAACAGAATACTATGTTTGACATTGGTTTTTATAGATGCGGCCTTGGCCCACTGTGTTATTTAAAACTCCCCATCCACCTACGACTATGCACGGACTACCTGAAGTTTTGAAAAATGCTTAAAGTGACCTTGTTCTAATCTAGTTTCTCCTGAAGCCCTATAGCACTTCGAGCTCTGAGATACCTGGGGTGATTCGGGCGCTTTTTAAACCACTAAAATAAAAATTAAAATAAAAGTGTTGTAATTATCTATGTGTACACATTTCTGATATTGCTGTGATCTGGGGTGCACCCTATAATTGTGTGGTATTGAATTATAATAAATGCCAGGGTGGGCCGTGCTCTGACAACTTTATGCACTGCATAAAGTTACAGGGGTAAAAGTAGGATCTTTCCCAAGTGTGCATATTACAGATGTCATTTTAACACTGTTGGGCCTAGTACTGCAATTGATATTTCCAAATGTGATTTATGGCCAGAAATATATGATGTTCATGTTGTGTTAGTTAATGTTTGTGTTGAATAAAAATATTATTTACATACACCACATGTGAAGTTTCTTTTGTGATGATCAGTGTTTCTATTGTGTGAGAGTGATGTGCCAATGCTTTACACATTGCCTCTGTGATAAGGCTGGCTGCTCAGTGCCAAGCTACCATAGGGTGATCGCAGGTTATACAAGAAGGGCATTACCCACTACTGACAGGAATGGTAGGTTCTGCCTGGCTAGGGCATCGTTTCAGCCAATGACAATGTGCCAGTTCCAACACAGTTTGAAGCCATTGGTACACGTTTCACTGTGCAGGCCTGCATTACAAAGGGAAGTGAGATCGCTTTGCAGTCGTGTGCAGTGGGTAACTACATCAGCCTACAGAGAGCTCTCATGGGGGTTAATTGAATCTTTTTACTCTCCTTTTTAAGGGTGCCCTTCGTGGGACTCACTGTCTGTGCGCCACATCTATGTGACAGACAGTCTGTACATCTACTGGTGGCCTCTTTGCCTCTGACTTTGAATATGACACAGACTCACAACCCCAGGAGAATGATGGCACACCCCTTTCAGATCAACCTAGATTTACCTTCCGCTGGTGCACTCTGTATTAACCCATAGAACGCGCGTGGAATTTCCCTGCAGTGCGTGCGAATTCCATGCGTGCGCGATTCAGGCGGCCCCCGGCCGTCCGACGCACATGCTCACCGTGAAGTTGGACGGGAGAGGGCCGTACGATGCATGGAAAGGATTAAAGAAAGGGCCACACATGCATTTGCAGCCCATTCTGTGATGGAGTGCAAAAATCTGGAGCACACACTTGTTATGCCTCTGGGGCACTTTCTATACTTCAGCCCCTATTGCGCAATTCTGTTTGGAAAAATAATGGCTTCCCACAGTTTTCGGGATAAATATGTCATAAAGTTATTTCTTGTGAAATCTCCTAATAGATTACAGGCAAGTGATATGCAATATGTGACATCTGCAGTATAAAATCAAGGATTAGCATGTAAACTAGATACATAGAGGAAGCTGTTCCAACATTCAACTGGAAATCTGAACAGACACTGCACAATTGTATTGCATGTCCATCCATCGACATACTCAAAGGAAGTGCTGTCAGTCGATCAAGGAACGGAGTGGTGGCCCATAGGAATGAATGGGAATTAACGAATCGGTAAATACCGATTCGGTAAAAGGGGGAACACATTGAAGGGTGGCAGGGTGTCACTTTGACACCCTGTTGCACCCCTGAATAGTGTATGGGTGCACATGTGGCACACATGCATGCCCTAAGGGCATGTATGTCTGCCACATGGCAGTGTAATAATTTGCAAAAAATTGCTTCTTTAGGGGCTTTCGATATTTACCACCAACTTGTAGTTGGTGGTAAATAACGAATCCTAAAATGGGAAAAGCACTCATTTGAGTGCTCCCTACATTTAGGATTCAGTATTTAATAATTTGGTAACTTACCGATTCCTTAAATTACTGATTCGGTAAAATACTGAATTCTTAATTTAGGCCCCAACATCTGAAAAGCCTAATACCGGTCGGTAACAGCCGAAATTCGGTAATTTCGGCCGTTACCGACCGGTATTAGGCTACCTACATTTGGCCCTATATTCTTTCGTCTTAATGTGTTGATTACTGATTTGAGGAAGAGCTGACTTCTTCATGGTCATTGAGGTCAGGACCCAATCAAGTAGTGCCTAAATATAGAAAATGATTCAAATGTGGCTAGAACATCCTGTGATGCAAAGGCATCTGAGGAAGCGTTGGCCCTCATTCTACCCAAGATCACGTTATACATCTTTACTACTAAACTGGGAGAAAATGTAGTTTGAGGGTCCCAATGCTGCTGGCTATCTTTTACTACCCAGACATGTGGTGGTGGGATAATTTTCCTAGCTTGAGTTCCGGCATATGGTATCCTTACTACGCTTTATCAGACTCGTCTGTACTAATAGTGTATCCCCTCTTCTTATATCGAGTCTCACCCATTTAATACACTCAACAAAGTACAAAAAAAAATGCCAACACTTTGGAACCTGAATACTTTGTTGGCTGGTGCCTCTGCCAAGCTGAGCATCTCAACACTGCCTAAGCCTCTCTTTAGAATCATAATAACTCATTCAGTTGAAAATTGTCTGCTGTGCCCGAAAACTGTCCTCAACACAGACTGGAATTGTTTTTTTTTAGGTGCAGATCAAACCACGCCTTTCCACTGCACAATTCTGGAGAAATATCTCCTTGTGAAGGCCTTGCATTGACAACATAGGACACCATGTATTTATTTATAACATTTATGGAGCGCAATGTTACCAGTCGGTGTCCTGGCACTGAATGAAAGCTCCTCTAGCCTGGCCTGTAACTTACTGAATGAAGAGCCATGTTTTCAAATTTTTGCGGAAGGTCATTAAATCTGAAATCTGCCTAAGAGCCAACGGCAGAGCATTCCAGGCCCTCGCAGCCCCCGAGATAAAGCTTCTGCCCCCCCATTGAGCTTTCCTTATCCGAGGGGTAGCGATCAGCCCCAGATTGGCTGACCTAAGATGTTTACCCGGCCGGTACCATTGAAAGTACTGTGTTAAAAAGGCCGGGCCAAGCCCCCGAAGGGCCTTGAAAACTATGCACAAGGCTTTAAAGGAGATTCGTTTTCGCACTGGGAGCCAGTGCAGCTTCACTAATTCCTGGGAGATGGAGGCAAACTTTGGTACGCCTGTGATAAGACGAGCTGATGCATTTTGCAAGGCCTGTAATTTGTTGAGGAGCCCCTGTTGGGCATTGAGCAGTAGGCTGTTGCAATAATCAAGGTGAGATAGGACCAAGGCCATCACCACTGTTTTCCTGCACTCGTCGGGTAAAATAGGGAGTATTTTCCGGATTATTTTCAGTGTGAAATGAATGGCTGACGTCATGGCATTAACTTGGGGCCTAAAGGTAAGTTTATCATCAATCAGAACCCACAGGTTCTTGACCTTGGTAACTGGAACGGGGAGTACACCCAACCCTTCCGGCCACCAGTTAGGGCTTCAAAAATTATCTCTGGAGCCGAAAAGTAAAACTTTTGTTTAAGCCAAGTTTAGCTTTAAAGAGTTCATAGCCATCCAGTCGCTGACTGCTGACATGCACTCTTGGAATTTAGTGGCTATGCCTTCCTCTCTACCTGGTAGCAGTGAGACCACAATCTGTGTATCATCTGCATATGATGTAAGCTCGAACTAATAGGATCGAATGACTGGGGCCAATGAGGAGACATAGACATTGAAAAGGGTGGGACTTAGGGAGGATCCCTGGGGAACCCCACAGGGGAGCACGAATGGTTTAGACTCGAACTCCCCCAGAGCCACCACCTGGATCCTATTGGTAAGAAAGGCTTTCAGGATCTTAAGGGCTTTCCCATGTATCCCGCAGGTCTCCAAACGGTCCACCAAGATCGTATGATGGACCGTATCGAAGGCCGCTGACAAATCCAGCAGGATCAGGGCTGCTCTACCGCCCATGTCCATCACTTTCCTGATCTCCTCAGATGATTTAATTAGGGCAGATTCGGTACTATGACCTGCTCTAAAACCATGTTGCGATGGATCGAGGGCTTGTGTGGTCCCTAAAAATGCACTAAGCTGACTATTCATGGTTCTCTCAATTAGTTTGGCCGGTAAAGGAAGTCTGGCGAAGGGACGATAGCAGTTGTGGTCAGTAATGTCCAGATTGGGTTTTTTTAGCAGCGGTAAAATCGAGCCAATTTCCAGCTAGATGAAAATTCACCAACCACAAACATGTTGTTAAAAACAGCCGCTAAGGTGGTTGCTATTGCTATATGAGCCGCAGCTAGCTTTGCCACTGTGGCCGGGCAAGGGTCTCGGGGAGAGCCTGCTTTGGTACCTAATAGCAGTTTCTTAACACCTTGGCTGCTAGGTGTTTTCCCCCTCCTGTGCTGGAAATTGCTTTATTACTGTATTTATGACGAGCTCAGCTCGTCATCAGCACAGCTCAACTGTGCATCATGACGAGCTGAGCTCGTCATGAGCATCGAAAGGGTTAATCTCCTAGACACTCACCGGGGAGAAGTTCCGAAACTTGACCTCATTTGAGATGGAAGTTTAAATGTCAGGCCTGGCCGCTGGCAAGTTAGCCCTGACTTGAACTTCAAGGGAGTTGAAAATAGTCTCCATCTTGTTTAAAAAGAACTGAGCTAGAACCTCGCACAGTTCCGGACTGGGAGGTGTAGTGGCCGGCTTTGGGGTGGCCAGACTACAAACCGTTTGAAATAGCTCCTTCGATGAGCTCCTAGCACCATTAATGCGGTTAGTAAAATACCTTTGTTTTGCCATCCCAATCATGTCTTTATATACTGCCAGACTCAATTTGAGTCTGCTTTTGTCTGCCTCGTAGTAATTTTTTCGCCACACACGTTCGAGTTTCTTGCTGATGAGCTTATGCTCTCTGAGCTCCACTGAGAACCAGGGGGCCGAAGGGGTCATGCGAGTGGGGTGGCAACTTTTGGGTGGAGCTAAGATCGTGCAGGCGTGGTCCACCCAGTTAGAATAAGTGACAGCCGCTTTGTCCACATCTAGGGGGAGCACCACCATGGATGATTCCAAAAGATCCTCCAGGTAGGCTCCCTCTATCTTATTCCATGCCCTACAGGTCCTAGTTGATTTTCTGACCTGCAAGGCACTGAGGGATTTAGCAGCGGAGATGTTGAAAAGCACTGCCGCGTGGTCCAACCAGATAACTGGAAAGATTGTAGGGACCTCTAGGTCCGGATATTCTGAGAATATTCCATCCAGAGTATGACCTGCAGTGTGAGTCGGGCCTAGCACCAACTGTTTTAGGTCGACACCGTTCATCACCTCTGTGAGAGCTAATGTGTCCGGATCTAATCTATTCTCTAGATGAAAATTTAAATCCCCTAGGACTGTAAAGGTCTTTGTACATAGGGCCTCCTCTAGGATATTTCCCAATGAGCCCAAGAAAGACGTCATGGTGCCGGGGGCCCTGTAAAGTAAGAAGCCCCTAAAGGATTGATGGTTGGACAGAATAAGATTAAAAGCCAATGCTTCACATAGATCTGATGCCACTAGTTGAAAACTACCCTTAATGGAGTTATGTTATATAACCGCCAGGCCACCACCTCTTTTGCCAGGTCTATCCTGAACAAAACTAAGATAGCCTTCCTCCTCCAACAATGATAACACTTCCTAATTCATCAAAGGCTGAAAGTCTCATTTCATCACAACATTCTGCTAGTTTATCTTACCCTCCAACTAAGAGATGGACATGCACTCCATTCTCTAGGAGTATCTTTTGAAGATGTCGGGGGGGGCTGCCCCACCCGCCCCCTTTAGCTTAAAAACAACGGCAACAAGCAAGTGTGACTGACTGCGGGCGTGTATACCCAGAGTCTCCTTACTATTGGCCTAAGGGTGGGCTTGTATACCCAAAGACTTTTCACTATTGGCTGTTTGGTCTGAGCGAGGAGCTGCATTTAAAAGAGGAAGATTGTTCAGTGCACAGATTATTTATACTGAGTGCATGTTCTATTCTAGATTGTTTTTGTTTTATGATGTAATGTTCTTCCGAATGGTGCGTGAAGTGTCATTAAAGGAATAATGCATAATGGTAGCCTCCTATCTTGTAACAAAATCAGAATTTCCTCTTATCAAGCAGTGATCCTAGTCTGCAAGCCCTTACTGCTGGGATCACAATGCAATCTTAGGCTGTTCTGCTTTGTTATACTTGATTCAGTGCCACACAGACGTTAGTCATCCGTGATTTCATTAGGAGAACTGTTATCTCAACAAAATATTGTGGACTTTAAAAAAGCTGCGGACGCCTGGTCTTCTACGACTCCCAATGTCTCAGGCTAGCCTTGCTTTAACACGTCATGAAAAGGCGCAAAAGTCTTGCATGCAAGTCAGTCAAGAGTCAGCCAATTCCACTGAGTGATAGCTTTGTTGTGCTTCAACATTGTTTACTGTGTTTAGGATAAAATGTGTGTGGGATTTGTGCTTTTTGGCTGTTTTTTCGTTATTTTAGTCTACACCCCATGGATTCTGAAACGCCCAAGCTTTGCGTTTCTACTCTGCCCTGCTTGCCAGGGTCTGCTAGGAAGCAGCCTCTTCTCGAGAAGGTTGTATTTGTTTTCCTGTGTGTGCCAGGGTGGGAGTGCACACACTGGAGAGCTGGCTAGCCGTCTGAGGAAGAATGGCTCCTGCCACAGGAGGGAAAGGCTGGGTGAGAAGGAGAGTGAAGTTGGTTAGACACAATGAAGTCTGTGTGATGTTGAAAGGTGAGCAGAAGGCAGACAGAGGAGTGGGAGAAATGCAGGAAGGAAGAGAGGGAGTAAACTGAAGCTGGAAATGCATCCTTTTGACCGAGAAGGAGAGGCAGCTAACGTGCAGAAAGGGAGGCGGGAGCGAGGGCAAGAAAGAGGGGAAAGAAACACAGCGTCTGAGTGATGGAAATTACTGGTTAAGAAAGGATGCGCTGCAATTTTGGACTGAATAGGTTTTTGTGGGGCATATTACCAACAACTAGCGATAATTATCGCTATGTTGGCTTAGCGGCAATATTTTTACCGCCGTGCTGCAGTGTTTTTTATCGCTTAGGAACCTTGCTATTATCAAGGTTTATCTCCTAAGCGATAAAAATCGGCCGAAATGCATGAATATCGCTGAAAAGTCAGCGATATTCATGCATTACCGAGCTAATGCTCTTAGCCATGTTATCCACCTCCCATTGGATAACATGGCTAAGAACTGCTCACGGGCAGGTGTTAGCTTTTGGAGATATTCGCGCTTAGTGCGAATATCTCCAAAAGTTGGTAATAGGAGATAGCGATGTTAGCGACTGTTTCCAGTCGCTAACATCTTAGCACGCCCACTTTGCATGTCATTAGTGATAAATTTCACTGACATGCAAAGCGGGGCCCAAGATGGTCGCTATCTCCTACTAGCTGTCGCTAACTGGTGTTAGCGACAGCTAGGTAATAGGGAGATAATTTTATCTCCGCTTTCTTGGCTTTTAAAGCCAAAAAAGCGGAGATAACCCCCCTTGATAATATGCCCCTACATTGTTAGCGATACTGAACTATTTAGCGGTGGAAATACATCGCGATTAAGATTACTGCAAAAAAAACACCGGGGCATATTACCAACAACTAGCGATAATTTTTGTCTCTAACTTGTTTAGAGACAAAAATTATCGCCGCACATCGGCGATTTTTATCGCAGATAAACCTTGCTATTAGCAAGGTTTATCGCAAATGCGATAAAAAACGGCTGCAATGCATGAATATCGCTGAAAAGTCAGCGATATTCATGCATTATCGAGCAAATGCTCTTAGCCATGTTATCCACCTCCCATTGGATAACATGGCTAAGAACTGCTCAGGGCAGGTGTTAGCTTTTGGAGATATTCGCGCTTAGCACGAATATCTCCAAAAGTTGGTAATAGGAGATAGCGAGGTTAGGGACTGTTTCCAGTCGCTAACATCTTGGCACGCCCACTTTGCATGTCATTAGTGATAAATATCACTGACATGCAAAGCGGGGCCCAAGATGGTCGCTATCTCCTATTAGCAGTCACTAACTGGTGTTAGCGACAGCTTGGTAATAGGTAGATAATTTTATCTCCGCCTTCTTGGCTTTTAAAGCCAAAAAAGCGGAGATAAACCCCTTTGATAATATGCCCCACCGTCTTTTCGAGGTTGCCCGCAGTCACGGTGTCATTTACGCGATCTGGTTAACGTGCCCCTGTGAGTGACAGGAGCAGAAGAGAGCGAAGCAAAACTGTTGACGCCATTCTGGAGGAAAAGAAGGCGAGGGCGTGAGGAAATGAAATTGAAAACGCACGTCTGATTATTTTTTCCAGTATAATTGCAAAATGTTTATTTTACTGTTGCCACCTCGTCGAAAGAACATTATGAGGCGCTATCGTTTTAAATGAGATCTGGAGGCCCCAGGGCACCGCCGAACTCTCGGCTCTCCAGAACTATTTCTGACAGCACTCGCTTTAAGGCCTGAGCCTCCCTGGAGTTAGGCAAATTGCAAAATTCTGCTGGCACCATGGGGGAAAAATAGGAATAAAGTCAATGCGCAGTAATTCACTTATATGAAGCAATTACTTTCCTGCTTTTCTAATTAAATGCTCTCATTACCCACCTGACTGCGCGGCAGTGCGCAGAGAAGGCGGAGCCGCAGTAACAGGGGACGGAAGAGTTAATTCTGTGATGTCACGGGTGATCCCAGTGTGTTCAGAGCTCAGACCCGAGGGGCAGAAGAATTACACACGTGGCCTGTGGTACTTCTCCCTTTCACAGAGATAAATAGGCGTGACATGATCATGAATGCAGGCAGCAGTTGCTTACGGGTAAAAAAAATATGGCACGATTATTTGCACAAATATGAGATACAGATCTGCCAACGTAAAAAGAATACATTTCAGTGTCTTGTAGGAGGAGGGCCTCTTAACAGATGCAATTATGCCCCTTCCTCTCCGCACCTCTTCCACCCTCCCCAAATATAATTTCTGAGGCTGCGATAATGTCGTGGGTGGGGTGTTTTCACACCCGTTAATGGGCACTGGCAGTTCAGAGCCTGCAAAGGGAGCTGGAACCCCCTCTGTGCCGAGGGTGCAACTCGCCTTCCCTGGCAGTCACCATGTGATGATAACGGCTCTTCACATACTCAACGACATGTTAATCATATCTGAAACCATATAAATGGCATTCGCATGCATCTCTGGTTCCGAGTGCGCCTTCAAGAACTGCATACAATTTAATTACACTCGCTAACTTTTTTCTTGTTTTTTTCTAGTCGGGGATATAGAGAGACCCCTTCTCTTCCGCCCCTACCTATTTTCTGGTTGGTTCCTCCTCACTCCCATCCTGGATATGAGTTTGCTCCCCTCTGCAAAATTAAAGATGTAACTGATTCCAGGTCTGCAACTGACCAAGAAAAGGAGTATGAACTCCTTCAAACATGCATTTGTGTGGGTGTGCGTTTACCAACTTCCCAGGGCAAGTGCTCGAGGAAACATTTCCGGGAAACAGTTTTACTCACACATGATTAGATGTGAGCAATTCCTTTGACGTTTATAAATCCACATTTTGAGAATCCCTGCTTTGATTTACTCTGATAACGCTTTTATACACCTAAACAGAAGGCTTTAATGAACATACAAAACTGGACGTAAAATAAAAACTGTGGTAATCTTAAGCCACTAGCCTTAATGGTTCCAACGTTATTGTCAAACAGGCTTTTCCGAAGAATCCGTATTCCATAGATCAGTTTGGGCTGCCTCCATGGTTGGTTTGCTGAAACATCTTGTAAGAAACACTGTGATCCTATTGGATTTCAGCTCCATGGATACCTCTGGAGTTGCTAAATAGTGCTAGAATATTTAGGGGCAGATTTACAAGGTCTGGCGCATCTCTTCAAATCAGCAGGGATGCGTCAGAACACTTGTGACACGCAAAACCACCCGTGCACTACCATTGATGCACCGCATTTACAATCCAGCGCGCCGTGGCGCACGGATGAGCAGATGCGTGTCGCATCCCCCGACGTAAAGGCAGCGCATTGCTGGAGTGTTATGCAATGTCACAAAGTAATTCCAACAGCTTATGTGTATTTGTAAATTGGTGCATAGAATTGAGTAGTGTGGGTGTTTATTATAGCCTTATAGCCTGCCGTAGCGGGCTATACCGGCTATTAAAGGCCCGCTGAATCGTTAAAGGCGAGGGACTTTAACGAGACAGCGGGACTTTAATAGCCGGTATAGCCCTGCTACGAAGGGCTATAAGGCTATTAGAACATTCTGCCACTAGAGGGCAGAATGTTCTAACAAATTAAACAAAGGGTTCTCGAAGCTCGAGGGGATATAAATCCCCTCGAGCTTCGAGAAGGCTTTGTAGAACATTGGAATGTTGCTCTGCGGGCCTTTACCGGCCCGTAGAAGCAGGGAGCACTCCATTGTCTGCAATGGAGCACCCAACATTCCAATGTTCTAATAAATGTACTCTTACTTTTATAAAGCAAAGTACAGACTGGACAATCAATTATTGAGTGTCATTTCTGCACACCTGTAATTGCAATTACTAGCCCACACCACCTCCCTTGAGTAAGCCTCAGACTGCTCTGCAACGGTGCCATCTGAGAGTCAGGCGCTACAATTGGGTGTTTGGTTCCCAGTGAAGGACAAATGTAGTCATGTTATTTGTGCAGGCCTCACAGATACTGCCTCGTTTTCGAACAGGTGTAAGTTATCATATTTGATAAGTAATGCACACTGCAGTATTGTCATTCATTGGGTGCACATCCAACTCCGGGAACTGGTAATGGGCACCTGAGGATCATAGATCTACATTTTTCTTGAAAAAATTATTTAAACTGCATTGGGGTGAGCAATGTGGATTCAATAACTCTAGACAATTGGAAGGAAACTTTTGCCCATTAGGGGTTGAGGAGTGGCTTCTCCCTGCAGAAGGTACATTGTAATCCAACACTAGATGGGCAAAAGTGCACAAAGACACCTTGCTTTATTCACAAAGATGCTCCGGATTAGGGGGATTGGTTGCTGTGCTGCCTGTCCACACTAGGTTGATCACAACTGGGCCTCCGAGATGCTCTCCAGCATGCAGTCCAAAACCTGATGATACACCCTGATGATTCCGCACCTGGTGGACGCTCGTCATCATCAAGGATGTTACAAGGGGTCATCCCATTCACAAGAGGGTCACTTGCAGCTGTAGCGATGTGAAATCACAAGGCTGCTCAACCTTGCCCACCTGCCCTTGACTCACTGATGTGTTGGCTCTCCACTTACAGGGGGCATTTGGAGATGACCTGGGTTTTGGGGGATATCCCTCTACTGTCCTTAATTAACTGTGGGTTCTCCTTATCGGCAATACTCACAGCTAACAGGGAAGGTTAGTATGGCCTCTATTAGAGAGTGAGGCTTTGTGCCAGCCTAGGGCAAATGGGCACTATGCAGCTTTCAATGTCCAGGAAGCCAACGTGTGGATTCATGTATGTCTACACAAGGAGGTGTTCTTTGATGCACTCGAGTTGGAGTTTCAAGATTTTGCCTCAGTTTGTCGCTGCCACTGCTAATCAGGGCAAAGCATGTTAAGAAATCGGCATGCCAGACAACCAGGCTGGGCTGGCACTGGAGGTGTGCATCAGTTGCCTCTGTGTTTATGGACTACCCGCACAACTATTTAGGCCATGCAGAATTTATGATGGGAATGCAAAACTACACTAAAGAATGACAAAATGAACAAGGGCTGGACGTATAACGGACTGGGCATGGTCCAACTTTGAGACCTCTGTTATTATGAGTCTCAGACACACATACCATGCCAGCGGTGAAAAGTGAAGGGGGCGTTATAGAAGCTGTAACTAGTAACACTGCCTTTTCAGTAAGTGATTTGAAATATGTCTCTCCTCGTTTTGTTCACTCTGAGCTTCATTAACTATTCCCCATTAACCACTGGCTTTATTAAGAATGTCTGTAAGTGGGGCGGGACACCATGATTCCAGGCCTTGGCTTCCATTTAACAACCAGATGCATTCTCGGAACTCTTCGCCATTTGACAAAGGCTCCGGACTAACAGTGTTCATTGAAGTCCGGAGAATGAACTGAAGATCATGTTTTCAATTTCGGATACTTTGCATTCTGGGAATTGTGTCCTTATATTTTATTTATTTTGCAGCAAGGTCTAAAATCACATTTCGCTTTGTGTTCTAAAGAGATGGGATTGCAGTCGCCACACTTGGTGAGGTGTCTTGCTGAAATGTTTTCAGAAAATGTACAGTGGAATTCCCGTCCTTTTCAAATTCAGCATCTTCCAAAATCTCGAGATCCCCCACCCCCCCTTTAAAAAAGGCGATCTTGGCACTCTGGTGCAGAGGTGCACACGGGATCACCCACTGCAAAAGGCACATTTTATGAACGTTCTTCCTTCGAATCGATAGCAACAACAATCGAACTGTTATACATATGGGTGGGATTAATACAGTAAGTCTAAACCATAACATTACACACACATTTGTGTTGTGCTCTCTTTGTTGTCTGGCGGGAGGGCGGAGGCTGCGCCGTCGCTGCGGTTCCAGCCGATTTCCTCTTACCTTCGCGCACTGGCCTTCAGCGCCCACCGGCTCAATCAATCTTTCTGCCCGTAAATTAGCGCATACATTACTGTCAGGCCCCCGAAAATCTTCAATTATTCAGAGCTGTTTGAACAGCGCTGATGAGGAGGGGCGGGGAGGGGCACGCGGAGAGAAGGAGAACGCTAACATCCGGAGGCAGCCCGAGGGTGAAAGGTCATGTGGAAGGGCGTGCTCTCTCCTACTTCATTTTCGGAGGATTCGAACTAGAAAACGTCGTGGTGGAGTAGGAAGCCGGAAACAGGAAGTGACCTGCCCCGAAATAAACAAAATAGGCCTTCTTAAACTTTCATTTCATAAAAAGAAAATATATATAATGGGCAAGAGGATGGCAAGTTTTGCCTTCACGTCCTATGTGCACAACACAGGCTTCTGCTGTGGCGAAAGCTTCCCTCTCACAAAAGCTTTACTGTAAACCACAGCAGGAAAGGAAGCGTGGCTGCCTGCCTCGTGCGCAGGGCGACACTTTGGGCAGACAGCAGCTGCCATGCTGGACAGTGGACACCCTTCCGTCCAGCCCTTTCCTTATCGTTGGATGGTCGGGAGTGGTTGCATCTGGAGAGGGTGGGCTAAACCCTTCAGTGAAGTCACTTCCGTGGGGTGGTTTCCCCTTTCGATGCAGCACAGACCCAGCAGTCGCCCTCTTTCGGTGATCCTGAACAGCGATAACAGTTATATCACAGCTAGCAATAGGTCAAGCTTCCTTCACTCACCCAGCAGGTGCAGCACAGGCAGCGATGCAAACTTTCTCACACACAAGGATGCACCTGTATACAGAACAGGTAGTGCACAGGCCGCAGTGCAAGCTGCCTCACACTTAGAAAAGGTACGGCACGGACAGCAGAGTGCAACTTTACCTCACACACTCACCCACATGTGAACATACAGAATCAGTGAAACACAGGCATTAGTGCAAGCCTCGTTTCACATACAGGCACGCCGCACACACATACATTGAAATCAGTTAAAGTACCCTCATCAGTAGTACAAACGTTTCTCACAAACAGAACAAACAAAAAGCAGACAGTGACAGCACACATGCCCCTCATTAGCCGAACAGGCCTGTAAAACATGGCAGTAGTGCCCGCTTCATCCACATATGAGGACATGTATGTCAGTGCAAGCTCTCCCAAACTCTGACGACAACTGCAGCATAGGAGGCAACAGTGTACACGTGCCTCAGAGTCAACATGACACAGCACGGACTGACACAGTGCATTCCTCTGTGATTGAGAGAGCACAGTAGCTCTGATTCCGGTGGGCCCCATCAATTTTGTGCCCAGTGGGAGATGTGTGATAGCTCTTGGTGCTGTACAGTACATTTCACAGTTGTGAGCTGTACGGTAAGCACCGCACCCCCACAAGTTCCCTCAGGTCACACCCCCTGAAGTTAACCTGGGAAATGCCTGGTAAGTAACGCGTCCTGGGGATGGCAGTGTGGTAAGCATCAAAATCCAAGTTGTGACCCATTTTTCAGGCACTAATCGTTATACCGTTGTATTTGTTGCACCGAATAAAACTCGATTCTTGAGACTTGAGGTGTGATAAATATCGCACTCTTTGTGGCCAGCGGACTGTGGGCAGGCACCAGCAGTGCACATTTCACTGGCACACAAGGCACCACACAAGAAGCCGCAAGATGGGCTTGTCTGACATCCAAACGTGCACAGCGAGGACAGCAGCTGCACACGCCTCTGTGCAGCAGCACTGGCAGAGGGAGAGCCAGCCTCCAGGCACAAACACACACAGACATAACACATAAAAGCTACAAGACAGCGACGTGGAGCTCGCTGGAAAGCCTGCACGGCCACCGTGCCAAGGCGATTGATTTTTGGGAATCTGTGTGTCTTGTAAAGCGCTTCCAGTCAAGGGGGCTGTTCAAGAACCGTGCTGTGCGCCTGAGGCCTAAACCAGGTACCGGCGAAGGGACCTGAAGGGAAGTGATCAATACCTTGCTGGGGAGGGAAAGGAACACTTTAAAATTAAAGTGAATTGAGCAATGAGCCCTCTGTTATGCTTACGTTAATTAGAGGTGGTCCCATGCGGGGCATAATCATAGGGCTTTTGAAGGGCACTCATGAAACAGTCATTCGATTGGAGTGAAATCAATAGAGTAAGTGAAAGAGCTCATCCCCCAAGCCATCCCCTTTGTTTTCCAGGCGAGGGCAGCTGATCCTCTTTGAGATGACAGATAGGGCCGCCAGGTCATTGATCGACGAGAGGCTCGAGTGTTGCCATGACGCTCCCTGTCAGGACTGTGTTCAGTCCTTGGCTTTCATTCAACAAACCAGTGCATTCTGGGACCTGTAGCCTGTGTTTGCATCAGACGAACCACCTGGACAACCACCTGATAACGCTTTGGGATGCAAGATCTGGTGAATCATGATGTCCTCTCGACATGGAGCAGTAGAGCATTCTTGCAGGATAGGACCCCGAGACGGGCACAGCTGGCAATAAACCAAGAGACGGGACGAGAGGTTGGCTCAGGACGCCCTTTGTCATCACTGTGGCGGGTATTTCAGCTACTTATCAAGGCAAATAGGACCTGTTTCTACTAGGCTGCACTTCCTGCTCAGTGACAACAAAGGGTTGACCACGATTTAATCCTGCTGGATAAGAATGAAATAGGCGGTCTCAGAAGGAAACACGCGGAGTCATCGTGCACTAGGTAAAGCTTGGCCACCCATCCAGACTGCTCCGATGGTAGATGGGTTTGGGCAGTTGCCGCAGGTGGAGCAAAGGCCGCCTTCTGCCATGATGGGTTTAGCTGTGATGAGCTTGACTTTGGTTGGTGCTGAATTGCCCGGAAGTAAAAGGGAGGGTTGAGATGAGATTGTTGCATTGCTTCTTGTGGTGGCTACAGTAACATCCTCGGTGGCTAGTGCATTGCTAGGAGCATGATGGCATCTCACTTTGGGCCATGGCAATACTTGCCCATGGCACAGGTTATTAAGTACACACAATGATGTCTCACACGATGTCAATTACGATAGTGCTCAGGCCACTCTTCATTAACAGTGCATGATGACATTTCATGCTGTGCCACGTGAAAAGGAACACACAGCACTGGCCATGACCGCATCATAATGACGTCTCACAGCGTAACCATCTTGGGTCACTTGATCGTCAAATGGTAAGTAATAAAATAAGCAAAGGGTAGGGGCTAAATCATTAGTAGAAATAGTACCTAAAAAGATTTACTCACTGAAAAAGGGTCTAGGGAGTCAGCCCTAAGCAGTGTAACGATCGATTGTGGCGTGAGAGTTAAAGTTTGCACATAGCACGCGTAATCAGGACATGATGCACATCTCATGCTGCGGTGTACGCAATATTTATTATAGTGACCTTTGAGATCAGTGTGCGATTACATCTCACGTGGTGATATCTGAGAGATTACACTCAATGCACAACTATAACCTGAACATGATGACAGCTGACATCCTGCTAAAAGCGAGATTGTCACAGCAGCTCTGACCTGCAACCTGATGGCCTCCTGCCCTGTGCCACAGATCCTTCATTGCACCCTGGATCACAGGCAAAGAATATCATCAAAAACCATAAAGATATCTCTTGCAGCTCGACTGCAACTATGGCTGACTGAGCATCAAGAGAGCACCTGAAACCAGGCTGGTCTGTATCTATAACCGTAGAATATGTCTCATGGGACGTCTTTCAACCAGGAAAAAAGGGCATCTTCTCCTTAAGCACGTGAGCTGTCACTCATAGTGACAGCTGCAGATGGAGTGAAATGGAACCTCTGGCAGCAAGTCAGACATCACTCTTCGGTGTCTCCTAGGAAGAAAAACAGAGCATGTGGTGGCATTCGGCCCAAGTTTTCAGGATTATCGCCACATTGTAGGGAGCATATGACCACGCCAGAGGTCATACTGCTTGTTCAAAGCTGACCTTGGGTGCATGGACTGCAAGTGGTGAAACAGGTCTCCACAGCTGGCATGACCATCCTGTGGTCTTGTGATCTGGACCTACCTCATGTGAGACGCTTTGAATCTTAGTGCCAGACATAATGTAACACCATAGTGAACTCAAAAGTTGTTTCCCAGAAATAAAAGCTGCTTCTCATTGATATTACATCATCAGTAGAGCGCTCACTTCCACCTGTTTACCTGCCTCACCGGGGTCTCCAGAGACCCATGTGTGTAGCAGATTGGTGACTAGTGATCTCACACCTTCTTCTGCCCCTCTAGGGTCTCAGCAGACCTGTGGAAGGTGAGAACACATGTGTGGTGCTCTGCCCCCACCAACCACCGCATTCCCTGTCAGTTTGGACCGTTCTAGATATGCATGCCGCTCTGACCATCAACTTTCACAGAGTCACTGTCAGCACACTGCTGGCACTGCTCTCGGTGTTGAGCAGGCTTTGGTCAGGGAGGGGTAAGAAATGTGAAGAAGTTGGTGTTCGAGGGTGGCAGGACCCTGGCACAGATTGCTTTTTAGTTAGCGTGGCAGGAGGAGATTACAGAGGATATATGAAGAGGGTTTCAGAGCACCAGGTAGTTTACTTTTAGTTTGAAGAATGGTGAGTGCACGCAACGCACACACCAGGAAGGGATTGTTTATGTCAAGACGAGGGGAAGGTGGCAGACACAAGGTTCTGTTTTACATTTAAGTGGGGGAGATATGTCTAATGCATTTGTGTGTGGGTTGTGTGGCAGAATGCCTGCTTATGTATAGCACCCCAAGACTCCTTTACCCCGTGCTTCTCCTGTGAGCAGGAGAAAAGGGTTTGGGGGACTATGCATAATAGAAAATTGCAGATAGGAACCAGTGAATAAAGGGATGTTTTCATCTCGATGTACTGAGTGATAAATGGACATCTCCACTTTCGCTGTCTATTGAATACTAATTAGAACCTATTGGTGAAACATATCGCCGTTATTCCCATTTACTGATACATCTATATATCAAGGAGAGGGTTCGTGAAGATGATTGGGACCAGTCGCTAAGTGACATTCTTCTAACCAATTTGTCAACCTTTGTCTTGAAGCAAGAAAAGTCAGCAAAGTAGTCCTGGTGCTTTTCTCTAATTCCAGGCGGAGGAGCTGGCCATGGTGCTGATCGCTGCATCCGGCTTCAGTCAGTGTTTCGAGGCGTTCATTGGGTGATGTAAATATTATTTCTTTAGAAGGCACGAGGATCGCACACCGTACAAATCAGCCTTTACCCCCCACACGAGGATAGTGAGTTGAGCCAGAAACAGCATTAGAACAGTGGGTGGGCCAAGAAACAATGGGTGACAGCCAGTAGACACATACGGGGCACATTGTTAAAGGGTGTGCATTATTGCATAGTAAGAACAGGAGAGACCATGGGCAGCATGCTCTCGTAAGCCCCCCCCCCCTTTGCTTGGCAATAGACCACGTTCTATGTGAGTCGTGGTCACAGTGGGCTGGCCCATGCAGTGGAACATGAACCACACAAACAGGGCGTGAGAACCATGTGCGACAAATGAAAATGATCAATACGGGACAAGTGCAATGTGTGAGTGGACCCTGCGTTCTCCATGCCTACCCACTGACACTGCGGGACATGGTGCGTGGACCATTGGTGGGAATATATCACGGTTCGCAGGCAGTGAGCTGATGTCGGCACGTAGACACTCCATTGAAACAAGCTGGTCTGTGATAGAGCCTTCAGCAAATTCGGTGAAGGCCTGCACAGCTGTTTCCTTATTCTCATTGAAGAGGTACAGTGGGGTCTGATGTGCCTTCCCGCCCTTGCTGTTGTGTGAGGACGGATCAATGCAGGGTGTGCAGAGGGGGAGGGGAGCCTAAGGCGCAGCTGTGATTGGGCGAGTGGGTGGGGGGTGTTACTTTCCACTGGGGCAGCTGTCGGCACCCTCCATATAAATATACGCACCTCGACCTCCCTCGCTTTAGAGGAGGTGAGCACGTCGAATGGAAAAGACAATAGAGCAAGTGGTATATTTTATTCATAACTGCACGAGAAACTGATCGATTCTTTATAGGGAACAGAGAGGCACTTATGGGGATTACACAGCGCGAGCGACTCAGCTCTCAGCCTGCCACGTGACCAGAGTGGGGTCGATGCCATTAATGAATGGGTCTTCTGGTTAAGTGTAGAGAGCGAGCGAGCAGTGCTCGCATTCAAGAAAAACAACGGAAGCTCCGCGTGCTCAGTTCAAATCAAAGCAAGTGAAATGGTGCTTTGAATGTGATTCTTTGTCTTTCTTGGATTTCAGTGCAATTTTTTTATAGAATTGGAGGCCGAATGGTATTTGGGAATCTTAAAATAGACTCTGGCTGCTGCATTTTGTAAAGTTTGCAGTTCTTTTAGTACGTATTGATGGGCAGTGAGAAGTAGGCCATTGCAGTAGTCCAGCTTTGCCATCACCAGGGATGTGACGAGTGTTTTTTGGAGGTACATTGGAGTGAAAGGTAGAATCTTTTTTAAGGTCCTCGGAGTAAAGAAAGTTAAGGAGAACACTGCATTGACATGGTCTGAATAGGTAAGTTTATCATCCATGGATGCGAGTCTTCTTCAAGGGAGTCGGAGGGGAGTCCAGATCCTGCGACCAACATGATGGGGTCCAAAAGGAGTTTTGAGCACCGAACAGTAAGACGTCAGTCTTTGCCGAGTTAAGTTTTAGGCAGTTTGCATCCATGCAAGAATTGATGGCCTGCATGCAGTTACAGTATCTGGGCACTGTGTCTTTGTCATCTCTTTCTAAGGCTATAACAATCTGGGTGTCGTCCGCATAAGAGGTCAGGACAAAGCCAAAGGTTTTTATCAGGTCAGCCAGTGAGGTAACATAAACATTAAAAATAGCCAGGCTGAGCGAGGAACCCTGTGGGACCCCGCACAGAGGAAAAAAAAGATGTGAGGTAAGAGTGCCCATATTGATCGACTTCTAACTATCCTGGAGGAAGGATTTCAGTAGCACATTGGCTAAGCCAGTAATCCGAATATTAGTTAGGCAGTCCAGCAGCCAGTGATTAATGGTATCAAAAGCTGCAGAGAGATCAAGCAGCATTAGTACTGCCCTTTTCCCCTGAATGACCACATTCCTAATCTCGATGGTAGCTTTGATCAATGCCGTCTCTGTGCTATGGCTACTACAGAAGCCAAATTGAGTGGTGTCTAGAAGATTTTTACTTTGGATGGACCCAATGAGCTGAGAGTTCATTATTTTTTTCGGTAATTTTGGCGATGAGGGGTAAACGTGAAATGGGGCGGTAATTGTTTGGGTCTTTGGTGGTCTAGCGTGAATCTTCTTAGAAGTGGGAGTACATAAGCTTTCTTCCACAGGGATGGAAATGTGACAGCCAGACCTGGACATGGCGTGAGCATTGACGCAATGATCTCTGCTGATAACTTGTCCACTCTTAGAGGACTCCGATAGTGAGGGGGACCTGTGGCGGAGGCATTGAGTATTTTAACAACATCCTCCAAAAGGGGAGGGGCTAACTCACTGAAGGCATCTTTCTCTGATGGTGGTGGCAAGGAGGACGAGTCGCCAGGAGTGCTAAGGGCTACGGTAGAGAAACTATGGCACACTGCTTCTACTTTATGTAGAAAAAAGTTGGATATCCGGTTGCAGAATAATTGGCTGTTTTCACCATGTCTTTTGATATTCGTGGTCAATTAACAACCGCCTTCAACAATTCTTCAGTTGAGTTTTTGGCTTCTTCTATCTTGTTAGTATAATAGGAGACCTTTTCTTTAGTAATGAAACTTTTGTATTTTTTGCTAGGCAGAGTTTGTATTGAACCTTTTCTGCATCCTTATAGGCAGCTCTCCATTTCTTTTCCTGTCTCATGCAGCTTTTTTTTAAGGGCCCTGAGGACAGCAGTGAAGCACGGGGCCGAAATATTAGACCGTTTGGATTTAATCCCTTTTACTAGTGCCAGGGAGTTGGCAGCAGTGTCCAGCCACTGGGTATATTGAGAAACACCAACGTCTACATTATCTGAGAGAGTTAGTTAAACATTTGGAGAGGAGGTCTGGTTGAATGGTATCCCAGGCCAAGGACGATAAACTAGTTGGACCGACTTTGGTTGAGGAGGTGGGAGGTGTGCTGATAGATACGAACATCAAAATGGATGGCACTATGGTCTGAACAGACGAAAGGGAGAGCTCTGACGTTGCCTTGAGCGGGTTTATTGGTGAAGATTCCATCCAGTGTGTGTCCTGCCTGGTGCTTGGAGACTTCAACAAACTGAGGAAAACCAAGTCCAGACAGTGTATGCAGAAGAGTTGCAGTGTCTGTCCTGAAAGGCTTCTAGGTGGAAATTAAAGTTGCCTAGAACCGTATAATCAGTAGTTAAAATGTGTCCCTCTAAAAGGCTGCTGATTTCCTTGGAAAAAACCTGTCTAGGAACAGGTGGTCTGTAAGTATCCATGCCTTTGAAGGACTGAGGGGCATATTATCAAGAAAGGCGATAAAATTATCGCCGCTTTAGTGGCAGGAAACTGCTGCTAAAGCGGCGTTAATGGCCTTAATAATATGCCCTTGTGAATTTCCATAGCAGCCCAGGTTAACACCAGATCCTGGGCTGCTATGGGAATTCAGAAGGACATATTATCAAGTCCATTATCGCCGCTTTAGCGGCAGTTTCCTGCCGCTAAAGCGGCGATAATTATATCACCTTTCTTGATAATATCCCCCTGAGTTTTTGAAAGCCTTGTGATAAAGGAAACTGCTTTGCAGTGCAGAGGGCCAGCTTATTGTTAGTTCAGCACTATGAACTATCAATGTAAAGCATCCTCTTTTCAGCAGCCTATCTGATCTGTACATGCAAAACCCTCGGGTAGGGCTGCCGTCATGTCAGGATGGCAAGCAGAGTCAGCCGAGATTTATGTGATAAAGCCTGGAGAAGGACTGAGGGGCATATTATCAAGGGGGTTTATCTCCGCTTTTTTGGCTTTAAAAGCCAAGAAAGCGGAGATAAAATTATCTCCCTATTACCTAGCTGTCGCTAACACCAGTTAGCGACAGCTAGTAGGAGATAGCGACCATCTTGGGCCCCACTTTGCATGTCAGTGATATTTATCACTAATGACATGCAAAGTGGGCGTGCCAAGATGTTAGCGACTGGAAACAGTTGCTAACATCGCTATCTCCTATTACCAACTTTTGGAGATATTCGCAGTAAGCGCGAATATCTCCAAAAGCTAACACCTGCCCTGAGCAGTCCTTAGCCATGTTATCCAATGGGAGGTGGATAACATGGCTAAGAGCATTAGCTCGCTAATGCATGAATATCGCTGACTTTTCAGCGATATTCATGCATTGCGGCCGATTTTTATCGCATTTGCGATATAATTTGGTAATACCAAGGTTTATCTGCGATAAAAATCGCCGCAGCTCGGCGATAATTTTTTCACGCTAACCAAGCAATAGCGATAATTAACGCTATTGCTTGGTAATATGCCCCTGTATGTTTCCATGAACAGTTGTAATTCGGCGCTGTGCTTTATCAATGATCTAATATTGGTCAAGGCACAGAGCGATGACTCACTGAACATTTTGGCATCGGTTTGAAACCTGTTTGGTTTAGGACAAACTTCTGGAACCCTGCTCGGCTGGCAGGAGGGTGGGACTCCAACAGAGCTACATAGGTTCCACAACTCTGGCAGGTGTGAAGGCCATCAGCAGATATGGGATGGCAGTCATTAGTGTGGCAGTTTGCACCCGTACCTGGGTCAAGTGTGCGCAGCTGGTCTCTACAGTAGATGATTGTTTTTGGAACTGGCCCCAAACCGCCAGGGGGAATGGCACTTGACACGGTCCGGGATAGGTGCAGACGGGCTTTGCGTTGGGGCGCTCCAGCAGCGGGTGCCTGCTGCGCGGACGCACTCTGGAGTTTCTCAAATAACGTGCCATGAAAAGAGCGCATGGCGGGGGATGGGGGGTTGATTTGCTGAGCAACAGCACGTCAAGCACTAGAATGGAGCGGAAAAGTAAAAGCGAAAAACCGGGGTCCAGCAACCCCTACAACCAGTCGCAGGCTCCCCAGCAGTACTGGTTTCTACTGGTAACTTAAGACAGATTAAAATAAGTGGGAAAAAGTAAAAACATAAAACATTTAAAAAGAAAGAGAATCACCCTTCCAATATTCCCCACGCAAAATGAGGGAGCCAGGCTCCTCCCAAAAGATGGAAGTGCAGAGCCTACAAGACAAAACAACTATGGGCACTCACACTGTGCCAATCTTCTGAGCCACAGAGCTTTTGAGGTGGAGCTCCTCAGCCTTGTCCTGGTCCAGGATGTCATACAGTCCTTGGAAAGAGCCCTGAGCGCAGTTTTATGCCAAACCCTGAAGCTACAAGTCATTGTAGAGAAAGACTTTGTCATGAGTCCTACAAACCTCGCAGTGAAAGGTTCTGTATTCCCTGTCAATCCACAGGGTCACAGAGCCCTTGCCGTGGAAATTGATGAATCCTAGCAATCGTGCTAGTGCTTTGAGCAATGTAGGCTTGTGGTGAAAGCTGATTGATTTCTGTGCCTTTCCCATCAACTATATAACCTAGATATTTCACAAATTTCCATGACCCTGCCAGGATCTGATCTCTTCCAGTACCCGACTGTGACAGTCCTCTGCGCCATGCAGCGCTGTAGGTAATATATACAAGCTCCAGACTCTGGGTCATATCGACTTTAGGGTGAAAGGCTCTTTATGCTAGGCTCCCGAGCTTCATAACTCTACAAGGTAAAGTAATGTAGCCATGTGCCACTGCCCTGAGCTGCTTACGCCTACATGTATTTAAGGTTATGTGTGTGCTGCATCAAAAGCCAACCTGCGGTAATCATTTATGAGGAACCTTTTCTATCGCACCTAAATCCATAACATCGTCAAACGTTTTTATGTATCAGGTTGAAAATTCCATGCTAATAAGTGTATTTCACCTCATCCTCAAAATGATATTTTTGCCACACGAGGATCCCTTTGTTTTATAAGTAGGATAACCATGCCTCTTTCTTTTCCCCATACTTCCATTATTTATTCTCCAGTCACCCACAGACACTTGCATTTTAATTTCTTGTTCACAGTGTCCATGTTTGTGGACTTTTACGGGAGTTCCTGGGCAGTTAAGCAATAGCAGCCATTCATCGCTGGTTTCCAGGGACCTATTCCTGTTGTATAGCATTTTAGGACCCTAGTGTAATTTTTCCGATTCATGCTCTTATATAGGTATAAATCACCATATCCTTATATAGGCATAGAAATCACAACCATATTTAGACATAGCTCATGCAGTCCAAATACAGCATGGCTACTTCCACTAGTTCTGAAAATCCACAACGATTTCTTGGAAACTCGGTTTCAGCAATTAGGGACTTCTCCTCGCTTGAATATTGATTTATCCAAAAACTCATGGAGTTTTGAAAGAACTGATACTCTTTGATGACGTTATTATGTCCAACTGTACGTCAAACTCGGCACCTTCAAGGTATAAATATGCCCACACTTGCCCTAGCAAACACACAGTGGTTTGGAGCAGTTCGGCTATCTACTTGACTGATGCATCCTGCTGCAGCAAGTGCCGAAGGAAGCCGACCCTCCATCAGATGCACTGAGAGAGACGCTGTCTTTTCTCTTGTCGAGAAATCCAGCTCCAGTGTTTCCAAGCTACCATTGCGGGTTGTTGGGAAATCGAGTCCTGAGACTGACCTCCTTCATTCTAAACCAAGGTCTGATTAGACCCCTAGAGAAATCTTGGATGGATTCTTGGCAAAAGAATACTAGATTTATGCTACACCTCACTTACTTCTTCCCTCGTACTAGACTTAGGTTAGGTACATTGGGGTAGGCGTATTTTAGAAGCACCAGTTGAGTACTTTTTAGCCTTTGTTATTTATGTTATATATGTATGTATTTTATGGCTTAGGAACCATACCATGCTTTTACATTATTATTTTTGTAATACTCTTCTTGCTGTACGCATTATACTTTACGGCCAGTATTACGATTGTAGCAGTTAATTTCTTCTGCACGAGAAAGAAGACTGTTCAATAAATACTTTTATTTAAAACACCTGTCTCTCTATTTTCTCTGCACCTCTGGTGAAACGAAGCATGCACGATTGACTGAGTGAAATATCTTTCTATTGTTTCCACGACTCTGAAGATCAGTTTTATCTTGGGGAAACAAAGTTGTCATGTTTATGTGGTTGTCAGAAACTAATCCCTTCTTGTTCTTTCGAGGGTCGTCTTTGGGTCGGTGTGGATCTGGAAGTGGAGGTGCTAGGCGGTGTTGGTCGTGATGCGGATGGTGTTCTTGTGGACGATGGCGATGCCTCCTCCAGTCTGGTTTACGCGGTCCCTCCGGATGATTTTGTAGCCGTCTGGGATGGCGATGGCGATGTCGGGCGCTGAGGAGGCGTTCATTCAGGTTTCCGTGAGGAAGGCGACGTCTGGGGCTGTGATGTCGAGCAGGTGAGCAATATTCACACATGCTATTAACAGACTTCTAATGACAATTGTACGCTACACATGCCACGATTGACTCCGAAATGACAAATGTACGTTATCTTTTGCGTTGTACCATAATGCTGGGAGTGATATGTGAATTGTGTTTCCATCTCACTGTGTTGGTAGAGGTTTGGTTTTCTGACTGCCCTGGGTTGTTTTTAAAGATATTTTAATTTACTTTTGAAGATTCATTTACATGGCTCTCTTACTTTGACAGTGGAAAATGTTGTAATTAATTGTCCTGATTGGGACTCTATTCTCTCAGATATTTGACGATCCATGAAGCGTCTGTATGACAACAAAGCGATTTGATTGATCTACCCTGTGCTCTGGTTCACTGCCCTGTGGCAATTATCTATTCCACCCACCATGGTAAAATTCCTTTGTGTCCCTTATTACTGACGTTATGTCTTTATATGCTCTCGAATTTGGCTGTGAGAGCACTAATATATTATTCAATTCACTTTTATAGAACAATCAGTGTACCCCTGGGTTTCACTTCTATGTCCTGATGAAGACCCCAGTGTAAGGTGCCAACTACACCTACAGTTGTAGTCTTGGGGTCGAAACGTCGACGGCTACTCTCTTCTACATCAGTTGACACCACCCTATTTTGGATATTGAGTACCAGCGTCATACACATGATATTTGATTGACATTCTGGATATTAACTATTCCATTGTTTGGCTCAGGGATCTGAAGCCAATTCACTATTGTATTGTAAATTTGAAATATATTGTGTTTGCACTAACTATTTATTTTACACATCCCCTTTACTTCTCACTATATCACGCTACTATTTCCCTGCTCTCCCTAGGGCACTATGACGAACATGTTTTTGTTATTATTGTTTTCAATGTATAGTGAAGCCAGCTCATTGTGATTAAATAGCAGTGTGCTTTGACAAATTATGTGTATATTGGTACTGTGAGTAATTTTGATAAACGTATAACGGTTCACTGGGACCCCCCCTTTTGTATATCAAATAGCACCCAGGTCCACAGTGACTCATTTGGGTATAGCCCCCTATATATACCTACCCGGAGCCCAGCTTTGCATCGCGCTCCAGATCATGAAAAGGCCTTTGTGCGCATGCATTATAGTCATGTGTCCCTAGGTGAGAATCAAAACACACAGCTTGCTTTATGGACTTTCAGGTAGGGGCACATATTCTCCAACCCACGCAATTGAACTTTCTCTGTTTCAAAGATGTTTGTCATATCTGCTCCTGCCTGTCTCCCTCACGTGCAGTGCCTCATACAGAGGATTTTTTTAACCCACCCTTGCAGACCTTTGCACCATACCTGTCACCTTTTGCATCCTCCTGTTCTTTCTCACTTTCACAGTCTCCACATTAGCCCTGCCTGTTACTTTTGGCTAGTTGTATTAGGTCTGTGTTTTGACGACACCGTTGTCAAACAGATCTATTACTAATATATATAGGGGCTTATTTACAAGCCCCTTGCGCCACTTTTGCGTCACTTTTCCCATGTTAAAAGTGACGCTAAAGTGGCGCAAGGGGCTTGTAAATCTGCCCCATAGAGTAGGCTTTGGGCCTGCCCCTCTCAGGCATTCGTTTTTTTTTTTGTTTAACGGCCTCCTGCAGCCCATGTGAATCATGCCTTGGCTCAGCCCAGTGGAGTATTCATGCTATTGGCCCTTTGGTTGCATCTACCCACCTCCAATTGAGTGCTTGCATTGAACTGCACGGGGAACTACTTACAACTACAGCCCTCTCTGCGTGCTCCATCTGACTCCCTTCCTTGTGTCTCAATTTAATGTAGTAAAGTTGCATGCATTAGCACATTAAACCTGACATCCCGGCCTTGCCATTGCCTTTCTGAAGAGTTTCTCATCATTTTGCGTATTTTTCACTTAGCCTGTCCTCAGGTCAGAATATTCTGGGTTCTGAATTACTGGAGTAAGTTCACCAAGTTCTTTTAGGACATGTCTAATTATCCATGTTAGCCCCTGAGTCAATAATCTCCAGCATTTGCTCTGTCCACTGCATTCTATCGTTAAAGGTGGCAGGCCTCATGCAGTTTAGCCTCGCTCTGGCTCTGCACCTGCGCAAGAGGAGAGGTCTCGTGACCCCCGCCTGATCCGCACGTGGAGGCTGCAGCCTACCAGCGCATTTACAAGTATTTAATTAACCTCTCCTTGACCTTATGGATTTTTCACAGTGGCTGAGGCCTGTGACTAATTGTCCTCCGCCCTGCCTGTCAGAAGCCCAGCACACGGGATGAGCCCGTTTACTGTGCTCCCTGGTGCTGCTTCATCCATTCTTGAAAATCTAAATTCAGCTTGTGGACAATTTATAAATAAGCAGCCTGACGTGTTACCAACGCTGCCCCAGTCTCGCCTGCTTCTCAGATGCCCTGCGTGGCAAAATAGGTCCTTTCTCGAACTGAGGTGGGTGGCTTTTAAGGTATCAAGAGATTTGTCAACAAGCCGGGGCCTCTGGGAAGTGATAGGTCAGAGGTAGAGTGGGTGGTCCTGGTAGTAAAGCTGCCTTCAGATGCCAGGTCACCTTCTACCAGTCGACCACGACTTCAGATGGCATCACTTGCCTATAACAGAACCCACACTGGCATTTATCATAGACTCTCTGCAACCCTTAACATGGGTTTTAATAGCACAACGCAGAACCCACACGTTCTTGTGGCAATGTGCCTTGACAATCTAATGGCCTGCCTACGTGGGCTCAGAATAATTCCCAGCGCCTAATATTAATCCAAACATTCTGCCCACTTTAGCATGCCACTGCATTTTATCTCCTTGCACACACTGAGCCATTTCTGCTCAGGTTTTACCATTTAATGTCATTTTAATGTCAACTCAGTAACAACGCTTGCTTCATCAACGTCCATTGAGAACAAGGATGTAATAGGCTCAAAATGAGTTTTAGGGGAAAAACCTTTTTAATATTCTAGTGCCCTTCGCCCAGGGATGGGCCTGGCTTGCATGATTATAATACAATTGAAGGTAATCTAATGGCATCAGACATTTGTAAACACATTAGATGAAAAACTTTCATTATGTTGTTCCACATTGTTAATCATGTTTTGTTGTATGCTGGCACTGCTCGGGGGTGGGGAGAAGGGGGTAGTAAAAAAACATTAATTAATCTTACCTCCTTGCCGCCACGTCTCATCTCGTCGTCCTTCCTGTCCGCGCTCTGCTCCAGCCGGAAGCAGGAAGCACCCAGGCCTACTTGAGTCAATCACAATGAAGAACCGGGTTTTTAGAACCCAGCGGCGCCAGGGGCACGCCCGAAGACTTCGGATTCACCTGTCTTGGTTTACAGAGACACGGAATACTTCTGGGTGGCGTCAGAGACCAAGGGGCATATTACCAACGGTTGGCTTAGCGGCAATATTTTTATCGCCGAGCTGCGGCGATTTTTATCGCTTAGGAGCCTTGATATTATCAAGGTTTAGCTCCTAAGCGATAAAAATCGGCCGAAATGCATGAATATCGCTGAAAAGTCAGCAATATTCATGCATTACCGAGCAAATGCTCTTAGCCATGTTATCCACCTCCCATTGGATAACATGGCTAAGAACTGCTCAGGGCAGGTGTTAGCTTTTGGAGATATTTGCGCTTAGCGCGAATATCTCCATAAGTTGGTAATAGGAGATAGCGATGTTAGCGACTGTTTCCAGTTGCTAACATCTTGGCACGCCCACTTTGCATGCCATTAGTGATAAATATCACTGACATGCAAAGTGGGGCCCAAGATGGTCGCTATCTCCTACTAGCTGTCGCTAACTGGTGTTAGCGACAGCTAGGTAATAGGGAGATAATTTTATCTCCGCTTTCTTGGCTTTTAAAGCCAAAAAAGTTGAGATAAACCCCCTTGATAATATGCCCCCAAGTTTATTAGCTCTAGCCAGTAACAGTGATCCTCGAAATACAGCATGGAAGTATTTCAGGAGACTGCTCAAATTCGTAGAGCAAGACATCTCCTTTTATACACAATATTCACATTTCAAACATACACTCCCACTGCGCAAAAAGTTAACCAATGAGGTACATTCTCAAACAAAGTATCACATGACGAAAAGCTCAGTTTGCAACATCCCAACCCAAAGTTAATCATTGGGAATGTCCCAAATCCAATCTCCACAAGCAGAACAAACCCATAATTGAAAAGCACAATGCATGTAGTAAAGAACATAGGAAAGGAAACAATGTCTAATAGTGAGCAAGATAAGCCATGTGTAAGAAGACTAAAAGTTAACGATGTCCTGAACAATGATTGGCAATCTCAGACAACGATCAAACCAGGGAAATTGACTCGGCAGGGTCAGCTTCAGGTGAAGGAATCAGATCCTTGCGATTCACCTCGGAGTCAAGAAAGACCCTGTTAATGTATACCAATACATGAAGGCCAGGCCGCTTCATTCGTTCAACCATATTTGTCGGCCTGCGTGATGGCAATACAAAATGGAGACTTAAACAAAATGGAACCCATGTTCGAGACAAAATCTCCAAATACATGGTGAACTCGCTAGCAAACGTGACGAATTAACTCCACATTAGCCGCATTCGCTAAATACGGTCCGACATCACCAAAATCGTGACGGAACCATGGCCTTACGTAACGAGGCCCGTTTTCACAGAACCACAGCCCTCCTTTTGCCATTACGTAGGCAATAACCTAAACTCACGTTAATCTGAATCTAGGTCTATATCAATTTTCATCAGACCATCAAGGTGTTGCTGGAGCATCATCCTATTACTCTCTACTTCTCTCAAGACAGTTCTCCGCACACACGTAGTAGCACAAAGACCACAAACAGCGGGAGCACACTGGATGCAAAGACAACAAGAGAAGAGAATAGCTAGAGCAATACCAAGGAAAATCAGAACTTTCATTTAGACAACAATTCCCAAAACCATCCAATCAACGACCAGTTTCCTTCGTCTACATGAATAGACTCAGAAACCTTATGCAATCTGGAAATGGCTTGGTACACTGTCGGGGCATTATCTAGTATGTAAACACAGCAACTAGATTGGATCAATTTGCATACCTCTCCTCTATCTGCAAGTATAACATCCAAGGCAACACGATTCTGCAATGTCATACCACGGTCAGCCTGTAGCTCCACTGTAATATTGCTGAGAGCACCTGCAGTTTCATTGATAGTGGCCTCAACCACTCTCGTAAGCTGTCGTATGTGTCTGCTATTGGCCATAGGACCCCAAAAGGGTAGGAAACCCTTGAAGAAATATCCTACTTCCTGTGCTTCGGTATCTTCCTGATCAAAGACACCTCTAACATATCTTGTCCTGTGGTAATCCATGGAAGCCGTGTACGTAGGGGGAAGCAAAAACGCCACATAACATGTGCCTGAAAAATCAGGTGGCAACCATGTATAGGCTCTGTCGTAACATACAAAATATGTACCTTTAGCTGGCACAAACGGAGGAGAAGTCTGGGATGCAAAAACGTAGGTTTGAGCACATACACTCTCACCTAACTGAGCTCTCGGATTTCAACCATTACCACGTAAACAAAAGTGGCCTCGATGGGGTACGATCCAAATCGGGGGAGAACTCTTCCGTCTCTCCTTTTCTGTCAAACTAGCACTATACCCAGTGAAATTCCAACCAATATATGCCTGTGCTTCATCCTTAGGGATAGCATTGTATGCATTGATATCTCTGATCATATCTATTATTCCCTTTATCAAAGCACTATTGCTCGGGTTGTCTCTCATGGAACGCATAGGGTATACCTCATTCGCATATATGAACATTGTCTGAAAAGCCCATACAGACCCATTAGAAGAAAAAGGCAAAACCAGATATGGCATACCTCTATCTGTCGTATGAGGCATAAGACCACATACCCAACAATTTGTAGTATTGACTACCAACTGATGCTGATGCAGGACCTGTGTAAATGAGTCATTTACAAACTCCGATCTTCGTGTCTGTTCATGTTCAGGCAACGTATAGAATTTATGCAAAGAAACAGTAGTAGAAGAAAGCATAGGTTGAGTAGTGGGTGCAGAAATCAGTGACATAGCATATACAGTCCAACTCACACAAGCCAATGTGATACTTAAAAACACAAAATAATACAGTATAATAAAACATTTGTTACGAAACAATGAACATAATCTCATCTTAAAATTAATTTTCTCAACAACTCTATCCATTACAAAAGACTCCATCCTCTAACCATGCTGTTCACAGCAGTTGTTTCTCTTCACTCAAGTGTGCTTCAGTAAGTCCAGGGAACGCCCTAGAACAGACCAGAACCCCTGACCTTGCGTCCACACGGCTCACAACCTTGAGTCTTTATACCGCGACCCTACAGCTGAACCCGGATGGTGGTTCAAAAAAGAAAAAGGCAAAAAAGTCTCTTGTCTGATAAAGTATAGTTCACCAGAAGCACCAAAAAACTCATACTCTTTATTTGTCCTTTGTGCTTCGCAAATTATAGCGCTCTTTGCCAGACACAGTCTGATCCTGGAACAATGTCTCTGGATTTGTAGTGTCGAGTCTCAACGACGGTGGCACAGCTTCTTGCAAAACTTCATCATCCTCACGGTCAGACTGAGTCCATTTCAGATACGCATCACTAAACTGGACAAACTCCACAACTCTCTCCCTTTCTGAATCGGCAACACCATCAACAATACATTGGTCATACGGCAAGGGAAGTGGAAGCTTCTTGGTGTGGGTGGCATGCACCCAATTTTTCTTCCCGGAAACTTTGACAGCTGTTCGAGTTGCTAAAAGAGTCTGATAAGGACCGGTCCACCTCGGCTCGAGATTCTTCGTCCTTTGAAAATTCCGGACCAATACCCAATCACCAAGTTGGATGGAGGGTCCTGCATCCACAGAAGCTGAAGGTAAGGTATCATGCACCTGTTGGTGAAGAACACGCAATTTAGCAGTCAAATCATGTAAATAGTCAACCAACATAGGGTACTCGATGTCACTGTACTTCTTTGGCCGCGGCACACCCCAAACATTCGCCGGGCGACCAAACACAACTTCATACGGACTAAGTCCCATATGAGAATGCACTGTCGTCCTTGTTGACAAAACTGCCAACGGCAAAGCATCGGGCCATGCTAGGCCAGAGCTCGCGTGTATCTTAGCCAACTTCAGCTTAAGGGTGCCATTGTAGCATTCAACCAAACCAGCTGCCTTATTCCCAAACCTGCACACACTTTCTTCATAATCTGACCCACAAATTCACTTCCGTTGTCACTCCATACCATTCTCAGCAAACCATACCTAGCGAAAAACTCCTTTAATAAGACCTTAGCTGTAGATAAGGCAGTATTATCCTTTAGAGGGTAAGCCTCTATCCATCTTGATAAGGCGCAAACAACCACAAGGACATACTTTAGGTTGTTGCATCTCTCCTTATGAATAAAGTCCAACTGTAGGACCTCAAACGGATACGTCGGAGGAGCAAAATGACCTGCTGGAGTTGGAGTTCCCTTACCAGGACTGTGCATCAAACAAACCATACAATTTCTCACCAGATTCTCAGCACATTTTGGAATTCCAGAATTCTGCCATACTGGAGCCAACAACTTACATATACCTTTCACACTGATGTGAGCCTTTCCATGTGCCATCGTAACCACTGGAAGCACATACGCATCAGGCAACAACCATCGCTGGTGTTCTGACAACTCAATCCAACAACCAGTCGAATCCAACATTCCCGTAGTCTCTCTCCACACCCTCAATTCTTTCTCAGTAGCTTCAGCCTGAATCGATCTCACACTCTCTATTGTATCCTCACATATTCCTCTTTCCGGAACCCATCTAGCAGGGCCTGCAACATACATTCGACTCGTCACATCTTTCTCCGTTTCTCTCGCTACTTCATCAGCAAATGCATTACCACGACCAACCTCATCCGTAATCTTCTTATGTGCACTGCATTTCACAATCGCAACTAGTGTTGGCAAAGTAAGTTACTCAAGAAGTTCATTCACCAACTGTCCATGCTGAATCTTCGTACCATGGGAATTAAGGAATCCCCTTTCTCTCCACAAACGTCCAAAACTATGAGCAACACCAAACGCCTATTGGCTATCAGTGTACACAGTCACTCTCTTTCCTTTCGACAACACGCATGCTCTCATCAGTGCAATCAACTCTGCTGCTTGAGCTGAATTCTGTGGAATATGTGCAGCTTCAACAATCGTGTGCAAAGTCGTAACCGCATACGCTGCATTCGTATCGCCATTCGGAAGCTTAAAGCATGAACCATCTACCCATAAGGTACCATCAGAATTCAAAAGAGGAGTATCTTTCACATAAAATTCTACCCTTGATTTCTTCCTCTGTCCGAAGGAAGCATTCATGCTGTTCCTGAACATCTGTCTCTACAGAAATCGGCAACAACGTAGCTGGATTCAACGTGTTGCATCGTTTTATGTGCACATGACTAGCAAAAGCATCAACTCATAACTTGACAAACGTGCACTAGTAAGGTGCTGAGTGCTTGTCTTATTCAATAAGGTATCCACTGCATGTGGGACCATCACAATCAACGTATTATCCAATACCAGACCAGCAGACTGTCGGATAGAAACAGCCGCTGCCGCTGTAGCTTTCAAACAACTCGGCAATGCTTTAGCTACCGGATCTAACGTAGCCGAGAAATACGCACATGGGTGTTGCTTGTCTCCAAACTGTTGTGTCAACACTGACAATGCACATCCTTCTCTCTCGTGCACGTACAGCGTAAAAGGCTTACTGTAATCAGGGGTACCCAACACCGGAGCCGAACACAATGCATCGTGCAATTCAGAAAAACTTCTCTGACATTCATCAGACCAAGGAAGAGGATTCGGAGTATCCTTAAGAGTAAGTGCCCACAGAGGTTTCGCCAATAGGGAAAAATTCAGAATCCACTGTCTACAATACGAAGTGATACCCAAGAAAGCACACACTTCTCTCTCTGTGGATGGTACAGTCATTTGCGCAATCGCTTGTATACGCTCTGGGGTCAATCGTCTTCCCTCCTTCGACAAGAGATGACCTAAGTAGGTCACTTCTTGGCGACAATATTACAACTTCGAAAGGGACATTTTATGATGGAGGTCAGACAAATGCCGCAACAAAGAAAGCGTAACTTCTTTACAAAGCTCTTCATCATCAGCAGCAACCAACAAATCCTCCACGTATTGGATAAGAGTCGTACCAGAAGGCAAAACAAAAGAATCAAGCTGAGTCTTTAGCGCTTGACTATAGATGGACGGACTCTCACAATAACTTTAAGGAGCACGCTTGAACCAGAAGCTTCGGCCTCCTAAAGAAGAACCAAAAATATTTCTACTCTCTTCAGCACTAGGAATACTAAAGAAAGCATTCTCCAGATCTATCACAGAAAATCAGGCAGCTGAAGCTGGAATCATAGTCAGTAAAGCAGTAATGTCCGGGACAACAGGAAACTGCAGAACCACAATCTTATTCACTTCATGAAGGTCGATCACAAACCGATACACAGGTGTCTGAGAAGAGTCAGTACGTTTGAGGACAGGCAAAACCGGACTGTTACACACATTACCTCTCGTTTCTTCAATCAAATCTTTCTCAACCAAATCATAGATAATCGCCAAAAGAGCTCTCTCACCATCACTAGAGATTCGATATTGCGGAATACGAGGCAACTTAGCATTCGCCTTGAGGGTAACAACGTATGGTGGAATCTGCAAAAGGCCAACATCATTTGGACCCGTAGCCCAAAGAGTATCATGGAGAGAACGCAATTCCAGTGGAAGCCGATCTTTAGACAAATACATCGGAGAAATCACTCTCTTACCCAATGTAAGATATACTCCAGAAGGAGAACAATACAATGTCGCATTCAATCTCTTCAACAAGTCCAAACCCAACAGATTTTCTCCACAACCGGTCGTTAGAATTAGCGATGCTTCCAACTCACAATGTCCAACAGAAAGAGACCAAGGACAAGAAACCATTTTACGAACTGGGGTGCCAGAAAATCCTACTGAAACATTCGTCAAGCCAGACAAAGGTGCACCAGGGAGTTTAGAGTGCATGATAGAACTCTTTGCCGCACCAGTTTCCAACAGAAAAGGTTCTAACACACCTGATGTAATCACTTCAACGTAAGGTCCACTCTGGTCTACTGGAACTGACACTACTCCCTCTCTTTGTCTATGGCTGTACTAGCTATCATTCATATCAACATTTTCACTCTCAACATAATAATCATCAGCATAATATTGAGCCGACTGACCAGACGCAACATTCTGTTGATCAAAACAATTCATAGACTTCTGTGGAGGAAAGGAACGTTCATTCTGGGGGAACACAACACGTCCTCTACCCCTAGGGATTTGCTGGACACCTCGACCTCTCACACCAAACACACCACTCGCACGTTGTAACAAAATCGGACAACTATGCTTGAAGTGGCCCTCCTCCTTACAATAAGCGCACTGATTAGGGTCTACTGGAATTCGCTGCGGAAAAGACTCGGGCTTCTGCAACACTCTCTGAAACTGTGAAGGTTGCTGAAACTCACGCTGATTAAAGCGAGGCAGATACGCCTGTTGCAAAAGAACCTTTGTCTTTAATTCTTTAGTCTTTTTCTCTGCTTTATCTTTCTCATCTTTATCTCTATTCTCATAATATTGTGCAGTAGCCAATATCTGGGCCGAAGAAGAAACAGCCAAAGGACTCAGAGTCCTTCAACTTCTTACACAGCTCGGGGAACAAATTATAGACAAACTCATCCACAAACAACCTTTGGCCACCTTCTGTACTCATATCTTGACCACTATGATCGATGAATGTCTCTTCAAACCTAGTGAAGAAATCAGACACACTTTCGTCTTTCTTCTGCTTACATGCTGCTAACCTATCCCAATTTACTCGCATAGGAGGCATCAAAGTCTTCATTAGAGCAATAATCCTACCAGGAAGTTCTATAACTAAAGGCTCAGGTTTAGCCCCCCCACCTTGCAGCAGTAATATTAACCCATGTATCTCCTAACTCCACTGCATGATCCTCGTGACGGATCTTCGCCCACAAAGGTTGAGGGACTACATTCCCAACAACATATCTATATCAGCTAAATTCATCACACACGCATCAACTGTCTGGGACAACTCTTTATAATAACCTGCAGGATTTTTACGGGGGTCAGGTAGAGTCTGCTTTAAAGCCAAAACTTCAGCTCTCTTCCAAGGAACATGTACCCAAACACGCTGAAAATGAGCCGGTGCAGCCGCAATACCATGAGTGGCATCAGCCAAAGCTTCCTCTCTCCATACCGGAGGAACTTCTCTCATCGGATATTGCTTCACTTTTCTCCGAACAGAAGGATCAGGTTCAAACAACAACTGAGAATGAAGTCTACACCTAAACGCAAGAAGCGTCTCTACCGCTTCTTCAACATCGGGGCCCACTATCGTCCCTTTAGCAAATTCGGACTGAACATTAAGCAATTCCGATGGAATCGAACCCAATTTAGCATCGTCCCACTCTTCACGAAGAAAAGTACACATAACATCAAAAACATACCTTTGCTTTGGCGCTTCCCACTGCAGGAAAACATCCATAACCGCTTGCAGATCATACCTGGAGGCATTCAAAACCCATCTACGAGCAAGAAGATCTAACAGTGCCCGCTCCTCGGAACTAGGGAGCTGACTACGCGTTTGTTTCCGTACAGAAACTGGGGTCATATTAAACGACCCAAAATGAGGGGACAAAAGGCTAGTGACAGTCTCAGCCATTCGTTGTCGAGTAGAAGGAGAAGAAGTCGACATAAGGACAGGAGACACAGTATTCTGAGACGACAAAGACATAGGGTCAGTAGAAAAAGAAGTTAAAGGCAAAGGAGTAGAAGGCAAAGGAGTAGAAAGCAAAGTTGTTTTAGGCAAAGTTGTAAGCAAAGCTGGCGGCCCTAGAGAAGGCTGCGCCAGAGGCGGGAGAACCAACTGTGGAAGAACGGGTGGCTGAACAAAAGCAGAAGGTTGCACAACTGGGGGTTGCACAACTGGGGTTGCGGAGGTGCAGTAGCACTCTGCACATAAGGGGGTGGTAAACTCAACAAATGCGACATCAAAGGATCCATTTCAGGGTCCTTAGTCACATTCGGGACGAGAGGTGGCAAAGCCGGATAACACTTATCAATGGCCATGCAACGTTGTCTATCTGACACCTCAATCGCACGATCTTCTTCATCTTCTTTAAACTGCCTAGCAGCTTGCATTATCAATATATTCTTATCTTTCCTACCTCTTTTAGCTTGCTTAATTTCTCTCTGTTTGGCTTCCTTACGCCAGAGGCGGAAAGAGTCAAACAACGCCGGCCGGGCTTTCTTCCTGAATAGCACAACTTCCAAATGATCTAATACATCTTATTCGAAACTACCATGTTGTGGCCATTTTAAGACACCATCTTTACGTGTATAGCGGACCCAAACTTCATTATACGTAATGGGACCCACTCCATGCTTTGAATAGAGCTCATAAGTCGGAGTTCCAACCGGAGGTATCGGACACGAGTCCTCCAATCGGGAATCCTTGTTGCAACTACAACAAAACAAATTCCTAAGTTTACTAAGGCCAGGCATCTTCGCTCACTAATCTAGCTTCAAACTTCAAGGGGTTATCTAACACGATATACTCACAAATGTACGAGCCTCTTGGCTTTGGTATTTGCAAAAACCAAATCAAAGAACCCAAGAAACAAAACCAAGTTGTGGGAGCGACCCACTTATACTTAACCAAAATGTCTTGTCACGCCACCAGAAGACCGTCTATCGTCTCGCTCTACAAATCATCACAAAAGGGTCCAAGACAGGGGGACAGTCAGGGCAGCAGTCCTTCATAGCCATCGGAAAGGGGAAGCCTCGCAGCAAAAACCTTCAGTCCACATTCGACATGCCGGGGTCGATGAAGTGGGGGCCCTCTTCCAGAATTTCCTCACGAAGCTCCTCACAATCTTCGGGCTTGGACCGGTACCGCTGAAGTCGCCCCACGCCACGTTCACATGGTGAACTCGCTAGCAAACGTGACGAATTAACTCCACATTAGCCGCATTCTCTAAATACGGTCCGACATCACCAAAATCGTGACGAACCATGGCCTTACGTAACGAGGCCCGTTTTCACAGAACCACAGACCCTCCTTTTGCCATTACCTAGGCAATAACCTAAACTCACGTTAATCTGAATCTAGGTCTATATCAATTTTCATCAGACCATCAAGGTGTTGCTGGAGCATCATCCTATTACTCTCTACTTCTCTCGAGACAGTTCTCCGCACACACGTAGTAGCACAAAGACCACAAACAGCGGGAGCACACTGGATGCAAAGACAACAAGAGAAGAGAATAGCTAGAGCAATACCAAAGAAAATCAGAACTTTCATTTAGACAACAATTCGCAAAACCATCCAATCAACGACCAGTTTCCTTCGTCTACATGAATAGACTCAGAAACCTTATGCAATCTGGAAATGGCTTGGTACACTGTCGGGGCATTATCTGGTATGTAAACACAGCAACTAGATTGGATCAATTTGCATACCTCTCCTCTATCTGCAAGTATAACATCCAAGGCAACACGATTCTGCAATGTCATACCACGGTCAGCCTGTAGCTCCACTGTAATATTGCTGAGAGCACCTGCAGTTTCATTGATAGTGGCCTCAACCACTCTCGTAAGCTGTCGTATGTGTCTGCTATTGGCCATAGGACCCCAAAAGGGTAGGAAACCCTTGAAGAAATATCCTACTTCCTGTGCTTTGGTATCTTCCTGATCAAAGACACCTCTAACATATCTTGTCCTGTGGTAATCCATGGAAGCTGTGTACGTAGGGGGAAGCAAAAACACCACATAACATGTGCCTGAAAAATCAGGTGGCAACCATGTATAGGCTCTGTCGTAACATACAAAATATGTACCTTTAGCCGGCACAAACGGAGGAGAAGTCTGGGATGCAAAAACGTAGGTTTGAGCACATACACTCTCACCTAACTGAGCTCTCGGATTTCAACCATTACCACGTAAACAAAAAAGGCCTCGATGGGGTACGATCCAAATCGGGGGAGAACACTTCGGTCTCTCCTTTTCTGTCAAACTAGCACTATACCCAGTGACATTCCAACCAATATATGCCTGTGCTTCATCCTTAGGGATAGCATTGTATGCATTGATATCTCTGATCATATCTACTATTCCCTTTATCAAAGCACTATTGCTCGGGTTATCTCTCATGGAACACATAGGGTATACCTCATTCGCATATATGAACATTGTCTGAAAAGCCCATACAGACCCATTAGAAGAAAAAGGCAAAACCAGATATGGCATACCTCTATCTGTCGTATGAGGCATAAGACCACATACCCAACAATTTGTAGTATTGACTACCAACTGATGCTGATGCAGGACCTGTATAAATGAGTCATTTACAAACTCCGATCTTCGTGTCTGTTCATGTTCAGGCAACGTATAGAATTTATGCAAAGAAACAGTAGTAGAAGAAAGCATAGGTTGAGTAGTGGGTGCAGAAATCAGTGACATAGCATATACAGTCCAACCCACAAAAGCCAATGTGATACTCAAAAACACAAAAGAATACAGTATAATAAAACATTTGTTACGAAACAATGTACATAATCTCATCTTAAAATTCATTTTCTCAACAACTCTATCCATTACAAAAGACTCCATCCTCTAACCGTGCTGTTCACAGCAGTTGTTTCTCTTCACTCAAGTGTGCTTCAGTAAGTCCAGGGAACGCCCTAGAACAAACCAGAACCACTGACCTTGCGTCCACACGGCTCACAACCTTGAGTCTTTATACCGCGACCCTACAGCTGAACCCGGATGGTGGTTCAAAAAAGAAAAAGGCAAAAAAGTCTCTTGTCTGATAGAGTATAGTTCACCAGAAGCACCAAAAAACTCATACTCTTTATTTGTCCTTTGTGCTTCGCAAATTATAGCGCTCTTTGCCAGACACAGTCTGATCCTGGAACAATGTCTCTGGATTTGTAGTGTCGAGTCTCAACGACGGAGGCACAGCTTCTTGCAAAACTTCATCATCCTCACGTTCAGACTGAGTCCATTTCAGATGCGCATCACTAAAGGGGACAAACTCCACAACTCTCTCCCTTTCTGAATCGGCAACACCATCAACAATACATTGGTCATACGGCAAGGGAAGTGGAAGCTTCTTGGTGTGGGTGGCATGCACCCAATTTTTCTTCCCGGAAACTTTGACAGCTGTTCGAGTTGCTAAAAGAGTCTGATAAGGACCGGTCCACCTCGGCTCGAGATTCTTCGTCCTTTGAAAATTCCGGACCAATACCCAATCACCAAGTTGGATGGAAGGTCCTGCATCCACAGAAGCTGAAGGTAAGGTATCATGCACCTGTTGGTGAAGAACACGCAATTTAGCAGTCAAATCATGTAAATAGTCAACCAACATAGGGTACTCGATGTCACTGTACTTCTTTGGCCGCGGCACACCCCAAACATTCGCCGGGCGACCAAACACAACTTCATACGGACTAAGTCCCATATGAGAATGCACTGTCGTCCTTGTTGACAAAACTGCCAACGGCAAAGCATCGGGCCATGCTAGGCCAGAGCTCGCGTGTATCTTAGCCAATTTCAGCTTAAGGGTGCCATTGTAGCATTCAACCAAACCAGCTGACTGGGGGTGATTCGCAGCATGAAATTTCTGCCTTATTCCCAAACCTGCACACACTTTCTTCATAATCTGACCCACAAATTCACTTCCGTTGTCACTCCATACCATTCTCGGCAAACCATACCTAGGGAAAAACTCCTTTAATAAGACCTTAGCTGTAGATAAGGCAGTATTATCCTTTAGAGGGTAAGCCTCTATCCATCTTGAAAAGGCGCAAACAATCACAAGGACATTCTTTAGGTTGTTGCATCTCTCCATATGAATAAAGTCCAACTGTAGGACCTCAAACGGATACGTCGGAGGAGCAAAATGAGCTGCTGGAGTTGGAGTTCCCTTACCAGGACTGTGCATCAAACAAACCATACAATTTCTCACCAGATTCTCAGCACATTTTGGAATTCCAGAATTCTGCCATACTGGAGCCAACAACTTACATATACCTTTCACACTGATGTGAGCCTTTCCATGTGCCATCGTAACCACTGGAAGCACATACGCATCAGGCAACAACCATCGCTGGTGTTCTGACAACTCAATCCAACAACCAGTCGAATCCAACATTCCTGTAGTCTCTCTCCACACCCTCAATTCTTTCTCAGTAGCTTCAGTCTGAATCGATCTCACACTCTCTATTGTATCCTCACATATTCCTCTTTCAGGGACCCATCTAGCAGGGCCTGCAACATACATTCGACTCGTCACATCTTTCGCCGTTTCTCTCGCTACTTCATCCGCAAATGCATTACCACGACCAACATCATCCGTAATCTTCTTATGTGCACTGCATTTCACAATCGCAACTTGTGTTGGCAAAGTAAGTGACTCAAGAAGTTCATTCACCAACTGTCCATGCTGAATCTTCGTACCATGGGAATTAAGGAATCCCCTTTCTCTCCACAAACGTCCAAAACTATGAGCAACACCAAACGCCTATTGGCTATCAGTGTACACAGTCACTCTCTTTCCTTTCGACAACACGCATGCTCTCATCAGTGCAATCAACTCTGCTGCTTGAGCTGAATTCTGTGGAATATGTGCAGCTTCAACAATCGCGTGCAAAGTCATAACCGCATACGCTGCAGTCGTATCGCCATTCGGAAGCTTAAAGCATGAACCATCTACCCATAAGGTACCATCAGAATTCAAAAGAGGAGTATCTTTCACATCAATTCTACCCTTGATTTCTTCCTCTGTCCGAAGGAAGTATTCACGCTGTTCCTGAACATCTGTCTCTACAGAAATCGGCAACAACGTAGCTGGATTCAACGTGTTGCATCGTTTTATGTGCACATGACTAGCAAAAGCATCAACTCATAACTTGACAAACGTGCACTAGTAAGGTGCTGAGTGCTTGTCTTATTCAATGAGGTATCCACTGCATGTGGGACCATCACAATCAACGTATTATCCAATACCAGACCAGCAGACTGTCGGATAGAAACAGCCGCTGCCGCTGTAGCTCTCAAACAACTCGGCAATGCTTTAGCTACCGGATCTAACGTAGCCGAGAAATACGCACATGGGCGCTGCTTGTCTCTAAACTGTTGTGTCAACACTGGCAATGCACATCCTTCTCTCTCGTGCACGTACAGCGTAAAAGGCTTACTGTAATCAGGGGTACCCAACACCGGAGCCGAACACAACGCATCGTGCAATTCAGAAAAACTTCTCTGACATTCATCAGACCAAGGAAGAGGATTCGGAGTATCCTTAAGAGTAAGTGCCCACGGAGGTTTCGCCAATAGGGAAAAATTCGGAATCCACTGTCTACAATACGAAGTGATACCCAAGAAAGCACGCACTTCTCTCTCTGTGGATGGTACAGTCATTTGCGCAATCGCTTGTATACGCTCTGGGGTCAATCGTCTTCCCTCCTTCGACAAGAGATGACCTAAGTAGGTCACTTCTTGGCAACAATATTGCAACTTCGAAAGGGACATTTTATGATGGAGGTCAGACAAATGCCGCAACAAAGAAAGCGTAACTTCTTTACAAAGCTCTTCATCATCAGCAGCAACCAACAAATCATCCACGTATTGGATAAGAGTCGTACCAGAAGGCAAAACAAAAGAATCAAGCTGAGTCTTTAGCGCTTGACTATAGATGGACGGACTCTCACAATAACCTTAAGGAGCACGCTTGAACCGGAAGCTTCGGCCTCCTAAAGAGAAGCCAATAATATCTCTACTCTCTTCAGCAATAGGAATACTAAAGAAAGCATTCTCCAGATCTATCACAGAAAACCAGGCAGCTGAAGCTGGAATCATAGTCAGTAAAGCAGTAATGTCCGGGACAACAGGAAACTGAAGAACCACAATCTTATTCACTTCATGAAGGTCGATCACAAACCGATACACAGGTGTCTGAGAAGAGTCAGTACGTTTGAGGACAGGCAAAACCGGACTGTTACACACATTACCTCTCGTTTCTTCAATCACATCTTTCTCAACCAAATCATAGATAATCGCCAAAAGAGCTCTCTCACCATCACCAGAGATTTGATATTGCGGAATACGAGACAACTTAGCATTTGCCTTGAGGGTAACAACGTATGGTGGAATCTGCAAAAGGCCAACATCATTTGGACCCGTAGCCCAAAGAGTATCAGGGAGAGAACGCACTTCCAGTGGAAGCCGATCTTTAGACAAATACATCGGAGAAATCACTCTCTTACCCAATGTAAGATATACTCCAGAAGGAGAACAATACAATGTCGCATTCAATCTCTTCAACAAGTCCAAACCCAACAGATTTTCTCCACAACCGGTCGTTAGAATTAGCGATGCTTCCAACTCACAATGTCCAACAGAAAGAGACAAAGGACAAGAAACCGTTTTACGAACTGGGGCGCCAGAAAATCCTACTGAAACATTCGTCAAGCCAGACAAAGGTGCGCCAGGGAGTTTAGAGTGCATGATAGAACTCTTTGCCGCACCAGTATCCAACAGAAAAGGTTCTAACACACCTGATGTAATCACTTCAACGTAAGGTCCACTCTGGTCTACTGGAACTGACACTACTCCCTCTCTTTGTCTATGGCTGTACTAGCTATCATTCATATCAACATTTTCACTCTCAACATAATAATCATCAGCATAATATTGAGCCGACTGACCAGACGCAACATTCTGTTGATCAAAACAATTCATAGACTTCTGTGGAGGAAAGGAACGTCCATTCTGGGGGAACACACCACGTCCTCTACCCCTAGGGACTTGCTGGACACCTCGACCTCTCACACCAAACACACCACTCGCACGTTGTAACAAAATCGGACAACTATGCTTGAAGTGGCCCTCCTCCTTACAATAAGCGCACTGATTAGGGTCTACTGGAATTCGCTGCGGAAAAGACTCGGGCTTCTGCAACACTCTCTGAAACTGTGAAGGTTGCTGAAACTCACGCTGATTAAAGCGAGGCAGATACGCCTGTTGCAAAAGAACCTTTGTCTTTAATTCTTTAGTCTTTTTCTCTGCTTTATCTTTCTCATCTTTATCTCTATTCTCGTAATATTGTGCAGTAGCCAATATCTGGGCCGAAGAAGAAACAGCCAAAGGACTCAGAGTCCTTCAACTTCTTACACAGCTCGGGGAACAAATTATAGACAAACTCATCCACAAACAACCTTTGGCCACCTTCTGTACTCATATCTTGACCACTATGATCGATGAATGTCTCTTCAAACCTAGTGAAGAAATCAGACACACTTTCGTCTTTCTTCTGCTAACATGCTGCTAACCTATCCCAATTTACTCGCATAGGAGGCATCAAAGTCTTCATTAGAGCAATAATCCTACCAGGAAGTTCTATAACTAAAGGCTCAGGTTTAGCCCCCCCACCTTGCAGCAGTAATATTAACCCATGTATCTCCTAACTCCACTGCATGATCCTCGTGACGGATCTTTGCCCACAAAGGTTGAGGGACTACATTCCCCAACAACATATCTATATCAGCTAAATTCATCACACACGCATCAACTGTCTGGGACAACTCGTTATAATAACCTGCAGGATTTTTACGGGGGTCAGGTAGAGTCTGCTTTAAAGCCAAAACTTCAGCTCTCTTCCAAGGAACATGTACCCAAACACACTGAAAATGAGCCGGGGCAGCCGCAATACCATGAGCGGCATCAGCCAAAGCTTCCTCTCTCCATACCGGAGGAACTTCTCTCATCGGATATTGCTTCACTTTTCTCCGAACAGAAGGATCAGGTTCAAACAACAACTGAGAATGAAGTCTACACCTAAACGCAAGAAGCGTCTCTACCGCTTCTTCAACATCGGGGCCCACTATCGTCCCTTTAGCAAATTCGGACTGAACATTAAGCAATTCCGATGGAATCGAACCCAATTTAGCATTGTCCCACTCTTCACGAAGAAAAGTACACATAACATCAAAAACATACCTTTGCTTTGGCGCTTCCCACTGCAGGAAAACATCCATAACCGCTTGCAGATCATACCTGGAGGCATTCAAAACCCATCTACGAGCAAGAAGATCTAACAGTGCCCGCTCCTCGGAACTAGGGAGCTGACTACGCGTTTGTTTCCGTACAGAAACTGGGGTCATATTAAACGACCCAAAATGAGGAGACAAAAGGCTAGTGACAGTCTCAGCCATTCGTTGTCGAGTAGAAGGAGAAGAAGTCGACATAAGGACAGGAGACAAAGTATTCTGAGACGACAAAGACATAGGGTCAGTAGAAAAAGAAGTTAAAGGCAAAGGAGTAGAAGGCAAAGGAGTAGAAAGCAAAGTTGTTTTAGGCAAAGTTGTAAGCAAAGCTGGCGGCCCTAGAGAAGGCTGCGCCAGAGGCGGGAGAACCAACTGTGGAAGAACGGGTGGCTGAACAAAAGCAGGAGGTTGCACACTGGGGGTTGCACAACTGGGGTTGCGGAGGTGCAGTAGCACTCTGCACATAAGGGGGTGGTAAACTCAACAAATGCGACATCAAAGGATCCTTTTCAGGGTCCTTAGTCACATTCGGGACGAGAGGTGGCAAAGCCGGATAACACTTATCAATGGCCATGCAATGTTGTCTATCTGACACCTCAATCGCACGATCTTCTTCATCTTCTTTAAACTGCCTAGCAGCTTGCATTATCGATATATTCTTATCTTTCCTACCTCTTTTAGCTTGCTTAATTTCTCTCTGTTTGGCTTCCTTACGCCAGAGGCGGAAAGAGTCAAACAACGCCGGCCGGGCTTTCTTCCTGAATAGCACATCTTCCAAATGATCTAACACATCTGATTTGAAACTACCATGTTGTGGCCATTTTAAGACACCATCTTTACGTGTATAGCGGACCCATACTTCATTATACGTAATGGGACCCACTCCATGCTTTGAATAGAGCTCATAAGTCGGAGTTCCAACCGGAGGTATCGGACACGAGTCCTCCAATCGGGAATCCTTGTTGCAACTACAACAAAACAAATTCCTAAGTTTGCTAAGGCCAGGCATCTTCGCTCACTAATCTAGCTTCAAACTTCAAGGGGTTATCTAACACGATATACTCACAAATGTACGAGCCCCTTGGCTTTGGTATTTGCAAAAACCAAATCAAAGAACCCAAGAAACAAAACCAAGTTGTGGGAGCGACCCACTTATACTTAACCAAAATGTCTTGTCACGCCACCAGAAGACCGACTATCGTCTCGCTCTACAAATCATCACAAAAGGGTCCAAGACAGGGGGACAGTCAGGGCAGAAGTCCTTCATAGCCATCGCAAAGGGGAAGCCTCGCAGCAAAAACCTTCAGTCCACATTCGACATGCCGGGGTCGATGAAGTGGGGGCCCTCTTCCAGAATTTCCTCACGAAGCTCCTCACAATCTTCGGGCTTGGACCGGTACCGCTGAAGTCGCCCCACGTTGGGCGCCAACTGAAGAACCGGGTTTTTAGAACCCAGCGGCGCCAGGGGCATGCCCAAAGTCTTCGGATTCACCTGTCTTGGTTTACAGAGACACGGAATACTTCTGGGTGCGTCAGAGACCGAGTTTATTAGCTGCAGCCAGTAACAGTGATCCTCGAAATACAGCATGGAAGTATTTCAGGAGACTGCTCAAATTCGTAGGACAAGACATCTCCTTTTATACACAATTTTCACATTTTAAACATACACTCCCACTGCGCAAAAAGTTAACCAATGAGGTACATTCTCAAACAAAGTATCACATGACGAAAAGCTCAGTTTGCAACATCCCAACCCAAAGTTAATCATTGGGAATGCCCCAAATCCAATCTCCACAAGTAGAACAAACCCATAATTGAAAAGCACAATGCATGTAGTAAAGAACATAGGAAAGGAAACAATGTCTGATAGTGAGCAAGATAAGCCATGTGTAAGGAGACTAAAAGTTAACGATGTCCTGAACAATGATTGGCAATCTCAGACAACGATCAAACCAGGGAAATTGACTCGGCAGGGTCAGCTTCAGGTGAAGGAATCAGATCCTTGCGATTCACCTCGGAGTAAAAAAAGACCCTGTTAATGTATACCAATACATGAAGGCCAGGCCGCTTCATTCGTTCGACCATATTCGTCGGCCTGCGTAATGGCAATACAAAATGGAGACTTAAACAAAATGGAACCCATGTCCGAGACAAAATCTCCAAATACATGGTGAACTCGCTAGCTAACATGACAAATTCACTCCACATTAGCCGCATTCGCTAAATACGGTCCGACATCACCAAAATCGTGACGGAACCATGGCCTTACGTAACAAGGCCCGTTTTCACAGAACCACAACAATGCTGCAATGCAGTGTTGTGATCGGTCTGAGCGCCTTGGTTTGGGGCTCAGACAGGTACTGAAGGTCTGGGAATGTTCTCCTCCAAGGCAGTAATGCAGCCTGCGTGGAGAACATGCAAAGGGAAAATGACGGTTTCACCAGACTGAGATGGCTGGTCAAATTGTCATGTGCACTGATAACAGTGCAGACCACTCCCGTGGGTGCCTGTTGTCCCCCTGGCTCCACCCGAGACTCTGGTACACAAAATAAAACAATAATAAACCACAGTTTATTATCGTTTTCTTTTTCTTTTCTTTGGGCTGCTGGAAGGGGGCAATGCTCCTATGCCATAGCGGAGGAGCCACCGCTGGTTGTATGTATGTGTAGATATAGTGCAAACCTAACCAAAAGGCAGCAGAGAGTTGTACAGGGTCAAAGGCGAGCATACAGTACACAAGAGGTGAGAGCGGTTCCTGGGTTCTGAGAGCAGACGTGTATGATACAGGATTGTGATGCACTGTTAGATGCTTCTTCAACTCGATCACAAACTGCCCCAAGGTCGATGAGGTCCTAATGGACACAGGGATGCTACAGATCCTGGGTGCACAGACAGAATGACCTGTTGCTTGGCTTTATCTTTTTTTGTCTCGATTTTGTTGATGTACTGACTGTGGGCATGCAGAGGGTCATTGGAGATGGTGAGCTTGTCAGCCAGATACTTGGCAGTACTTGAGGTGATGGCTTTGTACATGGTGGTGCTGGTTTTCAAAGAAGGCAAGCCTCCATTGGGATGGGGGTGATGTGGTCATATTTCTCCATGCCCTGGGTGAGACATGCTGCTGCATGTAGAGTGCTCTCAGGAGGACCATATGGAGCATGGGAGGCCATCGAGCAGTGTTTGCACCATCCAGATGCAAGAGTAGGTGGACTTGACAGCAATACCAAAGTCTCTTTCTGAAAGGAACAGATCCACTTTCTTTAGTGTAGAGGGCTGATACCAAGCCGTCTGTTTTCTTGGCAATGTGTTCCTTGAGGGTTGGGTTAGTATTCAGGATCAATCTAAATGACTTTGTTTTGGGTGTAAATAGCTACAGAAGTTCCCTAAACAATGTGTAGGATTTTGTAAGCTATAAAACTACTTTACAAGGAGGGGGGTAAAAATGCCTGCAGTCTGTTGCAGCAATGAGTACCTTGAGGGCGGGGAGGATGTGATGGAGTATTAATTACTGGTCCTAAAATGTCCTTGTATCTTTCTAGTTGGGGATCCAGATGAACCACAACCCCACATGGTAGCTACACCACTAAGTAGATATGCCATTGCAAAATTCCTTCCCAGAAGGTGAACATACACAGGTTGACAAGTGTGGTGCAGCAGCCAAGGCGGTTGACTCCGGAGTGCAGGGTTCACAGTTCAGTCTCCTGCGGAAGCTCAGCTCAGCATCATGTGACTATAGGCATTAGCTCACTCGAATGGTCAACATTAAGGCCATATTTTCAATCCTGTTCCACATAGTCAGAATTCACAGAATTCTAGCCTGGCAAGTGGCGTATGGGAAATTTAATATGGACATTTTATTAAGGTGGTTGACTCTCTGATTACACAGATATGTGGTCCTAGGGGCTTTGTGAATTCTCTTAGGAAATGCCACCAGCGAAAGTAGGCGAATGTCTACAACCACAGAATCCTAAATTCATATACCCTTGTATGCAGAATTTCATTGTGAAAATAACTGAAAAATGTACTCCTGTGAAAGGAAGCAGTAAGAGTGTTTCTAAAGAGGGCTGGGCATGGGACATCTGAAATTAAACAAGGGTGTACGGAGAGGAGATCCCCAAGGAGAAACTAAAAACATGCCAATACAAATTGACATCACATTTACATTTGCAGAATGCTCCTCAAGCTGGGAATCCTGCATGTGTATAAAATCATGTGGACAATCCTGAAAGACCATGCCTGCCTTAGTTTTCCAGGAGTACTTCTAAAATGCATGGGAAATTCCATAACAGCCTGCAATTTGCTCCAAATACAAGGACATTCGTTATGAATCACACCCACAGACGCATTGAGTCTTTATAATTGAAACTGCAACAGTGGAATTAGATTGTTAACTACTACACGTTATTGTTAGATTTTTGGAGGATGGAAGAGACTCAGGACATTATCTTGCAACACAACAAGAAGCACAGGAGAAAGAGTGAAAGCCTTTCTTATGACGGGATACATTCATGGGGCCTCATTTATGAGAAATGACGCATCGCTGCGTGAAAGCAGCAATGCGTCACTTCTCAGTGCGCACTCCTTGCATCATGATTGATATGTCATATTTATAATATGATGCATCATGGCGCAAGGAGTTACAGATACATCAGTATTTCTGACGTATCTGTAGGCGCAAACGTGACGCATTGCTGGAGTGTTACGTGAACAACAAGGACCCCCTGTAGAAAATTAATATAATTCCTAGGACAGGGAAAACAGTATGTATATATCAAACCTAGGCAATCATAACAACATTAAGGGAAACAGGATTGCAAGTGGAAACAAGTGAGACAAATTCTATTATAAAACTATATTTTCTTTAATTGGACATTCATAAAAAAAACATAATTAATATTTGACAAAATACATTGTGAAAACAAAATTACAGAAAATATATAATTTAATATACTCAATTAAAATCAAAAAGTGGCACTCAATAATATCGACGCGCGTTTCGGCGTTGGGAGAACGCCTTCTTCAGGAGCCACAAATTATTCTTCTCAATTTTTGGAATTGTCACCAAATGATTATCTCTTGTGTAAACGTACACTCGAAGATAGCCGGTAGCAAGTATTTCAAACCAATCGACTGAGGACTCTTTAACGTAAAATGTCTGGGGCAGTTTCAATATAGTTACTCATATAGTTGTCGGTAATATGGCCGGGATGCCCGTCACCCCCTCCGAACACAATCCCCAAGGATGGGTAGTCAGACGCAGGCTTGAACTTTTGGAAGGCGGGAGGGAGTCACCCTCCCGGCCGTATTTATTAAAATATGAAACAAAATTTAAAACATTAAATAAAAGTTTCATAATCATGTACAATTTTACATTTATTACATTTCGATGAAGACATGTTCTTTGGCTAACCTTAACAGATCTCTAATACAAAGGTTTCCTAGCCGAGTCTAACATCCTGCAAATGCATACATTCTAAATTAAAATTGTACATCCTAGCATTAAGGGCCAACGGCAAGGTCTTAACCGGTGTCAGATCCCTACTACCAAACTCTCGCCCTCACGGTGTGAGTGGCGCATGCGCAGAGGACTGTACCCTCATTGCCAACGGTAATTTCCCTTGTCGTGGTGGGGACCCCCTTTCCACTCGACGCCATCTTAAAGGTCGTCCGAGTTCCCGTGTGAGGTATCTGTAGGAAGGACAGCGTGGACTCCCCCCATCCCCACACTCTCTATCCGCCGTCGCGGATATCCGGCCCCCGGAAAATTAGTAGGAGGGGCATATAGCCGCCTCCTCCCCTGGGAGGGGCCTATGGCCGTCTCCCCTTAGGCGACCCATCCTTAGTGGGTGCCGCCTCCCCATGGGAGGGGCCAATGGCCGCCTCCCCCCGGGCGCTCCCATCCATTCTGGGTGGCGCCCCCCTCTAGGGACCTTGAAATTACTGCTCACCGATCATGACCTTACCGCCCGACCAAAAAATAAATACGACAGTTGTTTTACCTACTAAGGAAGGAAGACATTCCGCATACTAAATTGTATCAAGACTGTTTACTCCTAAAAGAAAAAACAGTATCCTACAGACAGAAGTCATATCCTCAACTAAAACATTCCTTTACTTTTCTACAAAGGAAAAAAGGGGGTTAACTCAGCAAATCTTTATTACAAAACAAACATTGCCATAAGGGGCTGGTGGGTGGGTCAAAATTGCTGCTTGTTCCGTTGAGGGCTCACGAGCAACGAGTGGGTGCAGCCTTCAGAGCACAGGAACAAGAGGACGCTTCTTCGGATTCCTGCTCTATTTATTCTTCTGCAGGAGGGCGTGTACCCTCCTCCGGTACGCCTACTGGGCGTGGTCATCGGTGTAGGTGTCTAGGACAACCCCTCTTGGGCGGGAAAAGGCGCGCCCCGGCTACGCCGCTTCGGGCATACCAGCCGGGACACGCCCCCCGCCCAAAATGGTTTCCCGGGAGGATCGGGGCACCCAACCATACGTTCGGGGGGACCGAGTGGTCGCCCCTTTCCATATGGCCGGGATGCCCGTCACCCCCTCCCAACACAATCCCCAAGGATGGGTAGTCAGACGCAGGCTTGAACTTTTGGAAGGCGGGAGGGAGTCACCCTCCCGGCCGTATTTATTAAAATATGAAACAAAATTTAAAACATTAAATAAAAGTTTCATAATCATGTACAATTTTACATTTATTACATTTCGATGAAGACATGTTCTTTGGCTAACCTTAACAGATCTCTAATACAAAGGTTTCCTAGCTGAGTCTAACATCCTGCAAATGCATACATTCTAAATTAAAATTGTACATCCTAGCATTAAGGGCCAATGGCAAGGTCTTAACCGGTGTCAGATCCCTACTACCAAACTCTCGCCCTCACGGTGTGAGTGGCGCATGCGCAGAGGACTGTACCCTCATTGCCAACTGTAATTTCCCTTGTCGTGGTGGGGGCCCCCTTTCCACTCGACGCCATCTTAAAGGTCGTCCGAGTTCCCGTGTGAGGTATTTGTAGGAAGGACAGCGTGGACTCCCCCCCATCCCCACACTCTCTATCCGCCGTCGTGGATATCCGGCCCCCGGGAAATTAGTAGGAGGGGCATATAGCCGCCTCCTCCCCTGGGAGGGGCCTATGGCCGTCTCCCCTTAGGCGACCCATCCTTAGTGGGTGCCGCCTCCCCGTGGGAGGGGCCAATGGCCGCCTCCCCCCGGGCGCTCCCATCCATTCTGGGTGGCGCCCCCCTCTAGGGACCTTGAAATTACTGCTCACCGATCATGACCTTACCGCCACAGGCCGGATAGTTGACCGACTATCCGGCCCCCCCAACTCCTCCTAAAGGTCATGCTTCCTCAAACCCCTTAGCCATGCTATGAAGTCTCCTATGAGTAAATCATTCCCCTCCCGGGACAGGTGAACCCCATCTTTGAGATACATGTGATCACCCCGAATACACCCATGAGGAATGCTATGCAACTGCGCGGAGCGAAACAATTTACCAATTTTATTGTTTACCCTTTTCACCGAATGGTTCAGTGCTGACACCAAAAGGCCCCCCTGCCATACCTTCCTGGGAATCATGTGGGACCAGGCAATCGTGCACCCCGGGACTCTCTTCGACAACCAGCTAACAGCAGCCAAAACTTGTTCAAACAACACTCGTCTACCCAGTGTCACCATGTCATTGCCCCCCAGGTGTACTATGACCACAGATGGCGGTGACCTTTGCCGCCCTAAGAGACCCTCAAGGAATGACTCGAATTGGTCAATACAGAGCCCACGCTTCCTATGGAAGGCCACTCTGTACCCGTATTCCCCAGCTGCACGAGTCGCGTCACCTGCTTTGAATACGTCCGCGGCGCGCCTCACGTATGAGTGGCCCACGACCCATACCACTCTCTCTCTAGACGGTGATCCATGACCGTTGGTCTCCAGGTACTGGGTCGACTGCAAATTCCGCCCCGCGTGACAGGCTCGCGAAACTGTAATTCAAACAAAAGACAAGAAGCGTGAGTGCATGTCATTGACTTTACAACATGTGCAATCGCACATACCTTCTGAAGCAATTCGAGGACCATCGTCCCAATTGTTTCACTTCATCCGCACTCTGACCCCTGGCTGTAGCCTCAGTAGCAGCCCCTATCCTAAATGAGTGGGTCCCAAAATCGCCCGGGTCCATGCCCGCAGCAGCGATCGTCAGTGCTAACACCCTCTGGAACTGAAACCTCGTCAGTGGGGTGCCATCATTGTGCCTCAGCAAACTCCCCCCCCCATGTAGCTGCTCTTAGTGCCAAGTATTCCTCTATACACATTATCGGGCACGTGGGGGACCCTCGCACGCGCTGCACAACAACACTATTTCCCGTAGCCCCCTGGTCGGTCTTGGACCTGGCTATCGTGATTACCATCGAATCACCCCTAATTAGGACGTGATCCCTGCACAAGCCTCCCTCAACGTCTTTCTTATTCCTTGCGACCAGTTCGCTCACCCGCATAGCCCCATGGAATGCTAATGCGAAAGCTGCGCGGAACAGAACTGCTTCGTACTGGGAAGAGCATGTCTCGACTAGTTTCGCCATGAGTACGGACAACCTATCTAAGCCAATCGGGCGCCTCTCATCTTGCTTGCGACCCTCGAGGCGCTGCCAGCCGCGAAGGGCTTTTTTCACCAAAAAGGAACCCGTTGGGTCTTTTATGCCATGCACCTGCGCCATGAATGAAATGGCCGCTCTATGCCTATTGGCCGTTGCTGCTGATCGGCCCTCTCTATGTAGTGCCACCTCTTCGGCCGTGTCTCCGGGCGCCTTGGCACCCCCTGCTTTTTTATTGAGCCATGCGGCCAACTGGGTGGCCAATTCGGGAGGCATATCCTCATCGTTAGCGGGGGTAATCACAACCGGGATCGGTTGACCCGCGTCTGGGATTGGTACCGGGCCGTCAGCTGGTGTGACCGGGGAGGCCGGGGGCACCTCAGGGACCGGAACCTCCCCTGAAACCGCCCTCTTTTTGACCCGCTTCCCTCTACCCTCGGGGACGATTCCTGGCAAGGCCGGGCCTATTACCTTCTTAGGGTTACCAGGATTGCTCGGTGCAGCCAGTTGCTTTTTGACGTCCGCCAAACCTCGGCCGATCGATGGGACTTGTCCGAGTTTCCGCTCCATTCCAGCCATCCGGTTGATCAACAGGCGTAGCACCTTATCCGTCTCAGAACCCTTTCCTGCTTTCTTGCCAGCCATGGTTTCGATTATCGGCTCCTTTAGACGAGCAACGAGGTCCTGGAATCTTCGCCTTAAAGTAACTGAAAGAAAAACAACAAGATTACAAGTTCTCAAAATTGCTGCTTGTTCCGTCGAGGGCTCACGAGCAACGAGTGGGTGCAGCCTTCAGAGCACAGGAACAAGAGGACGCTTCTTCGGATTCAAAGTGGCACTCAATATTATCGACGTGCGTTTCGGCGTTGGGAGAACGCCTTCTTCAGGAGCCACAAATTATTCTTCTCAATTTTTGGAATTGTCACCAAATGATTATCTCTTGTGTAAACGTACACTCGGAAGATAGCCGGTAGCACGTATTTCAAACCAATCGACTGAGGACTCTTTAACGTAAAATGTCGGGGGCAGTTTCAATATAGTTACTCATATAGTTGTCGGTAATTCGGGTTGTTTCGACAAGGCAAGCAGAAACATTTGGCAGCTGATATGCTCACATTCGACTTAGTTTTCTCTAGTTCTATACCATGGATATAAACTCAGCATGTGCGAGTCAAAACACAGCCGCTTTCATGATAAACGAACGCCGAAACAAAAGATAGCTGTCGGCGTCTTCCGGCGGTTAGATTGTATACAATAGAAGAATAATTTGTGGCTCCTGAAGAAGGCGTTCTCCCAACGCCGAAACGCGCGTCGATATTATTGAGTGCCACTTTTTGATTTTAATTGAGTATATTAAATTATGTATTTTCTGTAATTTTGTTTTCACAATGTATTTTGTCAAATATTAATTATGTGTTTTTTTATGAATGTCCAATTAAAGAAAATATAGTTTAATAATAGAATTCAGCATTGCTGAAGTGTGTCACAAATGTGACGCAACTCCAGTAACGTGTACTTTCACATGGGCAAGTCCCATGTCATTAGTGCCTGTGTCAGTCTTACGCCTGCCATGAAACAAACGTACGATTTTGACGCATTAGCGGCCAAGAAATGGCGCAGTGAAATCTTATAGATTTCACTGTGTCCCTTCCATGACCCTTTCTTGCGTCAAAACGCCCCCCTTGCATACATTATACCTGGCGCAGGTATAATGTGGTGCAGGGGTTTACAAAGTGACGCATCTGCCTAGATGCGTCACTTTGTAAATATATGGCGCAACAAGGCGCATTTTTTACGCCACTGGTGCATCACAAAAAGTGGCGCAACGGCGGCGTAAAAATGACGCACGGCCTCATAAATGAGGCCCACGGTATACATCTGATGAGTGCAGAAATGCCACCAGTTAGTGAGCCAGATGACTCGACACTCTTTGTCCAGGACCTTGACCACCTTTATCTGCTGAGCCCGAACAGTAACATGCCAAGCATGCACTAGGCAAACAGTGTACTTGAAAGCACCCCCTGTGCCCAGTGGCACAATAGCCTGCTTGGTATGGCCTGGTTATAGGTTCAGAACGTATGTAATTAGTGCTGATTGGAAAAGCCTTCGGCCATTATCATTGGGCACTCTGTGCCTATGTCCTGTGCCCAGCATGTGCTAGGCACAAGCCATGGCCTTTGACCATGCCCATGTCCCTTATAAACTGTGTATGAGCTGAGCATGGCGGCAGGTTATACCCAGAGGGTATATACCCACTCCTCCTTCCTAGTGCTTCATGGACCTGCGTGGCCTGGCAGTACCTTTACAAGGCATCTAGAAAGAGCACAGACCTGGGCACAAGTGGATTTGAAACTCCCCATGCGTATAGACACTTTTCCACATATAATGTACAATAAAGAAAGAAGGTATCCGGGTTAAAAAAAGCAAAAAAGGAAGAAACTGAGTAAGGAAGAAAGGAATCGAAATGTACTGTACAGGGTCATATTTAATGATACAATTCACATCACATGAAAGTGGACGATCAATACTAGTCATTTTGCGTTACAGGAGTGGTATTTTCTTTTGTGCAATTCTGTCCTCTTATTATGTCTAAGCCTTTTCTCATCTAATTATGCTCCAAGCTGTTTTCTTCTGGGACATAACCCAGAAGCCATTTAGAGCAGCTTTAATGACGCAGCGAGAACAGGCTGCCTTGTTCCGCTGTGTCTGCCACTCCCAGGGGGCCCGTCTGGAGGTGCCATGGCGGGAGAAGCTAAAGGGAGCCTGAGGAAAGGGAGCAAAACCAGACAAATATAGAAATCACCTGCAGCTGCCTGCAGGAGCTCCGGGCAGAGAGCGACCCAGAGAATGAGTATATTCCTTCTTGCACCTGAGATATATAGCTTCAGATATTCATTCCTCCTGTAAACTACAGAGCTGTAGGACACAGATATCCCACGGGACGTTTCATCTTTTCCGTGGAAGGTCACCTGGTTTACTTTTTGACTGGTTGTCACTAACACTTATAGATCCCTACCTCAGCCATGGAGTGCTGCTCAGGAGAAAGATGCAGAAGTTATGCCCTCATTCATTTCCGCCCTCAACGGAGTAACCTAACTCAGGTCCTAGAAAGAGTACCCCTTAGGTGGCAGTCTATTGGGTTTTTGTATGATTTGGAGAGGGTGGGGTATATGGACTGTAGGGGAGTAAGAGTTCACTGCACAACTGGGCATACACCGTTATTAAAAAGGACACCACACACTATGAATAGTACTCTGGACCGGAAGCCTCGAGCGACCTCCGTCCCTTTATTTATAGCCTTCTGGCCACGCCTGGCTAGAAGAAGCTACAAAGTATGTGGGTGCTTCCGGGTCTCCCCTGAGACACCCAAAACACTAGAACGTTACATCCCCTCCCAACTTGGCATTTTGTCCTGAACCTTTGACACAGTCAATATGCAAACTTGGCCAGTCTCTGGCTCGGCCTAGGATTTGGCCGGAGGTTGTGGTGAATTTGACCCCGGGTTGTTGGGGGGTCACGTGATCTCATCCCCAGAGATTGTGGGGTGATGGCAGCTCCTCCATCTGCATTAGGATCACCGGCATCCTCCGACTGGCCAGCTAATTCAGGGGTTGACCTGTAATCAGCCACCGTGGTTTCAGGCATTGATGGGATGCGTTTGAACCATGACACATTTCTGGTCACCTCTTCCCCGTCTCTCTGTGCCGTCACAGCAGTGCCTTTCGTTGCTTTGATGGTCCCCGGCTCTGCTTCATATGGGGTACGGAATTTTCCTCCAGGCCTACGTGTTCGTATTAACACAGCGTCTCCGGGGACTAGTTCTCTTTCTCTTGCTCGCCTCCTTCGGCTTGCCCGTTCGTTGGTCTTCCTCCTTCACTCATGGGTGGCCGCTGGCACATACGGTTCGGGCGCCCAATCGTCAACTATCGGCAGTAGGTCTCGTCGTGGTCCTGGGAACATTAGCGACCACGGGGATCTTTGCGTGGTGCTGTGTGGAGTGCTCCGGTACTCCCTCAGGAAGTGCTGGAGTGCTTTCTCCGGGTCCGTCCCTTCGACAACGGCTATCCTCAAGGTCTTGTTGACAGTCCTCATAAACCTTTCCGCTTCGCCGTTCGCCTGGGGCCACTGAGGCGTAACTCAATGGTGTTTTACCCCTAGGTTCTGCAGAAAGCCTTTAAATTCACTGCCTTGAAATGGCGGCCCATTGTCTGTTTTGATCACTTGGGGAATTCCAAACATTGCAAAGATCTTGCTGAGTATCGGGTGTACATTTGCGAAACTGGGGGACGACGTCACCTCGACCACCGGGTATTTGGTATAACTGTCTATTAACACTACTGTCACTCTGCCATCAGGAAAACTGCCGAAATCCAAACTAAGCCAGGTCCATGGTGCCAGAGACGGTTCCTATGTGATAACGGGCGCAGGTGTATCCGGTAAGCTGGTGAGCTGGCATGCTCTGCAGTTTCGTACGACATTTTTGACTTTCTCCTCCATGTTGGGAAACCACACTTTTTCCCTCATTCGGGCCTTCATCCTTCGCGTTCCTTGATGACCTTCATGGGCTAGCAAAGTCGCCTGGTCCTGAAGAGTGGTGGGGATTACTACTCGTGATCCTCAAAGTAGGAGTCCATTGTTTGCTCTGCTGAGCTCATTGTGCACTTTCCAAAACTGTGACAAACGTGTGCGATCTGTCTCATTCCAACCACTGACATTGCGCAAAAAGTTTTCCCATGACCCAGCTTCTATCGCTTCCTTGACTCTTGTCAGTACTGCGTCATTGTTGTACTGGGCTACGATGACATCGGCCTCCAGTACCTGGGGGCATGACAGTTGAGAAACCATATCCACAAATTCCTCAGTCAGCATTTCTTGATCTACTGCCACGTTTGCATCTACGGGGGGGGGTGCCTTGAAAGGAAATCTGCGGGGTTCTTTGCCCCCGGTCTGTAGACTAAGTCCATTTGATAGTGTTGGACCTGGATGGCCCATCTCTCAATCCGAGGTGGGGGGTGTGGGGCTGTCCCTTTAAACAACGGTATCAGCGGTTGATGATCTGTGATCATCCAAAATGGATGACCTGTTATGTACAAGTGGAAATGATTGCAGGCCAATTTCACTGCCAACGCCTCTCTCTCAATTTGTGAATACCTGGCCTCCGTTGCTGTAAGAGCCTTGCTTGCAAACGCTAGTGGAACCCACACTCCTGGTTCTGCTTCCTGTGTCAGAGCGCGCCCAAACCTACCGGGCTGGCATCCACTAGTATCTCTGTCTGTCTAGCTGTGTCGAAATACGCCATCGTTGTACTGTCCAGTAGCGCTGCTTTCACCTTGTCAAATGCTTCGGCTTCCAACTTAGACCATCGCCAGGGATTTTCCTTTTTCGTCAGGTTCCTCAGTGGTTCCGCTGTGGTGGCTAGCTGGGGGATGAAATGGGCACAATACTGTGCCATGCCCATGAAACTTCTCACCTCCGACGCTGTTGTTGTGGCTGGAGCACACTTTATGGCAGATGACTTCCGGGGATCTACCCGGACTCCCTCTGAGTTAAAGACATATCCGAAGAACTCTATTGATTGCTTAAAGAATTGGCACTTCTCTTTGTGTAATGTGACTCCAAATTCCGCTAATCTCCGCAGCGTGGCCTTCAACCTCCGATAGTGTTCTTCGCTAGTCTTGGCATGGATGAGTATGTCATCACTGACATTTAGTACTCCAGGTAGCCCTGACAAGATCTCCTTGATGGCGTTTTGAAAGATTTCTGCGGCTGAGGTTATACCAAAATTTAGTCTCTTATACCTTCTTAGGCCTAAGTGCGTTGAGAACGTCATGATGTATCGACTTTCCTCAGCCAGCTTCAACTGATGGTAGCCCGCATTCAGATCGAACTTGGAGAACCACTGGGCTCCATTCAGGTCTGTTAGTATGTCATCTACCGTGGGTGTGAGATGCCTCTCCCTTTTTATCGCCCTGTTGGGCATCCTCATGTCAATGCATATCCGTATTTGGACTGGCTGTCGGGGTCTCTCCGCAATCACCATCGGTAACACCCATGGCGTCGGCCCTGTTACCTTCTCTATTACTCCTTGCTCCTCCAGCTTCCTCAGCTCCTGCTCAACTGCCGCTCGCAGATGGAACGGGACTCTCCGATGTCTCAATGCTATGGGTTGTATCGCCTTGTCGATGTGTAACTTGACTGGTGGTCTTTTAATAGTTCCCAGACCTTGAAAGGACGATGGAAACATCTGAAGGATTTCTTCTGTGTGTAGTGTTTTGACCGCATTAGAGGACGCAATTAACTTGAGATCTTCCGCTGTGTGACTTCCTACTAGCAAGTCTGCTTCCTTGTCAATCACGTGAAATGTGGTTGTCAGTTCCTGATCCTCTGCTCTTACTCGTACGGTCATCTTTCCTCGCACTGGTGGCAGTGTCTTGCTGCCATATGTTAGGATCCGAGCCTTCGACGGTACCAGCTGTGGTCTCGGTTTTAGTGCCTTATAGTGCTGAACACCCATCACATTAATCGTGGCTCTCGTGTCTATGACTCCAGTGACCGTTAATCCATCAATTTGAATCTGACACTTCGGCTGTGGTCTCCTCCTTCTCTTGAGCTCATTCACAAACGAGACATAGTAGCACTCTTCTTCATCCTCGGTCGATGAATCATCCAACCGCTGTGGATAGTGGGGCTGTGTTCTGGTTCCTTTCGAGTGGTGTGCCTCCTCCAGGGCAAGTTGTCTGACAGCTTTGGTTGGAGTCTTTTTTCCTGTGTTCCCTTGTCCTCGAAAACTTCCTCTCGCACCACCCCTGCAGACACTGGCGAAATGGTTTAGTCCTCCGCACTTGGCGCACGCCTTGCCACGTTCTGGGCAGCCATCTTGGTTGTGTTCTTCATACCCACAGAAGCCACATGGCGTGCGACGCGGCGTCCTGGTCGGCCATCTTCCTCGTCCTCCTCGGCCACTGTTCCGCACTGCATCTACTCTCTCTGTTTTTACAGTGACCTCAGTGTTTTCCGTGGGGTTTATGGCAGCTCGCGCATCGGACAATTCAGGTGACCTGGCCAACATTAATATTTTGTCCAGTGTTATTTGGGGTTGTCTCAGTATCAGTGTCCTGAGATGTTTATTTCTGCAGCCTTGAATTAATTGCGCCGTCACCTCCTTTGTTTGGTCATCATCTGGAATGTGCTTATTAGTTCCCTCAACCGCGCATGGAAGGCGTCCATTGTTTCTCCTTCGCGCTGCCTTGACTGTCTGAACTTGAAACGCTCATAATGGGGATTCAATTGTGGGTCAAAGTGTGCATTCAGCGCTTGTACTGCTGCATCATAGTCAGTCGCTACTCCTGTGTTTGGCAAGTGTGTGAATAACTTATATAACTCATCCCCTCCAAAGTGCAAAAGCAGGGATCTTTTCACCTCATTGTCTTTTTCTCTTGTTGCTGTGAAATAGTTGTTCAATCGGCTCACCCATACAGTCCATCTTGGTGCTGCCGTTCCTGGGTCAATCAGCGCACTAAACGGCGGTATCGGGTTAATTTGTGTGGTGACTGCTGGACTAATAGTCCCACTGCCTGCTGTCCTGCCGGCCCTGCCACCTGCGCTGGGGCCACTGCCTGCTGCGTCCCCCCTTGCGCTGCATTGTCTACGACAACTGACATTGCTGCTGTCGCTAGTTGAAGCCTTTCTTCCACACCTCACCTGCCAACACCACTTCTAGTTCCACTTCTAGTTGAACTTCTCACTCTGCGTTCTGGCACACTATTTCCACCCCCAATGTCTTGCTCACTGTGTTTCCACGCTGGTGCTTCTCATTGCATGTGCCAATGCTTATCTTCTTTATCCTTTTTTTTTCTTTAGTCTATTGTAGCGTCATCATAAATTATTCATTTACTTTTACCAATGCTTGTTTGCACGCCCTCTAGGCCACCTTGACTTCTCCGGCTCACCGCCTGCTCTCTGCCCACTGCCTCGGGGCACCTCCCTGCTCCTTCGCAGGAGCCGCTGCTGCACGGTGAGGCCTCTCCACGCGTCTCCGACGCTGGGGCTGGCCTCGCGCACACAGCGCATGCGCGCACTACGCGGCTTTCCGGCCGGGCCTCTGCTTCCCTCGGCCTGCTCTTCGCCGCGTCTCCCTCCGTCCTGGGGCTCTGCTCGCCGGTCCCTCACGCAGCCCTCCTCACGCTGCTTACCGGGATTGCTGGCCCCACGGCGTCTTCGGGTGACGGCTCACTTCCGTTCTCGGCCCAGGCACAGACCGGCAACCACGCTTTACAGCAGCACCGGTAAGGCTTCTTCACTCTCACTCTTCGGGTTCTTACGAAGAACGATCCCACCCTCGTCGTGAGTGTAGTGGAGTAAGAGTTCACTGCACAACTGGGCATACACAGTTATTAATAAGGACACCACACACTATGAATGGTACTCTGGACCGGAAGCCTCGAGCGACCTCCGTCCCTTTATTTATAGCCTTCTGGCCACGCCTGGCCAAAAGGTGCTACAAAGTATGTGGGTGCTTCCGGGTCTCCCCCGAGACCCGCGAAACACTAGAACGTTACATTGACCACTTATGTTTTAAAGACCATAACAAGGCCTAGTCCCTTCACCAGCATTGGTATTACAGGAGCAGTATTCTACTCATGGCTAAACCATGCATGTCTAAACCACGCGTAGGTGCCTTTACCACGCAGATGCGTGGGTTAAGTGTTAGTGGTTGTTAGCAGTCTATACTCTGCAGACTGGGCGGAGGGTTCGAGGTGACTTCCTGCCTGACTGAAGAACGGTTTGGTGAGTACGATTTTTCTATTTTATTTTTTTTAATTTTATTTTATTTTATCTGGTATTTTTGGGCTCAGGGCGACTGGTCAGGGTACTTTTTATGGCTTGGGGTATGGTTTTAGGGCTCAGGCTGGAGGGGCTGGATTGTTTTTTACGTCTGGGGGTCAATGTTTTAGGGCTAAGGGCAGGGGGTCGGGTCGATTTAAAGGTTGGTGTGACGGTTTTAGGGCTCAGGGTGGGTAACTGGGGTGTTTTTTAGGTCTGGAGTCAAGGATTTACGGCTTAGTGCTGGTGGGGCCTAATGGCTTAGGGAAGGGGGGGTCTGAGTCGATTTTGAAGGCAATGGGGAGCGTTTTAGGGTGGAGGACTGGGGTGGTTTTTAGGTCTGAAGTCAAGGATTTAGTGACCAGTGGAGTCTGATTGGATTTTCAAGGGTTGGGACTTGTTTTAGGGCTCAGGGCACAGGGGTGCTGGGTTGTTTTTAGGGCTGGGTTGGGGTTTGTTTTTAGGGCTGGGGTCTGCATTTAGGAGTCAGGGCAGGGGGCTGGGTAGTTTTTAGGGCTGAGGTCGGGGTAGAACTCTGGACAGGTGGCTGTATTTTAGAGGTCGAGGTGGGTGCTAGGACAGATTTGTAACAACGCATATACCTTTACCATTGATACCATTACAACTAAATTAGTTGTAAAGGCGTGCATGGTAAAGGCATGTGTGGTTAAGAAGCGGTCATTGTTGAGACCGCGTTGTTAAGTCATGCATGGTTGGGGATTACGTGTTTCCGACATACAACCCCAGAAAAGTAACTTTTCACTGAATAGCTAAGGCATTAAATACAATTAAAGGTAAATGATCTTTCTCGCCTCCCTTGAATCAGATAAGTAGTGGCCTTGTCCAGCTAATTCTTTTAAGACTAATGCTTAGGTGGACTGCACTGGCTGCTAGGTGCATTTCTGTGTGTGGTGCTGTGCACTGCTCGTTCTCTTGTTCTCCTCCATCTCAGACCAAGCAGAGACAAAGTTCTTCTCCTTGACCCTTACTTGAAGTGCTAGAATGACATTCTTATCTGTTAAAAACAAGCTTGCTGCCACTCAAATATGGCATCAAGATTACCTTTCACTCCTGTCTCATGAGAAAAAAAACTAGTTTTTCCAAAGAACCCTCACCCACTAACCTAGTCAGTGGCTTGCTTCTTCCCACCCAAGATGCCTACTCCATCTCATGTGTTCTGTGATGCCTGAATTACAGCAGAGCGGGTTCTTTTGGGAATTTGTGAGTTAAAACATCCTCAAGGTGATCCATCCCTTAAGTATATTTTAATCATGGATACCTTGGATAGGTTTAAAATTGGTGATAGTGGATGTTATTTGAAATTATAATGGTCGCCCACATCCTAGGACATGTTTCAGCCAATATACGTGCTTGCTGGGTCACAATGGCTTTCTTCAGGACCAGGTTGCTAGGAAAAAAACAGGTTCCCAGTGCCAGATCTCTTTCCTAAAACTGTACCATGAGTGGCACAACTTCTGCAACCTCTGTAAGTCCCTAGAAAATGGTCACTGGGACTGAAAAGGGTCCACTATGGCTGCAGCACAAATTGTGCCACCCCAGAGACTCCTGACTAAGGCTTTACAAACTGTCATTGCAGGCTGCATGCCTTGGTGCTGAGAAAACTGAAGAGTTGACATGGCACACAGCCCTGTGTGGATGCTCCCATACACTGTATGAGGTATACGTAAGTCACCCCTACTGCAGGCCTTACAGCCCTCAGGCTGGGTGCACTGTATCCCATGTGTGGACATATCTGCATGAAAAGATTTATTTATTTGAAAAGTTTTATAAAGCGCAAACATGACCCAAAAAAGGGTATCAGAGTGCTGTACAAAGGAGGGTACCTGGCAAGAGTTTTAAGACATGTTGCAGTACAAACTTGGTATGTCCCTACAATATCTAAGGCCATTCATGCATATTGTAAGTGCACAGGGAAGCTGCAAGAGTTCCTGAGCTGGATACTTGTCATCACGAGTTTCCTAGCTCCATCATGGCTTCACTGTATCCTAAAATGTTTGGTTCCAAACATCTCATCTTAATAAGTCCTCATTGAGACCAGTGTTGGATTTGCTCTGTACCCAGCCCATCCAACCTGGGTACAGACAAACCAGCCATACTCCCATGGTCCTGAGGCCATTGTAACCTGCTCCCTCAAGTGGTACCCCTCGGACTTACCTTTAAGTCCCATTGCAGTGTGTTTTCAGGCGGACCTTCTTCATAGCGCATCAGCTAGCAATGACCTCAGCACTCTGCTCTTGTACAAATTAGGGATGCTGCTCAGAATCTGCTGGAGGAACATTGGAGCTGACCTTGCTACTTATCTAAATCCAGAAGGTGAACATTAATATCCAACTACATGATTTTGTATGCATTTTTCTATTTTCTCCCATTGACTTCAAAGGTAATTGTGTACAAGAGTAATTTATTTAGCAAACTTGAAAAATCTTATCTTGAAAAAACTTACAATAGAATGAAGTACTTGGTCTGAAAAATAGTATCAAATTCTGTGTTCTTTTTGCAAAGTGGTCTCGGATTTATTCTTGAGTGTGTGTATCATTTATTGCCTCTGTGAGTACAACAAATACTTAGCACTACCCTCCGATAATAGTAATTGCTCTCCCACACTACCACAAATAGAGCGTTATTAATATCTACTTTTGCTTCTGTATGCCAATCTGGGTAATTTTGAACTCTCTCCACAGTGTAATTCATTTTAGTGCACTATATAGAGAGCATAAGCGTCCCGCTCAGGCTGACAAATGCAAAAAGAACAATTGATGAACAGAATGAGGAACAATGTCATACATTCACCCCAGTATGTTCAAGGCCCTCTGTATTGTCTTTAAGGCACTACATGGTCTTGGTCCAGTGTTCCTTCAGGATCTTTTTCAATGGTACAGACCAGGCAGACAATTGAGGTCGGCCAGTCTAGGGCTTGTTAAAACTGCTCGGATCAAGAAGGCACGCTGGGGTGGAAGGAGTTTTGTTAGGGGAGCTGCGATGGCGTGGAATTCCCTCCCTCTCTCCCTCAAACATAATAAGAATCTTATGACATTCAGGAAAGATCTAAAAACATGGCTCTTCTCCCATTAAGTACCCATATCTTCCATTACTCGGGAATTATCACTTCAGCGCCAGGACGCCGACTGGTAACAGCGCGCTCTATAAGTGTTAAAAATAAATAAATAAATAAATATAGAGATCTAGGCCTAAATCCATCGTTTTTGTGCTCACCATGCCATTCCAGTTTGGATCCAGCCCGAACTGCAAGGTGAGGTCCTCCCTGGACTGGAAACAGGCATCCTAGGACTGGTTTTGGGGTTTCACCCCTCATCAGCCAGGATAGCTTAACTCCAGTGGCATGGAGAGCACGGGACCCACGTCTGGGCATACCCGTCCCACTCGTGGTGACAAATGCAAAAAGAACAATTGATGGACAGAATACAGAACAATGTCATACATTCACCCCAGTAAAGAGATCTGGGCCTAAATCCATCATTTTTTTTGCTCACATGCCATTCTAATTTGGACCCAGCCATATGCAAATCAGTCTTGAGCCTGCTCCCAATGGTAACAGTCCAGCCCAAACTGCCAGGCCAGGTCGTGCCTGGACTGGAAGCAGGCATCCTAGGACCGGTTTCGGGGTTTCACCCCTCATCTGCAAGGATAGCTTGACTCCAGTGGCATGAAGAGCACGGGACCCATGTCTGGGCATACCCGTCCCACTAGGGTGACGGATGCAAAAAGAACAATTGATGGACAGAATGAGAACAATTCATACATTCACCCCAGTACAGAGATCTGGGCCTAAATCCATCATTTTCTGCTCACAATGCCATTCCAGTTTGGACCCCGCCGTATGCAAATCATTCTTCACCTTTCTCCAAATGGGAGCAGTCCACCCGAACTGCCAGGCCAGGTCCTCCCTAGACTGGAAACAGGCATCCTAGAACTCGTTTCGGGGTTTCACCCCTCATCAGCCAGGAAAGTTTCACTTCAGTGGCATGGAGAGCACGCGACTCAAGTCTGGGCATACCCGTCCCACTTGGGGTGAGAAAAGCAAAAAGAACAATTGATGGACAGAATGCAGAACAATGTCATACATTCACCCCAGTACAGAGAGCCAGCTTCCTCCACCCATAAGGAAAGCAGAGGTGCAAGTAAGTTGATGAGACCATGCTGTGATTGTGTTTTTTAGGAGTGAATAATACACTCGGAAAATTGAGGATATATACCCTGCGTTTTCTCTGCCCTAGGGTAAGCTGACTGCCCCTTTGGGTGATTAATTCTAAACCATAAAATACTGCAACATCCTAAACAATTACCTTTCCCCCCCCCCTTTTTTGTATGGTCATCTACTACCCTTGATTGCCCTGTTTCTTTAGTCCTGATGAAGACTCGCATGGCCCAGCCTTAACTTTCTATCACTTCTTTTTGCACGCCTTCTTGGGAAAACCCATAGACTCTTAAGCAATGTACAGTTGTGGATTGGTTTATATGTAATCTAGAGACAATTAATTAAAATTGTTATCTGTTCTTGTATTGATGCTGTTGCAGTTTATTCTCTTGAAAACATAGTACATTTATTGCTTTTAGCAGATCTAAGGGACATGCTCCAAAAATGGTATATGAATTAATGACTCTATACTGATTGAACTCAACCTCACTGCATAACCGCGCTTCTCGAGTGCAAGAATTGCTTTGCACCGAGGCACGCTACTCTCACCTTTCCTTCCCGGCGTGGCCGATTAGGGGCTGACGACGCGGGGTAAAGGCGCCATCTTGGAGGGAGAAAGGGTTGGCGGTCCAGTGGCAGGTCGCCTCCCGCCCTCCCGGATATTTAAACAGGACTGCCCATCACTCTATGTACTTGTTTACTCTCCCCTGAGGCGGAAGCCGGGGGCTCTACTTTCTATCCCTTTTGCGGTGTAATTGCGGTAACTTTTAAAAACGTGTAAATATTTTAATTGTTGCGCTTTTAACCTCACTGCATAACCGCGCTTCTCGAGTGCAAGAATTGCTTTGCACCGAGGCACGCTACTCTCACCTTTCCTTCCCGGCGTGGCCGATTAGGGGCTGACGACGCGGGGTAAAGGCGCCATCTTGGAGGGAGAAAGGGTTGGCGGTCCAGTGGCAGGACGCCTCCCACCCTCCTCTGCAGAGTATCAAATGATGAGGCCATTTCGTCCGCGCAGCGGGCGGGCGCAGCGGGCGGGCGCAGCGGGCGCGCCAAAGGCAAGCCCGTCTGCGCCCGTCCGTGCCGGACACGGGCCTAGGGCCACCACCCCTGGCTCTACAGATTGCACCCGCCTCCCATCTTACTCTCACTCCATGCTTACTGATCTACGTCCACAATCTAGGGAAGGGTGTACTAGATATAGTCCGGACTCCATATCTTCTACCACTATTTTAAAATGTAAGCACTGTTAGGCCGCCATCCCTCTATTAAACAAATCTGTGGGAAGCAATAATCAAAATCAGACAACACAAAAATGTATCACGGCTCTCATTAATGTCCGTTCCCTGGCTAAACACAGGCAAGAAATCGCCGATCTACTTATAGACAGGAACATCGATATAATGTTCCTGACAGAGACCTGGATGGATAAAGCATCAGATCCAGATCTTGTGATAGCCGTGCCAAAAGGATTCAAAGCCTACAGGCTGGACAGAACAGGCAAAAGAGGAGGCGGGATAGCTATAATCGCCCGCGACACTCTTAAAATCCGCACTAAGGCAATACCCTCCACAGCATGTGAGGCGTTCCAATTTGATATCTACTTGTCTCCTTCTTATAACTTTAGAGGCGTACTATTATATAGACGACCTGAAATTCGGTCGGGATTTCTTACAGAAATCGCCACTATCTTAGAAGCATTCGCAACTGAGAAGTCCATAACATTGTTAGGAGACTTCAATTTCCATCTGGAATGTAACCAAGATAAAGACACCATGTCTCTACAGTCAGAAATGGAGGTCTTCGGTCTATCACAGCTGGTGATGGGTCCCACCCACAATGCAGGACATACACTAGACGGAATATTTACTAATCTAGATAATCTGCTAGTTACTGACGTCCTGCCAATGACTTGGACTGACCATTACTTGGTACTAGGTACGATAAAAATTAGCGAAACCCCCACTGTTAAAACACCTACCCCCAAGCAGGAATCTTTTAAGGTGTGGAAAGACATCAATATTCCCAACCTTAAGGCAGCACTAGACATTTCCAAACCCACCTTGTCTAATGACCCAGAAACAGCCACAAAACAATACCAAACCTGGCTGAACCAGGCCACTAATAAATTAGTACCAGTTAAAAGAATGTCCAGGAATAGAAGTTCCCCATCAGCACCCTGGTATACAGAAGAACTCAGAAAACATAAACAGATATGTAGAAATAAAGAAAGACACTGGAGGAAAAACTATGACGATGAAAGTACAAATACGTATAAGGAGCTTCAGACTCAATATAAACTCCTGATCATAGAGGCTAAAAAAGTATTACAGCGAGCAAATCGAAAGTGCAAAAAACTCTAAAAAGCTCTTTGACATAACTAAACAGCTTGCAGGAGATGTCCCCGACTTGAACCCTCCTTGTTCACAAAACTTCTGTGACTCACTAGCATCCTTCTTTTTCACTAAAGTGAATGACATCTTCTCAGCATTTAATTCCGCTGATAATCAAAGCACCGAGGATATAACAATGCCACTTACTGACAAGATTTTTCCCCAGTTTGCGGAAATTACAGATAATCAAACCCAGGACATTATCAAATCCATTAAATCTGGCTCAGCATTGGATCCTTGTCCCCTGCAAACTCTCCGTCCATTAATGGACACTGTGATTCCTGTCATCGCAAATCTGTAATCTAATGTTTCGCACAGGAATTTTCCCCAGCCCTTTAAAAAAGACCTTACTGAAGAAGCCTCTTCTGAAAAAACCTGGATTAGATAAAACGGAGTTGAAAAACTACAGGCCTATAGCCAACCTCCCGCTTCTGGCTGAAATAGCTGAGAAAGCCATGAACACTCAACTTGCGGAATTTATCGAGCAACACCACCTGCTCGATGAAACCCAATTTGGATTCCGCAAGTTTCATGGAACAGAAACGGCGCTCATCAAAGCGGCGGATGACATCCGATTAATCCGGGACCAAGGAGGTGCAGCACTGTTGGTGCTCCTAGATCTATCGGCCGCCTTCGACACGGTTGACCACAAGATCTTGGTCAACCGTGTTGAAAAAATGGGCGTGCAAGGCCTGGCTAAAAAACTACTGGCATCGTTTCTGACGGAAAGATCCCAGGCAGTCACCTTAGGACAATTCGAATCAGCCGAATTGTCCTTGCCCTGTGGGGTACCTCAAGGTTCATCCCTTAGTCCGACACTATTTAACATCTATGTGTCGGACCTTGCTAAAACAATCAAAGCACATGGGATGAACCTTACCTCATATGCGGATGACACCCAGTTGATTCTGGCCGTCAGAGATGATGGGGAAACAGTAGCGGAGAATTTTAAAGCAGGTATGTTGGCTATCGGACAGTGGATGTCAGCAAACTGTTTAAAACTGAACTCCGATAAAACCGAGATAGTAACCTTTGGCCACCTCAGCCCTAACTGGTCCCTGGCATGGTGGCCGCCATCCTTTGGAACCTTGCCTAAACCAACCATGAAGGTGAGAAACTTGGGCGTCATGTTTGACGACAATCTGAACTTTATGGCTCATGCCAACCAAACGGCCGCCACAGCGTTTTACAAACTACGCTTGGTTAAGAAAATCCTTCCTTTTCTCCCCAAAAATGTAGGCAAGACATTAGTTAGCGCCCTTGTCCTGTCAGCATTAGATTATTGCAATGGCCTGTTCGCCAATGCCCAAATTAGAGTCATCAAGAAAATGCAGACAGTTCAGAACGCAGCAGCGAGACTTCTCTCAGACATCCCCAAATTCAAACCTATAACCGAGACCTTGAGAAGCTTTCACTGGCTCCCTATCAGGAACAGAATCAAATTTAAAACACTGTGTATTGTTTACAAATCGTTACACCAACAAGCACCTCAATTCCTGAGAGACCACCTGGTTCCATATATTCCTTCTCGGCCACTACGTTCAGCTAAGCTGAACGATCTGATTGTTCCACGGACTAAGTTAGTCAACTGGGGAGACAGACGATTCCTGGTTGCCGCCCCAAAACTATGGAACACACTTCCTCAATCCATTAGATCCAGTCCAAATCTCCTGTCATTCAGAAAGAAACTGAAAACATGGTTGTTCAACCTCTAAGAGCCTGACGCCAAGCATAGGAGAGTTCTCAATAGTACAGCGCCGAGACGCCTGCGGGCATTTGTTCGCGCTTGAGAAATGTTAAAAATAAATAAATAAATAAATTGAATCAGGTTTCCAGAAAAGAAATATTCTTGGACCACTGTTTATCTATATAGCAGTATGAAGTCTGGCGTTGTCATCAAGTCTGCCATCCACAAGAGATGCAAGGACCTGGACCAGAGATGTACCGCACCAGCGGCAAAGCATCTGTTCAGAGGACTGCAAGGGTGATGCAACCCTTCTGTGTCGGGTCCAATCCATGCAGTAATGACAATGCATTGAATCTGCTTGAGGATGTGCAGCTGAGCTCAGGAGATGCATTGCTTCTGATCGGGATGCACCACTCAGCAGCGAAGATGCATCGCTTCCGCTGGTAAGCACCTTAGGCCCACTTCCAAGGGTCCTTGTCGGGAAGTGGCACAACTTGGTAGGGTAGACTCACAGATGGAAGAGTCTAGGTGCAGGTGCAGGGTGGTTGGAAGCCTGTTATGTCCCTGAAGCTTCAGACCAGGAGGCCAGTCAACTAGCCCATGGAGTCCCTGTGGGTTCTGGGTTTAACAGAATCAGGTCCAGTCCTTCTCCGGTCCAGTCCTTCTCCTCTCAGCAAGAGCGGAGCAGGTCAACACAGCAAAGCAAGAGTCCAGCAGAGTAGCTGTCCAGCAGAGTGAGAGTCCTTTCAACAGCACAGCAATCATCTTCCTGGCAGAGTATCCACAGGTGTACTGAAGTGGTGGTGTCTGAGTACAGAACGTATACCCTGTGTTTCCTTTGGAGTAGGGAAGACTACAAAGACATGCCTTTGAAGGGCACAGATGTTCTCCCTTCCTGCCCTGGCTCCACATCAGGGGGCTATGAAGTCCTTTGTGGGTAGGCAGGACACAGCCTATTCATGCGTAAGTAAGGCTGTGCCCAGCTCCTCCCTGCCATCATTTCAGAAATGGGCCATTAAGACACACCTACGCTCCCATTGTGTGTGGCTGTCTAGAAGGAATACACAAAGCCCAACTGCCAGCTAAACCCAGTCATGTGATAAGCTACAGGCACCAAATTGATAATGCCAAGAAAATGCAAACTTTACAAAAAGTGGCATTTTCATGGTTGCAATTAAAATCCGACTTTGCCATAAGTTTGGATTTTAAATTGTGATTCCAGAGACACCAACGATGCTAGGTCTAACACAACTGTGCCCACCCTGGCCGCATAGATGGAAGATATGGGGCCATATGTATCATTCCAAATTGCGATCGCAAACACCGAAATTCTGCGAATTTCGGCATTTACGATCGCAATTGGGCTCAGTGGTATCTATGAATGAAAAACTGCCTCACAAAATAAGGAAGCGCAAAATTTGTGATTCCCTATTTTGCAATTGCATTTATGGAATCGCAAATTGCGATTCCTTAAATGCAATGTAAGAAGCACCGAAAAAGTGTAATTTGGCCTTAAGAAATCGCAAATTATCAACAACTTCAAGTTGGTGGTAATTTGCAATTTCTTTGAAAAATGCATTTTTTTTTTCATTTTTCAAAGTGCAATGTGGCGCACACACATGCTCTTAGGGCATGTATGTGCGCCACATGTGCACCCATGCTTATTTCACGGGTGCAACAGGGTGTTCTTTTTACACCCTTTCAACCTTGAAATTGCATTCTCAATTTGCGATTCTCTATTTGCTAATCGCAAATTGAGAATGTCTTCCCATTCATTCCTATGGGCCTCTAGGCCTACGGAAACGAAAAAGATTGGTTTCTGTTTTTAAGACAGCGGGCAAAGCATTCCAACATTTCGGACCCAGGTGGGAAAAAGAGCGGCCGCCCATCTTTACCAGCCTAAATCTCGGAATCACAAAATCACCTTTCCCAGAGGATCTCAAGGAGCGACTGGGATGATAGCCTTGGATGAGGTCTTGTAAATACGCAGGGGCTGAGCCTTGTTTAATCTTAAAAATGTAACAAAGAGCCTTGAACTTAATTCGACTGGCAATCCTAAGCCAGTGAAGATCATAGAGTGCTTCGGAGACGGAGGCTCTCCGAGGGACATGGTGTAAAAGCCGTGCAGCAGCATTCTGTACATCTTGAAGTTTGTTTAACGTTGCTAGATCAGCTCCAAGGTAAAGGACATTTCCATAGTGCAGGCGGGAAACAACCAATGCCTGGACTACAGTCCTCTGTGTGGGGATAGGAAGCATCCAGAGGATTTTTTGGAGCCATCTTAGAGTGACGAAACAGATGGAAGCCACCTTTACTACCTGCTGGCGCATCGTGAGCTTTTCATCGATGAGGAATCCAAGGTTGCGGACCTGGGCAACAGGTTGAGGAGTAAGGCCCATTTCATTGGGCCAATGTTGAGGACCCCATGAATCTCTCCCCTTGCCTAGGATAACAACCTCGGTCTTATCTCCGTTAAGTTTAAGGAAGTTACTCCGCATCCACTCAGAGACCCGAGTCAATCCGTGTTTCAGAACAGAGATTTTGCCACCTTCCACATTAGGGAGAGAAAAGATAATTTGCGTGTCGTCGGGGTAAGAGAATAAAGTGAGACCAGCTTCCTCCACTATGGTGGCCAGGGGTCTAACGTAGATATTGAACAATAAAGGGCTCAGGATAGACCCCTGAGGAACGCCGTACGCCGAAGTGCAAATTTTGGAAGAGGCTTTTGCAGAAAAGACCTGGAAAGTGCGGCTACTTAAAAAGGAGGCCATCCAAGCGAGAGCAGGACCCTTAACTCCTAGAGACCGAAGAGATGCGAGAAGGATGGAATGCGACACCGTATCGAAGGCCGCACTCAAATCAAGAAGAATGAGTGCAGATGTTTCTCCGCGATCGATACAGTGACGCAGCCTCTCGGTAACTCCTAAAAGTGTTGTTTCAGTGGAGTGATTCGACCTGAAGCCTGATTGGGATGGATGCAAAAAGCCAGAGCTTTCCACAAAATGAGTAAGCTGTGTATTAATATGCCTTTCTAAGATCTTAGAGAAGATAGGCAACAGCGAGATCGGCCTGAAGTTAGATAGATTAGAGGGATCAGCTCCGGCTTTCTTTAAGAGAGGAACAATCATTGCATGTTTCCACTCCTGTGGGACATGGGACTCTTTCAATGAGGAGTTAAGAAGCTCCTTCAAAACACAGCGGGAATCCAGGTCGAGTTGTTTCAAGATCTTAACAGGTAAAGGGTCACGTGGAGAGCCTGATTTAATGCTTTCCAGACAGTGAGCAAAGGAAGTATCATCAAAAGGTAGCCAAGCAGCAAGTTTGGTTACCGGGCAAGGCATGCTATTATGAACAGGTACTGGAATCAAAATAGATTCTCCAATGGGCGCTGGGGGGCCTAAGGAATCATATATAAGCTCAACTTTTGCTATACAGAATTCCGCGATTGAGTTGTATTGTTCCTCATCTAAAACAGGAGGAGCAGGGACCGTATCGGAGCCTGTCAGCTTCTTCACTACTGAAAAAAGCGTGCGGGAGCAGTTTTGAGCATGTATCACAGTATTGGCAATATAGGTGGCTCTTGCCAATTTACACTGTTTATGGTATTCTCTAAGGGCCTCTTTGTAGCCCAATTTACAGGACGGCGAATAAGAGCGCCTCCATTTTCTCTCAAGTGCCTTACATTGAGACTTCATAACCTTTAAGTTTTCTGAAAACCACGACGCAGGGGAATGGTGAGGCAAAGAGTGTTTAGGCACCAAAGGGAGAAGTTTGTCAACAGCGACATTCAGCCATTCAGAGACAGCTGAGTCAAGCATAGGTAGAGGAAGACGAGCGTCCGGCAGATTTTTAGACGGTAGCGTATTAAGATCTTTGATGTCAAGTTTGCCCCAGCGTCGAAAGCTATCATCCGTGTCTCCACCGCCATTGACAACAATCTCAGGAGATGTCAAAAGAAATTGGACTGCAAAATGGTCAGACCACTCCAAGGGGCGAGCAGAGGGTTCACAATTAAATGGGAGATTAGAAAGAATAGGGTCCAATAGGTGCCCTGCAGTGTGGGTAGGTCCTGAGTTGCACAAAAGAATATTAAGGGCCTCTAAGTCAGATAGAAAAGTTTTACTAATGTTACACTGCGGGTCATCTAAATACAAATTAAGGTCACGAAGGATGGTAAAATTAGCAGCCTTTAACAGAAGAGGGCAATGACGTCAGAAAAGGAGGTCGTCCATGAGTTGGTGTTTCCAGGGGGGCGATATATCAGAAGGCCAGACAGGGTCATCTGGGGGGTTACTGCTATTGGAGAATAGAGTCTCCAAGGGGCAACTTCTGCATTTTATAGGCAAAGTAATGGAACTACTTCACAGCAACTGGAGCAATCTAGAATAAAAAAGATCTGTACAATAAAATAGCTCTTCAAGGAATAATATTTGTACTGAAAGGTGAAAGAATTTAGTACATTTGGATCAGCTGTTACTTTAAACAGTTTCAGGAGTAAGAGAGCCCGCATATGCTTTGTGTCATAGTCGATCGACAATTTGTTGTCCTACATTTAGGGTTGACAGTTTGGGAAATTATCTTAAATAGTGCGAGCGGTTTTAAAGATCTCTCCTTGTAAAGCCATAAAGGTCCCTCACACCTATGCCCTGGTGGTCTCGTGCATTAAAACCAACCTGGAAACACCAGTGTCACAGGTTTTGTTTTGTTCCTGTGTCATATCACTGCACGTTTCCAAGTGATTGAGCAGTGAATGAGGTATGGCCTGTGGTATCGGAGTTTGTGCATGCCGTTACTGCAGATTTTGCCTGTTTCTGACATGTTTTCTTTTGATATGGTTTAATTTCCCACAATTTGTAGTAGTGCTGTATTCGGCGCAACCGTGTTTGCTTTTCAGTCAATATTCCTGGGTCCCTTCTATTGAGGGCCAACGTCACGCGTCATTGTGAGCTACGTAAAAATGTAATGGTTAAATGAAAACAGTTCATTCTGGTTAAAGGAAAAGCTAGTGCAGTGCTTATAATCATGAATAGCAGGAATACTTTAGTTTTACTAATCCTTGTAAGGCAAATCAGTTTTTGGCTCACTTGGTGTCGGATCCCAGGTGGTAAAGGTTACCAGATCAATGCCTTGAGATGATGGTGCACCTAAAACATGTTTAGGACATTTTGCTTAATCCGTTTTTATTTGGTTGTAAAGATATGTTTTCAGTATAGGATGAAGTGGACGCATCCCTTCCTGGTACAGCTGTTGCATGGTTTAGATGTTTCTGAGGACTGCTGAGATAGTCAGGGGGCGGAATGTGATTTTGTGGCTGGCAATCCTATCTGAGAAGCACAATTCTCTTCTGGAAACCTGGACCTGAAGTCTGCATTGCAAAGTGTTCTTCTTGTGTTTTTAGGTCTCGAAGCGAAAACAGCGCGTAAGCGCTGTGTCTCGCCAGAGATCTTTTGTTACTGACTCTGCTTCCCAGGAGACAGCACCTGGCCGCGCGCATCTCGCAAAAGGCGATCGGCGCAGGCCACGTGCGCGCGAACGCAGATAGTGTGGTAAAATGGGGAGATGCGTTTCTTGCCACCAATCATATTGTGTAGTACAATGGTGGTGTCTGCAAGTGGCAGCGACTCCTGCGTAGAACAGAGCCAGCTCCTGGCAACGCCCACCAAGGCCAACTCCTCACCCTGCCCCCTACTGCCCGCTCCGTACACAGCCCGCTAATGTGAGCTTCTTGCACTGACAACCACTGTCCTCACCTCACACTACCTCAACTGCTAGCTCCTCGCACAATTCACCAATGTGAGCTACATTGCTCACTAGTGCCACCTATTGAAAGTCCCCAGTAGTGTCTGCTCCATGCTACTGTGCCTGTCCCTTCCATCTACCCCTCCAGCGTGTGCAACTCACTGTCCACCGGCGCCATGTTTGGGCTCGTGGTGTACTTCTCTCTACTGAACCACGAGGGCGCACTGTTCAGGCCAGTGAAGCGATGCATGGGCGCTGGAAGTATGGGTGCGCGCGGGGGAAGGGAAGTTAGGGGGCTGCAGCAGTGATATAACATGTTGGAGGTCCGATGGTGAGTGAGCAATAAGACTTCTTTGAATTTTGTCACATCTTGTGCTATGTGTTCAAAGACGAGGAAAAATGCCAGGCTATGTCTTATGGTGAATTGCTGCTTATTCTGTTAACTTTGTAGACTGGTGTTTACTTTTATTTCTCGGACTGCAAAGTTAGAGGATTTTGTAAAGTCAAATAATAAAACTATTTATATAATCCTGCCATACCTTGAGTAACTGGTTAGATTTCCGAGATGCAAAAACTGGAGCTTAAAACTTGATGGTGTGTGCTGACTTTTAGTATTATTAGCCATAAGTAATACATCTTGTTCATTATATCCATCATGATAATTTTTTGTGCTGTTAGATTTTGTAGGTGGATATCAATTTACACTTTAAATGGGGTAGCCATTACTAGCATCGAACATCTATCTATATAACGTTCTTTGTGGGGTTTTTTCTAGATATATGTATGCAATGTTATTCATCGCCTTGAAAAGGTGTGGTCCTGCAAAACATGTTAACTGCATTGCTATTCTTTTTACGTGCAGACATAAATTCAAGCTTTGAAGTAATCTCATTAATGGTGAACCTTAATTAGTCATGCACAGAATTCATTAAAAAAAAAAATATTTTGTATTTTGTCTAAACGCTCAAATTATTTTTTTTGCATTAGAAGTATTTGATCACAAATCATCCTTTTCGAATAATATGTCTAATAAAGGACCCTTCAGATTTTAATCTCCAAAAAAAAAAAAAAAAAAAAAGAATAATTCTGAACGGGAGCACGTGATACAGGGGGTCCTAGGGCGTTCTCTCGAGGGCCTACAAGTGCGTTCAATACTGTGTTCATAGTGGCCAAAGTTTCAGAATGCTATGCGTTACATTTTCATAATTTCATTGTAATTATGAGTGACATTTCAACGATTATAACTATGAGTACCACTTTCTCCCGAGCAAAATCAAGCCAAACATAAACCTCAGACATTACACCCATTTGAGCAAGGAACAACTCTAAGAAGATCTCAACACTGCTGCAAAATACCTGAAATGGAAGGGCACTAACTGGAGACAGACTGCCTGACTGCAGTTCTCAGCAGAGGGCAGGCTGCACATAGCTGCCAAATTGTCAGTTTGCTTATGCATAGCTACCAAGTTTTTGGTTTGTGTATGTATGTGTGACATTCCCATATTTGCATTGTGTTTATGTATGACATTTCAATGCCTCACGTGTGACACTTGGAGTGACACTTTTTTGTGAGCTGTGTGAATAATAACAGCTGTAAGCCCGTGCCTGAGGTGCATCATCAGAGCTTTGTGAATAATAACTGCGTCAGCACCGTGGTGAGGTGCATAATAACTGCGTCAGCCCCGTGGTGAGGTGCATCATTACAGCTGCGTGAATAATAACAGCTGTGAGCCCGTGCATGATGTGCATCATCAGAGCTTTGTGAATAATAACTGCGTCAGCCCCGTGCGTGAGGTGCATCATTAGAGCTGCGTGAACAATAACAGCTGTGAGCAACAGCACTCTTGCACACACTCAAACTGCTCACCAATTCAAAGTATGCTAAAAAATGTATGCAACGCATTGTCATACACAATGCCAATAACTCAAACTTTAATGCTGCGAGACCTATTGCATTGCAAATGCTTGTTTTAATTGTTTTACTAAACATTACCACTAGAACTTGGGGGGACGTTGTAAGATCCAGGTTGGTGCTCGAACTCCGACCTCGGGATAACATCCATTGGCTGCCTGAGTTGGATCTGTTCCTGAATGCAGCCAGTTTGTAATTAGATGTGCCGAAAGAGAAGTATGTAGAGGAAGGCAGCACTGACATGGCGACTCAGGAAGTGGAAAGGAGGAGCTGGAGTCCAAATCATAGGGTGAAAAGTTGCAACTTTTGTTCCATCAGCAGCCTGGAGCTTGAAACCCTCTCCACCCTCATATTTTGGTATTTCGACAAAGTTCTGCATTAGATTTCTGATATTCACAACATAAAAATCTAAGAGCACAGGTATTTGTCAGAGAAGTGGCAGGTATATTTATTATTAAGGGGAAACCTTCATTAATGTTCAGGTGAGATTCCATATTTGTAATTCCATGACCACGGAACATGTGAGTTTTCTTGAATTACTTTTATCCTTTCTGGAGTCCTTTAAGTTTTGCATATCGTACATTGGCTTAATATTTGTAGTGAGTCGTATTTTTATTGGTATTTATAAAGTTTTTCCATTACTAAAGCTGCTATGTTAGTAACTGACATTTGTATCCCCTTAGGTTGTGACTATTCAACAATGTTAATTCTGCTTAGCTACTCAATAATGATATAGATTTTTAATTTATGCATTCCATGCCTTTCTTAAATTATGCTTTCCATTCTTTTCTTCCTTCATTCCTTCAACCGAAGGCAGAGTATACTGTTTCTTAGTCGGTAGGACCTTAGGGTTAGCTTTGATTACATTGGTTATTGTGTAGGGTCTTACATGGAGAAGTTAGCATCTACTGCCAGGTAACATTCTAGTTAATTTGTGTGCTTTGTAGTGCATATATTATTGATATTTATATTGAGTACGAGTAGTTGGTCTTGTTGTGTTGATATCTCTTCTTTGACATGTGCTATTGTTTTTGCGAACATTGTATGTGGTATATACGTATGTATATCAGGTTTTTCACAATGTGTATATACTTTTCTTAATAGTTATTTATTAGTGAACCCTGGTGTTTGTCGTGTCCTTATTCCAATAACGACAAACACGATATATATATTCATCAAGGAGCTTTATTATCGGCTTCCTATCTCGTCCCTGTCCCTACTCTAACCGCCCCTTTCCTGTCTCCGCTCCTTCTCTTCCAATGGCCCCTTAGCTCCGCCCGCTCACAACTACTAGACTCCATCACAATATTACATCTCCCCCCTTGTTAACGAAATGAACTCAGCGTTCAACATAGTTGTAGTTCCTTAGCGTCCAACATATTTAAAGTTCCTCGATCAGCCACACGAGTTCGCGGGCCGTTCGTTTGAGCTATGGAGACGCATCTCCGTTTCCGTTTTGTGGCTTTCTGTCGCCTTGATGAGAGCATCCTTTACTACAAGAGTGCATCTTTGCAATTGCACGACGTCTCGCGTGATCTGCGTATGCTCAGATTTGTGGTGATCTTCAATCAGCTTCTGGGTGATCCACTCACCGTCAGGGTCTGAGGTGACTGTGAAGGGCTCAGCCTGATATCGGCACTCTGTCTTCCTTTGTGACTCATGTTCGATTGATGCTCGGTCTCCTTTCTGAGGGGATGTTGTTCTCGTTCTTTTCTGAACACCCGCATGTACTTTTACTTCTTTTTGTCTTGTCCGGTTAAGGGCAACACTGCCTGTCAGGAATTAGCCCTTGCGCCTGCCAAAGGCTACAGTTTCCAAGTAACATGGGCCGGGAACTACAAGTCCCATGAGCCCTTGCTCTCGACAGGATTTAGCGCAGGTGTGCTGGATACTCGGCGCTAGTGACTCTTGGTGATTCCTGCTTCTTCCAAGGAGAAGGGCGCTTTGTGGATCGCTGCCGCGCTGGAGATTCAGCCTTGGTATCGTAACTTGAAAACATTTAACTTTGCCTTTGCATTCTGTTTAAAGGAGCGCCGCGCGCTCGTGTTTTGGAACAGCTCGAGTCGGTCTTGACTCATTTCTGGATCTTTGTTTGTTCTCATGCCTTCCCTGGCTAGGGAAGGACTGGTGGTTTTGTTGGCTCCGGTTAGAAGGGTCATGAACTGCAAGTGGCGGAATGAATGGGGTAACCTCCACATTACCGTCATGAACAAATGACGAGTAGTTGTTAATCGGTGTGGATTACAAGTACCTTGGCGGGTGGCAGTTGGCATTGGCGCTACACCTCTCCGTATTTAGTTGTTATTGACCGTGGAGGTTTATGTGAAATTCATGGATATCAATGAAGCAATTTATGTCAATGGAATTGGAATAAGCCGCTGCACGTTTTGCTTTGTTTTTGCACTATCCTTACCCGCTGTTTACTGGAAGCAGAATACTGTGCAAGATTTAATTGGCAGTATGGTTTACATTACATTGAGTGATCTCACTCTGGGGGTATGTTTAGGCTATGATGCACATATATGTAGTACAGGGTGTTGCCATAGCCATGTATGCTAACTGTGGTTATTGTGTTGTATAGGGATAGGAGGAAAAGGGAAGAGTGCCGTCGTTCGGAGACTGATTCACACTTAATACAGGTGATAATCTGTTTTAGTGAGACCTTACTGAGAGTAGACATAGGAAGTATACTAATCTGTTTCATTTTGTTTTGCAGCTTCCTTTCCCTGCTGTCCCCTCCTTTCCTTCCCTGGGTTTTCCCCATTTGGGGTTTTTCCCTCACCATATCGCTCGAATACCCTGTGTATATACAGTCAGGGTGTTTGGGAGGTCCGGAGGTGGAGCTTATTGCTGCGAACGAATCCTGCAGAGTGCTGATCCTGACAGAATCACTAGCCCAAGAATTACACTCTGCCCGGTTCGTTTGTAGTAATAATGGCCACCATTGAGGATGTGTTGCATGCTTTGGTGTTGGTCCAGCAGGAGCTGGCCTCGTCAAAGGCAGAGACAACCGCCTTACGAGATAAGGTCGAGCAGTTGTCTAGGAATCCCTTCAATGCCTCCTCTCTTGCATCTTCAGTGCAGGTGACAGTGCCCTCTCCCATTCCTTTGGCCATGCCTGAAGGGTACTCAGGAGACCCACGTAAAACTCAGGTCTTTCTAACCCAGGTATTGCTCCACTTCTCATGTAAACCCGCTTCGTTCCCTAATAAACATTCTAGGGTGGCTTTCTCCATCTCCTATCTAGTGGGGGATGCAGTCAATTGGCGGTCCCGCTAGTTAAAAACAATGATCCCATTTTGTCAGATTGGGCCGCCTTTAGAGCCGAATTTCAGAAAGTGTATGATCGCAGGCCTACTACTTTTAGTGCGGATAAAGAACTCTTGGAGTTGAAGCAAGGTAAAAATGAGTTGATCACTTATTTGACCACGTTCAATAGATTAGTGGCTGAGGCTGAATTGCCTGAGGAAAAAAGAATGTCCCTCTTTTATCAAGGGTTAAAAGAGGATTTGAAAGACTTTGTGGCTCAAGTTGACCCTCAACCCAAAACATGTGTGGACATGATTAATCTAGCATTAAGGTTAGATGGTCGCATGACAGAAAGAGGGGGGAATAGGCGAAGATGGGATAGAGAAATGTTCCATTTTGATCCCCCCACTCAAAAATCATCTGGAGGGACAGAAAGTAGTGCCGAACCTATGGAGATTGGAGCACTCAGAGCCCTGTTGTCAAAGGCAGAGAGGGAAGCCAGGAGAACACAGGGCCTGTGTATGTACTGTGGGAAGAAGGGGCATTATGTGAGCGACTGTCCATCCAAACCCAAGTCATATAGTAACAGTAGATTTAAGAGAGTGGCGGTTTCTGCCACTGTACCTGGAGAAGAACAGGGGGAACCCACTAAACCAGGGTCAGAAGGGGGAACAGAATGGAAATTAACCTCGCTATCGACTGTTGGGGTAGGGGAAACCGAGTCCCATTTGGTCATAGGAATGACGCTAGAATGTGAGCATAAGTGTCATCAAGTGTTGGTTATGTTGGACTCTGGGGCAACATGTAATTTCATTGATGATGGCCTGGTGTCTCGTCTAGCCTTACCACGTATCCAGAGAGAGAATCCGGAGGAGGTTCTAGCGGTAGATGGTAAGCCGTTAAAATCAGGTCATTTTACTAAATTAGTGAAGTAGGGCTGTCTGTTGTTCTGCGAGGAAACATTCACTCCAAGCTTCTAACTCTGAATATCATTGCAGCTCCTCAGTATGAGGTAATTTTAGGAATGCCCTGGTTATGTCGGCATAATCCTGTTGTTAATTGGAAAAACAAGACATTTGAGTTCTTGCCTGAGTTTTGTCAGGATCATATGGTGTCTGGACCTTCTGCTCATGTGGCTGTTCTATCCACACCTTATTTGGCAGCTACGGCAGCGGAAAAAGACGTACAGCTCCCTGAAGTATGTCGTCCCTATAGAGATGTGTTCAGTGACGTTAAAGCAGAAACCCTTCCTCTACACAGGGAGTACGATTGTCGCATTGACCTAGTTGAAGGGGCTTCTATTCCTACTTGCAGGGTATATGCTTTGTCAGTCCCTGAGACTGCCCACTTGAAGGAATACATTGACCACTACCTCCGCTTGGGGTTCATTCGGCCTTCCCGCTCCCCTGCAGCCTCTCCTCTGTTCTTCATTGCGAAAGCCAACGGGGACCTAAGGGCTTGTGTGGGCTATCGCGTCTTGAATAAAAACACCGTCCGTAACCGTTATCCTCTCCCCCTCATTTCTGTCGTGCTTGGCCAGGTGAGGGAAGCAAAAATCTATACCCATTTGGACTTACGGGGGGCTTATCATCTTGTCAGGGTACGCGAGGGAGATGAATGGAAGACAGCGTTCAAGACGCGATTTGGACTCTATGAGTATCTGGTGATGCCCTTTGGGCTTTGTAATGCCCCAGCGGCTTTCCAATTTTTCATTAACGATGTGCTGAAGGACTATTTGGATCACTTTGTGGTAGTGTATATCGATGATATACTGATATACTCTCAGGAGGAATCCTGTCATGCCGAACAAGCGGGAGCAGTTTTGGAGAAGTTGAGGGAACACTGCCTGTATGTGAAATTGAGTAAGTGCGAGTTTGGGGTTCACGAGGTGGAGTTTTTGGGAGTGAACCTCAGCTCTCAAGGATTACAGATGTCAGATCGAAAAGTCCAGGCGGTGCAGGAATGGCCAATCCCTAAGAACGTGCGGGAGGTGCAAAGTTTTTTGGGTTTTGCCAATTACTATCGCCGTTTTATTGGCCAGTTCTCGCAAAAGGCTGTCCCAATTACCAGGTTGTTGAGAAAAGGGGTGCAGTTTGCATGGACTAAAGGAACTGACGAGGCCTTCCAGACACTAAAGAAGGCGTTCATTACGGCTCCTGTGTTGGCACACCCTGTACTGGAACATCCCTTTGTGGTGGAAGCTGACGCTTCAGAGGAAGCGAGTGGGGCATTGTTGTCTCAGAGAAATTCACTCACAGGCCAGCTCCATCCCGTAGCATACTTGTCGAAGAAATTGAGCCCTGCTGAGTATAATTAAACTATTGCAGAAAAAGAACAGTTGGCCATAAAGCGTGCTTTCCAAGAGTGGAGGCAATATCTGTGGGGGGCCTGTCATGCTATGACCGTATACACAGACCATAGAAACCTCCAGTACATGACTTCGGCCAGTCATTTGACACAAAGACAAATGCGTTGGATGCTTTTCTTTGCTGAGTACAACTTTGTAGTGACCTTTAGACCTGGCATAGACAATAGGAAGGCAGACGCTTTGTCCGGACAAGTTATGCCAGATGTACAGCAGGAAGAGATCCAACATGCCATTATCCCTGCAGCCAAGGTATTGTGTGTGGTTCGTGTGGAGAGTTTCCTGGACGAGGTTCAGAACTCACGGTCTTTACAGGCCTGGGAAACTTGGGCTAGTAAAAAACCGGGGAGAACTGTAAGAAAAGGTCTGCCTTTCCAGGGTGACTGTTTGTACCTACCCACAGTTGAGATACAGAAGAAGGCTTTTGAATGGTGTCATATAGCACCCATGGCTGGGCACCCAGGCATTGCTAAAACATTGAGTCTCCTTCGAAGGTATTTGTGGTGGGATTCATTGGTTAAGGATGCTACATCTTGGGTAAAGTGCTGAGAAGAGTGGGCAAGAGCAAAAGGGGAAAACACGAGAAAGAAAGGTCAACTGATGCCCATGCCCACACCTGCTCGCCCGTGGCAGAACATAAGCCTGGATTTTATTACGGGTTTGCCCTGTGATCAGGGGTGTTCAGCTATCCTGGTAGTAATCGATAATTTGACTAAGATGGGTCATTTTATACCATGTAAGAATCTCCCCACAGCAGGGCAAACAGCCCAGTTACTGGCTTCCCAGGTCATACGGTTACATGGCCTACCCAGGGTGATTGTGTCTGATAGGGGACCTCAATTTGTTGCTCGTTTCTGGAGAATGTCGTGTAAGGCTTTGGGTATTGATTCAGCTCTCTCAACAAGCTATCACCCTCAGACCGATGGGCAGACGGAGAGGCTGAATCAAACCCTGAAAAAATACCTACGGTGTTATTCCAAGGAAGCACATGAATCATGGGTGGACTTGTTATGGATGGCTGAATTGGCATACAATAACGCATGGCATAGCTCTACTGGCATGTCTCCTTTCAAGGCCAATTACGGTTATGATGCCTATACCTTACCTATTACCTTCCCCTCTGAAGTAGGCGATCAGCCCACTGTGTTGGCTCGCATGCGTACATTGAGGAGAGTGCATAAGGAAGCGCAGAAACATTTGTTGAAGGCCAAAGAGGTGTACAAACAATGGGAGGATAAGCACACGATTACCGGTCCTCAGTTTAAGGTGGGGGACAAGGTGTGGCTCTCCACTAAGTACATTTGTTTTAAGTTGAGAAGCGTATTCCATCCCCGCTTTATTGGTCTCTATCAGATGGTGAAACAAATCAACCCTGTGGCCTACAAACTGCGGTTGCCTTGCACTTTGAGAATTCATCCGGTGTTTCATGTCCAGTTGCTAAAGAAGGCTCTCACGTCACTGTGGAACGAGAGGGTGGACCTGAGTATGAAGTTCGGTCCATTCGTGATTCCAAGATGCGCAGGGGTGTGTTATGGTATTTGATCTCTTGGAAAGGTTATTCAATTGAGGATGATTCTTAGGAGCCATGGAATAATGTACATGTACAAGTAACATGGGCCGGGAACTACAAGTCCCATGAGCCCTTGCTCTCGACAGGATTTAGCGCAGGTGTGCTGGATACTCGGCGCTAGTGATTCTTAGTGATTCCCGTGGGAGCGGCTGCTCTCGGATCTCTTGCTTCTTCCAAGGAGAAGGGCGCTTTGTGGATCGCTGCCGCGCTAGAGATTCAGCCTTGGTATCGTAACTTGAAAACATTTAACTTTGCCTTTGCATTCTGTTTAAAGGAGCGCTGCACGCTCGTGTTTTGGAACAGCTCGAGTCGGTCTTGACTCATTTCCGGATCTTTGTTTGTTCTCATGCCTTCTCTGGCTAGGGAAGGACTGGTGGTTTTGTTGGCTCCGGTTAGAAGGGGCATGAACTGCAAGTGGCGGAATGAAGGGGGTAACCTCCACATTACCATCATGAACAAATGACGAGTAGTTGTTAATCGGTGTGGATTACAAGTACCAAGGCGGGTGGCAGTGGCATTGGCGCTACACCTCTCCGTATTTGGTTGTTATTGACTGTGGAGGTTTATGTGAAATTCATGGATATCAATGAAGCAATTTATGTAAATGGAATTGGAATAAGCCCCTGCACGTTATGCTTTGTTTTTGCACTATCCTTACCCGCTGTGTACTGGAAGCAGAATACTGTGCAAGATTCAATTGGCAGTATGGTTTACATTACTTTGAGTGATCTCACTCTGGGGGTATGTTTAGGCTATGAATCACATATATGTAGTGCAGGGTGTTGCCATAGCCATGTATGCTAACTGTGCTTATTGTGTTGTATAGGGATAGGAGGAAAAGGGAAGAGTGCCGTCGTTCGGAGACTGATTCATACTTAATACAGGTGATAATCTGTTTTAGTGAGACCTTACTGAGAGTAGACATAGGAAGTGTACTAATCTGTTTCATTTTGTTTTGCAGCTTCCTTTCCCTGCTGTCCCCTCCTTTCCTTCCCTGGGTTTTCCCCATTTGGGGTTTTCCCCTCACCGTATCGTTCAAATACCCTGTGTATGTACAGTCAGGGTGTTTGGGAGGTCCGGAAGTGGAGCTTATTGCTGCGAACGAATCCTGCAGAGTGCTGATCCTGACACTGCCCTCCTGTTCAGAGTCATGTCGGCCAGACGGTAAGGCGCTATCTGAAGAGATCGTCTTGGTTTGGTTTGGGGACTCAATTGCTGCCTCTGGTTGTCTCATCCACTCCAGCTCGCGTTTGGGACTGGTGAACCCTTGGACCATCTGGGCATATGTATGTTTCTCTCTCATCCAACGATGATCTGTCTCTATTGACACGTCTGGCTTTCCTTGCAGATTGACTGGCTGGTCCTTTTCCATCCAGTGAGTAATGTCCACTATATCTGTTTTCCTTTTGTAGGCCCTTTGAGTCAGCCTCGCTGACCCCATCAGGGGTGACGGTGCATTATTTATGTCTTGATATACCTGTGACTGACATGACAGGTTGTCTTGTGAAGTGATTGAGTATTCAGAGACATTGGTGTGAGACATGTTGCTCTTGATGGGAAGGATGTCCCTTGGTTCTCTGGTGTGTTCGGGTGGTTGACGCCATGGCCGTTGTCGGGACCATGACTCGGTCGACTCGAGGGATCGAGCAGACGTGCTTTCTGAATCGGAAGAGTCTTTGGTTGTTTTCCTTTGAGAACGTTCCTTTGAGTGTGTCCTGAATGGTACATTTCTGAAATAGGTAAGCCGTGACGGGCTGCTCCTAGAGTCGGAAGTTTTTTTGGGACATTTCTCCCGGTACCTTTCTCGAAATGGCTTTGGTGTCATCTCACTGGAGAGGTTGTTTGATAGCCACATGTTTATGTCTTGTGTTTGTTCCCATGGTGATTTATATTTGCTTCTCTCACATGATGGTAATGACCTCCTCTCAGTTTCCTCGTTCTCTCGGATGTCATTGATGTGTTTGTCTTCCCCTTTCCGGTGTCTGAGTGAATCAGTCCATCTTATGCGGTTGGCTTCTTCTTCTTCCTGCTTGCTTTGTGCACTGACAGCTGTGCTATGGGTGTTCTACTGCTTGATGCTTCCTCGGACGCATCTACAGAATTTGACGAATAGCGGAATGCTCTGGGGTATTTGTGTGCCGTCTTCCAGTGTTGACATGATTGGTCCCATCTTCTATAGTTTGTTCTTCTTGCCCGCTCGTTGGGCAGGCTGCTACTTTGTCCATGGGTGCGATCTGTCACACTTGACGCTTCATCCTCTTCAGAATAGTTTGTGCCGTACTTTGAATGATTCCTTGAGGTTGAATAATTCCTTGAGGTTGTGTCAGTGAGACTGTCACAATCCTGGATTGTCCTGGTCTTTTGTATAGTTGACTCTGAGTATTCCATGTCACTTTGTCTCTCCCTCTGTCTTATCTCTGGTCTGCCTTCACCCTCCCTCTTTCTGGTTTTGTTTGTTTCTTGGGTTTTGTTCCCAGACATGAGGGATATCTCTTTCCTGATATCTTGGTGTCTCACATTCGGGTGCAACTCTCTTGATGTGTCTCCTGCTTTGACCCGCATTCCAACTTCGGCCTTTCTGATGATTTCCTTTAGCGACCAATGCCCTCGAAGGATCTTGCGCTTCGTGTTTCAATTTGAACAGCCTTCGATTATCCGGAGCCGAACTGCTTCCTCATTTGTAAATGTGTTGAACTTGCAGCATTGTACCAGACTTTGCAACTGGGTGATGAATTTTGGCAATGGTTCTCCTGGTTCCTGCCGTGCTGTGATGAAAGCGATGCGATCATGATCCACGTCTGCCTGTGTGTGGAAATGGGCACGTAGTTTCTTTTGGAGTCTTTTATAGGTCTCTGTGTCCTTTTCAGGAAATGTTCTGACTAAGCGTCGGCCCTCATGACCTTCCAGCTGGAGGAGTAGTATCAGACATTTTCTATCTCTTCGCTCACCAGTTGCTTCAAGAAAGTCATCCAGTGATTCCAGCCACCGGTTCCGAGTGTCAGTCTGTGTCACTGGGGGCGGCACTTCAATGCAGGGATTGGACCGTTGGGTTACTTCTCCCACCGCCATGAGAGAGGAAGATTCTGATCTGTTACAGGCACAGGACTGTTCACTTTGTTTCCCGTCTTCTTTGCTGACTCTCTTCAGCCGAGATCCTTGGTCTGGTCGTTTGCTTTGAGGTTGGTAAGCTTTGCAACTATCTCGGTATGCGCCAGTGAGTGAAACTTGGATTTCTTGATTTCAGAATGGCCACCACTCAGCTACACTATGCGTAACTCGTGGCTCCCTTTCCTTAGGGTCGCATGCTAGCTGCAGGTGGTTGAATGGCTCTTCAGCGATGATGACTGGCACATTGACATCTTGTTCATTCATGCGTCTCTTCTGGACTAGTGCAGGTCCTCCAATCGCTTCGTTGATGAGAGAAAGCTTCCTCGACATTCATCTGCTCATGCTTCTGGATCATTTATTTTATTAACCTCTGTTACTTTTGAATTGTTTGTCTTCACATAGTGCTGAACGTTTACTTTGGCACTTGCCTTTGCTTGTGTTCATTGGCCCTTTGTTCCTTTCACTTCATGTTGCTTGTATTCATGTTCGTTTACATTCAGTGCGATCCTCACTTGTTTCTGGTACGGCCTTCTGCAGTTCTGCCTCGTCGGGGTCTTCTGCAGGACTGCCCTCTTCTGGGTCTTCTGCAGTTCTGCCCTCTTCGGGGTCTTCTGCAGGACTGTCCTCTTCAAGTCCTCTGTTATTCTGCACTCTTCAGTTTGTGCTCAAAGTTGTCTTTATCTGTCTCTGGCATTTGCTTGTGCTTATTTCATTTGGCTGATGCGTTTTCTTTCATTACGTTTCCACTGCTTGTTCGCTTGCGTTTATCAATGCTTGCTCCTTCACGTTTGCTAACATTTTTTCATTTACATTTGCCAATGCTCGTTCCTCTAAACTTGACAAGGCTGGTTCCTTATTGTTCACTTGCAGTTATCAATGCTTGTTTTATTTCAGGTACCAATGCTTGTTTCATTTCCCTTGCTAATGCTTGTTTTGCTTCCTTTACCAAGGCTTGCTTGCTTGATACTTGTTTTGTCTTTGCTACTGCTTGTTTGCTTATTTCTTGTTGTTGCCAATGCTTGTTTGTTTGTTTCTTGCTTTTGCCAATGCTTGCCCTGCATTTACCAATGCTTGATTGCTTGTCTCTTTCCTTCACCAATGCTTGTTTGGTCCTTGCCAATGCTTGTTCGCTTGCTTCTTGTTTTTGCCAATGCTTGGTTTGCATCTACCAATGCCTGTTTGCTTGTCTTCTATCTTCGCCAATGCTTGTTTGGTCTTCGCCAATGCTTGTTTTGCCTTTACCAATGCTTGTTTGCTTGCCTCTTGTCTTAGCCAATGCTTGCTTGGTCTTTGCCAATGCTTGTTTTGCATTTACCAATGCTTGTTTGCTTGTCTCCTGTCTTCACCAATGCTTGTTTGGTCTTCGCCAATGCTTGTTTGGTCTTCACCACTGCTTGTGGTGCATTTACCAATGCTTGTTTGCATGCTGATTGCATTTGCCAGTGCTTGTTTTGCATGTATCAATGCTTGTTTTACATGTACCAATGTGTTTTTCTTAATGTCGGACACTGCCTGACCTCAAAATGGCCGCTTGCAATCCACAGATAGGGGATGTCCTGATAGCTGCCTGACTTCAAGATGGCCGCCGTTACTGAACTCTCAGCTCACACGAGACTTTATCTCCATTCATTCTCTTGAAGCTGATTCTTTCCCCAGGACTCACCGGCAGCCGGTCTTAGAGGCTGTGAGGCTTCTTCACTTTCCTGCGTTGCTGCAGCATCCAGGTAAGATCAGGGTGAGCTCCCGACTTACTTTCTTCAGTCGCGGTCTATCATGGCCGCCGCGTGCCAAATCTCATGCATCCGGGTGAGATCCCAATTTTGGCGCCGAGTAGCGCTCGAAGTCAGTCATCTTTGGCGCTCGACGGCGCTCGTCGTTTAGGACACTTCCACGAGTCCTGGGCAGCACCGCAGACGCTCCTTGGTCACCGGAGCAGTAGGCAGAATCGGGGTGGGCTCCCGACTTCTCCTCATGAAGTGCGTGCCGACTTGCACGCATCAGGGGTGAGCCGCGTTTTGGCGCGAACCGGCGCACTGCTTCAAAATGCCCCAGCGCTCAATGGCGTTTTCTTCCTCTGTGCTCTACGCGACTAACGGGTCACTGAGCAGGGGCAACTACCGCTGGCCTCTTGATCTGGGCGGCGGCCTCGTGTCTCACCAGCGTTTTTCTCTTTTCACGCTGCAGGGGACGGGATGCTTCTTCAGGGGTTCTGTGGGTGGCAAACTGCACCATCCCACCCTCGTCGCCAGTTGTCGTGTCCTTATCCCAATAACGACAAACACAATATATATATTCATCAAGGAGCTTTATTATCGGCTTCCTATCTCGTCCCTGTCCCTACTCTAACCGCCCCTTTCCTGTCTCCGCTCCTCCTCTTCCTCTGGCCCCTTAGCTCCGCCCACTCCCAACTACTAGACTGCATCACAATATTACAGTGTTACTCTGAAATTTCATGATAAAAGGTATTGTCACCATCTCAATGAATAATCCTCAGTGTTACTAGTTGAAATACAAAGGGACTAAAATAGCCCCTGTGAAAGGAAAAAGCATATACCCTATCCATTTAAGTGGATTCAGGTGTATTATCACTCCAAGATGCACGTCATTTTTTAGACACTTGTAATGGCTACATTTTAATAAAATACAATTTTAGCTACAGTACAGTATTTTTTAGAATAAGAGGGTATCCATTATATTAAACCATAATCTGATACAAGGGTTGGGGCAAATTGTTAGCAGTAGTGCAGGAAGTGACGCAGAAGTCGATAAATACAACTTGCCATATAAAAGGATAGGTCAAAGCATGTCAAGAATGTTTTAACTACTATTTTAATGTAGAAACACCTATGGCAGACCTAGTGAAAATAACAGTATGGTCTTCTTAGTGATTGTCAAAATTAGGTAAACCACAAATATGGCGGCGGAAGGCAGGCAAGTCTCAGGGTTTGGATAGCTTTTCACTAGAATTCTGTCAAGATAGTTTTGATCTGTTCTTTTCATTTCGTCATGAAATTTATAATTAGATCATTGATTTTGTAGATACTATGGTATATATTAGGAGTGGGTGGAACTCGATGAATTTGACTCAGTGGAATTCCATGGAGTTACATAAAAAATTCCTTGTGCTGTGATTTAGTGCCGGTAGTGTATTCCACACTGAAAAATCAGTGCAAACATCACCACATGGTGTGCCAGAGGGCGCAGCTACTCAAGTTGATTTTGCGCCGCTCTAGTAGAGTTTCTACTCGAGCGGCAGCCCTGCGACTGCCCGCGTTAGAACAATCTTGCCTGGTGTCCTTCTCGCAACTGAAAATCATGCTACAAGGTGCTAAATGTCACTCTCCAGCTTAATATTCTGGAGCCACGTGTGAGAAAAAAATCTGCCACGTGGTGAATTTGGCAGTATTTGCCCGGGATTGGCAGAATCTTGGCAACGCTGCATTACATTTGAAATGCGGTGTTGGCATGATTCGGCCAATTCCATGTACAGAACGGAATATTCTGCCCACATATTGTATATATTCACACTTCTTTCATTGCTATAATCACTAAGATATGAGGAGCTCATACACCTGTGAAATAAGGCTAGGCCCTACCCTTCAACATCTTAATTATGGGAGCGGGGGGAATTATGGAATATTAGATATGATTAGTTCAGGTCCTTTTCCTATCCAGGAATTGAATTAATTGTCCTTGACACTATAGAGGGGGTTCTATAGATAGTTATGAATAACTTTTTTTGTAGGTGATCTGAAAGAATAGTCTACATATGATATTATATAGGTTAATATATATTTTTGATCTTAGTCTGATTGGTTTGCAACACAACTTAAATGCACTGAATGAGTATGCTGAAAATAATTTCCTGAAAATTAACATCTCCAATGCCAAGGTGGTTGCCTTTAAGAGCAGAAAACGCTGTTGTCTACTTACTTGGAATCTTGGTAGAGTTAGACTAGAACTGGCTAAGGCATACACTTTTCTAGGCAGAGTGTTCTCGCAGAATCTTGATAACAAACCAAATGGTTTGCATCTAGGGAATTAGACTTTAGCGTATGCAACTACACTAAATACATCGTGCAGCTCTTTGGGGAGGAGACATTTAAAGTATTTATTGGAAATTTATGAAGTAAAAATTTCTCCCACCCTCACCTACGCTCTTGAGTATATCCCTTTTGAGAAATAGTAATTTCTAAATCTATATGAAGGGAGGATTCTTTGAAAATTATCTACAGCCAGCTCAGGAGACCTTCTACAGGCATTGTGCTTGGAATGTGGTTTGGCTAGCTCTTTGGCTCAGCCTCTGCCAAAAATAGATTGATGGGCCTACAGCCTAATCCATACACCTAATGGTGCTATGAGAGAAATACGAAAGCGCGAAAGATTTGCAGCATCAAAGAAGGATTACACTTTTATGGTAAATCTCACAATTGCATTAGAAAGACTCGGATGTAAAACTGAATATTTGCAGTAAACCCCCCCGCACAAATAAGATTATTTTAAAAAAAATGGATTTCCAAGATTATGCTATACTTATGATACTGCTCAGTTATGAATTTAAGATTGTACAAATATTTTCCAAAAATCATGGAACACACACAAAGGTATCTATTTTTATCTTTGGAGCATAGTGTATAGGGAATAATACCCATTGAACCCCTTTCTGCAATTATGTGTGGAGGGCAAACTCTAACTTGCTGGTAGAGTGATCAGTTAGTCCTTTTGGATCCTCTAAGAAACCCCCTTTATTTAAATCTATGACCATGCATACTTATCTGAACCTCTGACGTGAGTTTGCTGCGATTTGTCTGATTGAGTCCATTTCAGAGGAAGCTTTGTGCAACAAAGTACAATGTTTGGGTAATGGACTCCAATAATGTTTTGTTTAGCTTTGCAATAAAAAAAAAGGGAAGGGAGGTCTCCTCACGATTCCAGTGACGGGATGAGGAGTGAAAGACAAGCGAGAAATCAAACAGTCCCTATTACTAACTCAAAAAGAGTTATCCTATCTATAGTGTACCACCATAACTCAAGAGATCCTTACATGTAAAACCACATTCTAAAAATATGTGCACAATGATAAAACAATTTTTTATAAAATTTGAACAATTTATTTCATACAATATACAGTATCAAATATTAATTACAGTGCCACAATGTGAAATAGTTAAAAAGAGTGTAAGCACACTTCCATTGGTTCAGTGGTGCAAATGTTTTAAACACACAAGAACAGAATTAAAAAGCAGATGGCTGTTAAAAACAAGTTGTCGACGCAGCGTTTCGGTTTTTATGATGACACCTTCATCAGGACAGGGTTCTATACGGTAAAGAAACATAATATTAAAAAACATTTTCTTTAATAAAGAACAACATTCTCATCACTCTTTTGTGTCTATTTAGCATTATTCCCATTGCTCTTTATATATATATTCAACATACTAAGTTCCTTCTCAGGTAGAACAAGGAAAAACATTTTTTAGGAATACATGCTATGCTGGGGCACAGTGGGCAGTGGTTTCTGGATTTCTTGAGTTATGTTAGGTCTCTCTAGAAGGTAGTTACTGATAGGAGCTTGAGATATATTAAATCTCGAATAGCAATTAGCATATAGAAACACCCAAAGACTATTCCTACAGGGGTGTCTGTATGAAATTGTGGATTTATATTACTTACTTTAAAAAGAACTCTCATTACATTAGAGATGTATTCCTCTGTAGTCAATTCGAGGAAAAATTCCATCAATCGTCACGAAACACCATTTGGTGATATTGGTGTAAAAGGTCCACACAAGTCTTTTTGTCTGAAATCAAAAAGCCTAGCTTGAAACTCATATATTTAAATATCTAGAGTCTGTATATATAGTAATACTCTAAGGGTACTTCAATTACCTTCACTTTTTCGTGGAGTTCTCTTTATTAGAAGGAAAAAGGAGCCACCGTTATAAGGGACTTTTTGGAGTCATCTATATAAGAAATCATAGGATGTTACAATTTTACTCCTCTTCAATAGTATATGTCAAGTCGTAAATGATTACATTTCTACATCATCATCGCACACTTACCCTTGAGTACAGGGGATCAGCCTAAGGTGTAGCACGTGACTGGATGGTGTCAAACTATTTTTTTGCGTGCTGCCTTTTTGCGTAGTCTATTCGGGTGGTCTGTATTCAATTTACCACCCTGAAAGAAACATATATTTATATGGATTTATCTATTCCATCTATTTCCCATTCTATTCAATTTGGGACGTATGTAATTTAAGAAGAACGTACTGTGTTTGTGTTTAAAAGCATAGTATATCTTTTAGACTGGTGATTCTTCGTGCATCAAGACACCTATTTCTAAGCGTCGGTTTATTAATCCAAAAATGGTGATTAATTTGGACATGGGAGTAATAAATGGAGTATACTATGACTAACCCCGGGCAGAGCTGGCGTAGTGCCACTCCGTGGAGGTCCACCGAGTTGGGAAAAAACTCTGTGGAACTCCGCTCCGCTCCCCCACCCGCCTCCACCCCCCTAATAAAAAATATTTTACTCACAAAACGAAATGTGCATGCGTGTGCGCATGCGCAGTTCTCGCAAGATGTTTGTCCGACTTAGGGGGCTTGAAAGAGAGAGACGGCGAGGAGGAGGGCAGCCCGGGGACACCGCAGTACAGGGAAGGGTATTTATTTCTTTTTAAATTATTTGTTAAATATTTTTTATTAGGGGGTGGAGGCGGGAGCCTATTTAGCAGGGGGGGCTGGCTAACTCCGCTCCGCTGCGGAGTCAGAGTTTTGCCCTATACTCTGCTGTTATATTCTGACTTACTAGGTATTTCCCTTTTAATCTATCCCTGTACATATTTCCCTTTTAATAGAATCTTTGTTCTTAGGTGCACATGCACACTGTCCATGTCATTCCATTTAGAATTGTTATGATCTGAAATGATATACTGGGATTGTCAACTTGAAGGTTGGAAGTACTGTGCTGCAGCTCATTAAATCCTGGATTTATCTTAATACTCTTGGATTTCCTCTTTATTTACTACAAAATTGGCGACGAGGGTGACCAGTACCTACTACTTCTACATCAGCAGCACAGGCGTGGTACTACTATTTTCAAGAACTTTTGGAATATTTTACTGTTTTAAATTTTCAAAGTCTCACTAAGGATTTTCTTCCAGAAACTATTGGATTGTGGAGTGTGACCTGGATTGGAGGTTACAATCTCATTTTACCTCCGGTTATACTTGTATATTCTGCTGGACTACACTGAAACTACAACTGCTACAACTGCTGTGAGTCTTTGCTGTCTGTCTGTGGAAATTACGATCGTTTTAAATATTTGCATTCTGTGGAAATTACGATCGTTTTAAAACTTTCCTTCGAAAACCTGCAATTTTCAACAAATTCATCGTTTTCATCGGTGTTTACCTTTGAAAACAGCACGCGAACGAAGTCTTCAGTTTCAGCTTCCTTGCGCCGCCGTGTTAGAGCAAGCTGTAGTCATGGCAACAAATGAAGCCACACGCAACGCATGACGTAATGCGTAACGCGTAACCGGCGGCCATATTTGTTTACTTTTGGAAGCATACCAGCGCTGCCGCCGAGCATTGCGCGTCTCGGTGAAACTGTGTGTGTCGCGTGTATCAACATTTAAGACAACGGAACTTAACATTTAAACAACGGAAACGAATTGAAGGTACTTTTATACTAAAAGGTTTGAAAAGGTTTTTCAAGACATCGGTTTAATCAAGAAGATTTACTTGGAATCCTGTGCCGTCTTCACTGGAATTTTCGCTGATGTACACAACTAGTGTACTCATTAACTTAAATTTCATTTATTTATAGCGTTTTGGTGTATGGTATTTCATTTTATTGCATATTGTATTTATTTTATTTCTTTTACATTTCATTTATTTTGTTCATTGCTGGTACATTTGTGTTCACTGGGTACTATGCAGTTTGATCCTCCTTCAAAATTTCTGCAAAGCAAAGGTGACCCTCCCATTCCGTGGAACAGATGGAAGGAGGAGTTTATGACTTATTTAAAAGCTATTGATGGGGAAAGGATGGGAAATGAAAGGAAGAAAAATATTTTTTTACATTGTCTGGGTTCCGAAGGGCAAGCTATTTTCAGAAATTTACCATCAGTTCCTGGTGATAATGGGGTTTTTGATGAAGCTATGCTTCGTGTGGAAACGCGTTTTAAACCCACCACTAGTCTAGCTTTAAATCGTTACAAGTTCTATACCAGAACACAAAAGGAAAGTGAATCATTTGATGATTTTTTAACAGGTTTAAGAGCTTTAGTTATGCCATGCAATTTTGGTAACATGACAGATGAGATGCTTAGAGATAACATTATTGTGAATGTTAAATGCAAGAAAACACAAGAACAGTTGTGGATTGTAGGCAACCCAACTTTGTTGGAGTGTATCTCTACTGCTAAGGCTTTTGAACAGTCTAACAAATGGATGAAAACCATAGAGGAAACAAGCAATAAGGGTAGTAAGAGTGATAAGTTGACTGAAGAAGTATGTGCAATGAACAATGTTGCAAGAGGTCCCCAAAGTCATAAGTTTGGACCACGTAACCGCATCGTGTGTTTTAGATGTGGGAGTTACAATCATGTTGCTACGTTTAAATTTTGTCCTGCTTTAGGCAAGGAGTGCAACAAGTGTGGAAAGGTGGGTCATTTTTCCAACTCATGTAGAGAAGACAAAAAGAAAAGTGGGGATAAAGGAAGTTATTTCAAGAAAAAGGAAGTTTCTTGTGTGAGAGATGAAACAGACTATGATTCAAGTTTAGTTAGATACGAACATGTTGTGTCTGATGAACCTAACAGAGTAAGTGGGATGATTGTGTCTATTATAAGTATAAGTCTGCTTGAGGAGGATTATTTGGAGTCCCCAAAATGTATTGTTAGGTTTAAAGGAGTAGAGTTAGAGTTGATGGCTGACTCTGGGTCTCCTTGGACCATCATAACTGAAAGGTATTTTGATGAAATGTATAAGAACATAATTTCTAAAAGTGATTTGTGTCCCCCCGATGTCATGGCAAAAGGTTTTAATGGTTCTAGTATTGATTTTATAGGATATATTGCCTCCATGATTTATTTTAAAGATCAATCTGCATATATCAAACTGTATGTGGTTGTGAAAGGAGTGAATGTTTTGGGGTGGCGGGATCAATTCAGACTTCACATTACGTTGAATCCACGCAACAAAGATCCTGTCATGGTGTCATATGATTGTGATATGGCGGAAGATAGTATCAGATCAGTAGAAGAGAGTAACGTTTGGAAGACTCTGTCGGATGAGTTTCCTAGTGTGTTTTCAGACAAATTAGGTAAATTAAGTGGTTTTACTCATGTCATTAAGCTTAAACAACGAGCTATGCCGGTTGTACAAAAACTTAGGCCAGTACCACTAAATGTTAGAGAAGAATTAAGTGACGCACTAAATGACATGTTAAAAAATGATGTCATAGAAGAAATAGAGTCATCCGAATGGGTTTCGCCAATGGTTTTGGCACGCAAACCTGACAAATCTTTGAGGTTGTGCATAGATTTGAGAGCACTCAATGCAAACATAGTGGTAGACTGTCATCCCCTGCCCAATATCAACGAAGTCGTGAGTATGCTGGGAGGTGGTATGATATTTTCCACGCTGGACTTGAGATCGGCGTATCATCAGGTTGTGTTAGCAGAAGAGTCACGCCATCTCACTGCTTTTATCACACCCCAAGGTTTGTTCCAGTTTAAACGGATGCCGTTCGGTTTGGCGTCAGCAGCCTCTGTTTTTCAGAGATCTATGTACCATATATTTAAGGATATGAGTGAGTACGTGAAGTGTTTCCAGGACGATATCTTGGTTTTCTCCAAAAATGATGAAACACACATGGAGCATTTGAGGAATGTGTGCAAGATGTTAGATAAGTTTGGACTTACTATTAAGAGTAAGAAGTGTAAGTTATTTCAAAAAACTATAGAATATTTGGGACACACAATCTCTGGTAATGGTGTTGCTCCAAAAAGATCTTTGGTAGATGCTATCTTAAAGGCTCCCGCACCGGATTGTAAGGACAAGTTGTTGTCGTTCCTAGGACTGTGCGAATATTACAGTAAGTTTATTGCAAACTTTGCGACCAAGATGGAGCCGTTAAGGGAGTTGACAAGGAAGGAGGTAGAGTTTGTGTGGGGATCTAAACAGCAGGATGCTTTCGAAAGTGTTAAACTCGATATGGTGTCAACACCTACTTTAAGGCCGTTTTGTTTAAATAAACTTTGCATTTTGACAGTAGATGCCAGCCTTTATGGTTTAGGTTGTGTACTTTCACAACGTTCTGGAAAGGAAGATTGGAACGTTGCGTTTGCATCCAGATCTTTGAATCAAACTGAAAGACGGTATGCTGTTATAGAAAAGGAATTGTTAGGATGTGTATGGGGCGTTGAGCATTTCCGGAATTACATTTGGGGTGCAAGATTTCTAATACGCACTGATCACAAACCATTGGTGGGCATTCTCTCACCTGGTGGAGGGTTAAATGCCACAGCTCGCATTGCAAGATTGATGTCACGTTTGCAAGAATATAGTTTTGACATTGAATACGTACCTGGGAAGCTAAATGTTACTGCAGACTGTTTGTCTAGATTGCCATGTACAAGTCCTGGGGTTGAAGAGGATACAGAGGTGGTAACCAGTATTTCTGAAATGTTTTCAGAAAAATACAAAGTTATATCAGAGGACATGTGGATGAAAGGTATGAATGAGGATGATTTGCTGTGTAAGGTCAGAGACTATGTAAGGTTGGGATGGCCTTCCAAAGAACATATTCCCGCTGAGATTACACCATTCTACAACGTTGCTGATGAATTGGCCATTGAGGGAGATCTTTTGTTCAGAGCTGGGAAATGTATTCCACCGTTGGCTGTAAGGGATGTTATTCTACAAATGAGTCATGAATGTCATATGGGAATGTCTTCTATGAAAAGACTGATTAGGTCTAGTTTCTGGTGGCCAGGGGTTGACAGAGTAGTGGATAAGTTTGTCAGGGAGTGTCCTGAATGCATTGAGAGTGATAAGTCGTGTAAGTGTGATCCGGCACCTTTAGTTCCTGTGAAGTGGCCAGATCATCCATGGCAAAAGTTAGGGATTGATATCGCTGGTCCGTTCAATTTCTTACCACAAGAATGTAGATTTGCCATTGTTGCTGTGGACTATCACTCAAAGTGGCCTGAGGTCAAACTAGTACCTCATCCAAATACTGAAAGTGTTATTCTGTTTTTAAAAGAGATCTTTTCCAGAGAAGGTTCTCCTGAATGTATTGTATCAGATAATGGGGTACAGTTCAAGTCCTCACTTATGTCAGAATTTTTGAGTACGTATGGAATTAAGCATTGTACCACAGCTCTGTATGAACCACAAGGTAATGGACTAGTGGAGAGATATAATAGAGTCCTCAAGGAAAACTTAATTTGGGCTCGCAAATCTGGAGGTTTGTGGAAAGATAAATTGAGAGAAAAGTTATGGTTATACCGTATTACACCTCATGCCACTACTGAGGTCTCTCCTTTCCGTTTACTAAAAGGTAGAGATCCTGCTTCGGGTTTATGTCCTTGGTGGTTTAAGAAATGTTGTAGTCAACAAGTTACAGATGTGAATATTAAGGATGTGGCTGGAAAAGTGGAACTCAAACAAAATAAATATAAATGCAATTATGATTCTAGGATGAATGTTAAGCAACCAGCATTCATGGTTGGAGATGTTGTTAGGATTCGCAAACCAGGGTACATTGCTAAAGGAGAAAACAAATTTGGTAAGCCAATGAAGGTTATGCGAGTTTATCATAATAGTGTTGTTACTCAAGATGGGAAAAGATGGAATGTTAGAAGAGTTTCGAAATGTGTACCATAGTTGTTTCATATATACGCATTCTGATGTTTGCATATACAGCATTTAAGTTAAATGTCCTTTTCTTTTCTTTAAGGGGGGAAATGTGTTATATTCTGACTTACTAGGTATTTCCCTTTTAATCTATCCCTGTACATATTTCCCTTTTAATAGAATCTTTGTTCTTAGGTGCACATGCACACTGTCCATGTCATTCCATTTAGAATTGTTATGATCTGAAATGATATACTGGGATTGTCAACTTGAAGGTTGGAAGTACTGTGCTGCAGCTCATTAAATCCTGGATTTATCTTAATACTCTTGGATTTCCTCTTTATTTACTACATCTGCGTTCTCAGGGGAGCGACGAGTGGGCAAATCTCCGCACACTCCGCTGGCGGAGCAGAGATCTCTGCCCACCCTTAACTGTGACAGTAAATGGATCTAAGACATAAACGTCACCATCTCTGAATTACTTTCTGGCAAAAATCCGGCCATTTTCAATCCTAAAAATGTATTTACCCTTGTGAATCAGGATCTGTGTGTCCAGGTGGGTGTGATGACTGACAGTTATTGATTGTTAGATGTATAGCAGTAGACCTGTCCATTGAAGACATTTTTTAATATTAAAACTAGCAAATTGTTAACATGAAGAAACATGCAACAGATGTAAATATCAGAGTACCTGTATTTTTCCTTCAGCTTTGCCTGTGCAAAGTCACTGAATTGCAAATGATTTGCATGTGTAGCGTTGGGTATTTTGTCTCATTTAAATACATGGAAAGAATGCTTCCTTGCTAACTCCTGCCTTTCAAAGGCAACCCCTGAATTTTTTTTATTTTAATGTAGTTGCTACATAATTTATGCATTACAAAATCTGTGAAATGTACGTGTATGTTTAAAGGTGTGGATAGAGTGAGAAACTAATTGAGAATGTTGGTGAATACGCAAAGGTTGTGTTGATCACTTCTTAGGGAGGGTCCGCTATTCCTTATTGATGGAACACTTATGCATGCAGACACATCTGCATAGTTTGTGACTCCTCCTGATACAATACTGGTTTTGTGATTCTCTAGTATCACACTCTTTCAAGGTATACGCTTGACTTACACACAGAGAGCGTTAAGTGAATCTAGCGCTTAATATCCGTATCTCCATGGATTCTTTGATCCTGTTTGCATATATCACTATGAATGAATTAGGGCCTCACCGACGGCTCCTGTTACTCCATCGCTAACCAGACTGAACATATGCTTGTATATTGATGAAGACTCAGCATCTTATGCATACCTTCAATCATAAGAATCGCAAGAGAATTCAAATGTGCTCCACAGTGTGTCCTATTATCTGTGGCCTTGTTCCAGAACATCTGGCTCCAGATCCCAGCACAGATGTAGCCTTTGTTCAAATGTTTTACTTTATCTTCTCCCTCAAACCAATGACGTCATAACTTTGCAAATAAGCAAGTGCCCTGACAGGCAAGATTGTTGTTAAGCAACAGCACACAAAGATGTTTCTTCGTGTGAGTGATGGACTCGTCAAACCTGTCTACATGACAGATGTAATAAAGAGAGTGATCGTAGGAGCAACTCAGAAATGAGGAAAATGCATTTTATAAACTATCTGAAAATATGCTCTATAAAGAAGGAGTTCTGAATCTGGTGTAATGTAATTATGTGGAGCTGTGCAGACCTGAAACTAGGCTGTAACTACAGGGCCGTGAGACTGGAAGGTTTTAGTTCACATGACCTGCTGCCTAATCAATTTTTTGTAGTATTTTTAAAGCTGAAACTGCTGATGCCTCTTCAGGTCATGGTCCTATTCTCATGTGGTGCATGCCTACTTTCTCCAGGCTGCCGCCCTTTTGACTTTGATGCCTCATTCAGTCTCTTCTTTTTTTTGTCAGCACTCCCCGTAACAATAACTCTATTTAATGACCTTTATAGAATTATATTACTGTGTAACATTAGATATCTTTAGCTACTCACAAGATCATGGGCAGCACAGGAGCATCTGTGAAGAGGCAGATGTATCCATAACCTTGAAGTCCCCATGATGTATCCTTTGCATATCTATAGTCTGCTCCATGTCAAGTGTATATTTAATATTCCGTGCTGTGTGTAAAGATGCTGAAGCTTATATTGTGTATTACATGCGTGTGCTTCTATTCACATAATAATAGTGCTATTCCATATTCGAGATTTGACAATTGGTCACTCTGGCCTGAGAGACCCTTTAAATGGACCCCAGCCAATGAGCCCCCAAGATATATTCATGCAGTTACTACTGCTTATTCAGGAAGTTTTAGTGGTGTCTTATTTCCTTCAATTTTACACACTACACACCCATTTTGGATCACACCAGTATGTAAACAAGCATTTACAATACATATTGTATATATTCACACTTCTTTCATTGCTATAATCACTAAGATACGAGGAGCTCATACACCTGTGAAATAAGGCTAGGCCCTACCCTTCAACATCTTAATTATGGGAGCGGGGGGAATTATGGAATATTAGATATGATTAGTTCAGGTCCTTTTCCTATCCAGGAATTGAATTAATTGTCCTTGACACTATAGAGGGGGTTCTATAGATAGTTATGAATAACTTTTTTTGTAGGTGATCTGAAAGAATAGTCTACATATGATATTATATAGGTTAATATATATTTTTGATCTTAGTCTGATTGGTTTGCAACACAACTTAAATGCACTGAATGAGTATGCTGAAAATAATTTCCTGAAAATTAACATCTCCAATGCCAAGGTGGTTGCCTTTAAGACCAGAAAACACTGTTGTCTACTTACTTGGAATCTTGGTAGAGTTAGACTAGAACTGGCTAAGGCATACACTTTTCTAGGCAGAGTGTTCTCGCAGAATCTTGATAACAAACCAAATGGTTTGCATCTAGGGAATTAGACTTTAGCGTATGCAACTACACTAAATACATCGTGCAGCTCTTTGGGGAGGAGACATTTAAAGTATTTATTGGAAATTTATGAAGTAAAAATTTCTCCCACCCTCACCTACGCTCTTGAGTATATCCCTTTTGAGAAATAGTAATTTCTAAATCTATATGAAGGGAGGATTCTTTGAAAATGATCTACAGCCAGCTCAGGAGACCTTCTACAGGCATTGTGCTTGGAATGTGGTTTGGCTAGCTCTTTGGCTCAGCCTCTGCCAAAAATAGATTGATGGGCCTACAGCCTAATCCATACACCTAATGGTGCTATGAGAGAAATACGAAAGCGCGAAAGATTTGCAGCATCAAAGAAGGATTACACTTTTATGGTAAATCTCACAATTGCATTAGAAAGACTCGGATGTAAAACTGAATATTTGCAGTAAACCCCCCCGCACAAATAAGATTATTTTAAAAAAAAATGGATTTCCAAGATTATGCTATACTTATGATACTGCTCAGTTATGAATTTAAGATTGTACAAATATTTTCCAAAAATCATGGAACACACACAAAGGTATCTATTTTTATCTTTGGAGCATAGTGTATAGGGAATAATACCCATTGAACCCCTTTCTGCAATTATGAGTGGAGGGCAAACTCTAACTTGCTGGTAGAGTGATCAGTTAGTCCTTTTGGATCCTCTAAGAAACCCCCTTTATTTAAATCTATGACCATGCATACTTATCTGAACCTCTGACGTGAGTTTGCTGCGATTTGTCTGATTGAGTCCATTTCAGAGGAAGCTTTGGGCAACAAAGTACAATGTTTGGGTAATGGACTCCAATAATGTTTTGTTTAGCTTTGCAATAAAAAAAAAGGGAAGGGAGGTCTCCTCACGATTCCAGTGACGGGACGAGGAGTGAAAGACAAGCGAGAAATCAAACAGTCCCTATTACTAACTCAAAAAGAGTTATCCTATCTATAGTGTACCACCATAACTCAAGAGATCCTTACATGTAAAACCACATTCTAAAAATATGTGCACAATGATAAAACAATTTTTTATAAAATTTGAACAATTTATTTCATACAATATACAGTATCAAATATTAATTACAGTGCCACAATGTGAAATAGTTAAAAAGAGTGTAAGCACACTTCCATTGGTTCAGTGGTGCAAATGTTTTAAACACACAAGAACAGAATTAAAAAGCAGATGGCTGTTAAAAACAAGTTGTCGACGCAGCGTTTCGGTTTTTATGATGACACCTTCATCAGGACAGGGTTCTATACGGTAAAGAAACATAATATTAAAAAACATTTTCTTTAATAAAGAACAACATTCTCATCACTCTTTTGTGTCTATTTAGCATTATTCCCATTGCTCTTTATATATATATTCAACATACTAAGTTCCTTCTCAGGTAGAACAAGGAAAAACATTTTTTAGGAATACATGCTATGCTGGGGCACAGTGGGCAGTGGTTTCTGGATTTCTTGAGTTATGTTAGGTCTCTCTAGAAGGTAGTTACTGATAGGAGCTTGAGATATATTAAATCTCGAATAGCAATTAGCATATAGAAACACCCAAAGACTATTCCTACAGGGGTGTCTGTATGAAATTGTGGATTTATATTACTTACTTTAAAAAGAACTCTCATTACATTAGAGATGTATTCCTCTGTAGTCAATTCGAGGAAAAATTCCATCAATCGTCACGAAACACCATTTGGTGATATTGGTGTAAAAGGTCCACACAAGTCTTTTTGTCTGAAATCAAAAAGCCTAGCTTGAAACTCATATATTTAAATATCTAGAGTCTGTATATATAGTAATACTCTAAGGGTACTTCAATTACCTTCACTTTTTCGTGGAGTTCTCTTTATTAGAAGGAAAAAGGAGCCACCGTTATAAGGGACTTTTTGGAGTCATCTATATAAGAAATCATAGGATGTTACAATTTTACTCCTCTTCAATAGTATATGTCAAGTCGTAAATGATTACATTTCTACATCATCATCGCACACTTACCCTTGACTGGATGGTGTCAAACTATTTTTTTGCGTGCTGCCTTTTTGCGTAGTCTATTCGGGTGGTCTGTATTCAATTTACCGCCCTGAAAGAAACATATATTTATATGGATTTATATATTCCATCTATTTCCCATTCTATTCAATTTGGGACGTATGTAATTTAAGAAGAAAGTACTGTGTTCGTGTTTAAAAGCATAGTATATCTTTTAGACTGGTGATTCTTCGTGCATCAAGACACCTATTTCTAAGCGTCAGTTTATTAATCCAAACATGGTGATTAATTTGGACATGGGATGTTGTTTATACATATCATGTATTACTATACATGTTCGGCAGTTATCGTTCTGCATTTAAGATCTCGAATCTTGTATTATCCTCATTACAAACAGGTAGAGATCAAATCCTATTTTAATACCCCACAGGGACCTACACATTTAATTGCCGTTTACCTAGGAGTAGGGGACAAACAATACCATTACTAACAACATAACGCGGTATTAATTCGCGGTTGTATGGCACACTCGAAAAGGATGCCCTAAGCCCGGCCGTTCCACATTAATTAAACTGCCTGAGTCGCTCTTGTTTAATTAATGTGGAACGGCCGGGCTTAGGGCATCCTTTTTGAGTGTGCCGTACAACCGCGAATTGATACCGCGTTATGTTGTTAGTAATGGTATTGTTTGTCCCCTACTCCTAGGTAAATGGCAATTAAATGTGTAGGTCCCTGTGGGGTATTAAAATAGGATTTGATCTCTACCTGTTTGTAATGAGGATAATACAAGATTCGAGATCTTAAATGCAGAACGATAACTGCCGAACATGTATAGTAATACATGATATGTATAAACAACATCCCATGTCCAAATTAATCACCATTTTTGGATTAATAAACTGACGCTTAGAAATAGGTGTCTTGATGCACGAAGAATCACCAGTCTAAAAGATATACTATGCTTTTAAACACGAACACAGTACGTTCTTCTTAAATTACATACGTCCCAAATTGAATAGAATGGGAAATAGATGGAATATATAAATCCATATAAATATATGTTTCTTTCAGGGCGGTAAATTGAATACAGACCACCCGAATAGACTACGCAAAAAGGCAGCACGCAAAAAAATAGTTTGACACCATCCAGTCAAGGGTAAGTGTGCGATGATGATGTAGAAATGTAATCATTTACAACTTGACATATACTATTGAAGAGGAGTAAAATTGTAACATCCTATGATTTCTTATATAGATGACTCCAAAAAGTCCCTTATAACGGTGGCTCCTTTTTCCTTCTAATAAAGAGAACTCCACGAAAAAGTGAAGGTAATTGAAGTACCCTTAGAGTATTACTATATATACAGACTCTAGATATTTAAATATATGAGTTTCAAGCTAGGCTTTTTGATTTCAGACAAAAAGACTTGTGTGGACCTTTTACACCAATATCACCAAATGGTGTTTCGTGACGATTGATGGAATTTTTCCTCGAATTGACTACAGAGGAATACATCTCTAATGTAATGAGAGTTCTTTTTAAAGTAAGTAATATAAATCCACAATTTCATACAGACACCCCTGTAGGAATAGTCTTTGGGTGTTTCTATATGCTAATTGCCATTTGAGATTTAATATATCTCAAGCTCCTATCAGTAACTACCTTCTAGAGAGACCTAACATAACTCAAGAAATCCAGAAACCACTGCCCACTGTGCCCCAGCATAGCATGTATTCCTAAAAAATGTTTTTCCTTGTTCTACCTGAGAAGGAACTTAGTATGTTGAATATATATATAAAGAGCAATGGGAATAATGCTAAATAGACACAAAAGAGTGATGAGAATGTTGTTCTTTATTAAAGAAAATGTTTTTTAATATTATGTTTCTTTACCGTATAGAACCCTGTCCTGATGAAGGTGTCATCATAAAAACCGAAACGCTGCGTCGACAACTTGTTTTTAACAGCCATCTGCTTTTTAATTCTGTTCTTGTGTGTTTAAAACATTTGCACCACTGAACCAATGGAAGTGTGCTTACACTCTTTTTAACTATTTCACATTGTGGCACTGTAATTAATATTTGATACTGTATATTGTATGAAATAAATTGTTCATATTTTATAAAAAATTGTTTTATCATTGTGCACATATTTTTAGAATGTGGTTTTACATGTAAGGATCTCTTGAGTTATGGTGGTACACTATAGATAGGATAACTCTTTTTGAGTTAGTAATAGGGACTGTTTGATTTCTCGCTTGTTTAGCTTTGCCCCACACCCAAATGGTGGAGTAATAAATGGAGTATACTATGACTAACCCCGGGCAGAGCTGGCGTAGTGCCACTCCGTGGAGGTCCACCGAGTTGGGAAAAAACTCTGTGGAACTCCGCTCCGCTCCCCCACCCGCCTCCACCCCCCTAATAAAAAATATTTTACTCACAAAACGAAATGTGCATGCGTGTGCGCATGCGCAGTTCTCGCAAGATGTTTGTCCGACTTAGGGGGCTTGAAAGAGAGAGACGGCGAGGAGGAGGGCAGCCCGGGGACACCGCAGTACAGGGAAGGGTATTTATTTCTTTTTAAATTATTTGTTAAATATTTTTTATTAGGGGGTGGAGGCGGGAGCCTATTTAGCAGGGGGGGCTGGCTAACTCCGCTCCGCTGCGGAGTCAGAGTTTTGCCCTATACTCTGCGTTCTCAGGGGAGCGACGAGTGGGCAAATCTCCGCACACTCCGCTGGCGGAGCAGAGATCTCTGCCCACCCTTAACTGTGACAGTAAATGGATCTAAGACTTAAACATCACCATCTCTGAATTACTTTCTGGCAAAAATCCGGCCATTTTCAATCCTAAAAATGTATTTACCCTTGTGAATCAGGATCTGTGTGTCCAGGTGGGTGTGATGACTGACAGTTATTGATTGTTAGATGTATAGCAGTAGACCTGTCCATTGAAGACATTTTTTAATATTAAAACTAGCAAATTGTTAACATGAAGAAACATGCAACAGATGTAAATATCAGAGTACCTGTATTTTTCCTTCAGCTTTGCCTGTGCAAAGTCACTGAATTGCAAATGATTTGCATGTGTAGCGTTGGGTATTTTGTCTCATTTAAATACATGGAAAGAATGCTTCCTTGCTAACTCCTGCCTTTCAAAGGCAACCCCTGAATTTTTTTTATTTTAATGTAGTTGCTACATAATTTATGCATTACAAAATCTGTGAAATGTACGTGTATGTTTAAAGGTGTGGATAGAGTGAGAAACTAATTGAGAATGTTGGTGAATACGCAAAGGTTGTGTTGATCACTTCTTAGGGAGGGTCCGCTATTCCTTATTGATGGAACACTTATGCATGCAGACACATCTGCATAGTTTGTGACTCCTCCTGATACAATACTGGTTTTGTGATTCTCTAGTATCACACTCTTTCAAGGTATACGCTTGACTTACACACAGAGAGCGTTAAGTGAATCTAGCGCTTAATATCCGTATCTCCATGGATTCTTTGATCCTGTTTGCATATATCACTATGAATGAATTAGGGCCTCACCGACGGCTCCTGTTACTCCATCGCTAACCAGACTGAACATATGCTTGTATATTGATGAAGACTCAGCATCTTATGCATACCTTCAATCATAAGAATCGCAAGAGAATTCAAATGTGCTCCACAGTGTGTCCTATTATCTGTGGCCTTGTTCCAGAACATCTGGCTCCAGATCCCAGCACAGATGTAGCCTTTGTTCAAATGTTTTACTTTATCTTCTCCCTCAAACCAATGACGTCATAACTTTGCAAATAAGCAAGTGCCCTGACAGGCAAGATTGTTGTTAAGCAACAGCACACAAAGATGTTTCTTCGTGTGAGTGATGGACTCGTCAAACCTGTCTACATGACAGATGTAATAAAGAGAGTGATCGTAGGAGCAACTCAGAAATGAGGAAAATGCATTTTATAAACTATCTGAAAATATGCTCTATAAAGAAGGAGTTCTGAATCTGGTGTAATGTAATTATGTGGAGCTGTGCAGACCTGAAACTAGGCTGTAACTACAGGGCCGTGAGACTGGAAGGTTTTAGTTCACATGACCTGCTGCCTAATCAATTTTATGTAGTATTTTTAAAGCTGAAACTGCTGATGCCTCTTCAGGTCATGGTCCTATTCTCATGTGGTGCATGCCTACTTTCTCCAGGCTGCCGCCCTTTTGACTTTGATGCCTCATTCAGTCTCTTCTTTTTTTTGTCAGCACTCCCCGTAACAATAACTCTATTTAATGACCTTTATAGAATTATATTACTGTGTAACATTAGATATCTTTAGCTACTCACAAGATCATGGGCAGCACAGGAGCATCTGTGAAGAGGCAGATGTATCCATAACCTTGAAGTCCCCATGATGTATCCTTTGCATATCTATAGTCTGCTCCATGTCAAGTGTATATTTAATATTCCGTGCTGTGTGTAAAGATGCTGAAGCTTATATTGTGTATTACATGCGTGTGCTTCTATTCACATAATAATAGTGCTATTCCATATTCGAGATTTGACAATTGGTCACTCTGGCCTGAGAGACCCTTTAAATGGACCCCAGCCAATGAGCCCCCAAGATATATTCATGCAGTTACTACTGCTTATTCAGGAAGTTTTAGTGGTGTCTTATTTCCTTCAATTTTACACACTACACACCCATTTTGGATCACACCAGTATGTAAACAAGCATTTACAATGCAATAGGTCCCGCATTTATGAGAGTTTGAGCTATTGGCATTGTAAATGGCAATACCTTCTATTTATGTGTCGTTAACAAATAAATAAAAAACATTGTCATTTATAATGCAAACACAAGGAGATGATGGACGGAGCGCCAAAACTTTTCAGACATTCACCCCCAGTCAAAGATCTGTGTTGAATCCATCATTGTTCTCTAGCTCACTTCGCCACCTCAGTTCAGTCCCAGCTATATGCAAATCAGTCTTTACAATGCCAATAGCTTAAACTCTCGCAAATGCGATACCTATTGCATTGCAAAAGTGTGCTATAGAAATGAAATAAAGTGTTAGAAGAGAGGTGTCCTGCCTACAATAGCAGGCAGGACAACGCTATTAGAGAAAATAGTGCTCTGGGGATGTCATTAAAGCCTTCCGAACAACAATACATGTGACATGGGGTGTCACCATGGGAGGTTACAAAATGAGACAAGGAGCAACTACTAAGCCTTTTGACCAATGAACAGCCACAGTTTAGAGTGCACAGTGACACAAGCCAATGAAAAATGTGTGCGGCGAGTGGGCGGAGCTTCAAGTCCCAACCTCAATACAGCATGCCTCGCAGAGAATGCGCTGCCCAGGCTCGACCTAAAAAGTTGCAAAGTGTAACGTCGTAAAAAAAGAAATTTCGTAAATGGCATGGTGATTGGTAATCCATGCAAACTACAACCACGAAAAGCAAAATTATTCATGAAACAGACCGAAACTACAGGTCTGTGAAATATTTCGTACAAAGGGAAATTTTTGTGAAATTCGCAGCAAATCCGTTGTACTAAACTCCTTTGAGGGGGTTTGGGCAGGGTGCCGTGCTCAGTACAGATGTTAACCCGCAAATCATCTCAAATTTATGAAAAATAATAATAAAGGCTTTGGGGCGCTTGGGAATAACCCGCCTTCAGTAAAGCACTTCCGGGTTCAGGGTTGGCCCTTGCTGTACAAAGCGCTTGTTTTAGAAATGTCAAAAACACAACAAATTTCTCTGATCTTTGCATGGGCATGCATGCACCAATAACACATGATGGAATGTACCAAAACTTGTAAACTTTTTTTTAATTAGAATTCCAGTTACTGTGGGCTAAGCACGGAGAAACAAGATTACAATATAATGGTAAAATGCATCTCTACTGAAGGCTCCGAAATTAGCTTTGGAGCGGAATCCAGATTACTTCAGAGCAAGGCAATGGTCTTCAATTATTTTAATGCTGCGCCACTTCTAGTGCAAATTTAAAAAAAAAAAAATATATATATATATATATATATATATATATATATATTACCTAATGGCGATAGCCAGTAGGTATATATAGTTAGGACCTAGTTACCATAGGAAATGCCGAACATTCTATTGGGAATAACTTTGGCACCAATTGAGGGATCTGCCTGTAATTATCCTTAAATTTGCCTTGCTGCGCTCCGCTCCTTCTCTGAAAGTTTCGGGGGGATTCGCCAAGCGGGGGCCGAGAAAAAAGGGGGGTTCCAAAACGTGTTTTACCCATGTTAATTTCCATAGGGACATTCTGACAAGGCTACAGCTCGAACGGCTGAACGGAATTACACCAGATTTGGCAAAATGGAAGGGAAATTTTTTGGGGGAGGGACTGGGGGGTCCTTGTGGGACCTCCTGAGCAGGCCTAGGGGGTCATGGTGCTTCTATCCTGCCCCCTTTGCGTGTTTTGCACCTTTGTTTCACTGCTTTCTTGTGCCTTGGTTCTACCGAGTCACAAGATGGCTGCCAACACTTCCTGGTTTGGAGTGTTGACAGGCAGTGGCAGCCAATCAACATGCCTTTCACAGGAAAGCAGCATGCTCATTGGCTGTCAACACTTCTAACCAGGAAGTGTTGGCATTCATCTTGTGCTAGGTAGACCGAGGCACAAAAGAAGCAGAAAAACAAACGTGTAGAACACAAAAAGGGGGCAGGGTAGAAACACCCTGACCCCCTAGGGCTGCTCAGGTGGTCCCAGAAGGATATTTACATATTTAAACGTTATCCGCTAATAGAATTAGCATTTAGAAAACCTTTGAAATTTATTGAAAAAACTATAGGTTTCACCCCTGATATAGTTAGGAATTAGCATTTAAAAAGTGGTCCCAGAAGGATATTAACATATTTAAACGTTATCCGCTAATAGAATTAGCATTTAAAAAAACCTTGCAAATTCACTTAAAAAAACATAGGTTTAAGGTCATATATAGTTAGGAGTTAGCATTTAAAAAACCTTTGAAATTCACTGAAAAAAACATAGGTTTCAGGCCTTATATAGTTAGGAATTAGCATTTTAAAAACCATTGAAATTGCTCCTATATAGTTAGTTGTACTAACTATATTTCGCGCACCCGCAATCCACTGCTGATGATGTCACATATTACATCATTCATGACATGGTCAGTGACATCACTTTTTGAAGGGGAGCCCAAAATATATATATATCTTGGGCTCCCCTTAAAAAAAAAATCACAATCATTTGATTAAACGGGCAATGTTTTAATATGCCTAGACCTATTTTAAAACTGCAGACAAATGCATGATTGCCAAACATAGTATTCTGGTTATGCAGGCCTTACTAACCTGTACTAGTATCCACAGTGTGATCAATAGAAATGGGGGTGGGGTGTTTTGAAGAATATTTGGAGTCCTTTCCCTTTTGATACCGTTTTCCGGGTAATAAATGATAAAAGATGTTAGTGATGGACCATTACAGAGCGTCTTTCTTCTGCTCATTTTATTCAGCTGAAAACAAAGCGCTATCAGCATAATGCTTATTTTGGCTAGACCCTGGCACTCCCCCCCCCGTCTCAGCCCCCTGCCCCCCCTCCTCTCCATCACTTGAGGACCAGCCCCAAGTTTGAAGACCCCCGAGTAAGGTAAACTGGAGCTGTGACCTTCGTGTGCAGGTTGCTTAAAGGAGGAAGACACCTTCCCAAGAGAACAACCCCTGAAGTGGCTTCTGAGCGCTAGCCTGGACTGGCCAAACTAGCGTGGCTGTGGGAATTTGTGCCTGTGGAGTCTTCACTCTGAAATCTTGTTTTGGGGGAAGATTAGAAAAAGGAAAAAAAAGACGTACGTTTTATAATAATGCACTGAAAGGCAAATGATTATTTACTCTCTTTCTTGTTTTCGACTGTAGTTTCTAAAGGACAGCGCGCACAAAGGCCCAGCTTCACGCGCTTTTCCAATTCACACAAAGAGCCTGACCCTACAGAAAGCAATACAAAAGGAAATGATGGACGGAGCGGTTGAGCAAATCAAACACACACCCCCAGTCAACAGATCTGGGTTTAATCCATCACCATTCTTTAGCTCACTCAGCCACCCCAGTTCAGACATGGCCATATGCAAATTAGTCTGACCCTGTGCCTCATGGGAATGTCTGAACTGGGGTGGTGTGTAGTGCAAAAAAACGATGGATTTAGGCCCAGATCTCTGTACTGGGGTGAATGTATGACATTGTTCTGCATTCTGTCCATCACCTGTGGTTTTTGCATTTGACCCTATAGAAAAACAGAAACTGTGCTGAAAGAGCGCTATTCACAAAAGGCAATAAAGTCCCCGAAGCGCGTGCACGAGCGCTAGCACGTGGTGAAAACCCCGCCCACCTGAGTCGGGTAGAAATAACGCAGCGCTTCGGGACTTCGCTCAGGGAGCATTATAAATGATTCATTCATGTTACACTCAGTTAGGGGTCAGCGAAATATTCATAATTCGCTTTGTTGTAATTACATACATGTTTTACAAAAAAAAAATACATGTGATATGCAAATCTTTCTTTTGCGCTATATTTGAATGCAAAATGCGTCCTCGCGGCAATTTTTGGCATGAAGACACACTCCGCAAAAGCACAGCAGAAAACAATCACTCGATTTCTTTTGTTCAGGGTAAATTTTATCACAAATAACGCTTATTTATAAAAAAATTCGCAATTATGTAATTTTGGGATATTCCCGCAGTTAGTGTAACACAAAATTACCAAAATGATGGTGGCTTAATTTAAATTCCACCCGGGACTATATTTTTATAAATAAATTATATATATCATTCTAGGTCTCCTCAGTTAATCACATCAAAAGGACATCTACTACACAAGAGCTTTATAACCTTGGCCCGCCATCAAAGGACTCCTAGACAGCTATCAAACAAAGCCAACATTAGGAAACAGATTAAAGGAAAGTCTAGAAAAAAGAAACTGGGTCCTGACTTTTCCCTTTAACGTACACAGAGGCGGAGGACGTACTAAACAGGAGAAAGCAACAAGGTAAAAAACAATCGAAAATAACTGCAAAACAACTTAAAATGCAACAAAGATTGCCCGAAATACCCATCACATGGACAAGCCATTGTAGAGCTGCCAAAGGAATGTTTCACTCTCCCAAAACACAAAAGATACCACACCATACCTGCTCGAAAACGAAACGGGGTTGACCTTTACCTCCGTGTCAGATCTAGGGTTAAACAACACCCAGAGTCCCCTAGTGGAGTTTTTGACAGATTTGTATGTAGTTTCTGGGTCTGACTTAATTCTAAACAAGCGCACACCGCCGCATGCGTTCACAGCGCTTGTCTGCTGGCTAGTGCACAGGTCCTGTGCTAACGTGAGAGAAGCTGACGCCGGCGCCGTACGCGCTCACAGCGCTTGTCGGCGCGCGGCCAGCTCCTGTCGCCTTTTTTACACCCCACCCCAACAGGAATCGCCAGCTAGCAGCGCTTTGCGCTGCAACGCTAGCTCGACCTAAACCAATAAGCAGCTCCAAATTTCACCCCGGAGTTCCCTAGGAGACTAGAGGGAGTCTACTCTGGATACAGGGGGCTACAAAAAACGACAAGCTACATTCAGGGATTGCACTCTGGACTTCCATTGCAGTCCTGAATAGGTAAGATCTAAGTATCGTCAGGTAAGTACTTGGGGGGGAGGGGTGTGTGTGCCTGCATGTGTGTGCATGCGTGTGTGTGTGTGTGTGCATTTGTGAGTGTGGCTGTGTGTGTGCGCGCATGATTGAGAGAGGCGAGAGGCTGACGATGTGAATGTGGGACAGAGATGCGGGCTGGACGTGCGCGTCCACAGACCAGAATCGCTGCGCGTGCCCCGGTCTGTCTTGAGAGGCATCTCCACGACAATAGGTCTCGAGAGCGAGACCTAAAAAGATGTTATTCTGTTAGTCAGTTCCACTAATATTTGCATGTAGTCGTAAAGATGATAACATCTAACATCATGGAATACTGGTGTCCTTGCTGTCATGACATCAACATTCGAGCCTTGAATGAGAATCAAATGTGTGCTGTTATTCATTATATGTATTGTGTTATCCTCTGCCTCCGTCTTTCTTATTTCCCCATCCTTTTCTCCTCATAAGTATGCCCCTTCACACGTCTGTGTGCTGGACATCCCATCTCCTTGTGTTTGCTTTGTTCGCCCTAAGTTGGCAGGGTATGCCCAGACGTAGGTCCCTTGCTGACTTTGCCTCTGGATTCAAGCTAGCCTGGCTGATATGGGGTTACCTTGAAATCGGCCCTAGGATGTTTGTTTCCGGTCCAGGGTAGACCTGGCTTGGCAGTTCAGGCTGGACTGTTCCCATAAGGAATAGGGTCAAGACTGATTTGTGTATGTCTGGGTATGAACTGGGGTGGTGAAGTGTGCTAAAGAACGATGATGGCTTCAACCCAGATCTGTGACTGGGGGTGAGTGTCTTAAAAGTTTCAGCACTCCATCCATCATCTCCTTGCATTTGTTGCGATTTTTAAATAGTATACCAAAAATAGGTATACTGTGCAAAGAGTCCGGGTATTCCCTCATGAGTGGACAGGGGCTTGCTCTAGCAATCCCAAGGTGCTCCCTTAGGGGGTAGTGTGGTTGAGCCGCCTTAGGTTATCAGAGAGGAATGTTTGACATATGCAATACACACACAGTCAATAAACGATGCACATGACTCAATAAGGAGATCCACCCCAATATATCTTTATATAACTTTCAGAACCAAGATCATCAAAATCAGCACGTTATGATTAATGCATTGTTACAGTTTTTAAAAATGGACACAGTGCAATTTTCTGAAGTGGTAATGTTATCCTAGGGAGGAAAGACATACTTCATACAGGCAGTTCACAGAAACTTATGGGACCAATCTCCTGGACTTCAGGTAATTATGGGTCAAAGACCAAGGCAGCACCAACCAGTCACCTTGGACGGCACTAGGCGGCTGGGTGCAGAGGTGCTTTTCAGCGTCTGATGATTTTCGGCACTCTAGACACTCATGGTCGGGGGGCTGCAGGCAGCGTCAAGGAGTTTCCTCCTGCAAACCCCAGGTGGGCTTCTTCTCTGGAGAGCTAGCAGACCACGCTGGCACTGCTGGCCCACTTCAACTCATTCTTGATGCAGTATTACTGGCCTGTGTCAGGTTTACGCAGTCCTGGATACCTCACAATTCTTTTCTTGGTGCTGCTCTACAGGAGTTACTGGGTCTTTGTAGATGTGCTGGCAGTCCTCCCAGGCTCTTGAAGGCAGAGTAGCTTTCAAGGCAAGTCGATGTTGGTGCAATTGTTGAGACTAGGCGAACAGGCCAGCAGGATTAGCACCAAGTCAGTTGCTTCTTTCTCAATTTGTGCTTTTCTCTGCTCTTTAGTCCTCCTTTTTCTTCTTTTGGGTCGGCAGGATCTGATTTCCTGGCACCAGAGGCTCCCCTAAATGCAGATCTAGGGGCATTAGGGGAGTGTAGGGTAGTAGCTAATGGGCTACTTATCTCTGGGATCATTACACCTCCTATATGACCGCTTCCTGTGGGAAGTGGGCATAACCCTGCCACAGAGCTCCAAAGTTTCCCATCACAAAAATGGCAGAATCTGAAATTTCAGATTTATCTTCAGGTAGCCCACCTTAGGTGTGGAGTGATCCCGAAGGAGAAAATGCCTTTCTGACTACTAATTTAATGTTCCCACCTGTCCAGGTGTCAAATGGGACCTGAACAGGAGGGTAAGCATCCTCTCCTGTGAGGGTTGCCGGATTTGCATACCAAAGGCGGTAAGCTCTTTGAAGCCCCCTGCCTTGGAATGCTAATTCACAGGTCATTCTGTGGAAGGGGGTGGAAACACCCTCTGCTCGAGCAGATTTTTGTTTCTGATGTCCTGAAAGCAAAGGCCCTCACTCTTGGGGGTCAGAAACATGTCTGCGGTGGCAGGCTGGTTAGGACAAGTCAGGCAGCACACAAGAAGGTGGTAGGTCTTCAGGGGGCACCTCTAAGGTGCCCTCTGGGTGCATGTATTATTAAATCCATCATGGAATCAGTGTGGGCTTATTACTACCCAGTGTTTTATACCAAACATCTTTGGTTTCGTTGAAGCTATCAGGTAGCTTTGAAACTCATGTTTGACCAGTGCCCAGCACATGTACTTAAAGTGGCTTCCCTGATCACTTGTCCTGGCAGCAATTGTATTGACCAGCACAAGGAGATATCTGCTTATGCAGATATGTCCACACATGCATTATAGTGCACCCTGCCTTAGGGCTGTAAGGCCTGCTGTAGGGGTGACATAGCTATACTGCATGCAGTGTCTCCTGGCATGACACACAGGAGATGTGCCATGTTGTGTTATCACTTTTCTCTGCACCAGGACACCCAGCCTGCGATGGCAGTTTTCATGAGTTTGGTGAGGGGTCCCTTAGGATGGAACAATTCATGCTGAAGCCATTAAGGACCCTCTTTAGCTTCCTTGCCCTAGGTACCACAGATACCATTTACTAGGGACTTACAGGGAACGCTAAAGGTATTGCCATTTGGGAAAACAATTGTACATTTTTGGTAAAGATATCTGGCACTGGGGACCTAGTTACCATGAGCCCAGTGCACTTCCAGTCAAAATTGCATCAAATACTGGTAAAAAGTGGGGGTGACCATGTCAAAAAAGAGAACTTTTCTAAAGTTACTCATAACATCTTTTACTCATAACATACTTTGGCCTTTTTCTGCTTGAGAGGGATGCCTTTTGACCTGGCTTTCGCTGTTCATTTTCAGAGGGTAATGTTCTAGAATTCTAAAGATTAGTATTCAAGATTGTTCAAGATGATATGCTGATCTTTTCTAAAAACAAAGAAGATCTTGATGTCCCTAAAGATCTATGCTTCAGACTGCAAAGTAAGGGTTTGGATTTGAGTGTCGACAAGTGTTTCTTGTTCAAAAGTAAAGCAAAATATTTAGGGCAATTAGGGCCAGATGTACGATGATTTTTGCATGCCCAAAAGGGTTTGGGAACCCATATATGTACCATACCAAAATAGTAAGTCGCAATTTATTTGTGACTCACTATTTTGGAATTGCGAGTCGCTATTAGGAAGCGGCCTTCCCTTCATAATAGCGAGCGCAACCCCATGTACAAATGCTTTGCGACTACAATTGCGGTCGTAAAACACTGACAAATTACCACCCTTTTCAAGCTGGTGGTAATGCCGATTTGGGGTTGCAAATCGTCAGGGGAAAATATTTGTTAAGGGTAGGCAGCGGTCCCAGGGACCACTACCAGCCCTTCAAAAATTAATCAAAAACGTTTCATTTTTCAAAAGAAAATGCATCCCGTTTTCCTTTAAAGAAAATGGGCTGCAAAAAAAACTGCTTTGTTTAAAAGCAGTCCCAATCATGGTGGTCTGCTGAGCCCAGCAGGCCACCATTCCTGGGAGGGCCTGCCATTCCCAATGGGGTCGCAAATTGCGAGAGGAATCGCTAACAGTGTGTTACACACTGTTGTACATCCAAAATAGCGCCTCGCAAATTGCAAGTCGCAAAAGAGTCGCAATTTGTGAGGTGCTATTTTGGGCATCGTACATCTGGGCCTTGATCTTTAATGAGGGACTTATAACCAAGATAGATGTTGTATGAGTCTTAAAGAGTGCATCCCCCTACCCCCCGATTCCAACGAAAAGCTTATTTTTACAGAATTTATGCCACTTCTGGCACAGTTTCTGTATAAGGGCCACAAGTTTACACAGGGAGAGCAACAACTAAAATACTTTGATTCATTAAATGTTGCAGTTGCCAGTACTCTTACCCTTAAGCCATACAACTGTGGCAAAGCATGTGTTTTCACTGTAGGTGGAATTGCCTATAGTTTAGGGGCTGTGTTAAACCAGAGTTCTATCAACACACACATACATGTACACTCTTGTTCACCGACATAATTATATGCAGCACATACACATCCATTCAAAGCATCCACGCACATAAACACAAACATTCATACATACACAAACGCATGCACCCAACATTACAAAAAAAATAAACTTAAGAGGCTGCATCTTGGTTTGTAGGAGGGAAACCTCAGTGGTTCCTTGAAGATTGGAACTGCTGCTTCATCTCATCGACTGACCTTCAGCCAATGCCAGTGGCCCCTTACTCGTCACAAAGTGGGATATGATCAGTAAGAGTTGCTGACCCTACCCTACTCTTTGGTGAGCATCACTGATGGGCACTCGGCTCTCGGCACTTCGGGGCTTAAAACTGAAGCACACAGGCCAAGTCTATCAGTAATGCTCCCCCTCATCATGATTCATGAAATCATTAGCCGGCAAATTTTAGCGCAGGTATCCAGGACCCTGCTCCTTTAGGGCATGTACAGCGCCTGAATGTCTGCCCCGAAGATAAAGAGTGTCTGTCAGGATGACCTTCGCTCAGCCTGACAGGCATTCGTCATGTGTTGGGAAAAAGGTAAAGGGGCAAGGTTCCTCAACCCTTAACAACAGGCTGCTGCTGTATGTTATATTCATTACAGCATATTGTGTAGTTGTTATTTGATGCCCTTTTGCATTCTTCTCCATCTCTGTAGTTCTCCAGTCCTCTTCTCCTCCTTTGCATGCTCCTTTAGAACTTTGTAGAGTGAACATTCCATGGTTCAGTTAGTGAAACTTGCAAGTGGGCCAGTCATACTTAAGGTGCTGCATTACTTAACTTGATAAACCTATTCTCCTATTCACTTTTTGTCCTTCATTAATACATTTACCCTTGAGCCAGTGATCCTACAAGCTTTTGGTGATGCACCTGTGCACCAGTGAGAGGTACTGAGAGGGCTGTGGCAGCATTCTCAGCAGCCCCTGATGTAATTCATGTTTTTATCTCTACTGATGAGGGATAAAATCCAGAAACACGTGTCTAGAGATTTACAGCACTATCTGCACCAACTCTGGTGAAAAACTACAGCTAATATTCAAGTTAGAGCAAACATTGTACTGCATTTACCATAATGCTAAGGGGCTGAACTGTGCTGTGATGTGATTCAGTGTGCTACCATCCCTCTTCTGTTACTACACGTTCTTTCTGTTTGCTCACCCTTCTTGATGAACAGGAGTAGGCAGTGGCAAAAAAGTTATTGTTGTTTCTTCACTAGCTCCAAGTATCCTCTGAAGAGCAGGCATGTAAGTGTGCTTCAAAGCGTGTGTCTTGTTTTGACAATCTAATTTGTGTGTTTTTTGTGTGTGTATGAGATAGAGTGTGTTTGCAGGATTGTGTGAGGGTCTGTACATTTGTAAATGTATGACTAGGTTCATGAGTATGTGTGAATACATATGTTGGTATGTGGTATTTGCATAATGCAAACTTAGTCTGAAGGCAGCTGAGTACTATACAGAGTCAAAGGCAATAGCAAAATAGAGCTAACTAGCTATTGGAGTGGAAGCTGGGTTCTGACAGTGGTATGTCTTCAGGTCTTTATTTAAATAGTACATAATTGGGGCAGTCCAATTTGATATACTGATCTAATTGTAGATCCTGTGTGCATTGATGAAGGAGGTATGTTGCCCTATATTTACATTTTACACCATTTCATCTGCATTCGGATGGTGTCCTGACAGAGAATGTGTCAAGAGCCACCAGATGTGGTATGCCGGTCATCCAGATAAGCATATTTACTTGTGATTTATTTATTGGTGAGTTAGCTAATATTCAAGATGGTGCAGGGTGGCAAGGGGAGCCAGTGGAGTTTCATCAGGGTGGAGGTTATGTGGTCATATTTTTTCACGTCCTTGTGAGGCATCCTGCAACTTGCCTGGTGTCTTAAAGAGGGGATAGTGTGGAGTAGAAGAGTCCCTGGAGCATGGTGTAACCACAATCCCGATTCAAGAGCACAAGAAATGGAACAGCAGTTCTAAAGTCACTTTCTGGGAGGAACCGTTTAACTTATTTTAGTGGAGAGAGTTGGTACAAGAACATCTTAGTTTTCTTTGTGATGTTGTTTCTTGCAGATGATGTCATTAGTCAATGGAAATAGCATTGGATAAAAGTTCGGGTTCAAATCTTTCCAAATTCATGTTGTTGGCCAGCTTTGGACTTGTTTATTTTCGTTCTTGGTCAGGAGCACAAATTCTTTTTTAGTGGGATAGAGCTTCACATAGGTTCTTGGAATGCAGGTCTGAATGAGATGCAATCAGTTATTGAGGAGTGGGGTGTCCAGAGAGGAGCAGTCTTTCAAGTAGAACTGTGAGTCATCAATGTTTTGGTGAATTCTGATAACCCAAGGCCCAAGAGGCTCCAAATACAAGTTGAGGATGATGTGAGACAAGATACAACTGTGCATGTGGGATCTGGAGGTGCCCTGATAAATGAACTGATGTTGATTCAACTGGCAAGAGAATAACCAGTGAAGTGGTTTATCTTGCATTAACAACGCAAGATAAACCACACGTGCCGTTTCAGTGCAAGTGTTACCATGCTTGCCTTTACCAACTACATGCTTTTACCATGCATATGCCTTTACCATGCATATTCCTTTACAAACATTTCCATTGTAAATGCTATGAATGCATCTACGTAGTAAAGACAGTCAGCATTCTAGCATAGGAACTAGTGGGAGGGGGTGGGAGGTGTTGGAGACTTCCTGCTGGCAAAAATGGAAGGAACGGCAGCTTGGGGAGTAGTTTTTAGGATTTTTAGGTTGGACTGTGGTCAGGATATTTTACAGGCTGGGGATGGGTTTTTGAGCTCAGGGCTTGAGGTCGGGGCATTTTTCAGGGCTGGGGGCTGGGTTTTAATCTCTGGACAGGAGGTTGGAGTCGTTTATAGGGATGGGATCAGGGTAACTTTTAGGGCTTGGGCTAGGAATTAGGGCTCAGGGCAAGAGTCAAAATAGTTTTTAGGCCTGGGGGCATTTTTAAGGCTCAGGTTGGGGGGCTGTTGTGTTTTTTGGGCACGGGTGGGTTGTTTTTAGGGCTGGGGGACAGTTGTAGGGCTCTGGGTGGGGGTCTTGGGGTGTTGGAGTGGTGTGGCTCACTGGTTAGAGGCGGCAGACCCGGAAGCAGAGAACGGCCCGGGACCAGGGTTCAATTCCCGATGCGGCAAGGTCGTGGACCAGGGTCAGCGGACTCGACAATTCTCACCTCGGTGCCTACTCTAACCAGGGATCACACTCGGCAACTCTGGGCATTAGCTTGCCTCATCTCTACAACGGCCCCCTACATTCGCCGGAGATGCCTGGTTTCACCTTGGAGATACCCAGTAGGGACCATCTCACTGGGATAGCCAGGACCGGTTCCCCATCGGTCTACAGCGCCACGACGCCTCAGGGCAGCAGTGCGCTTTACAAGACACATACATTTACATTTTAAGGGCTTGGTTTGGGTAGTTTTAAAGGCTGGGGCTTTTTAGGGCTCAGGCTGGGATAATTTACCTTTACCAATAATGCATTTGCAATGAAATTTGCTGTAAAGGCATGCATAGTAAAAGCATGGTTGGTAAAGACGCAGTCTTGGTTATGACCACCTTATTAAGGCATGCAAAATAATCGCATGCGTTTGTCCATCATGCAACCACCAGTGACGTACATTGCCACTGCAATTTGGGACTTGAGTATGTTGATGATGGTAGGATGATTGGCAGTATTCAAGGCAGTTGGGAATACAGCGATATTCAGATGGAAGAATCATTTTTATCTGTGGTCAGCAGGACATCATCTATGGTGTATTCTTTCCCCATGCTACAGCATGAGCTGAAGACATATTGACAGTCGTTCATGAGTTAGTTGAGGCTGAGCTGATCTTTAAGTAGGTCTTATTCAGCTTTTTCGATGATGGTATTGAAGAAGGGTATATGTAACTGAGCATCAGTAGTTGGTGAAGCCATATGGGTCTACTGTTGGTTTTGTCATGAGAGGGAGGATCTGGTTTGTCTTGAGAGCTCTGGGGAATATGCCTTTAGTAAGGAAGGCTTCGACAATAGTGATTAGGGATGCAAGACATTATCTGGAAAAAGTTTTGATGAAAGAAGAAGGTATGGTGTCATCTTTATTCTGATTAAGTTTAGAATGTTGGCACGGTTTACAGATACCGGGTTTTGACATATGACTATTATGGCATGCTGCACAGAAGGATTGGTATCAGAGTATGTGCAGGCCTAGTATTATCAATCTGCAGCCTAATACTACATTTTTGTCAGAGGAAGAGTTTGGTGGTGTTGAATTATCCGTGAAGTGTGGGATAAAAAGGTGCACGTACAATAAAGAAAATGTGTGTTTGTATGTTTAGGAATGTAAGTCTGTTTTTGTGTAGATATCTATACTTATGAGTGTTCGTGTAAGTGTGAGTATATGTGAATGTGTTTTTTTTTGGTTTTTTTGTTAGTTCCTTGTTCTATGCTATTCTGTCATAATACTGTCTCCATGCAAGGGTGTTTGTTGTGACACTGAATGCATTCTGCATGCTCTCTCTGGCCAAAGACTGTGTTTAGGAAGTTAGCCTCTGGAGGCAGCGTCTTAGTTAGGTCTGAAGTGGGAAAAAGAGCTATGTTTCTTACCAATAGAGTTTGAAAACTAGCAGACTTTGATGGTGTCTCTTTGTATAGGTATACAGAATGAGTGTGCTTTAAACTATCTTATTATGCTGTGTGTATCTGAGGTAAATTATAATGCATGTTTTCATAAATGTCTGAGACACTATGTCACAGATTGCCACAAACAATGGAACCCAGTGACAATGACCTCCTGTGAAAGAAGTATTAATGATTGGGAATTCAATTATATTTGGCAAACATTGTTGTCGATCTATACAGGAGAGGAAGGAACTTATACAGTTATCCAAATAACAAAACCACTTAATTGACAGGAACATATCCAGTGGTAACTCCGAAGGCAGGAAATCATCTAACATACCACATGTTATTAAATACACCAGTCCTAAAGAAGTATATGAGGCTGTCACTGCAGAGATAAATTAATTAAGGGCCTGACCAAGAGTTTGGTGAATGGGATACTCTGTGACAAATGTGACCGATACCATGTCTGCTGTATTCAAATGCTATACGCTATAACACATTTGTACTATGGTGGACGGGGGGCTCTCGATTTGTGGTGCTGTGTTGCACTACGCAGATGCCACAGTTTACCGCTGTGTTTCTGCACAACACTTCATGAATAATTTGCAGCATATTAAATCGAAGCATTCTCTGTCTTCCTTCCCGCTCAATTTGGTAATCAGTCTCGTTCGTTAATGAGCTTGTATTTATAATAAAGCCCCCTTCTGAACACTTTATATTTTTATGCAAACATAACGAAAATTAGTTCAGCTAGGGGCTTGTGAAAGTAACTGCCAAAAAGAAATCACTGCTGCCTCGAGATGCTCGTGCAGTTGAGCGTCACAATGCTATCTGGAACAAACTGTTTCAGACCCTGGGAAATACCAAATGGTGGTTCACCCATGCGGGCATTTGGGCGCTTCAACCCCATCATTCCAACGGTTTTAATTGGTGCTTTAGTGCCTCATAAAGACAATGTTACAAAGCTCCTGACCCTGGAGCTACTGTGAAAATCTGCATCTCCGCTTGGCCGGCAGTCTCTTGGAGGTGGACCTGCCAAGCAGGGCTTGAGCTTAGACTGGATATCCTGCTGAAGAGCGGCCCTTGCCCCAGATGACTGCCCGTTAACTCCCTAGTGCAGTTTTTGAAATACCAAAACTGGTAAACACAGGACAGCTGAGCAAATATATAAAAATCTGTTTCCTGATGTATCTAAAAGAACATTCCAATGGATACCTCCTGATGCCAGCTGCTCTTCACATGTGTCTTGTGACGACCTGTAACTGAAATACCTTTCTGTGGTATATTTTAGCTCCGCTTTCTTTTGCTATATAATTGCCTTCATTGAGATGCTGAGCCACTCTTGAAATTGGTCTGTGCTAGTTAAGTCAGGGGAAGTCAGCAATAGTAACATACAAAGTATCATGCTTTTTTTAAAATCTAACATTGCACTTTTGTTTAGAAACGTTTTATGTTCATAGTGTGAGATGGATTACATACACTATTTGCTGCCCAGTCCCTCACTTTTCTTCAGCGACCATATAGAAAGCACCACAAATGAATTCAGCCATAAAGTATGCTAGGCAAAAACATCTGGTTTAATAGGACATAATATTGCATCACATGTAATAACATCAGGGACGGTATTACAGTAATAACTCCTCAGAGCAACCCTTCTGCCAGTTTCCAAAATGGCGGCTATATAATGTTGTGTTTTAGCCATCATATTTGTAATTTATTTTAATATTGTTTTTGTTTCAAGTTTTCTGTTGCTTCAAATTTGTAAACATGAGCGAAGTAGATGGTAGCAGAGGAACTTTATCTCCTGACAGAATGTTGCTAATTACAAAATCGAAGGACTCTTTCAACAAAGATAAAGATGTCATGTGCCAAATTAATCTGAAAGAGAAGCTACCATCAACTACAATAGGCAGAATAGAGTGTGAGATACTGCAGCAGAAATAAGGCAAGACGAAGTTCACAAAAGATTTAAACAGATGGGTAATATGTTATCAATGTAACAAGTGCTACAAGTCGTATACAATGGAAAAAAGCTTGGAAAAAACTGCCAAAAAACAGCAGAAACCAGTGACTAATAACAAGAATCCTAGTATTCTAAGAAAGCAACGGCAACCAAACACAATACCTATCTACTTAGAATATCAATAGCAAAATAACACAGTACAAAGTATGTGAATCTCAAAGGGCGAACATGTTTTTATCTGCAGCTTTTTTCCCAAGATGAGCTTTTCAGCAAAGTAGCTGATCTAAACGGCGAAAATGAATGTATTTGCAGCTGATTTGTATGCCCATCCAACCTGCATGCGTGCATACATTCGAAAATATGAATGTACAATAGGCTCCAAGCACAAATGTAACTACCAGTCTTCAGTTAAGTTGCACTATTTCAAAAAGCAAATCAAGTTTTAAAAGCCACTCTCAAGTGCTGGCTATGGGTTTACAACCAGCGAGACCAGAGAAATAATGGTCAAAATTGATGAAACTGTATTGATCCATAATAATCAAATTAAGATTTTTCTGATGAGAATGCGCAATGACAGAACTTGTTTTTGTCAGTCTAACAAAAATAATGAGGCACTTATGGCATTCTCAGCTGATTTGACTCCTGAAGTTCTTGCTGACAAAATAAGATCACAGGATGCAGCAAAATCAGCAGGAACCATTTTAAGAAATGTTCTTAAAGATTTAGATTTGAATGCCTGATGTTGTCTTACTATTTTTCAGATCATTGTTTAATATCAGCAAAGCAAAACTGTTACAAACTCAAGTTCTTGATTTTGGAACAGAAGCTGACAACATTGTTGATGGCTTTGAAGAAACAAGCGAAGAAGTGGAAGACAATCCCATGAACCGGCAGGCTTATGCAATGCTAATATATAGTCTTTTACAAATCATGTTTTACAAATTACATCAATGCAAAAAGAAAACTCTGCTACACATGACTGCCCACTCAATCTATGTCAAGTGCAAAAGTACTTGACAATGACTAGGATTGGTGTATGAACAAGTTAGGACCCAGTACGGAGCATGAACTTGATAGCAGCTCATGCTGTAAAACCTTGTGAATCCAAAAGTGCACCACTTCAAAGTCACTTTATCAGGAAAGGATTTGCAATAGCTGCTCTTGATCATGTTGGTTTTGAAGACAGCTCTTCTTTGTCTGGAACATTGAGAACACATGATACTGCCATGATGCTTTTTCAAGACTGTACCAATAAAGTAGTTGCTGGAAAACAAGCTGCGTCGGCTGTGGGCATAAACAAAGCTGCAAATGTATAACCCAATAGCCTTGCCAAAGCGTGCAAAATCACTACAAGCCATCAACATATCACAGTCTACCAGAACATTTTAAAGTGGCTGAGGCCATGGATCTTCTACCTGATGCTGCAGTCAGCAAAGCTGATTTAACCCAATTTATCATATTGCTTATTTGGTGCAGACTGAAGGATGAAGAAAAGCCAGTTCCTCCATGGGCTGGAATTCATGCTCTGATCTCCCAGAATACTGTCCCACTGGAGAAGGTTGGGCTATTACTAGTAGTACCAACTCCAGTCACCAACTACACAACAGTATGCACAGCTCTAAAGAAATTTTAAAATGTATGTGCTCTGCCTAAAGACCAACCTATCCTGCCGACTTTCTGAGATGAAGGTGTTTTCTATAGTATAGCTATAGGGTGCAGGAAGTAATCTCAGTGGATGTGGCATGTCTGTATTGAGCAGAACTCATTATGTTCATTCCTTAGAAGGAATGCTCATCCTATCTGAGGCTATTAAAACATTGTGTTGGAATGCTTACTGGAACAAGAATGACAAATTAGGTTTTGCATATCTTATCTCAGAAGTGAACAAGGCACAAAGTGCACTTCATTTAAAAGACATAATGCAAAGCTAGGTAATGTTCAATACACTTAGTTCAAAATCAGAAAACCTGGGGGCATTTTATCAACACCTAGCGATATTTATCGCTAAATAAGCTTAGAGACTTTTTTTTATCGCCGCGCATCGCCGGATTTTATTGCAGAGATAATGTGCTATTAGCAACGTTTATCTCCAAAGTGATAAAATATCCGGTGATAGCTGTGAAATGCGTGAATATCGCTGGAAATCCAGTGATATTCAGGCATTATTGCTAATAGGGACTTAGCCTGAATATCCACCTCCCATTGGATATACAGGCTAAGAACTGGTCTGAGCAGGCGTTAGTTTTCAGCGATATTCGCGCTTAGCGCGAATTTTCGTGTAGCTAGGCCTGCGTTGATAATAGGCGATAGGGATGTTAGTGACTGCTTTCAGTCGCTAGCAGGTTGGGTAAGCCCACTTTGCATGTCATTAGCACTAAATATCGCTGACATGCAAAGCGGGCCCCAAACCGCTCGCTATCGCCTTAAAGCTGTCGCTAACTGCTGTTAGCGACAGCTTGCTAATAGGGCAATAAAATTATCGCCGCTTTGCGGCCAAAAACGGCCGCAAAAGCGGCAATAAATTTCATATCGCCCACCTTAATAATATGCCCCCTAGTTTGTAGAGTTTGTCAATGAATGTGAAGACAAATCAGAACTTTGCAAGTACTGGGGAAATGTTTTACACATGATAGCTCTAGTGAAAAACTTGGCATTTCCTGATCGGGAAGGTGATTGTGAGCTGCCCATGTGGAGTCACTGATTACTGTGTTTCACAAATTCAATTGTATAAACTACCTGGGATATGGGTCCTGGTATTTGTAAATATTGAAGAAGCAAGAGGTAGGTGGAAAACCATACCTCCACAGAAAATTCATCCAAAGACATTTTGTGGTAAAAGGCAGAGAGTGAAGGTTCAATGCTGTGGGTCTAGATGGGAAACTGAAACAGACGATTCAGAGATCACAGAAAATCTCTAAAGGATTTGTTGGTCAGACATGTAAAAGTGAATATGTGGCTCAGTGGCAGCTAGCTCACAATGAAGTCCTTAATATTTGCAATCTTTTGAGAGAGTTAACAAATTCAAAATTGATGGTCCACCGTGAAACTATTCCTCATACTTGTGGGAAAGAGAGGGGAACATTTTAATATACATGTTAACAGACTTTTTTATTTCATGCTACAAAAAAGGGGGGTATGCCCAAATAATCCTCCTCTACCTGGGCATAGAACATCAAGGATGTGTTATAGAAAAGAAGCAGAGAGGGATCAATCAACTACTTTATTTCTGCACAAGGCACAGTTAATTTCCCTGTCAGTCATACATTTCTTACAGCTACCTACACATAATTTTATAAAATACACATGTCATAGGATGGTCGCATTTTGGGGCTTGGAGTCTCTTTGTGCCAACTTAAGCACCCACTCTTATCGCACTTGAACAACATAATCCCGGGCACCTGATATATACCTCTGTAAAAAAAAATCTTATCCAGAGATCTTCGTTTTTGATTTGTGTTTTTGGATCCTTAGAGAAGTAATTCCGCTTGTGTAGACATTGGTGATCCAGGCCACATTTTTTAATGACATTTTTAAATCTGGCAGTGTATTGTAGTGATGATGTAACATTTCAGGAACCATGAGACCTATATACTTCATTTTTGTGTCAAAACATGGGTTTTGGGGGTCAAGTAGTCTTATTGCGACAGAAAATAACTCCTCAGATAAACCCTTCTGCCGTTTTCCAAAATGGTGACTATAATATAGGAAGAGTAGACATATATACAAATGAAACAAATAATAATGGTTTTTATTATTTTTATGTATGCAACAATGTTTATGATCAAAATATGAAGAAAAAGTATGTTTACACCTGTTTTAGACACATCTTCATAGTTTGTGTTATTTATGTGTTTCGGCAATCGCTCTTGGTACATTTGCAGAATGTTGAACATTGTAGAAGAGCATATAGACAGGGACATATTTTTGTAGCACAGAATTTGCAAGTACATGTAGGTGTAAGCTCTGTGGGTTGAGGCTTTAGAAATTTGCAGGTTTTAGCACGTCATCAATATCTTCCCAATCAAATTCACATGGATCTTTCAATGCAAATACATGATCCAAAATATTTACACATCTTCTGAGCAAGTAGAACTCACTTTTAATGTGTCCATGCACAGAATATGACTTCGGTGGAAGGTCACAGCGTGATTGACCTCTTGAACCAACAGTACCAAAGATCGTCAAATGTGTGACAGTCAGCACTCGTTTTACACACATGCACAAGGTATTTTTCTATGTCTTTAAAGTCACATTCTTCTTCTGTCTCAGGGAATACTTTTAGAAACGTCACAGGTTCAGCAGTTAAAGCTTCAAGCTTTGTTCCAATTTTGCTCATTGTGTCATCATTGTATGAATATGTACCTTGATAGAACATTGGGCAGCCCCATGTCAAGTTTCTTGTACAGAATATGAAGAAGGAGTAAGTAGCTTTTCCCGCCTATTCCATAACATATCCATAACGCTGACAATCCTTGACTTATAAACATTGCAACAAATCTTAGTAGCACAATTATAACATCTGTGTCATTTGATGTACAGTGACTCGATTGGAAAAACATTTTGAACAGCCCACTCAACATGTGACACAACACAAAGGTCAGCTTCCTCCAGTTTACTGTTAAGTTCTTGAACAATATAGCCCATACCTTTGGAATATATCTCTGCAGGCACCAACTATTCATTGGCAATAATTGGAAATTCAGTGTTCATTGAAGCATCAGAAATGTTTTGGTGAGTTAATATCTCAAAGTTCATCTTGTCCGATGCTGATGACCAGAATTTATCAATATGCACAGGTTTAGGTTTTGAATTTTTGATGCAGTCAAGGTCAATTTTTCCACGTGTATATGTTTGTCTGATTCTCTCACATTCTTTGACAGATAGTTCAAGATAACTGTCAAAGATAATGTTCAGATCTTGCAAGGTGCACACTGACTTTTATATGTGTAGAACAGTCTGAACGACCTCCCCAAAGTTTTGCGTGGATGAAGTCTTGACCATTAGCAATTGTGACATATAGTCCACAACAACAGCAGTTTTCAATGTGGACACCTTTTTAAATTGAAATTCTTCAGGTGAAAGGTTTTTTTGAGCTCTTCTACAAGTTTGTGCTTCACTGGTTTGGTTGCAGCATCTTCTTTAAATGATGTGTTTATTGGATGAAGATCATTCGACAGAATGTCCTTGATAACTTCACCCCTTTGTTTTGCTACTTCCATCTCTCTATGTGCCTGCAAATGTTGTTTTTTTTGTAACCAGTTTTGTAGTGGCTCGTTGGACATAACTCTTAATATGGCAATAGAACAAACATATAGGATTCCCTGAGCACAAAAGTACACGTATCTGTGAGTTTTACAGATAATATCTATTCAAAAAAATCATTGTCCATATCTGTGCATCCAAATTTTGAAAAGTCCTTATTTTTATTTTCTCAGTCCAGATGATCACGAAGACTTGTGGATACAGCAGTACAGTCTTGGTACAGTACACAACAGCCAAACGCCAACATGTGTTTCGTCAAGGGACATCACCCAATGACTTCCTCAGGGCCTAAAACTGTTATCACTTTCAGTATCAAAACAGTCAGGTTGATATCAAGGACCTTTGTTATGTAATTCACCTTCAAATGATCTTTCAACTATTTCAATAATTACTGTCTTCCTTAGTATAGTTTTCAATAGGATCTGACACACGTTTTGCTGCGGGAACCCGAGATACTCTTGATGGTTCCAGAGAACGAAGGCTGATATTGCCTGTTCTTACATACCGAGAATACTATACTAAGGAAGACAGTAATTATTGAAATAGTTGAAAGATCATTTGAAGGTGAATTACATAACAAAGGTCCTTGATACCAACCTGACTGTTTTGAACTGAAAGTGATAACAGTTTTAGGCCCTGAGGAAGTCATTGGGTGATGTCCCTTGACGAAACACGTGTTGGCGTTTGGCTGTTGTGTACTGTACCAAGACTGTACTGCTGTATCCACAAGTCTTCGTGATCATCTGGACTGAGAAAATAAAAATAAGGACTTTTCATAATTTGGATGCACAGATATGTACAATGATTTTTTTGAATAGATATTATCTGTAAAACTCACAGATACGTGTACTTTTGTGCTCAGGGAATCCTATATGTTTGGTCTATTGTGACAACAATTACTTTGTAATTGCTGTCTTTTGACAGCGGTGGGTGGTAGCTGTCTTTGGTGCCCTTGATGCCACTTCAAAATAACCCTTCTCATATTATTGCTGCATGGGCTATGCGCTGGTAATACCTCACCACCTGCTCTTTTAGATTGTGTCTTAATATGGCAATTCAAGTGTGAAAGTTTAACTTTAGTGATTATGTCAAACAGCTTTTTCTCTTTCAATACAAATCTCTGCTGCTTCCGTACCACGTATAGTTTGGAATCATGTTCCAGGACATCTAGTGGACATTTCTTCCTATCATTATCCACATATTGTTTGGTCACGAAGTTGTGTAGTTGCAAATACTCAGTCATTTGAAAGTGGTTTCCTTGCTGCTGCATGAAATAAAGAAGGTGTTATAGAAAACAAGCAGGGAGGGATCAATCAACTATTTTATTTCTGCCCCAGGCACAATTAATTACCCTGTCATTCATACATTTCTTACAGCTACCTAAACATAATTTCATAAAATACACATGTCATAGGATGGTGCTAGATACAATTCTTTTTGTAATGTGCTTGAAATCAAATGTTGGGGATACAGGAAAGAGGGATTCTCAGATTTCCCCCAGGAGGGCTAAGGGCAGATCATTGTTCTCCCTGTCCCTTGGGTCTTCAATGAAAAAATGTCGGAGTATTTTGTAGCTAACTCACCAAATCCCAGAAAATCAAGGTCACTGAATTATGGTGCTGGAGTGCTACTAATTATCAAGCAATTCTTTTGAAATCTCAGTACATTCAAAGGGTGAAATGATCATTCCCAAGCAATGTGTTGGAGCAAAGGTGCTGCTGCTTGTTTGCCGTTTAGATTAAGATTAAACGCAAATGCTGTTCCAAGCGCATGATTTCCTCTTAAAAGTAAAACGTACTAATTACTGGTGCATATTCCACTGATGAAATGGATGTTAAACAATTTGAGTAACAGAAAAAATAATGAAAGGGGACCTAACTCCCACCTAGATACGCTCCTCACCTAAGAAACATGTTTATTACCCACCTCCACACTGGTCCTTGAAGTCCTCATCAATGCAGGCTACAGCTTTCAATGCCTAGACTGTGCAAACAAAATAGGAGATGAACTTGCAATTATCCACAACTCCTTTTGGCCTTGTATCCACAGATGCCATACAAACTATATAAAAGAAATCTCAGAACGTATCACTTTTGAATACCTTAACAACACACCCTCTCTATTCCATGGAGACTTTTACCGACCCAGCAACTTTTACTTAAAGACAATGAAGATGTCCCTTTGTACACTCCCAAGCACTCTGGCAGCATATCAGTGAACCAACCTACTTAAAGGCAATACATTTCATCTCATCAGCTTCACCGACAATCCTCCACTGGGTCCCAATACCCTCAGACTGGACAACCACTTTGCTATCCCCACCTTCATTCTTCACACCACAGCATTGCATTGAAGTCAACCAAATAAAAAAGAACAACATTATGCTCTTTCAAAATACTGTCCATGGATGTCAACCAAAAAGAACTAATCACCTTATTATACTCTCTACAACCCATGCCAGATTTGACGTTCCTCTTGGAAAAACACTACTCTGAAAATCAATGTAGAGCTCAACGCTTCACTAAAAACAGAATTCTCCAAACCTAAACCCTCAGCACCTTCGTACACTGAAGAAATCTCAAAGAACAAGTGGGTGATACAAAGATTGGAAAAGAAATGGAGACAGACCTCATCCAACTCAAAACTCTCTGCACAAAAATCTCTCATCGGCACAACTCAAACACCTTCTTCAAGGCTACCATATATGAAAAAACTAAAAGAAGCAAATCACTCTTTAAGGCCATCCAGCACTGCATCGGGCACTTCCAAACCTTGCAATCTGACGGACCATCAGTAAAAAATGCAACTCATTCAATCACTTCATCACTGAAAGAATTAATAACAAAATCAGATGGTACATTAACATCATGAAACAGGCACCACATTGTTCGTATCCCCATCATTCCATCCCAAATTAATTACATTTAACCTCCCATCATGCTCTGAATTCCTCAAAATTCTGAACTAACTAAATACCACCTTCATTAAAATGAATTTCTACCTTCGTCCATCATTAAACCTTTACCTAGAGACACGCCATCCTCTCCCCAACATCTTCAACTTCACTCTCTCCAATGGCACCTTCCCAGATGCTATCAAGATAAGGCAGATCCTCAACGTCCTGAAAAAAACATGGCCTGGACGCAGATCATCTCACCAAACTCTGCTGCATCATCATTCTGGAAGAAGAAGTCTCCATCCAGATAAAGGGCAACAGAAATAGTCCTCCATAGGACTAGTTCTCTGGCATCAGACCAGCCTGCAACATGGAGACTGTTACTCTACAAGCAGTTGATGACAGCCGCAAAATCATTTCACAGAATCCAACCCTATTTCCTTATCCTGCTCATCAGGATCAGGAAAAAGGGTTTTGTGTGCCATGACAAAGCGAAATACACTGAGGAACGAAAAAAATATTATGGCCTTATCAGGAGGGCAAAAGCTACCTATTATCAGACAAAAATTGGGTCTGCGGAAAATTCCACCAAAGAACTCTTTAAAATATATAAGGAGATCTCTTCCCTTGCAGCTACCGCCTCACCAGTAGCTGGCTCGGTTGAGTCATGCAACCGGATTGCAAACTTTTTCGCGGAAAAAGTGGAGAAAATGTACGCCTCCTTTCCAGGGATTGGAATGAGGGGTGTGGATTTCGAGGAAAAGACTGGGGAAGATGAGGTGGGTCACAGATTGTATAATTTTACTATTCCCTCCCCCGAGCTCCTCAGGAAAATCTGCAGTAGTATCAAGTCTGGTTCACCCAGGGACCCTGCCTCACCCAAGGTGTTGGGCGAAAGTGTGGATATTCTGGAGCCCTATATCAGGCATGATTTGGAGGTCTCATTTAGATCTCATACAGTGCCTGGTAGGTGGAAAAGGGCCATTGTTCTCCCTCTCCAGAAGAAGCCGAACATCAGCCCAGACACACTGGAAAACCTGCAACCTATCTCGCTTCTGCCATACATGGCCAAAATAGCTGAGAAGGTGGTCAATCAACAGCTGATGACCTATGTTGAGGAATTCAGCCTCTTGCACCCGTCTCAATTGGGCTTCCGGGCATTCCATTCTACGAAGTCTGCATTACTCTTTCCCACAGAATCCATCAGACAGGGGCAGACGCTGGGCACACTATGGCCCTGGTTATGCTAGACCTCAGCCCTGCCTTCGACACTGTGGCACACTACACCTTGCTGCAGTGTCTGAATAAAGGCGGTGTCTCTGGCCCGGCTCTGAAATGGATGAAATCATTTCTGGTAGAGCGGAGCTTCCAGGTCAGACAAGGGATGCACTATTTCAAGGATGTCAAGCTAGAACAGGGTGTGCCCTGGGGCTCTGCCCTGAGCCCTACCTTGTTCAATCTGTATGTCACCCCATTGGCTGAGATAGCGCAGGGTTTCGGAGTAGAGGTTGTCTCTTATGCCGACGACACACAGTTGGTGATCTCCCTATCTCGGGCGCCAGAAGTTGCTGCCTCTAACTTCAGGGCATGCATGCAGGAGCTTGCCTCCTGGATGGCAAAGAACTGCCTGAAGTTGAATGGCAGCAAAACGGAGGTGCTCGTGGTGGGGGGAAATGCATCAGGCTGGACGTCGGCATGGTGGCCTCCTAGACTGGGCCCCACTCCGGTTCCATGTACCCTGGCTAAAAATCTCGGGGTCTGGCTGGACCCCACTCTTTCCTATGAAACACACACTAGACGTGTAGTGGGGAAATGCTTCGGAGTCCTCAAAAATGTATGAAAACAATGGATCTCCTTCCTATAGAAGCGAGGAAGACGTTGGTGCATGCCCTCATTACATCTCGCCTAGACTATGGCAATATCCTCTATCTGGGCGCTACCGTGAAATGCCTGGGAAGACTGCAGGTAGTGCAGAACGCCGCTGCGAGACTGGAACTGGTGCAGCCTAGGAGGGCTGCTTCCAAAAGAGCCCTTGATGCTTTGCACTGGCTGCCAGTTAGGAAGCGAGTGATGTTTAAAGCACTGTACACATGCCATCGCATTACCCAGGACTTAGGCCCCTCCTGTCTGAAGGACCTTTTCACCAGCTATGTGCCTGGTAGGTCCCTGAGATCCAGTGGGACTGGCCTATTGATGGTGCCTAAAGTGAAGAAGGCCAGAATGGGAGGCAGATCCTTTCGGGTCTTGGCAGCCCAGAACTGGAATAAACTCCCTATAAATCTCCGGATGGAGACCTCCGAAGTTAGGTTTAGGAAGGCGCTTAAAACCTACTTGTTCTCTGTTTAAGTTCATGCTGAGGCCTTGGAGCCGGGTTGCTGCCACTCTATCTCACCCTAGCGCTGGGACACGCCGAGATGGAGTAACCATGCGCTTTATAAATTTCTTTATTATTAATATCTCTGCAGCCTTAACACCGTGAAAACCAAACATTGATCTCTTCCCTGTAAGCCAGTATGGGCTTTTCTAACGCAATCTTAGAATGGTTCTGCTTTTACCACAACAACCTCCACCAACTTGCACAGATAGGAACTGCGAGATTACAGAAACTACCCAGGTTTCTAACCTCTCCTCCATCAACTTCAGCCTCTAAAGGCGCTCTGTTTCACTGACAACATCAAGATCCATCAATATACCAAAGAAACTCAAATCTCTTTGAAAACTTTAAAAAAAAGATATCTCCTTTTTTGTAATTCAATCCCGTTTTTCTCTTCCTCCTTCATACTACTCCAAATATATGTCTTTGATTGCAGTTGCTCAAGCTTCTTATATTGCTTTAGTGCTTTCTCATGTGCTTACTTTTTCATCTCCTATTACAAAATCATTTTTACATAATCTCCCTTCGGCATCTCAAATATATAAAAATGTAATGGATATTCCTGTCATTCGAAATAAGTCTGCAGTAGAATGTATTGGGAATCTGACTTGGGAGAATCTTTTCCTATTCCAATATGAAACAAAGTCTGGAATAAAGTAATGAAGTATTCTAGGTCAGCAAACACTACCCAAAGTTTGTTTTTCATATACAATAGACTTCTGATCACTCCAGCTAAATTGCATAATATAGATCCTGGCATCTCTTCTACCTGGTGGTCTTGTCCTGCCTCATCAGCGGATCTTAAACATATGCTGTTTGATTGCCCATCCATTCACACTTTCTGGACCAGAGTACGGAAGAAGATTATTAATATTTTCCATACTCATATACTTTTCTCTCTTTCACATATTTTTCTAGACAGCATCTCAGAAATGTGGACCTCTCATCATGATACTAATGTCTGCTTTATTGATTTACTTATACCTGTAGCATTTCAACAAATTACCAAGGCATGGAAAGATACTTCAGCTGTTTCTTTTCAAGCATAGTGGTATGGAGTTTGCTACAATCATAGATTGGATAGAGCTTATGTCCACCCAATTACACTTGCTATCAAATGAGACATACTTTGGTTACCTGTCACTAACTTCTTAAATGTGTAAAACGAATTTCGTAGTGTGCCCTGCATCGCAAAATGCGATGCAGCGCGCGCTACGAAATTCGTTTTATTAATTAAATTGTTTACTTACCTCCAATTATCCGTATGCCGGTTTTTATCAACCCCCACCCTGCCCGTTCCCCGCCCCGCCTCTCTGCCCCACCGCAACTCCCTCCACGGGCCGCGGCTGACCACTCCATCTCTACGGGTGTCAAACCCTTCCAATGGTCTGACAGAGTAAGGAACTGCTGCGAGATGGCTCCTGCCAATGCTAGAAATGTCCGCTGGGCCCGCGGATATTCCACATTTGGCGGATGACACCCTGCCAGTTGGATGGAGTAATTACTATGTGCCTTGGTGGAGAAATGGGCTTCCCACCAACAGTTAAATCAGGCCTATACTCCTCCCACCACAATAAGGAGGAATGCTGCATACAAAGGTACACAGTGCAGCCAAAGAGTTCGAGAGCCATGGCTACAATAAAAGTTACGTGAATGTATTCAACAAATGAAATAGCTGTAGTAAAGAAAGACCTGTTAACTATTTCTTATGAAGTGGTGAGTAAAGGTGGAACATTAGCTCTGCAAAGGGTCAGGAACCAGATTCATTTCCTGAGCTCTTTCGATTGTGCTGTAGCTTTATGCAGCGCGTGCCCTTTTCACCCGTGGCCGGCCCCAGCACCCTATGATGGATGAGCCTTCCCGCGTTTTGTGAAACTTCATCCTCGTGCCTCGACTGATCTGCCTGTTGTACTGCAAGAGTTACAGCCCAGCAAGACACTGGGGAGCACAGAGAAGGGAGGAGGCGGCCAGAGCGTCCCCCGTACAGATACTCGCCGGCGGGGACGCTGCCTTGCCAGCCAAGAGGTCATGGTGAGAAGTAATTAAAGAGGAGGCGGCTCCGGCGCATGCTGGCGAAGTGAAGAGCAAAGAAGTGACTGCGAGCAGGAAGATGGGGCAAGAGGAGAATCGAGTGAGGTGAGCGAGAGAGGAAAGCAAAATAAATGAGACGGACGGGGAGGGGTGGGGGCGGTGTCAGGCACAGAACCAAAGATAGAGATAGCAGGGATGTGAAAGGTGAATCATGAAAGAGAAAGAAAGTAACAAACCAGATAAGAAGCGAGAGTGAAAGAGAACAGTTTCGAAAAGAGACATTGAGAGAAGAGAGAAACAATGGCGAGCTGGCAGTGCTAAAGCAGAGACAGAACTGGAGTGAGATTTAAAATTAAGAGAGAGAAAGTCAAACATAAAACAGGGAAGACGAATAGAGGGCCTTTATGAGGAGAAGGGAGATAGAAAAGGAAGAGGGAGGGAGGTAACAACGATATAAGAAAAGAAGAGGCACAGTAGTGCAAGATTTGGTGACCAGGCTTAGGGCCATATGTATCAAGGCAAATTGCAATCGCAAACGCTAAAATTCGCAGAATTTCAGCGTTTGCGATCGCAATTTGGCCTAGTGCTATGTATGAAAGCAGAACTGTCTCCCAAATTAAGGAATCGCAAAATTTGCGATTCCTTATTTTGCGAATGCATTGAAGGAATCTCAAATTGCGATTCCTTAAACGTAATGTATGAAGCACCCACCCAAGGTGTGCTAATATGGCATAAGGAATCACAAATTACCACCAACTACAGGTTGGTGGTAATTTGCGATTTCTTTAAAAAATGCAAATTTTTCAAAGTGGCATGGGGCGCACACACATGTCACATATGCATCCATGCTCATTTCATGGCTGCAACAGGGTGTCCTTTTGACACCCTGGCACACTTGAAATTGCATTCTCAATTTGCGATTCTCTAATTGGGAATCGCAAATTGATCATTTCTTCCCAGTCATTCCAATGGGCCTCTGGGCCCATAGGAATGAATGGGGAGGTGTTCCTAAATTGCGATTCCCAATTAAGGAATATGTAGGATTCACAAAATGTATTGCAAATCCTACAAACATAGGGCCTCATTAGGATCGCTGACGGACGAAGTCCGTCCGCGACCCCAGAGCAGGAGGGAACCTCCGCATGGCATGCGGAGTTCCCTCCTGTGCAATTAGGATGTGACCGCCACCCTGGCGGTCACATCCTCTATTTTTAACATTGCGGCGGGTGCGGCTTCAAGCTGCACCCGCGGCAATGTTAAAAATGCAGTCATTGCATGTGCATGGAGAAAGAGGCAGGCACCGCGCGGTGCCTGCCGCTTTCTGCATGCACATGCAGGGGGGTACCATAGGTACCCCCCATGTGCACCCCCCACCCCCACTTCACCTAGGGGGCCCGCAACGGGCCCCCGCAGTGACGTTCCGTATGCTTTTCCACGGCGCTGCGGAAAAGCATAATTGATAGCCCATCCTAATATGGCGGACGGTGTCTGAGAGACACCGTCACCATATTAGAGCTTTTCCGCCGCGGTTGTAATCCGACCGCGGTGGAAAAGCTGCGGACAGAAACCAGTACCCACCAGCCATCCTAATGTGGCGGTGGGTCTTTGGTCAGTCCGCTGCGTTTTTTCCTCATCCTCGGGGCCGGCGGTGGCTTCCGCCGGCCCCGTGGATGCGGAAAAACCGCAATCATAATGACCCCCTAAGTGTGTGCGATTCTCAAAAATTTGCTATTTGAGAATCGCAAAACCTAACATTGATACATGTGGCCCTTAGATAGCTAAGACACAGGCGAAGGGACAGCGCTGCAAGACTGGAGTGACAAAAGCGTGAGAGAAGAGGAGGGGCCAGAGTTGTGGGAAACAGGGACTAGAGCGAAAACAAGGGAGAGATGTAAGGTGAATGATGGTATTTCGCATGGAAGGCTTGAGAAGAAGACGAGTAATAGACGTAACAATTGCAAGAAGTGGGAAATAAACAACCGAGGTGATGAAGAAGAGAGGAAAGTAGAAGATAAACGGAGGTTACAAAATGGAAAGCGTGAGAGGCTTAGAAAGAGATAAGGAGTTAATAGAAGTAAGGGGGCTGCAGAATAAATAGGGCTCCTGGGAAAGAGGAGGGTAAATGGCATGAAGAGAGGGGAAAGAGGAGATAAAAAACAAAGACTTGAGCCAATGAAAGATGGGCAGGTGATGGAAGGAAAGCGTTGCGGACACGATAAGTACAAAGAAAGAATACAATGAAGACTGGAGGGGGATCGAGCAAGGACAGAAAAGATAAAGATAGAAAAAAGAGAGAAAGATAAAAAATGATGAGAGAAGAGAATGAAAGAGATAGACGACGATGGAGAGTGTTAGAGTAGAACAGAGAAATAAAGTTTTAATTGAGAAAGGTTGGGTGACTGAAGGAAGGAATGAACCATTGTAATGTGAGGGAGTACTGTGCCTGTGGAAGGGAAAGAGGTAACAATGGAAGTGCGCAGGTCAAAAACAATGGAAGACAAGAATAAATGACAGTCTGGAAATTAAATAGGATCAGAAATGGAAGATCGCATGCAAGCATGAAAGCAAATAAAAGGTAGGAGAACGGAAAATAAGATGTTTGCAATTAGGACACGACTTCAAAAACAATGAAAAGAAAACAGCAAACATAGTGAGGCAAGGGGCAACACAGTTACAGCAGGCTGAAGGAAGCTAGAGAAAGATGTGAATAAAAAGAACCTCAGAAACCAGTGATATAAATATTGTAGTTGTAAGAGTAGCAACCATTTATGAAATGAAATCGCACCTCATCATGTTCTGTAATTCTTCAAATTACACTGACCTAATCAGGGGTTATCACTAATGATGTGGCTTTGGGTTCTAGCTTTAGGTCTTTTTTTGTAGCTGTACCATCAGACTAGGGCACCAGGTGTTAGCTACCTTAGCCATATTGCTATAAGACCAACTTATTATTACTGGGTGCACATGAAGAGGTGTTTCAGACCCCAGGGCCAGGCTTGCCAGTAATGATTGCTCCTAAGAAAGAACAAACCTCAAAAAGTAGAAACTACAAAATTCTATTCACCCAACTGCAAGATAAGTTCAACCACAAATCTTCCTACACAACCACCAATACAACTTCCATTGAACAATATAGGACAGAGGTCAAATATATCCAAGAAGCGAATGAACCTCTGCACGTCATTGATGTCAGTCTTATCCCCCCTTCAGCAGTTGCTAGGGAAGCAAGTCACTTTTAAAAGCAAGACTGCTGAAGAGCCCAATGACCAGGATGCTGGATACTCCCCAGTGAAATGTTGTCCTCCGGCGCTTCCTTGACTCTTCTGGTTATTAATTATTATTATTTATGGTTGTTTGTTGAGCCCTCATTCACTCACAAAGAGTCTCTCGACGCTGTAAAAGTCCGGAAGCTACTGCAGCTGAGTAACACAGACAGTACAAACTAAGGTGAAAGCACCAGTTTTTGCAATTTTTGGGAAAACTGGAGTGGGATAGAACATTGACGAATGTTTAAGGAGGGAAGGGGTTCCAAAGCGGAAGCCCCTCTCTTCTGAAAGCTTTGCCATTCTTCGTTTTATTTTTGACTCTTAGTGCAGATAAACGTGAGTTGAAGATGAACCAACGCGGTTGGGCTGGTACATATTTGCTGTTTGTTCGCGAAAATTGTAGGATCCATTTTGCTGACAGACAAAGCAAGCTACTTTTAATTGAATTAATTTCTTGACTGGCAAACAATGACGTTTTCCCATGTGGCCAGATTTGTGTCCTAATTGTTTCAACCGGAACAAGACCCGGGCAGCAGCATTTTGGATTTATTCTATTTTAGGGAAGTTTCGCGAGGCTTGCATTTCCATAATCTACTCTGAAGTGGATAAAGGCATTGATAGTAGTCATTTTCTGGTCAAAATTAAGAAAGGGAACATTTTATAAACGGGTCACGGACAGAAGACAGATGTTTTAGTAATATGGGCTAGGTCTGTTTCAAAACTGAGATGAGGAACGTAAACTGTTCTTTAAATGGAGCGTCAGTGGGGACCATGGTTGTTGGCCATTGCTTGGGACCCAAGTATTTAATTTGTTTGCTGTTTTGTAAAATCTCCATTTTGGAAGCATTTAATTTCAAGAAAATTGTACACATCTGTGTCTGCACTTTGACCATGACAAGTCCCATGCTCTTGTTTTCTTCAGGTTTTTGGTTGGCACGGTTAAAATTGGTTGTATATTATCTGCAGTTAAGTATGGAATGATACTTAATAGTGTGAAGAGCTGGACAAGTGAACAAACATAGAGACTAAATAAAGGGGCCAAAGGGGTGAACCCTGTGGTACTCCCCATTCGAGTTGTGGCAGTTGGATCAACATTTCCAAGCTGGACTGCCAGGTGTCCTCCTGTAAGGCAAGAGAAAAACCATTTTGATATTTCCAGACATATTGTATGTTTGAGGAGATTCACTAGAATAAAATGGTCTATGTTTTCGAGTGCCACACAAAGGTATATTAATGGTAATAGATTGATAATAAAGGCAATGGAGTAAAGATGAGAATACATACAGTACAATGTAATTATGACAATTCAGAATCCGAATCAGAATCAGAATTTACTTTATTCGGTTTCGATTAGGAGAAAAACTTAAAAGTATATACATATCATATTAATACGCTTATCAGTAGTGATACATGAATTTAAAAAAAACTCAATAGGTTTACAAAGTAGGTTGACGTTCAAAAATGTACATTAAAAGAATATTCAACAAGTAGATTAAAGTGCATCAATATTCAATTATAAATTACTTCTGTGGCGAATACAACATTTTAAAAACCTAGCAATATGTAAGGCTAAAAAATCGGAATCCAGAAGTTGGAGAGCCATGAGAGCAGGACGGCATTGGCGTAGCCCCAAGCTTTTTAAAATTTGGACTAACCAACGCTTTCTAGGTTCAATGTAAAATTTACAAAAAAGGGTCAAATGCAAAAGAGATTGGGGGTAAACACCATCACAGGGACATGAAGATAGCAGCTTTGACCAGTCATTTACAGTTGGAAAAGTAACAAGTCGATAAAAAATGTTGAACCTAAACCGGGTCAACAGAAATCTGTCATAGCTGCTTAAATTCCAGGTTAGATATGGCTGAATCACCAAGGAGGTTTGGATCAACAAAGAGTGCGGCGCCGAGATTTTATTGGCTTCTGATGCCAGACGAAGATCCGCTAAGTGGCATAAACATTGATTTTTTAAAGTTTTCCTTGAAAGCTCTGCCATTTCTGGAGGGTTGTGGTAATATTTCTCTAGGCCCAGGTCATATAAAAACTTCTTGACTTTTCGAAGCAGACTGATCTTACTAACATTTTCAAGTAAAAGGCAGTCCTTTAAGAGACTTTGAGTGAGAACTAACTTCGATGATGTCCAAAGACGGTGCCATAGCAGAATTGGCTGCATCTTTATGATGTCAATAAGATAGGGCAAACCTAATTCTAGATGGCAACTGAAGGTTGAAGTACCCTGTGGAACAGCGAGGAGAAACCTCAAAAAGCTGTTCTCCATTTTTTGAAGAGATTCCGCCTGTACATAGCCCCACACCCCAGCTCCGTAAATGGCGGTGCTAGTACATTTTGCCTGGTAGATGTAGATCATCTCCTCCGGACATCTTTTTCCTAGTCTCTGGGTGAAATATACTAGGGCCAAAGTTGACTTTAAAAACAGCAATTTTCTGGCCTCTATAGCTTTTCTCCAAGTCTATTAAAACTCCAAGATAGGGGTAAGTAGGTGTATTCTCCACCCTATAGGTATTTATATAGATGTTTCACCCTTTTCTAAGCTTCAGGCTAGAATTCATAGTAAAGGTTTTTTTAATATTAATTTTTAAGTCTAGGTTTGACATGAATGAGTTATATTGGTTTAGTGAGCGTTGAAGTTCACGGGGAGTTCGGGCAATGATCACCGCATCGTCCGCGTAAAGGAGAGCGGGGATCAGACGATTTTGGATTTGGGTAGGTCCTGGCACCCCTCCAACATGGCTTCTTCTAGGCCATTTGTGTAGAGAGTAAAAACGAAGGGGGCCAGGACACCAATCTGTCTGACTCCCCGCTCAACCCTAAATGGAGCTGTCAACTCAACACAAGTTCCAAATCTCACTCTGGCTGTGGCATTGGAGTATATTTCACGAGGAAAATTTACTAACCGAGAATCAACACCCATTGCGGTTAAGATGCCCCAGAGCTTCGAATGTCCTACGGAGTCAAATGCTGAAGTAAGATCTACTTAGGCCATATGTAGTCTCCCACCTTTCGCTTTTACATATTTACCCGTAAGTAAGGTCACATTTAAAACCTGCTCAATGGTGCCCAAACCTTCCCTAAATCTGTACTGGAGGTCCGATAAAATCATGTTGTCTTCAGCCCAGTGCTGTAGGCCTTCTAATATAATACGCCCCACAACTTTTCCCAAGGAGTCCAGTAGTGAAATAAAACGATAACAAGTTGGGCTGAGTCGATCACCCTTTTTAAAAACTGGGACCAAAATGGATTCTGACCAAGAATCCAGCAATCCAACTTTACAGGTTGCTTCTAATACCTTGAGCAAAATTGGGGCCCAGAGATCCATTTTAAATTTGTAAAGGTCAACCGGCACCCCGTCAGGGCATGGAGCCTTACCCCCTTTGCTAGCACCTAGGGCTTGTTCGACTTCCTCTAGAGTAAAATCTAAAACAAGGGGAATAAAAGTGGACCTGGTACTAATATTGTGCATCCCTGAACGACACTGAGCTAAGGGTACATTTGCTGTTACTCCGAATATTTGGGAAAAGTGTGCTATCCAGGACGATTCATCAATCGTAACTTCTATTTTGCTAGTTTCCCTGGATCCAGACAGAAATGGGGTATTAATCACCTCCCAAAAGGCGACACTGTCGTTCATTAAGCAGCTTTTATGTAATTCTGCCCCTAGTTCCTCTTTCAATTCTATTTTCCTTTGTCGTATGGCCTTATGGTAGTTTTTCCTGAGTTGGATAATCTCTTGCCTATCTCCTATGGTTTTAGTAAGAGTGTTTTTAAGATTTGAGTACGCTTTGGTACAGTTGGTATTAAACCAGCCAACCTTATTTTTTCTTTCCCCTTTGGGTTTAATATTTAAAGCTTCACTAACAGATTTGGTAACTACCAAAAAGTTGTCAAGAATCTCCTGAGGGGTCGATGAATTGGCCAGAGAGATCCTAATTGCAGTCATGGAGTTCTTAACAGCTTTTTTAGTAATCTTTACCGGGTCAGCATGTACCCACTTAAGTGTGTAACCATTTAGTCTGTTCATGACCAAACTTTCCTCTCCGTGAGAACTCATCAGATTGGTCTTTCCTCGTACCAACGGGAGAGAGAGGGTAATAGAAATAGGGAAGTGGTCACAAAATATACAATCAAGAGTTGTAAAATTCGAAATTAGTGATTAAGTCCTACTTGCCAGAAAAATAAAATCTATACAGCTAGAGGCTCCTCTACCGTTAAATGTAAATATTTTGTACTTGTATAGCACACAGCTACCCGGACCGGGTCTCCCGGCGCTTGTAGACATACCGCTAAGGAACCCTTCCTGGCTGTTCCCTGTGAAATGTCCACTCCTGGGCATCCCCAAGGTGAAGTCAGGCATCCCAGTGCTGTTGGGGCCGTTGTGGAGATTAAGCAAGCTTTTGCCCAGAGTTGCAGCGTGGGACCCATGATTAGAATAGGCAACGAGGCAAGAAATCAAGTCCGAGGAATTTAGAGCTCAGGACCCCACCAAGACCAGCCGAGGTGGGAATTGAACCCTGGTCCCGGGCCAGACCTCTGCATCAGGGTCTGCCGCTCTAACCACTGAGCCACACTCCTCCACACTTAAAGGTAGGAGTAAGAGGGACAGTGGGTGATATTAATTCATTGGCCAAGACCAGTTGCAAAATCCGAATCGTCTCATTCAAACAAGCCCCACTCTGAGTATGGATAAAATTAGTCATGTTATTATCTTTTTCATCTAGAAGGCCACATGTTATATTACCATTGTGTGCAAAAAAAAATAAAATCACCACCCCAAATGATAATGGGATTTTTCCCTTGATGATTGTTATTAAATTCTAAAAGAAGATGGAAAATTTCCTTTAGAGTGTCAATTAACTGGGACTGCTGTAAATTATTATAGAAATTGACTACCACAAGGAAATCCAGTTTATTAATGTCTATTTTAATCATCTGAAAATTAGTCTCCATTTTTAGGGCAGTGATTTTCCGCACTGAGATTAAGTTGGAAATATAAACCACTAACCCTCCTTTCGCGCACCCTGATGGGGACGGAATTGCAGGGGAAAAAAGGTGTTATAACCATTTAGATGAATAGGTGAGATGGCCCACGGCTCTTGAAGACAGAGAATGCCATAAGTCCGCGAGAAGGTAAGCCACTCGCCTAAATTGAACTTGGAACGTAGGCCGGCAATGTTCCAGAAAATAATGCTGAGTGGAAGCCCTCTCGTGGATTTTGCATCAGAGGAAAAGGCTGTTACAGGGCCTCCAGATTCCTTTGAAAGAATTCCATTGGTTAGGTTACCCGAGCCTAGATCCAGTCTATTTATTATGGGCGAACTCTGAAATATGGATCCATTGCCAAGATTGACTGTCGGGACTTCTTGCTCCAGCTTAGATAGAACCGAAGTGGGTTTGAAAGTGAAAGGTGAGGATTTTACTGCCCGATCCTCTACCATGAGAGGTGTGGGAGAAGGAATTTTTGACTGAACCAGTCTGTTTCTTTCGTTCGAGCGGGAAGTACTCCCAGAAATACAAATTTATTGTCAGTCCACTTCCTCTAGGGGTGATAATGCCTCAAACCTGTTAGAAGTTACAACAGAGCCAATCCCTTCTCCTCTGGACCTTATGATGGGTTTGTAAAAGAAACCCAGAGGAAAGGCTGCAATGCTAGAGTGTAAAGCAGGAGGTGCCTCTTTGTAGGTTAAGAGAGAGCGAACCATTCGAGGAGACCGGAAATTTACAACTATGCAATCACCGGGAATGGACTTTAGTGAAGTGCCAACCCACCCCACTCTGCGAGCCATCAATATTTCATTTATGTGCTCGGGCTAAAATGCTTAAATTTTGTGAACCAGTCCACCACTTTATTACGAAGGGTAGGCCAAGGTTCGGTCTGTCCCTGTTTTAGTGCCGGAACCCCCATTAAAATTAGTACATAGGGACAGGATGTAGGTGGTAAATCTAGAATATCTGAGCTGGATTGGGCGCTAGGGTTGTTTAGATTTTCCCTTTTATCTTGCCCTTGACTACTCTTGTTCTCCACCCTGGTGGGGACCTTAGGTTTAGGATCCTCTGCTGCATGTCTGGTTAAAATTACTGATTGAGATTCTCTTATGGTTCCGGACGTAATCTCCTGTGTGAGTAACTGGGTGCCCTCCTTATGTGTGGGGTTAAAATCATTGCTACTAAGGGTAGTTATTGATTTTTCTAGTGAATCGCTAATTGTCCCTACAACCTCTTTCAGCCGCTCCATCTTCTCCTCTTTTCCTCGCCAAATTTTTCGTCGATGAGTGCACTCATCTGGGCCATCATAGCACTAATCTGAGTTTCTATCAGTCCTCTAACTAAATCTTCAAAAAGAGCCTTGGTACCCGGTGAGACATCTTTAGGGTTAGGGAAGGGTACTTCTGTCTGAGATTCAAGGGTGTTAAAGATTGCCTCTGTTTGAGTTTCTGCTTGAACAGTTAATTGGGAACTAGAACCAGGATAATCTTTTTTTCTTCCGTCCTTACCCTCCTTTTCTCCCTTCTGTTTATTTCTTGTTACATTCCCTTTCATCAATTGTGTTTGTTTCCGGGTTTGAGGCCCTGTCCCTACTGGTGTAGTATTTTCAATTTCCCTATCGTGTCTCACAGTGGGTAGGGATTGGGTGGCCAGGGGTGAATTTGAATTATTTCGTTGGATAATCTTAGGAGTTAAAGGTCTGTTAGATTCTTCCTCCCTGGTTAATGGAAACTGAAAAGGACCGAGTGAGAGCCTCCACTCGGTTAACTGTATCTCATGAATGAGAAGGTACTCAGCTCTAACCAGGAAGGCGTCTACACTGCCTACAGTGCTTTTTCGTTGCTCCATTGTTCTCAGTTCTAATGACGAGAATTATAACAAGCATTTACCATGCAACGGTTTCGCCTTTGGAAAAGTTAGAGCTATTGGCATTGTAAATGACAACATTTGTATTTATGTGTTGGTTTTGAAAACAGATAAATAAATGGGTTGTCATTTAGATTGCCAATAGCTTAATCTCTCGCAAATGTGAGAGCTATTGTACCCTACGGACGAGCTCAGCAGACAGCAATTACTACCACACACACACACACACACCCAGAGCCACACACACCCACCCAGAGCCACACACACCCACCCAGAGCCACACACACCCACCCAGAACGTAAGGGCATCGCCCTAAACCGGTAGAGTACCAGGGTATGAGAATTGCATCTCTTTTTAGGCTCCACGTAGTGCTTTAATCTGCAGGTGTTGACTGCCTGCACAATTTACATCTGAAAGTGAGTTTACAATACATGCCCTTCACAACAGACAGCGGGAGGGGGGCGGGAACGGGCAGAAGGCAAGAAAAAAAACCAAGGTGGACTGACTGTAAACTGAAGCTGCTTAGGGACGGGGAAGAATACAGCAAGTCCAACTGGTTTTCATCGCTTGTTTCCCCTCCACCACCGGCACCGGCTGAAGGCAGAGAGCAGCTGTCCCGCGTCCCCTCTTCAACACAACAAAACCTCGGCTCACTCGTCTCCGTTTAAAAGCAACATAAATCGCTCAAGCCCACTCCTTAAAACCAACACAAATCGCGCAGCCTACTCCTGCAACAGGCAGGAAGAAAATAACAACAAAAACATGACGTAAAAAAAAAAAAACACCCGCCCACCGCCGCAATGACGTGCTAAAAGGGGCAGGATGAGAAAAAATCGCCGGAACGCCCACGAGTCGCCTCGGTGAGTGACGGACAGATCTCTCTTCCAATGCCTCCATTTATGGAGCTAGCCAATGGAAGAGAGAGGCGAAGCTAAGGCCATACTGTTGTAAACAAAAGATTGCACCTGTGCGAAACGCTGCTTGCGCAGCTGTTCGCCAGGCGAAACATAAAGACTTCTAAACAAGCTTGTGTGCATGCAAGATAAAAACCATTCAAAAAAGCAAGAAATAAGAACGGAATAGCTCTAGGGTTGAGATACAAACGCTAAAGCTGACTGATAGAAAAAGTCAAAGTCAACAATGATCTTATCACACCTCAAGAGTTAATCCCCAGAAAATGCGCCCAAGGGAGGTGGCCCTGCCCTGCCCCTTCCTGGCCCTGACGGGCACAGAAGGGCCCGCCCTTTGCCCGGGCTTCGCCCAGCGTGCGCCCGCGCGCGTCCCATAAAGCGGGTAGCGCGGGGAAATAAATTGCCAGAACTTGTGGGCGGGGCAGGAGCAGGCCGGCTGATGCGTGCTCCGTGTAGTCCTGGGGCCTGAAGTCCTGCTTGCTGCCAAGAATGCCCCTGCGACGATCTCCCCAGGCGAAGCGTCTCCCGCGAAGCGGGAGGCGCGAGGTGTATTTAAACAGCTGCGGGTGGGCGGGGCAGGAGCAGGCCAGCTGATGCATGCCCCGTGTGGTCCTGGGGCCTGAAGTCCTGCGTTCTGCCAAGAATGCCCCTGCGACGATCTCCCCAGGCGAAGCGTCTCCCGCGAAGCGGGAGGCGCAAGGTGTATTTAAACAGCTATGGGTGGGCGGGGCAGGAGCAGACCAGCTGATGTGTGCCCCGTGTGGTCCTGGTGCCTGAAGTCCTGCATGCTGCCAAGAATGCCCCTGTGACGATCTCCCCAGGCGAAGTGTCTCCCGCGAAGCCGGAGGCGCAAGGTGTAGTTGAACAGCTGCGGGTGGGCGGGGCAGGAGCAGGCCAGCTGATGTGTGCCCCATGTGGTCCTGGGGCCTGAAGTTCTGCGTGCTGCCAAGAATGCCCCTGCGACGCTCTCCCCAGGCGAAGCGTCTCTCTTATGACAATTAAATTAAAGCTGAAATATATAGTGTTAGCTATTTAATGTAAATAAACAACACTTAAAAAGGCTTAACATGCAGGATTGGACACTTCATAAAACACTTACAAAAACAATTAATCCATAGAATGGTTTGCTTATTGGTACACATTCTTGGCTTTGTTCGCTGTGACACCATGCAAAAGTTGAGGGATATCATTATATGCTTCTGGACAAAGGCTCACATGCTTGTCCAGCTTTAAAGTGTGGGCTCAATTTTTATCCTATCAGAAGTGTTGGCTTGGTATCTCCTGATTTAAATCAAGGATTGGAGAAGATGGCAGGAAGGAGAGCAAAGATGCTTTCAAGGCTGGGACCTCCTTCTCAAGATAAGTATTGTACTGGTTACTTGAACACTAAAACGTTTCTAAAAATACATAACGTGCAGCATTAGACCATCCATAAAGCACACATACGACAATGCATCAATGCAATTGTGTGCTTTCTGGTGCAACTTTATGACATTGTTCTTGTTACACCATGTTGATGTTAACAGATATTGTCACATACTTCCTTTCAAACCCTTACATGCTTCTGTAGCTTTGCTGGTCCTGTAGAATAAGGGTAAATGTTGGGTTCAAAGACTCCAGCTTGCTGTCTTGCTGGTTAATTAGTTTAAGAGGATCAGGCTCTCAATGTTGGGGCTCTCCTGGAAAATAATATTTTCTGTGTTAATTAAGCACAAAGCTTTTTTCTCCAATGGCTGATGGGTCTGGGTGGTATAATCCATGTGGCTAGGTTCCCTTATACATGTCAGGCCATGTTATGAGGAATGCGGGAAAGCAAGAAGGAGGAAGTGGTCATGTAGCCGTGTGCAAGTGGCTTATCTACAGGCAGCCCAAGGCACCCATTTGCAGTCATGGTAATTAGGCAATGGGATCATTCAGGGAAAATGTAGCCATCTGTAAAAAATAAAAAGGTTCACTGATTGAGGGGGTGAAACACTGTTCAAGCAGCAACCACAATCTTTGTCAGGTTGAAGTCAAAAGCAAACACTAAATTAACCTGTGGTCAACCCTCATGTAGCATGGCACAGAGCAGTCAGGCTTAACTCAGAGACAATATGTAAAGTATTTATGCACAACTTCAAACTGTAAGAAAGTGAAAATTCAACTCAAAAATAACCCCCCACACCAAATTATAAAAACAAAGTACATTCTAAGAAATAAAACAAGGTCAAAAAGATAAATATTGTATAGGTAGAACTGAAGATATGCAGGTTTAAAGGTTTCATTGAAAAAGTTCAGGCTGACCTCAATGGAGTGCGGACCAGCTATAGGGATGCAGTTACGCCCGCTGAACAAGAGTACCTTAAACCAGGGATGCGCAGCATTGCGATAACACACGTTGAGGATTTGTCACGGAGCCGGGCAATGTGAGGCGTAGGTCACAAATGAGTCACGCAGCATCAGTTCTGGGGAGCTGTGCAGCCGTGATGTGAGGACTGCACCATTATCGATGAGGCCGATGATGAAGGGGCTTGTGATGCGGAATCCTGCTTAGAGGATGTGTCACACACCAGCTGGATCCGATGAAGCTGTGGGGCTTGAGATACTGCATCGTTGTTGAGGATGCCATCGACGGGGGATCATGCAATGCTAGGGCATACTTTGAGGATGCATTGTGCAGAGGCTGTTCCGATAAAGCTACTGCAGTAATGCAAAGTTTATATAGCTGAGGCAATGCATCTTTTCTGCCTAGGGTTGCACCACGCCTCAGAGATGTGTTTGTTCTGCAGGGTCCACAGATGGGCTGACAGAAAACCTTCAGGCCCACTTCCAAGGGTCCAGGGCTGGGGTAGCACCACTTTCAGCATCACAAAAGTCTTTCTTCCTAGCAAAATCTTCCACAGGTCCAAAAGTGTACTGATGAGTTGGTGTTGGATGTTTAATATTTATACTTGGTGCCTTCTTTGAAGTGGAAGAAGCTTCTAGAGATTTTTCTTTGAGGTACACAGGTTTTCTGCCTCCTCAGCCTTGGCTCCAGACTAACTACAGGGGTAGAGGTAGGCCTTGAAGTAGGGAAAAACAAATGTAAGAGTTTTTCAATACCAGGGCATGTAACACTTACAAGTACATGTCCCGCTTTTTAAATACATGGCACCCTGCCTAGTGGGCTGTTCAGAGTCTATCCTAGGGGTGGCTTATATGTATTAAAAAGCAAGGTTTTGGCCTGAGAAAATATTTATTTTGCCTGGTCACAATGGCAGTTTAGAACTTCACACTTAGGCTGCAATAGCAGGGCTGAGCATGTTTAAAGGGCTACGTAAGTAGGTGGCACAATCAGTGCTATAAGCCCTGTGCAGAGGTAGTATCAATTTACTAGGGACTTACACCTACATTTTATCTGCCAGTCAGGGAGCAACAAATGTTACAGTGTTTTAAAGAGTGAGCTCATGCGCTTTAGTAGTGGTAAAGAGTACAGAATCCTAAGACCAACAGAAACGACATCAGAAACATGAAGGAGTAAGGCAAAACATTTGGGGAAGACCACGATAAGCCTGACAGGACTAAGTGTCTTCCTTACTGTAAGTGGGGAGAACTGGCCAACCACTTAGGAGTTCTCATCACTAAGGCATAAGAACCTGGAAAAACCATGAGCATTGGTGTGGTCTGACCCAGGACTGCGTTCAACCGTCAAGTCCATTTCCTGTAGGAAGATGGACCACATCAATGATTTGGGATTTTCACCCCTCATTTCCCTGAGCAATATGAGGGGCCTGTGGTCTGTCTGAATCCGGAAGTGAGTCTTAGACAGCTTTGACCTCAGCTTCTTCAGTGCCAGGAGCACAGCAAATGCCTCCCTCTAAATAGCACTCCATCTCTGTTCCTGTTGAAGTAACCTCCTATTTTGAAGGCTACCAGTTGGTCTAGGCCCTCCCCATATAACTGTGCTAACACAGCCCCTTTTCCATGCTCTGAAGCATCTGTCTACACAATAAATATCTTAGAAAAATCAGGAGTCTTGAGAACAGGTGCTGTACACATGGCTTTCTATAGGATGTCAAAGGCTTTCTACTAGGACTCTTTACAGATCACCTTTCTAGTATTGGGTGAGGCCCAGGTAGGCCCTCACCTCAGTCTGTGGATTAGGGGGTTTTCAGACCATGATAGTCTCAATCTTGGCCTGGAGGGGCTGCACCATGCCCCCACCCACCTTGTGGCCCAGATACACCATGGAAACCTGTTCTATCTAGCACTTATTGGGCATGATAGTCAGCCCTGCCTGCTGCAGGGCCTGGCACACCTCCTGAAGGTAGTACAGATGTTACTCCCAGCTGGTGCTGAAGATAGCTGTGTCATCTAAGTTGGCAGCATATAATGCCTCCATCCCATCTAGGGTGCCTGCTGACAAATCTCGGAAAGGTGGCAGAGCCATTCTTTAAGCCAAATGGCATCAACCTGAATTTGAATAGAGAATGCAGGGCTCTCTTTTGCTCTCTTAGAACAATCCGACGATACTCTGATGTGAGATTGAAGTGCTGAAAAATTTGAGCTCATCAGCTTAGGGGATGTGGTGTGTGTCAGTCTCAGTGATGGAATTGAATCCTTAGTTGTCCACAAAGAACTTGAGTTTGGAGTGGGGCCGGTGGGGCAGCCTTAGGTAGCACACCACAGGGCTGGAAAAGTAACGGTTGGATGGCTCAGTCACCCTTAATATCAGCATCTTGGAGATTTCCTTCTTGATACTGCCCCTCACCTTCTCCAACAGTCTTTAATTTTTATTTTTGACAGGCGAACTGTCACCAGTGTCTATGTTGTGGGTACACAGATCTGTAAGCCCAGGGGTGAGAGAGAACAGTGAGGTAAACTATCCCAGAAACTGGCAGCAGTTGCTCTGCTATTCTGGGGTCAGAGTAGGTGAGAGGTTGACACCTTCTACTGACCCATCATGTTCATGGGTAGACAAAAGGTCAAGACGAGGCTCGGTCTCCCATTCCACCCCATCAACAGTCATCAGGAGCATAGTTGTTTCTGACCTCCCACAGTGTGGTTTGAGGCAGTTAATGTAGAGCACCCTTAAGGGGTTTCTAGAGGGCTTGAGATCCACCAGTTAGGTGGACACCCCATTCTGTTCCTTCACCCTATATGGTACTCTCCAACATTCCTGGAGAGCTCTGAGTTCCACAGGCTCCATAGCCCACAGCTTTTGGACAGGCTGAAACTTTACCGGAGTGGCCTTACTTCCTGACTGACCTCAAGATTGTCCTTCACCTTTTTTCAGAATCTTTGCATCTAGTTGTGGAGTGCCAGCATGTAGCTGACTACATCCCGAGAGGGCTTCCTGGGAGTTTGCTCACACCCCTCTATCACGAAGCTGAGAAGTCTGATAGCAGGGTGGTCATGGAGAAGTTGGAAGGGGATAAACCCAACCCCCTTCTGTGGCACCTTCCTGTAGAGAAACAGTAGGCATGGCAGGAGGACACCCCACTTACACTTCATGGGCTCAGGTAGGTCATTATCATGCCTTTGATTGTCTTGTTAAATCTCTCCACAAGCCTGCTTGTTTGCGGGTGATAGGGTATAGGGAACCTGTAAGTCACTCTTCCATTATTCTACATACACTTCATGTATGCTGACATGAAGTAAAGTTCTATATCAGACACTACTTCTTTGGGGAACCCCACTGAGGCAACAATCACCATCAGAGCCTTGGTCACCACAAGTGCAGTCACCAACCTAAGAGGGATGGCCTCTGGATAGTGGGTGGTGTGCTCCACAAAGACCAGGATAAACCTGTTGCCTAAAGCTGTCTTGAGGGCAAAGGGACCAACAATGTCGATGCTACACTCTAAAAAGGAATGCTAAAGACAGGCAAGTCAGTCAAAAGAGTTTCAAGTTTTTCCCTGCTTACCCACTGGCCTGGCAGGTGGGACACGACCCACAGAATGCATCTGAGTCTGCATTCATCAGGGGCCAATAAACATGGGGTACAACAGCAAAAAAGGTCTTGTCCTGTCCCAGATATCCTGCAAGGGGGATATGATGAGCCAACCCCAGCGGAAAGGCCCTGTAACACTGGGGGACCACCAGCAAATAGGCTGCCCAAGATCCTGGAACCTTAGGCTCGCTATAGAGGAGATTAGTCTCCCAATACATAGGTTTCTCTCAATAGGTATTACCTACTGCCTGGGCCTTTGCTTGCTACGTGAAGCCCTTTAGAGTGGGGCACTTCTTCTGTACTTGGCAGTATTCCTCCTTGGTAGGCCCACCCTCAAATTGCCATCCAGAAAGCTCAGGCAGGTGTTTTAGGTCGGCAATGTATTCTCCCGTAGGATCAGGAGCATCATCCTCAGGTGCCCCATCAATTTGGAACGTGGGAACTTCACAGGCTGGTTTCCAGTGCCACTTGCCTCTATTCTTAGCAGTTGCCTAGCCCATTCTTTCAGACTCCCTTGACTCTCTTACAGGGCAGCCATGGACCTTGTGGTCATACAGACCCATTCACGCAGTCCCAACATCTCCAATTGTGATCTGAGCTCTACCTCTTTCCAGATAGTGTGCTCTAGATCGTTGTCCAACAGACAATATATGGGCATCGAAGGGCTCACAGCTACTTTCAGAGAATCTGAGACCCCCCTCCACTCAAAGGGAACCAGAGCCACCGGTAGGTGACTGTCATGGGTGTCTGAGTCTATGACTTGGTGTAATGTGTTAGGGAGGACCTTCCCTGAGGACACCATCTGGCACCTCACAGTAATCATACTGGCTTCTGTGTCCCTCAGAGTCTTCATCCGGTGCCCTTTGATGGAGACCCACTGCCTATACTTAAAAGTATTGGAAGTCATAAGGGCTATTGACATCATTTCCTTATCCCCCAAGGACAATAGGGGAACCTCTGTCTACTCCCCAAAGCTAACTTGGACCACCTCCTCCCCAAGCACTACACTCACCAACCCACGTGTCTGCCAAACAGTGGGGGATCTGTGCCCTGTTGGAACATTTGGCATCTCCCTTGGAGGGTCATACCTGTAGCACTCAGAACCATTGTCCCTCTAACATGTGCGCTTGCAAACAGCCTTTCTTCAGCTCTCACACACTCTCCCAATGCGCATGTCATAAAGAGACCACTTGCAAGCCACATACTTAAATAGAACAAATGAGTGGGCCAAAAAAACTTAAAAAAATTGTGACGTGCTAGGAGCAGTGGCAGCCCATTTGCAAGGCTAATCGGATACGCAGCTATTCTGCCACTGGCAAATTGGATTTAAGACAGCAGCTTCTATACCTGCTGTGTAGTCTGCTTGTTTCGAGGGCCTGCCAGTATGGTGTAGAGAGTGTTTGGCGTTATGGTCAGCGCTACCGACTGTGGAACCTGAGATATGTGTTCGAATCCCGACCACACTGAACTTTTTTATTGCATTTGGCCACACAAGGATTTCGAAAAGGCCTTCCTAATGCCTACGAATTTGCATGTACTCATTAAGCAACTTCTAATCTTCTAGTTTGTGTACCAACTACAGGTCTCTGTGTAGGGATACCAGGTTCAGCGAGCCTGTATTCATTCTGATGGCTCTGGGTGAGGCGCTGCAATCACACTGTATTTGTAAGGCATCCGGAACAGTAAACAGATATGGGCACTGGGGATTATAAATAGCTAGCTCAAACTGCACTTAAAACATTCTTTTGTCCCCCAATAAGACTGAGAGGGGAGAGAGGCAGCATTAACCCCTATAAAAATTTTGAGAAAAAGTTTGCCAAGCTGTGCATTTTTAACATCCTGTCAACCTGGGCAAATCACTTAGGGCCGCATGTAGGTGCCCTAATACCGGTCGGAAACGGCCGAATTCGGCCGTTTCCGACCGGTTTTACGTTTTTCAGATGTAGGGCATGCATTTACAGAATCGGTATTTTACCGATTCTGTATTTACCGATTCGGTAAAATTACCGAATTGGTAAATACAGATTCGGTAAAATACCGATTCTGTAAATGCAGATGTAGCTGGCACATGTCAGAGTGCCACAGGGCTTTAAGAATCGGTATTTTACCACCCAATCCTATTGGGTGGTAAAATACCGAATATAGGTGTGCATGCACATCTGTGCATGCACACCTGTGTAATGTGACACACAGACATGCCCTTAGGGTATGTCTGTGTGCCACATGGCACACAAGTCCGGAATTGGGGTGCTAGAGGGTGTCAAAGTGACACCCCCTGCACCCTTGCAACAATCCGAATTTACCGAATGAGTAAATACCGATTCGGTATTCCACATTGATTCCTATGGGCTTCAAGGCCCATAGGAATCAATGGGGGATACCGATTCGGTATTTACAGAATCGGTAAATACCGAATCTTACCGATTCGGTATTTACCGATTCAGAATTACCTACATTTCCCCGCCTCTAATTTACCACTTCTTAAATACCGAATCGGTATGATTCAGTATTTAAGAAGTGGTAAATTAGAATTACCTGCATCGGGCCCTTAATCTTGTAGTGCCTATAAACAATGAATGCGTCTTTGTGTAATGTAATAGGTGCTCATTTAAATAGCTCCAATGCCGTTAGATCTACTAGCGCTATGTAAAACTGAAAAAAACATCATTAGCAACAGTGCAATTTGGGGGCAGGCACAATGCAGGTATGAATGTATCGTCCATAGCATTTATTTATTGTGGTGGAAGTAGCCTGTACTTCATCCACAGGACGGGTGCTGACGCAGTTATCTGATTGACTGTTTCCCAGTTCTTCTTCAAATACACTCACTTTTGATAAATACTTTCTAAATAATCTGATGTGCTAGGTGAAATACTTCTGCAGGTTCAAGAAATACGCTTTCTTGAATTTTTTAGGCAAGTTTATCATGTTCAAAAGGATCGGAGTAATGAAAACCAGAGACTCGGTGTCAACTTATACATTTTCTTTTTTTAAACTCTTCTGCAAAGAAACGTCAATTACAGAGAAGTTGGCAGCACAGATACAAATGACAGAAAATCTCCAGAGCTTAATTGGTCACAAAGGCTGCATTATAAAATATCGTATGAGGTTAAGGTGCCTTCTGCGGAGATATTTGTGTGCCCAGCAAATCTCAGGCCTAATAATAGTGGTAAGATAACTCTGGTGGATAATGCTGTGGTTGGAGAGATCTGATTTTTTCTGCTTACAGTTTTGACTCACAATTTTGCATTGATGGTAAGGGTTTCTTCTGCAAAGTGCTTTGTCTAACATGCAGATCACAGATTTTATTTTATGCAGATAGATAAGTGGGTTGTTGCTTTTGACACATCCTTTTATTATTTGACGTTCGTAAACTAATTCTTTCAATACAGCACAGTGAGCTATGAACCAGCAATAACAAACTGCTTGCAAACTGCAAGTCATGAGCTTAGAATCTTATTATTTTCTTTCTCAATTTTTCATAAAAGTTTTCTAAAAAGTGTTCCTTTGCATAGTAATAAAGTCTTAGAACTGTGGACAATACCAGGCACTGTGTTACATTTTAAATCCTGACTTTTGATTGTCTCAGCTAATTATTCTTAATATGCAATGTCTATCCTCTTATAGTACATTCATATAGCTTATATACAAGCGGTGAACAATGTCACAATCATGCTTCAAATGTTTCTTTTAAGTACTTTACTTGTAAAGTGATAAGCTGAGTGCCTTTGTTTCCCCGCCATTGCATTGGCATCTAGGTATTAGGCTCCAGGTGGCTCCCACCCAGGATCATTCTTGAACAAAAGGAGATCTGATTGGCCTTTAAATTAGGCTTTTGTTTTTGGCCTAGCTAGAGCTGTAAATAAGAAAGCCCCTTCACCGATTGCAGATTCCTGCTTGGAAAGAAAAGCAGACAACCTGCGGTTGCTGCTAAATGTGTCCCGGTGTTGGCAATATTACAGTGGTAAACATTTCGGCATAATTCAACGGGTCCAGCCCAGATCTCGATTCCGGCTTAATAGTAGCTGTCTCATTCTTCTGACTTCTTGGATCAATCCTACTGTTCAATAACATCTTATAATGGTACAACGCTATGCGTCCTGTCCTTTTTTAAAGCTGAGGTATAGGTGCCACAAGAGTAATCAATTCATGTCATGATGGTATTTATCTACATTGTAAAACTGTCTCAAGACCCTATTAAATAGAGCTATATGTGTGGAATGTTCCTGATTTAACTCTTGTTGTAAGCAAAGTTTAAAATGTCAATTGCCACAGATTTATTTTGCTAAGTACAGAGCTCGAAAGAATATACAGTTTCATGGTGCACATAGCTTTGACTGTAGTGCACAGAGATCTTGCACTACTGCACACAGAGGAAAATAATTTGAGGGAACATTGCTCAGGACACTGTGGGACAAACCTCCCTGTTTGTTTATCAAAGAACACTTTCTTCTTTTGCTCAGATTAGGACTGGCTACAACTATTCCCTTGGGAATTATTTTGAGGGCCTTTTGGAAACTGTTGGACCTGCGATGGGCAAGCCCAGCACAAAGGGGGTAGCTTGGCTCAAGTGTCAAGGCAAGTGAAGGCTATCGTGTTAGGCCGGCTTCGACCCAATAATATCTCCTTGAACAACCACCAAAAAGAAGGACACCACACCACTGTTGTAGAAAAATACGATTCCTTTATGTAAAAATTCTCTGTTGTGAATGGGGATCAATTAGGAAAGCACAATTACATTTCTTTTGGGTCACAATTTGCTGGGTTTCAATTTTGGAATAGATTCAATAAATAAGCTTAGGAGTACAGTTCATCAATAACTAGATTAAATATCAGGAATAAATATTGTCAATAAATAGAATAAATATCGGGAATAAATATCTTCAATAAATAGCATAAATATCACTGTCTGTGTAGCAGAGTAAATACTGGTTCAGTTCAAGAACATCCACAGATTCATTCTGGTATCGCTGCCACCAATTAAATACTTCAGGAACACTACATTTGCAAATACATTTCAGGTTGGAAAGATTACTCTTACAGTTTATGACGATTTCACCATTAGTGTACACAGGCTTCTCTGGGCTTAACAGGGAGTGCTGGGACTCTTTAAGAATCACACAGGGGTTATGCGCGTATATCTAAAAGGCAAGGAAAGACAGTGAACACTTCATTTACACTCGGCTGCCACCGGGTTGAGATCTCTGTTTGCCGTGGGGGGTCTAAGCGCGCCTAGGGGTTTCTGTCCCCGCTAGCACTCAGGCGGCACCAGTTCCAAGTCTTTAGACTGCCGAACGGGGCTGCCGAAGAGGTCACACAATCTTCGCGCTCAGTCAAATAAATGCCGGTTCACAGTTCCTTTATAACAGCGCTTCCCACCTGAAGAAACGGGCCCAACCTCACATCAGCTGCAATCGAAAAGCGATTCAGTCGGGTTCAGCACTTCTCTCGCCAGCGACGGGTTCTCAGGGGCTCCACGGACCTCCCTCCGACTTCCTCAAACAGGGATGGTTCCCGCCCACAGCTACAGCCGCCGATCCACTGGGGAGGGGCAGAGACAGTAGTCCCGCCCAACGAAGGCCGGCCTTTCCCCCTCACCTCAGTCTGCACAGGAAGCACTCTACACCGGTGGAGCTCGGAGACGTCCGAGCTCCTCGCTGGAGGCGCCTGTCACACAAGGGGCACAGAAGACGCTCGTGGTCGCGGTGAACTTGCTCTCGCCTCGCGACCCGAGTCAGTCGTAATTCGCCACCGGGGGGGCGGGGAGGCACACGAAAAATCGGCCACAGTCTCTTGGGGGTGACAAGACACTCGCTGGGCAGGCGCTGTAGGCGCGAGGTCACCGCACACAGCTGACTGGAACGCCAGTCAGGATCCACGCCAGTGACTCTTGCTTCCTCTACTGCCACACTACCAGCCGACTCAGGGGTCAACAGGGCAGGTGCCAATCTGGTGTCAAGTCTGGAATCTCCTTCTTCACCTAGATCTGGAACATCATTATCCTATCTAGTCTTTTGGTCATCTAAAATGGCCGCCAGGGACTGGACCTTATATAGCCAGTGCCCTGAGGTGCTGGCTCGTGCCAGTAGGTTCTAGAACCTTCTTTGGGTTAGGCCAATGACATGGCACTACTGGGGTATTTGGGTCTCTAACAGCATACTGGGGTTCTAGAGCAGCCATTTTGTGTACCTGAGGGAAATAAAGTAATTCCTGTCAGGAATGCGCACCAAGTAAAAGGGCGCCAAAACCTTGAAAGGTCAGGGTTCATGGAGGCTCCACAGGGAGTCACTCTCATGAGGAAAATGGATGGCCACCATTTTGAGGTCATTCATACAGGTTGCCAATCCCAGTCTATAATGTCACAGGTTTCGCCAGGTGTCTTGTGAATAGGTGCCAAAAACCTTGTGAACAACTGGGCGTCAAGGAACATCTAGCCCCATTGAAACAGCACACAAAAAGGTCCTGGTAGACAAAGAAAAGCGACAAATTTTGGGAGGTACAGGGGAACAAAAGAAATCATAGTGGTGAGGGGACTCTCAGAAGCAGACGGGTCTAACAGAAACTCTTTATTCTTAAGTTTTTCTCCCCCATCTTTCTTCTGGTGGTACCCATGATCATCCTTTTGGAAGTCCCCGAGAGGCCTCTTTGGACACTCAGGTACTGGCCCAGAGGTCTGCCTCCTCAGCAAGCTTCCTGGGATCATTCAGCTTGCTGTCCTCTCTATTCTGGTGCAACACATATTGAGCATGGCATGTTCTACCTCAGAATCAACTTGAACAGCCCATTATATTCATTAACTTTGATGCCACTCATCCAGCCATTCAGTGCCTTCCTGGCATAATCCAAGAAGTCCACTCAAGACCTTTTTGGGACAATGTGGCTGTCCCTGAACCTCTGCTGGTGCTTCTCAGCGTTCAGCCCACATTTAGCAATAAGTATGGCTTAAATGGTGGTAAACCAGATTTGGACCTCTATTTCTAGTGTGGGTATTGTGTCCCTCCACTCTGGAGGCATTTATTTCCACAAGCCAAACTCCCCATACCCCCCCCACCAGTGCTCCTATGGGATCTTGTGTACCCTTGGGGTCACTTCATAAGCAGAAAACCATGTATCTATGTCATCTCCCTCTGCCATCTCCCTCCGCATCAGATCTTCAGGTCTGCTGACCTTCTTGTCTCCTTCAAACACTGTCACTATGCTGCCACCATTGCTGCTGGACTCTGTTTATTTGGCTTTAAGGTCAAGCTCTTTTAGGGTCCTTTTGTGAGCCAGTTTCTTTTTACCCCATCTTGATTTATACCATCTGTAGGCTTAACTCCCTCTTTCCCTTCCTGTTTTCCAGCTCTTATGGGGACAGACTATTGGAGGAGACACTACTTTTGCAGGGAGGTCCAGCTCAGGAGATGAGCTATCCCCCTCCCCTGAAAGCTGTAATACAGGGCTGATATCCATGTCCGGTTTCCGTTCATCCATATCATCCTCCTCATCCTGCTCCTCTGTTGCTGTTAGAGACTGGTGAACCTCCCACCAGGCCCTCACAACTTTATGAACCTCCAACTTTTTGATACCCTTCTTGATGAGTTCTCTTTCCTTACAGAACTGATTGAGCTCAACTGCCGTTAATTTTCCAGGTTGGCCACCTCAAATTCTATTACTGTGGGTATGGTCCCAGACAGCCAGGTAGCAATGAGCATTGCTTTGGAAAAACATAAACAGCCAATCAAGAATTTAGAAAGGTCAAAATGCTCCTAAATTATTTCATGGGGTGGTAGTGTAACACAAAAATACTGTATGGCACTGGACAAACACCAGTTCAAACCCTCACCGCTGATCACCAGTGGGAGAAATTTAGTAACTGGTGAAGGGGGGTGAACCCCTACTCAAGCAGCAACCACAATGCTTGTCAGGTTGAAGTCACAAGCAAACCCTAAATTAACCTGTGCTCATCTCTTGGGTAGCTTGACACAGAGCAGTCACGCCTAATTCAGAGCTAATGTGTAAAGTATTTATTAATCAATTAATCAATCAGGAATTTGTGACGCGCACTATTCACCAGTGAGGGTCTCAAAGCACTTGGAGGGGGGAGCTGCAGCTATGTCTCATCCGAAGAGCCGGACTAGAGGCTCTTCGTTAATGCTTGCAGTGTGGGTGATCATCTGATGCTAAGAGGGAGTTTGTTCCAGGTCTTGGCTGCAGTGTAGGAGAAGGACCGTCCCCCCGATCTGGCTCTGCGGATGCGAGGGATTTTGGCCAGGGCCTGATCGGTGGATCATAGACTTATTTTGGATGAACAAAGCACTTCAAACAGTAATAAACAGTGAAAAAGTGAAAACACAATGCCAGAAGAATCCTACAACAAATTAGGAAAATAGAGTACATTTTAATAAATAAAAGAAGACCAAGACACCAAACCTCCAATCAAAAGAACCATAGAAATACAGGTTTGAAGATTTCTGTGAAAAAAGGGCTGAAGGCACAAACCAACAACTGTGGATATCTGATTGCACCTGGTGGTACAAAGTCATAAGACTTGGTTGACCATGATGGACCATGGACCGGAATGGGGACCCAAGTATGCCTGCTGAATCAGACTATCTTAAATCAGGGTTGCAGAATGGGTGGATATCCTGCATTGAGGATGCATCACGCAGCCAAGACTATGCGAGGCTTGGTCGGAAATGCATCATGCAGTGTTGGTTCTGGGAAGCTACGAGGCTGCGATGCGAAGTCTAGGGTCGAGGATGCATCACACACTAGCTGGTTCCGGAGAAGCTGTAAGTCTTGCAGAGTCCTGCATCGTAGTTGAGGATGCTGTTGATGAGTGGTTTGTGATGAGAGGGCCTGTGTCAAGGATCCGTTATGCAGCAGCAAGTGTGATGAGGCTGAGGGCAACTGTGGCAATGCAAAGTCCACACAGCAGAGGCAATCCCTTAGTTCTGGTGGTTCACTGTTGGGCTGTCAGAGCACCTTCAGGCCAACTTCCAAGTGGTGGCACCACTTGGCAGGGTAAAACAGTTGCAGAGTACAGGTGCTGGTTATGTGAGACTAGCCCTTTGAGTTACCCTGGAGGTTCCTGATACAGATTGCAGATCCAGTCCTTCTCCCCCAGGCAAGACAGCAGCAGGTCAGCACCAGAGCGCAGACATCCTTTAGGTCAGCAGTCCAGCGGAGTGGCAGTACTGTCAGCAGCACAGCAGTCATTCTTCCTAGCAAAGACTTCCACAGGTCCAGGAGTGTATTGAAGAATTGGTGTCTGAGGTCAGATTTTTATACCTGGTGACTTCTTTGAAATGGGAGAAGATTCTAGAAGTTTCCCTTTGAAGTGCACAGTTTCCTGCCTCCTCTGCCCTGGTGCCAGACTAACTAGTGGGGTGTATGCAGCCCTTTGTATGAAGGCCGGACACAATCAATTCAGGTATAATTGGTGCTCTACCCAGCTCCGCTGCCCCACATCCTGCCAGTTATGCAAATGCAGGAACAGTTAAGCTCTCTATTGTCTGTGGCTGTCTGGGAGGAATACACAAAGACCAACCACACCTAGTGATGTGCCCAGAGACTGGCTGCAGGCACTAAATGGCTAAGGCAGGAAATGCCAATTTACTAAAAGTGGCAATTTCAAAATTGTAACTTGAAATCCGACTTTACCATGAAAGAAGATTTCTCATTACATTTTCAAAGATACCCAATATGAACGGTTTACATGTTCCCCATTGGAACTTACAGCTTATTAAATTTAATAAGGTAACTCCAATGTTATTCTATGGAAGAGGCACCCATTGCAGTAGTGAAAACTAATGTAATTGTTTTTCACTATCAGAGCATGTAAAACTTAAAAGTGCATGTCTTACTTTTTTAATATATCTAAGTATTAAAAGAGGAAGATTTGGGCCTGGCAAAAGGTTTATTTTGCCAGGTTGGAAACGCAGTTTAAAACTGCAAACTCAGGCTGCAAAGCAGGCTTGAGACATGTGTAAAGGGCTACTTAGGAGGGTGGCATAATTACTGCTGCATGTCCTCTAGTAGCATTTAATTTACAGGCCCTGAGTACAGGTAGTACCACTTTACTAGGGATTTACAAGTAAAGTTTTTTTTTTTTGAAAATTCTTTTTATTGTTGCATCAGGCGAATCATAAGTACAAGAAACGAGACATCGCGGGGAGCGTCAACATTCCGCTCTTCCCGTCATTACGCAACTTTTTTAATAGTCAGTTACATAACATTCATCATGACGAACCCATTTGTCATTTTCACCCCAAACTCCCCCCACCCCCCTCAACTGCAAGTAAAGTCATCAACTGAGAGACCTCTTCTCGAAGCCCCCCTTCCCGCCCTCCACTTCCCCCCCCCCAAGCAGCGTGACACCCTTCTCTACCCCCCCCCCCGACCCCCGAGTCTCCCTCTGCTCTGCCCTCTAAGTTGTGCGACATTGAATATAAGCAATCCCATGGCCCGAACCCTCCGGGAGCAACTATGCTGGAATCAGCGACAAAAGTACCACCCGGTGATCCACCCTACCACCCGCCCTCCTCCCCAATCGGTCTCAACTTCCTACTCCAATCCATGGTAGTGCCTCCACTTAGCCCATATTTTTCGAAATTTTCGTGGGCACCCTCTAGCTTGATTTACAAGTAAAGTTAAACCTACCAATTGGGGAGAGACTAATGTTACCATATTTTAAGGAGTGAGCATGTGGTATTTAGCACTGGTTAGCAGTGGTAAAGTGCACAGAGTCCAAAGGCCAACAAAAAAGAGATCAGAAAAAAATGGAGGAGTAAGGCAAGATGTTTGAGGGGCGACCACTCTAAGGCTGATAGGTCTAAAACCATGCCACTGATTGTGACACTGGCTAGGGCTTAGATTATGTCACTCATTGTGGCCTCAGGTTCAGGTAGGTTGAAAGAGGGAATGGGTGTGACCCATTGAATGTGCTTGTTAACAGTGCTAAATTCTTACAAATACTTAAGCATCTAATTTGGCTTAAAACATTTATGAATCCAATGTATGACTGCTAAAGGTAAACACTTAAACGCTTTGATTAAGGCAGGTCTATTTTAACATTAGAGTTGGCTGTCCCAATGGCTTTTGCCTAGAAGGGCAAACGTAACTCTTATGATGAACCATGTTTTTGAAAATCTGGGTTTGATATGATGGAAGCTGAGCCTGGCATCAATTCTCACCTGTAAGATTTAAGTACCCTTGTTGACATTGTATTGCAAGAGCAGGGGGTTGAGTCAGCCTGGATTTCTACCATAGTAACCCTGCTTTACTGGGTTTATAAGCTGAGAAGATCTTCCATGAACGTGCAGCCCTGTTAGATCTGGGTTGCGCTTCAGGTGATAACAGCTAGCACTTTTAGAAATTATGTGCAATGCTGTGTTTTATACTGTAGCTGTAGAAATTTGATTTATTGATATTTTTGATATTTTCTCTGCTTTAATGATGTTCCTTTTACTTTAGCAGTAATCCTTAGCAGATTGAAGCAGAATGCATACAATAGTCACAAAAGGCTCACATTAGGATGAAAGCGAACAGCAGTTTGTTTGGCTCTGAACCTTATTACAGGAAATTCAAAACTTCCCTCCGACAATTAGGACATTGCATGGATTCTTTTTGGGAACAGACCTATGTCTGAGATCTCAGAAGGTCAGTATGTAGGGTCTGATTCACCATACCACATCAGTTCCTATGGGCCCAATTACTAACTAGCTCATATTGCCTTGTCTGCCCTCCTAACCTCCCCAGAATAACAGGTTGGCACCCCAGAACACAATACTCTAGACCCCCAGGGGAGGAACTACAGTAACAAGTCATCACCTTTCGTTCTCTCACTCATAAATCTCCATAATAAACAAATGAAAGACACAAGAAAAGTTTACAATATTTATTGAAACTATCTTACTCTATCATTTAGCAACTGTGCTGCAATTAGGAAATGTATGCAACTAAGAAGAGGATTATCATTATCAATAAACTGTACAAAATGAAAAACCCTATCATGGCAAATGATGTTTGCCTAAGCCTAACCTCACTGCGTGAGTTCAATGACGTATCAGAGATCTCTGGGAATTTCTCTATTTTCAAAACTTCTTATAGGAAGAGAAATGCCATGTTAGAAAACAGCAGTTTGATCTCTCTATTATGTCTATGTGTTAAAATGTGTTAGTGACGGACCACAGAGAAAAACAGGGCACAGTGTTGTTTGACCTTGTACGAAATATTCAGACTGAATCCCAGTAGAAGAGCTGAATAACTAAACAAATGCAGCCTATTTCAAAAAAAATGTGTGGCACAAAAACAATCGTGTTACTTCGAGTGAAAAGCAAAAGGGGCCTACAACATGTGCAGTTAGGCTAACGTAGGGGACCTCTACAGTAGGCGACTCACAACAAAGACATGTTCTAGATTAAGAGTGGCACAGTTGATGTTATTTCAAGTTAAGGTACAATTGTTCACGATGAAGTCATTGAAGTACAAGAATTAAAAAATATTACTAGCTCTAAATGTCACAATCCGTACAAATATGCATTAAACATCTATTTAAAAACAGTTATCTTGACAGCAATTACACAGTCATTGAAACATGATCGCACAATGACTTAATGAACAAAAGGAACAATGAGAATGAGATACATAGATACATTGGATGTTTTTTTTTATTCTGGCTAGTAGCCAGATTGCAGTAGTTATTGGCAGATTTGCTCTTGAACATCGATGGCGTTTCAACCTTGTAGGTTAATGAAAGGTCGTCATCAGGAGAAAAAAAAATTGTAAAGAAACACAGTATTAGCTGAGAAAGAAGGAGCGGAAACTTAATCAGGATTATACTAGTGATTAATCACAGTGGAATCAAAACTAACAAAAAGAGAAAACACTTACCACTTACACAAAATGGTTCAGTACAATACGGATAACTCAGAAGTGCAAAGGGAATGTGGTGCACATGCGAGATGAATAAACTGGATTTTTGTGTAAACGTTTACAGTACTCAGCTGACTACATTTTTATCAATGTAATGTACGTTTCACTAGTGGAAAATTCATAAAATAATGACACTTTGAGTTTATTCTTTGATTTGACTTTCTTGTTTCTGAACTTATCTGTGGTACGAAGCTCTTTTTTCCATATAGTTATAAAATGTATATTTTATTGGCATCCTACGCAGACAAGTTAGTGGGGCTGACCAGTATAACTTGACAGGGAGGCAAAAATTGATGTAGAAGAGAGCTTCAGGAAAGAAGAGTGATAGAGAAATCATGCCAGATGGTAAGAATATGTAGAAACAGAAGGAAGGAATTTTCAGTAGTAATTTTGAGATAAGGGAAATTACTGATCAGAACACATGGCACTGGCAGCATCAGGGTGGTGCCTGTGGAGGTGGGAAAAGGCAATACATTTTTGTCACAGCATATGTCTCCCTAGTTTACTCCAGGTAAGTGGGCACAGACCTGAGATGAAAAGAAAAGTGTTGTTGTGGACGTGTGATACCGAGTTAGATGTAAATAATTCAACAGACCCACGGCAAGCGTTTAAGCCTTTCTTCATGGTATCTTAAAAAGTACCAGTTTTCCCCCCAAATAGCAAAAAAAATATGGTGAAATCAACCTCTTTCTTCACTATAGAAATCAAGCTAGACTTGCTAAATGCCAATCCATAACCACAGTGTCCTGTAATTTAGACAAAAAGCAAGTAGAGGAAATGGAACCATATCTCACATGAGTTTGGAACTCTGAACATAGATTTTATCTGACGTGTTTTAGTTTAAGCACTTTCCACTTTCTGGTAGCCCATTCTCGGCAGGGTGCTTGGTTTCATTCTTTACCACCCAGCCCCAGTGATAGCACGTCAAAACAAACATTGGCGTACTTTGTGGGATATTCTCAAGAACATGTGATAACTATCTCAAAATTAGCGTAACTCAATTTTCAACATTGCAGTCTATCGCGGGAAAATAACGCCATGTTAACGTGGTATTCTCAACAGGTCAGTATCATGAGATAGGCCCACGATAACGTGTAAAATGCCCGCGATAAATTCAACGCGGCACTGCAAAAATGTGAAACGTTACGATGAGGCCAATCGCGATACAAAAATCAGCGAAAACCAGCAACAGGCCTGCAATTCACACACATCAGGCGGGAAAAATCACCATAAAAGTAGAAAAAAACAGACAAACAAATGCCAAACAGCAAAGTACAAAGGATGTTGCCAGAGCCCCACAAGACCCCCAGAACACCAGCCTGGGACCTCAGGGTCAGGGAAGGGCAGGGAGAAGAAGAGTAGGAAGAAGCGGTTCAGTCTGCAAGAAAAGAGGATCCTGATAACAGAGGTGGTAGAACACCATCAACAACTGTTCGTCACCTCCACTGTGTCATTGGCAACAGAAAATGCACTATGGTAGTCCATCGTGGACATGGTGAACACAGTTGGAGTGCTGAAGAGGACAATGGAAGAGGTCAAGAGATGCTGGAATTATGTGAAGCGCAAAACCAAGCTGAAACTTGCCAACAACCGGAAAGCAGCAATGCGGACTGGAGGTGGGAATCCTGCACCACAGGTGGAGCTGGACGAGATGAATGAAATGGTGTCCACAGTCATCATTGGGGAGACGGTGGCAGGAGTTGGGGGACTGGACACTGCTCAACATGACCATATACAACTGCAACGGGGGGAGTATTGACCAGGGACAGGGGAGATGGGCAAAATTGTGCACATATACAATTGAGCAGAGCACATCTGCGGACAAACCATGCCCAAGCCCACAACTACCACCAAGAGACCAATGTACCCAAGTATGCAATATCTCAGCACTGCATGAGCACAGCGGTCAAAGGCACACTGCATGAAAAAGATAAGGGGCAGCAAAATCAGAGCTGCAGGGGCAACTCTCCCAAACTGCAGCACACACACATAACATGCAGAGCACATTAACATTGACAAGAATGTGATACAAACCGCAACACATCAACAACAGAAAACAGGATAAAACTGTTGAAGCGTGTGTGTAGAAACTGGTCAATCACATTTGGAGTTTCAGGGAAATGTGAGTTAATAACGTACAAGTACAAATAACACATCCGTTAAGTTATCGAAATGTCCACTGTCCCCCATCAAATAGGCAGCTGCTCCCAAACAGCCACAATGTACACAGTCAGGAAGTCTGTATGAAAACATGTACAATGGGAAAACATACATGTGAACACATTGTTAAACTGCATCTCCCCTTCACATTGCAGAGAGAGAATAAACAACTAAGTATGGGCGAAATTTGCGAATCTGCAGTCCGCGAATTCGCGCGAATTCGCAAAAAAGCAGCGAATTCACGGATTTCCCCATGAAATTGCGGATTGTTTTGCGATTTGCACCATACTTAACTGGAGTACTTGCTAGTGGCTAATCAGTAAGTGCTACCTCGTTGGGTAAATGTATAGTGCTTTTCCTATGCTGCAGCTGCGTAAAGGGCCAGAAGATTTGTCTCCAGTCACCATGTATGCCTGTAACTTTGCCACCGTGCCAAAAGGCGCCAAGGTCCCTTGCGTGAGCTGCCCATCATAGTTCAGAAAGTGCAGGAAGATGTTTGATACCGCTAGTGTGTGGTGGCGGGGCTTCTATGCGTGTTCACATGCCTCCTGTGTATAAAGAGTCAGAGAGCGAGCAGGGCAGCAGATGAGGAGGAAGCAGCCTCCCGGTCACAGGAACTACACGGGGATTGCGCTCGAGAAACTCATGGATGCAAAGTCCTCCCTCAAGTATTACAGCAAATTTTCGACTGCAGATATGGGGTTAAAGCACACTTGCCAGGACTCGATCGTGCTCACTAATGTTTTGGGCTGATTAAAACGTTACTGAATTTGAGCTTCAACTCGGGCAACTGCTTTATTTATATCTGTAAGTGCTTCCTGTGAGGTTTAATTTTTGTGACAGGAGCCTCGTGCCAGAATGAATCCTGCCCTGCATAGTTATCCATGAAGATGCCACCGTTTTGTGCAATACCTCTACTCAACTGCAGTACTTTCTACTGGTTAATCAGTAAGTGCTACCTCGTTGGGTAAAGGTATAGTGCTTTTCCTACACTGCAGCTGCGTAAAGGGCCAGAAGATTTGTCTCCACTGACCATGTGTGCCTGTAACTTTGCCACCGCGCCAAAAGGCGCCAAGGTCCCTGGAGTTAGCTGCCCATCATAGTTGGGAAAGTGCGGAAAGACGTTTGATACCGCTAGTGTGTGGTGGCAGGGCTTCTATGCGTGTTCACATGCCTCCTGTTTATAAAGGGTCAGAGAGCGAGCAGGGCAGCAGATGAGGAGAAAGCAGCCGCCTGGTCACAGGAACTACATGGGGATTGCGCTCGAGAAACTCATGGATGCAAAGTCCTCCCTCAAGTATTACAGCAAATTTTCGACAACAGATATGGGGTTAAAGCACACTGGCCAGGCCTCGACCGTGCTCACTAATGTTTTGGGCTGATTAAAGCGTTACTGAATTTGAGCTTCAACTCGGGCACCTGCTTAATTTATATCTGTAAGTGCTTCCTGTTGAGGTATAATTTTTGTGACAGGAGCTTCGTGCCAGAATGAATTCTGCCCTGCATAGTTATCCACGAAGATGCCACCGTTTTGTGCAATACCTCTACTCAACTGGAGTACTTTCTACTGGCTAATCAGTAAGTGCTACCTCGTTGGGTAAATGTATAGTGCTTTTCCTACACTGCAGCTGCCTAAAGGGCCAGAATATTTGTCTCCAGTCACCATGTGTGCCTGTAACTTTGCCACCGCACCAATAAGCGCTGAGGTCCCTTGAGTGAGCTGCCCATCATAGTTGGGAAAGTGAGGGAAGACGTTTGATGCCGCTAGTTTGTGGTGGGCGGGGCTTCTATGCGTGTTCACATGTCTCCTGTGTATAAAGGGTCAGAGAGTGAGCAGTGCAGCAGATGACGAGAAAGCAGCCGCCTGGTCACAGGAACTACATGGGGATTGCGCTCGAGAATCTCATGGATGCTAAGTCCTCCCTCAAGTATTACAGCAAATTTTCGACAACAGATATGGGGCTAAAGCACACTTGCCAGGCCTCGACCGTGCTCACTAATGTTTTGGGCTGATTAAAACGTTACTGAATTTGAGCTTCAACTCGGGCACCTGCTTAATTTATATCTGTAAGTGCTTCCTGTTGAGGTTTAATTTTTGTGACAGGAGCCTCGTGCCAGAATGAATCGTGCCCTGCATAGTTATCCACAAAGATGCCACCATTTTGTGCAATACCTCTACTCAACTGGAGTACTTTCTACTGGCTAGTCAGTAAGTGCTACCTCGTTGGGTAAATGTATAGTGCTTTTCCTACACTGCAGCTGCCTAAAGGGCCAGAAGATTTGTCTCCAGTCACCATGTGTGCCTGTAACTTTGCCACAGCACCAAAAAGGGCCGAGGTCCCTTGAGTGAGCTGCCCATCATAGTTGGGTTTATTTTATGATCACCGCACAACCCGCTCCGGATTTAACGCACCACTGTTCCTTTTTTTGACAGATTCCGCCATTCTGGCGAAAACAACCACGTAAGCCTCACTGAGGATTTCCGTTACCTTCCGCATAACTATGCATTAGCTCCCTTGACACTGCCGGCATGTCTTCGCTCCACACACGCACACACACCTTCCACCGTTAACAGAATACCCTTGTAACTTCTTTACCGATCACAATTCACTTTCTTCTTCTTTCGATTTCACGTGCACCCTTTGGTCCATCACCCCGTTATATAACTTTTGAAACCGCATTACTTTCGTTTATTAATTATGAGTAGCATGTGGTTGACCCACCCTTCCACTCATGCTTATTAGTTATGCTTGTTTAGCTATATTTCTGATTTGGGTAATGTTCTACATCTCTGTTGCAGTGCTCCTTGAGAAAGGACTTCGTCAGTCCGAAATGCATTGGAGCCATTCAGACTTCATGATGAAGATTTAATTGATTATCTGATGTTTAAATTGAAGCAATAATGAAAACCGAGAGGAAACTATTCTAAAATAAACCTCACAACATTTCAACTTGGAACTTGCTTTTGAACTTATTTGGAATCTAGGGTGTTATTTAACACACAGAACCCTCATAAGTGTGCCTATCACAGGGATGTGCCTACACCCATGTAGCGCACTCAACTTTTTGGATTCAGGACGCACTTGAACAGTTGCGTCTCCTGTTGGAGCACCTTGAAACCAGTTACCTTACTCCACCGCCTTTGAAAACACCACACCTACATTTTCGTAGTGCGCCGTGCCTATCTTCCTCGCTCATAGTGCCTTCACTGTTCACCGGGCAGGCAGCACACAAGCCTCAAAATGCAATACGAAGAGATTTCTAAATCGACGGAAGCTAGAGCAGATACACTAGCATTCGACACCGAAGCAACAGAGAGAATTTATGCCCTCATAAATGAGGATTTGACTCAAACTACAACCAGCAGATCCAAAGAGCAATGCGTCAAACAACTTCTGTACTTGTCAAAACGGCGCATCAATCAAAGACTCCACGCTAACACTCTGGTTAAATACCACAAAGTTCTCCGCATTCCCCGTGGCCTACGGATTGCCCTAAATCCGTCGTTATGCAAGAACTCTAAAGCATTCGTTGAACGATGGAATGCCATCCTCAACAAGTGCAGCCTGGATCTTATACTACTAATTGTTGAAGAGCTGTCAGGAATTCTCAACGAACTAACACAAGAAATAACCATCATTGAGAACGAGCTCAAAGACTCCATCTCACCTGAAGAACTGACCGCAACCCTTGAGGACATCCAGAAACAACTAGAGAGACACACCAAGGAGATCAATGACCGCAAAATTCGAAAATTTCGCCGGGACACCTTGGACTACAAGTTAGGGGAGGTATACACGTGGGCGGACGTCTACGCCCAACGTCGTAGGAATAAACCCTTCAACCCTAACACTGACACCTCATCCTCTGGGAGTGACACTTCCAACCGTCCAACCAAGAGAACACCAGCTGGAGCCTCGTCTTCTTCAACAACACCTAGGGAAACATCCTCAACACTCAACGTTGAGTCAACCATCACGGAGCCTTTTTTAGAGGTAAGCCCAGACAGAACCGACGACCCAGACGGGGCAAAAGGGCAGGAAAAAGACAACCAAGGTACCCAACAACCCCCCAAAACCAAACCGAAACCAAAGAGGAATCGTTAGTGATTAACATCTCTGACACAGTGTTGACGAACCATGAAACCAAGATTCTACAAAAGGGAATGTCATTCGTTCCCACAAGCAATACGAACTTACTTGAATTGGAAGTCAGCACTTTCAAACTCACAAGAAAATTACGATTAAAACATTTCTTTGAAAAAGTTTTAGAACCTCCCAAAGACCCTAAACCAGACTTACTGTTGGGCTTACGACCCTTTAGCTCTTTCATGCCTCCCGCAAGCCATAAGAGCATCGATACCTTTGAGACCTTGGTGAAACAAGACATCGCCAAAATCAACTATCGAAAGCAATCTCACAAAAACATCACCAACAAGGATTTGGATACCCTCAAGAACATAGCCAGGAACCCGTCCATCAAATGCCTGAAAGCAGACAAGGGGGGTGCCCTTGTCATCCTTAACACGCAACTGTATGACCAGCGGATTACAGAATACGTCACGGACCCCAATGTCTATCTACTTCTAGAAGGGAATCCCACCAGGGAGTTCAAAGCAGAACTTGCAGCAACCATCGACAAAGTGGCATCTGATGACATCATCGATGAGAGGACTAAGAAATACCTGTCAGTAGAACATCCCAGAAGCCCCACCATCACCATGCTTCCTAAGATACACAAGAATCTGACGGATCCACCATTTCGCCCAATCGTCTCCACCCGAGGATCGATACATGAGCCAACAGGCAAATTCATAGACCGCTACTTACAACCCATGGTCTCATGTTTACAAAGCTACATAAAAGACACCACAGAGTTCATCAATAAACTGTCTTCCATACAAATCAACGAAAACGAGAAGCTAATCTTGTGCACAGCAGATGTTAAAAGTTTGTACACTTCCATCCCCCATGACGGTGGGATTGTTGCAGTGGAACAAGCCCTACTTCAATCCGACATTAACGACCCCATGAAATCTTTCATTCTTGAGTTGATGATATTTACTCTATACCACAGTTATTTCACCCACGAGCAGAAATGGTACTTACAAATGTCCGGGATGGCCATGGGCAATTGTGCGGCTCCCACCTACGCGAACCTGTATATGGGTAACTTTGAATCCAATCACATCTATGGAGAAAAAACTTGGACTGACAACCTCAAGCTCTATGTACGCTACATAGATGATTTGTTCTTCATTTGGAAGAATACACAGGAGAACCTTGAACTTGCTCTTACTAACCTCAATACCAAAGATGACCGGATAGAGTTCACATGGAACGTTAACCACCAAGAAATCACCTTCTTGGACGTCTTAATTAAGATCACCCCCGAGGGAATTCAGACTGACCTATTCCGAAAACCGACGGACCGGAAAAACACTCTACTGTATAGCAGTTTTCATCAGAACTCCCTGAAAAGACACCTACCCTACAGCCAAATGTTGAGGGTGACTCGTATAGTATCTGATCCTGATATCAGATTGAACCAAATACAAACCATGGCGTCAAGATTCCGAAATAGGGGTTACCCTGATGAAATATTGAAGGAAGCTATCAAAAGAACAATTGCCACGCCTCGCTCTGACACCATTCGGAGTGTTCCCAAAACAGATTCACAGAGGATGGTCCTCGTATCCAGATATTCCACCTCCAGCAAACAGAACAAAAATATAATTTTGAAACATTGGCGAATTTTGGCATCCGAACCAGACTTTGATGACCTTTTCAAGGAACCCCCTATTTTCGCATACACACGACCCATGAACATCAAAGAAATCTTATCTAAAACCACTTCCAACACTGGCTCTGATCAACACACAGGTACACGCCCGTGTCCCCATTGCAACAACTGTAATAACATTATCCAGGGAAATAACATCAACCACCCCATGAGAGGTTTCAACATTAAGCTTAACGTGGATGCCACTTGTGACTCCTCCAACCTCATCTACCTCCTAAAGTGCCCATGCGGCAAGATCTACATGGGCAAGACAAGCAGGAAGATAAAGACTCGCTTGAACGAGCATAAGTCTAATTTTCGCACCAAAAACACCAAGTCTAGCGTAGCCACTCACTTTAATGAAGCTAACCATAATGTGGCTCAGCTAAAATACATGGTTCTTGAAATTGTCTCCAGAACTGAAGGATGTGACAACAACAAAGTTCTCTTACAGAGAGAAACATCCTGGATATATAGACTCCAAGCACAGAAACCATTCGGTCTTAATGACCGGACTGAACTCAGCTGTTATTTATAATGCCCTTGTGGCACCCTATTGATGCATTGTACCATGTTTCTGCTGTTTGTATAAATTGCATGACGTTTATTGCCCTCCTTCTAATCCACTTGGCATTCACCTTTCCTTTTCCAAGATGGCCGCGCCACCGGCTCACTTTTTCCACAGTCCTTTTTTCTTTTTCACTCCCCTCTCTGATTTCTAGAACTCCGCGTTCACTCCGCGGCGTTTCGAACTTCTGAATCGGCATCTCGCATGCGGATATCACCAACCCACACCGTAAGTTACCCCACCGGTTTTACCGGTTTATTTTATGATCACCACACAACCCGCTCCGGGTTTAACGCACCACTGTTCCTTTTTTTGACAGATTCCGCCATTCTGGCGAAAACAACCACGTAAGCCTCACTGAGGATTTCCGTTACCTTCCGCATAACTTCGCATTAGCTCCCTTGACACTGCCGGCATGTCTTCGCTCCACACACGCACACACACCTTCCACCGTTAACAGAATACCCTTGTAACTTCTTTACCGATCACAGTTCACTTTCTTCTTCTTTCGATTTCACGTGCACCCTTTGGTCCATCACCCCGTTATATAACTTTTGAAACCGCATTACTTTCGTTTATTAATTATGGGTAGCATGTGGTTGACCCACCCTTCCACTCATGCTTATTAGTTATGCTTGTTTAGCTATATTTCTGATTTGGGTCATGTTCTACATCTCTGTTGCAGTGCTCCTTGAGAAAGGACTTCGTCAGTCCGAAATGCATTGGAGCCATTCAGACTTCATGATGAAGATTTAATTGATTATCTGATGTTTAAATTGAAGCAATAATGAAAACCGAGAGGAAACTATTCTAAAATAAACCTCACAACATTTCAACTTGGAACTTGCTTTTGAACTTATTTGGAATCTAGGGTGTTATTTAACACACAGAACCCTCATAAGTGTGCCCATCACAGGGATGCGCCTACACCCATGTAGCGCACTCAACTTTTTGGATTCAGGACGCACTTGAACAGTTGCGTCTCCTGTTGGAGCACCTTGAAACCAGTTACCTTACTCCACTGCCTTTGAAAACACCACACCTACATTTTCGTAGTGCCCCGTGCCTATCTTCCTCGCTCATAGTGCCTGTAACTTTGCCACCGCGCCAAAAAGCGCCGAGGTCCCTTGAGTGAGCTGCCCATCATAGTTGGGAAAGTGAGGGAAGACGTTTGATGTTGCTAGTTTGTGGTGGGCGGGGCTTCTATGTGTGTTCACATGTCTCCTGTGTATAAAGGGTCAGAGGGCGAGCAGGGCAGCAGATGAGGAGAAAGCCGCCTCCTGGTCACAGGAACTACACAGGGATTGCGCTCGAGAAACTCATGGATGCAAAGTCCTCCCTCAAGTATTACAGCAAATTTTCGACAGCAGATATGGGGTTAAAGCACACTTGCCTGGCCTCGACCGTGCTCACTAATGTTTTGGGCTGATTAAAACGTTACTGAATTTGAACTTCAACTCGGGCTGCTGCTTAATTTATATCTGTAAGTGCTTCCTATGAGGTTTAATTTTTGTGACAGGAGCCTCGTGCCAGAATGAATCCTGCCCTGCACAGTTATCCACGAAGATGCCACTGTTTTGTGCAATACCTCTACTCAACTGGAGTACTTTCTACTGGCTAATCAGTAAGTGCTACCTCGTTGGGTAAATGTATAGTGCTTTTCCTACACTGCAGCTGCGTAAAGGGCCAGAAGATTTGTCTCCAGTCATCATGTGTGCCTGTAACTTTGCCACTGCGCCAAAAGGCGCCGAGGTCCCTTGAGTGAGCTGCCTATCATAGTTGGGAAAGTGAGGGAAGACGTTTGATACCGCTAGTGTGTGGTGGGCGGGGCTTCTATGCGTGTTCACATTTCTCCTGTGTATAAAGGGTCAGAGAGTGAGCAGGGCAGCAGATGAGGAGAAAGCAGCCTCCTGGTCACAGGAACTACACGGGGATTGCGCTCGAGAAACTCATAGACGCAAAGTCCTCCCGCAAGTATTACAGCAAATTTCGACAGCAGATATGGAGTTAAAGCACACTTGCCAGGCCTCGACCATGCGCACTAATGTTTTGGGCTGATTAAAACGCTACTGAATTTGACCTTCACCTCGGGCACCTGTTTTATATCTGTAAGTGCTTCCTGTTGCAGGAGCCTCATGCCATACTTGTAACTATTCTCGGACCCTGCTTCGAGGGTCAGAGCAGGGTCAGAGAATAGTTGTAAGTAGGCAAGGAGGCGCCGCTCAGGAAGCACTTACAGGGTTACAGCAGGTGTCCAAGTTGAAGTTAATTTCTTTGTAACCATTTTGTAAATGGTTACAAAGAAATTACCTTCAACTTGGGCACCTGCTGTAACCCTGTGGGTGCTTCCTGAACAAAATTTGTCCCGCTTGCGGATTCGCGGATTTTGCTGCAATTTTGCGATATTCGCGGATCGTGAAATTGCGGAAAATCCGCAAATTCTGTGAGCGGAACGAATTTCGGCCCATACTTATAAACAACTCCTGCAGAGCAGCCCGAACCTCTCTTCTCTGATGACGAAGATGACTACCACAGCTTCAACTCCGACGCCCTCCAAGAGTTCATTGACAGCCTCTGCAGCCACCTCCAGGAGCAGGGCAGCCCAGCTGCATCAATGAGACCTCACCCCCTGCACAGATCACACAGCAGGCAGCACCCACCACCACAGCTGCCTCCCAGGACCCCCACGAAGAACGCATGGCCTTCCAATGCCGTGTGTTGGGGATCCAGGAGAATCTGGGTGAACAGGTGCGGGTGGGGTTCAACCGCATGGCAGGCAAACTAGATGCCATACGTGGGTGTCTATGTCCCATCAGGGACCACTCACGGTCCCTAACGAACACACACAGTCTGCTCCATGCTCTCCAAAGGACCATGGCTGACATCCCTGAAGCCCTGACTCAGAGACTAGAACAACTATCCAGTCAGAGTGGCTCCTGGGATGTTACACAGGAGTTAGAACACATGCAGAGGTTAATGGAGACCATGGAGGGGATTCAGTTGGAAAGAGCGGCTGCCATGGCTGCACACCAGCGAGAGGTAGCTGGGTTCCTCAATTATCTCATGACCATCCTCATGGCATTGCTGCCACAAGGCCTGGCGCTGATGCATGCTGCTGCTACCACTACATCCACATCTCCGCCCCCTGAAGTGTCAGTGCCACACAGTGTGGCAGACATTCCACCTCTGGACCCTGAAGTATCACTGCCACACAGTGCTGAAGAATGGCCACCACCACCCACACGTGAGGCACCTGAAACAGCAGTGGACGAAGAAGCGGATGAACCTGCCTTTGTGGTAAGAATTGCAAAAAGAACAATTGATGCACCCCTGTCCAGAGATCTGGGTCTAAATTCATAATTTTTTTGCTCACCATGCCATTCCAGTTTGGACCCAGCCATATGCAAATCGGTCTTGACCCTGCGCCCAATGGGAACAGTCCAGCCCGATCTGCCAGGCCAGGTCCTCCCTGGACTGGAAACAAGCATCCTAGGACCGGTTTTGGGTTTTCAGCCCTCATCAACCAGAATAGCTTGACTCCAGTGGCATGGAGAGCATGGGACCCACGTTTGTTTAAAAAGATATCTGGCTCGTGGGTGTATTGGAAAAAACTTTATTCACAACCCCGGGCTGGTACTACTAAAAGAAGTGAAGTGCGAGGTTTGATCTGTCGTATTACTGGACAGTACCTCAGGTGTGCGTCGACATGTTTCAGAGCATGTGCTCCTTCTTCAGGAGGGGGGCACAACTTCCCCACCTTACTCACGTTTCACTAATTTGTAACCTTAAAGTTTTGTGTAAGTAACAAAAAGTGAAAAAAAATTTAATTGTATAAAAATAAAGGCTATAATGTGCCTACAGAGGTTTCTTTGCTCAGGTTGCATGCATTCGCATGACTTAATAGGTATAGCTTGCTTGCTTCATGAGCACTCTAGAACGTCTGGGGGTTGATTGCTATTTGTGCAATAAACTCGGGATGAGTTGTCCTCCGTCTTACCCCACACGCTGCTCCGCCAGAATGTGGGGTAAGACGGAGGACAACTCATCCCGAGTTTATTGCACAAATAGCAATCAACCCCCAGACGATCTAGAGTGCTCATGAAGCAAGCAAGCTATACCTATTAAGTCATGCGAATGCATGCAACCTGAGCAAAAAAAACGCTGTAGGCACATCATAGCCTATATTTTTATACACGTAAAAAAAATGCACTTTTTGTTACTTACACAAAATTTAAGGTTACAAATTAGTGAAACGTGAGTAAAGTGGGGAAGTTGTCCCCCCGTCCTGAAGAAGGAGCACATGCTCCGAAACATGTCGACGCACACCTGAGGTACTGTCCATTAATACGACAGATCAAACCTCGAACTCACTTCTTTTAGTAGTACCAGCCCGGGGTTGTGAATAAAGTTTTTTCCAATACTCCCACGAGCCAGGTATCTCTTTAACTCTTCACTAAATCCCACCACTCACATAATTATCCCTATCACTTGCACCACACGCACCACACATAGCAATTACTATAAGTGCTCCCGCGTAGTCGTAGGTCGTAGCACGCTGCATCCCGCTAGAGGGGTGCGAAGACCCCTATGATGAAGCATGACAGCAAGGGGCCTTGGTGTGTGAGGGGTATTTTACAAAACACTAAGTGCTCCCACACTCCTGTGGGTAACACTTCCCTTAGTCACTGTTAGTAGGATTCTAGTTGTCAGCATGCCACAGCCACTCCATCACAGCTGGTTTACACCCACACCACACCCATCCAACACACGCGTCACAGGACATGTGACCCTGCCAATGAAAAGGGTCAGGCGCACGTGCTCGATGCCATTTCCACTCTATATCTGGGTGTATCCATGTGGTGTTAATGTAGACATGAGGCCCTAGGGCCCTGCAACATCACATTGCCCAGATCCGGAGGTGACATGATGGTGTCCGCACTAAGATACTCAATCATAGAGGGTCCATGACTTGCGGGGCACGGACTTGGTGGCACCGGATACACTGCGGCCGGCACAGGCACACCACCACGAGACAATGACTTTTGATGCAGTGAGGTAGGAGCACCTTGTGTGCCCTGCTGGACCGCAGTGTAGGCCAAAGCCAGCGGACAGCGTGGGACTACCGCCATGTGGCATTGCCTCACGGATCACAGAGTTGGTGGCACCTAACGGGCTGAGGGGGTGTGCAGCCTGTGATGATGCCCTTTGTAGTTATATGTTCTCTGCCATATCCAAATCAAGACCCAGAATCAAGTGAGCGACCTAGTGACCCGCAGAGCGGGGCTGCATGATGTGGAGGGTGCCATGCTGGTGGGCCCCGGGCTTGGGGCTTGCCCCGGCACATGGTGGGCCCACTTTGCGACACACCAGTGGAGGAAGGTGAGCAGTGCAACCTGGGTGTGCAGGGGTGGGCATGCACTGCTGGACTGTGGGAGGGGCTGGGGTGCAGCTGCCTGGGTGCGTAGGGGAGGACAGGCGATGATTGAGTGTGTAATTGCATGTACTCTGTCATTCATGTATCTGGACTCTGTTTCAGATGAGGAATCTGTTTACAATGAGGGACCTGGTGGACTGCAGTGCCTACCAGCATATGGTTGGAGTCACACCAGTGCCAGCAGGTGAGCAGTGAGGCCTGGGTACACAGTGTCGGCACTATCTCTCCCCATCCCTCTTTTCTTTATACTGTGTCTCTCTTCCTCTCTTTCTCTCTCTGTCTCTCCCTACCACTCTTTCTCTCTCTCTTTCCCTCTCCCTCTCTCTCCCCCTCTCTTTCTCTCTCTCTCTCTCCCTCTCTTTCTCTCTGTCTCTCTCCCTCTCTTTCTCTCTCTCTCTCTCTATCCCTTGCTTTCTCTCTCTCTCTCTCTCTCTTTCTCTCTCTCTCTCTCTCTCTTTCTCTCTCTCTGTATCTCTCTTTTGCTCTCTCTCTGTCCTTTGATGTGCGCATGACACACCTTCTTATCTTCAATTTAGTCTTGCAGGTAGTGACCTACAGATTGTCGCGAGGAGACCCGCAATGAGTCTTCAAAATTGTTGTTTTGAGTTTTGTTGAATAAAATGTTTCGTTTGGTAATTCAAAGGTGAATGTGTGATGATCTTTTTTGTGACGACACATGCATGTTGCCTGCTGTGGTTGTGCGCCATCAGGCGAATTAATTTGTATATTATTACGTGAAGTTGATGTGACATGTCTTTGCCCGGGGGAGGGGGCCTGGGGTAGTGGCAGTGGGTGTTGTTGCCCTGTTGGGGCTCCGGGATGCATGGTCAGTGGCTCCATGGCATCTGTAGTTCTTCAGGTGTGGCTCTGTGCTGGGCTCACTTTTCTGGTGCAGGCTGTCATCCGACTTTACACCAGGTCAGAGCAGGTGTTAATTTCCTGCTGCTGATGCATCTTATTGCGTGTTTTGTGATCTTATCGCCGATCTGGCTGGTCATTGAGAATGTTGCGGTTCTGGTGTTGTCATGGGAACGCCTACTCTGCATCTCATTAGCGATAATTGCCGGGGTCATCTGTGGCGATGTTTTGGCCGTTAGCACCTGCTTGTGAATGATGAGATACATTTATCGCCACTTTGGCTGCGGTAAAGTGCCGATAACTCGGCGATAGTTCCTTGAGAATATGCCCTTTTGCGTTTTTTTTGTGGTTTTTATGCTCGCCCTAGGTCGCAGTTTTCTCTGTTGTGCACCTTTGGCACTAGATCATTAAATGTAAGTCTGCATCACCTCCAATGTTTAGATTCGGAACTTTGTTGCTCAGCTGTTTTATGCTATGTCCTTCAAGCCTTTCCCATTAGAAGATCGGGGAATTGCAGTAACTCTTGGGAAATAATGGAATTTAATTTTAAATTCAGACTAGAGTTTTATCTGCATGAATTTACCATTGTTTGCATCATGAATTTGACATACAATTCTGTTTTATTCTGCGTTCTTAATCTCTCGTATTGGTATGTTTTTAACAAAGATTAACATGTATCTTTTTATGGCTATGTGCAGAACAAAAGCATTTGACTGACTGACTACCAGTTTTTATTGCAATCTGTTAAACGTTACCCTATTCGCTTAAAATTTAATTGAACAATTACATCTACATCCTTAAACATTTAGTACTATTTTGATATATGTAGTAAACAAAGTATGTAACAATTTAGGTACCGTTTCCTGTATCCTGTCAAATCAATAATCTTAAACCCAAATTCTCTTCACCTATGGACAAAGACCGTGTGCCAGCTAGTTTAAAAGCCATTGGTACAGGTTCTGAAAACTTGTCAGTGTCCATTAAAATTGTATACAATGCCCAACCAACGCTGCCCCTTAACCTCAAGACGTAAAGCTATACAGCGTACAGATATTTTTAAAAATGGTTTCAGTTTGGTGATAAAACATAAGAGAATCTTTTATGAATGCAGTGAGAGAAAACTGGAAGTGCTTTTAGATGTGAGCTAATTAGCTCATCCGTTTCAGAAGCCGCCCGGGGAGAATTGAAGTTTGGCAGTAAAGACAATTTCTGCCAGGATTTCTTTACCTTCCTATAAAACTGGCGCAGCAGGAGAGAAATGTGATGTACAGACTGTACTGTGCGCATGTTGAGAGGTCTGCGTAAGGAGTAGCGCGTGATGGGGAGAGAGGGAGTAGAGAATAAATGGCATAAGAATGGAAGATGGAGGTGCATAAGAGAGAGCAAAGATGTGAGGGCACAAAAGAGCAGCAATTGAGACAAAAGAGATAGAAAATTGAGTCCCAGAGAGAAGGAAGGAAGTGAGACACAGTAGTAACAGGAACGGAAGAGAAAGGGCTCAAGTAACCGTAGATGGACAACATAGAGGGGAAGAGGAGGAATGTGTGATAGAGACATGAATGGAGGGAAAGTGAAGGATGGCGAGGGATAATGAGAGAAAAAAGAAAGGAAAGAAAGAAGGGAACAGGAGGGCCACTTGTTAGTTTGGCCGATTGCCCCAGGCTCCCCAGCCTATTAAAGTCTGCTCGCAGTAGCCGGATGTCCCATATTGCGTGCAGATAATACAGCAGTAAAAAAAAAATCCATCCTTGCCATGCTCTCTCTCTTGTCTCATTCTCAGCACACTCTGTGGATTTATGAGATTCTGCTTACTCTCACGCCCGCAGGTCGATGCTCCTGCATCCTCACAGTGTCCATGGCTGAGTCTCAGATGCAGGACTTCCCCTCTCTGAGGACGCTGAAAGAGGATTCCTAAAAGGCCTTGTCTGTCACGCTTAACTCATTTCAGGGTGTCTACTGTGAATGATCCCCATTTGATTTATTGCATTTAGAACGTTTTTGGCTATCCATATGATTGGGCACAGCTTCAATTCATGAAGATGATAGTTGGTTGCCTATGGATAGTGCCTCTACTCTGCCTGTGAAGTCTCATCCGTGCTCAGTGGCGGGACACTGTCAGTGTAGCCAACAGGCTTCTTGGTCCACCATCCACAGAGATTGGAGGTGCTCTCTGCCATGGGCCAGACTATGTCAATGTTTTCTGCTCTCCAATGTCCAGCTTACATTGTTATTACCATTCACTGCAGAGCATAATACTCTCTTTAGTTTTAGATATGGCGTTAGCGAAGACCATTTGATTTTACTGAAAATATGAGTATAATAAACTCGTAGGGTTTTCAGCCAAATCTTTTCATCCTTTGATCTGTTGTTGTCATTCACGCTTTTCTTCCACTTGTTGTGCTGCATTTGGTAGTTGTTCAGCCCACTTTTGGCAAACTTCATTGTGAGTGACTGCATTCAGTGGCGACTGCTGCGAAACAGGGGTGGTGTTATGGCCGAAAATAAAAAGAGAGAAAACGTACCTATGAATGTCGCCCCTGCCGCCTCTCCTCCGTCCTCTTCTCTTGGCAGCATGGAACAGAAGCACACAGGTTCCCAGACTCCCCCAGCCAATCACAATGCTGCTAGCACCAGCATGACAGCAGTGTCATGATTGGTCTGAGCGGTTCTGTTCAGCCGCTCAGGCAGTGCCTGAGACAGGTCTCTGCCAGGCTGTGCAGCACAGCCAGACGGAAAGCATGCTAAGTGCGCATGGCAGTTTGGCCGGAAACTGTCATGCGCACTTAAAGAGTGCAAACCACTCCTTCCTTTTCTCTTGTCAGCCCAGCTCCCCTCCACCCGAACCTGGCTCTGAGTCGGCACTAAAAAATATAATGATAATAACATTGTGATTTTTGTACTACTCAAAGAGGGATGTATGATGATACATCGGTAACCGCCACATCGCCAGCAATGACCATGCAGTTGTTATATCGTAAACGGCATCACATCGCACGCATTCACTGCGCATGCTGATCCCACGCTATTGTAGTGTCTCTACTGCTTTAGGCAAATGCATCGCAGTTCATGAAATCGCATGTTATTAAATCGTTTTTTTCAGCATAATATGTATTACTGTTGCTTAGATCGAAGCTGTTGAGTGTCCGTGACCCCCCATCCATCTGCCCCTGCCAATTGCATAATATTTTTTTTTCAATACAAGTGATCGGTGCACGCATCTGCCATCTTCCGTGTTTGTGACCCCCCCTTCAGCCTTGATACTAAAAACATTTTTATTTTGAGCAAGAGCATGTCATCAGCGTGTTTATCAGCCTCGATAATAAATACGTTTTTATTGTGATCAAGTGATAATTATCTTCAGTAAAAAATTTATTTTCATAATGTAACCATATACGTGCACGTATCTGTCATATTCCGTGTTCGTGCATGTACACGCATCTGTCCTCTCCCGCGTTCGTGGATATGCATATGTCATTGCATAATGTCAGCCCCGTGGCTATGTTATGGCGTCATCATGTCATCGCATAATGTCATCCATCTGCCCCTGCTAATTGCATAACAATTTGTATTCAATACAAGTGATCGCTGCATGCATGTGCATGTGCCTTCTTTCATGTTCGCCCCCCCATGTCATGTTGCATCTGTGGGTCTATGAGCGTCAATACTAAAAAAAAAATTCTTTAGAGCAAGTGCATGTCATCTTGCATCAGTGGGTCTATGAGGATCCTAAAAAAAAAATTCTTTAGAGCAAGTGCAAGTCATCTTGCATTAGTGGGTCTATGAGCCTCGATAATAAGTATGTTTTTATTTTGAGCAAGTGCCTTCTTCCGTGTCCGTGTCCCCCCATGTCATGTGCCCACCATGTCATGTTATGAGCCTCGCTAATAACTATGTTTTTATTTTGAGCAAGTGCCTTCTTCCGTGTTCGCAAGTGCCTTCTTCCGTGTTCTACATTTTTATTTTGAGCAAGTGCCTTCTTCCGTGTTCGCAAGTGCCTTCTTCCGTGTTTTTAGGTTTTGCCTGGCGTCCACTGCGCAGCAGTGTTCCCGCAGGCCAAATCTTATGTTTTTCAGCACGGGCTTTGTCCCGCCTCACTCTTCCATTGGCTAGCTCCATAAATGGAGGCTAGCCATTGGAAGAGAGATCTGTCCGTAATTCACGGAGCAGATTAGTGGGCATTCCGGTGATTTTTTTCGCTCTCCGCCCCTTTGTGAACATCATTGCAGCGGAGGGCGGTTGTTTATTTTTTTTTCTTCAGAGGTTTTTTTTTGTCATTCCTCCAGGCCAACTGCCGCCGGAAGAAGTCCAGGTGGTGCTCACCTCCCTTCCCGCTGTCCGTGTGCCCGTTCCCGCCCCCTCCCGCTGTCCGTGTGCCTGTTCCCGCCCCCCTCCCGCTGTCCGTGTCTCCGGCCCCACTTGTAAATGCTTGTTCTCAAGTTTCTACCCATTGTTAGAAGCGGTTCAATCCTATTTGGGACCAGTGGTTGGTGTGCAGACTGGGGGGTGGGAGCTGCTGCGCCTCTGCCTTACATTGGCTGGAAGCATCATGTGTTGCTGACCTCTCCAGGAGTGTTCCATAAGACAGCAACATACAAATCTTAAGTTGCATTTATTAATACTGATCAAAGTTACATTGTACTATTAATTTGTGTTTGCGAAGAATGATGATTCCCATTTACTATTGTTTGATCGGAACGGAACTTTCAGTTTACTTCTCGTGTGGTTTCAAACCAACTTAAATTGATTACTGGGTACATAAGGGGGATGGGATCTATTCCGGCTCTGGTTTGATTTCTTGCACTAACTATCGGCTCATCAAAGTGGCACTGAAGGGTCGAGTTGTCTGCAACGCAGGGTTTTATTTCAATGTCACTGCTTCTCACACTATCTTTTCCCTGATCTCACTACGCGTTCTCCGCCCCTTCCTTCCTGTGGATTGGCGGAGCACATTTGTTTGTGCGTTGCCAAGGCAACGTCGAAATTTTGTTATTGGCTGACGCTGTTGCCAAGCCCGAGGTGGACACGTTTTCTTACCCAACTCTTCTCAAGAATGAGCGCATAGCAGCTATTAATAGAATAACTATTGCCCACGTTTTGTCTGTTTAAGCGGCTCCTGGAATGATCCAGAGGATGTATAGGTTCTCAATAAGCGTGAATCCGCCGACAGATTGTGAGCACTGGAGTCAAACTAGCCACGTTTTCCAATACACACTTTTCGTTGCAATCATAAGAAGTGGTATGCTTTAACGTTTCCCATTCTTAAGCGTATTATTCTATAATATTCATTAAAATAGTTATGAATTAAGAATTCATAACCAAATACGCTTTTGTTTAATTGCAAACCACGCGTTTTAATTCATACCTCGACTATAACACAATAATTATTTAACTGAATCGGCTTTTTAGCGGCGTTCTTCATGCCTGATCTTAGAACGGATTCCATTCAATATCTATCCCACCCTCGGGAAACGATATTGGGTAGGTTTGTACTATACCGCATCTCCGGAAGTAGGGGCCGGGCGGTGCTTGGTGGCAAGTAGGCTAGGCTGTGCTTTTATGTCACGTTCTTTGCGTATGAGGCTGTGCTGCTTGCTGCCTGGGTGTGTGTGTGTGTGTGTGGCTCTGGGTGTGTGTGTGTGTGGCGCTCTGGGTGTGTGTGGCTCTGTGTGTGTGTGTGTGTGTGTGGCTCTGGGTGTGTGTGTGTGTGTGTGTGGCTCTAGGTGTGTGTGGGTCTGAGTGTGTGTGTGTGTGTGGCTCTGTGTGTGTGTATGTGTGTGTGGCTCTGGGTGTGTGTGTGTGTGGCTGGCTCTGGATGTGTGTGTGGCTGGCTCTGGGTGTGTGTGTGTGTGGCTCTGGGTGTGTGTGTGTGGCTCTGGTTGTGTGTGTGTGTGTGGTAGTAATTGCTGTCTGCTGAGCTCGTCTGTAGGGTACAATAGGTCTCACATTTGCGAGAGATTAAACTATTGGCAATGTAAATGACAATGCCATTTATTTATCTGTTTTCAAAACCAACACATAAATGCAAATTTTGTCATTTACAATGCCAATAGCTCTAACTTTTCCAAAGGCAAAACGTTGCATTGTAAATGCTTGTTATTTTGAGCAAGTGCCTTCTTCTGTGTTCGCAAGTGTCTTCTTCCGTGTTCCTGCCCCCCAATGTCATGTGCCCCCCCATGTCATGTGCCCCCCCATGTCATGTCATCTTGCATCAGTGGGTAGGTATTGTTAATAAAGTAATTTGCGTCAAAGTAATTTCCATAATCCCGTAGTTAAAAATGTATCCCTTTTGCAAGTGAATGTGATGTCTGCCCGGTCCCGTGGATATGTATTGTTAATAAAGTAATTTTTGCTCCGTTGATATGTATTGTTCATACAGTAATTTCCATAATCCCGTGGCTATGGTATGACGTCATTATACCTTCTTCCATGTTCTCAAGTGCCTTCTTCCTTGTTCGTGCCCCCCATGTCATGTTCTGAGCCTCGATAATAAGTACGTTTTTATTTTGAGCAAGTGCCTTCTTTCGAGTTCGTGCCACCATATCATGTTGCATCAGTTATCAGCCTCGATAAAAAAAGTTTTTCTTTAGAACAAGTGCATGTCATTTTGATAATAAATAAGATATCATTTTTTTCTTTAGAGCAAGTGCATGTCATCTTGATAATAAATACGTTTTTTTTTTATCAAGTGATAATTATCTTTAGTCAAAAATGTATCCCGTTTGTATATGCCAAGTTTGTTTGCCCCGTCCCGTGGATATGTCTTGTTAATAAAGTACTTTTCATAATCTCGTGGCTAGGGGATCACGTCATCATGTCATAATACGTCATGTACCCCGTGCTGTCATCGTCCGTGTTCGTGCAAGTGCATGTCATCTTGATAATAAATAAGATTTCATTTTTAGCAAGTGATAATTATCCCCGTGCAGTCATCTTCCGTGTTCGTGCATCCCATCTCCCATGTCAATCCCATCTCCCATGTCATCCTGTGGATATGTCTTGCTAATAAAGTTATTTTCATAATCCCGTGGCTAGGGGATCACGTCATCATGTCATAATACGTCATGTGCCCCGTGCTGTCATCTTCCGTGTTCGTGCAAGTGCATGTCATCATGATAATAAATAAGATTTCATTTTTAGCAAGTGATAATTATCCCCGTGCTGTCATCTTCCGTGTTCGTGCATCCCATCTCCCATGTCAATCCCATCTCCCATGTCATCCTGTGGATATGTCTTGCTAATAAAGTTATTTTCATAATCACGTGGCTCGGGATGACGTCATCATGTCATAATACGTCAAAAGCATCGTGCTGTTATCTTCTCGTGCAAGAGCAAGTGCAAGTGCATGTCATCTTGATAATAAATAACATACAAAAGCATTCTTAAGATTTTATTTTTAGTAAGTGATTTTTATCTTTATTTAAATATTTATCCCGTTTGCATATTCATAGCGTGTCTGCCCCGTCCTGTGGATATGTCTTGTTAATAAAGTACTTTTCATAAATCCGTGGCTAGGGGATGATGTCATCATGTCATAATACGTCATGTGCCCCGTGCTGTCATCTTCCGTGTTCGTGCATGTCATGTTGATAATAATGAAGATACAATGTTTTTTCTTTAGAGCAAGTGCATGTTATCTTGATAATAAATAAGATTTCATTTTTAGCTACTGATAATTACCATTCCCATGTCAATCCCATCTCCCATGTCATCGTGGCACGTGTTGTCATGGCTAGCGATGGATAGAAGAGGGAAAAAATGTTTACATTGTATAGCGCTTGCTACCACTGATGGGTAGCATACTGCTCCAGCGGGACTCCAGAAATAAACTTTAAATTGCCATGACCATTTCTCTAAAACCTCAGAAACACACATAACATTCAACAGTGGGGCCCATTACACTGCATACTTACTCTGTTCATATAAATCAGCTTCAAAGATCTGGCCAACAACCCAGGAGTCCTACTATAACATTGGCGGAGTGTCTAAACCTATTAAACTATTTTATTTACACCTGCAATGTAAAGCATTTTACCATGGTTTCATTTTAAAAACTATTTATTCAGACACACCACCATAATGGCAATGGATCTGCTAGAACGAAAATTTAACGCGTAGGAAGAATCAAAGGCCAGCTTTTATATTCTTCATTTATCTAATTTTTATTCAAGGCAAACCTTAGTATGTCAGACATTTAGCATTTATTTATTTCTTTATTCAAAAGAATTCTTTAACTTTATTTAATAAATGATGATTTATTTAAAAGCTCAGAAAATAAACATTATTTTAGAAGTTCAGTAAGAATTTAGCAAAGAACAGATAGTTCTCAGTTCATTCTCTCCTATCATCCCTAGCTAACACCCTCATCTTATCCTAACAGACCTGCAAGGGAAAAACAAACTGTCAAAGTCAAAGTTCTTATTTTCCAAGCAATCGATATTCAGTCCAGCAGCATCTCCAGAGGAAATCGAAAAAGCGACCCCTTCTAAGCAAAATCAGGGGGTTTTATACACTAAATTCCTAACTTAAACTATCTAAAAAGTAACTAACATCTCCAATCTGAACTCCGATTGGACAAATTTGGGGTAAATGAGCACTTCCTCACCATTACCGCATTTGTTTTTCACATGACTCAGCAACAATATAAAAGTCTTTTGTTTAATACAGTTCGTGGCCTAGGTGCATTACACTTTAGCAACATCGCCTTTTCTTCCCATGGAATGGGCATCCGATCTTTCATGCTTGGCACCCATCCTAGGTTCCGGGTAAGGTAGCCTTGAACTCTCCCTCAAGCATAGTCAGCTCACTCGCGCTGGCAGAGATCTTTGACGCGCCTGTACAGACCAGTACCCACTCGCAGTAGCTCAGAGCGGCCATTTTCTCACTAGGCCTCACAGGCCACATTTGGAACTATCATAGAAACAAACAAAAATCCATGTTAATTATAGTAATGAAGCCCATTCTGTTTACCTCCCACCATTCTAATATTTCCCATTAATTGTTACCTAGCGAGGAAGCCACATAAATGCATTTAATACTTACATAATCGACCCTTTTAGCACAAAACGTTTACAATAAGCACATTTAAATTGCGTTTTATTTAAACTTAAGCTACGCATTAATTCACATCACAATGACAACATATATTAATTAATTATTTCACTCCATGCAAGCAAGGTTAATACTCCCCATGTTTGTGAATGCATTTTATTCTAAAGTCGATTAATTAAGCACATCACACTATAAGTAAATGTTATGTTATGGGACATTAATATCACGAGGGGTACACAACATTTTGTGTTTTTCCACCTCGCTCCATCAATACTACTACGGAAACCATACAGGATTATTGTTGTGTTCGTAAAGTGAAATATGAAAGTATTACGTATGATGGATATGTTAGTCAGTTATTTGTATTGAGAAGGATAGAAAAAGGCGCTTCAACGCCTCGTCAGGGGCAGTAAGCGCCATATAGATGCAATTACAATACAATGCAATACTATGGCAATGGTTGCTTTTTAAGACCACCAAATATTTTGGCTTTCAGTAAATAATGTTTTGATTACTGAGGGCCTAGCGATACCCTGACAACAAGGTTTTGTAAAAACCATTGCCAAACAACCAATGCTTTATTTAAGCTGGTGTGTGCCAATGGCATCATTTTTGGGGACCTGTACTTCTCTTTTTGCATCAGACATATATACGATAGCAAGAGAGGAAAAACTCCCAAAACGGCAAGACGGAGGAAGATAAAGATGGAAAAAAGTCACAAACAGTGAAAGCAGGAACCTGCAAGAGTTAAATGAATGGGCAGGGAGTGTCTGGCTGGGGCTTAAGAAGATATCAGGAGGATTTGGGATTGAGTAGCCTTGGTTTTTGCATGTTGACATTTAAATGCACCGGCCACGCGCTTCTGACCAGCACTGATTCTTTTACAAATTAAGGGCTCGATTAGGATTGCGGTGATTCCGCATCCTCCGGGCTGGCAGAAGCCACCGCCAGCCCGCAGGATGCGGAATCACCGCTGCAGACCTTTAAAACACCCACCGCCAGATTATGATGGCGGTCGTATCAGCGGCGGACGGCAGGTCTGTCCGCCGCTGATCCACGGAGTGTTTGTTTGCAATTTGGTGGCGGTGTCTGCAAGACACCGCCAGCCAAATTACAATGGAATTGGAAACATGCTTTTCCGCGGCGGATTTACCGCTGTGGAAAAGCATGTGGACAGTAGCTACTGGGGGGCCCTTGCGGGCCCCCAGGGTGTCGGGGGTGGGGGTGCACATGGGGGGTACCTATGGTACCCCCCAGCATTTGCATGTACAAGGCGGCAGGCAGAGCGGTGCCTGCCGTTTTGTGCATGCAAATGGAAAGCATGCATATTTAACCTTGCGGCGGCGCCGCAATGTTAAATATACAGGATGTGACTACCAGGGTGGCGGTCACATCTTAATTCGCACGGAGGGACCGCCACTGCCCCTGCGGACGGTCCCTCCACCTAGGGGGTGGAGGACGGACGCTGGTCCGTCCGCTATCCTAATAGGCCCCATAGTACTGAAAACTGCCCAAGCCATTCTCGCTGTAGTCAGTTCCTTTTGATCACAGGGACTAGCCCTGCCACTGTAAACAACTCCAACATATTCTACAGATCCACTTCACTATGTCATTACAGAGTTCACCATCATATTTCACTGATCAAAAGGACCAGCTATAGGGGTGCATGAAATTACAATTCCTGGAGTAGAGTTTTGCGAAGTTGCCAAATGTTTCAACGATGCAAAGAGTTATCCTCCAGAAAATAACCCCGGCATGAAAATATATACACACTATAAGTAGGTTTGGCATGTTTTTTCAATCTCAAAAAGATCGATTTGCAGGATAATTAACTTCCTATTTTAAAAAAAAATCATCGAAGCTGACAAAGTTGTAAAACATACTATGCTTTTGTACATCACTAACAGTCCATTTATAAACGTACTAAATGACAGATGTCCAGTAGATTGACAGCAGGCCTGGACAGAATTTCGATTGCACCACAATAATTGAAGTAATTTCAGTAATTTTGATGCTGAATTACTGATAAATATGTGACTAATGCTCCTTGCATAATTTAGAGTAATTTGGGGGGGGGGAAGGGGGGATTGCTACAGTTAGAGTCAGTAGCAGCTGCTACGTGACAGAAGTGGTAAGGCGGGAGGGAATTGAAAAATAAAATAAAAACACTTACCTTTTCGTAAGCCTGTGCCTTTCCACCATCTTCTTCAGCTTCCTTCTTCCTGCAGTCCTGGCAGTAGGAAGCACCCGACACCCAGCCTCCCCACAGCCAATCTCAACGCTGCAATGCAGGGTTGTGATCGGTCTGAGCATCATGGATCCGTGCTCAGATGGGGAGCGGGAGGGTTTGCATGTTTCTCACCAAGCTGTGTAATGCAGCCTGGTGAGGAAGATGCAGAGTGCGCATGGCTGTTTAGCTGGCCCGAGAGGGCTGGCCAAGCTGAAATGCTCACTTAAGGAGTGAAAAACACTCCTTCCCTGCTCTGCAAAACCCTGCCCTGCCCAGAGAGCCACTGAATTCAATAGGAAAAATACAATGACAATAACGTTATGTTATTATCATTGTATTTTTACTTTTGAACAATGGGGCGTTGCTCCTCTGCCATAGCGGTGGAGCTGCTACTGGTTAAGAGTGCTATTCATGTTCTGTTGCATTTAGCACTGTTTCTAAGCGCTAAACTCATCCTGCCATCTTCTCTGGATGTAAGGATTCATTTTGCACTATAGAAATACTCCTAAATACCTGTAGCAAGGTAGGGAAAAATCCTACCAGAAGAAGACATTTAGGGAGTGCAAGCAGCTCCTTGTGCTCGTTATTCATGTTCTAATGCATTTAGCACTGTTTCTTAGCGCAAAAGGCATCCATGCATCCATTTTGGAATGCGAGGGGCATTTTAGTGCTAAAAAATAGTGCTAAATGTAGAATTACTCTTCTTGTGCAATTCAAGCATAATCTCGTAGAATTCTTAGGTAATTCCGTGTGATAGTGAAGTAGTGTGGCTCACTGGTTAGAGGCGGCAGACCCGAGAGCAGAGGACGGCCCGGGACCAGGGTTCGATTCCCGGTGCGGCAGGTTTCTGGACCAGGGTCAGCGGACTCGATAATTCTCTCGCCTCGGTGCCCACTCTGATAAGCGATCACACTCGGCAACTCTGGGCATTAGCTTGCCTCATCTTCACTAACGGCCCCACCAGACCGCCGGGGATGCCTGGTCTCACCCTGGAGATACCCATTAATGGACCATCTTTCAGGGAAGCCAGGAAGGGTTTCGCAGCGGTCGAAGCGCCTTGGGACCCTACGGGTAAGTAGTGCGCTATATAAATGCCTATACATTTACATTTACATTGCACTACACGGAATTATGCGATTTGCGCCCACCCCTAACTGGAACACACTCTGCTGATGCACACAATGTTGTGATATTCCAGAATGTCTGGGATCTTATTTTGCCAGAACAGATAGCTATTCAGAATATCAAACCGAAATGTAGCAAAGTATGTGGGAGTTGTAAATCTATAGATGAGAGTGAATGTTCACCAACGACAAACAGGCTGAAGGGTAGTTACGCTGCTCATTGCACAGACCACTTGCGTCCTGAGCGCTAAGCACTTGATCTTAAATTCATGATTTTAAGGATATTTTATTGAAAGTAACGGAGCACTAAGCACATTGATTTCTTTAAAACTCATTGTTCTAGGATGTTTTACTGAATCTTACGGGGCCGATTATAACATTGTGAACATAGTTAGTACTTTCTGTTACTGTTTAACGCGCCCTCCACTCTGAATCTCTGGTCCACCACGTAAAGTTCTGGTTGAGTGGAGGGAGATGGCAACTGAAGGCCTGACAAAGGCAGGAACAGGGGAGCAGGGGGAGCCACGATCCATTTCAGTAGCATGGCAGTGCGGACTCGCAGCGGGCACGTCAGCGGGCGCGCCCAAGGCAAGCCATTCTCTGCCGTCCGGGACCAGGGTCCAGGAACCCTGGACCCTCAAACAAAGTCATCTTAAAATACTCACTATCACAACTGTACTCATTCTGCACACCATAAAAAGAGGCATGCAGGCACATGTTGAGCCTGGTAGATGGCCCTAGCTACTGCACGAACTGTGCTTTTGATCTAGGTTATGCCCCACGGCAGTCCACCAATTTGGAGAATGCAAAAGGATATACATTGCTTCTCCTTAACTGCAGGTCCCTGCCCAGACATGTTACAGAAGTGAGTCTACTCCTGAGTGGAGAACAGCCAGACGTGCTGTTCTTAACAGAAACCTGGCTGCATAAGGATTCTGACCCTGATGTAGTGCAAGCGCTGCCGGCCAGGCTATTATATACTAAGGAAGGACAGGATACTGCGGAAGAGTGGGGGTATAGCATTATTTTGAAAGACTCAGTAAAAGGGCGCATTGATCCCGATATTATACAGGACTGCGAAAGTCTGTCTTTCTCACTCGCTTTCTCCTTTACCTGCTCAATGTCAGGAATTCTGATTTACCAACCCCCGGGTCCGGGTGGGAAGTTTGCAGGTTTCCTTATGGACACCGCAGCGACTCTTGCTAGTAGAGCGCCAAATTTAATTATTTTAGGTGACCTACATTTGCATCTAGAGGACCCTCTTAAAGTGGAAACATTTGGCTTGATCCAAGATCTAAAAGCTATACAATTAACACAAAAAGTTAATAGCTCTATGCATGATAAGGGCCACATTTTAGATCCGGTCTTTACAGATGATGAACGACACTCGGTAGATAACTCCATTCCAGTTCCTTGGACGGATCATTTTTTAATCCTGATGTATTGGAAGGCTCCAACAGTCACAGCTAATTGGCAACTCTCTAAAAGCCGAGATTGAGCATGGGCAAAACTCCCTCTATAGGTGTGGTCTATATCTTTATTACATTCTAAACCTTTAGGAGATTTGGACCCCAGCATAGCGTCTGACACGTTTAATAAATGAGTCGAATCTTCCTTGGATAAGTTCAACCACTAAAATGGAGGAAAAATAGGCCTAAGGAAAAACAGTCACCGTGGTTCTCTCCCAAGTTACGGGAATTAAGCAAAAATGTAAAAAACTAGAGAGAGCCTGGAGAAAAGAGTATAGCCTAGATAAAAAAGAGACCTACAGAGCAGCTATAACAATCTATCAATTGGTCCTTCAAACATTCAATTTTAAATAATGATAAATATAGACTGGAATCAATACTATACAGGGCTGTAACCGATGACAGCAGGTCAGTCGGTTACAGCTCCAGGCTGATGTCAGACGTACTCAGGTCTGTCCGACATCGGAATCAGACCCTTATTGTTGATACACTCCTCTGTTGTTTTCATGATTTCGCTCGAGGTGAGTGGGAGTGCTATTTCTGTTCCCTTCCTCCCTTGCTGATAAAAATAAATAAATAAATAAAAAAGAAATTAAGAGAGCTCAATAACATTACTATGAGGAGAAAATCGCAGTGGCAGTGGATGCCTTGAGAGAAATATTTTTTGATGGCGAAAAATCTGATCAAGTATGCACCACCTAAGTTAGGGGAAGAATCCTCCCAGCAACGCTGTACGGAACTTGCATATTTGAAAAAAAAATGTTGAGATATCTACAATTACTTTCCCAATGCCTCTAACCTTGATAACCAGGACCAGGAGGTAGAATCTCAGGGGGGTAGCTTCCCACCGCTAGAAGATATTCCTGCTTTGGATTTAGATACATTATATCAACTGTTCCCAAAGTTAAATCATGTTTCCCCCTGGACGCGACCCCCTGCACATGCTGCCTAAGGTGGGGGGTATCATTCTATCTGTGTTATTAGAAGTATTAAATTCTTCTCTAGCAACGGGCCAAGTGCCCAGGTCATGGAAACATTCCATGATACGAGCAGTTCTAAAAAAGCCTATCCTTAACCCAGACGTATGGCTCAATTATCGTCCGGTCTCACTCCTTCCCATCACTAGTAAAATCCTAGAGAAACATGTAAATAGAACCCTCCCGGAGAACTTAGAAACTCACTCAATTTTGCACTCTTCCCAGACGGGCTTTCGACCAAAGCATGGAACAGAAACGGGCCTGTTAGCAGTAGTGTAGGAATCATCTTGCTTTACCTGAGCTCCGCTTTCGACACGGTTAACTACAGCATTCTTTTTGACAGATTAAGAATGATTGGAGTATCAGGAAAAGTTCTCACCTGGATCAAATCCTTTCTGAAATACAAGTCATACCAGGTATTTGAGGGCAACCATACCTCAAGAAGAGTGCCTTTACATGCGGAGTCCCACAGGGCTTCTCACTGAGTCCTACCCTATTTAATATATGTTTAAGGACCCTTGCAGAGTTAGTCCTGCCATATGGAATCCATATTATAACTTATGCAGATGACACGCCATTAGCGGTGGCATTAAGCCACCCATAGAGGGGGCCAGCTAAACTAAAATCCTGCTTAGGAATGGTGGCCACGTAGATGGACAAGTCGTGTCTCAAGCTTCATGGAGATAAAAGAGAGCTAATGATCCTAAGTTGGATAAACTGCACAGAAATCGTTTGGTGTATGTTTGCTCTACAAATGTTAGTAAAGGACACACAATTGATAGATGGAATGCAGAACAAATCAAAACATTCACCCGCAGTCTGGGTTAAATCCATCATTCTTTTGCTCACCATGCCACCCCAGTTTAGACCTGGCCACATGCAAATCAGTCTTGACCCTGTGCCTCATGGGAACTGTACATCCCGAACTGCCAAGCCAGGTCCTCCCTGGTCCGGAAGCAAGAATCCTAGAACCGGGTTTGGGGTTTCACCCCTTATCAGCCAGGATAACTTGAATCCAATCGCACAGTGAGCCCTGGACCCACGTCTGGGCATAGCCAGTGCCCTTAGGGCAAGAAAGAAAAGGACACTCCATTGATGGATGGAATACAGGACAAATAAAAACATTTACCCCCAGTCAAGAGATCTGGGTTAAATCCATCATTCTTTTGCTCACCATGCCACCCCAATTTAGACCTGTCTATTTGCAAATCAGTCTTGAAACTGTGCCTCATGGGAACAGTCCAGCCTGAACTGCCAAGCCAGGTCCTCCACGGACCAGAAACAAGCATCCTAGGACCGGTTTCGGGGTTTCACCCCATATCAGCCAGGATAGCTTGAATCCAGTGGCAATGTGAGCCCAGGACCCACGTCTGGGACTCCCTGGCACACTTGGGGCGAGAAAGCAAAGGACATAATTGTTGGACGGAATGCAGAACAAATCAAAACATTCACCCCCAGTCAAGAGAACTGGGTTAAATTCATCACTCTTATACTCACTATGCCACCCCAGTTTAGACCTGGCCATATGCAAATCAGTCTTGACCCTGTGCCTCATAGGAACAGTTCCCCTGAACTGCCAAGCCAGATTCTCCTTGGACCAGAAACAAGCATCCTAGGACCGGTTTCAGAGTTTCACACCTCATCAGCGAGGATAGCTTGAATTCAGTGGCACAGTGAGCCCGGGACCTACGTCTGGGCATACCCTGCACACATAGGGTGAGAAAGCAAAGGACACATAATTGATGAATGGAATGCAGATCAAATCAAAACATTCACGCCAGTCAAAAGAGATCTGGGTTAAATCATCATTATTTTGCTCACCATGCCACTCCAGTTTAGACCTAGTCACATGCAAATCAGTCTTGACCCTGTGCCTCATGGAACTGTCTAGCCCAAACTGCCCAGCCAGGTCCTCCCTGAACCGGAAACAAGCCTCATGGGACTGGTTTCGGGGTTTCACCCCTCACCAGCCAGGATAGCTTGAATCCAGTGGCACAGTGACCCTGGACCACGTCTGAGCATACCAGGTGCACTTCGGGTGAGAAAGTAAGAACGCACAATTGATGGACGGAATTCAGAATAAATAAAAACATTCAGGCCCAGTCAAGAGATCTGGGTTAAATCCATCATTCTTATGCTCAACATGCCACCCCAGTTTAGACCTGGCCATATGCAAATCAATTTTTACCCTGTGCCTCATGTTCGGGCAGTTTGGGCTGGACTGTTCCCATTGGGTGCAGGGATGGCATGGGGAGCAAAAAACAATGGATTTAGGCCCAGATACCTGTACTGGGGTGAATGTATGACATTGTAGTGCATTCTGTCCATCAATTGTTCTTTTTGCATTTGTCACTGCGAGTGCGACGTTTATGCCCAGACGTCGGTCCCATGCTCTCCATGCCACTGGAGTCAAGCTTTCCTGGCCGATGAGGGGTGAAACCCCAAAACTGGTCCTAGGATGCTTGTTTCCAGTCCAGGGAGGACCTGGCCTGGCAGTTCGGGCTGGACTGTTCACATTGGGCGCAGGGTTGAGACTGATTTGAATATGGCTGGTTTCAAACTGGAATGGTATAGGGAGCAATAAGCGATGGATTTAGGCCCAGATCTTTGCACTGGGGTGAATATATGACATTGATCTGCATTCTGTCCATCAATTGTTCTTTTTGCAAATGTTAGTGACATAACATAACAAGTTGAGAGGCGTTTAAGCTGCCTGAGTGGACTTCATGCACTATTCCACTCCAGAGAGGGTAGGTTACACAAAAGTTCCATACAGCCTACAGCCTCAGTGGTGTAGCTAGCCATACTGCCACCCATGGCAACCCCTAAGGTCACCTCCCTGGTGCAGGTAAGGGGGGGTTGTCGGCTAATGGCCAATTTGTTCTTGGGGTGGGGGATGGTGCTAGTCGACAGACATGACTACCACCGCCCCAAAAAAAGTGCCACCCCCTCCACTGCCTTATCTATGCCACTATACAGCCTCCTTAGATCAAAGAGCACACACACACACTGGTCAATGAGCTGTCTCCACTAGTGCAGACCCGCTTCCGGTATTTAACACTTAGTGAAGTGCTCACACATGAATGTTGTCACCTCTGAAGGGGGCGAAACACATTGCTCTCGCATTGTTGCTGGCCTGCATAAATGGGTTGTGTAGCCACTTGATTTCAACTTACACTTTAGCTCTCCTTTTGCCTTTAATCCAGTGCTTTAAATGGGCCAGTATGCCCGGTATGGAGTACTGACACTTTTTTATTTTGAGAGGGAGAATACCGGCAATTCTCAAGAGAGATGTAATGCTTTTAATTGGAGAGTACCGGCACTACTCAGAAATAAGCAGGTACTCAGATACAGAGTACCTGCACTTCTATTTTTCCATTTCAAGCACTGCTTTCAACTAAAGAAAAAAGTGCAGCCTTCTAAAAGTTTTCCTTTAAAGTGCATATGTAAAGTCTTTAGATAAAGTTTGCATTTAAAACAAACGGAGGCCGATTCTCCCAAATCCAATTGAAGAGCTCTATTTATGCCTTTCCTTATATAAAACAATTAAAAGGAGTTGATGGAGGCAGCACCATTCTTCTTTTCCATTTAAAATATGTATTGTTGAATAAATTCCCACGCAGAAAACAGCCATGCCCACCTACCTCCCCGGGTCCCTGCCCATCTGCCTCTTGTTCCCTTTGCATACACGGTGTTCAGGAATGCATTTCCCTCTGTATGGGCCGTCTGCTGCTGTATGTTTTCTCCGGCATTAACGCCAAGACATTCAATTGCGTCTTAAGTGACTTTTGAATGGATTCCCTCTTGCGCCTGCTCAGTAATGATTGTAATTGATGCTTGTCTGATGTGTGAATATTGTCTTGGCTATCTCTACCTCTCCTCCCTCTCCCTCTGGCCCTATCTCTGCCATTCGCCTGTCTCTTACCTTTTCTCCTGCATCCTCACCTAATGTCGATTCCTTCTCTCCTCTGGCGGTCAATCTATACCGCCACTCCTAATTATCTCCCCTCTGACTCACCTTTATCTCCGCTTTGTCTCACTCCTTTGAGCTGTAACTTTTGCCAAATGGTGATTGATTCACAGAAATGCTAGGGGAGGCAGAAGTGACATCACACACTATTTGACCCACTAATGACATAAGGTTGGCTCCTTGACCTAGTCTCCTATTTGCTGATTAATGGCTATAATAAGGACAAGGAGAGTATATGTCCTTATTACTTACCGGTAATTTTAATTAATCTCAGCCCTGTTCCTCCTCCTAAAATGATTCATACCCAGAGTGCTGTAAAATGGATTATTGGTAGAGGAAAATGTAGGTCTGCCACTGGCAATAAGGCCACTAACACAGAATAGGACTCAGCAGAGGTCTTAGAAAATATTCCCATGCTCAACCCTTGGTAGCTTGGCTGCGAGCAGGCAGGCTTAATTTCAAAGACAGGTATGTAAAGCATTTAAAAAACACCAATTCATTAAATAATTAAGACACAACACATAATAAAAATCCAACACCAATTAATAAAAATTGGAAATATTTTCATCTTTAAAATGAGACCAAAACGACAAAAATCCAATGTAGGGGAACCGGAGATATAAATTTTCAAAGATTTAGCATTATATAGCACTTAGAAACATATAGCACCTTTTAGCCTTTTCCTATCAAGAGTCATTAGTTAATATTTTCCTGCCATATTAACCTATGTAGCAGGGGATTTGCAATGGGAAAAAGGACTTAGGCCATTTTTCAAGCACCAGTACTTACAAAAGTCTTTTTTATAAGTACTTTGCTTATATCTACTGGACCCCCACCCCATGGACAACTGGTGGAGACTTTAGGGGTTCTGAATCTGTAGAAATATTGTAGATACTCCCTCCACAGTGCTCCTAGCATCAAAGTCGAATTTGGACAGCACTTTATCACAATCTGGGGAGTGAAATGTGAATTTTCTCCTACCCCTGGGCATATAAAACTCATTTTATAAGGGTCTACCTTATAAATACCTGACCTCCCACCCTTTGGACACCTAGGGGAGACCCTGGGGGTTCCTAATATGCCACAAAATTGTAGGTTATCCATTTTTAAGTGCCCCAAACCCCAAAGAAGAGTTTGAGCACAAGTTTCTTTTAAAAGCAGTCCTGCCACCCTGGGCTACTTTTAAACTGACCTCAGGCTTCAGCAGTACACACATGCAAGTGCAGAATAAGCTGCTTGCCTCTAAACTGCCATGCCATATTGTGGGCAAGGGACTTCTAAGTAGTTTTAATCCCCCTGCCCTAATATTTAATTGGGTTCTGATTGGGTAGGTCATGCCGGCCCAGCCACAGGGGTATCCCAACCCTTAATATACCCTAGTGTTTGTAAGTGTTTTCACTGTATTCTAAATGTGTGTCTTCCAGCATTGCACTGACCACAGGCCTGGTTAGGCAGAGCCCAGGGTCAGTCAGAATCAGTTACCACCAGGATCATTCAGAAAAATGTTAGGGGTGCCCAGGGCACAGGATGACTTTGCAACACAGAGACAAGAAAAATTCAGGAAAGCAATACTGATAACATAAACTCCTCCAAGCGCAAGCTGTGTTCTACAAAATGAGTTGGCATACCCATTATCCCCCTGACGCACAAAGCTCATGTCAAAAAGCAATACACTGAGGGACAGAGGGTGGTTCTTAATGACTAGGACTAGGATGAGTAGGACTAAGGTTAATGAAGATCACTGGTAAGTAACTGGGGCACTACATCTACTTCCCTCGTCCTTACTTATTTAGAATATGAATACCGTCATAGCCTAGGACACACCAAATAAGACAGCTACGCAAAGCCACTCACTGTAGCAATGTATTTTTATTACAAAAAGTACAGTCTTGAGACTTTATAGAAGTGAGGACCCTTGCCACAAAGTCCCTTCCCTCAGTCTCCAAACCTTGGGGCCCTTAACAATTCTTGCATGTCAAGGCATATGTGAAGTACCCATGACAAAATGCTGGCAATAGCACTTTGGGTGCGATTCTTAAAACGGTGACCTGCTAGGAAATTGTGAAAAAAATGGGGTCAGCTCGCTGCAAGCTTTAGGCTTACCTAGTGCATTCTAAATGTACTTGAATATTTCATGTGCTATGATTTTTAGCAACTTCATGTGAAAATAGTGTGTTAAAATGCAGTCCCTGACACCATTTCCTACAATATTTTGCGGGGCAGACCCCTCTAAACTCTCCCACAAGATGTTCGGCCCATTCACTTTGGTTACGTGTATAAGTATAATGCCTCACCACTTTCAAAGATCATCAGCAGCTACTTATCCCACAGGGAATAAAAAGAATGAGTCCAGTACATGAAAAACAGAACATTTTAAGTAAACAAACTTCTAACATCTTCCCTTCCCGTAGAGTAACCCTGTCTTCTAATTAAGCTCGTATCACAGCCCATTGAGTTCTCAAAGTAGAAGTAGAAATATTAAGCCCTACACCATCCTCTCGGGACTGGGGAATTGAGGCCAAACTGCACTCCATAGTGGGTCATAGAATTATTAGAGCACCACTTCTGAAAACAGAAGGTCTATGAGATTTTTGGATGGCTTCAGCTAGGTGACTAGTAACATTTTTATTTTTGCAACCCCCCCCCCCTCCCTCCCCTAGTCTTCAGACTGAAAGGGATAAACTCCCTCGGCTTATCCTGCACTGGGTGAAGATGGGATACAACAACTGGAAGTCCTCAAGGAAAAGGAAAGATGGAGAATTACCAAAGGAAAGTAAACTAAGCATGGGCGGATTTTGCGAATCTGGTGTTCGCGAATTTTGCGAATTTGGGAACTCGCAATCCGCAAAATCCGCGAATTCTCGTGAATTTGCGGATTTTTTTGTGTTCGCAAGGGTTTCTGCCAGTTCGTGAGGGTTTGGTACTAGTTTGCAATTTCGAACTTACTTGTCGGCTCGCAACGGTCGCGACTATGTTGTTTCTACGTCTGGTTCATCATCACAGGTTCCCAGCACCCTCTGTTTCACCACTGCCACCCTCTGTTACATCAATGCCACCCTCTGGTTCATCATCACTGTAGATTATGGGGGGGGAAAGCAAGCACACGTGCCCTGCTTCAAATGACATGAATTAATTTGGGGTTAGTTTATTAATGTGTCACTGTTTTAAAATTCCAGGTCTGGCACCTGCTTCCTTATCAGTAATTTGCTTTCTGTTGCAGTGCAATTTTTTTTTTCCAGGACCTTTGTGGCCTACTTGTAGCTATTCTATGAGCCTGCTGTGAGGGTCAGAGCAGGGTCATACAATTGTTGCAACTAGCAACAGAACTCTGGAGGGGCCCCAGTCAGGAAGCACTACAGGGAATGGTTACTAATGATGAGTTTGAACTCTTGCACCTGCCGAGTGCTTTCAGTTTTGCAAAACTCGTTTTTCTGCAATTTCGCGGGATTTGCGGGGCGCGAACACGCGTGAGATCGGATTCGGAAGCCGCGAATTTGTGCAAATATGCGATTTCTTTTTTTGCGGCGTGTTAGTTCGCAAGGTTTTGTGCGTTTTCGCGAGCCGCTTGTAGCGCAAGGCACGAAGGTACGCTCGCGGTCGTTCAAGGGCGCGGCCATCTTGTTTGCATGACGTATTTCCGTTTCCGAGCGCGAAGTGTAATCTCGTAAAGTGTGCGGCTCGCCAGTACAATTTTGCGAGTGTTCGCGAGGAACATCTCGCGCGAACTTACACGCGCGGTCGTGAACGGGCGCGGCCATCTTGTTTCTCATTCATTGCTTGGTTCTGGGCATGCTAGTGGTATCCTCTCTAAATCTCTGCCATCCTTTGCTTGTTTGAAGTTTTTTTTGATCTATTTTACTTATTATCTATCCCTCTATTTTTCTAGCCCTATATTTTTGTGTTTACTGCTACTTTTGGTTAATTTTAAACTACTTTTTTGAACTCTTTTATTTTCTTCTCTTCCCCATTCTATTGTCTTTATTCCTTTCCGCCCAGACCATGGTGAAGGGAGCCTGGAAGCATCCCGAGAAGGGGAAGGGTCCCGCACCCCGTGCCCGGCTCCCGTGCGGGCGTTTGAGGGGGGAGCTAGTGATGCCATGGGAGATCTTTAGCGCTGAGGAGGTGGCCGCACTAGTGTTCTATGTACAGCGCCACCTCCCCAGGACCATCATGGCAGGCGGCAAGATCGGACTCGGAGGCGGATACGGGATGCGGGAGCGCCGGAAGCGGTGGGAGAAGGTGTACCGGGCCATGTACCACCACTCTCGGGTCCGGCGCACCTACAACCAGGCCACCCACCGCTGGACGGATGTCCTGACCTGTGAACGAGATCTGCTCGACCTGCTTGGGCTCGAGATCCCCGGGCTTGGTGAGTAGTAGTAGCTATTTCTTCACTACTCTGTTTTCTCCTGCTGTGTTATTATATTGCAAATTTTTGTTTTTTACCAGGAGCAATAATGCTGCTCATTACATAGTAGGTATATTATATTTCAAAATCTTCTGTGCATTTCAGGTGCACTGCTCTCCTTCTCAGTAGTGTTGCTACTATGCTTATTTGTTTTCGATTTTGTGTTCATTTCATTGGCCTGTGAAATTATGTATGAGTGTAGTTTAAAGAACTGCAGCATAATGCTACACACTAAGGTTAAGATTTTTAATTACTGGTGCATCCCTGCAAAGTAGCAGGGATGCGCCAGTAATTGTGCGCCACGCCACTATCACCCATGGTGTGCCGTATTTACAATGCGGCGCACCATGGGCCCAAAACGTCACCAAAGCGTTACGCATCTGTGCCGTAGGGTGGCGCATTACTGGAGTTGCATCACAACGATGGTGCAGCTCCATCAATGCTCTGGGGTGCCCTATCTCCCCAATGCTGCGTCAAGCCGTACGTCTGCTTCAAGCAGGCGCAGGGTTTGAGTCACGCATCATTGTCGTTAAATTGAGTGATTGAAATCTTGTAGATTTCCCTCAGCCACGTTTAGGATGCGTTCCTGCGCAGGAACGCCCTCCCTTGTGCCGGAACACCCCCTGATGGCGCAGGGCTTTACAACGTGATGCATCTCCCATATGCGTCACGTTGGTAATATACGCCGCACCATTGCGCCTCTTTTGAGCTGCCGCTGCGTCACAAAAGTCACGCAACAATGGAGCAAAAGAGCCACAAGGGGCTTCTAAATCAGCCCCTACAGACTCAAGTCCAGTCCTTCCTTTGTACACATGGCGATAAGAAGAAATAGTGGTGGTGGATTGGTAGTTTGAGTATTTTAATGACTGGTTAATGTAGTAGGAAACTTTAGTGTTGTCGCAGATCTGCAATCACGATGGACTTTGGCTGTCACTTCGCGTGCTGCGGACTGCTGCCTGCCAATCCTAGGCAAACCTTTTTAGTACTTTGTTTAGTGAGTTGCATAAGAAGTTTCCAATTTGACGGTCCGCAAATCAAGCAATACTAATAACGTAGTAGACCACATGAGATTGGTCAATAATATATCCCGTGGAATAGTTGTCTATTTGCTATTTCGTCAAAATATTTTGTTAGTTCTTTTGAAATGTTTGATTTGGTTGACAAATATCATCCATGTTTTCTGTTTTTCTTTCTTTCATGTTGTACATCAGCTTCCCCCAGGGGCAAGAGGAGGACACAGGAGGAGGAGGAGGAGGAGGGTGCTGTTCAGGATGCAGGCCAGGATCGGGCAGGCGAGGGCTCCTTTGCTGGCCCCAGTAAGTTTTAATTTTAATATAGAGTACTTATTTTTTCACATCGTTCCTCATACGATTTTTTCTAAGTCGTCTTTGATATTCTTGTAGACTGGATCTAAATTCTTATCCTGCCTCGACTATGACTCCGTGTGGTATTACTAGATTATTCTTATTAGTCTGTCTGTGTAGCTAACTAAGATTGCACATTTGGCAATTCCATTGGACTCCCATTCTAGTCAGCAATAGCTCTATGCACTGAGTGCAGTCCTCTGGGATTGTCCATAATGTCTTTTCAAGTCTTCTAAATGTTTATGCTTTGACAATTGCCAACAATAAAAAGGTGAATGACCACCAAGAAAGAATAAGATACTACTATACTTTTGGTTTGGATAGGAGGACAATCCATTCTACTACTGTTGCAGGGACAAATCTGCACAAACAGAACTATGGCCACTAAATAATGCATTGCTTAGCTTATCAATTATAATAGGTGCTGTTAGACTTTCCACATACCTCAGTGATAACAGACTTTGTAGTTGAACCCCCAATCTCCTTACTGACTAGATAGTGTGGCAGAGTCATTTAGCTCCCAAAGTCACGATGATTATTCCCCAATGATGTCAGAGGCACGGACTCATGCTTGCAAAAATTGCAAAACCTTTAGCTCATCCATTCTAGTCTGGAGGACCAAAAACCATAGAGTCTATTTAAGTTTAAAAGCTTTATTAAAAGTAAACACATTTATTAAAATCAAGTTTGTCATAAAAGTAAACGTTTAACTGAAAATGGAAAAGTGCTTAGTGCTGACGATTAATTGGACACATTTCTTGTGGTCGAGCCGAGCTCTCACCTGGTTTGAACTTGATCCTGCTCGTGTTCTTAGAAGTCAAGCTTCTGCCTGTTAGGAGAAAAAGTGGTGCGTGTTAAAAATAAAAAGCAAGCATTCATCAGTTGTGCCAAAAAGTGCTGCAAGACAACAGCCTTCCCTGGAAAAAGGGACATTTTTACTTTAGAGTAGACAGTCACAAATTATTAAATTGTATACTGTTTTTTTCACATTTCTTTCTTCCTCCTAGACCCAATATTATATAGTAGTGAGTGGTGTATTCTAGCATTATTAAATGTACTTTGTAGGTGGAACATCTGGAGGCGGGGCCAGCGCGGAGGTGGTGGTGGCATTGGACGAGGAGAACTCTGGGGAGGAGGCGGTGGAAGTGCCAGACAATTCTGTGGGGGATGACACGGTGGTGGCGGGCAGAGGTAAGCTATATATTCCTTACTTATTGAGATTGAAGACTGCAGAGTGTGCTTTTTGCACGGGTGTATTATAAATAAACCAGGTAGTAGCCTCCTCTAAATGTACTTCGACTTAGCTGTGAAGTTTTTGGCGAGAAGAATCCTAATCAGATCTGAGATAAACTTGATGGATGGGATGAACGAAAAGCGAAAGAAGGGTGTAAGTAAGTGTGGAAGGACGAGAAATGTAATGATGACTGGCAAAGAAGAATGATATGTGTTTGCTTGGTCCCAGAGGTGGCTGGGAAGGAAAGAATATGGTATGGTGCATGGCTGGGTGAATGATGAAGCAAGGATGGGTGGAAGGAGAACAGCCTGGGTGGGTGAAACAGAAACTGTATGTGTGCATATACTTTGAATGGATGGATGCCTGGATCATTCATGGTACTATCTGACTCTTAGATAGCATATGTGTATCTAGAGAGAGTAGACGGTCACTGGATGAACTAAGTGTTACTTTGAAGAGCATGTAACACCGCACCCGCACGTCCGTTCCAGTGTAGGAAAGGCAAGGAAACGAAGTTGTAATTTTGTCCAAATACTACCATGAATAGTAGCAGTAGTTTGTATTGCAACTGCAAGCGCAGCATATATCCGGTTATTATGGTGGGCACTCCCTACCTCTCTTAATAACTTTAGTTTAGTAGTAGTACGTCATTCATGTGTGGGTGTATCACTGTTCACTCAATAATAAGCAAAGCACCTAAAGTCATCCCATATGTCATCAAATACATCCCATGTGAAGTGATAGATAATCAGATTATTTAGCTTCTTCATTTTCCTTTTCTAATACTCATTTGCACTGTAGGGTGAAAGCTAAATTAATTAAGCAGTAGCCCTTTTAACAGAGTATTCTCAGTGCCACCCGTAATAGAAAAGTAACAGCTTCACCACCTGCATGTACTGGACCGGTACAGTAACGCAAGTCTGTCTCACTCACCATGGTGTGCGTCTGTTTTTCTCGGGTGCAAGTTCACTGCGCTGGCATTATGCCGGCTTGCATAAGATAACGTACCAATTTTCCTAAACAAGAGAGAAGAAGAAGAAGAAGACTGGTGTACTGTCATAGTCGACTGTAATGGAAGTCCATAGTGCTCGTAGAATTTGTTCCTTAAACTCCCACTAATGTTAGAGCAAGGATGAAGAAGTCAGAGGTTACATAGATACTGTCCCCAATAGTTATGTACTGTGCTTTCAATTTGCTACTTGTACTGTGACACAACTTTCTGCTCAATCATTTTGTGTTAATCTTAAGGAGCATTGGTTACAGACTATGTCTTTCTTTCTTCATATAGTTGCTCCTTCCAAATCCAAGAGACCATCAAGGAGGAGGGAGCTGGCTCGAATGGCCCGGCAACGGAGGCTGGATGCCACTGTCGCTGAATATCGGCGGCTGGTGGCCCTGGAGGAGGAGGAGATGCAGTCTGGTACTACAACAACATCCACTGGGACAGCTGCATCCTCCTCCGTGCGGGCTGCCAGCCAGCGCAGTGCTCCAGCGGTACGGAGCCGGGCTACCAAAGCCAAACGCCACCGCCGAGCAGCAAAGACAGCAGCTGCCCCCCACAGGATTTGCAAGGCACGCCGGCGCCGCTTATCCCTCAGACTGTCCTACCTGGAGCAGGAGGTCCTTAACTATAAGAACTTGGTGGAGGGCCTCCGCTTCGAACATGCCACCCTCCGCAAGGAGCATGATGCCCTGGCTGCTAAAGTCAACAGCACCCTGCTGTAGTGTCCCTTGCCCCTTTTTTAGAGACTTTTGGGGGGTGGGAATTGGGAGTTGGGTTTTTTGGGGACTTTTGAAGGACAATCGTTGGGGTTAGGGAGGGTCTTGCGGGAGATTATTTTGTTAGGGCTATAAAAATATACTTTTTTAAACTTCATCTGACCATACCTGTTTTTTACTGCTTTTGAGTCTGGTGGGTGGGGGTTTAACAGTAAGTTTGTTTTCCTGAATAGTCCTAGGACTTTAGTAGTACTACCGTCAATCTCTCGTCTCTCCTAATACTCCATTACACTACCTCCAACCAAACGCTTATCTTACCTGTAATTTCTGTTTGAAAGTGGGGCTAGGCCCAGGGCTGGCTCCACGGGAAATGGCGATTAAGGTTGCAATCCAGGGCGGCTGAAATTTCCTCCTCATTGCGGTGGTACTAGTGGTGTGACACAGTGGCAGTTGCATGGCTATGGAAAAAAAGAAAATGAAACCTGGTTTGTCCTTACTGTAGCATTACAACGGTACAATAGAGAATATAGCAGGTGACAGTACACTAGACTACAACAGTGCCACAATGTAGCCTAACAAATGGTAAAGTATTGATAGTATAACTTGTATTTGTGTAGGATTTCTTTGACATTGGCTACTACTACAAGAAATAGTACTGAAGCTGAGTAATTCTAGAATATATCCTCGGATTCCTTCACCAGCCTGTTGCTATGACCTTATCCTCCCCAGCAAGTGTGTGGAATTATTGATGTCATTTAGTCACACATCAAGCAAAACCACACAACCTGGGGAAGAGGGTTAGGGTTTGTAAAATGGATGGGAATGGGGGTTTATTTTTGGGTAGGTTTTGTTGAGAGAAAAAAAAAAGCACAGCATGGACAAACAATAATTGAACATAAAGAAATTTTGGGGTACAAAGCTAACCATAAATCTTTTACGTGGCATAAAGGAAGTGCATGCACTACTGAATGCATTGTTACAGAAAAGTAAGTAGTACTTTCGACAACCGTGAATGACAGAATGCGACAGTACAGGGCTACATTAAATTAGGTTTAAAAAATAGCTGAAGTAAAACCTATAGAATGGCTGTAGGGATCAATTTAGAAGCAGAGAGAGATCCAAGAAATGCAGTCACACACACTCATTGAAGAAAAGAATGGATACTGTATCTGTATTGTTGTAGTTGTCCTGTTGAATTTGGTAAGTAAGTTGCATGCAGCAAACAATTCCTCTTATTAGCGGCACTCCTCCATTCCAGCTGACGCTTCGTCCATCAATGTTGGTGACCAGAAGACACCCTGTCCACTGCCTGCCTGGCGGATTCTGAATTGCAGCTCGCTAATGTGAAGCCTGACTCCATCCTTTTTTCCCCATTGCACAGACTGAAACCCGGCCTGTAATTATTGAACGAAAAACAGCACTGATAAATAAATATAAGGTATGTCCGCTGTGTAGTGCAAAAAGTCACACTTTGATTTTCCTAATAGACAGTACAACATTTTTGAAAGTGCGTACTCTGTCTGAGTCACCTTTTGAAGAATAAATAAGTATGAGCAAATTAATTTAGCGGATCTTTCCCCTCAAGCTAGGTGTACTGTAAACTGTGTTTTAGAACAAAATTAGACCTTCCCAGCAGTGCTTCCACCCAGACCCTTACTAAAGCCAGTTGCAAAAATGTAGAAGACCCCCAATCAGATCTCAAAAAACGAGGCCTAGCAGAAAACTGGTGACAAAACGTACTTTGAAAGTAAAAGTAGGCCCAAATACCCCCTTACCCACCGTGGATTGTATTCAAACCACTTGCAAGCAAGCAAAAGTATCCATAGCTAGCATCGCTCCAAGACTCGAAACCCCCCCCACCCAAACACATGCAATAGAAATACTGCTAACCCTAACGAGCACTAAGTTAAGAATAGTGGCAGAGGCTTTCTTTAACTATGCCAAATCCCCCCTTTCCCACCATGGATTTTCTTCAAATGACTTGCAACCAAAATTACACATTCTCACGAGTGCTCTAAGACCCCAGAACTCAGTTGCAAAAATCTACAACACCCCAAAACACATGCAATCCTGCTGCTAGGGCTAACCCTAACAAACCCTAAGTTACAAAAAGTGCCAAAAGGCTTTTCCTTATGGATTTTGTCCCAACCACTTCTATCCGGTATTAGACCTTCCCAGGAATGCCCCAAGAGCCGCCAACCCACCCGCCAAAAAGCACAACACCCCCAAACGGCCCAAAAGCAAAATCTCATACTTACAATATTTCTCGGCCTTCGGTCCAAACGCGCTGTGCAGCTAGGCCATAACTCCAGTTTTCCACCACGGATTTCCTGAAAAGCAAATGCAATCAAGATTAGAGTGTCCCAGCAGTGCTCCTAGACCCCGAAACCCACCCACAAACAGGAAACCCCCAAAGAGCTCCTCAAAGGCAAGCAAGTCAGCAAAAACACAAAAAAAATTCCGCCTCCGATTTGGTCCAAACCATTTTTATCCGGTATTAGAACTTCCCAGCAATGGCCCCAGAGCCGTCAACCCAGGAGAAAACGAGAAGAAGACACCCAAACAGACAAAAAGCAAAAGTACAAAAATGGGGACTTAGTCATTTTTTTGCCTATTTCCCAAATCACTCCGCGCGCGCTCTACAGCTAGGCCCTAACTCTCCTCTGCCAACATGGATTTGCTTCAAACCTCTTGCAAACTAAAGTATCCATAGCCAGCAGTGCTCCCAGACCCCGAAACCCACCCACAAACACCAGGAAGCCCCCCAAACAGGTCCCCGAAAAAGCTACATTGAGCAAAATGTCAGAAATAGCAACAACAAAAATCAGCCTGGATTTTGTCCCAACCACTTCTATCCGGTATTAGACCTTCCCAGGAATGCCCCAAGACCCGCCAACCCACCCGCCAAAAAGCACAACACCCCCAAAAGGCCCAAAAGCAAAATCTCATACTTACAATATTTCTCGGCCTTCGGTCCAAACGCGCTGTGCAGCTAGGCCATAACTCCAGTTTTCCACGATGGATTTCCTGAAAAGCAAATGCAATCAAGATTAGAGTGTCCCAGCAGTGCTCCCAGACCCCGAAACCCACCCACAAACAGCCAGAAACCCCCCAAAGAGCTCCTCAAAGGCAAGCAAGTCAGCAAAAACACAAAAAAAGTCTGCCTCCGATTTGGTCCAAACCACTTTTATCCGGTATTAGAGCTTCCCAGCAATGGCCCCAGAGCCGTCAACCCAGGAGAAAACGAGTAGAAGACCCCCAAACAGCCAAAAAGCAAAAGTACAAAAATGGGGACTTGGTCATTTTTTTGCCAATTTCCCAAATCACTCCGCGCGCGCTCTGCAGCTAGGCCCTAACTCCCCTCTGCCACCATGGATTTGCTTAAAACCTCTTGCAAACTAAAGTATCCATAGCCAGCAGTGCTCCCAGACCCCGAAACCCACCCACAAACACCAGGAAGCCCCCCAAACCGGCCCCTGAAAACGCTACATTGAGCAAAATGTCAGAAATAGCACAAAAAAAATCAGCGTGGATTTTGTCCCAACCACTTCTATCCGGTATTAGACCTTCCCGGAATGCCCCAAGACCCGCCAACCCACCCGCCAAAAAGCACAACACCCCCAAACGGCCCAAAAGCAAAATCTCATACTTACAATATTTCTCGGCCTTCGGTCCAAACGCGCTGTGCAGCTAGGCCATAACTCCAGTTTTCCACCATGGATTTCCTGAAAAGCAAATGCAATCAAGATTAGAGTGTCCCAGCAGTGCTCCCAGACCCCGAAACCCACCCACAAACAGCCGGAAACCCCCCAAAGAGCTCCTCAAAGGCAAGCAAGTCAGCAAAAACACAAAAAAAATTCCGCCTCCGATTTGGTCCAAACCACTTTTATCCGGTATTGGAGCTTCCCAGCAATGGTCCCAGAGCCGTCAACTCACCCGCAAAGAAGTAGAACACCCCCACAAGTGCTGAGTCTTTCTTCATTGGGCGTAATCCAGCCCTCTGCTTTGATGGAAATAGGAGTCTGGAGGAGGAGGATAGAGGAGCATGTTCTTCTGAACTCGTGAACCTGAGGAATGCAGACTGCGGAACCTTCAAATCAATAAGCAAACAAGTGAAGGCAGTTCTGCTGATGGGCTTGTTTTTGTGATTAGGTGATTAAAGTTTGAATTATATTAACTGTGCACAACAAAGAAAGACAGACACACAGGAATAAAAGTGAATAAGGACGAAAAAGAAAGTTATTGATTCATTGTCTCATTTTCAGGTTTCGGTGTCAGGGAATAAGAATAAGAGTTCGTCATCATACTCTGCGAATTCAGGCAGGGTGAGGTCAGTGTCACCGAACAGAGAACAAATTCCCTCATCTACGTTGCTGTCCTCCTCGTCTTCATGCGGCGTGCTTTCTCGTACTTTGTAATCTGGTGGTATGAGGTGCTGATTCATCTTGATCATTGTTAACCTCTCCACATTTTTGGGCGAGAGGCAGCTCCGTTTGGGAGTTACAATGCCACCAGCAGCACTGAAAACACGTTCAGAAGACACGCTTGCGAGTGGGCAAGACAAGTAGTTTAAAGCCAGGTTGGAGAGCTGTAGCCACAATTCTTTTTTCCCATTCCAATACGCCAATGGTTCAGCATTAACATAGACCTCTGTTGAGTCATTCAGATAGTCCTGCACCATCGACTCAAGGTCCTCCAAGGTTCCTCCACTTTGCTTAGCTTTTGCTGTGAACTTTTGAGAACCAAACCCAAGCCGATTTAGCCAATCCTCTTCAGCACCCAATGTTACTGTTGTGTCTGGTGCAGATGATCCGGTTGCCGGTGTCTTTAACGGCTGAGAGGTCACTTGCGCCACAGCCACAGGTGCAGAAGTGGATTGTTTTGACTGGGGATGGCCTGCTGATGCTGATGCTGATGCTGATGTACTGCCTTTTCCATCAATTTTCTGCCGTTCTCTTTCAAACCTCTTGGCTGACAAGGCTAGCCAACGTTTGTACTTTGTAACATCTTCATCAGCAAAAGGAAAGAATGCTCGGTCTGCCAGCGCCTTTTTGTAGCGTGGATCCAGAATAGTAGCACAAATGTAATGCTGGTGTGAGTGGATCATTTGAAGACGTTCATCACCTTGTAGGCGCTCTAATAATTTCTCCGCCAAAACAAAAGGGTCCTTGTTTTTTTCATCTTTTTGAAACACAGAAGACACCTCCTTCAGTTGGTGCTCCAGCATGTACAACAATGGGATAGCTTTACCCAAATTACAGTCCTCCTTGCTGACTGCACGTGTGAAGACCTCAAAAGGACGAAGCATGCGTGTCAGGCTTTTAACTATGTCCCATTGCGCCGCACCCATCCTCAGGTCCTTCTGAGCTGTACCCTGTTTTAAGAAATAGTGATCGAGTACGTATACTGCTCATACAGACGCTCAAGCATGTAGAAGGTTGAGTTCCAACGTGTTGCCACCTCCTGGATGAGTGCTTTCACTGGCATTCGACGTTCATGTAGCAGGCTCCTCAGATGCTTCCGGGCCTTAAAAGAATGGCTGAAATGGTTGCACATTTTTCGGCACGTGTCCACTACCTCGTACGCTGGACTGTCTTTCGCACTCAAGAATTTTTTGACAACCAGGTTTATACAGTGCGCCAAACACGGCACTCTGAAATACTGACCCAGCTCCATGGCCTTAACTACATTGGAGCCATTATCCGTGGAAACATAACCAATCTGGCTTTTTTTGGGGGACAGCCAGTCAAGGACCTTTGTGTTAAACTCATCCAAAATGTTTTGTGCTGTGTGACGTTTCTCCAAACCAAACATGGCTAGTGTTGCATGTTTCCGAGCAGCTTTAAAAACTTGGTCCGGGTCAACACCTGCGTTTAGCTTTGCTTTAACCCCTGAAAAAGAGACCCAGTGTGCAGTGATGCACATGTAATCAGCGCCTGCGCCACTGGTCCACATGTTTGTTGTCAGATGTATAGTGTGAACAGCACTCTTCTGCAAAGCTGCCCCAATCACCTCCAGCACATCTTCATGTAGTGCTTGAACCGCAACTCTGGCAAAATAGAACCGGCTAGGAACCTTCCATTTAGGGCAGAGCGCTGCCACTAATTCTAGAAAACCAACACCTTCTACAAAAGAAAAAGGGAGAAGGTCCAGAGCTAGCATTTTAGCCAGCTTAGTGTTATACAGACACGTCAGTGGGTGGTTGCGTTCATATTGCGCTTCTGTAAACAGCATCTTTTTAATGTTGCCCTGGACCAAGCATTTACGGGATGATGATGATGATGATATCTTCGACCCAGTTACTCTCGCTGATGAACTTTTTCGCATTGGTGTCTCACTCTCTCCCACACTCTTATTGTGGCTCACATGGGGTGTGCTGCTGACAGGGGTACTGGGTGTAAGTGAAGTGTTTGACATGTCTTCTTCCTCCTCGTCATCATCAGATGAAACAGCATTACGTGCAATTCGGGCTTCCTTGATCGCCTGTAGGTGCGCAAACCATTTGACAGCGTGCTATCTTTCAAGATGACCTCTCTGGCCTCCGGTACCATAGTTGGAACCAAACTTACCACGACTAACTGCCAACTTACAAATGCTACAAATGGCCAAGTTTTCCTTTTTTGAGCAAACACTAAAGAAGTCCCAAACTGCGGACTTGAAATGTCTTTGGGGGCCGGAGGAGGCAGCGATACTGGTGGTGGTGGTCCTGCTGCTAATGCCAGATGAAGTGGAGGATGTGGATTGCCGAACTTTCACCACCACTAATTGAGGTTGAGGTGGATGGAGGTCCCTTCTGGCGACTAAGAAATATGGAAGCGGTAGGTGTTGGTGTACTAGTTAAGTCCAATGATTGTGGTGTTTCTTCCATTGCCTCCTTGTCGACAACATCATCATGCCCAGCAGCTTCTCGGCCTAGGGTCAAAATGTATTTTTGCTGCATGCCGGCTGGGGCTGCAGTGACCTTTATGATGATTGCGTCGTCGTCGTGAGAGTCTTCATCAGCAGGAGTATCCGCCACTTCTTGTTGAGCCTCATCACACTCCATAACTATGAGTCTTTCGACGACCTTCCTTTTACGCTTAAGTACCTTTGTCAGATCATGGTGTGCCTCACTCTCAGACGGCCGTGGTGGTTCCCAATTTTCATCCAGTTCATCAGAAGGAGGTGGGCTTGAAGAAGATGTAGACACCCCCCTTGATCTTTTCCTTGCTAGGGATGTGGAAGACAATGAATGATCATCAGGAGGAGTGGCTTCCTCAAATGATACCTCGGCTTGATTGTCGATTTCCTGATGTGCCCCTACTTTGGGAGGAACAACTATTGTGGGCACTTGTGACCCTCCATGCACCTCTGCTTGCGCATCTCCTTGCGCTGCCTCTCCTTCCACATGTACTTGGGCTTGTACTTGCACATGTGGTTGTTGTTGCGGCTGTGGTTGTTCAACACTTGTCAGATGAGTTACAACAACCTGTGTTGATTCAGGGACATTGCTGCTACTTTCTTGCGATGAGCCAACATCACTGGTCGATGATGATTGAAGAAGTACACCGACTGCCTCTGCAGCACTCAAGGGCTTGGACTTAAGTTGGCGTGGTGGTGGTGGTGGAGGCACTGAGCCCAATGGAGCGGGGGTGCTGCTCCCAGCTTGGTCCCCAGCAGATCCCGCTGCTGCTGCAGGCGTACTTTTTTTTTTTACTCCCAAAAAACGCGGCGGCCGGCACACCAGCCTCCTTGGTAACTTGCTTCTTCTGCTCCTTACTGGCAATTTTCTTGCTAGAGGAGCTACGGAGTACTTTTTTAGGGGCCATCTTCTTCAGAGCAGGTCAGAACAGCAGGCCGCAGTTGCACGAGTTGCAGAGTTGTCCGTGGCCAGATGTGATGTCGCGTGACGTTATGCTGCACACACACACCACCGCAGGACTTCTTCCTGGCACTGGTGGTTCTCTTGAGTCTTGTGCACCTAAATGCAATGGAAGAAAGAGGAACATCAGTTCAGTTATACACCCCAAAAAAATCGAAAAAAAACAGAAAAATCAGCACAATCCCATGCCCTCCATGATGTTTAAATTCAAGACACCCCACAGAAAGACTAGGCCCATGCAACACTCACTAGTCACTACCCCTGGTGAAAAGGCCACAACAACAGGCCAAAAAACGAAAATCACAGAAAAATCAGCACAATCCCAAGCCATCCAGCCCCTCCATGATGTTTAAATTCAAGACAACCCACAGAAAGACTAGGCCCATGCAACACTCACTACCCCTGGGCATAAAGGTTGAAAACTAGGCAAAATGGTTGCAGGCCTAACAACACTGCCTGCATTCAAAATGGCCCCCTCCCTCCCAGCACATGGCCAGGGCCTGTAGCAGCACTCAAAATGGCCCCCACCCACATGGCCTGTCCCCATGAACACCCCAAAAAATTGAAAAACACAGAAAAATCAGCACAATCCCAAACCATCAAGGCCCTCCATGATGTTTAAATTCAAGACACCCCACAGAAAGACTAGGCCCATGCAACACTCACTACCCCTGGGCATAAAGGTTGAAAACTAGGCAAAATGGTTGCAGGCCTAACAACACTGTCTGCATTCAAAATGGCCCCCTCCCTCCCGGCACATGGCCAGGGCCTGTAGCAGCACTTAAAATGGCCCCCACCCACATGGCCTGTCCCCATGAACACCCCAGAAAAACGAAAATCACAGAAAAATCAGCACAATCCCAAGCCATCCAGCCCCTCCATGATGTTTAAATTCAAGACAACCCACAGAAAGACTAGGCCCATGCAACACTCACTAACCCTGGTGAAAAGGCCACAACAACAGGCCCAAAAAACGAGAATCACAGAAAAATCAGCACAATCCCAAACCATCCAGGCCCTCCATGATGTTTAAATTCAAGACGCCCCACAGAAAGACTAGGCCCATGCAACACTCACTACCCCTGGGCATAAAGTTTGAAAACTAGGCAAAATGGTTGCAGGCCTAACAACACTGCCTGCATTCAAAATGGCCCCCTCCCTCCCAGCACATGGCCAGGGCCTGTAGCAGCACTCAAAATGGCCCCCACCCACATGGCCTGTCCCCATGAACACCCCAAAAAATCAAAAAACACAGAAAAATCAGCACAATCCCAAAATATCCAGACCCTCCATGATGTTTAAATTCAAGACACCCCACAGAAAGACTAGGCCCATGCAACACTCACTAGCCCTGGTGAAAAGGCCACAACAACAGGCCAAAAAAACGAAAATCACAGAAAAATCAGCACAATCCTAAGCCATCCAGCCCCTCCATGATGTTTAAATTCAAGACAACCCACAGAAAGACTAGGCCCATGCAACACTCACTACCCCTGGTGAAAAGGCCACAACAACAGGCCAAAAAAAAGAAAATCACAGAAAAATCAGCACAATCCCAAACCATCCAGGCCCTCCATGATGTTTAAATTCAAGACACCCCACAGAAAGACTAGGCCATGCAACACTCACTACCCCTGGGCATAAAGGTTGAAAACTAGGCAAAATGGTTGCAGGCCTAACAACACTGCCTGCATTCAAAATGGCCCCCTCCCTCCCAGCACATGTCCAGGGCCTGTAGCAGCACTCAAAATGGCCCCCACCCACATGGCCTGTCCCCATGAACACCCCAAAAAATCGAAAAACACAGAAAAATCAGCACAATCCCAAGCCATCCAGCCCCTCCATGATGTTTAAATTCAAGACAACCCACAGAAAGACTAGGCCCATGCAACACTCACTACCCCTGGTGAAAAGGCCACAACAGGCCAAAAAAACGAAAATCACAAAAAAATCAGCACAATCCCAAGCCATCCAGCCCCTCCATGATGTTTAAATTCAAAACACCCCACAGAAAGACTCAGTGCACCCACCACTGAGTACCCCTGGGCAAAAGGTCCCAAAACAGCCCAAAAATCGAAAATTCCAAAATTGTAGTTGCAGCAACTGTAATGCCCCAAATAAACTTACTTGTGAAATTTCTAATCCAAAAGTGATCCAAAGAAAGTCAAAAAGGCCTCAAATCCAAATATCCAGCAGCATCCACAAAAAGTAATCCTTCCAGCTCCAGATCCAAATGAAAAGTGACCAGGAGATGGACAAACCACTGGGAGGAGCCTGCTGGACAGGAACAGAAAGTTGAAGACTGTGGGGCACTTCCTTCCTCCCACCCCCCCCCCCCCTCCCCAAAATGGACTCCTCGCAAAAAAAGTGCAGGCAAATGTCAACCTGAGGAGTTATTCAGATAAAAATCATCATTTCCAGAAGGTTTATGCTGCTTGCTGGTGGATTTCTTGTGCAGAATTGCAAATTTTGTATTTTCGCGAGTGCGATATTGTTGCTGCTCGCCGCATCTACAAGCTCGCAATTGCGAAGTCCCGCAATACGTGATCACGGCGTACTCGCGTTGACAAACTCTCGCTGTGCAAGTTAGCAAGCCGCGATGACGTAATCGCGCTCGCCAAATTCCCGCGGGATCCCGCAACAAGATCCAAAATGGCGCAGCACTCGCAAAATATTGAGAAAAACAACTCGGCAAACGCTGAATGACGGTAAGTAAACGCTGCGCGCCGCAAAATTGTATCACCAAGAAAAAAAAATCCGCTGCCTGCGAATTTGCGGATTTTCGGTAAATTCGCGAGCGTTCGCGGATTGCGAATTTACCGAAAATCCGCAAAATCCGTGAGCGTAACGGATTTTCCGCCCATGCTTAAAGTAAACCATAATGCCCTCAGCCAGAATGGAATTACTGCAATGCTTCCTTTGTATACTTTGCCCTCTTTTTTTCAATAGTTCGGATATCAGCAGAAATGGACAGAGGGTGTAATGGAGCTTTAGTGGTGAATCCACTGTTAGAGACTCAACCTCCTTACTGTAGCTTGGTAAAAACATGGGCAGTTGACTGCTGGATGAGAAGGCAAACAGATCTAGGTAAGGAGTTCTGAGCTTTTGACATATTTTCTGAAATATGCCCAGAGACTGGGAAAGATCCTGAAATGAAGAAAAAATCAGACTCGGTGACCTACCTGGACATTGTCCAAATCCTTATGTGAGAAGCTGATATGGACAAAAGATGTTGCTCCATCCATGCAGCCATATGAGCTGTTACTAGAAGCAGAGATTGTACATAGCTAAGCTCTCGCAACTACATTTGTGTTCATCCAAACAAGGTACAATGACCAAAAGTTAAAAAAGAAGCGCAGAAGCAGGTTCTTTGATGTGAGCAAGATGTTTAATTTTCTCCAGACTTGAGAATAATACAAACGCCGACACGTGTTTCGTCGTGTGCGGTTGAGTCACACGACTCTTCAGGGCTTCCACTCCAATGTCCGTACACGAGAGACGACCGCCGGGAACTAACAGAGGAGGGATTGCCTGCAGCGGCACACCACCGCGGAGGATACGTACCCGTTTCCTCTTTTGGCGCCATTAAAAATCCCCTCCCGGCTTTCCGCCCTACACCACAGCAACCAGCAGTGCTATTCCTTCATATGAAAACTACCAGTGGGATAAGACATTTATTATCCTCACACTGCAACTGAATATTGTGTTACACAGCATCGGCTGTTGCATAAACTCACAGAAAACCCATTGCTTGATACTGAGCTTTCAGAGGTCCAGACTTACTCCATCCATTCATTGGAATTGGAGTGGAAGCCCTGAAGAGTCGTGTGACTCAACCGCACACGACGAAACACGTGTCGGCGTTTGTATTATTCTCAAGTCTGGAGAAAATTAAACATCTTGATGAGACAAGAAGACTCACATCAAAGAACCTGCTTCTGCGCTTCTTTTTTAACTTTTGGTCATTGTACCTTGTTTGGATGAACACAAATGTAGTTGCGAGAGCTTAGCTATGTATAATTGTTTTGTCTTTTGACTTGTTTGGACGGTTAAGGGTGTTTTGCCGCCTGCTCTTCACGCACTACATAAACGACTATCTTGCCTCTCACACACTCTGTAACGTATCAACCCAGGTAGCGCGCCCCTTTAGTCCTATCTTTCAAAAAAAAACCCGTGTCACTAGAAGCAGAGATTGTGTACCCTCTACTGGTGATGTGCTAAACTGTCACAATATTGTCTGATTTGTCCACATTATAATTCTGTAATTCTAAAAAGAAATGCTGAGGGACTTAAGCTACTGCTGAAAGTTCCCTCCAGTTTAAGGAATGTCAGATCTCTACCAGAGCCCATTTTTCTTGAACTGAGAGATTGTTTCAGGTGGCGCCCATCCCATGGACGTGACTTCTGTAGTTGCTAATACTGAAGATTCCAATTGAAGAAAAGGCCTTGGGAGAAAGACACCACATTCATCCACCAGTGCAGGGAACCCTGCAATGCCTGAGTAACATGAACTAAGGCCTTATAGTTTTGTGATGCTGGCCAAGAATTGCATGGAGGTGAGACACGAGAGGATAAAGATATAGGCGCGCGCAAGGCCACCAAGAAAATGCAAGATGCCACGTGTCCTTGAACCTTTAACTAAACACGGACAAGTGTAAAGGACATCTTTGTTAGTGAGTACAATACTTGCTGCTGATTGACTGTCCTCTCCACTGGGAAAATACCATGTTCAGGTTGGAATTCCTATGAAGAGCAGATCCTGAGATGGAGACAGCTGACACTTTGAGAAGGTGATCAAGAATCCATGAAGATTCTGCCATGCCAACAATTCCCTAAACTCCACTAGAATGTACTGTTTTAAAAGAGCATGCAGAAGCCAGTCATCCATGTATGGATTGATCGACCATCCTTAAAGATGCAAAACTGCCACCGCCAGAGTCGCCGTCTTGGTAGGTTCTTGAGATGCTGATTTGAGGCCAAATAGTACCACTTCAAACTAGAAATGGTTCCCTTAAACACACCACTTGGAAATTGGCTGCCACTATTCTTATCAAGAAGTCACCAGGAGACACTAGAGGAATTATTATCTGAAGACTTTCTATTTTGAACGGCTTTTAAATTATCCAAAGATTGAGAGATTTAACTTTGTAACAAATGTGACTCCTCTCTTCTCTTTGAGGCAACAAAGATAATGAAGTATACTTTGTTTTCTTCTGTATTACCCAATATTGTGGATTTGGTAGGACAATGTGGCCATATGGTCATTCTGACCCCCGACTCTAGGGTTAGTAATGAGAACTATATAGAGTAACATATCTTGATTACTTGGAGAACCTAGGTTTCTGATGTGGCTACGGTCTTGAGCTTCCAGGAGTGCGACTTTGACCTTCCAGCAGTAACCCCTGGTCCCTTCCAGCATAGTCAAGATTTATGTTACTGGAGAGTCCTATTTCTATTTCTGAAGCAAAGTATCACCATATCCTTTTCACTTGGATTTATGAGATTGAGTTGAAGATCGCTGGCTCCTTGAATGTTGATGAAAGGATTATTTATTTCTGGTCGACATAGATAATGAAGACTTCAATCTGACAAGATCATGAATGCTTCCTTTCCTTTAAACAGTCTATGCATTGTCTCCTAATTCCATTCCAAACAGATAGGTACCTTCAAAAGTCATTCCAAGTGTTGTTACGCCTGAGCCGAATCCCTATGACAGTCTTTTTGAACAGAAGGTTTTTGCTTGCAGCAATACAAGTGCCACTGGCTGACACACAAACCACATAAAAGGAAACATCATGGAGAAATTAGGTCTGGGGCTCCATCCCTTCCAGAAGCGCTGGATATTCCATCCCATTTTCCACCAGCTTATGGAACCTTTTAAAGTCCTATGTAAGAAAATGGGCAAATAGAGCTCTTTAAATCCCTGCTCATAGCGTTAAACAGGATCTCACATAGACCGTGTTATGGAAGAATCACTCCGCTTGGCTCTAGCATCTTTCCAAATAGTATCCTCAGCTATAGATGTGTGCCCTACCAGACCAGCCATCAAAGAACCAACAAGAACAGATTTCGGAAGCTTCCCTTCCATATCAACCAAAGGATGTAAGTGACACATGGAGCAATGCATATTAAATATGTCTGTGTCCTTCCAAACCCTATGAATTGCAGCAAGAACATGACGATGGACAGGATGACTTCCCTAGGGAGCTCTCTGGAAGTGACGTAGAAGAGTACCTGTTGAGGTGCTTGGAATATTTGGAGAAAGAAACCCCCGTTTTCAAATACATAGAATAACAGTGCAAGCAACAGTTATTATTTAACATATCCTTTATGTGGCACTGACTCGAACCATCATCTGATTTTATAATTTCTGGTGCAGTCCTTTCCTCTAAAGAAGCATTCTTATGCTGAGGAATTGCATGATTATATTTCCCTTTTCATGGATGCAGTGGTTTACAGCAACATGCGTCTCAGTATTTCATCTGCATATCCTTTGGAAGAATGAGTAGTTGTCTTCATTACAAAAAAGGTGATCGAAGTAAAGGATTCCAAATGGAGGTTCTCTTTTGAGAGGTAGCACATGCAGCACTCATGAATACTAGAAATGATTCTGAATAAACAGCAAGAACAGTATTTGCCCCCATATTATCCATAGAACACTTATCTGTTCGCATGGGAGGCTTTATATAAAACCCTACTGTTCTCATATGCTTACAGGTTGATAATTAAACATGCTTGCACACAGGCATGCTTCTGCATTCCCTATGTGTGCATATGCAAGAGAAAGACCCTTCTTATAACACGTCTACTGAGGAGATACATTTACATCGTGTCAGCTTATCTGCTCTTGTATGGCCTGAACCCCACTGAGAATCCAGCATGCCATACACAGATCTGAATAGCATGCAGATACCCTACCAACTGAGGAAACTAGAGTGGTCATTTAAATCTTTCATTGTGCGGGTGGATCCATATGGGAATTCCTTCTGGAAAAACAGGGATCCATTCCCCCAGTCCTGTGTGTGGCCCCTCATATTACCCATAAATTTCCCAAAGCAAAGCAGAGGTAAATCAGGGACCCCAGATTAATTGCTACTTTCCCAAATCCTCACCTCCGTGTGAGACAGGAACAACCACAGGGATGCTGGGAATTTCACCCGTTTTAAAGCACCTTGCTGGGGATTGGTTGAGCTTATACTCTCTGCATTTTTTCCTGCCTTGTAGTGAACAATGCCTGGGGCCTCAATTATGAAATACTGACGTATCTGTAAGTCCTTGCACAATGATGCATCATATTGTAAATATGACGCATCATTGGGGTCGCAAGGAGGGCGCAATGAAAAGTGACGCATCGCTGTTTTCTCGCAGCGATGCGTCACTTTTCATAAATGAGGCCTCATATTTAGTGACTGGTGTGCGAGAGAAATTGTGTCAATGACAGAAATACAAATACCCTAACTTTCTGTTCCTACTATTGTTCTTACGTCTCCAAAAACAGGTGTACCAAGGGGAGTGCCAGGTGTACCAAAGTGCAAGCGAGGCGAAGCAGCTGTTAGCCTTGTGCCCTTTAAGTGATGTATATGGTTCCTACCCACCTCTCACTCTTTCCTGTGATCCCTCTACCACTATCATTCTTTCGCTCCTGTTCTCCCTCTCTGTTCTCTCTGCACAATTTGCTATATATATAACTAGATAAACAGCCTGATTCATGTACGGGCCGTTTTGCGTGGCCCTAATAGCGAATCATAGCGACTCGCTATTGAGGACACGCAAAACGGCATTCATGTAGGAATTGCTAAATAAATAGCGATTCCTACATGTTCTCTATTTGCGAGTAGCAATTTGCTACTCGCAAAAAAAGGAATAACTCCCCATTCATTCCTATGGGCCAAAAGGCCCATAGGAATGAATGGGGAGTATCCCTTATTTGCGAGTAGCAATTTGCTACTCGCAAATCAGATAGCGATTTTAAGGGTGCCAGGGGTGTCCAAAGGACACCCTGTAGCACCCCTTAAATGCAAATTGTAACAGTTGATGCGCACACACATGTCCAAAGGACATGTGTGTGTGTAACATGCAACTCAGAAAAATGCATTTAAATGCATTTTTCTGAGTTTTCGCAATTTACCGCGAGGTCTGACCTCGCGGTAAATTGCGCCTAGAAATAGCGAAATCGCAAATTGAAATAGGATGTTGAATAGCATTTAAGGAATCTCAAATAGAGATTCCTTAAATGTCATTTCCTCGCACATTTGCGACATCGCAATTAGCGATTTTTGCTTTTGGGATGCTGAATCCCAAAAGCAAAAATCGCACTCGCGAAGGGCCGGATTCTCAGAATCCGGCCCTTTGCGAGCCGATTTAGCCTTCATGAATAAGGCTGATAGTCTCAGTAAACAAAAAAAATCTCAGCAATAAGACTTTCCGCTACAGACCTAGCAACAGCCTCCAGTTATGACGCAAATTCTAGGCATGAATGTGTTAATCCTTTCTGGAGGGCGATCGGTGCTTGGATCCCAGTTCGTCTTGATCCTCTTGTAACTAGTTACACATTATTAAGGAAGTGGATGACTTATGGAGGGGGGTAGATGGAAGCAACGATATGAATATGGCAGCCCTTGAACTGCTGACTGTTTTTACACAGTGAAACACCTGGTCATTTTTAACAGGCTAGGCCAGGTTAGATTGGTAAAAACCTAGGCCCAAATGTATGAAATTGTGTGTTTGCGTTCTCCTAATAGCGTATTTTAGTGATTTGCTATTGGGAAACTGAAAACTGTGATGCACAACAGTGTGTTTTAGATTGTTAGTGATTCACAGTGGGTCGCAAATGGACCTCCTGCAACAATATTCATGAGGCAGGTTGCCATTTGCAACCCATTGTGAATGGTCAGCAGACCACCATGTCTGTGATTGCTTTTTAAATTAAGCAATATTTTTTTTGGTAATGTGGCCCTCATTTAAAAAAAAGAATCGAAAAGCTACCTTTTAATTTTTTAAGAGCAGGCAGTGGTCTGTGGGACCACTGTCTGCTCTTACAAAATGTTGGCGCCCACATGCATAAAGGGGAAGGGATCCCTTAGGGACCCCTTCCAGTTTGAGAATGGGTTACCACCAACTTAAAGTTGGTGGTAACTGAATGTTTTGTGACCACATTCCCAGTCGGAAAACATTCATACATACCAGTGTTATCTGGTATTAGGAAGGGATACCTCAAAAACGCCCCTTCCTAATACTGAATCACAAAAACAAAATGCGATTCAGTAACAAGTTACCGAGTCGCATTTTGCCTTCTGTACATGGCAAAATGCATTTTACCATCCGCAAACTACACGATGGGCCATTTGCGACCGGTAAAATGCTTCGTATATCTAGCCCCAAGACTCTGTGGCACTCATCACGAATGCTCTTGGATGATGCCCATCGTTTTCCTTCCCAGGGAATTAGCATTTAGGGGGTCCCGGTAGAACTGTATGTTGGGAAATAGAATGGAATACATGACACGTGGGAATCCATGTTTATGCACGGATTCCCAGTGTTTCACAATACGATTATGGATTCTTTTAGTCGCAAAATGCTCCATGTAAACATTAACATTTATAATTCTATTGGGCCATGAGGCCCATTGGAATTTATGAGGTAATCCCAACAAAGGCCTTTGTCTTTAGAAATGTTTAAATGTGAATCCTAAAAGATTAATATTGAGTTCTCCCTGTCAGCCATGGGCACTCTATACTCGGGGATGGCACATGGACCAGTGCAGTCAGCAGGGAGGTTTATTGTTTTCCTTGTCCCTGGGAAGTGATGTTTTTCAAAGACATACATCTACATGCACACAGTTCCAAAGTCACTGTGTCCTCTTTTGTGGTCCCAAAATGTAATGCCAACATAAGTAGATGATTAGGTAGTAATCATTACCGTAATGGTTATTTTATTTTTGCATTAGCCTGCAGGTGGAGCTTTGTGAAATCTAGAGCTTTGCGTTTTTGAGTAGTTGAGAAGCTTCTGTAGTTTCACACCATGTCTCTGGACTAAATTGCGAGCAATAATTTCCAACTATTTTTTATGACATTATTCTAACACTAACAATAAGATCTGAATAATTGTTCTTCTCCATCCCATTTAATGTTTGAAAAGTTGAAGTAATAACCCCTGTACTTCACCCACTCCAACCCCTATGTAGCCCACATATACACATGTGAATAAAATTACACCAATTGTGAGTTTGTATTTTCGGGGAATTCTTGGCTACAGGTGTTTTAAATGTGTGATCTCTCAGCTATGTCATCGACCTCATAAATCACAGTGGCCAATCATAATTCAAGATGACAAAGCCATAAATCATTATTACAATCCTTCTGAGTGCCATAAATCATTCTGACATGATCATAATTTGTACTTAAGTGACAAGTCAAAAATCATCAACAGTTGACAGTTCATAAATCATCTCTTGCCATATATCAAGTCCTTTCATTTGCTTGTCATAGTTATGACACCTTTTTGTTGTTGTGGCCATCATACATGCCACTTTTTTGGTGTCATAAAGATGCATATTATCAAGAATGGCGATAAAATTATCGCTGCTTTAGCGGCAGGAAACTGCAGCTAAAGCGGCGATAATGGGCTTGATAATAGGCCCTTGTGAATTCCCTTAGCATCCCAAGTTCTGTTGTTAACCTGGGCTTCTAGGGGAATTAACAAGGGCATATTATCAAGCCCATTATCGTCGCTTTATCAGCGGTTTCCTGCGGATAAACGGCGATAATTGTATCGCTGTTCTTGATAATATGCCCCAAAGTTTTTTGTTGTTTTTTCGTTGGCTTTTCCTCTGATCGTGAGTAGCCTCTTATTGTTGTTAGGTTCAACTCGCTACTTTGTCTCTCCATTTTTTGCCCTGCAATTTGGCGGAACTGGGCTGCAAGTGCCCTGCTCTACTTACTCCTCCCTTCGGCCTATTAACCCTGTCATAAGGCATCCCCAGGTAAGTGGCCTTCCTCTGGCACACTGCCCTGCCGGTGTGCCCTCCTTACCAAACAATGTACCCCTTTATTTGCCAGACAGCATGTGGGGCTCATGTCTCCAGGCGGTTTCCCCTTTTGTGTTTTGGGGTTCTTTCTTTTAGGTGCCACCTGCCATTACCATGGCAGCCCATAGGCAACCCCAGAGTACTTCCTCTGACAGGTGCACCCCATCATTTGTGTATTGTTCTGGTTTGGCCAGGCCATGCCTGATGCTCTCAAAGCCTAAATTAGTCTTGCAGTACTTGCTGACTGCAATATTTCATTTCCTTCTGGCATTATTCACATGCCCCGGTGACATGGCCCCACTCCATGCTGGTCTGAGGATGCTTTCTGCCACTACTGTGTTTGGAAAGTAGCCCACCCCTGTGGGTCTCACTGCCATGTTGTTGTTGATGATTCTAGGACTCTAGTAAATATTCCCGATTTCATGCCCTTATATGGTAATATCAAATCATACCCTTATACAGGCATAAGAATCATACCCATATTAAGACATAGCCAATGCAGTCCAAATACGGCAAGGCTACTCCCATAGACTCCTAGAAAGCCCAACGTGTTATTAAACAAACCAAGCCTCCAGCAGCCCGGGAATTCCCCCTGCTTCTGTATTGATTTGTCCTAGAAATCCTGGAGTCCAGAAAGAACTGCGAGTTCTTAATGATGTCTTATGTCCAACCTTACGTCAAACTCGGCACCTTCCAGGTATAAATATACCAGCATCTGCCTTAAGCAACACACGGTGGTTTGGAGCAGATCGGCTATCTACTTGCCCGACGCCCTGCTGATGCGAGTGCCGAAGGAAGCCGACCCTCCCTGCTGACGCACTGAGAGAGACGCTGTCTTTTCTCCTGCTGAGAAATCCAGCTCCAGTGTTTCCATGTCACCCTTGCGGGTTGCTGGGATATCGAGTCCTGATAAAAAGATACAAGACCTCCTTCGTTCTATAACCAAGGTACGGAGCTGATTAGACCCACAGAGAATTCTTGATTCAGATTCTTGGCAAAAACTATAACTCATCTACTCCTTCCCTGTACTAGGCTTAGGCTAGGTACACCGGGGTAGGCGTATCTTAGAAACACCAGTTGAGTATGTTTAGTCATTTTCATTTCATAAAGCTTTATTCGGAGCATTTAAAAAACATGTCCATAAAAGCACGTATAGTACAGACAATTCATACAAATTTCATTAAAGAAAACACATGATATAAAATATGCAATTATTAATTACAAACAATACATTAAACAGTACATATCTCCAAGAAATAACACATGATACAAAATATCCAGAGGGGGATGAAATAAATATTTTAAAAATGTACATATATTTAAAAACACATACTTTTCCTGGCGCTAATAGCTTTAAGCAAAAAAGAAGCAGTAAAAAAGCAAATGTCCGGGTGATTCAGATTAAAAAGCAGTCTCATAGCATCCGAAGTGCTTCTCACTCCAAATCTGTTAAATAATGGCTTCAAGTAGAATTTCCGTAACTCCCTATACAGTTCGCATGTTAATAAAAAGTGCTTAGTGCTTTGTTCAGTTTTATTATCACATTCACAAGGGCCAATAGGGCGCATTTTAATGTTTGGACACGCAACCAGATAATGTACTATACCCATCCTCATTCTGGTTAGTACAAACTGGTGCGAGGCTCTTGTTACCTGTGACAGATATGGGCTAAAACCAGTAAATTCATTCATGCTATTGTACAGTACACATGTGGTTAACTTAGAATCCTCTAGAAGGTGCCTTTCATTACAGTGATTTAGAAAGATTGTTTTCACATTAGATTTGGGGATGTCCGAGAGACTGAAAGGGTCCATCAGCACATTGATCCCAAATAATTTTTGTGAACATTCAATAATATATTTGATCCAGGGGATCTTTAAGTGCTGGTCCAATAAAAAACAGTCCTTAATAATTGCTCTGTTCAATGAGGTACCATCACTAAGCCAGATAGAGCGCCAGAATAATAGGGGCCTTAGCATAATCAGATCATTTAGGGCTTGAATCCCTGTTTCGTTATGAACCAAGGAGTTGGAAGTAGACTTGGGTAAACACAAGAGCTTTTTCAGGAAGAGGTTCTCCTCTACCTGAAGGCTCTTAGCAGATGACACACCCCAGACACCTGCCCCATAAAGGGCCGCAGAAAGACATTTAGCTTGGTAAATATTTAACATGTCTTTAATACGTCTATTCCCCAACTTCTTGGCAAACAAAAAGACCCCATTGGAACTCCTAATCATCTTAGTTCTGACTACTTTATGTTCAGTGGCCCAGCTCCCATTATTAGAGAAGGTAATTCCCAGATAGCAAAAATGTTCAACTTTTTTAACTGGTTCACCATCAATTACATAGTGGGTTTTACCTCTGATTTTGGCTTTTCCCGATCTACATTCCATTACATATGTCTTAGACTTATTGATCACCAGTTTCCTATTCTTGATGAAGGATACAAAACAATCCATCAGACGTTGGAGACCCAAGGGTGTCCTAGACAGTAGCACTGCGTCGTCCGCATAGAGTAATACGGGTATATTAAAATTATTAACTCTAGGGGCATCCGCAGCGACTGCCTGCAGGACAGATTCGACCTCATTAATAAAGAGGGTAAAAAGCAGTGGTGCTAAAACGCACCCCTGTCTAATACCTCTTCCAATCCCAAACTTTGTAGTACATTCCCCATTGGGTCCATAGCGGACACTGGTGCGGAGCTTTTCATACAGTCGGGCTAAAAAATATATAATGCCTTCAGGTGCTCCCATTTCTAATAATTTGACCCATAATATTGCGTGATCTACCAAATCAAAAGCGCTACTAAGGTCAGCGAAGCATAAATAAAGCGTCCCTTTTTTTGCCTGGGTGTATTTCCCCACTAGTAGCTCTAAATTCAGGCACTGTTCAATAGTACCGCGGCCTTTCCTAAAGCCAAACTGGCAATTACTTAGGATCTCGTTGGTTTCTGCACACTCCTCTAGTCTTACAAGAAGAACCCTACTCATGATTTTAACAGATGAGTCCAGTAAGGATATAGGTCGATAACTTTTAGCATCCCCCCGGTCACCTTTCTTATAAATGGGGATGATTATTGACTCTTCCCAAGTAGACGGTATTTTACAGCAGATAGCTGTGTTAAAGATTTTGGTAAGCAATGGACCCCAAATCTCTGGCGCAGTCTTATACACGTCTATGGGAACGCCATCCGGCCCCTGTGCCTTACCTTCTTTACTAGATCTTATACTAGCCATGGTTTCTCCAATGGTAATATCTAAGGCTAGGGTGGACCATCCTTCTCCATGGGAATCTGTTAAATTACTAGAGTCGAAGATGTTAGAAAAATGCTGGATCCACGAGTCCATGCTCACATTAGATGTGAGTTCTGGGACCTTGTCATCTTTTAGGAATGGGCTATTCACCGTGGACCAGAACAAGGTACAGTTATTCGTATCCGCAGCTTGGGTAAGATTATCCCAGGCTTCCTGCTGTAATTCAGCTTTTCTACATTTGAGGGTCGTGTTATATCCCTGTCTAAGTTGGACCACCAAATCCTTGTCCCTTGGTTTTGCTGCAAGAGCCTCTTTAAGGTCGTTCCGGGCAGTAGAGCAAGCATGGTCAAACCAGCCCCTTGTACACCTAACTTTAGAACCAGCTTCTTTAGTAAACTTTTTATTGATGATTGAATTAATCCTGTTAAAGTGGTCGATACTGTCGGACGAGGTGTCTTCTTGTTCTAAAATTGCCGTGATCTCCATCAGACAACTAGAAATAATGGAATCTGATGTTATGTCCGCTTTTTCCCCTTTCCACCTCAGTCTATATCCATTCTGTCTATGGGGTTCGATATTGGCAATGATACCCTGTTCACAAACATGGTCATTTTTCCAGAAAGTTAATTCAGTAGTCAAACAGTTATGGTCACTCAACATAATATCAATCACCTTGGGCATTGGGCATAGCGGAGCAATGGTTGAAGACATGCACATAAAATCAATAGTGGTATTCGCGCCCCTTCCTTTAAAAGTTGGTATATTTTCACCCATATCGTTTTTAGCGTTGTCCATGATTTCCATGTCATATTGTATCAGAAAATCATTCAAGGTTTCCCCGTAGGTGTGATGAGGAAAATGGACTTCAGCTTCCCCCAGTCGGTTATACACACCGCAAACCTTCTGGGTGGATAATGGGCACACAGAAACATTAAAATCCCCCACAAAAATAAATTCAAATACACCATTAAAATTCTTCACAAAATTATTCAATGCCGTATCTAATTCATTAATTGCTACATGTCTAGTGTTATCAAAAACATTGTTATAGAAATTAATCAAAAGAATATTTCTGCCAGTTTCTTGTGTAAGCCATAGAATTTGCGAATGCGCCCCCACATTAACAAACTTTTTCACTGAGATGGGTAATTTGACAGAAATTAGCACCATCAACCCACCTTTAGCTCTACCATGGGTTGAGGGCAGTGCTGGAAGCTCATAAGACACATACCCATCAATGCCTTTGAAATTTTTGCACCAAGTTTCCTGTAAGCACAGGATATTAAATAGATGCACAAAATCCTTCCAGCCTAACTCATCCTCCTTGGCCGCAATTCCAGTAATGTTCCAGCTAGCAATTTAACAAGTTACCTTCACTCTCTCTTGGCTAACATTAGGCTGTTCAACACTAGATATGGACATGTTATCCTCTATAATAAAAGGCTCTATGTTAGGCATAAAATTTGGGATGTCACCCCCTGTCAACGTACAGTTCAAGCCCACATCATTACCCGTTTCATCTATTGACAAAATAACTTCTTCATTAAGGTTACTATTTCCTACATCCCTAGGAGGGTCAATCTCATGTCAGTCGTTCTGATCTAGGTAACTCAGGGACTGAAACCTGTTCTGGGTTGGGACCTGGTAAACCATTCCATTATCGTACAAAGGGGTGCTACCAAAAGGTACAAATGGGTTGGGGGTATGCATTAAGGGAACATTCTCCCCGAACATGGTATTCCCCATATGCAACGAGGGGGTGAATAGACCATTTTGTGAACCAGAGAAGAAGTTAGGCATCACTGGTCTATTTACCATAGATGGATAGGTAGAATTACTCAATACCCTCTCCTTACAGTTAACGGGAGGTTGCCCACCAAGATGATTATAAAAGTAGCCCAGTGGTCTAGCAACTACTTCAGTCTCCGACTGTGTGATTGCGGCCGCTCTAAGCAAGACAGTCGCCACATGTTGTGGGTGCTTAAAATTAATTATCACACAGTCCCCCCCACAGACTTTTTTGGTATTACCTATCCAGTTGACTCTTCTGATGGAGATAATTTGGTCAGAATAGCCGACTGGATAGCCACAATGACGGTTTAACTAGGAGATGGTTTTATTCCTCAAGGAATCAGGTGTCTCATAATCATTTGGGGGCTGGGTGAGGATGGGGACGTTAGTTAATACCACAACGTAAGGTACACAGTCGGGTGGAAGATCAACTGGGCGTCTGCATATCCTAGTGGACACCCCATTAGATCCGCCTGTCGTATCAGATGGAACTGGCACCGCAGGTGCCGATGCTTGCATAGGGGCTGATAATTTGACACCCGGCAATGTACTTGTTACCCCAACGTTAGATTGCTTTGAAGATCTACCTGCCTCCTGAGTCGATGAGGGTAGTGGTTTCAGTGGTTCTTTAGAAGAGTGTTTCCTGGTGGCAACGGGAGGGGCACTAGTTGAGGCTTGTGGCTGCTCCTTATCTTTAGTGGGGGCAGTGGCTGAACAAGTTGTCTTCTTGATATGGGCTAAAGACTTTTCTAAGTTGTCAGCATGCTTGCCCACCATACCCCTTAGCCTAGCTACTTCCTCCTGAAGATCTCCTATTTTAGTTAGCAATGGCTCTACCACCATACTAAGTTTACTAAGAATAGTACTCATTAGTAAATCAATTTGGTCAGGCTTAATGGAAACATATTTATCTTGGCTCGGAGTTCCTAAGTCCTCAGTATATTCCAAATGTATGGTGTCTTTTTTCTTTCTTGTGGTGTGACTACCTCGCTTGGGGGCTGTTTTTCTACAGGCTCGCATAAATTTGGAAGCCCTCCCAGATTGCTGAGGTGTCCCCCCAACATTATCACATGGATCATCATCCCCCCTTATCGACTTGTCTGAAACCTTAGTCAAGTCAACATTAATACTATTATCAAGCTCTACAGGAGCGATCATCTCATTAACAATATTATCTGAGTTAATACAGTTATTTGCATCAGCGGTCGGGATCAATGGGGGGTCTGCAATAGTACTTTTTCCTAGTGATTTCCTTCTGTCACTGTTGATTTTGGAGACCACTTTCAATAAGTAATTGTCCGGTAGTGTACTTTGGACTGACATTTCAGGGCTTGATTGACAGTCACAAATGATTATTATTTAAAACAAGGGGAACAAATGGGTTTTCCACGATGTGTCGTTAGATAGTACTCACAGTTCGTGCCAAGGGGGGTGGCCCGGCCCGGCCTCTTCTGGCCCCTGATGGCCACAGACGGCCCCACCCTTGTCCCGGGCTTCTCCCGGTCGCTCCCGCGCGCGACTCGTGGGGCGAGTGGGGGTGTCAGCCTTTTACAGGCGCCTCCGGGCGCTCTCTGGACGTCACCGGCGTGCACCCGCCCCAGGGGCTGCTGGGGATTGTAGTGCGCAGGTCGCGCTTCCTCCCGGTGTTCTTTGGCGCGTTCCGCAGCGCCGCCGTTCCCCTCACGGCTCCGGTCTCACAGGTGAGTCTTTGGTGTTCCCCCACTGGGCTCCCGGGGGGACAGCCTTTTACAGGCGCCTCCGGGCGCTCTCTGGACATCACCGGCGTGCACCCGCCCCAGGGGCTGCTGGGGATTGTAGTGCGCAGGTCGCGCTTCCTCCCGGTGTTCTTTGGCGCGTTCCGCAGCACCGCCGTTCCCCTCACGGCTCCGGTCTCACAGGTGAGTCTTTGGTGTTCCCCCACTGGCCTCCCGGGGGGTCAGCCTTTTACAGGCGCCTCCGGGCGCTCTCTGGACGTCACCGGCGTGCACCCGCCCCAGGGGCTGCTGGGGATTGTAGTGCGCAGGTCGCGCTTCCCCCCGGTGTTCTTTGGCGCATTCCGCAGCGCCGCCGTTCCCCTCACGGCTCCGGTCTCACAGGTGAGTCTTTGGTGTTCCCCCACTGGGCTCCCGGGGGGTCAGCCTTTTACAGGCGCCTCCGGGCGCTCTCTGGACGTCACCGGCGTGCACCCGCCCCAGGGGCTGCTGGGGATTGTAGTGCGCAGGTCGCGCTTCCTCCCGGTGTTCTTTGGCGCGTTCCGCAGCGGCGCCGTTCCCCTCACGGCTCCGGTCTCACAGGTGAGTCTTTGGTGGTATGTTTAGTCATTATTTTATCCTTGTATGTATTTTATCCATTTTAAGTATTTTATGGCTTAGAAACCATATAAATGCTTTTACAGTATTATTTCTTAATACTCATTTTACTGTACGCACTTTACTTTATGACAAGTATTGCAATTGTGGCAATTCACTTCTCTTGCATGAGAAAGTAGACTGCTCAATAAATAACTTTTTTATTGAAAACGCCCGTCTCTCTATTTCTCTGCACTTCTGGTGAAACTAAGCATGCACGATTAACTGAGTGAAATAGCTATCTATTGTTTCCTCGACTCTGGAGATATATTCCTTATTCTGGGGGAGCAAAGTTGTCATGTTTATGCGGTTGTCAGAAACTAATCCCTTCTTGTCCTAACAGGAAAGTTAACACCTTCTTGTTTACTCGAGAAAGTTTCTAGTGACCTCTGAGCTAGCTGGCACACACAATTAAGTCTAACATATTCAATAGAGACCTAGTCAACCTCAGTCCTACGTCTACACTGTCGTTTATGTTATTCTAATGCGCAGAGCCTATTGGGAAAATAGGAACTACACTACAATGTAAGTATACAGGTAGCACACTGGACAGTATCTGGGATCTTCTGCGCAGTGCAGCTTTACCCAGGACCCTTTGCCTAACTGGTCTGTTTTAGCTGCTGCTTCACTCTTGCCACACCTGTCTTGACAATTGCTGCTTTCCGGCATGCTGGGCCTGCATCTTTCTTCCACTAGGTGTACCTGTGTCCCAGATTTGTATTTCTTCTGTAGTTACACCCCTTGAATGAATTTGTCTCCGTGCTGCCTCTGCTCCACAAATGTACCTTCTGCAGGGGCAGTGCCGACCTATTTACCCACCTTGTTCCCAGCCAGGTGCAGGGGCGTCGCCCCAAAGGGGTTTCAAATCATTACCTGGGACCCCATTGGCCTGGCATTCTCGCGCCATCCTTGTCAGCTGTTATTGCACCGGCCCCTAAGACCCCCTTCGGGGGCAGCCTCTGCCATTTTCTTTTAAAGATAGGAGAAAGCCTTTTAATACCTAGGGACCCCCTAAATTAGAGTTGCTCTTCCCAACTCCAAAAATGGGAACAATGAGAAGATTTTGTTTGATTGTAAGAGGATGCATAGACCCCAGGCCTCTGCTGATTATTATTACATTTTTTAATGCATGTTTTATTTGATACCACTTGTAAAGACAGAAGACCCCAGCTGTGATTCTCCCTTTACCCCCAAATATTCACCTGTGTGTCAGGTCTGAGAGCCCCTGATTAAAGGAAAAGGGAATGATCATCAGTAAGACCTGAGGAAGTAAGGTTGAATCAAGAACCATGTCACCCACACAGAACAACAAAATCCCATGATAGACGGGCAACGCGTGTCTCTTAAGGGGAGTGGGAGGACCAAACAATCACATCCCGCTAAAACCCCCAGCCGCCTACCAGGATCCAGAAATAGGCAGCAGCCCATAACAGGAACACCCTATAAGCAAGTAGGCCGATTAATAGCGAGTGTCAGGAGCCCGTGGAATTAACCAACATGTCTGCTTGTGCTTTGAGAGGGTGATGGTCAGGATTAAAAATATTCTTTGAGATTAGTATGACTCTTAACCTCTTCCAGCAGCTAGATTAATTCCTTAATGAGCTGGGACAAATGTGCCGGCGAGCCTGATGGCTATAGTTACAATCATCTAAACATTTTGGAATGTTCACCCCCTAATTAAGGCCCTTTCAGCACTCTTGTAATATTCAAATCATGATACGTGTTTCAGAGGTTATAGCTATTTTTTTTTTAGGCTATCCAGACCTATCCATGCTGGTGAACTCTCAGGGATAACATTTGCCCTTTATAGCTAATGGAGGTGACTTACTGAAACCAGAATGCGCAACATGACAAACTGAAGAACATAGTCCTAGCCAGTCACCTATTATCAGGCTCTTTGTCTTCGGTCCTTGCAGTCCCAGAGATGGCATTGAAGTGCTTTCCTGCAAGTAGCATGCTACTCCGTAACCCAAAGGTGGATTAGTGGTTGTAGGAAAGTGCCCCTTTTTGCATGGTTGCCCCCCAAATTTGTGCCTCATGTTGATGCTCTTTGCCTGAGTGTGGCCAGGGTTCCTGCCAACCAGGTAATCAGGGCCTATGTTCTTTTTGTAAAACTGTATTGTTTACCCCCAAATTGGCACATCTCTGGCCACTTATAAGTCCCATATGAAAGGTACCGTAGGTACCATGGGCCTTGTGACCAGAGAAGGCCTCTAAGAGCTGCAGCACTTATTGTGCCACCCATAGAGGTCCTGTGCCTTAACACACACCCACTGCAATTGCATGCTGCATGCTTTGGTGCAAAGAAAAATGAAGAGTCAACATGGCACACATCTCTGTGTGTCATGCCTACAAGCCACTGCCTATGACATAGGTCAGCCACCCATATAGCTGGGTGCCCAATGAATGCCAGTGGTGAGGATACAGGTGCATGGGCCCTGTACCCCTACAGTGTCTAGGTCTATTCTTAGATATTTTAAGTGCAGTAATGGTCTGGGAGTTTGTCTTTACGAACTCCACAGCACCATAATGGTTTTACTTAAATCTGTAAAGTTTGGTATCCAACTTCTCAGCACATTGAACCTACGCTGATGCCAGTGTGGGATTTAATGAAAAATGCACACAGAGGGCATCTTAAAGATGCCTCCTAAAAAACGACCTAACTCTAGTGTCCTGGCTGACTGGCTGCTTGTCAGCTGCCACCCACAGACATGTTTCTGGACACCTGGGTCCAGAACCTCCCGCTCTCGAGTCCAGAAACAAAGCACTTCCTGGGCAGAGGTGCCAAGCCTCTTCCCCCAGGACGGGCAGGATCCACAAAGGCGAAGCTTCAAAGGCCTGCTGCCTTCATGAGCTGCCCCACCGATTTGCTGCTCCCAGCACCTGGCCCCCTCCGATTCTGACCCCCACTTTGGGCTGCAGAATCAGCAGGAAAACCAAGATAGCAGGAGAGGTGTGCCCACCCTTGCCAAACGCATCCTCAGGTGGGGGAAGCAAGCTTAATCCCCACCATCTTGAAGATGGGGGGACCCGGCAAACCAGAATGAGGCTTATGCCACCCTCCTACTGGAGAGTGGTACAATAGGGGGGGTGTACTCACACCAAGGAAGGGACCCACTGGTCGCAACATGTACTTACCTGGAACACCCCTAGATCTAGTATTTAGGGGCAACTCCGAAACTTGCCTCCTCAGACAAGAAGAAACAAGAAGAAGAAGGACTGAAGAGCAGTGGGGAAAGAAGAAGAGGACACCAACGGACTTGGCCCCAGCCCTACTGGCCTGTCCTGACCTCGTACTGCTCCAGCAGAATCCCGGTTTGTCCTGCAGGCAGCAGCCCCCCAGAACCCAGAGGACCTGTCCTGCCTTCCCCAACAAGTCTTTGTCTCCTGTGAGCACCGGATTTGCTCACCAGCAGGCTCTGGCTCCAGCCAAATCTGAGAGTTTGCACCTAATGCCCACGGCTCATATTTGAGTGGCCCACCAAGAGGTTTACCCGGTGATCCTGACCTGGGATCTGGTGATCCTTGACCTACCTCATCTCCAGACAACGCCTGCAGCCCCTTTCTGGAGTATCCCCCGACTGCGACCGGAGCCAGTAAGGAAAATCTAATGACAAAAGACACCCCTGCACTGCCTGGCCCAACCGACAGTTTCCTGGAATCCCTCGACATCCCAACTTACCTCTCCAACTGGTGGTCACCTCCAGAAGATCTTCGCCCCGACCCTGAAGTGTTTGTTGCAACCGGTGAATCCCCACTGACAACGACTGGACACCCAACTTAATTCTAGGAGCTTTGCTCCCACAACCTTGTGGCCTGCTCAAGAGCAGCCATCAACTGAGGCCCTCTATCCCCCATTGGATAACATTAGCCCTCAGCACTCTGCACCCCTCCTCCCTAGTGCCACTGAAGGTGCTTTTTGAGTGCATCCTCGACCCACAGGGAACCGTTGTCCTAACCTCAGAAACTCAACCCTCAAGACCATTTACTTACCTGTAAAATGATAAAAATAGGATTGCATTGATTGTTTTCCTCTGAAAAGTGTTGAGGGTGTTTTGTAAGGCAACCTAAGTCACTGGGCCTCATTTATGAGGCTGTGCGTCAATTTTACGCCGCTGGTGCATCACTTTTTGTGACGCACCAGTGGCGTAAAAAATGAGCCTTGTTGCGCCATATTTACAAAGTGACGCATCTAGGTAGATGCGTCACTTTGTAAACCCCTGTGCCACATTATACCTGCGCCAGGTATAATGTATGCAAGGGGGGGCGTATTGACGCAAGAAAGGTCGTAGAAGTGACGCAGTGAAATCTATGAGATTTCACTGCATCACTTCTAGGACGCTGTTGCGTAAAAATCACAGCAGGCGTAAGACTGACGCAGGCCCTTTCACATGGGACTTGCCCCATGTGAAAGGACGCATTGCTGGAGTTGCGTCACTTTTTTGACACACTCCAGCAATGCGTCACTTTTGCGCTTACAGATACGTCAGAAATACTGACATATCTGTAAGTCCTTGCGCAATGATGCGTCATATTGTAAATATGACGCATCATTGGGGTCGCAAGGAGGGCGCAATGAAAAGTGACGCATCGCTGTTTTCTCGCAGCGATGCGTCACTTTTCATAAATGAGGCCCACTGTGTTTTGATAAAAACAGTTTTACCCACCATTTATCCAGCAAATGTCCCTGTGTGATATCTAGGCATATCACACTGAGTAGATAAGGTAACCTGAAAAGTGACTTAAAGAGTAATCACAAAATAATTGTAAAGTTACTAAGGAGTAGTTTAAACTGTTTATGGACATTTGACTTCACTGTAATGAAACCAATTGCATTTGACTGCATTTAACTGTTTTCAACTGCACTATTCTTGCAAAGTAATATTATACTTACCTGTGCCAGGCCTTGCTTGGTTCTAGAAACAAAATACAACTAAGCAATATTTTTATACAAAACAAATTGGTCAGAGTTTGGTCTTTGGGTGTGTGACATAATTTCTTGCTTGAGTGTGTACAATAAATGCTTAACACTACCCTCTGATAAAGCCTTCCTGCTCACCCACACTACCACAATTAGAGAGTAAGGTATTATTTACTTTAACCTATGTAAGCATTTGGGGATCCAATGGACGCTGTTCACACTATACCCTACTTTGATACAGCATATAAAGAGCCAGCTTCCTACAGTGGTGGATTAGTAGATGGAAATATAAATTGTTATAGGGAGAGGTAGACATGCGTGTCTGGTAATTGGACTAATAGGATAGAAAGAGAAGGACGAGTTTAGAAAGGATTATTTAAGAGTTCATAATAGTAAAAGAGGTTTGAGAGCAGTCGGAAATCCTGTTGGTTGTATGAATAAGATACAGGATAGATAAAGGGGGACAAGAGTTTGTAAAGGGTAATTGCGATTCTCCTATTAACATGACCAGAGAATCTGGATTTCATTAAAGACACGGAGGCTAACATTATGCATTAATCTTTTTAATGCAGCTCACAGTCGCTTACATCACAAAGGTTAAGAATAGAACTAAATGACATAACAGTGTCCATAAAAGGCGTGTGCCAAGACAAATCAGCCTCTTTTAGAATGCTTGAACGAAGAACAGATCTTGAAACATGAAGGAGTATACTTGAAACTTGTAAAATCCATGCGGGTCATCAATTCGAATTGTCTGAAAGAAAATAAGGCAAGTCAAGAAAGGCACAAGGAAACCTTCAGAAGCAAAGAAAAGCAAGATTATAGGTATGAAACATTCAAAACATTGTAAACCAAGTTAATCCTCAATATCCCTCAAATATCCCTCAAGGGAGGAACGGGAGGGATAATGTTAGCCTCCGTGTCTTTAATGAAATCCAGATTCTCTGGTCATGTTAATAGGAGAATCGCAATTTCATTACAAGACAGGAGGCTACATTATGCATGTTGGTAGCCTTGAATCACAACATCAGAAACATGTTCAATTGGTTTACAATAATGATGAGCGAAGGTAGAAGCATTAGACAAATCAGCAGCTTTAAGGATAGTATCCAACTTACCACCTGACCAGTATGATTTGCTGGCCATTGCACTTCTTAGTGAATGAGCTTGAAATTTTGAAAGGTCAATACCAGCGAAATTCATAGCCAATTTAACCCACCTTGCGATAGAGGAGGATGAGATGGGTTTAAAGGGTTTAACGTAGGAAACAAGGAGTTGATTTGCATCAGGGGGTCGAAGATTAGACATCTTGGAATCGTATTCCTTCATGCAATCAACTACGCAAAGCTTTTTACAAAAACCAAAGCGTGGATAGAAGATAAAGTCAGACATGGTCTTAGTTCTCCTAAAAATTTCAGATTTAACACCGAACATGTCATAACATCTATTGGAGATGTCCAAAGCTTTAACATCTGAAACTCTGCGACAGGAGATTAAACAAAGAAGAGAGGCGAGTTTAATTGAAAGACATTTTCTATTAAGAAGGGAATTATCAGGCCAGGAGCAAAAAAGGTCAAGTAACAATTTAACATCCCAAACAGATTGATATTTAGGTCTGGGGGGTCTTTTAAGTCTGATACTTTTAAGGACCCTACAAACAATAGGGTTTTTACCTACCGTTTTACCGTTGACAATAGAGTGACCTGCGGAAATGGCAGACCTATAACAGTTAATGGATCTATAAGAGAGGCCACTGTCGAAAAGTTCCGCAAGGAAATTGACTATATTAACGATAGGAGCTTCCACGGGATCCAAGTCCCTTTCCAAGCACCAACTAGACCATTTTTTCCAGATGTTATTATATCTGTAGTGTGTTCCAGGTGCCCAAGATTCTCCGAGGAGTGTAAGAGCAGATGACGAAAGTCCAGACAATTGGTTAGATTGCCTGACACTTTCCAAGCAAGAAGGTTCAGGCTCCCTGAAAGAACCAGGTGATGATCTTCTCCGTTTGCGTTTAGGAGGAGACCTTGAGAGGCCGGGATTAGGAGAGGAATGTCGTAAGAGAGTTCCAAGGCTGTGGGGAACCATGCTTGAGACGGCCAGAAAGGAGTTATCATTTTTTTTTTATGTTTATATATCAAGGGGAGGAAGCTTAAGCTAAATTAAATAGATATATTGTTTTTTTTTTGTTTTTTTTAAAGAGCCAGTAGAATGAGCCAGTAACTATTAATGTCGATTAAAAGATAGGGAATTTACCACTCGATGGGTTTAAAAGTTATATTTTTATATTAGGTAAATAGTGCCCATTTGCCAGTCGATGTGATTAAGGGTTACATTTTTATATTATAGGTCGGTTTAGCGTAGCAGGTCGCAGCTGGTCGAGAGAGCAACAGCTGATCTTGGCGTTGGTGGAAACCGACGCGCTCGAGCTGTGAGAGGCTCGGAGGAAAGAGGAATGGCCCTTAGGAGGCGGGGCGCGTAGCGCTGCCGCTGCCCAGGGTCATTCCTCAGCGTGGGGGAACTCTTGCGCTCGTCGCTTTGGAGTGCATTGGAGCGGGTGCCTGAGCGCGAGTGGGACAAGGAGGTGACCGTTTTAAAGAAAGGGGGGCCATAAATCAGGAAAAAATTCTGTTTTTTATTGTGAACGGGTCGCGCATTTGCGAGGAAGCTCCACAGGACAACGGGAGAGTGCCTAGAGACAGGGTCGTTTACTGAAGGAGAGGTGAGGGGAGACAACCATAAATTGTAAGTCTCAAGGGAGGGGTTACGTCGAGGGTAACCGAGGGGTATGAAGTAAACCAAGATGGGTTAAAAAGCGTTTAGACAATCAATAAGGTAGTTAAACATAAACCAGCTTAACATCTATATATATATATGTCACCTTAACATTAAGTATCAAGATATTAATATTCTTATATCTATATCTATAAAATAGCATATCAATAAGTCCAAACAACAGTATGTTAGAAAACAAGTCAAATGAGTGATAGTAAGAGAACTTATCTGTTTGAGAGCCGCATTTAAAAGAGGCTGATTTGTCTTGGCACACGCCTTTTATGGACACTGTTATGTCATTTAGTTCTATTCTTAACCTTTGTGATGTAAGCGACTGTGAGCTGCATTAAAAAGATTAATGCATAATGTAGCCTCCTGTCTTGTAATGAAATTTGGAGGTTCATGGCAGTAGAGACATTTGGGATGAGGAAGAGAGTGGAGGTAGGGGATATTTTGGAAACGGAGTGGGATGAGTGATAGAGTGGTGGTTTAGTGAAGTTTGGGGAGATCATTTATTATCTCTGCAGTGGGAGTAAAATATATAAATATGTAGATATTTTACCTCACATAAGAGGTATAAATAGAGGTTTGAAACATGATACACATATGGAAAATATTCAGGAGATATATAATTTTTTTTTTTTTTATTTCTTTATTTCGGCCAGTTTGGCCATAAAAGACACATATACACTTTAAAAATAAACAATCATAACAACATACATAACAACAATTAATTAAAAAGTATTGGTAAAAAATAATTTTTACAATCTCCATTTAAGATATATTTCATTTTGGCAGAGTTTTGTAAACATATACACGAGTCCTGCTCAGAGTACCTGACCTTGTTTCTTGCGGATAATGTAAACAGAGTAGAGGAACCTACTTATGATAAATACAATGTACTGGGTTGAATTGCTTTTCATGATCCTATAGGCTATAGAACAGGATCTGGTTCCTAGAAGGTTACACATTGGTTTTAGCCATGTCTTTCTAGCATTCATGTACGCACTACATATAAAAAACATATGAACCTCATTCTCCATGCAGGCATTGAAACACATAGGGCAACACCCGCTTTTAACATTCAATTCTCCCAGTTTTTTCTGTGACCATCGTTCTATATTATGGTTCAGCATAAGTATCCCATATCTGAACTTTAAATAGAGGGACTTTGCGATGGGTGGCTCTATCTCATCCAGGAATGTTTCAAAACGAAACTCATCCTTGAATGATAGAAAATCCTGAACTGCGGACCCAACTCTACTTCCATCTACTAGTTTGTCACTCATGTGAGTCCAGAAGGCTCGCTTGACTATTAATTTAGAAGAGGTCGACAAGTTGTCAGGCGTCTCCCACATTGAGTATAAGCCCATGGATGAATATTTACACACTCAAGTTTTTCATAATGCTGTAAATAGTTTTTTTTAATGTTATATAATATATATTTTTTATTTATATGTGTCCCCCAATATTTCAATAGGGTAACACTTAAAGAATAAAGATACAATTGCTATAATTATGTGCTATTATGGAAAAATAAACCCATATGCATACACTCATCACCTTAAATCCTACGGATGTATTGATCTACATATATATCAATATATTATTAAAGTTATACATATATGTATGTTTTTTACTTTTGTTTTTTAAATATATTTATTTATTTTCAAGTACTCTTGTAAGTATAAAAATATCTAGAGAGAGGGACATACACATATTGTTGTTTGTTTGTTTTTCCCATAATTAATTCATATATTTTTTTTATAATTGTATAATTTTTGATGTATGTACTTATGACATAAGTAGTAAGAGTATTGAATAGTTAACATTTACACATACTTTCTGCATAATCATATTTATATGTTGTGATATGAGTTATCATAAAAAAGAGTCCCATAAGCATGTATGCAAATACATGTTCTATATGTAATGACCTATAAACATTTCTAAGCATAATTATAAGGAATGCATATATGTTAACCATAAGTAATAAATTAATTTGTACATGTGTTAAGCATAATTATAAGAAATTACATATTCCTTTATTCATAAGTAATATGTGCATTTATAGAAATAAATATACATATCTGAATACATACATACATATAATCAAAGTATACATGTTTACAAACACAAGTATATACACCATTAGAATATTTTTGTGCATACTAGTGCTGTACATTTGTATTTTTGATATTTAGAGAAGAGTCAGCTCTTGAGTAATCTTCTGAAGATAAGATGGTTATCTGTGGATCTTATGTTTGGAGGTAATGAATTCCATTGTTTGGCTTCCTTACGAGAGAAAGATGTTCCATACATGTTATTTTCTTTGAATTCTGGTATTTTGAGGCGGGCCCCCAATTTGGAGCAGAGGTTTCTCTGTTGTATGTATTTTGTGAATTTCTTAAGGATGAAAATTGGTCATGCACCATGTATTGCATTGAGGTTTGTGCTTTGTCTATAGACAACACTCCATATCATTCACTGCATCCAAATGATATGTGATAGGCCTGCCCCATGATAAGTCTGTTTTTTTATCCATCCAGTTTCTATACGAGGCAAAGTGAGCCTTGCTAGAGCAGCATTTGCAGCATCACAGTTCCAAAAATACATTTCTGCTCCACCCAAGTCAGGCATGAGTGAAAGCTATGTGATCACCGAAGGCGGAATTAAAAACTGGGAATTAGACGAGCTACATGGAGCCCAGTATGCTGCTTCAGCTGAAGACTAGGCACAAGTAAGCTCACTGCTCATTCGATACAGGTCCTGTGTCGGAGATAATAGCACCATTACCCGGATAATCTGTTCAGGAATTATACACTGTAGGAAATGGAGCATGGCAGTATTCAAACTGACAAACATCCCCTTTCACCAAGGCAGAATTCCCAATTCAAACATTTTGAGATGATCCAGAAACACTGCACAGACCATTAATGGAGAATGGATGGTCCTGCTTTTATTCTAATCTGTATCTGACTGCCACTTTGGGAGCTTTCGACTCGTAAAGTAAGAAACGGCAACAATCTAATCAGTCCTCTGTTCCAGCAGCCTGCTGCCCATCCCCTCTAAGACGAGGACGAATCCAATTAGGAGGCGTTCAGGATGACCTTCTTTCCTTTTTTTGCCTTCTAAAGGAAATCGATTTCTCAGGACCAGGTGGTATTCCACTCATTTTGTTTCAACGCAGTCAGGATGTTACTGCAGTACAAAAACCTTTGTGATCAATTAAACCCTTGGGGGTGTTTGCATTCACCAGTCATCTGCTTGAAGTGATGGCGTGTTAATAGAGACTGGACGCGTTCAACATGATTGAATTTCAAGGCCCTATAAACTGCATCGTAAAGGGGAAACTTGGGCACCATTGATATACCCGTGTACCCCTTGTTGGCCCTCTCTCTGCCAGGAGGTGGAAAAGTACCTTAAGTTCATTGGTCATACAGTATGCCTATATGCATACATATATGTATGTGGTATTCATATAGAAGGCAGCAAGCAGAAAGGCAGCAGAGCACCGTACAAAGTCAAAGGCAGAGGTGCAATAAGAGAGTGATTCTAGGTGGTGTTTGCTATGGTGTTCTTTGGGGTCTGGGAAGGGTGTATCAACTATTTACTGTATCAAAGCGTAGTATTGTTTAAAGAGATGCATCTTCTGTTCTTTATTAAATAGAAGAGTGGCAGCATGATTCAGAAGGATACATGGATGATGCACCAGATCCTGGCATCTTGATTAAGAAGGCCTGTTGCCTAGTTCGTTTTTTCTTTCTTGCATTTCCTTTTCTCCAATTTGTTGGTGTTCTAGCTGTGGATATTCTTAGGGCCACTGGTTATGGTGAGCTTGTCAACCAGATATGAGGGGTATAGTCAGAAATGGCTTTGTAGTTGATACAGATGGCCTTAAAGTTCGACAGTCCAGCTAAGGGAGTGGTGTAGAGCGAATGTGTGGGGATGTGGCCATGTTTCTTCAGGCCCTTGATGAGGGAACTGCACCATGTTGGATGCCTTAAGGGTGGCCATTGTGCAATCTGAGAAGTACTGTCACCATCCAGATGCGAAAGCCTAAAGTATTTCTTTTAGCAACAGTTCTGAAGTAACTTTCTGGCATGGTTCACTTTCTTTGGTAGAGGAAGCTGGTTCAATCCACACAGTTTTTATTGCTAGGCTTTTTAGGTCTCGGCTAGAGTTGCTGCCCACATGCACAGATCGCTAGGCGAGATTTAATGATTTTGAGGAGTTTTGGTCAAGAGCTTTAAGCCCCGCCCCTCTTTTCCATTGGCTGACGTCACCGTTTATGCTAAACGGTGGCCAGCCGTTGGAAAATAGCTTTTTCTGACGTGTACTTTTGGCTTTTTCAGACGGCCCACTTGGAAGGGCTCACCTGCTTTCCTTCTGCCGTACAAGGTTTCTTATCTTTATGGGGCCATGTGTTTAAACACATGGTCCCATAAAGACAAGAGATCCCAAGGCTTGCAGCGCGGTCCTCCTTTCACTTTCGGGCCGTATCTTTAAGGGGCCATGTGTTTAAACACATGGACCCATAAAGACAAGAGATCCCAAAGCTTGCAGCGCGGTCCTCCTTTCACGTTCGGGTCCGCGCTTGTCTATAAATGCATCTACGTCTCCCAGTATGTTTTTCCTCGTAACCCTCTATTGGCCCGGCAAAGCCTGGGGTCCAGGGAAGAAGGTCTGGCATAGCTTTGCGCACAACGGCTGGACCAGGAGTCAGCTGAGAAGAAAAGGCAATCCTGCTGCAAAACAGTGGCACCACTCACAGTCTTGTGATCCCAGCGAAATTTACACCTCTTCTTGTCTGGAGCCAGGTTACGGTCCCTGCCCATCAACTCATCGAGTAACTGAGCGGATGACAACATAATTCAGCCCGTGTACTCAAGCTGTTCATGTACCTGAAGCCTTTATGCGTGAAACACAAGACGGTCCCTTCCCTGGAATGGTGGCACAAGTGGCGTCAACGCTGACAGAGGACTAATAAGTTGTGCAAAATAACGGGGAAATTTTGAAGTTGTACTGTGACTACTTGATTTTTCGGAGCCTTAAGGAATGTTAACCATATCAAACTTGTTGAATACTCATAATATTTGTGGTATCTTTTTGAACGCAACTACATGTATATTTTAGAATAGTACAAAATACAGGTCCATGAAGATGTTCCACAAAAACAGTATTTCATTTCAGATAGCTATTGAACGGATCAAAAAGTAAACTAATTATTGGACGGAGATTTAGTTAAAAGGGAGTGGCGCTTAGTGCGATCGCCGTTCGGCGGTGGCACACTTCTTCTCCCAGAATGCAACTGCATTTAGAAGTCAGTTACTAGTAAACAGGAGCAGAGAACGCTAGAGCCTGCATCAGAGGCGCAACTAGAGCCAAATTTCGGGGGGGGCTGAACCTTTAATCAGTAGGCAGAGTGAGGCTGCAGGGGCTCTTAGAAGGGGTGAAACAACTGCAAGGCCTAATTAACATTTAAATGATCTTTAAAGACCTGTGAAACGTTCGGGTGCGGCTCTGTGTGTGCCCGGGATCTGTCTCATCCCGGGCTGCCACACACGACGGGGGGGCTGAAGCCCGGTCAGTTCAATGGGTGTTGCGCGTCTGGCCCGGATCTCAGTGTACAAGTAGGTAAGCTCCCCTCCTATTGGTGTGACGTTTATGGCCTTTCCTAAACTCAACTAACTCAGTCACCTTCTAGAACCGCACAAAAATATGGTTCTCTGTTCTAGTTGCCTGTGTCCAAATCAAAATGCCATGAAAATGTCCGGCCTTCCATTGCGTGTTCTAGAGTCATCGTGTTTTTTTTGGGGTGGGAAGGGGGAAGGGGGGGTCACAGATATGTTAGTCATTCCGAGATGACAATATGACCGAAAAAACCACGCCCGGGTTTAGCGCTCCAAGGGAGTCTTTTATTATCAGCGTCTGGACCGCATAACATCAAAAGCGAGTAGGGCATCAGGGGGTGGTGTCATCCAATCAAAGCCCGAGGCTTCTGGGCGCTAACCGAGCATTCTTATTCATGGAGCACTAGTGACTGTGCAAGGGGCCCATGCGATCCTAGACATGAGGAGTCATTCAACTGATTGTCCGGCCTGGATAGCAGACGCCTATCTCACCCTCATGACTCATGCCGGACACTTTAAATCTCATCCAGATGGAGGTATCCCACAATCCTCTCTGCCCAGATATGCCTAAGTCGCACAGTGATACATTCAAAACCTTAATCACGAGTCTTCAAATTCAGACATGAGAGGTGTTCCAGCAGTCCAGGCTGTAGAAACCCTCCTCAAACTTGTCCATTGACATCATGTCGAACAGCTCAGTGGTTTTTACTCCTGCTGCTGGTATTGGCACTTAATCCACTGGTCACAGGTTGGATTCTGACATGATCAGTCATGTCTTTCATCCCTCGTAATTTGACAAACGGAAGTAGTGAGACAGTAGTGTAAATAGTGCAGTGGCAGTGAAGTCTGCTCGGATGTAAAGTGTGCTCTTTGTGCCTGTAGTTGCTGGGGTGGGCGTCGGATACCGCGTCTTATCTTTCAACATCGCACATTAACTGCATGCCCGAGAGAGTCCAAGAGCCAGAGAAAGCCAGGCAGAAGAGGGCGAAAGAAAGGAGAAAAATATAGGAAAACAGTGAATATGAGAGAGAGCAGAAATTAATAACAAAACTCCAAGCGTGAGATAAAGAGACAGAAAGTGTACGGTGGTGGAAGAAAGAGGCATGAGGTAGAATCAAGATCAGGCAGCCTCGATATTCATGAGATAAAGAGACAGGAAGTGTAGGGTGGTGGAAGAAAGAAGCGTGAGGTGGAATGAAAGCTAGGGAACCCCAGCATTCGGCAGGGCCAGCAATGGGTCCTTAAGAACACCTTTTTATGCATTTAAAAAAAGGAGTGTTCTATGCTATGTGAGTAGTAAATAGATAATTTGCTAGCTGTTGTAAAATAATTTCCTGCAACCAAAATTAACAAGCATTGAAAATGCAATAGGTCTCGCCTTTGATTAAGTTAAAGCCATTTGCTTTGCTGATGTTATTGTATAGCAAAGCAAATGGCTTTAACTTAATGAAAGGCAGGACCTATAGCATTTTTAATGCTTTTTAAGAGTGAGGTCAGGATCAAGGGCGAATCTGCTTGGCTTGGTATTGGTCAAGAGTTGGTGTATGAATCTATCCAAGGCCATGTTTTTGAGTCAGGTTTTTTCTTGCTGTTGTTGATAAAAAAAGAGGAATTCAGATTAATTGGTGGTTAATTTCAGGTAGGTACTGTACTTCCCAGTTTAGATTAGATGAAGGCAGTGCTTGAGGTAATAGATGTCTAGAGGGAATGTTACTTTCAGGTTGAGTAGTGTGCCATTAATCCTATTAACTGATTTTGATACTGCTATCGATGAGCAGAACTCCACATATAGTATCAAGATAACAAGAGAAACAAATGATTCTTGGGTAGATTCTGAGATCTGGGGGAGCCTGCATGAGAAACTACTATTGTTCGGCAAAGAGGCACAAGTGGAGAACATCATTGGTGAAAGCCATTCGAGAATTCAGTTTGCGGATGTGACAGGGCTAGTTAGTGGTGCCAAATGTGGCACTGCTGATTGCTGATCCTATTTCCCAAATATTCAATTGATTGATTCTTGTATTTCACATTGTGATTCTGCCACTTTACTGTGTCATATTTTTTAAAACTGCAATTTCTCCCACATGTGCATCATTACTTTCTCACTGGAACTCATTCATATGGGAGCATGAGTTGATTAACTCTTTAGCAAGGGTACTGAGAATTCACATACCACTTCAGATTTCAGGTTTTTCATGATCACCCAAGGTGCAACAGCGATAGCCTTCCACGTGCCTTTGACAATAGACTGAAGACAGAAGGAAAAGTGCAAAGAACATCAGGGTTAAAGGTTTAGTGCATGTGGTTGTGTGTATGGTTGCCTCTAGTATGTCTCAATATGAGGTGTTCCTGGGTGTTTTGCAAATATTTAAGTTGCTCTAGCTTCCAAGGACTTGAAACTTTGTATGTGTCTTTGGCTTTACAGTTATGTCGGATTTTCTCGTACTGCCTGATTCATTATCTTTTCTGCTTGCCTAAGTTCAACATAGGTAGGCAGAATATAGATATGCAATTGTAAAGTTTCAATCCTTATTCCCCAAATCTGGAATGAAGGAATCTTACACTCACAAATGGGATTTGGCAGTATGAAGATTCTGCTAGCATAGTGCTATTTGCACTTTTGCAAAGTTAGAGTAAGTGTGCGGTTATTAGAATTTTAGCAGCACCTAACCTGCAAAAGGTGGGTAAACAACCCCTTGAACATAGATTTCCACATTAGATTTGCTGCTATGTTTACACCCATACTCCCATTAGTATAATTCTTGGAGAATTTAAAAGTCTGAAATTTGCTCCAAACATATGAGTAATACTATTGGAGTGAATTTGCTACGTTTTCAGCTTGAAAGTTTTAAATTGGGACCTCAAAATCTTTTTGTTTCTCCAACTATTGTTAAGATTAGAAATTTATTAAAAAATTGCTTTCAGAATGAAACAAATTCTCATCTCATTATATAAAACAAACAATAGACTCCTGGCCATGCCTGGACAGATAGCATGCAGTTTATACCTCAGCGAGGTTACAAGCATGTTCAAACAAGGCCACACAGCTGAGCACCAATCTATGAAACGGTGCCATGGCTAGTAAATTCAACAAATTTGACACATAGAAATTACTTCACCAGCAAGTTTGAGCTAGTTAGAATACGGTCACTTAGGGGTCGATTCCGATTCGGGAAAAAACGCTCCGAATAGCCGTTCGGAGCGTTTTTCCCATACGAATTGTACCCTGCAACGTCCCCCGTACGTACGACGAAGTACGATTCGTACCAGGAGCTGGACTCCTTACGAATCGTACAGAGACCGTACGAATCAAATCCCCGTACAAATCTCCCTCGGAACCCGCTGTACGCGACATCTGTATGGTTCGCGGCTGCTTTTTCTGACCCGGCAAGTACGATTCGTGACCGGTACGCACCGTATGACCCTTTTTCTACGGGAGCTGAAAAGAGCCGTAAAAGCAGAGTTCGCCCCGAAACAGGTACGGAACGCCCCCCCCCCGAGTACAGTGCGTACACCCCATGATAGAAGGGGTATGGTGCGTACCCCTGCGATCACGTGGTGTACGCACCATACCCCGCGATCTTGGGGTGTATGCACCGTACCCCATGTTCACTGAGTGTACGGTGCGTACACCCTGCAATCGCGGGGTACGATGCGTACACCCCAAGATCGCAGGGGTACGCACCATACCCCTGCTATCATGGGGTGTACGCACTGTACAGTGTGTAAGTGATTGTGTGCTTTTCCGTACGAATCGCCCTTACCTGACGTGGACCGTACGAATCGCGTCCTCATACCCCAGTCCGGATCGTACTCGTCGGGTCGTACGGCATGTGTACGAGTCGTACGGTTCACTGTTTTGGCCTTGCAATACGTACGGATCGCGATGATTCAGACGGATTGACGGAATACGGATCGTACTACGTGACTCGGACGGGCTGGTACGAATCGTACTGCGATGGCCCGGATGAAAATCGTACGGACGTTTTTTTTCCAGGATCGGATTCGGCCCCATAGAGTCCCTAGGGAGCCTGTCAGCGGGACCAGAATGGACCTTAGAAGCAGTTTCCTCAGCAGGTTAAGGAGTCTTTAGTTAGTTCCAGGCACTTTTATCCTTTATAGGGCTTTCCTAAGAAAGTGCTCCTTGTCTATGTATCCTTCCGATCATGCGATTTGTGAAAAGTAAACGACCTGGTCCTCTGTAATGTACCATTCACCAATGTTTGTTTAATAAAAAGATCTGTTAAAAAAAAAAGAAAGTGCTCCTGATGCAAGGCATGAAGGATGCTGACGATGCTCAAAGGATGCTGCGGATGCGATGCTGTTGATGGTGGTCGTGCTGCGACAACTACTCAGTCCATGAAGGAGGCGACGCAGTCCTGGTCACAGGGTTGATGTCCCTCGAAGTCCTCCCAGAGCAAGCAGATGCGCAGTCACCTCTGGACTACAAGTCGCCCAGTATTACAGTCAGTTCAATCCTTCCTGGGTCAATAGCTCATCATCTGGGGTCCCAGCTACACATTGACAACATTCCCAGTCTCAGCGAAATTTGATACAATTTTGTGCCTCAGGTCCTGGGCATTGGAGCTGCTTAGTAGTGGTTGGCGGCGTGTTGACAACTTTTGGCTAACAGCTTGCCCCAGCATGTTTCTCAGCTGTTGTGTTCCTGTGCTGTGAACAGGAAGCCAGCTCACTGGCCCTTGGAGTCTTGTGGCTTTGGCTGGGTACTGGAGATTCCTTCTCTTTGAGTAGGACACAGCAGGCACAGTCCCTCTCCTTTGATAGCCACCAGGTTCAGCAGGTGCAGTCCACGCTGGTGCAGCCTCTCTTTGCTGGTTCCACTGTGCAGTAGGGCAGTCCTTGATTGGTCCTCCTTCCATCCAGTTGAGATCTGAGTTCAGGGTGCCAGGAGTGCCCTACCTATGCTCAGAAAATGCCTTCAGGGCAGAATGCGGTTTGTAGCCATTGGGCAACCAGGTTACCTCCCACCTGATGTCCACTTCAGCAAAGTGTGGCATATGGCATCCCAGGATTCAGCAGTCTGCTAATTTCCAATATGGCAGGACCCCTATGCCAGAGTTTGGAGCTCCATAGCACAACCCAGAGATGTGGCTAACAAGGCAGCTACACACCCCTGAAAATCTGGTTTGGCAACTGGTTTCACCTCTCCAGTCCCAAGTGCCACCCTCTCTGCCTGAACAAAGGAGAAGGACTTCATCCAAGTGTTGCCTATTTGCCTTTCAAAGGCCGCTTCTCCTTTGGAGCTTGGCTTTTGGGTCAACATCCTTGTGGCTTCCTGCAGAAGGGAGGTGACACCTCCTTCCAGAGCAGTCCCCTATTGTTTCCTTTCCTGTGAGTTGTTAGCACGTTTCCCCAGGAGGGCAGAAGGTTGTCTCAGCTACAGGACCCTGTGTGCAACAACTGTGGGCACAGGGGACTGAAGACAACAAAATTGCAGTTTGGATAAAGTTGCACACTGCAACTTGGTATATTAAATTTGACCTGAGAATCAAGTCGAGATTAATGTTGTTTGTTTCCTTGGATGAACCACTTTGGATGCACTGTTCCAGTGTTAGCACAGTGGAGGGATCAGCATGTAACTCTGCACTTGCCAATTGGGTGACCCAGCTTTTCCACAGTAAAAACAACAATTCTATATTTTCACTGTCAAAACATGTAAAGTTACATGTGCTGCCAGTGGAACATGTTGCACTCTGATTTAGGACTCAATAGGCCTGCCATAGGGGTTGCTTATACATAATCCAGGGGGAAGTCTGGCTTTGTCTTTGCTTGAATAGCAAAGTCGGACCAGCAGTTAAACTGCTCTTCCAGCCAGTAAATTGCATGCTGAGAGTCTTGGTTTTCTCATGTCCCAACAAGGGTGGCATAACCAGTTCTGCAATCCCTGAGGGGGAGGGGATCTTACTTGCATGCCCTAGGTACCATTTACTAGGGCCTCAGAGGCAAGCTAGCTCATCCAGCTTGGTAAAAGCCAATTCAACATATCAGTTTAAGGGTACCGGCACAGGTACTGAGGTCTGGTTAGCAGGCCTCAGAGCACTCTCAGAGTCAAAAAAACAGCAGCATCAGTCAACAAACTCGTGGTGACCACACAAGAACACCCAAAAAGAAGCAACTCCTTCCATGGGTCAATCACAGATGCATAGCTTTCATAAATCCATTCTTGGAAGTGAGTATACTATGCCAGGCTATTGGTATTATATTACATGGTATTGGAGAATATGTATAGCATTAATTATACCTAGAGCAGCTGTGAAGTACTCCCATTTTCATTGGTACTGGGTGCCTTTTTAGAGATGTTGTGCTGGTTGTGGTAAAATCTAAGGGAGAGATGTTGTTTGAGGTGCATGGGGTGCAAGCCCATGCATAACATATGGTGCATAGGCATGAAGTGTTGTGAAGAGTTTGAGAGAGGCACAGTAAATAATAACACACAAAGATCGTGTTTGGTGATTTGGTAATACGGCTGAAATTTTTGTTGAAGGAGGAGTGGTCCAGACCAAAGGATCACTTGGTGGGCTAAACATATTGATTTAAGGTCATCTTCTGGGTACTAGGAGCCAGTGTGAAGAAAATAATAGAGGGAAGCAGACACAATCCCCATGAACGTCAGGTTTGCAAGTATATCTGATGGCTTATTTTTATATTTCATCACCTTCCAATCATACATGAATGTACCCCAGGAATGAAGGATTTGAATTTGCCACAGATGTTTCATGAACTATTCCCAAACGGCCCAATACTGTTTTTTTAACCATGTGATGTGTTCCTTTCAAAATATTGAGGTCACACCCAGTAGATTTCCAGACCCTAAAAGCTGTAAAATTGTAGGAAAAACGGGGAAACTGGCAGGTTCACTCACTCCTTTCCTACTGATTTATGCTCGTGTGATGGAGTGTTAGAACTCTGGCTAAACCTGTCATAGAATCTCAAATCCACAGGTGGTGTTTTGAGCCCTGCCTGTATCCCAAATTCAGTGCACACAGAGTAGTTAATATCTTACACTGTATGACTATTTGTTGTGCACTCTTCATTTGCTTATCATACTGCTTTAGAATGACATTAAAAAGTATTAAGAACTCAGAAATTGTCATACCTATTCAGAGCAAAACATAGGCAAAGCAAACACAAGGAGATGATGGACGGAGCGCTGAAGCTTTTCAGATACTCACCCCAAGTCACAGATCTGGGTTAAATCCGACATCATTCTTTAGCTCACTTCGCCACCCCAATTCAGACACAGCTACATGCAAATCAGTCTTGACCCTGTGCCTCATGGGAACAGTCCAGCCTAAACTGCCAAGCCATGGCTTCCCTGCACCAGAAACAAGCATCCTGGGACCAGTGCCGGGGTAACACCCCTCTTCAGCCAGGCTAATTTGAATCCAGTGGCAAAGTGAGAAAGGGACCCACGTCTGGGCATACCCTGAGAACTTAGAGCGAACAAAGCAAACACAAGGAGATGATGGACGGAGGCTGAAACTTGTCGGACACTCACTCCCAGTCACAGATCTGGTTTGAATCCATCATCAGTCTTTAGCTCACTTCATCACCCCAGTTCAAAAAAGCTATGTGCAAATCAGTCTTGGCCCTTTGCGTCATGGGAACAGTCCAGCCCGAACTGCCAAGCCATGTCTTCCCTGGACCGGAAACAAGCATCCTGGGACTGATTGGAGCCTGTCTGATGAGGGCTGCTAGGCCAATACCAGTCCCAGGATGCTTTTTTCCTGTCCAGGGAAGACATGGCTTTGCAGTTGAGCTGGATTTGCATATAGATGTGTCTGAACTGGCGTGGCGAAGTAAGCTAAAGATCGATAATGGATTCAACCCAGATCTGCAGCTGGCGGTGAGTGTCTGAATAGTTTCAGCTCTCCGTTCCATCATCTCCTTGTGTTTGCAAAACTTGGGCAAGCCACAGACACATTTTCTCACACATCCCTAATCTTAGTCTGAAACCCTACTTACGTTTTAACTAGCTGCTTTGCTTTGCGTTACATTGCTTTGTTGTGTATCATTGTATGCCAAGTATTGTAATGACTTATTGTGCCATCATACCTGAAGTTGGAATATCTGATTTCAGTTTCCCTTCAGCAACCGGTAGAGCTCAAGGTTGTTTCTCAACGTTGCCACTATTCAGCTGTTGTGTTTGTGAAACAGTGTAAGAGGATAGAAATTTTCCTACTCCGACCTGTACGAGCTCTGAAATGGTAATCGCACACACTTTTTTTAGGTACATTAATTACTTCTGGAAGTCTATAATGTAGGCACTTGCATCACACAGTGACGCACATTAACGCATAGTGAACTTTTCAGCGGTTCACTGATAGAATATTGATGCTAAAACATCGAAAAAATATATATATAGAATGCAAAAATATCGACTCCCTATACTTAAACAGGTAAGAACAAAAATATCATATCAAAAATATCGAAACTAAAAATTTAGATGTTAACGCCTTAACTGCGGTGGTTCTTCTGCCACGTTGCAGGCGTTCTAAAAGGTGGGCGGGGCTTCTTCGGCCGTTGGCCGACTGAAGCACTGGGGAGGGAGTGCTCCCATCGGCCAGGCCGACAGGAGCATGGAAGGGGTTAAAAATATTGATTTAAAAATATAAATAACATAAAATAATGTATATCAAATATTAATATTATCTTTTTTTAACATTTAATATACATTTTAACTAAATATAAAAAATAAACGTAATTACAAAAATATAATCACGCAAATATAATAATTTATACATATACATAGATTTACTTTACAATAATTTATTTCATTTTTAAACTTTTAAATAAAATACAAATAAAATATATTCGTATATCAATAATTTAAAATTTAAAATTAAAAAGACATTCTATAATTAATTAAAACATTAAACTATTAAAACAAAATTAAAACATACATTTCACAATACAATAAATACAACTGAAGGGAAAATTTTGGATAGCAAAATAATTAAATGTACTATTCCAACTTCAGTGAGAGCAACAGTAGGGAAAGTGTTGGATAGCGGAGGGTAAAAATTACTATTCTCACTCCAGTGAGTGCAATCGTAGGGAAAACGGATAGCGGAGGGGTAAAAATCACTATTCTCACTTCAGTGAGTGCAACAGTAGGGAAAGTTCTGGATAGCGGAGGGGTAAAAACTACTATTCCCACTCCAGTGGGTGCAAAAGTAGGAAAAGTGTTGGATAGCAGAGAAACAAAAATTGCCAAGAACATTTAAACAACTGAAAAAATTGTTATCATCTTAAAAACAAATAAACAATATTTTAAAAATATATACGATTAATATAATACATATATAAAAAGAACACATATTCTAATGTTAATTACATATAACAAAAAAGGTACAAATATTATATAGAATGAAATAATAAATACATTTATAAACAATATTTATTTAAAAGGAGCAACTATTAACAAACAAATTATTTAAAACATAAATGTATTTATTTTATTTCCTACCCTATAACACCACACCAATAAAAATTACATTAACATTTTTATTTAAATTTATTTCAATAATAATAATGAATTAAAAAAATATTAATAAAAAAAGATAATAAACATTCATTGAGTACTCATTCACTGAGTACTCAATTTAAATTAATTAACAACCAATTAATAAAATCTTCAATAAAAAATAAATTACTTCTCACCATTGGCACCTATAAATACCACAACACACACCTAAAATAATTACACAATTATTATAATTAATTACTAATTATGAATTTAAATTAGTAAATAACTAATTAATAATTCACCAATAGGGGAGGAGCTTAGCGCGCAACCAAGATGGTCGCGTGAGCACAGGGCTGCCGAGACCCTCGCCGCCTCCCGCATATATCCTGTCACTAATCCTGATGACGACGACGGGTTATTAAGGACATAACCCTGCTGACATAAAAGCTGTTTTCAGGAATCGATTTGGACGCCTGGAACCGGACTTATTCCACTCCGAATGTTGACGGCCTACACCGAGGAGCAGCCAGGGACTCAAGTCCCCGTGATACCCAGGTGGTAGTTGAACAACAACGGCCAGTGAAAGTTGACTTGTGCCCTTGGGTGTACTTTCGGTTTCGTTTTTGGATTTGAAACTTGCCACCGCCCACCTTCGGTGGCCCGTGGACCAAACTTTGGATTGTATGGTCGCCTGTTGCGTCTCGTATTAAGACTCTCCCAGGATTGACTTGTGAGGAGCCATTCTTACCAGGTCTCAGAGGCCCCTTCGGGGCACATCGCTCAACATGGCGGGCAAGCCAGACAGCGAGAAGCGGAAGACCAAAATCACACACCGAGGGGGCACCATTCAATCAAATGGTATGGATCGTTACACCCAACCTAAAGGATCCCCCAGAACTCTGGAAGAGGCCGGAGATGGCTCTGCTGCAACGGATGATTTGACTTTGCGAGACGTCATGGGCGCCATTGCGAGCATGAAGACATCCATGGGCCAACAATATGAGACACTGGCTCTAAAGCTTGATACTGTGGCGATAGACATCAACCTGATCAGGACTGATCTGGCGAAGACCAACGAAAAGGTCAAGTCTCTAGATATAAAGACCGCCAGCCTTATGACCGACATGTCTGGTCTGCAAACAGAGGTTCGAAATCTACGGTCCTCAAACAACTTATTTGCCCGCCGGCTGGAAGATTTTGAAAGTCGAACAAGGCGCAATAACGTTCGTATTATCGGAGTTCCGGAGAAGTCTACCGAGTTGACCACAGACTTCCTCGTGGAGGACCTTATTTTGAATCATCTGGCCCCCAAGGGCCTCAGTAACTTTTCTGCTGTGGAACGTGCGCACAGAGTTCCGGGCGGGAAGCATAAACCAGACGCTCCTCCACGGCCCATAATAGCGAGAATCTTCAATTTTAGAGATAGAGACGCTATCCTGCAGGCGTCGCGGGCCAATGGCCCCACGAAATTTGAGAATGCGACGGTCAGCTTCTACCCAGACTTCACTCAATCCGTTCAGAAACAAAGAATGGGATTCTTGGGGGTGAAGCGGAGATTGAGAGACAAGGGATTGAAGTATGCAATGATTTTTCCTGCTCGGCTTCATGTTGAATACAACGAACGGACGTTCTTCTTTGATCGGCCTGAGAACGTTAGTGACTGGCTTGACACTCTGCCGACGCATCGATACCGCCCAGAGCACTCGGGGGGCGCAGATGGTGGCCCGTTGGAACAAGAGTGAGGAGTGGTAACCGGCCCGAGCAGTATACGGACCTCACAGCAGTGGTTTGATGACTTTTGTGTTTGTACATACAACTGTATATACCCAGAGGCGGTAGGGGATATGGGACTCTCCCTCCTTCCGGGGTTCTTTTTTTTTTTCTTGTAGACTAGTTTTATGTCAGGGCGACAGGCACACTGCAAGTTGGGGTGGCTATTTAGTCTAACGCAGGGGTGCAGGGTTGGGGGGTGTGTTCAGGGGATTTCTTTGGGGGTGGGGGGACTTTGTTTGGTTCTTTTTTGTTTAGAGGCAATACATTGTTGTATATTCTGATTTTGGTGACCTGTTCTCTAAGGAGTGGAGTCTGCCCTCATTTCTGGGATGGGGGGTATGGGGTTAAGGGTACTATGTTGGAATGTTAACGGTTTGGGGTACAGGATAAAACGAGGAGTAGTATTACAGCTTTTGAGACATCTTCCCCTGATGTAGTATTATTGCAGGAAACGCACTTGATAGGAAACACGTGCCATGCAATGAATCGGCGAGGTTATCGTTTAGTTGCACATTCGGGATTCACTACTGGATCTAGGGGGGCGGGTATCCTAGTCAGGAGTTCCCTCCCCCTGGAATTAGATGATACGATTCTGGACGACAGGGGACGCTATGCCACCATTACGGGCAGGTGGGAGGGGAAGACGATTTCCTTACTCTCTGTGTATGTTCCGCCAGGCCTGCAAACAATGACTTTTGCTGATTTGGGGAGAATAGTGTTGGGACTCCCCGAGGGCATTTTAGTTATAGGAGGAGATGTCAACTCTGTTGTTTGTGGTAGGGAGGACCGCAGCCCTCCCAGGGATCTTGCGAGATCGCAGTCTTGGTTGGGTAACTTCTTGGAGACACTGGGTCTGGTGGATTGCTGGAGACGGATGCACCCTGGGCAGACACAATACACTTTTCACTCAGGTGCACATGGTAGCCTTGCTAGGCTTGATTATGTCCTTATGCCAGCAGCGCAGGCCGTCTCGGTGAGGGAGATTAGGCACTTGGCCAGGGGTATTTCGGACTACTCCCTACTGTAGCTCTCTATTGATATACAGCTGGGAGCGGAAGGTCGAGTGGCCCCGATTAATCCCTGGCATCTTCGTAACCCTAAGACCCGGGCGGGCTTGGTCAAGTCTATAGATCAGTATTTCTCCGAAAATGTGGGGTCGGTATCCTCCTCAATCTCACTGTGGGAAGCCTTCAAGACGGTAATCTGTGGTCAAGCACTGTCATTGATTGCTTGTGCAAAGAAAAGAAAGAATGAGGAGGTAGTACGGCTGGAGGCTGAAATAACTGAACTGGAGGGTGAATTGGAGTCTAGTATCACACATGACAAGTTGCGCGCTCTCAACCTCAAACAGCTTGACTATAGAGCCTTGGTGACTGATGCGGCTAAAGCCTTGAGTCGTGAGCAGCAGGGACGGCTGTATGATGTTGGAGATAAAGCGGGAAGCTGATTGCCTGGTTTGATAGAAAGGAAAGATTGAGTCGTGTGGTTCCCGTGATTGAGAGAGTGGATGGAGTGCGAGTTGTGGACCCTGTGGAGATAGTGGAATGTTTCGCACACCACTTTCAAAATGTATATGCGCCAGTCTCAGACAGACCGGAGGAGGACTCACATTTGTTGCTGCGAGATATCGCGCTGCCTTGTTTATCCGATTCTGACAGGGAGCTGATGGATGTGGAGTTTTCCGACGATGAAGTAGCGATCGCCATCCGCTCTGGAAAAGCTATGGGCCCGAATGGTATCCTCATTGAGCTCTACAAGCTACGTCCAGACAAAATGGCGCCGAATCTCCGTGAGATGTTTCTAGAGTCGCGAGATGTTGGGTCCCTTCCCCGTGATCAAAGACTTGCATCCATTGTTGTGATCCATAAGGAAGGGAAACCTCGGGACCTATGTACGTCTTATAGACCGATATCACATTTAAATGCAGAACCTACAATTTTGGCAAAATTGCTGGCAAACCGACTAGTAAAGGTGATCAGCGATTTGATACATCCGGATCAGTCTGGGTTTATTCCACATCGCAATACCGCACTGAACCTGCGTCGTCTTCATGGCATCCTGGCGAGAGCGGAGTTGCTGCGTGAACCGGCCATCTTGGTCTCCTTGGATGCCACAATGGCCTTCGACACAGTGGAATGGCCATATCTGTGGGCCGCTCTCGCAAAGTTTGGTTTTGGCCCAGGGTTTGTTGGTTGGGTTAAGCTCCTTTATGAGGAACCACTGGCCCAGGTTGTGGTAAATGGCAGGGTCTCGGAGTCCTTTGTTCTTGGGAGGGGCACGCGACAGGGGTGCCCATTGTCTCCATTGCTCTTCGCCCTTGCTTTGGAACCCCTAGCCGCTTGGCTGAGGTGGGAGCCATCACTTAAGTATATTGGGTGGACCCCTGATTTTGAAGATCGTATATCACTCTACGCAGATGATATTCTGCTGTACCTCACATCCCCCCGGAAGTCACTAATGGTATTGTTTGACGTGCTTAGCTCATTCGGGAGGAACTCTTGTCTTGTGATCAACTGGACTAAATCCTGTGTTTATGTCCTCACTGGGGATGAACCCCCTCTGCCGCATGTCTGCCCGATACAAGTATCACAGACTGGTTTTAAATATTTGGGGATTTTCATCTCACTTGACCCCGCTGTCTGATATGAACGTAACTTGCTTCCCCCGCTCCGGCGGCTGAAATCCGACGTAGCAGTCTGGTGTGGCTTACCGTTGTCCCCTCTCGGGAGGGCGGCCCTTTTTAAGATGATGTCTCTACCACGATTTCTATATGCCCTTTAAAACGCACTTGATCTCGTACCAGCGAGTTATTTCCATGAGGTAGAGAGCTAACCGAGGCAGTTGATATGGGGCGGGCATCCTCGTATAGCCCTGGCGAAATTGACGCTGCCCTGGTACGATGGGGGCATCGCGTTACCGGACATCAAGCGCTACTACTGGGCATCTCAATTGTGCTCAATCAATCATGCTATGTATGACCCCATGCCAAATCCCGCATTTGAAATGGATAAGTGGCAGTTGCCGGGTGGAAACTACAACAGGGCTATATACTCTAAATCGGTTGGTAGGAAGCTACTGAGACCCACTAGGATTGTGGTACGAGTGTGGCATAGTGCAAACGCAGCAATGGGGTGGTCGGATACATTGGCCCGGGCGACCCCGCTCTACGTCGCTGAAAGATTGGGTAGCTTGTGGAAAACGAAGGCCTTCGAGAAGTGGGACCTCATAGGTATTAGTAGGGTCGGAGATCTTTGGATCAAAGATAGGATTAAGACCTTTGAGGAGTTACAGTTGGAATATGCGCTTAGTGACAAGGAGCTTTTCCGCTATATGCAGATCCGCCATGCGCTTTGTTCGGTTTTTCCGGGCGGGCCACGATTCCGGAATCCTCTCCCCTCAAAGATCGGGTGCTGGACGGACATGTTCCGGACAGCACCATTTCTTTGATATACAAAAAACTAATTAACGACCGAACGGATTTACTTCTGCAGCTCCGGGAGGCTTGGACCAGCGATGGACTGGAATTGGATGATGAGGATTGGCAGGCTGCGATATCCTCTCCTAAAGAGGTCGCGATCCCAGCCCATCTCCGGCTGGTGCAATTAAAGATCCTACACCGGATTTATATAATGGGTCCCCGTCTATTCCGTATGGGTCATTCTGAGGATGGATTGTGTAAGCGTGGGTGCGGCTCGATGGGTACTTTCCTCCATATCATATGGGAATGCCCGGAAGTGGTTGTGTTCTGGAACCGTGTGCATCCAGTTATGGAAGAGGTTACGGGAGTTGCGTTGTTACCCGAAGCCGATGCTTTCTGCTGAACGTATGGGAACCGAATGATTATAATGTGGCACAGACTCAATGGGCTAGTCTTGGGAACATGATAGCTAAAAGAGACATAGCACAATTGTGGGGGTCCCAAAGAGCACCCACGGTCATAGCGTGGAAAGAAAACATGGACTGGTGCATGTTCAGGGAAAAAAACGGTGTATGTTGCTCGAGGCAGACCAAGGAAATGGGGTAAAATATGGGACCAATGGAATTCATACCGGGGGGAGGTGTGTACTCCTCCTTTTGTAGATACTCCGGAAATGTCGCAGTCCACATAGCCGAGCATTCCTTGTACAGTTTAGATTCTCGTTGACACTGTAGTCTACTTCCTCCCTGCCCCCCCACTTTTTCATTTATTATTGAAGCGTACATTGTTTTACGGCGTGGCTTCTTTCCCCCCTGGAGTAGGCACTTACCAACATTGCTTATTTTGCCTCGTTAGTTTTTGTTTATTTATTGTTTATAATTAGATTTATATAAACCTAAAATATAAAACCTTAACTTCATCCTGTGCGAATATCCTATGATTCAAACGAACTGTACGCTGAATCGCTGCTGGACCCCTGGGTTGTCGGCTGTAGAGCTGTGTTTTTTTACAATACCATGTTTTCGTCTAATTTAAGTGGCGGCCGGCCCCTGTGGTGGTAGGTCCACGCTTGTACTGTTGCTGAAATAAACAATAAAGGTTTTTGAAAAAAAATAATAATAATTCACAATAAAAATTAATTACTTCCCACCCTTTCCACCATTTCCACCTATAAACATTACTACTTAATTAAATTAAATTTATTAACAACTAATTAATAATTCATGTTACTTCCCACCCTTCCCACCATTTACACTTATAAACAATGCAACACACACCTACAATTAATTACACAATTACATAATTAATTACTAATTAATTAATCTAAACAAATCAACAACTAATTATTAAATAATTAATAATAAATTAATTTGCACAGTTAACACTATAACATCACAATTAAACAAATATCGATAAATAAAATGTATTCAATACATTTTATATAATTCAATTACTTCCCACCCTATTCCCCTATAAACCCAAAACCCGCTACGGAACTAAAAACACATTTCAAATTACATTTTTTTTATCAATATTAAAAATATTCAATATGTTTTATGTAATTAAATTACTTCCCACCCAATTCCTCTATAAACCCACAACTGTTAAACTAAAAACGCAAAATTCAAATAAAAAAAAAGAAAAACAACAAAAATTTTAACACATATAATAAAAATACAAACAATTCTTATACAAAAAAACATACATCACATACATATAAGATATAAACTGATACAGTGCGACACCAAATCAGGAATCAATAACCAATAATATTACATACCAATACTAAAATACATAACATTAATAAAAAATCTATATTTTTAACAACTATAATTTTGCAAACGATATTAAACACTTCTATATTTTAAACATCGATATTACTTAACTAAAATCAATATTCTTGACCACAATATTTTGTTTGTTGGTATTTCTGACCCACGATATTTTTACTTCGATATTTGTGCAAGCCGACAACTAATTATTAAATAATTAATAATAAATTAATTTGCACAGTTAACACTATAACATCACAATTAAACAAATATCGATAAATAAAATGTATTCAATACATTTTATATAATTCAATTACTTCCCACCCTATTCCCCTATAAACCCAAAACCCGCTACAGAACTAAAAACACATTTCAAATTACATTTTTTTTATCAATATTAAAAATAATCAATACGTTTTATGTAATTAAATTACTTCCCACCCAATTCCTCTATAAACCCACAACTGTTAAACTAAAAACGCAAAATTCAGATAAAAAAAAAGAAAAACAACAAAAATTTTAACACATATAATAAAAATACAAACAATTCTTATACAAAAAAACATACATCACATACATATAAGATATAAACTGATACAGTGCGACGCCAAATCAGGAATCAATAACCAATAATATTACATACCAATACTAAAATACATAACATTAATAAAAAATCTATATTTTTAACAACTATAATTTTGCAAACGATATTAAACACTTCTATATTTTAAACATCGATATTACTTAACTAAAATCAATATTCTTGACCACAATATTTTGTTTGTCGGTATTTCTGACCCACGATATTTTTACTTCGATATTTGTGCAAGCCGACATTTTTGCATTGATATTCTGTCTCTGCACACTTTTCAACATACGAGGCCAGTATTATATATCATACATAGTGCACTCTATTGCATTATTAGATTTTTACAGGAAAACATAACTGCTGTTATGGACATAATAAAAAAACTAGAGTCTGAAAAAACCCTTGTCTGCCAAGCGTTCAGCATAATTGGTGTAGATGTGAAACATCTCCTTGAGAGTAGGCTGGGCGACACCTTTAGTGACTTTGTCACTGCAACATGTTCCATGTTAGAGTGCTTGCCACTTGGTAGGCAAAGGAATGTTGAAGAGCAATTCGGGAACATTTATTTTACAATGTATGAGAAATGGCTTGCAATGATGCATAGAAATGTCCCTTCAAAGTCAATGAAACCTCACTGTGGTACTCTGTGCAAGTTCTAGATCCCTTCGGTAAAGGGGAATTTCCTCCATAGTTTTAAAAGTGCTGCTTCAATTTTGACAGCTTCAATAACTCAGAGAGCATAAGCACCTAGCTCAATGCAAATCTTGCAGAACCTGTCCTGAGAATCACAATCTTCAAGTGCACCAGTATTGGCACGGAAAGCTATGTCAGTGGCCAGTGTTAATAAATTGTGTACTGGCTGTTTTGGCGTTGCCCGTCTCAAGTGCCAATATTGAGAGGGCCTTTTCACAGAAGTTTACATGAGAAGGAAAGAGCGAGCCCACATGACCAAAGATTCACTGAAGAAGTATTGTATGGTGTACTACAATAAGTTTAATTTGCAAAAATCTATTTGGACATCATATACACTGTACATACACTGTCTATATACCATGTTCTATCAGTGTAGAAAGCAAGCAATAATGAAAGCGAAACGTTCCATAAACACCGGAAAAACACCTTTTCTTTTGTTTTTAGTGGCACGAAAATGTGTAACCACTGATAACAACTGTTTTTTTAAGGTATTAAAATCACTTGAAAACACTGAAAAAACCCACCAGAATTTACCAAAAATAAAAACTGAAAACAGGAAAGCCTATATATATGTAACGTTGCGAAATGCGTCTAGAAACCTTGCTGCCCACTTCAGATGGTCTAGGAGATTTTTCTATTTTGGTTAGTCTTGTTGAATCACCAGGAGCAGCTCCTCCATTTGAGTGGAGGAGCGTCACCCCAGAAAGAAAAGCCCCAGGTTAGAGGTGAAAAGTAAAATGGTAATAGAGTTTATTCATTACCATTTTATTTTTTATCAACCGACCTCTCCCAAACTGTGGGGCATATGTATATGCCCCTATCTCCACCACAACTGGAAATTGGTCTGTAAACATGCAGAGAGAGATTGGCGGAAATCCTATGCCGAAGGCGAGAAGGAAAAGTATAAAACTTGTATTTCTAATTACAAACAAGCTCTCTTGGAAGCTAAAAAAGAATACTTCTTGTTACAAATAACTATGGCTGAATTCAATTCTAAAGAATTGTTCAAAACGATTTGCAAACTAGCCAAACCTATTACCCCTAAGAAACAGGGTGATGCAGAATTCCGTAAAAAAACAGCAGATTTTTCAAAAACTAAAATAGAAGCAATCTTTGCTTCATTGGTTGGTCAGATCAACAGTAATCAGACTGATCTCAATACAATGGCTTCAGGTAGCCTAATTGCTCCCGCAGATTCACTGGATCATTTTATCCCGATTGAGAATGCTGACTTGGTCAAATCGCTGCACACTATAAAATCTGGTGCCACCAGTGATCCGTGTCCCGCGGGAATTGTTGAGCAAATCCCGGAAATTATTGGAACAGTACGGAACCCCCTGCTTAACACAGTTCTACGGACCGGAATCTTTCCTAAAAATTGGAAAAAGGCCTCTGTGCTGCCTCTATTGAAGAAGCAATCCCTGGACCCTAAGGACCCGAATAATTATCGTCCGATTTCCAGACTCCCACTACCAGCCAAAGTTCTGGAGAAAGAAATGAATAGCCAACTTAGCAATTTCATCTCGGCTAATAACTCCTTGGACCCATCACAGTTTGAGTTTAGAGCTTTTCACATGACAGAGCTGGCTTTAACAAAATCAACGGAGGAAATCAGAGAGGCCGTGGATAGGGGAGGAATTGCCATCTTAATCCTCCTGGACGTATCCGCGGCCTTTGACACAGTCCACAATAAGGTCCTGTTGAACCGGCTCTCTGACATTGGTGTGAAGGACTTAGCATGGAAACTGCTTCAATCCTTTCTGTCTGACAGGTCTCAGACAGTAGACCTAGATGGCAACACCTCTGAACCTTCTCGCTACCCTGTAGGGTGCCACAGGGCTTGGCTCTGAGCCCCTAGCTCTTTAATATCTATGTGGCCCCCCTGGCGAATATCATCCGGTCGTTTGGTTTCCAGCTCACCTCCTACGCTGATGACACACAAATTGTGCTTTCGCTTATGGAGGGAGCGGAAAGGGAAGCGGGGGATTGGTTCCAGAACTAGATATGCTCCATTTCCACCTGGATGACATCTAACTGTTTAAAGCTCTACTCAGCTAAAACGGAGGTGTTAACATTTGGCAATAATCCCCGGGTCTGGACACCGGACTGGTGGCTGGAAGATCTAGGATCTTGCCCAATACCCTCTAGGATAGCCAAGAATTTGGGAGTCATGGTGGATAACAAACTCACCATGGGGGACCAAGTGAATCAGATGACGTCAGCTTGCTTCATGGTCCTCAGAATAATTTAAAAAATCAAGTTCTTCCTGTCAGCCAGCAACCTAAGGACGGTCGTCACTGCCCTTATTATGTCCCGTCTGGACTATTGCAACAGTCTCTATCTTAATGTACAAAAACAAGATATGTACAATTTGCAACTGGTCCAGAATGCGGTATCGAGAAAGCTATCTGGAACCTCGAGGTTTGCCTCGGTCAGAGGAGAGCTGAAGAAATTACATTGGCTCCCAGTTCCACTCAGATCACGTTTCAAGGCACTTTGGGCCAGATGTAGGTAATCTTGATTTACGAACTCTTAAATACCGAATCATACCGATTCGGTATTTATGAGCAGATAAATGGGATGTAGGTAATTTCTCTTTTGAAATTACCGAATCGGTAAGAATCGGTAATTACCAAATCGCTATTTACCAATTATGTAATTGCCATTCATTCCTATGGGCCTGGAGGCCCATAGGTATGAATGTCAACTACCGAATCGGTAAATACCGATTCAGTAATTGGGGGAAACATTGAAGGGTGGCAGGGTGTCACTTTGACACCCTGTTGCACCCCTCAATCGTGTATGGGTGCACATGTTGCAGAAATACATGCCCTAAGGGCATGTATGTCTGCAACATGGCAGCGTTTGAAAAGTAAAAAAAATGCTTTTTCAAGGCTTTTCATTATTTACCACCAACTTCTAGTTGGTGGTAAATAACGAATTCTTAAAGCCCTGTAGCACTGATTACAGTGCTACCTACATCTAAAAATACAGATTCTGTAATTTTACCAATTCGGTAATTTTACAGAATCGGTAAAATTACCGATTCTGTAAAATTACCGAATCTGTATTTTAGGTGGCCCTACATCTCTGTATCCAAATACCGGTCGGTAACGGCCGAAAATCTGTATTTTCGGCCGTTACCGACCGGTATTTGGATACCTACATCTGGCCCTTTGTGTTGTCTTTAAGGTGGTAAACGGGATTGCCCCGGAGTTTTTCAACAATAGACTTACATGGTACGTCCCAAGCAGAACTCTGCACTCCTCTGGTTCTAAATTAGTCAAACCTCCACTTTTAAGAAAACCAACTGGGGAGGCAGAAGCTTTTTTTATTGTGCCTCTAAGGCATGGAATGAACTCCTGTTCCAGCTAAGAAACGCGTCAGATCTCATCTCTTTTCGCAAGGGTTTACAAACATGGTTTTTCTCTCACTAAAACAGCTCGATGCTTCCCAGGTCACCAGTACTCAGCGCCAGAACACCTTAGGGTAGCAGTGCACTTTATAAGTACAAATAACATAACAACGTCACTATTACTGACTTTGTGGTGGCAATAGGGGCGGCGCATTATGTACAAGGATGCGTTAAGCCACTTAACGTGGCTTAACGCTATGTTAGCGGGTTAGGATGGGCAGTGGGTGTTGCGGTCTGTGTTCCACCGCAACACCCATTCATTTTGACGCTGCCCCCATGTACAAGGATGGTGTACATAGGAGGCAGCGCCAAAATTAAGACCAAGTAAATCCAGGTCTTAAGTTGGCGAAACGAGGAGAAATGCATTATTTCTCCTCGTTTTCGCTTTTTTCATGTGTGCTGCCTTGAGCAGCACACATGGAAAAAACAAATTACCAAGCATTGTTTATGTACAGGAAGTTGTCCCTTCCTGTACATAAACAATCTTTTTTTTTAAATGCCATTTTGTCACTTTCATGTGTGCAGCACACATGAAAGTGTCTGAATGGCATTTTAGGATTGTTTATGTGTAGAAAGGGATACCTTCCTTCACATAAACAATCATGCCCTGCCCGCAGACACCCTTGCACTGTGGTGCAAGGGTGCATAGTGCAAGGGGTGCCTGAGTTGGCGCTAAGTTGCTAAACTTAGCGCCATCGCAGGGGGAAACGCAAGGCTGCACCACCTTCTTGTAAATATGGTGCAGCCTTGTGTATCTAAAGTGGCAGAGAAAGGCTTTAAACCAGGACGGCTAACACCACTCTCCACCACCTCATTGTGCATATGGCCCTGTGTGTCAGGACGGGGCAGGGCCATTGCTGCTGAGTGGCAGCAGGGAGCTGTGTGCTGCTTACATTACAATGCACATGTCTCTTTGGCTGACCATTTTGCGACAGTCAGCCGGACATGCACATTTTAAACTTCTCTAACCCAGCTGTCTAAGATAGCTTGGTTAGAGAAAGTGCAGGCCTCCAGTGCTCTTAACAGTGCTGAGAGAGCCCGCGCCCTCAAGTTTTGGCACTTCTCTCATGCTGGTGAGAGCAGCGCCAGGCTTGGTTAGGAAAGTTGGCTGGGCCTCGCATTGGAGCCTTCTTCGAAGAGAGAAGAACGATCGAGGAGAATGCCCGTTATGCAGGAAGCATGCATTTTATTTAATTCTTTTCTTTTCTGTGCCACCCACCTCACCATCATCTGTATATGCCAGCTGTCACTGTGAATCACGTTAATAAATACACCTTTAGCAATGACCCAAAATCTTCTATGATGCTAGAAGGAAATTAATAGGAGAGAACCTTGGAGATCACACAACAGCCTGAATTTGAACTTGGATCTCATGGCTATAGAGAAGGGAATAGAGCAAAACCAAAGGGGACGATGGACGGAGGGTTGAACATTGCAAGCACTCAACCCCAGTCAACTGATCTGGGTTCTATCCATCATCATTCTTTAGCTCACTCTGCCACCCCAGTTCAGACATTGCCATATGCAAATCAGTCGGACCCTGTGCCTCATGGGAACAGTACAGCCTGAACTGCCAAGCCATGTCTTCCCTGGACCGGAAACAAGCATCCTGGGACCAGCTTCTGGCTAATCAGCCGTCATCAGCCAGGCTAGCTTGACTCCAATGGCAAAATGAGCAAGGGACCCATGTCTGGGCATGCCCTGCCAACTTAGGGCGAACAAAGCAAAACCAAAGGGGACCATGGATGGAGTGCTGAGCATTGCAAGCCCTCACCCCCCCAGTCAACCGATCTGGGTTTAATCCATCATCATTCTTTAGCTCACTCCGCCACCCCGTTCAGACATAGCCATATGCAAATCATTCTGACCCTGTGCCTCATGGGAATAGTTAGACTGAACTGCCAAGCCATGTCTTCCCTGGACCGGACACAAGCATCACGGGACCGGTTTCAGGCTAATGAGCTGTCATCAGCCAGGCTAGCTTGAATCCAGTGGCAAAATGAGCAATGGACCCAGGTCTGGGCACAACCTGTCAATGTGGGGCAAACAAAGCAAAACCAATAGGGATGATGGACGCAGTGTTGAACATTGCAAGCACTCACCCCCAGTCAACTGATCAATCCATCATCATTCTTTAGCTCACTCCGCCACCCCAGTTCAGACATGGCCATATGCAAATCAGTCTAACCCTGTGCCTCATGGGAACAGTCCAGCCCGAACTGCCAAGCCATGTCTTCCCTGGACTGTAAATAAGCATCCTGGGACCGGTTTCTGGCTAATCATCCAGGCTAGCTTGTATTCAGTGGCAAAACGAGCAAGGAACCCACGTCTGGGAATACCCTGACAACTTAGGGCAAACAAAGCAAAGCCAATGGGGTCGATGGACGGAGTGTTGAACATTGCAAGCACTCACCCTCAGTCAATTGATCTAGGTTTAATCCATCATCATTCTTTAGGTCACTCCACCACCCCAGTTCAGACATGGCCATATGCAAATCAGGAATAGTACATTTCATTAGTCATTCCACCAATAATCTGGTGTAAAAAGAAAAGGGATTAGGGAGGGGTTTGTTGTACTCAAAATCCAACATTCTACAACACATGCATTCTAGCTGAGCAGCAGGGAGACTCAAGATACAACAGGGTTCTGATCTTCTTTTGTATTATGAATGGCAGATGCCATAAGGTTTGTAGACTTCAGTCATGATTTGTTACTCCTGGAAGAACAGAAGAAAACTACTGTGGGACTTGGAGGCATTTCTATCAAAATTTACAGACAGTGACAGTCAATTGTACTAATTAAGATGATGCACATTTTTAGCTGTATTTTATTCCAAACAAAGTTTTCCATGTTTACATATAAATGAAAGGTAGACTCTAAGGGGTTTATTAGGAAGGCGGGCGGACTTCAGTCCGCCCACCACCCTAGTGGTGCTGGGACCGGCCGCCAGTGATGCGGCGGTCCCACTCCGCCAATTAAGATGCCACCACCACAGTGGCGGTGGCATTTGGTATATATTACATTGTGACCAGTGGTGCTGTAAGCAGCACCCGTCACAGTGCAATATATGTATGTTGTGCATTGGATTGCACTACGTGACAGGCACCGCGCGGTTCCTGCCACCTTGTGCATGCCAATGCTGGGGGGTACCCTGGGCACCCCCCAAGTGCTGCCCCCACCCCCTTGGGGACCCACAACGGGCCCCTAAAGAAAACTCTTCATGCCTTTCCATGGCGGAGTCTCCGCCATGGAAAGGCATTGAAAATGCCACAACACCGCCACCATGTTATGGGCCTTTTCCGCCCGGTAGGTAATTGGGACGATTGTACCTCCCAAGTGCATCCTTGCCTCCCCCAACACAAGGGGGGCCAGCAACCAGGCCCCCAAACCCAATACCCCCAGCCTTTCCATGGCATGGAAAGGCTGTCAACAGCCAACATTGTAATTTGGCGGAGAGTGCCTGCTAGGCACCACCGCCCTATTACTGATGAAGACCGCTCTCCCAGGCAATCCTAAAGATTGTCTCTGGCGGTTTTGTGGTGGACGGTCTTTGCGACCGCCACGGTCGCTGTGAGATTCCCCCCGCCATCCTAATTTGGTGGGGGGAAATTTGCAGTCAGAGGACAGAAGGCCCACCACCATAGGGCTGGCAGTGGCGGTCCTTCCTCCATCCTAATGAGTCCCATAGTCTTGATTTCACCTCATGCCTCTTTAATACACCACCAGACACTCCCTGACCAGTTATCTCACTTTTGCAGGTGCTTTCTCCATTTGTCATAATTTTTCGGTCTTTCTGTTTCTCCATCTTTCCATCTTTTCTGTTTAATTTTCACACATAACTGAATGAACTCAGAAGGAATGGTCAAAGCTCACAATCCCCTGGATGTACCTCTGAACTCTCTTCTTTTCTGCTTGTTCCCCATCAATGAATATCATCGAACTATTTGCGTTTTGAGCTGTATAACTTAGGCCTGTCTTTTACTAAAACTTTTGCTGGGGGAACCTCATTCCTTTTTCACTCTTCCCACCATTCACCTACCCAAAACCCCTCCATCCATGAGAATTTTACATTCCCTCTTTTTACTCAGAAATAGTATGTTTCATTAGCTTTTATACTTTTCGTAGCACTAATGAAGAATTTCATGCACAATTTGCTGTTTTATATCCTCAAGACAAGACAGCATTTGCTGTTTTTCTAATTGAAATGTGAATTCAAGAATGAGACGTGTATATATACACATATTCTTACATAATTAACTCTATAAGCCAAAGTATGTAAGATTCCTTCCCGAATCAGGCAATTAGCATATGAAAGCTATTCAGCCATTCAGAGTTTGATTAATTTCTTCCCCATTTTCCTAGGGAAATGTGTTCAATGTTTCAGGCGACAAAGCTCTTGTTAGGTCGAGCCAACAGGCAGCACAGCTGTCTGGTTGAAAAAGACATATTGAGGGCTTACCAAGAAGTTAAAGTGGGATTCAAGCCCACCCATTGCTAACCATTGGTTGGCACTTTCATTTGCTTGTTTCTAAATCGATGACTTGCCTTGTCTATCTTGTTCCATCTTGTCTTTGTTTCTCCCCTGAAGCATAGCCTATTTACTGTCTTCTTGATTTGGTTGACATTTCCACGGCTCACTTTTAGGGGACCATGGGGTCGATTACGATGGCGGGTTAGACTTTCGCATTGGCAAAAGTGACCGCCCGCAATAGGTGCATTGGTCCTGCAATACCAATTACAATGCGCCCGCCACACTGGCGGGCGCATCCGGTATTTTTACATTGCGGCCGGCGGTGCTGCAAGCAGCACCCGCCGCAATGTAAAAATACATGTTGTGCATTTGAATATACAACATGACAGGCACCCTGCGGTGCCTGCCACCTTGTACATGCAAATGAATGGGGGTACCATAAGTACCCCCCACGTGCAGCCACCCACCCCCCACCCCTACGGGGACCCGCAACGAGCACCTGAAAGCATTCTCCACCTGTAGAAAGGCATCGTAATGCCCATGGCGGTGCCTGCACGTCACCGCTGTTATTGCCCCATTGTACCGTGTCCCGCAAGGCAGGCGGAAAAGGACCACCTTGCGGGACCACGGCAGACGGTCTTTCCGTCCGCCGCAGTACCATTCCCATTCCCACCGCCATCCTAATTTGTAGGTGGGAATATTCAGGTTGATGGCAGGCAGATCGCCACTGCCGGGCCGGCGGTCCTTACCGCCGGACCGGCGGTGGCGATCCGCCCACCCTCGTAATCCGCCCCTATGTTTTTGTTTTTGATTAATCACTCCAGGAGAGTGCAAAGTTTTTTCAGTCTCTTGCTGTCTCTCTCTGTACACCCCAATATGCCGCCATGCTCTCTTTTACTTCTCCCACATGCTCCATGTTGTTCTCTCTCCCGTGTGCTTCTATCCGACTCCCTGTGTTGCCATCACCCTTGTTTGCTGCTCGCCTTCTCTGTTGTCCTTCTCTCTCCAACCCAAAGTTCCATGTTCTTCTCCCTTGAACACTCACATTGTGTGCTGTTTGGCCAGATTGCTTTCTCCCCACCCCTTTTTCGATTTTGCTGTTTTGCACAAAACAATCTTAGTTTTTGTGGTGTCCAGCATCTTTCTGCTGGCACGTGCATGCATTGAGATGTATGTGCACGTGACTAGCTTCAGTATCACACATTGTTTTACTATTGTTGCACAGCATCGGGGTAAAAGCATTTTATCCCCGCACCCTCCACCCGATTCTGTACATCCATTGGCAAAGCCAATAGGTCTTATGGGCAAATGCTAATGCCTTTGTTAATGCTTGTTTTTCTAATTGGCATTGAAGCAAGAGTGTAATACAGGCCTTGGCAACCTCTGCGGTGCAGGGTGTCCCCACCCTTCCGCGGCTGGTATTTCACTTAAGTCTAATGAAAATCTGTGAGATATTTGAGTGCCAGGTTCTATCTACCACCACGTTCTGAAGGGGGGGGGGGCATCATTTTGTGTTGTATTAAAGTATGCAGTGGCAAAGAGAGTATGGTGTGAGGTCCACTATATTTGTGGTCACCTGCCTTCATTGGCAGCAGACTATCAATAAAATATTCAATTCCCTCTTCTCTAAGTAGATTATCAATTCAAACATGACAAAAGATGATTTGGCATTAGGAAGGAACTCCTGTATCATTTGCTTAGATGATACCGCCAGAAAGAGGCCAAGAAACGAAAGAGTTTTCAGACTGCCATCCTCAAAGTGCTGGTGTAGGAAGTCTGTTGGCCCCTTTGATGCATAAAATAGAACAAAATGGAATTTGGCTAAGTGATTAACAAAGCCCCTCATTTCTGGGTACGCAGCTGACTACCACCATCAGACTGGTACCGTGAATGGTGCCTTTCAGTTATGTCCTACCTATTGAGTCAGTGCAGGCTCTGACGCTTTCAGATTAGGTGTCTCCTGTTGTGATCTGTGGAATCTTTGACACCCTTCCATCACTTATTGTTATTTGCATCCCCTCAACGCGTAGACTGGTGCCCAGCAACTCCTTGAAAAAATAGAGGGAATCACCGAGCACCTTCTGCCCTCTAATAACTCACTACGATCTTTGTCCTGCTTACGCACAGCTAGATTGCCTCATAGCCTCCCCTGTATGCCTTTGCTGTTCTGAACATGATGTCAAGCCCTGCACTGGATTAAGTGCTTGAGATAAGGCCTGCCTAATGCCTGCAACGAGAGGCCTTTGCTATCACTTTATCTCTTCTGGATACTGTACTTTCAGCATCCCTGAGTAAACGAATGCTTTCTCATTGGCTGTGCCTCGTATGGAAAAATCAGCTTTGGGTGGCGTTTTTTAATGCTAAAACCCGAAACTGAATACGGTGGTTTTCAGCAATAGACATCTCGGCCGCATGGCTATGTGCTGCTCTGCCCTCTATGAGCCTGTGCCTCACGCCCAGGCCTGTCTCGTGCCTAGTATTACTGAATTAAACCATGTAACTGATATCTTTCGATCTGCCAATTTCAGACAGGCTGTTTTGTTTTGAGAACACACACTGTGTTTTGTGCCAAATAAAACAGCCAACAGCTGAAATCAGCATCTGTCCTAAATGTTGCTCCAATTATTAATATATGTATTGAACATTTGTCTTTTGTGGTGCTACTGTTTATTCAAATGTATGGTTCCTTAAACTTGTACTGTCTCTATCTGAAACAGTTACAAAATGTGCCTGGGTAGAAAATGTTACAGGAACTGACTATTTCAGTAAATCTTTATTTCGATGATTAAAAATCATCATAAAAATACAGCATATAATACATAATACAAAGCATCAAGAATAAAATAGATTACATTTCTGAACTGTACAATGTTAAAAGTGGAATTATTATGAATTAAAAGCATGTAGTTCATCCCAAATCAGTCCCTAGTATTTCTTAATTTAACAACAATTTTTAAAAAACTCATAATAGAACACAGGGTACGCATGTCAGTTGATCTTTGCAAAAAAGTTAAGGCAGGCTTAGCATGGCGGATTTTTGATTCCCTTAAAATATCTACAAGAAACCTTCGGCGAGGAATTTGGTAAAAAGAACATAAAAGTACAAAATGAAGGGTGTTTTGCGGAGACCTACTGTCGCAGCCACAGGCACCCTTCTGCTCAATTGTTAGAGTAAAACCAGACGGGTAAGCTAAAATGTTGGCTAACAAATTGAGCCTAAAACGGCACATTAAAAATCTCTCTTGTTGGTTATGCTTTAACTGACTACATTTACACCTCCCAGGAAATCAGAGAAAGATTCTGGGCAAGCATGTAAAAATGTACTACTGTAAATTTCTCCTCCACAGTAGTAAACCCCACACAGAGTAGATGATGGTGTAAGAGAATTTTAGGAATGTTTATGTTTTTCCATCGTTTACAACATGCAGTATGCATTTGAACACAAAATTGCACATGTCCATACAGGTTTCGCATAGTTGCATTTGAAACGGGTTTTCTATGATGTGAAGAAGTGCCTTTTTCTAATGTATGTTAACGAGACCCCATTTCTGTACAAATGCCATATTGGAAGTCATATATGTGACTCACCCTGTGCTTCGACACCCCCTGTGCACATTCTTTCTCTTCCCACAAGCTCCACGGCACACAGTCAAGCTGTAATGTATTAGGATATACATATTATTGTTATTCTGTTCACAGTGAATTTCCTTAGTTTGGATGTAGCTTGCAGCAAGTTTTTCTATTCTTTCACTGAAACCTATTCATACACATAACATGTCACTGTCAATGTAACTTGTTCTGTTCCAGCATCTCCAGATGACATTAGCATAGAGAGTGCTGAATTTTTATTCACGTAGTTGGTTCGTGCTTAGATGTTAAGGTAATGTGACGTTTAATTTTCATGTGATCTGATTTCCTGAAATAAATATGCATTTACTCATACCACAATGATTTTGCAAAGGTTCTCCTTTTCTATGCAGGAATTGTGAATAAAAAACATCGATTTTGGGGGTGAGTCGGAAGACTTTTCTATTTTACTAGGGTTGCTGCCCATTGAGACTTAACATATTTTCTGATTTATAACTTTTGGAAGTTGATTTAAAGTGGGGGTACATTGCCTTATGAAATTGAGGTCAACACAGTCTCCAATCCAGTGAATTGTGTAACATCTGACTGAGGTAAATTTTGGAGTGCCTCAATTTCTGAAGTACTCTTTTGCAGGGGCGGCTCCTGCATGTAGGCGGAGGAGAGTCACCCCACTGCTTTCTCACAGTGCGAGAAGAAGAAACAAAAAATGGTATGAAAGCCATTTTATGTTTCTGCTTCTTGCACTGCGAGAAAGCAGAAGAAGGGTTTGGTTGGGGGGGGGCAGACCTGCGCGTGGGCAGGAGAGGAGTGGCTAGCCCAATGTTGTGGGCGCTGACTGTTTGGTCGGCCCCAGGGCCGACCAAACCAGTCATGCACAATTTCCCTTTTCTTCATGTAGTCTGCATGCAGCCTGCATGGAGACGCGCGTGGGCAGGAGAGGAGTGGCTAGCCCAATGTTGTGGGCGCTGACTGTTTGGTCGGCCCCAGGGCCGATTAAACCAGTCATGCACACTTTCCCTTTTCTTCATGTAGGCTGCATGCAGCCTGCATGGAGACACCTGTAAGGTCGGCGTCCCAGCCAATCACAACGCTGCAATTGCATCGTTGTGATTGGCTTAGGGGAGGGGAGGGAGGCTGCCTGCGGCTGCTTCCTGCAAGGACGACGCAACACTGATTCGGACCGCAGAAGGTACCTTTTTATTTTAATTTTAATTTAAAATTAACTCTCCCCGTGCATGACACATGCCCCCCCCACCACACTTGCGAGTCATGCCTACCACAACTGATCTTTTGTTCTCACAATGGGTATTACAATGAGTAGCTTGCCTTGTAAGTTTGTCAATGCCCACAAATATGCACATTTGTGGAATTTCTCAAACTGAAACCATACTCTTTTCCATCCTGGAAATGTTTGGAAAATAGCTCCAGCCACTAGAGTAGCTCCTCTTTCAGTATGGAATGGGGAATGGAGCACCCACACAAATGTTTTCCCAGCTGAGAAAAAAAATTACTTTTGAACATTCAGCTGCCCTTCCCACTGTGCAGATTTGTGATCTCACTAGCATCCCAATCATGGGGAATAGGCGGCTTTAAAGTCAGCACCTGTGCAAAAATGTAATTAAAGTACAGGTATAACTTTGCATCTCTTCTTGAGTGTATTTAAAGCATGGTTTCTGTTCACATACATTTCTAGAGCATGCCTGGAAAGTTATGAAAAGGCACTGTTTTCAATGCACATTTTTCGGAATGTCCTGAGACTTTTCCTAATGGCTCCTAGTCCCCTATGTAGCATTCTCCACCATGTGGAACACTGCAGAGGAGGAATGGACATTTTATTTCTACACAAGGGAAACATTTATTAGCCCTTTTCCCTTCAGCCCAGCAAGACTGGTAGTGATTCATGGTGGATGGTAGGCTAAATAGGTACAGAGGTTGGGCACAACCTCTTGAGCAGAGGAGAATCGCTCCACAAGCCCCAGAGCTGAAACATAAAATGACAATAACGTTTATTTATTACCATTTTATTTTTTAGCAACTCATCCCAAACTAGGGGATCTATTATAATAGCGGGCGGATGGCCACCGCCGGCCATTACCTGTCGCCCGCCTCCCATTTCCCCCGTCATATTACGATGGCGTGGGGGACCTCGGCGGATGGAAAGACATCTCCACCGAATTTCTGCCTGTCAACCAGTCGACCGGGTGGAAAAAGGCTGGATATGGTGGCGGTGTCTGCATCCATATTGCAATACAGGTAGAGTAGTGCCTTTCCATGATGGTGATGGCGCCATGGAAAGGCATGCAGTGCCTGAATGTGGGGGCCTGTTGTGGGGCCCCAGGATGTTGGGGGGGTGGAGGGTGCACATGGGGGAGTACCTATGGTACCCCCTGCATTTGCATGCACAACGTGGCAGACACCACAAGATGCCTGCCACGTTGTGCCATCAAATGCACATAGTGCATCCATGGCATTGTGGTGGGCAGTGCTGAGAGCACCACCCGCCACAATGTTGTGGATGGGGTGTGCCACCATGGCGGTGGCATCCTAATTGCCGGTGTGGGATGGCTGCACCGATGGTGGCTGGTCCCAGGACCTCTAGGGTGGCGGGTGGACGAAAGTCCACCCGCCATCCTAATAGACCCCTAAGTGTCAGGATGGGGCAGGGCCAGTACTGCCAAGTGACAGTAGAGGAGAGCTGTGCGCTTTAAAATGTCCATGTTTATTTTGCCGGCCTCTCTTGAGACGGTCAGCCAGGCATGCACATTTTAATGTTCTTTAACCTAGCTCTCTTAGACCGCTGGGCTAGGGAAAGTGCAGGTCTCCAGTGCTCTTAGGAGCACTGAGAGAGCCTGCTCTATCCAACCCTGGTGCAGCTCTCATGCTGTGAGAGCAGCACCAGGATTGGGTAGTGCAGTTGCCTACGTCCAGAGCTTCCTGAAGACACCCGAGGGAGGAGGACGTTGCGCTGCAAATATAAGTAATTACTTTTTTGTGACCCCCTGCTGCACCCCCTTCGGTGCAAGCCAGCCAACACTGCAACCTCTTTGTAAATGTGTGACTACAGAGGGTGTCTCCCCCTTTACTACCAGGAAGAATATTTATCCCTATATTTATAGGTATGGAACCATCACTAACTGACTTGTTTGAATATGTACAGGTATAGGGTAGACTGAGATCTACAATAGCCAGATGAAAATCTTTAATATGCATGGGCTCCAAGTTATGCTCAAATATGCCAGCACCGCAATGGATGTGCGAGACATAATCACTCAATACACATTATTTTTCACGTTTTAATCTTACCTATGGTACCCTGAGTTAGAATTGGGTTACTGGTTAACTGGGGTCTGATCCCTGGTTAAACAGCAACCACAATCTTAGTCAGGGTAAGGCACAAGCAACCCCAAATTAACCTGTGCTCAACCCCCTGGTAGCTTGACACAGAGCAGTAAGGCTTAATGTAGAGGCAATGTTTAAAGCATTTGTGCAACACTTCAAACAGGAAAACACAGCATAACCCCTTTGCTGCGGTGGCTATTCCGCCGCAGCGCTAAGGGGGCCGCGCGGTGCGCCCATGCTGGTGACGGAATCGCTCCGTCACCAGCCGCGGTCGCGCTGTGCTCATGATGGAGCGGTTTCATCACGGCCTCGCCCGCTCAATGGAACGCTCAGCGCAGGCGGGAAATCCGCGCAGGCATGCCGAGCGGGCCGTGACTGAACCGCTCCGTCATCAGCACAGCGCGACCTCGGCTGATGACGGAGCGGTTCCGTCACCAGCAGGGGAGGGGTTAAATCACCTCCCAAAATACTGAGGTCAATAAAAAATACAATGCAATAATAACTTGGGAATTGAATGAGACCAATCAATAACTGAGTTCAGGATGAAGGGTTTTATTACAAATTCAATATTAGTGATACAAAGTTAATGCCATGAAGGCTCTGAAATGCAGAGTTATAAATCAGAAAATATTTTAAGTCTCGATGGGCAGCATCCCTAGTAAAATAGAAAAGTCCTCTGGCTCACCCTAAAAATCGAGGGTTTTTATACACATTTCTTGTATTGAATATGAGAATTTTTGCAAAATCAATGTTGTATGAGTGAATGCATAATTTTTTCAGGAAACCAGAACACATGAAAATTAAACAGCACATTACCTTAACATCTAAGCACTAACCGACTAAGCCACACAAAAAGATCTCACACCCGGTTAGGCAAATAAAGCTTAATTTAATAAATAAAACAACAAAAATTCAATCAATAGAACCAGCACTGGACCAGGTAAAAGTCAAAAGTTCAGGCCAACCACGATAGAGCGCAGGTCAGATACAGTTCCAGATGAGTCCAGCTGAAGGCTTACATTCTCAAGTTTCGTGCCAAGAGTCCTATTCACGTTGGAGAGGGTTGCAGGGAGCAAGGAGTGCATTGTGGGCAGTGCTCTGTGTGGTCCAAATATCAGGCCAGGCTTTGCAGATGGGCAGACTGGAGCCTTGTGTTGACGGTCAACCATGGGTGATCAATGTTTCCTGTGTGAAGAGATGGGCTGGCGGCAGCTCGCATTGACTTTCAGTGCGAGTGGAGTGGTTCCGACATAAACCGGCCCGTACACAGTTGCAAAGAGCCCAAATGCTTGATTTCAAGAGCCTGTGAACCACACCAAGGATCCAGGTCCTGAGAGGCACTACCTGGGGATCAGGAACCCACTGCAGCTGGGTCTCAGATCAGGAGACCAGCAGACTAGCCCTTGGAATCACTCGGGGATTCTGTGTTCAATATGAATTTGCCAGTCCAGTTCAGCTTTCCCAGGAAAGAAGCCAGCAGGCAGCAGGTCAGCACAGAAGGGCAGCAGTTTCTTTAGGGCAGGCGTCCAGCTGAATGGCAGTCATTCTTCCTTTGCAGGGTATCAATAGGTCTAGAAGTGTACTGAAGAGTTGGTGTCTGAAGTCCCCTTTTTATACCTTGGTGCCCAGGGTCTGGAAAGTTGGTAAAGCTTTTAGATAGTGTGTTTGAAGTGCATGGAATTCCAGACCTCCCCTGCCCTGGCTCCAATCTGGCTGCCATAATAATGTGGGGTCATTGGGACCTTTAAGCCAGAGCACAGGCTATTCATTTGCAAGTGAGGCTGCCCTAAGCTCCACCCCCATCCTGCCAGCAGATGGCCTATTCAGGCACACCTCTTCCCACTATGTTGTGACTGTCTGGGAGGAAATCACAAAGGCTATAGGCACCAAATGGCTATGGCAAGAAAAAGCCAACTTTCTAAAAGTGGCATTTTCAGAATTGCAGTTTAAAATCCGACTTCACCATAAGTTAGGATTTTAAATTGTGATTCCAGAGGCACCAAACATGAACTGGTCATCTCTTTCCATTTGGAAATGACACTTGCAAAATGTAATAAGGCAACTCCAATGTTATCCTATGGGAGAGATAGGCCTTGCAGTAGTGAAAAACAAATGTATGAATTTTTCACCACTGTTAAACCGGGCATCTTTTGGCGTGGTCTCCCCTGACTTTTTTGGCTGCCGACATCCTGTTTGGAACTTGTTTTTCTGTCATTCACTGCTAAAGTGGTGTGCTCATCATATACATGATTGGCTGATTAGGGTTAGCTGTAAGCCCCTTGTCAAGGGGTAACACATAAACCCAGGGCATGTATCTCGAATGCTCTTTTGTGGGCTTGCAGCACTGGTTGTGCATCCATGGAGGCAGCTCATTGATTGTGCCACAGGTTTACCCTGGTGGGGCCTGTGTGCACGGGTTACTGTTACTTGACTTGACACTTAAAAAGGTGCATGCCAAGGTTCTGCATATCGCATGCTATATTGAAGTTCTCCCAGGTGGCAGGGTGCAATGTTGGAAAAGGGTTGGGCATGTGCATGTATGCGTTACCTGCAAGGGTTGTGAATGGCTCCGGGTGATGTGTTCAATATGACGGGCCTGCTTCGTGCATTGGATTAGCATGAGAGGGTGTAGGGAAAGGCAATCGAGCAGTATTTACTACGGGCAGAGTTGTAGCAGTATAGTTTTTGGTTTCAATGAGTTGGTAATGACGAATCATCTCCATTAGTGCCAAATCGTTCGCCAATACGGTGATGGAAATGGGCATTTCGAGGCTCATGGCTCTGTGTGCCGGTCTCATAATTCATGACTGGGTGCTAGAGGGACAACCACATCTGTGCATTCCTGATAGAAAGCCATAAACTAGTAGCTGAAGGGAAACTGTGGACCTCTGACTCTAAGGGGCCTGTACATTTCAAAGGTGGCCTTTTGAACTGATCGTATATTCAAAGGACATTGTGGGGATAACTACTGGGACTCTGGCCTCTGAAAGTAGAGACGCTTTTGGATTTGGAACCATACTATGCTGGTTTGATGCTGGCACATCGACACAAGGAATCATTAGGGCAGGAGGGACAGCAACTGGACTATCTGCAGACTTGTGGTGGTCTGGAGCTTGTTATGCACCAGGAAGGGGACTATTACTCGCTGGCCTGCAGCTAAGTGCCAACTGTCATGGCCTGGGTCCCAAAGTACTTTCCAAGGGCCGGTGAGTTCCCAGGGACACAAAGAATCTCACTGACTCTATGAGAACATAAAGACTACTACACGGGGCACAACGGAGACAGATAGAAGTGATTGTGGTTGGGACAAGGACCGTCCTGATGTACACCATCATTACACTGTGCAGAGGAGTATGCGCATAAAGATCAGTAGCCACCTGAGGTGCCGGTATGTGAAGATTTTGAGTAGTATGGGGGAAACTTACAGAGTTTGAGGGACCGTGCTTTCAACAAGGGGACCCGTGCTGGCTCGCGCTCCAGATCGTGCAGTGACTGCGGGGTGTTGGGGAAACCTGAGCAAGGAGCTGAGATTGCCTTCAGCCTCCAGATTGGGAGGACAGCAGTGCCTGACAACGCTGACTCTGTCCGAGGGGGACCCGTGCTAGCTCGCGCTCCAGATCGTGCAGTGACTGAGGGGTGTTAGAGAAACCTTAACAAGGAGCTGAGATTGCCTTCAGGCTCCAGATTGGTAGAACTGCAGTGCCTGACAACACTGCCTCTGTCCGAACATTTAATCTTTTCTACTTGATTTGCTCCCTATGTGTTTCATTACCTTGGTTCTCATATTACACTTTTTAAACTGGAGGCTTTGGTATTTTCTGGGTACCAGTATTTTTCCCTTAACATTTGTCTAGATGTCCGTCTCTTGAGTGCTGCCACCATACCCTGTTCAATGCCAAATCTAGGGTAATTGAATTCTAGGTGTTGGAGAAAATAAATATTCTATATGTTGGAAACGTTCTTGACCATAAGACCTTTTTAGGTAAGATTCGATAAGAAAAAACATCAATGTTCCACTATGTTGGATACCTGTTACCTTCAACAGGCTAGTGCAGTTTGTTTTTAAAGTATGCAATATTGCATTATGTGTATAATAGTGTTTATTATTATGGGTTGGAACTCAAAACAGAAATACAATAAATTAAATTATATTACAGTAAAAACCTGAAAAGACTTAATGGCTATTAACTACTATTCAAGTACACCAAGAATTTAAATAGCAGTAGCTGCGAGGAAGGAGAAAACGGTTTAGGGCCAAGATGCAACTTTAAGAAATAACATATTTCTTTATAACACATTTATTTGGATTTGCCTCAAGACATAAGGAAAATGAAAATACGAATGGTCGACATGAAAAAGGAGCCGCTTACAAAAATTCGAAAGTGACTCATAAGCTCTCGACGGGAGGCAAAGTGAGCCTTCCCTCTTCTCCCCACCCTCTTATTTCACAACAGGAAAGTCAATTATGATATATTTATGATTTGGAAATAAGTCTATCTTAATGCCTCTATATCGGGTCCAATCCCCACTTATCTTGGAATGTTTATGCGGACACCACAAGTCTTATAGACCAGTAACTCCAAAATCATAGGGATCCGTCTCTTTGGGCCAGACCTCCAGAGGGTCCTCTACCCTCCTGCAATGTGATTTAACGTTTGAAACAAATTTATTTATGTTAAAATCCAGGTCTGCATTGATATGTAATGGTACACATTCAGTGATATCAGGCAGCTTTTATCTCTACACCTCACACAGTGTATTGAGGTCTCTGCTCCAAAAGGGCCTGATTTTGGGAAAGAACAAGATAGTATGAACAAAATTCCCCATTTCAGTAGTGCATCTAAGACAAGGCAGGAACTTAGGGGCTCATTAGGATGGCGGAATGCCCACCACGGTCAGCCGTGTGGTGGCGGGCCCTCACCCATCTGACTGGCAATGTCCTCCCGCCACATTACGATGGTGGGGGGAATCGTTCCGCAAGAGTGGTGGGTGCAAAGACCACCAGCCACGCTTCCAGCACATGCAATCGTTATAATTGCCTGACGGAGCGGACAGATGGAGGTGAATGGTAGCAGTGCTTAGCAGGCACCGTCCACCAGATCACAATACTGGCATCAGCCAGCCTTTCCATGGCGGGAAAACCGCCATGGATAGACTGGCAGGGATTGGGTTTGGGAGCCCGTTGCTGGCCCCCATTGTCTTGAGGGGAGGTGTTGCTGCACTGGCGGGGGTACCCATGGTGCTCTCCTGCATTTCCCTGCACTGCATAGTGGCACCGCGTGGTGCCTCCCACGTAGTGCAGGGAAATGCACTGCATGACATTTTAACATTGCAAACGGTGCTGCAGCCAGCAGCACTGTCCCCAATGGTAATTCCCTGAGATGCCCCAGTCATACTGGGGGGTGCATCGTAATTTCAGTGGTGGGACCGCCGCATGACTTGCGGGGAGTCCCAATCACCGCAACAATGGCGGGCTGGCCCCTATTGTTTTGGGGGAGGTGTTGCTACACTGGCGGGGGCACCAATGGTGCTCCCCTGCATTTCCCTGCACTGCATGGCAGACACAGCGTGGTGCCTCCCACATAGTGCAGGGAAATACACTACATGACATTTTATCATTGCGAACGGTGCAGCAGCCAGCAGCACTGTCCGCATTGTTAAAACCCGAGATGCGTCTGCCATACTGGCGGGTGCATTGTAATTTCAGTGGTGGGACCGCCGCATGACTGGCGGGGGGTCCCAACCACCGCAACAATGGCGGGCGGACCTCGTAATAAGCCCCTTAATGAGGCCCAGTCTCCTCAGCCTTGCCCTAGGAAGATATGAGTGATGAAGGTCTTTTAGTTGAGTCAGCCAGAATTACGAAGCAAAGGTGATTTCAAAAGGGTCTATTAACATTGTTCACCGTTCCTCCTCTAGTTAACATGCCCAAGTCCTTATCCTGCATATGTCACAGGTTTTCCAAAAGTGTCAGGAATATTATCAGCAAGGGGTACACTTGAGATTTTTTTGGGGGGGAACCTAGCTGACCCATCAATAGTTTAGCCTTGAGTAGGCTGAAATCCAGTAACTCTACCAGGCTGGATGTATACGACTTCATATGCATACTACCCATGGAGACGCCTAACAACACACATAAAGCACACTGGAAGTGTAGTGTGTTTTATCTAACGGAAATGTTGCTAGATTTGCCGACAATGGATAAAGGACACATGCGTTGGACCTACGGAGGAGATAGTTTGGATGCTTTGGTTATGTTGATGATTGATGACTACACTGCCGACCATCTATTATGAAGCAATATTCTTCCTACTATACTTGTTCGACATTCTTGCCCTGATGAATGAAGCCTTGTTAGGTGAAACGTGTTGTCTGCGCTCCTTTTGTAAAGTACAAAATAAAGCTCAAGACTAAATTGGACTAGTGAAGAACTACGAGTATTATTTTATATGATAAACCTATTAATGAATATATTGTATAAACAATATCTGTGTTGCCTCTCACATATCTTTTGAATGGCACAATTGAAGGTACTTTAAAAAATGATCCTATGGAGCTCAAATTCCATTTATAAGTCTATAAAGGAATGATACTATGTCACCCAGGCAAGATTTTCCAATAGTGTCCCAGCACTTAAATCCTTGCAATTACATGACCTGCTGAAGCTTGTTACCCGCTGTTAGAAATGGGGGTCTCTAGTTGATCTTTGTCCAAATAGGGGCCCTTGCTTCTAGTCAGGGTAAGGGGGATACACTCCTAAAATAACACCTGCTCACCCCCGTGCTTATCTCAGAGGCAGTGTGTAAAGCATTTGTGAACACATACAGTAACACAGTGAAAACCCTACAAATGGACACCACACCAGTTTAGAAAAATAAATAATCTTTCTCTAAACCAAAACAAGACCAAACAACAAAAATCCACATTACAGTTATCAAGTTATCTTCAAAAATAGGTTATTCACTTAAATCAAGCTTGTAGCAACAAATAACTCCACTTGGAGTTATAACAACGTCGTGACCGGTGGAAATCCCAAAGAACGGCGCCAAACGCGAGTTGCGCAGCGTTAGGCCAGGAGTCAAGCAGACCCACAAAGAACAGTACCTTGGATTTGATGAAAGCAAAGACAGTTCACGGCGTCAGGGAGTTGCGTCTTTGCAGGCGCTGCGCGGCTTTCGACTCCGTACGACCCGAGGGGAGGTGCAGCCTTTGTTCATTACTGCAGCGCAGGGGAGGCAAAATGAAAGTTCCTTACTGCATTGGGGAGATGATGTCACTATGGCGCCGAAACCACTGTTCCTTACAATGTTGCGATGTATATGGATTCGGGGATCACCCACGTCGAGGATCAACTCTGCGATGATGAAGTCGGCTTCGGAGACGATGTGGCACAGTAGCCGGTCGTTGTGGCTACGTCGCCAGATGGAGCAGCACTCACTACATCGGTGCAAGTTATGGCGTTGCTCGCCGGAGTCGGTGTTGCAATTTCTTTCTGTAGCAGCAGGAACAGCAGTTCCATATGCAGAGAGACAGAAGGGGTAACTTCTTTGTGCTCCTGATACTTCTGAACAGGAGGAAAGCTCTGTTTCAAGCCATTGGAGAGCTTTTCTTCAAGCAGGTGACAAAGCAAAACAGCAAAGTCTTGTTTGGGTCTCGCCTAAGCAATGTGCATGCGCTGCTTGGAGGAGACCTTTAGGAATCGATTCACTTTTTGGGCCAAAAACGTGCACGCTTTGTGTTGCTTTAAATGGCAACACGTGCACGTTTGGCGATTCCCTTGCGGGAGTGAGCTGTTTGTAATTAACTTGCAACCAGATGGTGTCCCTGCTTGCACCCGCAAGGAAAACGCTTTGTGTGCTCTCGGCCATACCCCCCCACCCCTCCCCTCTCAGCTGTATTCCTCGCTTGCACGAGCAAGCAGTCTACCTCTCTCTCTCTACCTCTCTACCTCTCTATCTCGGTCTACCTCTCTACCTATCTATCTCTGTCTACCTCTCTACCTCTGTCTCTACCTCTCTCTATCTCTCTACCTCTCTCTACCTCGCTACACCTCTCTACACCTCCCTACCTCTCTCTACCTCTCTACCTCTACCGCTCTCCACCGCTCTACCTCTATTTACCACTTTACCTCTCTCTACCTCTCTCTCTCTACCTCTCTACCTCTCTCCCTCTCTACCTCTCTACCTCTCTCTACCTCTCTATCTCTCTCTACCTCTCTATCTCTCTCTACCTCTCTGCCTCTCTACCTCTACCTTTCTCTACCTCTTTACCTCCCCTTACCTCTCTACCTCTCAACACGTGCACGTTTGGCGATTTTCTTACGGTAGCGAGCTGTTTGTAATTAACACCAGATAGTGCCCCTGCTCACTCCCGCAAGGGAAATGCTTTGTGTGCTCTCGACTGCACTTCCCCACCCCTTCCCTCTCAGCTGCATTCCTCGCATCCCAATGCGTTTTGCCTGTAGGAGTGAGCAGTCTACCTCTCGCTCTCTACCTCGCTACCTCTCTCTATCTCTCTACCTCCCTACCTCTCTACCTCTCTCTACCTCTCTACCTCTGTCTCTACGTCTCTCTCTACCCTCTCTATCTTTCTCTACCTCTCTACACCTCTCTAACTCTCTCTACCTCTGTCTTCCTCTCTATGTCTACCTCTTGATACCTCTCTACCTCTCTACCTTTCCCTACCTCTCTACACCTATACCTCTCTACCTCTACCTCTCTCTACCTCTCTACCTCTCTCTATACCTCTACCCCTCTCTACCTCTCTCTACCTCTCTATCTCTCTCTACCTCTACCTCTACCTCTTTCTCTACCTCTCTCTCTCTACCTCTCTACCTTTCTCTCTCTCTCTCTCTACCTCTATATCTCTCTACCTCTCTACCTCTCTCTACCTGTCTCTCTCTACCTCTCTACCTCTCTACCTCTCTCTCTACCTCTCGATACCTCTCTCTCTCTACCTCTCTCTCTCTACCTCTCTACCTCTCCCTCTACCTCTCTGCCTCTCTACCTCTTTCTCTACCTCTCTCTCTCTACCTCTCTCTCTCTACCTCTCTACCCCTCTCTAACTCTCTACCTCTCTCTAGCTCTCTACCTCTCTCTACCTCTCTCTCTACCTCTACCTCTCTACCTCTCTACAACTCTCTACCTCTCTACACCTCTCTATCTTTCTCTACCTCTCTACCTCTCTCTACCTCTCTGTCTCTATCTTTCTCTCTACCTCTCTCTTTACCTCTCTCTCTACCTCTCTACCTCTCTCTCTACCTCTCTCTCTCTACCTTTCTCTCTCTCTCTCTCTACCTCTATATCTCTCTCTACCTCTCTACCTCTCTCTACCTGTCTCTCTCTACCTCTCTACCTCTCTATCTACCTCTCTACCTCTCTCTCTACCTCTCTACCTTTTGCTACCTCTCTCTCTCTCTACCTCTCTCTCTCTACCTCTCTACCTCTCCCTCTACCTCTCTGCCTCTCTACCTCTTTCTCTACCTCTCTCTCTCTACCTCTCACGCTCTACCTCTCTCTCTTTACCTCTCTCTCTCTACCTCTCTACCCCTCTCTAACTCTCTACCTCTCTCTAGCTCTCTACCTCTCTCTACCTCTCTCTCTACCTCTACCTCTCTACCTCTCTACAACTCTCTACCTCTCTACACCTCTCTATCTTTCTCTACCTCTCTACCTCTCTCTACCTCTCTGTCTCTATCTCTCTCTCTACCTCTCTCTTTACCTCTCTCTCTATCTCTCTACCTCTCTACTTCTCTCTCTCTCTCTCTCTCTACCTTTCTATCCCTCTCTACCGCTCTACCTTTCTATCTCTCTCTACATCTCTACCTCTCTCTCTCTCTACCTCTCTCTCTCTATACCTCTCTCTCTACCTCTCTACCCCTCTCTAACTCTCTACCTCTCTCTAACTCTCTACCTCTCTCTCTCTATCTTTCTATCTCTCTCTACCTCTCTACCTCTCTACCTTTCTATCTCTCTCTACCTCTCTGCCTCTCTATACCTCTCTACCTCTCACTACCTCTCTCTACCTCTCTACCTCTCTCTTTACCTCTCTCTCTCTACCTCGCTCGCTCTACCTCTCTTTCTCTACTTCTTTATACCTCTCTACCTCTCTATCGCTACCTCTCTACCTCTTCCTCTCTACCTCTCTCTACCTCCCTACCTCTCTCTCTACCTCTGTCTCTCTACCTCTCTCTCTCTACCTCTCTCAAAGATGGCTGTCGCATCTATGAGGGATGTGGTAGACTAAGTGGCAGCTGGAGCCTGATAGCACTGCTTGTCCTTAAAAAAGAAACAAGCATTGGCATAGGCAATAGGTCTCCCCTTTGGGACCTTATAAGTGTTTAGCTATCCAGTACAATATCCTTGGTACAACAACATCAAGTGTTGCATGGCTAAATACTTATAAGGTCCCAAAGGTGAGACCTATTGGCTATGCCAATGCTTGTTCTCCTTTCCTTGTCAGCAAGCAGACACTGCAGGCCAACCCCATACAGCAAACAGCACAGGGGCAGTATTCCTCCTCAGCTTCTCCGGCTCTTTTCCTTGGCAAAGGTTTCCTCTTGATTTCCCACCAGAAGTGATCTAAACGTCTGGGCCCCACTTTTTATACACACAAATCCTTTGTTCTCTGAAGGCATAGAGTGTCTGCACCCAGCCAAAAACAGTTCTGTGCTCACTGGTGCTGCTTCCTGGCTGGAGGGGAGAGAGCATTGTTGAAGGCAGACCAGGCCCAGGCAGGTGAAAGGAAATCTCCTCCTCCTACTCTAAATTCAACCCAGGTCCATTCAGAGCAGCCCTGACTCATCAGACTTCTGGAGCCACAGTCCTCCTCGAGCCCCTGTCATTCAAAAGCGAGACATGCAATACACAAACCTAGCAGAGGCACGCTGGATGGTTAGACAAGAAAATACCCACTTTCTAAAAGTAGTATTTTCAAACACAGAATGTTAAAATCACCCACACTTAAAGATGCACTTTAACATTCTGAGTTCAGGCATGCCAAACTTTATCTTCCTATCTTGTTCCCTGGGTCAGTTATGTTTATAAGATTTTATAATCAAACTCTCCATTCTGGCCTATGGGAACAGATAGCCTTGCAATAGTGAAAAACGAAATTGGCAGTATTTCACTATCAGGGCATGCCACACACATCAGGGCAGGCATGTCCTACCTTTCACATACAATGCACCCTGCCCATAGGGGTACCTTGGGGCTACCTTAGGGGTGACTAACATACAGAAAAAGGCTTGGGGACTGGCGAGTGTGTGCAATTGCCAGGTCGACAGGACAGTCCCAGCCTGCACACAGGCTCTGCAATGGAGACCGGAGCCACATTTTACAAGCTGCTTCTGCTGCAATCACGCTGTTTCTGCTGCAATCACGCTGTTTCTGCTGCAATCAGTGCTGCAAGCCCACCAGCATCATTTGATTTACAGGCCCTGGGCACACATGTGGAGAAGTGTGGCTCAATGGTTAGAGCGGCAGACCCTGATGCAGAGGTCCGGCCCGGGACCAGGGTTCAATTCCCGCCTGGGCGGGTCTTGGGCTCAATTTCCTTGGACCTGATAATTCTCGCCTCGGTGCCTATTCTAATCATGGGTCCCACTCTGCAACTCTGGGCAATAGCTTGCTTAATCTCCACAACGGCCCCAACAGCGCTGGGATGCCTTACTTCCCCTTGCGGGTGCCCAGTAGTGGACATTTCACAGGGAAAAGCCAGGATGGGTTCCACAGCGGTATGCGTTACAGCTCCAGGACACCCCAGTTGGGGTATTAGTGCACTTCACAAGTACAAATTAGATGGTGCACTGTACTATGGGCTGACATGTAAATCAAATAGCCAATCATGCAATCACTAATCCATACAACAATTTATAATAGGGAGCACTTGCACTTTGGCACTGAACAGCAGTGGCAAAGTGCCCAAAGCATCTTGACCAACAAAACCAGATGAGGCAACAGCAAAAAGTGGAATGGAGACTCACGCCAATGGTGCCAAGTCTAACACACCCTCGCTCTTCAAATTCTGTCCTACAAGCACTGCCTTCTCCTTCAGTTTCCCTTATCTTAAAAAGTTTCTAACCTCCATGTAGCTCAATTATTATTTCACCTCCAATGTTTCGTCATTAGAATCTTTCCCAGTTTCTTTTGTATTTGTACCTATGTTTTTCCTCAATGCTCTCTTACATATGTCATTTCCCTCTGATATCTTTCACTGCTATCACCCCCAATTTTGCCCCTGAAGGACTGGGTTCTTTAAGACCCAGCGGTGCCAGGGCACAACACCTGAAACCTTCGTGGGTAACCTGCTCCGGCGTACGAATGACAGACACGGGACACTTCCTTCGGCATCAAAGATTCAAGGTTTATTTACTGCAGGGAACACAGAAGTCACGACAAGTACAACACGTGCAACTTGGGGAGACTGCTTCAAATTGGTTCTGTGGATCGCTCCTTTTATACAGTTTTTACCCATAGGACAACATGGTACACAAAGGTTTACAACCCGGTTCCCACAATTATCCCCCAGAGGGGTCGCTTTGGTCACTTTGATACACATAAGGTCCGGAACATAAGTGCGGAAACATTTGGCGGTTCCCAACTGTAAAAACCCATCTTCCCAACATTAGTGCATTCCAATCGGCAGTAAAACAGATCGAAATAGGAACAAAGACAGGTGCAGAGGAAGACGGAGACAGTGGGGAGATCGGAAAGGGTGTAAAAGGGGAGGTATCGGGAAACACGAGATACAGGCATCAAAGGGACGTGCCTAATGAGATGCACGGCTGAGACAATAAACCGGCACGGCAAGATGAGCCTCGAGCGGGGCCATCCGCCTTACAGTATCATCCCCCTCGTCATAAAGACACTTACAAAGAACATGTGTCTTCCGCAAATATCTGGGGAGTCCCAGAGTCGCGAAGCGGACATCGTCCGTTCGCTGGCTACTTGAGGGCAAGAGACAAAATGGATGCCATATCTAAGATGGAACCCGTGGGTACAGACGAAAAACCCACATAACAAACGAACGGTTTAAGTTAGCACAGCGAAACTGCGCACACTTACTAAACTCGTCATTTGCGGTTCATAGATACCAGACTCGACCATATTCGTGCGAGTCGAAAACACCACTTACAATTGTCACGGAACCTCAGACGCTCCTTTTGCCCTCATGTAGGCAAGCACTAGTCGGAATCATATTCGATATTCATCAGACCATCTAGATGTTGTTGTAGCATAGCTCTGTCCAACCGAGTCCCCTTGGTAACAGGTGGCTGTCTCATACACGTTGTAGCACAGAGGCCACATAAGGCAGGACCGCACTGCACACAAAGGCAACACGTGAACAGGAACGCCACAACGACTCCGATGATCATCAGAATCTTCCAACCCCAAGTCGACATTAGGCCCCAAAACCACCCAAGTAGCGTCCAATCCCCTACATCCACGTGTATGGATTCGGAGATCTTATGCAACTTCGAGATGGCTTGATAGACAGTCGGAGCGTTATCAGGAATGAAAATACAGCAGCTCGAATGGATCACCTTACATACCCCACCTCGATCTGCTAAGATCACGTCTAAAACCATACGGTTTTGTAACGTCATAAGCCTATCCGCCTGAAGGTCAGTGGTGATATTACCAAGGGCACTGGCAGTAATATTAGCTGTCGATTCTACCACTCGAGTCAACTGTCTCAGGTTCCTACTATTAACCATAGGTCCCCAAAACGGGAGGAAACCCTTGAAAAAGTCTCCTGCCTCTTGACCGGCAGTATCCTCTTCGCTAATTACGCCTCTCACAACTCTAGTCTTGTGATAATCTGCATCTACAGTGAACGTCGGAGGCAACAAGTTTGCGATGAAGCATGAGCCCATGAAGTCAGAGGGCAACCATGCATATGCACGATCATGACAGATAAAGTAGGTACCCTTGGCAGCCAGGAACACAGGGGACGAGACCATCGGCAGAATGTAATTTTCAGTGCAAGCACTCTCTCCAAGTCGGGCTTTCGATCTTCGGCCACGACCTATGAGACAAAAATTACCAATGTGGGGTACGACCCATATCGGAGGCGAGCTTTTAAGCTGTTTTTCACTAGTGAACACACTATATTCGCCTCTACTTAGGACCCTATAGGCTTGTACCTCTTCTTCAGGAATAAGCGAGGGATCATAGATATCGCTGTCTAAGTCCTCTATTGCTATCGACAAAGGTTTTTGATACGAGGTAGGACCAGAGTAGGGGGAACGTGGTTCTCGAATGGGGTGGAAACCCAGTGCGCTTCGAAACATCGTCTGAAATGCTCGAGCAGACCCTTGGGAACTATACGGTAACACCAGATATGGAATTCCCTTATCCGTAGTATGTGGCATCAACCCACACACCCAACAATTAGTAGTGTTAACCACTAACTGATGCTGATGAAGGAGCTGAATAAAGGAATTATTGCGGAATTCTGCACGTCTAGCCTGCTCGTGTTCAGGTAAGATGTGAAAAGAATGAGGAGAAGCAGTGGAGGTAAGTTTAGGGTCAGGGGTAGGAGTAGGTATAGCAGAAGGTAAGAAGTAAAACATCGTGTAATACACCCCACCCGCCAATAATGCAGAAACAGTCAAAAACAATACGAATATTTGGAATATAAAACATTTGGTACGACTGAGTTGCTGCAGCTTGAATATTTGTGCTTGAGCTCCTTCCAAATCCGTCAGCTTCGAAAATGCCATTCCCTATGACCGTCCGCAACGTTTCTTGACGCACTTCGTTCTGTGTAGCAATAGTCAATCCCTAGGAGTTCCCAGGAACCGACGGTCTTTAACCTAGCGTCAAGACCTACTAACCAGAAGGAAGTACGCGCGCGGCCCTACGGCCTTTATTTCACAAGTGTATATATGCGAAAACAATGTTTCTCAGCTGTGGAAGCAAAAAGTGTAAGGAACGAAGCTCAATGAATATGTACAAAATAATTACAATGATACGAATGTTCAAACCGATCGTGGAAAACGGGATAATGCAATTATCAAAGGACAGAACAGGATCTTTTATTAGTCTTTAGTGCTGGATCGCAAAAAGTATCGGGTTTTCCCAGGACGTGTCTGTTCGTCAAACAAAGGATCCGTTGAAGGGACAACGTCCTGTTGATCAGCTGAATGTTCTGGTCTCGAGTCTTTTGCTGACAAATGTTCGACAGTGTCTCTCTGCTGCACTGAGGATTCTCCGACAGGTTGTGCGTCGCTGAAAGGTACAAACGCCGGCAATCCTTCGGTTTCAGTTGATGCAATGCCTTTCCTCACCCACGAGTCTGCTGGCAACGGGATAGGGACTTTCTTGGTATGGGTGGCATGCACCCAATTCTTCCGCCCCTCAAGACGAACTGCAGTTCTCGTGGCAAGGAGGACCTGGTAGGGTCCAGTGAACCTGGGATCCAAATTGTTCTTGCGCGAGAAGTTGCGCGTCACCACCCAATCTCCGGGCTGGAGCTGGTGGCCTGGACCCTCCGTCTGCGTCGGCAATGCTTCGTGAACCTGTTGGTGAATTAACCTCAGTTTAGCAGTCAAGTCATGAAGATAATCGATCAACATTGGATACTCAAGATCACAGAAAATACCTGGCCTAGGAACCCCCCAAACATTCGCAGGACGACCGAACACTATTTCATAGGGACTAAGCCCTACTCGGGAGTGTACAGTTGCCCTTGTTGACAGTAATGCTAAGGGTAAAGCGTCAGGCCACGAGAGACCAGTCGTAGCCTGAATCTTCGCTAACTTTAGTTTACGGGTACCGTTATACCCTTCAGCCAAACCAGCTGACTGGGGATGGTTGGCACTATGGAATTTCTGATTAATTCCAAGGCCCTTGCATACACTCTTCATCACACTCCCCACAAACTCACTTCCGTTATCTGACCACACGACTCTAGGCATTCCGTACCGAGGAAAATATTCCTTCAGTAGGATTTTCGCAGTAGACAAAGCAGTATTGTCTTTGAGAGGATAGGCCTCGGTCCATCGGGAGAATGCGCAAACCACAACTAAAACGTATTTCAGGTTATTGCATCGCTCCATATGGATGAAGTCCAATTGAATCACCTCAAAGGGACATGAAGGGGGAGCAAAACTGCCAGGAGGAGTTGGGGTTCCCTTACCAGGATTGTACATCATACACACCATACAGTTCTTAACCAAGCGTTCAGCACATTTCGTAATACCATCATTCTTCCACACAGGGGACAGCAACTTACAAATACCTTTCGCGCTAATATGTGCTAACCCATGCGCCATTGTCACAACGGCCAGCACATACGCATCCGGTAACATCCATCTTTTCTGTTCCGACAAATCAATCCAACAACCATTCGCATCCAACTTTCCCGTGCTTTCCTTCCACTTCGCCTTTTCAGTCTCGGTGGCCTCATTCTGAATTTCTTTCACACTTTCAATAGTATCTTCACACATGCTCGACTCTGTAGGCCACCTAACCGAACTCGTCACATACATTCGAGTGCTAAGGTTCCGGGCAGTCTCCTTAGCAGTCTCATCCGCAAACGCATTACCTCGACCAACATCATCCGTCACCTTACGATGCGCACTACATTTGACAATCGCCACTTGCTTAGGCAACGTAAGTGCATCCAAAAGATCATTCACAAGCTGACCATGCTGAATCTTCGTACCATGCGATGTTAGAAAACCTCTCTCTCTCCACAAACGTCCAAAACTATGGGCGACGCCAAATGCATATTGGCTGTCGGTAAACACATTCACACGTTTCCCTTTCGCTAACACACACGCTCTAGTGAGAGCGATCAGCTCTGCAGCTTGGGCAGAATTCTGATTTAATCTTGCAGTCTCAACAACAGTATTCAACGTTACAACAGCATAAGCAGTAGTCACATCACCATTCGGCAACTTGAAACATGAACCATCCACATACAGTGTACCATCTGGTTCTTCCAATGGGGTGTTTTTAAGGTCCACTCGACCTTTCGTTTCCTCCTCTGTCCTCAAATAACAATCGTGTTCTGTTATTTCATCTGACTCTGAGCTAATTGGTAACAAAGTCGCCGGGTTCAGAACATTGCAACGTTTTATTTGAATGTGGCTTGCCAACAGCGTCAACTCGTACCCAGACAACCTCGCACTCGTCAAGTGCTGAGTTTTCGTACGATTCAAAAGAGTATCGACTGCATGCGGAACCATCACCGTAAGCATATTATCCATGACCAATCCTGCTGATTGTCGGATGGAGACCGCGGCTGCCGCTGTTGCTCTCAAACAACTCGGCAATGCTCTAGCTACCGGGTCCAAGGTCGAGGAAAAATATGCACATGGACGTTGCTTACCACCAAAAGGTTGCGTTAAGACACTCAACGCACAACCTTCTCTCTCGTGAACATATAATGTAAACGGCTTGCTATAGTCAGGAGTACCTAACACAGGAGCCGAACACAATGAATCACGTAATTCAGAAAAACTTTTCTGACATTCCTCCGTCCATGGTAAAGGAGTTGAAACATCCTTGCACGTAAGAGCCACTAATGGTTTCGCTAGCAATGAAAAATTAGGAATCCATTGCCTGCAGTACGACGTAATACCTAAAAAGGCACGCACATCTCTTTGGGTTGTTGGCACAGCCATTCGCGCAATTGCTGCAATTCTCTCTGGGGTCAACCGCCTTCCCTCCTTTGACAATAAGTGACCTAGATAGGTTACTTCTTGGCAACAATATTGGAGTTTAGAAGGTGACACCTTGTGATTTAACTCGCAGAGATGTTGCAGCAACGATACCGTAGCAATTTTGCAAATGTCCTGAGTATCAGCAGCCACCAATAGGTCATCGACGTATTGGATTAAGGCCGCACCAGCCGGCAACCTAAACGCATCCAGTTGACCCTTCAAGGCTTGGCTGTAAATCGATGGACTTTCACAGTAGCCCTGAGGAGCGCGTTTAAACCGGAAGCTGCGTCCACCAAGAGAGAAACCGAAAAGGTCTCTGCTCTCTTCTGCAATCGGGATGCTGAAGAACGCATTCTTCAAGTCAATCACCGAAAACCACGATGCAGAAGCTGGAATCAGAGTCAGTAGCGCTGTGATGTCAGGCACAACGGGGAACTGAGGAATCACAATTTTATTCACCTCCCGTAAATCGATAACAAAACGATAAACAGGTGGTTTCGAAGGATCAGTACGTTTTAGAATGGGTAGTACAGGGCTGTTGCACACGTTTCCCCGAGTCTCTTCAATAACATCTTTCTCGATCAAATCATAGATGATCGCTAACAATGCTCGTTCACCATCGAGGGAGATACGATATTGGGGAATACGTGGCAACCGCACATTGGATTTCAGCTGAACAACATAAGGTGAGATATCAAGTAGGCCCACATCATTGGGACCTGTTGCCCACAAAGACGCAGGAAGAGAACTCAATTCCGGTGGAAGCTTATCGAGAGACAAGTACATGGGAGAGACAACCCTCTCTCCCAGCGTAAGCTTTACACCCGCAGGAGAACAATACAAAGTCGCATACAAACGTTTAAGCAGATCCAGGCCCAAAAGATTTTCACCACAACCCGTGGTTAAAATCAACGGAGCTTCTAGCTCACGAGGCCCAATTGTAAGGGGCAAAGGGCGCGAAACTGGATTGCTAACGGGGGCGCCAGAGAATCCAACGGAAACATTTGTTAAGCCAGACAAAGGTGCGCCAGGGAGTTTCGAATGCTTAATGGAACTTTTCGCTGCACCAGTGTCCAACAGAAAAGGCTCAACGACGCCCGATGTAGCAACTGCGACGTAAGGCCCTCTCTGATCAACCGGAACTGATACCACTCCCTCTCCTTGTCTATGGCTGTCCTAGTAATGACTGTCGTCAGTTCCCTGATCGACGTAATAATCGTCTATATTGTACTGCGCAGATCGTCCTTGCGACGATCCACGTTGATCAAAACAATTATCGGAATTTGATGAGTTATCTGAGCGATCATTCTGAGCTCCACGACCTCTACCACGTGGTGCATGCTGCGAACCACCACGACCTCCTCTAGATGAGTTACCACTATTACGTTCGTTTAGAACAGGACAATTGAATTTGATATGACCTTCCTGTCTACAATAAGCACATTGATTGTACCCCAACGATGATCTTTGGGAGGAGGAGTCATTACGCGGCTGCGATCGATTTGATTGTGACTGCGATCTATTCTGTTGGGATGCATTCTGATTTGAACGCGGAGGATACGCTTGTTGCAGCAGCAGTTTAGTTTTTAGCTCTTTCGTCTTTTTATCAGCACGGTCGTTCTCCTCTTTCACTCTATTCTCATAATATTGCGCTGTAGCCAATATCTGAGCTGAGGTAGAAACGGCCCATGCACTTTCCGAATTCTTTAATTTGTTGCTCAAATCGGGCAATAAGTTCGAAACAAATTTATCCACAAACAATCGCTGTCCACCCTCGGTACCCATATCCTGTCCACTATGGTCAATGAATGCTTCCTCGAACCTCGTAAAGAAGTCGGAAACACTCTCGTCCTTCTTTTGCTTACAAGCTGACAATTTGTCCCAGTTCACTCTCATAGCTGGCATAAGAGTTTTCATTAACGTGATTATTCTTTGAGGGAGAGCAGTAATCAACTGGTCGGGTTTAGCACCACCAGTTTGCAACCCATCTGCCGCTATAATGGCCGCCCAGTTACCACCTAATTCATTTGCATGATTTTCCTGACGAATCTTAGCCCATACCGGTTGCGGTACAACATTACCAAACAGCATATCGATATCAGCAAGATTCATTATCGTAGCGTCTACGAGCTGCGATAATTCTTTGTAATACCCTGTAGGATTTTTGCGAGGGTCAGGCAAAGATTGCTTCACCTGTAACACTTCCGAGCGTTTCCATGGGAGATGTATCCATACTCTCTGGAAATGCCCCAGTGTCGGAGGAGCAGCATTAGGATTAGGTGGCATCCAAACCGGTGGAACTTCGCGCATAGGAAATTGACCAGACTCATCTGGCTGTCTTTCAACATCCTCAACAGACAAGGCTTGGGGTATCGGAGTGGGACGGAGAGATAGCAATCGCTCAACAGCACGTCGAACGTTGGTATCCACTATCAGTCCATTCGAGAACTGAAGCTGAAGATCAGACAAAGCGGTCAGCACCTCGTCAGGTGCATCAGCAGATATCTGATCGCGAAGGACCTTACACATTTCCTCGAACACAAATCTCTGGGTTGGTATATTGAATTGACAAAACGTGTCGAGTACAATACGTGGTGGATTTCTAAGGGGGTGCGTCATCCAACCCATCGCCATATTATATAGCGAAGCACGTTCCCTGTTACCAGGAAGCTGACTACGTCTCTGAGGACCATCTGAACCAGCGGACCCAAGAACAGGCCCGAGCGAATGAAAGAAACTAGCCGCAAGAGGAGAATTACGACTACGAGTAGAGGGAGAAGTATAGGACACAGGACTAACAAGTGAAGGAGTAGAGACAGAAACAACAGCAGGGGTTAACAGAGCAGGAGCAGTAGCGTGAGCAGGAGTATGTGGAAGCGGAGGAGCAGTAGGAATAGCAACAGCCAAAGGAGCAGGAACAGTCGGAAGAACGGGTGCAGGTTGAGGAACAGGCAAAGGAAGAATAGGTGCGGGAACAGGTACAGGGGGAATCACAGGGGCTGTGGTACCCTGTACGTACGGAGGTGGCGATTTCATTAGATAGGACATTAAAGGATCCTCAACTGACTCATCCTTCTTTTCCGACTCCGTAGGCAAAGCAGGATAGCACTTATCTATAGTCATACGCTGTAATCTGTCAAACACTTCCTTATCCTTAACCTCCTTATCGCGCTGAAATTGCTCTGTTTTCTTCACTATGGTAGCAACATTATCTCGCTGATTTCGTTTAGTCTGTCTGATTTCTTTCTGTCGGGCTTCTTTACGCCACAACCGAAAGGCATCAAACATGGCCGGCCTTGACTTTCTTTCGAACAATTTAACCTCTAGATTATCTAAGATCGGGGCCTCGAAGCTACCATGTGGTGGCCAGCGAAGGTCACCGTCCTTCTTCGTGTATTTGATCCAGTATTCATTAAAAGTAATCGGGCCTAGCCCATGTTTACTGTACAGTTCATAAGTCGGAGTTCCAACCGGAGGTATCGGACACGAGTCCTCCAGTCGGGAATCCACACCACAAGGTCTGAAACAACTAAACAAAGTACTACGACCAGGCATCTTGCACACTAGCCGAGTTCCACAAACTTCAAGGGTTACGGGATTTACCAAGTCCCAGCAAAGAGCTAATACCCTCGGTTTTTGGCGGCTGCAGTCGTCAAATAACGCTAGCAAAGTGTCACCGACAAAAACACTCACACAGCGTCAACAACAAAAACACTCGCTAAAGTGTCAACAACCAAGAACTCTGGGAGCGACCCACAAATACTTAACTCAAAGATCGATGGCGTCTCCAGGAAGGCCCGTCAATCGTCTCGCTATACCAAGGTCTACGCCAGGCGCCAAAACAGGTCTACAGTCAGGGCAGCAGTCCGTCGCAGCCGTCAGGAGGCGGGAATCTTCGCGGGAAAAGTCTTCGGGCCACTTGTTTCGACAACAGGATCGATGAAGCGGAGTGCACCTTCCCTCGGAGATTTCACACGAAGTTCCACACGATCGTCGGGCTTGGACCGGTACCACTGATGCAGCCCCACGATGGGCGCCAACTGAAGGACTGGGTTCTTTAAGACCCAGCGGTGCCAGGGCACAACACCTGAAACCTTCGTGGGTAACCTGCTCCGGCGTACGAATGACAGAGACACGGGACACTTCCTTCGGCGTCAAAGATTCAAGGTTTATTTACTGCAGGGAACACAGAAGTCACGACAAGTACAACACGTGCAACTTGGGGAGACTGCTTCAAATTGGTTCTGTGGATCGCTCCTTTTATACAGTTTTTACCCATAGGACAACATGGTACACAAAGGTTTACAACCCGGTTCCCACAATTATCCCCCAGAGGGGTCGCTTTGGTCACTTTGATACACATAAGGTCCGGAACATAAGTGCGGAAACATTTGGCGGTTCCCAACTGTAAAAACCCATCTTCCCAACATTAGTGCATTCCAATCGGCAGTAAAACAGATCGAAATAGGAACAAAGACAGGTGCAGAGGAAGACGGAGACAGTGGGGAGATCGGAAAGGGTGTAAAAGGGGAGGTATCGGGAAACACGAGATACAGGCATCAAAGGGACGTGCCTAATGAGATGCACGGCTGAGACAATAAACCGGCACGGCAAGATGAGCCTCGAGCGGGGCCATCTGCCTTACAGTATCATCCCCCTCGTCATAAAGACACTTACAAAGAACATGTGTCTTCCGCAAATATCTGGGGAGTCCCAGGGTCGCGAAGCGGACATCGTCCGTTCGCTGGCTACTTGAGGGCAAGAGACAAAATGGATGCCATATCCAAGATGGAACCCGTGGGTACAGACGAAAAACCCACATAACAAACGAACGGTTTAAGTTAGCACAGCGAAACTGCGCACACTTACTAAATTCGTCATTTGCGGTTCATAGATACCAGACTCGACCATATTCGTGCGAGTCGAAAACACCACTTACAATTGTCACGGAACCTCACCCCACTCACTTGTTCTATCTACTTTTCTCCACTCCTCTTAATATTTGGCTTTTCACACTGATTACCCTAGCTGTTATTTTCTTACCTTTTTACTTAACAGTTTTGCTCAGACTATGACTCTTTCCTCCTTTCACCACCACTAATCACAGTTTATCCCTTTCTTCCTTTTTCCCCCACTTATTTTTTTGGGGGGTGGAGGGGGGGGGGGGGGGTTATAGAGTGCGAGTTAGACCCAGAGGTATCAGAGTACTTTACATGAGCACCAGTTAGATTACAGACGGACACATTAATTTTCGTTAGGCACTGGGAGATTAACTGATTTTCCCAGAATTGCAGAATGTTGAGCGTCCCTGCTGAGACTCGAACCCGGTTCCCCAGCTCCAAAGTCAACCGCCCTAGCCGTTAGACCACATTTTCTCCCCACCTCAACCTCTGTCCCATTCTATCACCTCTATCCCTCCCACTTTCTCTAACCTCCATTTTATTTATACATCCCCTGTTCTCTGCTAGTTGCTTCTCTTTCAGTTTGTGTCTTCTACCTCTCTCTCCTCATCAGGTTCTCTTTCTTTTCACCAGCACACTCTTGTTTTGACTCCCTCCCATCAATGCAAAGAGAGACTTTGTGATGAAGAAATTATCCTTTTATCAGGCGATACACAGAAGCAATTGCCAGGAACAGTGAACACCCAGTACCGGATAATAATATGTCAAAATAACATTACTATCAAAACTTTCTCTTTTCTAAATCGAAAAGATTATTACTAATGTAACTGTGAATGTACACACAAGATACAGGAGAGACTGGACATTATATATCTTCTTTCATTGAAGTCATTACACCACAAACAGAAAACAAACAACTCAAATCACAAATGACCCCTGTCTGTGTGAAATGTCATGTCCGTGTTTAATATTAATGGGTTTCTGTCACACAACTTACTGTGAATATAAACTTGTATCCGAGTGCTTTTAAGTTTGTCGTGTTATTAATTAAAAATGACAATATTAATGGTGTATTTTTTTTTTTAAAACCACACGTGCCAGAATGACAAAAAATGAGAAAATAAGCAATTGACAGCAAGAATTACAATACAAACAGTCATAAAAAGAAACGGAAGTATATGGAGGAAAATAAAAAACACAAGAAGTCAAATCAGTACTTTATAAAGTCACTGTACTTAGTTGCCAAACTTGCACAGTGAGGACCACAACGCAGTCTAGCACAGGAACGTCTCAAATCCAAGTACACCAGGTTATTTAAAGTGGAAGCAGAATACTCTATGGGGCGGATTACAATGGCGGGTTGACAAAGTCCGCCCGCCATCGCAGCTGCAAAAGGGACCGCCCGCCATAGTTGCGGCAGTCCAGCCATACGAATTATGATGCGCCCGCCAGTGTGGCGGGCGCATCCTGTATATTTTACATTGCGGCGCGCCGGGCTGCAACCAGCACCCACCGCAATGTAAGAAATACATGTCGTGCTTTTACATGCACAATGTGACAGGCACTGCTCGGTGCCTGCCACATTGTACATGAAAAAGCAGGGGGGTACCATAGGTATCCCCCATGTGCACCCCTTAAGACCCTGGGGGCAGGCACGGCCCATGCCGGGCGGTTTACTGGGGCGGTGACGTCAGGCAGGGGATGGTCAGGGTGGTGGGTTGTAAAATGCGGGATATGGACCATTAGAGGTAAGTACCGATAAAAATAAATAAAACGAATTTCGTTGCCCACGCTGCATCACATTTGGCGATGCAGCATGGGCAACAAAATTAGTTTTATTTACTTTTATCGGTACTTACCTCTAATGGTCCATATCCCGCATTTTACAACCCACCACCCTGACCCTCCCCTGCCTGACGTCACCGCCCCAGTATAACGCCCGGCATGGGCCGGACCTGCCTGGGGACCCACAACGGGCCCCCAACAGCAGGAACCGTGAGCCTTTCAATGGGGGCAATGCAGCCATGGAAAGGCTGATCACAGCCTGCATCGTAATATGGATGGCGGTGTCTTGCAGACACGGCCACCATATGAAACCCGTTTTCTGCCGGTCAACGAGTCAACCGGCGGAAAAGCGGCGGACCGTCTTTCCGTCCGCCACGGACCCCCCAGTCATCATAATATGGCGGTGCGTCTTTGCAGTCAAGATGGTGGGCGGATCGCCCCAGCCCGCCATCGTAATCGGCCCCTATGTCTCTTACCAGGCTACTAGCATTCTAGGTCACCTCACCTTCACAATTGTCAGAAAATTTCAACCCACTTCATTTCATAATTGGACAACGTTGTTTGATACTTCTTTACTCAAAACCTATCATACTTCATCTGACCTTTTCTGTGTCAAATGAATAAAAACCATAGCTGTCTTCTCAGCCTTGCTACTGCTGACGCACTTTAACACATCGTAACAAACTTTACTCGTCCATTCTCTTACTGTAAGAACGAGTGGAGACTCCAGTAGGTGTGTAGGATTATTGTGAGAGTAAACAGCAACACAACTATACTCTTCAATGCCTCCTCCCCAACTGGTTCACAACTCAACCACCCCCCAACATTCCAGAACCTATTCCATCCTCCTGGCAACTGGCTAACCCAGATATCACACACCTTCCCTCTTAATATCAATAACCTCTATTAAAAAACATTCTAACTACTACAATATACAGCATATTTTGGCAGTCAACATAAAAAATACAGTTGGAGAATATATATTACAGAAGAATTCTCCCGTCTGTTATGCAATATATATATCCTAGGACCATTCAAGTTCTGCTGAGGCAAAGGGTTTGGGGAACCTGCATCATGGCAGTATTCAGTCAGAATATCGAATTTGTAATATCCAAATGGCAAAATATCGAGTCTAAAATACAGAATGGACATAATATCGACTTACAAGAATAAAGTGGTGCAAAATATCGAAATGCAAGTAAGAAATATCATTTTAATATTATCGAGGTTAGTAATATCAACAGTCATAATATAGTTGTTAAAAATATCGATTTTTTTATAGTGTTAGTATATGTGTTAAAAGTATGTATTATTGTTGTGATGTATGTTTGAATTTTTTTTAAATAATGAATTTTAATTCATTAAATTCTTGTGTAATTTAAATCTATAGCGGGTTGTGGTTTATAGGGGAATAGGGTGGGAAGTAATTTAATCACAATATATTTTCTAGAAATATTTAGAAATAATTAATTATATTTTGCGCAGTTTAATTCTGAAGCGGTTATGGGTTTATAGGGGAATAGGGTTCATTAATATATTATTAATCAATTATAAATTGATTAATAACAATTAATATTTAATTGGTGATTATGTTAATTGTGTTATTTTTTTTATTAATTAGTCATTAATTTGATATTAATGATTAATTATGAATTTGTAAATATGTTAATTGTGTACTTTTTTTAGGAGTGGGGTAGGGGTTGATAGGGGAGTAGGGTAGCAAGTACTTTAGTTTTAATGTAATTTGTATTATTTTTTATGTTATATTTATTAAAAGTTATTTTATAGTGTTAATTTTGTGATTTAATTTAGATGTGATGGTTATTAATTTTATTGTTACTTGTAATCAGTTAATTAATTAATTTTTAAATAATTATGTTAATTTATTAAAATTTTACAATATTGTAGGTGACATTTACAGGGAAAAATGGTGGGAGGTAAATTAATTTTGAAAAAATATGTATTTGTTCATTTATGTTAATTATATTGCAGGAGTGGGTATACTAAATTATTCCCATATGCTATCCAACACTTTCCCTACTATTACACTTAGGGGGCGATTCCAATCCGGTAAAATCCCCTACGAATAGCCGTACGGAGCAGTTTTCCCGTACGAATCGTACACCTCCAACGTCCCCGTACGTACGATGAAGTACGATCCAAACCCAAAGCAGATCTCCGTACAAATCGTACGAAAGACCATATGACCTAAGGATACGTACAAATCGCATTCGGAACACGCAGTACCTGACGTCCGTAAGGATCGAAGCAGCTTTTTCTGACCCAGCAAGTACGATTCGTTACGACAACACTCCGTACAACTCTTTTTCTACTGGAGTTTAAAACGTCCGTAAAAGCTGATTTCGACTCTAACGGACCCCCCCCCCCCGGGTACGCAAGTACACCCCATGATTGCAGGGGTACGGTGCGTAGGGGTACGGTGCATCGGGGTACAGTGCGTAGGTGTACCGTGCGTAGGGGTACAGAGCATAGGGGTACAGTGTGTACCCCCATGATTGCAGGGGTACGGTCCGTATGTGAATGTGTTGCTCTCCGTACGAATTGCTAATACAACGTTTACCGTACGAATCGCGTTCTCGGTCCCCGGTCCGGATCGTACTTATCGGGTCGTACAGCATGTTTACGATTCGTACGCTTCACCGTGAGGGTCCGTGTCGTACGGATTTTCCCTTGGTTTTCTTACGGTTCTTAAAGATTTGGACGTATTTTTTTTCTACGGATCGTACTATGCGATTCGGACGGATTTGTACAATTTGTACAGAATGGCTACGAATTCAAATTGTCGTACGGATTACTTTCCCAAATCGGAATCGGCCCCTTAGTGGAGTAGGAATATTAAATTATTCCCACCCGCTATCCAACACTTTTCATACTGTTGCACTCGGTAGAGTGGGAATAGGGATTTTTTACCCTCCCGCTATCCAACACTTTCCCTACTGTTGCACTCACTGGAGTGGGAAATTGTAATTTTTACCTACCCGCTATCCAACACTTTCCCTACTGTTGTACTCACTGGAGTGGAAATTGTAATTTCTACCCTCCCGCTATCCAACACTTTCCGTACTATTGCACTCACTGGAGTGGGAATAGTAATTTTTACCCACCCGCGATCCAACACTTTCCCTACTGTTCCACTCACTGGAGCGGGAATAGTAATTTTTATCTACCCGATATCCATCACTTTGCCTAGTGTACCACTCGTTGGAGTGGAAATAGATATTTTATCCCCTATGCTATGCAATGTTTCCAGTAATGTTATATTTAATGTAGTGCAAAATATTATTCTGTAAGAAATATTTATTTTAATGTTTTAACTTATTATATATAATGTATTTTTATGTTTATATTATAGGTTTATATATATATATATATATATATATATATATATATATATATTCTCTCCAAAAAAAGGTTGCCCTTGTGGATTCACCACTCGCGCTGAGGTTGCAGCACTCACTGTCACGGGTGGAAGGACATCAGCGTGTCCTCAGGCCTTCCTGCATGCCATACGCGTTTCGAGCTGGCTAATCGCTCTTGATCACTGGCGCCCTGAATAACGAGGCAGGTGAATGTTGACCATCTATATATATAGATAGATAGATAGATAGATAGATAGATAGATAGATAGATAGATAGATAAATAGATAGATAGATATAGATATATAGATATATATGTAATTATATTTTAAATAATGTTTTTAATATTTTATAATTAAAAATATTAAATATTTTTAATATTATTAAGTTAATATATATCATAAAAAATACAAATGCATGTTTATTTTTTTACATTTTATTTATTATTTATTAATTTTAAAGTGTTTTAAATTATTTTTACGTATGTTTTACATAATTATATTGATAATTTAAATTTATATTACTTTTAAGACATGTAAAAAGTCGATATTTTAGCAAGCTATATTATTTACAACGATATGTAGGATTCAATATTTTTGTACTTATCTGTTTGTAGCTAGGAAGTCGATATTGTGTAATTCTATATTTTTTAATCTATATTTTGGCAGGTCGATATTCTGCTCCTCGATATTCTGTCAGTGATCCCATCATGGCATGTTAGAACCTTGTACTCTGCACTGGTACCTTCTGTAGCTGAGTGGAATTACCATTTTGTGTCTACACAAACCTTGCATTTTGAACTTGATTTTCATCCATCTGCCTATTTAAGTTCAGACTGCACTCACACTTCCAATGTCCCAGCTTGTTAAAATAATGGCAATAATTAGATCTCTTCAAGTTCACAATATTAATCCCAGTAGTTGGGTCGATCAGCGCCTCTAGCCTGTGGAACAGCATTTCCAACCTGCATCATAGGTCCTTCCTGCAAGTATGCAACTCCTTGCATCCGAACCATGTTCCATACATACGGCTGATTCTGACTTCCTCTCTGTGCCGCCTTCATTTGGGCCAACAAAAGCTTTTCTTTCAATTGCTCTATTTCATTTCCAATTCATCACTGAAATATTGGGCATACCTCAGTATTTCATGAATAGACTTGTTCTGCCTATGAAACACTTGCTGCTGAATCATCATACTAATCTCAGGCCACTATCCTATCACAAATGTAGACCCAAAATAGCCCCTATCTTTTCCATGTGGGTTCTCCATACTGCTGTGCTGTTTGAATACTTGCAGCTATCTCTCATCATATGCATGCACTGTCTCTTTAGGTTCCTGTGTTGCCGTATCAAACTGTACCATATCAATATCTTTTGCAGACACCTTCCCTTTCAGAAATGTAATCACCTGTTGATACTTTTTCATCACCTCAGGCAATGGCTCATGTAATATCGGATTCCTGTGAGGCCCTCTTCCCAAGCACTGAATAGCCACTTTACATTCAGCCCATAGATTACCTGGCACCACAGTGTCAAAAAAAGGTATTCAAATCAAACCACAACACTTGCAAAATTTGTACAAGCAAATAGAGTAACCAATTTAAATACAGCCCTCCTTCAATGGAAAGTTCTGACAGTCTTTTTGTATGTTTCAAACCAGCGGACAATCGTGCTTCTCTGGGGCATGCATTCCTGCTAAAAGGCATTGAGGGCAAAGAAACAAAGGACTGGGTTCATAATATGCTTAGGCAAGGTACAAGATGGGTGCAGACATTTCTGTCTGAGTGCTTGGCATGCCTGACCTGTGCATCAGAGTACACTGCCTCCCTAACCCTGGTTGCACCTCCTTGGGGTTACATTTTTCAGTATCTGAGCTCGGATACAAAGAGGTAGTAGGTCATGGTAATTAAATGAACCAGCAAGTTAGTCCAGATATTAATTACCTGAGAGAGACAGGAGTTGTCAAGAAGCTTTCTTTACTTGATTTGTGGTGACTGTTTGCACTTCAGTGACATGTTAAAAAATGTAGCTGGCGGGCCTTTTTACGATTTCTCTGCCTTATTGAGGAAAATGCATGCCAGATGAGAGACCATGTCACCGGGGCCCATTCATCATTTTCTTTGGAGTGGTCGTGGTTCTGAAATACAATAAAAAGCAATGTCTCTGGTGTGCCTGGAAGTTTCTGTATGTGCTGTAAAGCCACAGATGATTTTCCTACTAGGGACATCTAGATCTCTTTCAGAGGTCTCGAGCAGAAAAAATAAACATCAGCAAGCCCACCCTAAAAAAGGAGGCCTTCTCATTTTCATTAACTGGGGTCCTTGTGTTTGGAACACCAGCTAAGGGTTTCTGACAGTAGAGACAGTTGAAAGATGTAATTGAACCACTAGTTTGGTGGAGCAGAACTGCTGATTTATGGTGATTTTTCCTCTCTGTTAAAACCTATATGGCCTCAAACCCCTATATTAACAAAAAAGAAAACTGCCAAAGTCTCAACATTATTGATAAGCCTTGGATACATCTTTTTTTTCAATTTGTGAGTCCCAATAAATCTTTTCGCATGATTTGAGATAAATGCTGGGTCCCACTGGTAGCACTGAGCAATTTGGCATATGGTCAAAAGGCTTTGCTCAACTAAGAGATTTAGATGGCCAATCAGGAGATTCACAACATTTGGAAAGAATCAGGAGTGGGTATGTTGCTGTAGTCAGTGATTCTGTAATCTTTACTTAAAGGGAGTGAGGAACTTCAATGCCTGGATCACCAATTGTGTTGCTTGCATTGTTGCCATCAAGAGAAAAATCCTGAGAAAATTCTCCAAAAAGGCCAGCTGGTACACCCAAGGACTCAGAACAGCAAAACAAGACAGCAAGCAGCTAGAGAGGAGTTGGCACATGAGCAAGGACCCCTCCGAGAGGACAGCTTTCAAAACCTCCGTCAACATCTACCACCGCTTACTAAGGATAACAAAGAAGGCAGCCCTAGTCATATGCATCATAACCAGCTGCAACAACACTACCGAACTTTTCAACATCGTTAAGGAATTCTCCAACTGAGCTGCCAGCGAAAACAACATCCCACCCTGACAGGAGCTGTGCAACAACCTTGTCAATTTCTTACAGGACAAGATCGCAACCATATAGAGAAACTTCGAAGCCCAAACCATACCTACGGACTTCCTCAACAGATATGTCACCACCGCAACCCACAAGAACCACAAACTGACCACCTGGAACCTCCTCTCTACCCAGAACTCCACCTCTGCCATGAAATCCACACAGAAGCTCCCACAGAGCAATGCCCGCACCACAATTCAAACTCGCTAACCAAAGGATCAGACAGGAACTCACCACCCGGCTGAACAAGTATATCACCACTGCAACATTTGTAGACTCCGGGAAACAAGTCAGACCACTATTCAAAAAAAAGCTCTGTCGACCCCAGCAAACTCAAAAACTAAGGTCCAATCTCTCGGCTCCCATTCCCAGTGAAGGTACTGGAAAAGATCATCAACAAGCATCTCTTGACACACGTGGAGCAGACCCAGCTATTGCCCACCTCCCAATCTGGCTTCCCCAGTAATCAAATCACAGAAAATGCCATGATCACAGTCACCAATGGTATCAAAACACTTCTCAAGTGAGGAGAAACAGCAGCTCTGATCATTCCTGACCTTTCTGCAGCCTTTGACCCCACATTTCACCACCACATTGGCTTCCAAGGGGACGCGCTCAGATGAATCACCTCCTTCCTCACCAGAAAAAAAAGAGGATCCACCTTCCACCGTTCAATTCCAAACCCAAGGAGATCACCGGCAGTGTCCCCCAGGACTCATCCCTCAGCCCTACACTTTTTAATGCACTAACTTGAATCCCTACTGTCCCAACTGGTCCTCAGTCCCCTCCTGCAACAATTCATCTCGACCAATCATAAGCACCAATCTGCTCTCAGGGAGCGATTTACTCTCTCTGGTGAATTCATACGATCCCACTCCTATGAAGCCTACCGTACCAGCAGCACCAATAATGCCCGCTCCATTGAAGCCTACCACACCCGCAGCTTCATTAATTCCCACTATCTCCCCAAATCCTCATAGGACCACTAAAGCAAACAGCAGAGGTGTCACAAACAACAACTTTAGAAGAATCCCTATCACTCAGGAACCCTCTTCATCCATCAGCACGCCCAAACTCAAATGTATTCTCCTAAACTGCATATCGGCCGCTCGTCATGCAGCGGACATAGCTGACCTCATCCTCACACATGGGCCTGATCTGATAATGCTAACAGAAACCTGGCTAAAAGAATCCTCCATACCAATCATTGACATTTTAGTTCCACCCTATTACAACATCATCAGCGTAGACAGAGCTAAAGCTGACAAGTCGGGTGGAGGCATAGCCTGCATACATCGTAGTAATATCTCAGTAAGCAGAGCCATCTCCCCTCTATTCCAGTCATGCGAATATATGTGCCTTAACATCACTAGCAAGGGTAAACCGGTCTGCTCTCTGCACATCATTTATCACCCACCAGGCGAGAACCTAACCTTCACTAAACATTGTATTGACATGGTATCATCATACATGGGTCGACAAAATACCCAAATATTCCTCGGGGACTTCAATCTCCGTTGGAATGATCCTAATGATACAGCAGTGAACAGTCTTAAGAATTTCCTTGCTGACCTAGTGTTAAGGCAGAGTTTTTGGCTCTATTTAGCAGTGATATAGATCTTAGTCTTGCTCACATCTAGTATAGGTATTCTTAGCCTGTGTTGGCCCTTTTAAGCCCTTTCCTCCAGACCTAGAAGAGGATAGCTGCTTAAATATGATGATAGATCCCTTATTCTTGACTCTAACCTGTCTATTGCCTATTGGCTTTGACATACTTGACACATTGGTATGGTTTAAGTAGGTATTCTGGCAGAGCTAAGGGGCATTTCATCCCTTTCAGGCCTACAGGCCTAGAGCTAGAGGGACTCCATCTTGATGAAGCTGAGAGGCTTTTCAGGGTAAAGGAAAAGTTTATAGTTAAGGCTGTTTTTCACTTGGAGAGAACCGGTCTGGGCCAGCCCTTATCGGTAGGCTGTATTATTCTCTGTGTGGAAGACACAACAAAAGGCCGGCCGTCTGGGTGTGTGTCCTTGATGCGAGGTGATGCAGAGACCTGGTGGGCGGCAGGCTGATGGCTGGAACTTTCCATGAAGAAACAGCATTCTATATCAGTGAAGTGCAGAGGCGGAGTCAGTCAGTCAGTGAGTCGAGTGGAGGTGGCGGAGCCAGCCAGTCGTGTTGAGGTGGAGGAGTGGTAAGCAGTGGAGTGGAGTTGGCAGAGAGAGAGGGTTCAAGCTGGAGAGAGCTAAGTTGAATAGTGAGCTGGAACTGAAGGAAGCCGTCAGAAGCAGTTACTTATCAGGAGGAGGTGTGAATAGCTGGAGTCTGAAGTAATGCCTTTTAGAAGAGACGGAGGAGAGATCGTGGACTAACCTGTGGGAGCAGCTGGAGTTATTTGGACATTGGTGCAGAGACAGAGTGAACAAGCTAGTGGAATGAAAAGCATCAGAGCGGCAGGAACCATTAGATTGAAGCTGGAAGGTGGAGACAGTTCGTGGGGGAGAGGAGTCCAGTGCAAAGTGATCAGCGCAGAGGTGTACCCAAGAGTGCAGGAGAGAGAGAGAGTCTGAGATGAGCCAAGGCACAGACGAGAGAGGAACCCAGATGACAGCTAGAACAAGACTTCACACTAATCAGGTGAATTCGTCCCTTAATCTTGTCCTTATTCCCTAAGCTATTGTATTGCTAATCTTTTCTCTTTCAGCGGTGTGTTCTATCTATAGTCTTTGTCAGTTACAGATCTGTGTAAGTGTTTATATTGTTCTAATAAAACCCCCAGTTTGTAGCAAACTGTAAAGTGCCTTATATTCTTGTTCAATCCAGGTAAATGTATCTCCTAGGTGGTTATTATTTCTCATGAATGGATGAGTAACCCCAATCAGGTAAGTGGTGATCACATAAATAGGGAGCGAGTGGACCTATGATGCCAAGAATAAGAGGTACATTATATTAATTGGCTAACTCCTAATATTGTAGTAGCAAGCCCTTAGTGAATAGGGAGAGAGACTTCCCAACATATAACTGAAGGTGTTCATAGGAATGTGGTCGTCGTTGATATGCGGCGTTAGTGAGAACGTTGGGGGGGATTACCAACGCGGATACCCACAGGATTGTGGCTTGCATAAGTGAGAGCGTCAGGAAGGATACTGGCGTGCAGATCTACCGGATTGTGGATCGTTTGGAAAGGAGAGCATTGGGTTCTGCAGGCCCATGTGTAGACGCACCGGATTGTGTGTCATATCTGCCCTAGGGTAGACCGGTCTGGGTCGGGGTGGCCGCGAGACCAACTGATGTGAATATAAGTGTGGTGTAGGGTATGGATATCCCTAGTAATCAGTGAGTATTCTTAGTATCCCTATAGATTTAGTGGTGTTTTTAATAATATGAGCTGGAATATTGCGAGTTCCCCATCCTCAGGTAGGTACCCAGGTGCCTGGATAGATGGTCCTGAGGAGGGATGTGATTACGTTCTGGCTGGGTTGGAGGGGCCCCTAGGGGCTGATCCCATCTAATCAGAAAATCCAGCCATGACATCTGGCGTCTACGAACAGTTTACGAAGCCTGTGTGATCTGGCCATGTGCTTAGAGAGTTTCCCATGTGTTGTGAGGGAGTGCCCTGAGCGCCAGTTCCATCTGGCGTAGTTTTGCAGTTTATGTAGCCTGTGTGACCTATGGGCTTGAACAGTTGCAGCGCGAGGAGATTGCATTACATCATGGCATTTGGTTTATTCAGGGTGGAAGGAATGGTTTTCATCTTGGTGTTTAAACTGTCAGGGTTGAAGGATGGCATTACATGAGGGAGCCTGTTACATCTTTGTGATGGTCCAATTGTATAAATGTGTGTAGAAAATGCTTTTAAATTGTCCATTAAATTGCTTGCTGCATCTGCTTATGCTGTGCAATGTTAAATGTGTTCATTGTTATATGATCTGTGGAGTTCTTTGCATATAGCTCCTTGTAAATATGGCTTGTGAATAGCGCCATATTAAAGTGGCTTGTGAGGTGCATGTTCTCATGTTGATCTGCTGTGTTTCTTGTGAATTGCGCCTCGGATATGTTGTTTGTGAAGAGTTTGTCTTGTAAATATGGCTTGTGAATAGTGCCATGTGGTCATGGCTTGGACAGGGCATGTTATCATTACGTTAGGCAGGAGAGAGCTGGATCTCTCTCGGGTGCTTGGGGATAACGTTTTGAAAATGTGTGTACGTGTTATCTGTAAACGTGAAGAGATGTGCTCAGGATTTTCCCATGTATCCGCGGACATTGGGGAATGATTGTGCTTGTGCTGCCAAAGGGTTAATATCTTGAATTGAGATGGCAGTCTTTATTTTTAAACATGCTGTTTTACCTTGCATGGTTATCTGAACTGACTATAAAAGTCAGTGTATTATTTTACTTTTATTGATTCCTGGGTCTGCCTATGTGCTTTGTCAGCTTCTTGACGGAAAGGTAACATCTTGTGCTTTGCAAAGGGTTCTGTTCATTTCACATTCTTTTTGAAATGCGTCTACGAATTTGTGTGGGTTTGCCTTGGAACTGATGACTTCATGTGTCTGACTCGTAGGGGTCGCTAAGTTATTAATCAACTAGTCGGATTGAGATAAGGGTTTGCACGGAGAGAGCTGTGTTCTTTTAAATATGCTTCTTAATATGCACCCACAGACGTGTGGAGAATTATTTCTGAATGCATGGTTTAAAATGTGTGAAATATTAGAAGATGGCCCAGTTGGTGTGCGCACGCTACGGGCGGTTTTCATTAATTATTTCTTTGAGGGTTTTCCATTTAGAAAGGAATGTGCTGGTTGCAATGATCACAGGTTGAGAATAATCAATCTTGCCCGACAGTGCATGGTAACATGTGCTTTTACTTAGTGAAAGGCAACCGTGTGCTTTTGAAAAAAAAATGTGTGTTCTCATTATTATTTTCCCAAATGCAAACTGAACTTTTTTTAAAATGTGACTGTATGCAGCAAAACCGGCATTGGTAAGTTAACCAACTCAGTTAGAAAATAAATGGTTGTTTATTAATGTATGAATGTGGCCCTTTTATTAGGTTGGATTAAATAGCTTGCATGTTTAATTACGCTGTAATGCAAAATTACATGATGCCCCTGGTTGAACAAAATACAATGGTGAAATGTGTCTGCATTTTATGTTGTTTTAAAATTATTTCTCTTTCAACAGCTGACAACATATATTTTTAATACCTTGCACGATAAACATGCTGCTTGATAGATATATGTGCAAAGAAAAATTAAACCCGATAGTCCATGATAATTCGTTTTTTCAAATGCAGAATGCATAATTTTGTGTGCAGAACTAAATTGCCCCTTTTTGTATGTTGATCTGCATGTTGCATAAATGCTGAATTAGTTAGACAAAAGTCTTTTTAGAAAGTGGAGCTTTTAAGTAGCAGTACATTGTAACAGAATTGTTTTTTTTTTTTAAATGCTAGCTTTCGTTAGTTAGAAAAATCAGGCCTGGGAACAAGCTTACAAGGAATTTGTTTGTCGACCTTGGCAGACCAGCTGGTTTGTGAAGACGAGTTTTTTTTTCCTCTGCAGGCTTCGACTGCAGCCTGTCCTGTTATGATTGGCTATAATCCAATTTTGTTCCGCGGACGGCATGTTTATGTAAGGGTGGGGTGAACTCGCTCTTCCTGGCTGTCAGCGCGGGCAGCTTCATTGCCTGCTGATAAGGGATTCTTGCAGACTCTTGGCCCTTGGAGTTAGTTAGATACAGTAGGCTTAGGCAGGCTTCTCTGATCAGGGAATGGGAGGCTTGCAGCCCCTGCTCCTGCTGTGAGATCATCATTTGGCAGTGATTCAAATTACTTCATACTGTAGCCTGGCTCCTGCTCTGAAGGGAGGGGCTGTCTCATAGAGGATTAGGGTATGTTAGGCCCTTCTGAATTTACTTAAAAATTAGATTTTGAATGTTTTTAATTAATTAGGATATTTTCTTTTCAATAATGAAAGGCACCCGGGGTGCTTTTTAAATAGAAAATTTTATCATGCAAGATTAATGATACTTGTTTTCTTGTTCTAGGATTGCTGGGTTGTGGTGTTGGTGCATGGGTCGCCCCCCCCCCCCACTTCCTTTATTATTTTAGTTTTTTACTTTCATGTTTTTATGTTAGTTTATTATTTTTGGAGGATGGATCCGGACCAGACCAGACCGGAAAGGTGGTGGATGGCCGCATCGGAGGAAGTGTCCGGATACCGAAGATGCCGGGTGGTGACCTACACTGATGTCCCAAAATTGACATTGGACTTACTTTTTTTGAAAACAAAAAACAATTACACTTTTTTATAATTTGTGACAGAATTCCTTGGCCTGCATTATTCCCATGTTTTTCTTTGCAATCACTATGAGCAGGCCCCACTTTTTTTTTTAAAAAAACACAAACATGTCACCTATTATAGTTTTCCTGTTTTCTTCAAAACAGTTTTTGCCAATGAAGGACTTTTTTTTGAATGGTGGTGCACACATGTGTTCCACAGTGTGAATAAACTAGGTGTTATATATATACACCAGCTATCTTGTAGAAATGGGGTTGTCTTTTACTGTTATTACATTTTCACCTTGATTGATCAAAGGGTGGTTACCCTAGACTTTAGATTGTCCTGGGAGGTGTGTCTTTTAGTATGATTATGTATTACTGTTTGCCCAGACCTTGAAAATAATTTGTCATGTCTACTTCTCAGATTTCACCAAAATGTTTCCTTAAATTGACCATAGTAGGTAGGCCTCATTTAGGCCCATTGTTGTTTTTATTACACATTTAAGCCCCTACACCAATAGATTTCATGTGTCATCATTAGCTTAAGTTGACCATAGTAGGTAGGCCTCATTTAGGCCCTTTGTTGTTTTCTCATTAGAAGTTGAAACACATCTAGTTCTTAAGTTGTCCGAAGTAGGTAGGCCCCATTTAGGCCCCTTGCTGTTTTCATTCAACACATAAGTCCCCACATCACTAGATTTCACCAGTTATCACTAGAAGTTGAGGCACATTTAGTTTGAGGATGCTTTGGTTAGTTTCTGTTGTTATCAGATCCAATCTCAGATATGTTTCAACATTCAAGTCAAGGGTGCTTTGATTTGTTTTCAGTTGGTTGTTAGGTTTGTGTTCCCTACAATTGAGTTTCAGGTGGAATTTCCTTAAGTTGTCATTCTTTTTAGAGAATGTTTTAGTTTTTGATTTGTTGATAGATTGTGTTGATGTTTGTTTATATGGATGTTGTTGTTTATTGATGTTCGCAAGATAAGGATCTAAGGGTGGAATGTTATGGCAGAGTTTTTGGCTCTATTTAGCAGTGATATAGATCTTAGTCTTGCTCACATCTAGTATAGGTATTCTTAGCCTGTGTTGGCCCTTTTAAGCCCTTTCTTCCAGACCTAGAAGAGGATAGCTGCTTAAATATGATGATAGATCCCTTATTCTGGACTCTAACCTGTCTATTGCCTATTGGCTTTGACATACTTGACACATTGGTACGGTTTATGTAGGTATTCTGGCAGAGCTAAGGGGCATTTCATCCCTTTCAGGCCTACAGGCCTAGAGCTAGAGGGACTCCATCTTGATGAAGCTGAGAGGCTTTTCAGGGTAAAGGAAAAGTTTATAGTTAAGGCTGTTTTTCACTTGGAGAGAACCGGTCTGGGCCAGCCCTTATCGGTAGGCTGTATTATTCTCTGTGTGGAAGACACAACAAAAGGCCAGCCGGCTGGGTGTGTGTCCTTGATGCGAGGTGATGCAGAGACCTGGTGGGCGGCAGGCTGATGGCTGGAACTTTCCATGAGGAAACAGCATTCTATATCAGTGAAGTGCAGAGGCGGAGTCAGTCAGTCAGTGAGTCGAGTGGAGGTGGCGGAGCCAGTCAGTCGTGTTGAGGTGGAGGAGTGGTAAGCAGTGGAGTGGAGTTGGCAGAGAGAGAGGGTTCAAGCTGGAGAGAGCTGAGTTGAATAGTGAGCTGGAACTGAAGGAAGCAGTCAGAAGCAGTTACTTATCAGGAGGAGGTGTGAATAGCTGGAGTCTGAAGTAATGCCTTTTAGAAGAGACGTAGGAGAGATCGTGGACTAACCTGTGGGAGCAGCTGGAGTTATTTGGACATTGGTGCAGAGACAGAGTGAACAAGCTAGTGGAATGAAAAGCATCAGAGCGGCAGGAACCATTAGATTGAAGCTGGAAGGTGGAGACAGTTCGTGGGGGAGAGGAGTCCAGTGCAAAGTGATCAGCGCAGAGGTGTACCCAAGAGTGCAGGAGAGAGAGAGAGTCTGAGATGAGCCAAGGCACAGACGAGAGAGGAACCCAGATGACAGCTAGAACAAGACTTCACACTAATCAGGTGAATTCGTCCCTTAATCTTGTCCTTATTCCCTAAGCTATTGTATTGCTAATCTTTTCTCTTTCAGCGGTGTGTTCTATCTATAGTCTTTGTCAGTTACAGATCTGTGTAAGTGTTTATATTGTTCTAATAAAACCCCCAGTTTGTAGCAAACTGTAAAGTGCCTTATATTCTTGTTCAATCCAGGTAAATGTATCTCCTAGGTGGTTATTATTTCTCATGAATGGATGAGTAACCCCAATCAGGTAAGTGGTGATCACATAAATAGGGAGCGAGTGGACCTATGATGCCAAGAATAAGAGGTACATTATATTAATTGGCTAACTCCTAATATTGTAGTAGCAAGCCCTTAGTGAATAGGGAGAGAGACTTCCCAACATATAACTGAAGGTGTTCATAGGAATGTGGTCGTCGTTGATATGCGGCGTTAGTGAGAACGTTGGAGGGGATTACCAAAGCGGATACCCACAGGATTGTGGCTTGCATAAGTGAGAGCGTCAGGAAGGATACTGGCGTGTAAATCTACCGGATTGTGGATCGTTTGGAAAGGAGAGCATTGGGTTCTGCAGGCCCATGTGTAGACGCACCGGATTGTGTGTCATATCTGCCCTAGGGTAGACCGGTCTGGGTCGGGGTGGCCGCGAGACCAACTGATGTGAATATAAGTGTGGTGTAGGGTATGGATATCCCTAGTAATCAGTGAGTATTCTTAGTATCCCTATAGATTTAGTGGTGTTTTTAATAATATGAGCTTGTATATTGCGAGTTCCCCATCCTCAGGTAGGTACCCAGGTGCCTGGATAGATGGTCCTGAGGAGGGATGTGATTACGTTCTGGCTGGGTTGGAGGGGCCCCTAGGGGCTGATCCCATCTAATCAGAAAATCCAGCCATGACACCTAGAATTAACGCAATTCTGCAACATCCCAACACACGACAAAGGATCAATCCTGGACTTATTAATTTCTAATACAGGTTCCATTCAACTAGAATCAATCCTACCCTGCGACTGGTCAGCCCAATCCACAAAACCAAAAGTGTGGAAAAGGACCTGAAAAAACTTAATCCCAACACCTTGCCATCCTCCTGTTCCAACTTGCTGCTACCTCCCACAGGATCTACGACAGTGCACGAGCTCACCAACCACTACTTCACGACCATGACATCAATAATAGACGAGGTAGCACCTCTGCCACTAAAAAGAGTCTCTCTGAAAGATTCTAAACCTTGGTATAACTGTATACTCAACGAGGACAGGCACTCTCTTAGAACTGCAGAACGGGTCTGCAGATCAGCACCATCTACCAATCACCTCAAAATTCTCAGGACAAAGAGAAATGCATATTTCCGCAAGATCAAGCGCACTAAAGCTGATTTTTTCAGCCTTCAACTTGACCAGGCAAGAAACCGTCCCAAAAAACTCTTTGAGCTGATCAAAACCTAATCTAAGGAGGCACCTCATCGTCCACAAGATATTGAATGCTCGCAGCCATCAAGAAAGACCTCCTAAAGGATCTAACCTTATACGCAAGACCAAATACACTAACCTCTCCTGCTTCCAGATCCACGCCATACCAACCCCCATCAAAGTCCAACCCTAAAAATAATGCAAACTGGTCAACATTTTCCTCCTACTCCGAAGATGCACTAGGCAAAATTCTCAGTGCACTGAACCCAGCCAACCACTGCTCTGACCCGATTCCGGCAAACGTGGTCAAAGACCTTACTCCACTACTTCTACCTCTCTGGTCCAAGATCATAAACAGTTCTCTTCAACAAGGATGCATCCCAGATACCCTCAAAGTAAGCCAGGTTTCACCCATTCTAAAAATGCCCACAGCAGACCCCACAAACCTAAACAACTATCGCCCAATTTCCAATATCCCCACCCTAGCCAAGCTGCTGGAAAAATGTGTGCATTTACATCTAACGAAACATTTTGATCATTTTGACCTGCTCAACAAACTTCAATCAGGTTTCCGAGCTGGTCATAGCACAGAATCAGCCATGACACACATCATTGACGATAGGCTGCAAATACTTGACCAAAATAAATCCTGTTTACTCATCCTACTTCACCTGTCCTCAGCCTTTGATACGGTCAAGCACGAGAACCTGTTAGACCTCTTGAAACACAGAATGGGCATATCCGGGGCAGTGCTGAACTGGTTCACTGCATTTCTCCATAATCGGTCACAACAATTCAAAGTCAATAACTCCCTGTCCAAGCCAGTCCCAGTAACCTTGGGGGTACTGCAAGGATCAGCACTATCTCCAACACTGTTTAATCTCTTCCTAGAACCTCTAACAGAAATTTCTACAAACTTCTAACGTGCAATATCACATGTACGCAGATGATACACAGCTATACCTCAAGATACACACCCTAGAGGACATCAAACTTCTTAACACAGCTCTTAAGAACACCCAAACTTGGCTGGCAGAAAATCATCTTAAACTGAACGCCCTGAAGGCCGAATTTCTACTAATAGCCCCGCCGGATCAAAACCCGAAAGTGCAAGATTGAATCAAACATATCACGGCATTCAACAAACTTACCATTGTGGACTCAGCGAAGTCACTTGGAATAACTTTAGACAGTATCCTCAACATGCAAAAACATATCAGCAATGCTACAAAGGGAGCTAACCTCCAGATAAACACATTGAGGAATCTAAAACCCTTTTTGCCACACAATGACTTTAAGCAGGCAGTACAAGCCCTGGTTATACCCAGAGTGGATAACGGTAGTGTCTCCCTTTGTGGACTACCCAAAACTTCAACTGCACCTCTTAGAGCTTCAATTAACGCTGCAGCAAGACTCATAACTGGATTTAAACGTAGCTCCCACATCTCCCCGGACCTTCAATCCCTGAACTGGCTACCCCTAGATGCGAGAATCCAGCTGAAAATTGCGTGCATGACGCACAGAGCCTTACATCAAAAGACACCCTGTTACCTGGCACAGAAACTAACGCTCTCTGGCGGGTCCAGATCCTCAAGAAATGCGGAAAAACTACTGCTGAAACCACAAAAATTCCATAAGAATAAAACCTATAACAGATCCTTCTCTGGGATGGCACCCAGAATTTGGAATGCCTTACCCCCAGAAATCAGGCTTACCCCGTCCATTTATGCTTTTAAAAAGGAAGTTAAATCCATCTTCATGGCCAAATACACATGAGTATGGTCTCCAGAATCATCGTGTTGAAAGACATTCACGCTCCCAACCACAAGACACTCACTGATGTTAAACTTAACTATACTGTTCTTTTACTATATTCTTGTACTTTTGCTTGGGATCCGCTCATATCAACCATGATGTTTTTTTAGTATTTCCTTTGCACATTTGTTTGTATCTACTCCTATGGCCTGTAAGTAACATTTACTGTTTGTATAGTGCTCTGACATCCACTAGGATCTTCTTGTTTTTTAGTATATTCTTTGCACATTTGTTTGAATCTACTCTTCTGTCCTGTATAAGCAACATTTACTGTTTGTATAGCGCTCTGAAATCCGCTAGGATCTTGTTTGCGCTTTATAAAACTTTCAAAATAAAAATAAATAAAAATATATGATCCCACTGGCCAACATCATCAGATTCCACAGTCTCAACATAATTTCCAATGCAGATGATACCCAACTCACCCTCTCACTCATCGATGACACCACCACCACCAGAACCAACTTCGACAGATGCATGACAAGTGATGCTGACTGGATGCAAAACAACTGCTTGCAGCTGTACACAGACTAGACAGAATTACTGATCTTCGGCAACAGCAGCAACGCAAGGTCCGTCTCCTGGTGGCCATAAGACCTAAGACCCACACCCATTAACTCCAACCAGGGCAAAAACCTTGAAATCATCATTGACAACAAGCTCACCATGGAATCACAGATCAATGCCATCTCCTCCGCCTGCTTCATCACTCTGCGCATGCTATGTAAAATCTTCGAGTGACTATCCCTATTCACAAGATGCACCATGACAGAGGACACAGGGCCTTTTTTTTCAAGTATGTGCCATGGCCATACTCGGAATACCACTGCACCCTGTTCCACCCATTGCCCCTGTCAGCACTGCCAATGAAAAAACCAACACAACTATTAACCATTGCACTCCTACAAGTGTGACAGTTCAAACTATCCCAAGACACCCAAAGCTATAATAATAGTGTGTGTGACAGATGTTACTCATTTTGAATGTATATTGACTTATTAAATATTAGTGCTGTGCAGACAGCACCACCATGTGGTGGACTGTCACTAAAGCCATGCAGGCAACTAGGTGCCGGTGCCAAGCACCAGACACCACAGGCTCACATTAAGCACCGACAGTCCCTCATCATCATCTGACTGGACTACGACAATGTCCTCTATGTAGAAATCACCGGACACATCCTACACGGACTACAGACCATACAAAACGCTTCAGCCAGGCTCATCCTCAGCCTACCCCGCAAAAACCCACATAACACCCCACATCAGGCATCTACCCGAACAGAAGAGATGCTACTTCAAAATGCTGACCCACACACACAAGGTTTCACACAACCAAGGACCCGTCTACATTAACCACCGCCTGAACTTCCACCAACCGTTGAGCAGACAACGATCTGCCTCCCTCTCACTAGCCCATACTCCCTGCATCTACCGATGTAGATGTGGAGGACAATTCTTTTCCACAGCAAACACCTGGAGCAGTCTCCCCACGCACCTACAGACCCTCACCTCACTTCAGGAATTTCAAATGGCCCTGAAGGCCTGGATGTTCGAATAATACTCCAAGACTTGCATGCACCTGGTTACCCTATCACGGGTATAAGCCATGATTTATGCATCCTGATTGATTAATTGATTGATTTAATTGTTTCTCTCACATCCAATTTTCTTGGTGGTTTGTTTTAGGCTGCATAAAAGAGGGCAGGCTCACACGGCCATTGCAATTTGTTAATGCAGAATTTTAGTCATATTTTGCTGGTGAAGGTACCTTATAAATACTCAAACAACAGTGATATTTACACTGTTTTCTAGTGTGTGTTTATTTTATATTATTAAGTCAATTGTATCAGTTATTAGAATACCATAGGTTCATACATTTTTAATCTATGACTTTTTGTGAGATTTAGCAGCTTTTAGGTTGTTTTACACAAGAGGTTTACATTTTTGATTGAAAGGTATGTTCAGTGGGGTTTATTAGTGCAAGCATTTTCTCATTGAATTCTTGATTTTACAATTCTTTATCTGATTTGCTTTAATTTCTTTTTTCAAATTATGTTAGATAAGAAAATGACAAAGGCATTAGGGAAGGAGTTATATTTAGACACAGCAGTACACTCTGGTGAAAACTAAACATTTCCTACTGGTCTTTCTTAAAATAATTTGTAGCACTTAACTTGCAGATGATTCATATATCAATCAATCAATCAGGGGCTTTTATAGCATGGCTACTCACTCGTGAGGGTCTCAGGGGGCTGGTGGAGGTGGCTGCTGGGCGGGCTTGGTGGAGGATCTTTCGAAGAGCCAAGTCTTGAGGTCCTTCCTGAATTGGGTCAGTGACACTGATTGCCTGAGGTGCAGGTGCAGAGTGATCCAGGTCTTAACAGCGAGGTAGGAGAACAATCTTCCTCCGGTTCTGGTCTTGTAGATCCTGGGGATGGAAGCGATGGCGAGTTGGGAGGATGAGAGTTGTGTGATGGATACGTGGAATGTGAGGCAGTGCTTCAGGTACGCTGGTCCTTCGTCATGTAGGGATGTGTAGGTGTGAGTGAGGAGCTTCAAGGTGACTCGCTTGTTGACTGGGAGGCAGTGGAGTTGTTGGAGGTGTTGCGTGATGTGGCTGTGGCGGGGAATGTCGAGGACCAGTCTGGTGGTGGCATTTTGGACGTTCTGTAGTTTCTTGATCTGCTTCTGGGTGATGCTGGCATAGAGTGCGTTGCTGTAGTTGAGTCTGCTGGTGATGAGTGCATGGATGACCGTCCTTCTGGATTCTGTGGGGATCTATCTAAAAGTCTTTCGAAGCAGGCCGAGCATATGGAAGCAGGCTGAGGAGAATGTTCATTGTGAGTGAGTCCAGTATAATGTCAAGGTTGCGTGCGTTGTCCGTTGGGGTGGGTGGAGCACTCAGAGCAGCTGGCCACCAGGATGCGTTCCAGGCTGACGTGGTGGGTCCCAGGACGAGGACTTCGGTCTTGTCCAGGTTGAGCTTGAGGCAGCTGTCTTTAATCCATGTAGTGACGGCCTGTGGAAGTTGGTTCTGGTGGTTGAGGGTTCGTTGGTGAGGGAGAGGTTCAGCTTGGTGTCATCGGTGTAGGAGACGTTGTTGAGTCTGTGGCCTTTGAGGGTGGCTTTGAGGGGGCTGGAGGAAGGTGGATACCTGACTATGGTTACCCAGATTTATTGCCTAGTGTTTAGCTGGTTTTCGACTTAGTTGGCCTGGGATCCTGCTAATCAGGGCCCAGGCTATCTGCTCTCTCTTTAAAATGGACTCCATGTACCCTAGGTACATCTCCAATTGGATACTGGGTCACCTTATGAGCCCCTGTACAGTGTCCTATAGGTACCCAGGGCATAGGTGCATCCAAGGCCTACCAGGGTCTGCAGCATGTACTATGCCACCCCTGGCTGGCCACCCAAATTGACACAACTGGCTGATCACTCAGCTGGGGCAAGGTGGTGTAATCACCCTTTGCTTTAGATATAGTATACCTATATCTAACCTTATATCTAGACACATATAAGTCACTCCTATGGCAGGCCTTAACAATCCTGGAGTCAGAGTGCTTGGTTTTATGTGAGATGGTGCTCTAGCATGACCTGAGCCTGTCTGCAGCTTTTGGAACCATGTCCTTATAGCTGTTCTAGGATATTGCCATACCATATACTCTTAAGTGCATTATGAACCTCGCGGTTAAATGCTAACTCTGGTTTGGCTTTATCAAAACATGTCGAGTAAGGTGTCATACGATAGGGAATATTACCCCCTCACCAGTTCTGGCGATAGGGGTAGCATTCCACCCTTCTAGAGGGAGAAGACATGTTGTTCCTACTATTCCCGGTTAAAGTTAACCAGAGCCTCAGCATCACAAAATGGATGCTGCTGCCACAGACACAAGTCTGAACTCCTGCTGCTGGGAGTACTTCCAGCGAGGGAGGCTTGGACAATAGGTTTCCTGCCTTGGGAGGAGCTAGCACCACCCCAGACAGGCTTTTGTGTATTGGGGCAGGGAGGGCTGAAAGAAATGAGACACTGCCTGGGGCACACAAGGTGTCCCATGCATGGTCCAGTTCAAACCGGTGCTGGGGCACTCCATCCCCAGCTCTGGCGTGAAACTGGACAAAGGGAAAGTGGTGTAACCACCCCCTTCCCTGGTCCCACCCATAGGAAGGACCTAGCAGGTAATCCAGCCCCTAGATTGGTATATAGGAAGGAGCTGAGTCCCAAGACTTGAGATTAATCCTGACTGAAACTCTGAAACAAAACTCTGGACCTTTGACGATCTACTTTGCAAGAAGACGAATGAAGAATCTCCCTTGTGGTCAAGGAGTGACCACCCTGCACAAGCAGGCCCCATCCAGCGATCAACAGCTTGCTTTGTCGACGCCTCCCGCCGGAGCACGAGCACAGAGCCTGACAAGAACCAGACTTCCAGACATCCAACAGCCCGATCCACAGTCCCAGCAAAACTGAGACCCGTGGAGGCGACGAGAGACGTGGGACCGGCTATTTGAAAAGTCTGCGACTTGCTAAATTGTGCAGCACCCGAGGAACCCTTGAAGCTGTGCATTGGGGATTTAGAAGCCCAAGCCCCGAGCATCATCTGCACCGAAGATCAGCCCTGCACACTCCACGAGTTCTGCGTGGGGCCCTTCTGCATTTTCCTGCTTGATGCGTCTGCCTGGTCACTTGCCCGCAGGCTAATGGCCATCTTGGCAAGGATCCTTTGAATTTACACCACTGGTCTGGTTGTTCCAGACTGGCCCTTGCTTCCCTCAAAAGAAGCAGCCACTCAGACCTTGCTGGTCTGAGTAAGAAGCCAACTTCGTTTCCTGCGTGGGTTGCCTTTGCCAAGGCTTGTTGACTCCAATCCTGAAGCCGATACCGCCGACAGCGAGAGCCTTTGTGGGACAGTCTGTGCCTGACTCCTGGTTGTCGTCGACACCTCCTAGTCCATGTGGCTGCAGAGACAAGCTTCCCAACAACACCTGATTGGTTCACGACATCACCTGGTTCCTTCCTGGTTCCTTCCTGGTCACTGGCTAGTGACCCCTCTGCTTTCAGGTCCTCTTCATCTTCGTTCTACCCTTGGATCCATCCGTACACTTCTCTCCTGGCCGCCTGCAGCATCTTTCTTCCAGGCTCCATAGGATTCGCCGACGAAACCCGACACACTTTGACACCTATGCACCCGCTTCCTGTGGGTGAGGTAACACGAGTACTTCGGTGCTCCTGTGGGTATCAACTATCCAACTGTCTAGGTTTCAAGTAACTTTCACCGAGTCAGTCAGAAGTGCCCTAAAAGAACTCGTTTGTAACTTGTACGTTCCCATTCATTCTCTATTATAACATGCGTGTGTGATTAGACACTGCACACGCCGCCCGTGGGTCTCCTGTTTCCTAACTCTTGGTAGCTCAGCGTAGCTCCAGCGATTCCCAAGTCCTAGGCCTATTCACTTTCCATGTAGTGGTCCTTATACCACTATTTTAGTGTATGGTTTAGCGTGCCCCTAGGGCCCTACTGCAATGTGTGCAACGTATTGTATTTTAATTGAATACCTTGTATTGTGCTTGTGCCTCTGACCTCATAAAGAGTTCAGAGGGTTTGTCTAGTAATAAATAACATATATATTTTATATATATCCTGTGTGGTGTCCTTTCATTTGGTATTAAAGGGGTTACATATGGTAAAACAACTGGCTTCACATGCCCTCTTGAGTTTAGCCTAGGACTGCTTTGTCCATGCTACCACTAGGATAGCTGGTCTATAAGGTTGACTTTACAACCATCACCATAAGGGTTGTTTGGACTGGTGCAAGGTGCTCACTAGAATAGTGAACATCATATACCAGGCAAACTTCTCACAGGGGCCATGTAAATGTTGAAGAGTGTGGGGCTCCGGGAGGAACCCTGGGGGACTCCACAGCTGATCTCCATGGGTTCTGAACGAAGCGTTGGTAGTCCGACTCACTGGGTCCGGCCACTGAGAAAGGAGTGGATCCAGTCCAGGGTCTTGTGTTGGATTCCAGAGTCGTGAAGTCTGGTGATTAGGGTGCAATGGGATACTGTCAAAGGTGGCCGAGAAGTCAAGTAGGATGTGGCCTGCGGTTTCACCCCGATCGAGGAGGGAGCAGATGTTGGCTGTGTTGGTGAAGAGTGCAGTCGCTGTGGTTGCTTCGGAAGCTGTATTGGGAGGGGTCCAAGATGTGGTTCACTTCGATGACCTCAGAGAGCTAGGCGTTGATGGCCATCTCCATAACCTTGGCTAGGAAGTGGAGGAGGAAGATCGGTCTAAAGTTCTTGAGGTCTGTCGAGTCTGAGGATGGCTTCTTCAGCACGGGGTTGTTCTTGATGTGTTTCTAGTCATCGGGGAAGGTGGCAGTTTTGATGGAGCAGTTGATGGTGCAGCGGAGCTGGGGGGCGATGGCGGCGGCTGCTCTGTGGAAGATGTGATGTGGGCATGGGTCCATCGGGGCTCCTGAGTGGATGCTCTTCATCGTCTTGAGCGTGTCCTCTGTAGTGAGCAGTGTTCAGCAGTGCACTGTCTGTTGAGGGGCGGCTTGATTGTGTGCGATGGTGGTAGGCGTGTCTATGGTGTCAAAGCTGTTGTTGATCTTCCTGATCTTGTGGTGATAGAAGGTGCTGTGTTTGTTGCAGAGGTCTTGGGAGGGGGGAACGTCTGTGGTCTCGCTGCTGGGCCTGGCGAGCTCCTTGAAACTGGAGTTCTTTGCTGTTGTGTGCATTGGCAGGCCAGAGGAAATTCCTATTGCAGAAGAGTAAGTAGAGGCACTGTTGATGAAGTTGACATGCCAGTGCCTCCACAGTGATAGTCATTGCAGTCAGTATGTGGTTATGGAACTGGACATGCTTCTTTGCTTATAAACCTTTTGATTCCAGAAGGAGGAATTCTGAGTAGTCATCAATCAATCAATCAGTAGATTTGTAGAGTGCTACTTGTCACCCATGATGGTATCCTGGTGCTAAATACAGGTTTGTTCCATCATGAAAAATAGATCTCTGTAGAAGAAGAATTAATTAAATACAAAGCATGGAGGATGCTGTCTGGAATAAGGTGACGTATATTCAGCAGATCAGAAGATATTGTGTTTCCACTGTACACATTGTTGGTAATGCACGAACAGGGGCTGTGTTATAGAAAGTTCCCCAGGGGTGCAATAGGCATGTGTGCCCACTTTGTGTGCATCAATGGCACTTTGGTATTGCTAAAGGGGCTGCAGACGCTTGTGCAGGATCTTTTGTAATACAGATTGCGCTGGCACATATGTAGCACCAGTGCTATCTCAAGAGAAAGGTCGTTCATTTTCATTGAGGCATGGCAACATGCAAATTAGGGAATCTCTTAACCTCTGCACCCGTGTCGTATTATAGACACAGGTGCAAAGGCAAAGAAGCTGTCAGGAGGCAGTGGCATCTCTCTCACCTTTTAAAAGTGCAGGCGGGTTGCTGCCTGCACAGTGAAACACTGAGTGGCTGCTTTAAATCCACTCTGAGTTTCATGTGCATGTGCTGCCCCCAGGGCTGAACAAGCTCACGGCTGCCCTGAGGGAAGCACATTCAAAGTAACAGTACAAATTTTCCCTGTTGGTACATGGCGCACCTGTCTGAAGGTGTGCCATGGAGCAAACAGGAAAAGTGTGCCCTATATGTAATAGAGCCCCAGGTGTATTGGCGAGCTCCTGGGATCACATATCCATCATTATGAAGACACATTGGTTTCCACCACCCATCTTATTATGAGAGGCTCAAGACCTAAACATGTATGCATGGGAAAAAAAAATACAAGAGGATGTATCTACTAGCAAAATAAACTCTTCGAACTGTCGGTCTTGGTGTGAGAGTCGAGGAGGGGAGCAGAGTGTGGAGAAGCATTTGAGAGCATTTACTAGTGAGGTTTTGAATGCATGGAGTACTATCCTTAGCAAAAGCAGAGGAGACTAAAAAAGTTAAAAAAAACATTAAAAGGTCTAAGTACATTGAGAGTAATGTTTTGAATGCTTGAGACCCTAATGCAGAGCATGGATAAAACGGGAGGAATAGGAGGTCATGAGCGTTTTCTGATAACAGATTGTAAGTTTCTTTATTTCCACTCATGAGGTGTTCTAGTACTGATCTGTTCTCTTTCACACGCCTTATCTTCCAAATTTGTTTATGCAGAGCTACATGAAATAGATACAATACCACATATAAAGTAATGAATTTATAAACAGATTGGCTTTATAAAACTAAAATAATTTATCTTCAAATATTTGTATCCAGCTGGATAACAGTTTTTGAGGGCCAAACCAAGGGGTCTGGAAGGCCAGTAGGGCTGGATCAAGTTGGTGAAGTATGGTGTTGTGTGACTGTAAGGACCCTAATGCAAGACAGAGGGTTATGGGTTCAATCATTTGTTTGATCAGGAGTCAATGAAGAGAAAGAAGTTCAGAAAGTATGTGATCTTTATACATATCAGCCAAGGGTGAAGCAGGCTGCATATTTTTGGGTTTGGCCATAGCCCTAGAGGGAAGATAGCTAAAGATTCTGTTCTGGAGATTATAATAGCAATATCCAGAGCAGGACTGCTTGAAAATATGTAAAGGGATTTGAGGCATTGCTCGCCTGTGGAATGAAACATGTAGATGTCAAGAACAACATCCAGACTTTGGGCATTTTGAGAGGGCACTAGTGGTGGGCCTATGGATGGATGCAGTTAACAGTAAATTGGATTGTCTAATTTTCCCTAAGAGTGTGCCATTTTCGAGGCATTGGATGGAATCAATTCGTGTGCATCTAGCCTGGACTTTGCTATGATTTCCCAGATCATTAGAGACTCTGATGTTTAATCACAATCACGGTGACCCATTGCTGACCTCAACTGTGCCTGACTCTGGCAAGCTATTGCCCAGACCACTGTGACTTGTTTTCAGTTTTGAAGTATGTTACTTCTTTTGCATATGTAAAAAGGAATGGCACCTCATTTATGAATGGGAGTCTTGCTCAAGTAAGCTTAAATCATTTTAGCATGTTAGCTCTCTCATGCCGTATTGACAGAACATTGAGATGTTAAAATAAAATGCAACCGAGTAGGACAGCTTTTTAATAATATCAAAACATGTTATTTGTTTTATAAAACGGCCTAAAGGCAGAAATGATGACTGTGCAAAATCAGAATTTCCTTAGGAAGTTGGAAAGAAAAGAAAATGATTTTCACTGTGAAATGCTGACTAGATTGTGTATTTACTTCACCTGATGTAGCCTGGGTGCAAAATCTATCAAGTAAACAGGATTTATGGGGAAATTTTCCTCTGAAAATGGATTTCTGAAAGCCTTTTTCTGCTAAATTTAGGTTTGCTGTTGTGTAAAGACCAGACTTTAGCAGCTTTTAAACGTTTTATTTCAAAGAATGTAAATAGTTGTGATCTTTGAGAGGTTTTAATAGAAGACGTTCACAAATGTGCTCACCATTATCAGAAATGTGGTGTTTTCCAGATGTAAAATGTAATTCTTTAAACATGCTCTACAGCTATTTCTTCATGAGGTGAATAGTAAACAAGGTTATTTATCCTTGATGTAACTAACTGGAAATGCTTGCTTTTACTCTCTCTGTTCGAAATGAAAGATAATTTCTTGAACAGATAGGATGGGGGCTTTTAACAGAAGGGTTGCTGCTAAGAATCAAACACAGGAGTCAAGAGAATGGAAATGGGGCAGGGCGTGCATTGAAGGCTCTTAGCCTAGATATCTTCTTTGTGGAACTAAGTTACAATTGTCTTCTTGTGGTCCTAGAGTCTACATTATAGTCTGAGTCCAGAGAACTTGCAGAACTTGCTCTGAGCATTTTTCACAGTAGATTGGTTATATATGTTGCAGAGGCCAAAGTAGGGATCGTGGAAAGGAAGCAGAGGGCTAAATACAAAGAGTGGAATGGACTCTGTGGAATGGACTATAAAATTGCCTAACATTATTGGACTCATCTGATTGACGCTGTGCCCTGATTGCATTGCAATCCTATAGGAAAGATTGTGTATGGTATCAGATCTAAGGCAAGCAAATAGCAAAAAAAGAGCAACATGACGCGTTTAGGTTGAACTGGACTTGCATGGCCTACAGGTGAACAAGAGATCCACAGAAGAACATACATTTGTATGGAAATTAAAGGAAGATGTGGAGACAGAATCGCACACGTATGTCCTTCAATTAGAGAACTGAATTGTTTGAAATATAATGGTCTAGTTGTAACTGTATGAAGGAAAGGTACTATTAGGGAAAATCCAAATAGATTTTTAGAGTCCTCTCTATTCTTCCTACTGCTTATGCCCACTGCTAGGACTGTTGTGTATAGTGATGGCCAACATTTGCTGAAAGATTTGTTAGGAGATCCTATAACATGTTATCTGTGTCCAAATAAAATAGTCTGAGATTTAGAATTAAGGATAAAATAAGGCAAACTAAAGATGCCAAAACACATTGGTTCCTTTCGAACAGAAGAAGCCCAGCATAGTGTTGTGCTCGATATGAAGGTGTGCAGCATGGAGGGTTGATGTTGATATGGTTGAGGAAGCAGTGAGAGAAAGTTAGATAGAGTGAGAAAGAGAATGTATAGGAAATCCAGGATCATATCTGAGTAGAGCACATCTGCAAACATTGTGGACGTCATGGTGGGTGACTGGGTGAAAATAAAGTTGCCCTAGAAGTGACCACCTGTTGTTGGTGAGTATGTATGAATTAGTGTCAGTGGAAAGTAGAAACTGTCCTTGAATCGCTCCTGTATCAGGAAAGGCTCACTTCTGTTCGACCTAGAAGGATGCTAATTTTAGGGGTTCTAAATAGATAGGTAATTTCCCTCTCTTACCTATGTCTTGTCCTATCCCTATCACCTGTCTTGCCCTGAGTATTGTGGGTGTTACTGTTCACAGGGAGGTATATCATGCGCTCAGTCTGAGGTGGTGTGCCTATGTTTCAGTCACAGCTCGAGGTGAAGCCTGCTGGAAAGCGTGACATCATCACGGTAGAATACTGCTAATGGCGCGGAAACAGGTCGTTTATGAAGACACTGATATGCAGCTTCGGTGTCCCTGTGCGTGGCCCAACCTGAGCCTTGCATAGAGATATGTGTGTATAATGCAGCTGTGCGCAGAGTGTCTCGAGAAGCTTGCGGCGCCTGCGGATTCGGGTGCCTCAGCCAGGCGGGCCCCTCCTTACACAGTCTGCCAAGACAGTGGCAGGGAGGGGCGGATTCGGGCTGTCGACGCCCCGCTGCAGCACATGAAGGGGTGAGATGGCAGCGCTCGGCTGCACTTGTACTGGAAGCACCGGGATATCGCTGCGACTAAGCAGAACGGCGCTCTCCGAGCCCCGCTGACTTTGAACACTCTGCTCCGGCAATAAATCTCCAGCAGGCACTTTAATAGGACTCTTCATCTCCGTCAGAGCCCCGCTCTCCTGCTTGCGTTACGTGCCACCGGGAGAAATCAATGGCAATAGGTTTTTTTGTTTTCTAATCAAGGGAAATGCTTTTTGTGTTTTTCTGCTGCGGTGGCTTTTTATAGAACATCGAAGGATCCGAAAGGCGCGGAACGGCGAGCTCCATTACCGCCCATCTGTGCTGGTCTGGAGCCTCGGGGCACAGGGAGGCAGGCGGCGGGGGCAGGCCCGGCCGGTCTCGTGCCCCGCGCCCAGCCTGTGCACTCAGCAGCTGTGAGAGGAAACTGCAGCCTCAGATGGGCCCAGACAAACAGGGGCAGACCATCCATCATGATCAGTGGCGTAGGGAAACTTGAGGGGGGGGGCATGCAAGCAAGGTATATGGAGCCCCAGTACCACCCAGACTCCATCAGGAGCTCTCAGGCCAGGGTACTGTGCTGATGGGGTGCCCTGGAGCACCCCCCCCCCCCCTCCAGACCGCCGGGACTGCGGGAGCCTATGTTATGCCACTGCATAACGTCTTCCCGAAGCTATCCGTGGGATACAAGATCTCCTAGCCTTCAGAAAGACTGTTAAAACACACCTCTTTCAACAATAGCTTTATCCTTAGCGTCTCCACCTCATTGTAAACTGTATTCTGTCCTTCCGCAGCGCCGGGACGCCCCTTCGCTGGGGCAGCCGCGCGCTATACAAATCACCATAGCATAGCATAGCATCATGTAATTGTAACTGTAAATTGTAAATTACATTTATATAGTTCTTACTACCCCAGACGAGTCGCTGAGGCGCTTTTTGTCGAGTAGCACGCTAATCCCGGATCCAAGGTGTATAGTGGTGGATTAGTAGAGTGGAAATATAAATTGTTATTGGGAGTGGTGGGCATGTGCCCCTGCGAATTGGATGAATGGGATAACATAGGGATGAAGGAGGGACACGTTTGGAAAGGGTTATTTGGGATAGATTGTTATTGTGTGGTGGACCTGTGTGCCTGTTAGTTGGATGCACTGTTAGCCCGCTTAGACGGAGACACTGTAAACTTCCCTCATGCACACAAGTCATGTGCAGGAAGTTCAAGTGTTCGCATGTGCGGATTAAGCAAAGATGGCAGTGGAGTAAGGTTTCCTTGTGCACAGACCACACGCTGAGACACTGCTCTCTTCCTTTTTACACAGGTATGGCTCAAGGTTCTACCAGCGATCTTCACTTAAATGCCCATGTAAAGTGGTGGCTGAACTGGCAACTATGTAACCTGCGGACCTGAGTTTCAGCTCTGTTCAGGCCCTTGACTGAAGACTCTGTGCTTCTGGAATGGAATTGTTTAATTCAAAGAGCTGGGTCCCCACTTGATGTTAGATATTGCATAGACTGTCTACCATCAGCCCCCCATAACATGCAGAGCTTGGTTGTCCCCAAACTTAGTTTGTTCTATATAATATCAGTAAGTCCAAATGGGGGCTGTGAAGCTTACGTTGCATACACAGACAGAGGCAGTGCAAGCTTTTCTCAAACTGGTTCATGTGTCTGAACCACCCTCTTGGTCTGTTGACTCATTGTTTCAAGCTTTCAGCACTGTCTGGACTGACTGCATCTGCAATTCCCACCGTAATACTAAGCTGCTTGACCTGCACCCTAAAAAAACAGCCAACCGGACAAGCTGTTTGTCCAGCCCCTTTCTAGCAAGCCCCCACTGTGGCCTGGCAGATACACAAAGAACCCCAAAGGTATTGCCTGTCCGACACAGCATTGCCCACTCTGGACTCTCTAGCACTAACTCTGACTTGTACTTTGCATCTAAAATCTCTTTTTAAGGCACCGGGACCACAATACATTCCTCTTTCCCATCTATCACTAACTTTCATAACAATGATTAACATAATTTCAGAATTGTTTTAAGATCAGGGGAAAATAACAATTGCCCAGGGCCCTCACCTTCCAAGGGACCCCTGATAAAGTGATTGGTCTCTCTTTCTCACTTCTGTTACTCTTCTCAACCTCTCTCTGCCTACCTCCAACTTTGATTTTGACTCTCTCTCTATCCCTAACTCAACACCCTCTGCCTCTCTATATACCTCTCATGGGCTTCTTACCTCTTGCTCTTTCATCACTCTTTCCCTACTGGACCTCATCCCTCAACGTGTTTTCTCTGCTTTCCTGTCTATCTCCCATTAACTTACTTTTAACCACATCTACATCTTTCAACCTTTCTCTACTCTCTCCGTTGTTTTTTTTTACCATACCTCTCTCTACTTCAACTCTGTCATGTTGTACCTCATATGTCTCTACCACATCAATCACTAAATTCCCGCCATCCTCTCTACCAAATTTCTCTACCACTGTCTGACTATCTCTGTGCCACTCCTCTGTACTACCCAACACCTTTGTTTCTCTGCTTCACCTATCTTCATCTCATCTGTCTTTTACTCATTTTTTTAATATTAACTTTCTTTCCCTCTTTTCACCTATTTCTAAACCTTTATTTACATCTCCCTTATAAATGTTATGTTAATCTGTTTTATAAAGCGCACATATACTCAACAGAGTGTCCCGGCTCTCAGGCAGTGGGCACCGGCCAGGGCACCTAGATTGACTGTTTCAAAAGCCATGTCTTTAGTTTCCTCTTGAAGATGTCCAGGTTATGTGCTAAACGAACATCAGGTGGCAGTTTCTTCCAGTTGAGTGGACCCAAATAGTAAAAGGAAGGCCGTTGATGCAGGGCACTCTTGCAAGGCACGCAGAAGAGGAGGGCAGAGTGTGTGCGGGAGTGTATTTGCTGATTCTCTCGCTCTGATTTAAATCGCGCCCGCATCATGCATGGACCTAAGCATTAGGACCATAGCCTTAAAGACCACCCTCTTCCTCACCTCTCTCTCAATACATCTCTTTCTACCTCACCATTCTCTATTTCTCAATCATGACCTCTCATCCCTACCACTCTCTTAGCCTACCTTTTCATGTCTCCTCCCTCGCCACCTCATCTCTCTTTACGTCATCCATTTTTCTTTATCACACTGCTGTTTCCATCTCACCCACCTCTATATCTCTTCCATCTACTCCACCATTCATTGTCAAAATCATCTCTCACTCTTTACCTTACTTATCAATTTCGTTCACTCTCTCTGTACCTCATGCTACCTTTCTGTCACTCCTGTCTCTTTCTCATCCCTCATTTTAGCAGGCCTTTATGGCCCAGACTTTGATCCTCCCGCATCAGATGCAACTAGAACAATTTTTTATGAAGATCATGACACCGGACATCCTTCATCGGACAAGGTCCTTAGCGGATCTAATTTCAGGCACCATCAACCACATGGACACCTGGAGCTGGAGGATGTCGGCAATAACGGGCCATAGACTCTTCCTAAATTATCTCAAATTAATCAAGCTCACAACGCTGTGAACCGTGGAAGGATGGACCCTACTCCGTCCAATCAATACGTGCTTGGCTTCCGCCATCAGTTCAACAAGCAGATTTATCAATTTACACTGCAGATTCTTGTCCTTCTACCTCCACCTTCTCCTACTTCAAAGGTCTGGGGTGCACATATACCTTGAAACTAATTAAATTCTGTGAGCGAGTATGTACAGAGATGTGGGGTCCTCAAACTGTGAGAATGTAAGCTTTACCTCTTCCTTCCCTGCTTCTTGACAGACGCGCTCTTATGCTTTACATAGATGAAGAGAACTACTAGAAGCCTCGCTCACGACTCCAAGCACACTCAATCCAGGCCATGCTTCAACGTTGCATGAATGGAAAAAACAATTCTCCCCAAAAATGCATATGTTAAACATTTTATCTAAAGAGCTTTAATGACGACTGTATCATTAATTCTTCATTAAATGTTTTTTATTTTTATTGATGTGCCTGTCCAGGTAGACAAATGCTCACTATTCGGCCATTCAGCATATGGCATAGAACAACCTTCACGAGCATTGCATTCGTCCAAGTGGCGACAGAAATAATGGGTGCTGCCGCAAAAATAAAACAAAATGTGCAGAGTCTGTTCCTAAATGACTGTGAAACTCTTTCACGTGTACTTTAGGACTGCCATTCACGCACTAGCTGCAAAAAAACGTTGTAAATTACTTCCGAGGAGGTCGTATGACGGTTCATTTCAACAGAAATTGCCGTTTGTTATTGGCATGCTTGATATGTGACTGCAATTTCTATAAGCATGTTTAGTCATTTCATTCAGAGGAAAGAGCTACGAACCTCAAATATGAAGAATTAATATACTGTGTTATTCGTAAGACATTTTTTCAGCCAAGGCAGTCCTCTTTAAATGAACTTTTTTCATGTTTTGTCCCTTTGAACACATGCTCAGGCAGAAGCATTGCACACAACTCAGGTGAAAAGAAAGATTGTGCAAACTTCTCTCACTCTCTGATGAACGTTAGAAGATAGCAAAGGAAGAAAAAGATTCATTCACCCACCACTCGGGCACCGAGAGAGGCAGAAAAACACCCCTCATACAATCATCTTGCACAGGCTGCGAAAGATCCATTCATTTGCATAGTCCGGATTCAAACTAAAACAGTGCAAATAAACCCTCAAGCTAGCCCTGGCTCATTTACTAGCAGTGGCTAAGTTGCCCAACCTTCACTGTTTACAAGAAACGACTCACTGACACTACTGAGGAAATGGTACGGTGAATATATGTGAAGAGCATGAAAATCGTGTAACTGAGTGGAGTTGGAGAATGGTACCAAAGGTGTTTGAAAGGTGGCAAATAAAGGCTTTTGCACGCAGAGAGACATAGAGATGCTGAGTCACTGCTTCAATCAGTGATTGGCAGGAAACTATGGGGCATATTCTCAAGGAGTTATCGCCAAGTTAACAGCGCTTTATCACAGCCAAAGTGGCGATAAATATATTGCCCTATTCACAAACTGGTGCAAACAGCCCCTAGCACAAGTTAATCTGCGACCTGGAAAAAACCATCGCTACAGATGACCCCCACAACTATCGCTAATGAGATGCAGAGTAGGCGTTCCTGTGCCAAAAGCCGCTGCAACACCACTCCGCAACATTCACAATGACCAGCCAGATCGGTGATAAGAACCCAAAACAGCGATAAGGCGCGTTAGCAGCAGGAAACTAACACCTGCTCTACCTGGTGTAAGTCGGACAACAGCCTGCATCAGAAAAGGGAGCTCAGCCCAGAGCCACACCTGAAGGGAAACAGATGCCATGGAGCCAACAATCCTGCAGATGGTAGCCCCAATAGGGCTAAAATACCGACCGCCACCACCCCCAGGACCCCCCCCTCACCGGGCACCACCCCCCCAACCCGGTCAAAGACATGCCACATCAAGTACATGAAACATGTACCAAATAATCTGCCTGATGTCGTGATGTCGCACAATCACATTTGGTGACATGCATGTGTCTTTACAAAAATGAGCATCACACATTCAGCTTCGAATTAACAAACAAAAATGTATTCAAACAAGGCGGCTCTTCTCTGGGCAATCTACAGGTCACAGCCTGCAAGACTAAAATCCAGATGAGAAGGTGTGACTTGCGCTCATCAAAGGACAGAAGAGAGAGATAGAAAGAGAGGGAGAGAGAGAAAGACGGACAGAGCGGGGGAGAGAGACAAAGACAGACAGAGAGAGGGCGAGAGAGAAAGACAGACAGAGAGGGGGAGAGAGAGAAGAACGTGCAGAGAGGGGGAGAGAGAGAAAGACGAACAGAGAGTGGGAGAGAGATACACATAACAGAGGAGATGGACAGGGAGCGAGGGTGCCGACACTGCGCACCCAGGCCTCACTTCTCACCTGCTGACACCGGTGTGCCTCCAACCCGGTATGTAGTGCAGTTCACCAGGTCCCACATCTGAAACAGATCTGTCATCTGAAACAGAGTCCAGATACATGAATGGCAAAGTACATACAATTGCACACAACATCATCACCTGCCCGCCCCTGCGCACCCAGGCAGCTGCAACCCAGCCTCTCCTGCGACCCAGAGGTGTATGCCCGCCCCTGTACACCCAGGCCTCACTGCCCACTTTCCGCCACTGGCATGTCGCAATGAGGGCCCACCACGTGCCGGTGCAAGCCCCAAGTCTAGGGCCGGTGAACATGGCACCCTCCATATCATGCAGGCCCACTTCTCAGGCCACCAGGTCTCACATTTGATTCCACCATGGCAGTGCATCCGGCATCATCGCAGGCTGCACACCCGCTTAGCCCATGAGTTGCCACTAACTGTGATCCGGGAGGTGCCGCCACGTGGCTCTGGCCTACACTGTGGTCCAGCAGGGCGCAAAAATCCTGAGCAAACCGGACCACTCGGACGGAGCATCATCGCAGGCTGCACACCCACACAGCACTTAAGGTGCCCCTACCTCAGTGCACCGAAAGTCACCGTCCTGTGGCGGTGTGCCTGTGCCAGCTGCAATGTATCAGGTGCCACCAAGTCTGTGCTTCAAAAGTCATGGACCATGTATGATTTGTTATTGTGATGCGGACGACAGCATGCCATCTCCGGCCCTGGGAATGTGACTTTGCAGGGCCATCATGCCTACATGTACACCTCATGGATGCATCCAGATAGAGTGTGGAAATGGCATCCACCACGTGTGCCTGGCCCTTTTCCTTGGCAGGGTCATATGTCTGGTGACGCGTGTGCCGGATGGGTGTGGTGTGGGTGTAAACCAGCCGTGAGGGAGTGGCTGTGGCATGATTACAACTAAACCTGTGAGCAGCAGATCACTACCGGGAAGACCTGGCATATGTAGTGTTGTCTTCCCCCCTGTGAGTGTAAGTGGAGTGGTCTGGCCTGGCATATGCCAGTCCAGCATAACGGTGTGAACGATGACCCCGGGGCTCTGGGCATGGTTCCATACTGGGCTGGACAAGGAAGTAACTAATGCGTGTGTCCCCGTTCTTGTGTCAGCACCTCTTGGACTGCATTCGGAAATGTGTCACCCTGTGACCCTAGTCCAACGACATGAGCAACATAAACGTAAGGAGGAATCACTGAGCCTACATTCGTCCATACTTCCACACTTGGAAGACCAGAAAAAACACACATCTATGTGATTATGTATGTTTAATACACATTCATTGGAGTGTTGGAGCAGTACAGGGCCATGCACCCCACTCTTTACTATGTTGGCCCATGGAGAGCCAGCCCACGTCCTTCAGGGAATGACAAGTCCAAAGGAAAAGGAAGAGTTCAGTTTGCAGTCTTTTTGCTGTGTCATTGATAATAAAGCAGAATATGGCAGTCCATTTTGAGGCCCAAGGTGAGTGTCGTAGAGTGTATCGGGGACAGTGGTAGGTGATGATGCAGAGGGCAGAACCAAGCAGAAACAGGCCCTATGGAAGAGAGGCATACTACTGCACCCTTCTTACCATGATGGCAGCTTCATACGCATCTTCCTCCTCTGCAGTTTCATGTGCCTCATGTGTGGGTGATGGTGTTATGTCTCCATCACTGTGTGGCAGTGGCACATCAGTGGCCAGAGGTGGAATGTCTGCTGCACTGTGTGGCACTGACACTTCAGGGGCTGGAGATGTGGATGTAGTGGTAGCAGAAGCATGCATCAGCGCCAGGCCTTGTGGCAGAAATGCCATGAGTATGGCCCTAAGGTCATTGAAGAACCCAGCTACCCCTCGCTGGTGTGCCGCTGTGGCAGCCGCTCTTTCCACCTTCGTCCACTCCATAGTCTCCATTGACCTCCGCGTGTGTTACAACACCATGTGACATCGCTAGTGCCACTCTGACTGGACAGTTGTTCAGGGCTCCAGAGATGTCAGCCACAGGCCGTTGAAGAGCATGGAGCGGACTGTGGGTGTCCGTTAGGGACCGTGAGTGCTCTCTGATGGGACTTAGACACCCACGTATGGCATTTAGTTTGGCTGCCATGCGGTCGAAGCCTACCTGCACCTGTTCATCCAGATTCTCCTGGCACCCAAAAACACGGCGTTGGAAGGCCTGGTGTTCTTTGTGGGGGTCCTGGGAGGCAGACGTGGTGGTGGGTGCTGCCTGCTGCATGGCCTGTGCAGGGGGTGGGATCTCCTCGTAGCAGATGGGCTACCCTGCTCGTGGAGGTGGGGTGTGGAGGCTCTCCATGAGCTGTTGGAGGGCATCGGAGTCGAAGTTGTGGTTGTCCTCTTCATCATCACAGAAGAGAGGTTCGCGCTGCTCTGCAGGAGGTAATGATTGTCCCTCTGCAATATGAAGGAGAGATGCAGTTTTACAATGTATTCACATGAGTGTTGTTGCATTGTAAATTTTTTCATTCAGACTGCATGGCTGTGTACATTGTGGCTGTTGGGGGGGAGCTGCCTATTTGATAGGGGATAGTGGACATTTTGACAACATGACGGATGTGTGTTTGTACCTGTACATTCTCAACTCACATTTCCCTGCAATGCCAATTGTGACTAGCCAGTTTCTACTCACAAGCAGCACCTGTTTTGACCTGCGTTCTGTTGTGGACGTGTTGTGGTTTGTACCACATGGTTGTCAATGTTGTTGTGCCCTGCAAGTTACGTGTGTGTGTGTGCTGCATTGTGGTGGAGTTCCCTCGGCAGCTCTGATTTTGCTGCCCCTTCTCTATTTTATGCAATGTGCCTTTGACTTCTGTGCCTATGCAGTGCTGAGATGTTGCATACTTGAGTACATTGGTCTCTTAGTGGAAGTTGGGAGCTGGGGCATGGTTTGTCCGCAGATGTGCTCAGCTCAATTGTACATGTGTGCCATTGTGCCCATCTCCCGCCGTCCCCCCATTACCTTGCCGTTACTCACCCTGGTGCTGTTGTGTCCGGTCATGTTGAGCAGTGTCTGGTCCCCCAACTCCTACACCGTCTCCCCACTGATGACTGTCGACACCATTTTCTCCATCTTGTCCTGCTTCTCCTGTGGCGCTGGACTCCCACCTCCAGTCTGCATTGCTACATTCCGGTTGTTGGCAAGTTTCAGCTTGCTTTTGCGCTTGAGATCATTCCAGCGCCACTTGACCTAATCTATTATCCTCTTCAGCACCCCCACTGCACTGGAAAGGGTACACGGCTGAGGATGACTCATGGGAACCATCCATGAACGTGCATGCTCCGGCTGCGTTTAGAGCATTCCATAGGAGGTTCCCTGCTAAGCCTGGACCTAGGAGGCGCTAGGAGGGAGGGCATAATGTGAGGTTTTCGTCACCACGCCTGCCTAGACTACAACTCCCATGAACCTTTGCGGTAGGAAGTATTTGTTGGGAAGCGCCCGGATGATGGTGCGCGTAATCCTGAGTCCGTCTTTGTTTTCGGTGGATAGTTCCAGCCTTCGTCGTTGCAGAAGCGGCTGCTTCTGTCACGGAGTAAAGCGGTGGCGGAGCCAAGAGATTAGAGAGGTACTGGTTGTGGTTATATCGCTGGGAGCCGTAGCTCGCGATAACTTCCTCATGCTGCCTTGTATGCATTTTAGGGGAACTATTTTCAACACTGCATTATAAGTATTGGTCATGCCTTTTAGAGTGCTTCGAGAGAGTTATCTCTAACTCATTAGGTCTTCCTGAACTGGGGAAAACAGCAGTACATGGAACTCATACTGGATTATAAGTTAAAAGGGTCACTTGAAAGTTCATCTCCTCATAAACATGGTGTGTGATTAGGAGTAAAGGGTTCATTTATGTTTCATGGTGCTGCCAGGTTATATTCTAACGTGTGGATTTCTTTACAGGAGTGTGAACTGGGACACATTTGTTAGTGCTGGAAGACTGTGTACAGCTTACTAAGGTATAGGAGTTCTAGAGAGAATTATTGAGTGTAGGGTTGCCTGCTGCCTAGTATTTATCATTGTTCTGTGTTTTGTCGTTTCAGAACCCTTGTCCCTGCTGACCCCTTCCCTTCCCAGGTCTTTCTTGTCATCTTTACTCCCTCACCTGCTGGTTCGGACACCCTGTGATTTACATTCAGGGTGTTAGTAACAGCTGGAGGTGGAGCCATATATTCATCGGCCAGATCCTGCAAAGCGGGCCCTGCCAGAATTACGCGCCCAAGTTAAATGCTTTGCCTGATTCGGTTGATGAGTAAACATGGCTACCCTGGAGGATGTTTTGCAGGCTCTAGTATTAGTACAACAAGAGCTAATAGCCTCTAGAGCAGAGACAACTGCCCTAAGAGATCGGGTGGATAGATTGACAGGGAACCCATTTGATGCATCAACTCAGAACCCCGCATCCAGGTTACTGTGCCTCCTCCTATCCCGTTGGCTAGCCCTGAAAGGTATTCGGGAGACCCATCTAAAACGCAGGTGTTTCTTACTCAAATCATGTTACACTTTTCGTGTAAACCTGCGTCTTTTCCCAACCACCACTCTAGAGTGGCGTTCACCATTTCATATATGGTGGGGGACGCAGCAAATTTGGCTGTGCCTTTGGTGCGTAAAGATGATCCCATTCTGTCAGATTGGGGGGCATTTAGAGCAGAATTTGAGAGGGTTTTTGGCAGGCATGCAACAACTTTCAGTGCAGATAAGGAGTTGTTGGAATTGAGACAGGGTAGGAACGAGCTGGTCACCTATCTAACGACCTTTAATAGGTTGGTAGCGGAAACGTCATGGCCCGAAGAAAAGCAGATGTCCATATTCTATCAAGGACTTAGAAAAGGATTAAAAGATATCATCGTGCAGATAGGCCCTCAACCTACTACTTGTGCGGGAATGATCAGCCTTTCCCTGAGACTGGATGGTCGCATGTCGGAACGTAGTGGGGATAGGAAGAAGTGGGATAGAGGTTATTGCAGACCAGAATATACCGCTAGGAAAGGACCATTGGTTTCTGCTGAAGGAAACAAACCCATGGAGATAGGTGCGGTAAGGGCACCATTGACCAGAGAAGAAAGGGAAACCCGCAGAACACAGGGGTTGTGCATGTACTGCGGGAAAAAAGGACACTATGTCCGGGAATGTCCTTCTAAGCCCAGAAATACGGGAGGATGGGTCAAGAAAAGAGTGGCTGTATCTAATACGGGTTCCAATAATGAAACTTTTGAGGACGGTCCTGATAAATCCCCTTTGAAACTTCCTTCGCTGGTGTGCGAAGAGATTCAGGATTCGGTATCACACATAGTGTTGTCCATGTGTTTAGAGAGTCATCAAGTAATACACCAGGTGTTGGTAATGATAGATTCGGGAGCCACCGGCAATTTTATAGATAGCGGTTTGGTGTCCCTATTGTCATTGAAACGCATTATTCGGCAACATCCAGAGGAGGTGTGGGCAGTGGATGGTAAACCACTGAAGTCAGGGATGATCACTGAACAAACCGAAGAAGTATTGTTAACTCTAGAGGTTTTGGAGGGGAAACACTGTGATAATATGGTTTTGAACATCATAGAGGCACCTCAATATGAGGTCATTTTGGGCATGCCTTGGCTGGCATATCATAACCCCGACATTACCTGGAAGGAGAAGAAGATAACGTTTCAGTCCGAAGAATGTCAGGCCCATATGAGACCACACACAGTCACACAGGCAGCAGGGTTATCCTTCCCATTTCAGGTAGCCACTGCAGCAGAAAAGGAAGTGACATTACCTATAGAGTATCTCATGTATGAGGATGTTTTTGGTGAACAAATGGCAAACGAGTTACCTCCTCACAGACCCTATGATTGTTGTATTGATCTAGTGGAAGGAGTGCTGGTACCTACTTGTAGGGTGTACGCTTTATCAGTGCCGGAAACAAAACACTTAAAGGAATACTTAGATCATTATCAGGCAATCGGGTTTATTCGGCCTTCCAAGTCTCCAGCTGCTTCGCCGATGTTTTTCATAGCTAAAGCTAACGGTGAATTGAGGGCTTGGGTGGATTACAGGATGCTGAATAAAAATACCATTCGAAACAGGTACCCTCTCCCCCTAGTCTCCGTATTGCTTGATCAAGTCAGGAACGCCCGGATCTATACTAAACTGGATCTGCGGGGGGGCATACCGCTTGGTGCGTGTGAGAGAGGGGGATGAGTGGAAAACAGCTTTTAAGACTCGATATGGTTGTTTGAAAACACCGTTATGCCTTTTGGTTTGTGCAACGCCCTGGCAGCGTTCCAATACTTTTTAAATGACGTCCTGAGAGATCTAGTGGATACCAGCGTCGTAGTATACATCAACGACATACTGATCTATTCAGACCGGGTGGAAGCACATCAAGAGCATGTCCTACAAGTCCTGCAGAGACTGAGAGAGAACAGATTATATTGCAAACTCAGTAAATGTGAGTTCGGAGTGGACATAGTGGAATTTCTTGGAGTTATGCTTTGTCCCGAAGGGTTGCAAATGGCCGAGAGGAAAGTAAAAGCGGTTCAGACATGGCCGGTACCTAAAACGGTGAGAGATGTCCAGTGCTTTCTGGGCTTTGCGAATTATTATCGGAGATTCATACTAGGATTCTCTCAGATCGCTGCTCCTCTCTCTCGCCTGCTTAGGAAAGGGGTGTCGTTTCTATGGTCACAAGAAGCGGAAACAGCCTTCTGTGTTCTGAAGGAAGCGTTCATCTCTGCTCCCATCCTGGCGCATCCTCAGCCTGCATTGCCTTTTATAGTAGAGGCAGATGCTTCGGATGAGGCTGTTGGGGCCATCCTATCGCAAAGGGATTCGCAAACAGGGCAACTTCACCCAGTGGCGTACCTTTCCAAAAAACTAAGCCAGGCAGAAAAGAACTATACCATTGCCGAAAAAGAGCTTCTAGCTATAAAAAAGGCATTTCAAGAGTGGAGACAACATTTGTGGGGGGCTGCTTATCCTGTAACGGTATACTCTGATCATCGTAACTTACAGTATATGAGAACTGCCAGACACCTATCTCAAAGACAAATGAGGTGGATGTTGTTTTTTGCCGAGTATGATTTTATTATTACCTACCGCCCAGGCAGCGAGAACAAAAAGGCGGACACTTTGTCGCGTCTAGAGGACTCTGAAGCAGTGACCTCTGTCCCTGCAATGGAAGCCATAGTGGAACTGAACAAAGTGATATGCATTCTAAATGCTGATACTTTCCTGAAGGAAATAAGGGGTCAAAGATCCCCCAACGCCTGGATCACTTGGAGCAGTAAAGAGGCCAATCGTTCCATTAAACAGGGTTTACCCTTTGTATCCAAAAGATTGTTTTTACCTTCGGCGGAAAGCCGGAAAAAGGCATTCGACTGGTGTCATTCGTCTCTTGTATCTGGTCATCAAGGAGTAAAGAAGACGATACTTCTTATGCAGAGACAGTTTTGGTGGAACACGTTGGCCAATGATGTTGCATCATGGGTGGGAAAATGTGATGTCTGTGCTCGAGCTAAGAACCAGCAAGGTTAGAGTAAGGGAAAACTGATCCCCATGCCTACACCCAAAAGGCCATGGCAAAGTATTAACATGGACTTTATAACAGGATTGCCTACTGATCATGGGCATACGGCAGTGTTGGTATTTGGTGGCCTGGAAAGGGTACACGGCTGAGGATGACTCATGGGAACCATCCATGAACGTGCATGCTCCGGCTGCGGTTAGAGCATTCCATAGGAGGTTCCCTGCTAAGCCTGGACCTAGGAGGCGCTAGGAGGGAGGGCATAATGTGAGGTTTTCGTCACCGCGCCTGCCTAGACTACAACTCCCATGAACGTTTGTGGTAGGAAGTATTTGTTGGGAAGCGCCCGGACGACGGTGCGCGTAATCCTGAGTCCGTCTTTGTTTTCGGTGGATAGTTCCAGCCTTCGTCGTTGCAGAAGCGGCTTCTTCTGTCACGGAGTAAAGCGGTGGCGGAGCCAAGAGATTAGAGAGGTACTGGTTGTGGTTATATCGCTGGGAGCCGTAGCTCGCGGTAACTTCCTGCGCCTGAGTTCTTGGTACTTTTGAGCTCTCGTATCGGCTGATGCGAAGCTGGGATTTTTCTATTGTTTGTTTGCTTTGGAGCGTGGTGGCCGAGGCTGCGCGCTGCCTCGGTAGCTCCGGCGTTGGAGTTCAACGGATTCAGTAAGGAGTAACAGCGGAGAGTCTTGGTGTTCTACACGCTGCCGTGTGTTGTTGTTTATCAGGTCTGGAGTGGTGAAGTGGTCGAAACTTCCCGCTGCCGGATCGACGTTTGTGGCATATAAAGCTTAGAGGTTAAGCGGAGCACCGGGGTGGTCTCAACTCCATGCTGCCGTTTACTTGCATTTCTCTGGTGGATAGCTATCTAGAGGAGCATAGGGGTGGACGCAACCTCATGCTGCCTTGTATGCATTTTAGGGGAACTATTTTCAACACTGCATTATAAATATTGGTCATGCCTTTTAGAGTGCTTCGAGAGAGTTATCTCTAACTCATTAGGTCTTCCTGAACTAGGGAAAACAGCAGTGTATGGAACTCATACTGGATTATAAGTTAAAAGGGTCACTTGAAAGTTCATCTCCTCATAAACATGGTGTGTGATTAGGAGTAAAGGGTTCATTTATGTTTCATGGTGCTGCCAGGTTATATTCTAACGTGTGGATTTCTTTACAGGAGTGTGAACTGGGACACATTTGTTAGTGCTGGAAGACTGTGTACAGCTTACTAAGGTATAGGAGTTCTAGCAAGAAATATTGAGTGTAGGGGTGCCTGCTGCCTAGTATTTATCATTGTTCTGTGTTTTGTCGTTTCAGAACCCTTATCCATGCTGACCCCTTCCCTTCCCCGGTCTTTCTTGTCATCTTTACTCCCTCACCTGCTGGTTCGGACACCCTGTGATTTACATTCAGGGTGTTAGTAACTGCTGGAGGTGTAGCCATTTATTCATCGGCCGGATCCTGCAAAGCGGGCCCTGACAGAATTACGTGCCCAAGTTAAATGCTTTGCCTGATTCGGTTGATGAGTAAACATGGCTACCCTGGAGGATGTTTTGCAGGCTGTTGTATCAGTACAACAAGAGCTAATAGCCTCTAGAGCAGAGACAACTGCCCTAAGAGATCGGGTGGATAGATTGGCAGGGAACCCATTTGATGCATCAACTCAGAACCCCCGCATCCAGGTTACTGTGCCTCCTCCTATCCCGTTGGCTAGCCCTGAAAGGTATTCGGGAGACCCATCTAAAACGCAGGTGTTTCTTACTCAAATCATGGTACACTTTTCGTGTAAACCTGCGTCTTTTCCCAACCACCACTCTAGAGTGGCGTTCGCCATTTCATATATGGTGGGGGACGCAGCGAATTGGGCTGTGCCTTTGGTGTGTAAAGTTGATCTCATTCTGTCAGATTGGGGGGCATTTAGAGCAAAATTTCAGAGGGTTTTTGACAGGCATGCAACAACTTTCAGTGCAGATAAGGAGTTGTTGGAATTGAGACAGGGTAGGAACGAGCTGGTCACCTATCTAACGACCTTTAATAGGTTGGTAGCGGAATCGTCATGGCTCGAAGAAAAGCAGATGTCCATATTCTATCAAGGACTTAGAGAAGGATTAAAAGATATCATCGCGCGGATAGACCCTCAACCCACTACTTGTGCAGGAATGATCAGCCTTTCCCTGAGACTGGATGGTCGCATGTCGGAACGTAGTGGGGATAGGAAGAAGTGGGATAGAGGTTATTCCAGACCAGAATATACCACTAGGAAAGGACCATTGGTGTCAGCTGAAGGAAATGAACCCATGGAGATAGGTGTGGTAAGGGCACCATTGACCAGAGAAGAAAGGGAAACCCGCAGAACACAGGGGTTGTGCATGTACTGCGGGAAAAAAGGACACTATGTCCGGGAATGTCCTTCTAAGCCCAAAAATACGGGAGGATGGGTCAAGAAAAGAGTGGCTGTATCTAATACGGGTTCCAATAATGAAACTTGTGAGGATGGTCCTGATAAATCCCCTTTGAAACTTCCTTCGCTGGTGTGCGAAGAGATTCAGGATTCGGTATCACACATAGTGTTGTCCATGTGTTTAGAGAGTCATCAAGTAATACACCAGGTGTTGGTAATGATAGATTCGGGAGCCACCGGCAATTTTATAGATAGTGGTTTGGTGTCCCTATTGTCATTGAAACGCATTATTCGGCAACATCCAGAGGAGGTGTGGGCAGTGGATGGTAAACCACTGAAGTCAGGGATGATCACTGAACAAACCGAAGAAGTATTGTTAACTCTAGAGGTTTTGGAGGGGGAACACTGTGATAATATGGTTTTGAACATCATAGAGGCACCTCAATATGAGGTCATTTTGGGCATGCTTTGGCTGGCATATCATAACCCCGACATTACCTGGAAGGAAAAGAAGATAACGTTTCAGTCCGAAGAATGTCAGGCCCATATGAGACCACACACAGTCACACAGGCAGCAGGGTTATCCTTCCCATTTTAGGTAGCCACTGCAGCAGAAAAGGAAGTGACATTACCTATAGAGTATCTCATGTATGAGGATGTTTTTGATGAACAAATGGCAAACGAGTTACCTCCTCACAGACCCTATGATTGTTGTATTGATCTAGTGGAAGGAGCGCTGGTACCTACTTGTAGGGTGTACGCTTTATCAGTGCGGGAAACAAAACCCTTAAAGGAATACTTAGATCATTATCAGGCAATCGGGTTTATTCGGCCTTCCAAGTCTCCAGCTGCTCTGCCGATGTTTTTCATAGCTAAAGCTAACGGCGAATTGAGGGCTTGTGTGGATTACAGGATGCTGAATAAAAATACCATTCGAAACAGGTACCCTCTCCCCCTAGTCTCCGTATTGCTTGATCAAGTCAGGAACGCCCGGATCTATACTAAACTGGATCTGCGGGGGGCATACCACTTGGTGCGTGTGAGAGAGGGGGATGAGTGGAAAACAGCTTTTAAGACTCGATATGGGTTGTTTGAATACACCGTTATGCCTTTTGGTTTGTGCAACGCCCTGGCAGCGTTCCAATACTTTTTAAATGACGTCCTGAGAGATCTAGTGGATACCAGCGTCGTAGTATACATCGACAACATACTGATCTATTCAGACCGGGTGGAAGCACATCAAGAGCATGTCCAACAAGTCCTGCAGAGACTGAGAGAGAACAGATTATATTGCAAACTCAGTAAATGTGAGTTCGGAGTGGACATAGTGGAATTTCTTGGAGTTATGCTTTGTCCTGAAGGGTTGCAAATGGCCCAAAGGAAAGTAAAAGCGGTTCAGACATGGCCGGTACCTAAAACGGTGAGAGATGTCCAGTGCTTTCTGGGCTTTGCGAATTATTATCGGAGATTCATACTAGGATTCTCTCAGATCGCTGCTCCTCTCTCTCGCCTGCTTAGGAAAGGGGTGTCGTTTCTATGGTCACAAGAAGTGGAAACAGCCTTCTGTGTTCTGAAGGAAGCGTTCATCTCTGCTCCCATCTTGGCGCATCCTCAGCCTGCATTGCCTTTTATAGTAGAGGCAGATGCTTCGGATGAGGCTGTTGGGGCCATCCTATCGCAAAGGGATTCGCAAACAGGGCAACTTCACCCAGTGGCGTACCTTTCCAAAAAACTAAGCCAGGCAGAAAAGAACTATACCATTGCCGAAAAAGAGCTTCTAGCTATAAAAAAGGCATTTTAAGATTGGAGACAACATTTGTGGGGGGCCGTTTATCCTGTAACGGTATACTCTGATCATCGTAACTTACAATATATGAGAACTGCCAGACACCTATCTCAAAGACAAATGAGGTGGATGTTGTTTTTTGCCGAGTATGATTTTATTATTACCTACCGCCCAGGCAGCGAGAACAGAAAGGCGGACACTTTGTCGCGTCTAGAGGACTCTGAAGCAGTGACCTCTGTCCCTGCAATGGAAGCCATAGTGGAACCGAACAAAGTGATATGCGTTCTAAATGCTGATACTTTCCTGAAGGAAATAAGGGGTCAAAGATCCCCCAACGCCTGGATCACTTGGAGCAGTAAAGAGGCCAATCGTTCCATTAAACAGGGTTTACCCTTTGTATCCAAAAGATTGTTTTTACCTTCGGCGGAAAGCCGGAAAAAGGCATTTGACTGGTGTCATTCGTCTCTTGTATCTGGTCATCAAGGAGTAAAGAAGACGATACTTCTTATGCAGAGACAGTTTTGGTGGAACACGTTGGCCAATGATGTTCAATCAATCAATCAAAGCATTTGTATAGCGCGCTACTCACCAGGAGGGTCTCAAGGCGCTTGGGGAGGGGGGTCCGCTACTGCTCGAACAGCCAGGTCTTGAGACGCTTCCTGAAGGCGAGGTGGTCCTGGGTCAGGCGGAGGTGGGTCGGGAGGGAGTTTCAGGTCTTGGCGGCGAGGTAGGAGAAGGACCTTCCTCCTGTGGTGGCTCTTCGGATGCGGGGGACGGCGGCGAGGGCGTGGCCGGTCGATCGAAGCTGGCGTTTGGGAGCGTAGAAGTTGAGGCGGCTGTTGAGGTATCCTGGAAACAAAACAGGTGATGGACCGAATGTGGATCAATGTCACACATTCACCCCAGTCCAAAGATCTGGGCCCAAATCCATCGTTTATTTGCACTCCACACCACCCTGGGTTAGACAATGGCGATATGCAAATCAGCTATGACCCTGTGCCCCATGGGAACAGTCCAGTCCGAACTACAAAAGCCATGTCCTTCCCAGAACGGAATCAAGCATCCGAGGACCGGACCGGTTTCGAGGTAACACCTCTCATCAGCCCAGCTAGCTTGACTCCAGTGGTGTGGAGTGCCTGGGACCCACGTCTGAGCATCCCCAGCGCACTTATGGCGAGTTTGCAAACAAAACAGGTGATGGACCGAATGTGGATCAATGTCACACATTCACCCCAGTCCAAAGATCTGGGCCCAAATCCATCATTTTTTTGCACTCCACACCACCCTGGGTTAGACAATGGCGATATGCAAATCAGCTATGACCCTGTGCCCCATGGGAACAGTCCAGTCCGAACTACAAAAGCCATGTCCTTCCCAGAACGGAATCAAGCATCCGAGGACCGGACCGGTTTCGAGGTAACACCTCTCATCAGCCCGGCTAGCTTGACTCCAGAGGTGTGGAGTGTTCCCATGGGGCAACAGGGTCAGAGCTGATTTGCATATCGCCATTGTCTAACCCAGGGTGGTGTGGAGTGCAAAAAAACGATGGATTTGGGCCCAGATCTTTTGACTGGGGGAATGTGTGACAATTTTCCACATTCGGTCCATCACTTGTTGTTTTTGCAATTGCCGCCCTAAGTGCGCTGGGGATGCCCAGACGTGGGTCCCAGGCACTCCACACCACTTGGAGTCAAGCTAGCCGGGCTGATGAGAGGTGTTACCTCGAAACCGGTCCGGTCCTCGGATGCTTGATTCCGTTCTGGGAAGGACATGGCTTTTGTAGTTCGGACTGGACTGTTCCCATGGGGCAACAGGGTCAGAGCTGATTTGCATATCGCCATTGTCTAACCCAGGGTGGTGTGGAGTGCAAAAAAACGATGGATTTGGGCCCAGATCTTTTGACTGGGGGAATGTGTGACATTTTTCCACATTCGGTGCATCACTTGTTGTTTTTGCAATTGCCGCCCTAAGTGCGCTGGGGATGCCCAGACGTGGGTCCCAGGCACTCCACACCACTTGGAGTCAAGCTAGCCGGGCTGATGAGAGGTGTTACCTCGAAACCGGTCCGGTCCTCGGATGCTTGATTCCGTTCTGGGAAGGACATGGCTTTTGTAGTTCGGACTGGACTGTTCCCATGGGGCAACAGGGTCAGAGCTGATTTGCATATCGCCATTGTCTAACCCAGGGTGGTGTGGAGTGCAAAAAAACGATGGATTTGGGCCCAGATCTTTTGACTGGGGGAATGTGTGACATTTTTCCACATTCGGTCCATCACTTGTTGTTTTTGCAATTGCCGCCCTAAGTGCGCTGGGGATGCCCAGACGTGGGTCCCAGGCACTCCACACCACTTGGAGTCAAGCTAGCCGGGCACATGAGAGGTGTTACCTCGAAACCGGTCCGGTCCTCGAATGCTTGATTCCGTTCTGGGAAGGACATGGCTTTTGTAGTTCGGACTGGACTGTTCCCATGGGGCAACAGGGTCAGAGCTGATTTGCATATCGCCATTGTCTAACCCAGGGTGGTGTGGAGTGCAAAAAAACGATGGATTTGGGCCCAGATCTTTCGACTGGGGGAATGTGTGACAATTTTCCACATTCGGTCCATCACTTGTTGTTTTTGCAATTGCCGCCCTAAGTGCGCTGGGGATGCCCAGACGTGGGTCCCAGGCACTCCACACCACTTGGAGTCAAGCTAGCCGGGCTGATGAGAGGTGTTACCTCGAAACCGGTCCGGTCCTCTGATGCTTGATTCCGTTCTGGGAAGGACATGGCTTTTGTAGTTCGGACTGGACTGTTCCCATGGGGCAACAGGGTCAGAGCTGATTTGCATATCGCCATTGTCTAACCCAGGGTGGTGTGGAGTGCAAAAAAACGATGGATTTGGGCCCAGATCTTTTGACTGGGGGAATGTGTGACATTTTTCCACATTCGGTCCATCACTTGTTGTTTTTGCAATTGCCGCCCTAAGTGCGCTGGGGATGCCCAGACGTGGGTCCCAGGCACTCCACACCACTTGGAGTCAAGCTAGCCGGGCTGATGAGAGGTGTTACCTCGAAACCGGTCCGGTCCTCGGATGCTTGATTCCGTTCTGGGAAGGACATGGCTTTTGTAGTTCAGACTGGACTGTTCCCATGGGGCAACAGGGTCAGAGCTGATTTGCATATCGCCATTGTCTAACCCAGGGTGGTGTGGAGTGCAAAAAAACGATGGATTTGGGCCCAGATCTTTTGACTGGGGGAATGTGTGACAATTTTCCACATTCGGTCCATCACTTGTTGTTTTTGCAGTTGAGGTATCCTGGGCCTTGGTTGTGTAGGGCTTTGTGTGCCTGGGTGAGGAGACGGAAGGTGATTCTCATGTTGACCGGGAGCCAGTGCAGGTCTCTCAGGTGTCCGGAGATGTGGTTGCGATGGGGGATGTCCAGGATGAGTCGTGCTGAGGCGTTCTGGATCCGCTGGAGTCTCTTCTGGAGTTTGGCGGTGGTTCCGGCGTAGAGGGAGTTACCGTAGTCCAGTCGGCTGGTGACGAGGGCCTGGGTGACCGTCTTCCTGGTCTCGGTGGGGATCCACCGGAAGATCTTGCGTAGCATGCGTAGGATGTTGAAGCACGACGAGGAGACGCCGTTGACTTGTCTGGTCATGGAGAGGGAGGAGTCCAGGATGAAGCCCAGGTTGCGTGCGTGGTCTGTTGGTTTGGGTGCGCTGCCTAGGGTGGGGGGCCACCAGGAGTCATCCCAGGCAGAGGGTGAAGATCCCAGGATTAGGACTTCCGTCTTGTCCGAGTTCAGTTTCAGGCGGCGGTGCTTCATCCATTCGGCTACCTCTTTCAACCCTTCGTGTAGGTTGGCTCTGGCGGTGGCGGGTCGTTGGTGAGGGAGAGGATCAGCTGGGTGTCGTCGGCGTAGGAGATGATGTTGAGGTTGTGCTGGCGTGCGATGGCTGCGAGGGGACTCATGTAGACATTGCAGAGGGTTGGGCTGAGTGAGGAGCCTTGAGGGACGCCACAGATGACTTTGGTGGCTTCTGATCTGAACGGGGGGAGGCGGACTCTCTGTGTCCTTCCGGTGAGGAAGGAGATGGTCCACTCCAGTGCCTTCTCCTGGATTCCAACGTTGCTGAGGCGCTGTACTAGGGTACGGTGGCAGACAGTGTCGAAGGCTGCGGAGAGGTTTAGGAGGATGAGGGCCGCTGTTTCTCCGTTATCGAGCAGAGCTCGGATGTCATCGGTGGCTGCCATCAGGGCGGTCTCGGTGCTGCGGTTGGCCCGGAAGCCAGACTGCGAGAGGTCGAGGGATCCGTTCGTCTCGAGGAAGGCGGCCAGCTGCTTGTTGACGGTCTTCTCGATGACTTTAGCGGGGAACCGGAGCAGAGAGATGGGTCTGTAGTTCTGGAGGTAGGTGGGGTCGGCTGATGGCTTCTTTAGTAGGGCGCTGAGTTCGGCATGCTTCCAGTTCTCCGGGAAGGTAGCGGTGTTGAAGGAGGTGTTGATGATGTTCCGCAGGTGGGGTGCGATGACAGCGTCGGCCTTGTTGAAGACTTAGTGAGGGCCGGGGTCGGTCGGAGATCCGGAGTGGATGGAGTTAATCGTGCGGACGGTGTCTTCGGTGCTCCAGGCACGGAGGGTGGAGGGGGGGGCGGTGGTTCGGTCGTGGCGTGCGTCGGTTGAGTGCTGAAGCTGTTGTGTATGTCCGCGATCTTGTTGTGGAAGTAAGAGGCGAGGGAGTTGCAAAGGTCTTGCGAAGGGGTGATGTCGTTGTTTCCGGCGTTGGGGCTGGAGAGCTCTTTAACGATGTTGAAGAGTTCCTTGCTGTTGTGTGCGTTGTTGTCCAGTCGTTCCTTGAATGCAGTTTTCTTGGTGGTGTGGATCAGTTGGTGGTGTTTTCGGGTGGCGAGCTTGAGGTCAGTCATGTTGTCCGGTGTTGGGTCTCTGCGCCAGGCTTTCTCAAGGGCTCTGCAGTTCTTCTTCGAGTTCTTTAGTTTGTTGGTGAACCATGGGGCTTTCCTGCTGCCGGGTCTGCTAGGCGGGGTCCTCAGGGGGCGAGGTCATCTGCGCAGTCGCTGATCCACTTCGTGAGGTTGGTGGCCGCTTGGCTGGGGTTCATAGCGCTGGTGGGTGGGTTCTTATTCAGGGAAGTTGCGAGCTGGTCGGCTGTGATCTTGTTCCAGCTTCTGCGTGCAGCCTGTTGCTGTTGGTGGTGGATCGTGGTCCTTTTGAAGCTGAAGTGGACGCAGCTGTGGTCCGTCCAGTGGAGTCCTGTGGCGTGGCTGAAGGCGATGTCCTTGCTGGAGGAGAAGACGGGGTCGAGTATGTGTCCGGCGTAGTGGGTGGGGGTGGTCACCAGTTGCTTGAGTCCGAGGTTAGCGAGGTTGTCCAGCAGGGTGGTGGTGTTGCGGTCGTTGTTGTTCTCCAGGTGGAAGTTGAGGTCCCCGAGGAGGATGTAGTCAGCGGAGGGGAGGGCATGCGGGCTGACAAAGTCGCCGATGTCTTCGCTGAATTGTGTGCGTGGTCCCGGGGGTCTGTAGATGAGCGTGCCTCAGAGGGTGGTCTTAGGGTTGATGTGGATCTGGAAGTGCAGGTGCTCGGCGGGTGCGAGGGTGTCGTCGGTGCTGGTCGTGATGCGGATGGAGTTCCTGTGGATGATGGCGATGCCTCCTCCTGTCTGGTTGACGCAGTCCCTCCGGATGATTTGGAGCCGTCCGGGATGGCGATGGTGATGTCGGGCGCTGAGGAGGGTGGGAAAATGGGTGGGAAAATGTGATGTCTGTGCTCGAGCTAAGAACCAGCAAGGTCAGAGTAAGGGAAAACTGATCCCCATGCCTACACCCAAAAGGCCATGGCAAAGTATTAGCATGGACTTTATAACAGGATTGCCTACTGATCATGGGCATACGGCAGTGTTGGTAGTGGTGGATAGTCTTACAAAGATGGGACATTTAATTCCTTGTCGAAACCTACCCACTGCTGGCCAGACAGCCCAACTGCTCTTAACCAATGTTTTCCGCTATCATGGGATTCCTGAGGTTATCATTTCGGACAGGGGTCCGCAGTTCATCGCTAGCTTTTGGAAATCCTGGTGTGTGCTGCTGCACATCAAATCATCCTTGTCAACTAGTTTCCATCCTCAAACAGATGGTCAAACTGAACGTTTGAATCAAACTTTGAAAAAGTATCTAAGGTGTTATGCAGGTGAGGCACAGGACAATTGGGCGTCGCTTCTTTGGCTTGCTGAATTGGCTTATAATAATGGATGGCATAGCTCATTGGGTGTGTCTCCGTTTTATGCCAACTATGGATTTGATGCTCGAGTTTTGCCCAATACCATTCCTGGGGAGGTGGGTAACCAGCCTTCGGTGATGAGTCAGGTCCAACATTTGCATTCTGTTCAAAGGAAGGTTTCCAAACATCTGAATCAGGCCAAGGCGGTCTACAAGAGTTGGGCTGACACGCACCAAGGGGATTGTCCAGTGTGCCGTGTAGGGGACAAGGTGTGGTTGTCCACCAAGAACATTCGATTTAAATTGCGGTCAGTGTTTCACCCCAGGTACATTGGTCCATATGTTATTCTGAAACAAATCAATCCTGTGGCCTATAAACTGAAGCTGCCTGCCTCTCTTCGCATTCATCCTGTTTTTCATTGCAGCTTGTTGAAGCCTGCTTTGTCTGCTAAACACAAGGCTCCACCGCCTGTGCTATGTGACGGTGGGCTGGAGTATGTGGTTCGTTGCATCAAAGACTCTAAGGGTTGCAGAGGTGCTTTGTGGTATTTGGTGGCCTGGAAAGGGTACACGGCTGAGGATGACTCATGGGAACCATCCATGAACGTGCATGCTCCGGCTGCAGTTAGAGCATACCATAGGAGGTTCCCTGCTAGGCCTGGACCTAGGAGGCGCTAGGAGGGAGGGCATAATGTGAGGTTTTCGTCACCACGCCTGCCTAGACTACAACTCCCATGAACCTTTGCGGTAGGAAGTATTTGTTGGGAAGCGCCCGGACGACTGTGCGCGTAATCCTGAGTCCGTCTTTGTTTTCGGTGGATAGTTCCAGCCTTCGTCGTCGCAGAAGCGGCTGCTTCTCTCACGGAGTAAAGCGGTGGCGGAGCCATGAGATTAGAGAGGTACTGGTTGTGGTTATATCGCTGGGAGCCGTAGCTCGCGATAACTGCCTGCGCCTGAGTTCTTGGTACTTTTGAGCTCTCGTATCGGCTGATGCGAAGCTGGGATATTTCTATTGTTCGTTTGCTTTGGAGCGTGGTGGCCGAGGCTGCGCGCTGCCTTGGTAGCTCCGGCGTTGGTGTTCAAAGAATCAGTAAGGAGTAACAGCGGAGCGTCGTGGTGTTCTACACGCTGCTGTGTGTTGTTGTTTATCAGGTCTGGAGCAGTGAGGTGGTCGAAACTTCCCACTGCCAGATCGACGTTTGTGGCATATAAAGCTTAGAGGTTAAGCGGAGCACCGGGGTGGTCTCAACTCCATGCTGCCGTTTACTTGCATTTCTCTGGTGGATAGCTATCTAGAGGAGCATAGGGGTGGACGCAACCTCATGCTGCCTTGTATGCATTTTAGGGGAACTATTTTCAACACTGCATTATAAGTATTGGTCATGCCTTTTAGAGTGCTTCGAGAGAGTTATCTCTAACTCATTAGATCTTCCTAAACTGGGGAAAACAGCAGTACATGGAACTCATACTGGATTATAGGTTAAAAGGGTCACTTGAAAGTTCATCTTCTCATAAACATGGAGTGTGAACTGGGACAGATTTGTTAGTGCTGGAAGACTGTGTACAGCTTACTAAGAACCCTTGTCCCTGCTGACCCCTTCCCTTCCCGGGTCTTTCTTGTCATCTTTACTCCCTCACCTGCTGGTTCGGGCGCCCTGTGATTTACATTCAGGGTGTTAGTAACAGCTGGAGGTGGAGCCATATATTCATCGGCCGCATCCTGCAAAGCGGGCCCTGACAGCTTGCTAGTGGATTTCTTGTGCAGAATTGCAAATTTTGTAATTTCGCGAGTGCGAGATTGTTGCTGCCTACATGTTCGCAATTGCGAACTCTCGCGATGCGTCGCCAAACTCCCGCGGGATCCCGCAGCAAGATCCAAAATGGTGCAGCACTCGCAAAATATCGAGAAAAACAACTCAGCAAACACTGAATGACGGTAAGTGAACGCCGCAAGCCGCAAAATTGTATCACCAAGAAAAAAAATCCGCTGCGTGCGAATTTGCGGTAAAGTTGCGAGCGTTCGCGGATTGCGAATTTACCGAAAATCCGCAAAATCCGCGAGCGGAACAGATTTTCTGCCCATGCTTAGTCATTCTGTCCACTAGACGCTCCCTTCCCTGTTATAAAAAATCAGGCGGTGAAAAATGTGGGCTTTAAGTTTGACAAACAGCTGCTATTCCACATCCAAGAAGACTCAGTAGTGGGCACTTGTTTTGCCCTCCTGCGCCTTCTTCAGAATTTTCTGTTCCTTCTGTCTGTGGCTGCCAGATAACAGGTGATCCAAGCCCTGATCATATCTTGTCTTGATTACGGGAACAGCCTCTCTTTGGGCATGACCAGGTATCTGTTGGACAGGTTTCAGCTTATCCAGAATGCAGCTGCCCAAACTATCTTTGAGCTCCCCCAGAACGGTCACGTGTGTAACCTTCTGAGGAGTCTCCACTGGCTTCCAGTGAGGAAAAAAATCATCTTGAAGACTCTACTTGTGACTGAGAAAGCCTTATATGGGATGGGCCCTGCCTTCCTTAAAGGCAGGATCTTGTTCTATGTCTCACTGATAAATCTCTGCTCTTCTAAACTCTTCCTAGCCAGCACTCCGAACATTAAAAAGACCAGGTTTGGGGCTAAGGCACTTTCCTTCCTGGACCCAGGCCTATAGAACAAACTGCCCCTGACCCTCAGAAGCATCAAATCTACACCCTTGTTCCGGTAAAAGATGAAAACATGGCTTTTCTCCAGCCCATAATCTCCCCCCATGCCCCATTGTTACCATTCAGCATCCAGCGCCAGGACACTCCTTGGAGTAGCAGCTGTGCTTTAAAAATCCCCCACATAGACATAGATATGCACCTACGGGTGAGTCTCAGTGTGGCATATACTGAGAATGTTTGTCTGCTGTTTTGAGAGCGCTGTTAGTGAGACGTCATTGCCAGTGCCACCAGTGAAGGGAACTTTTTGAAAGTGTATCAAGTTAAGAACTTATTGGGGTTTCTGCAAGAGTGCATCAGGAGGGATTCTAAGGATTTTTATTTACAGAGTGAAAACACGCTGGTCGAGATTTTACCGGGAGTACATGGAAATCTTCTGTTATATGAGTAACTATAATTCTTTTTAGTGGAGCAGAGAAGAGTTGTTTTATGTTTTGTGTTATTTGCGTGAAATCGACCAAAAGAAAAAAGGACGAGAATTGTAAAGGGAGGGTCAGGTGCTGTAAGGAGTTAGATTGACGAATTACAAGCGCTGTTCCATGCTGGGATTGGTTGGTTGGTGTGGAGCTATGCTGGGTTTGGTGTTGAAATCAAGTAGTGATTGGAAGCTGAAACAGTAACACGGAAGAGAGTGCCGCAGAAATAAGATCAGGGTGCAGTGAAAGGAAAAATCATGAAACTTTTTAAGAGATTAAGGGTTTTCATTTGCATGGATGGGCCTATTTCTACTGGAGAAGGAGTTCCTTTAGCTCAGGAGGGTACACCGGCTCAGCATATGTCTCTAGAGGAGGGGTATTACACTTGTACCTGGTTAGAAAATTGGGTAAAATGCATTGAAAAATATGGTCCCTTAGCTTTCCTACAATATGGAACATTTAAACTCAGATTTTAGAACATTTGAGAAGACAGATGAATGATATGAAACTGACACTTAGACCCATGCAGTATGAAGCTCTCGAATATGAGAACATGAAGCCCATCGGAGAGAGAAAGAGAAATGTCAAGGCAGACATTAGAATACTTTAAATAGATATGCAGAAGCGAAATGGAAATCACAGAAAAGGATGTGGAGGCAAGATGTTGCCATGGGTGCCCGAATGTATCCTGTAATGATAGCTGTGGATAAGGAAGAAGAAAAATGTAAACAGAAAAAGAAACATATTGAGGAGCCACAAACACTCTCACATTAACAGAAGAGAATTTGGATAAAATAGATGAAGAATTGTTAAATGAGTTATTGTTGAATAGACCCCCCACCTTATAATGAAGAACAAAGTAATGCAGAAACAAACCCGTTTGATGGTATGATCCCAGAAGCACCACCTATAACCTTAGATTCAGCTCATTGAAATATCTTTTTTGTCTGGAGGACAACCTTTGGAAGGAGCATGGTTTCCAAATTATACTATAACAAATAGTCCAGATTCATTATCCGTTCCAGTTACCATAGGTCCAATTGTTCCATTATATCAGACAGGACGAGGAGTTTCATAAGTACATGCTATAACTATATCTTGTGGGACAGTAGGAAATTATCATTCCTCATCAGAGATAAATGAGAAGGTGATGGATCAGGATCAGAATACATCATGTACATGAGAGAGAACTATAACAATAAGGAATGATGAGGGAATGAGGAAAGGAGTGAACTCAACCATAGAAGGAGAAGTAGAAACAATAATTAACATTTCAGAGAAAAAAGTTTTGAAACACCAAATAGAGGTCCCCAGGTGATAACAGGAAAGGTTTTATAAATGGGGCATCACATTTTAAACGCTCATGTAACACAACGGACAGGATAAATTAGTGGGGAGTCTCAGCGAGAGGAGACATTTACATTAATAGGGCCATCGCCAGAAGAACTTGATGATAGGACTAGGGACATTATTCCTACAGCTAGTGCAAAGGGAAATGTGGGTCAAAAAGAAAAATTAGAGGAGAATGATACCCATACTAATAAAGATCTAAGCAGACTGGAATTGGAAGAAATTATATTGGGAACAATTAGTCCCGAAAGGTTGGCAAATTATCGTGACAAAGAATTATTATTCATTTGCAAGGCTTTAACATGAAAAGCTAGGAATACTCATGAAAAATGTGCTGAGGTAACTCAACAATATAGAGTAGATGTAGAGAAACTAAGGCCTCACAAAAAACATATTGATTGGATTTTAATGACAAAGATCTAGAAAGTCTAAAGCCTTCAGAAAAAAAGGTTGCAGATTAAAGAACTGTTAACTACCTTGGAACGTTGAGGAAAAGTATGTTTTTGCCTCTATACCCAATTATGGAAAAAGAGATGGGAGAGGCAGAAGCAGCAGCATATCCTCTGATAGAAGTACCAGGAAGAAGATATGTTCATGTCCCTTAGAATAGACAAGATATTTTGTCTTTTACAAATGACTTTCCAAAATTGAGGGAGAAGCCTGTTGAATGGTACAAGCAAGTGGAAAGATTTGCAAAGGTTTCAAAGGTTTAGTTGAAAGATTTGGACTCTCTGTTTGATATTGTAGTACCAACTGATTTGTGGACTGAATGTAAAATTGCTATTGATTGGCCAGAAACAGAGCCTGTGAGAGATTCGAAAACTGGTGCGCCATTGGTGAAGTGATGAGAAAGTAGGTTATTACTTATCTGAAAGGGAATTAAAGGAGACAGTACATGCATATTATGAAAGGCTTTTACAGGCATTCAAGCAATGTAGCGGACAAAAAAAAAAAGACATGGGACATTTTATGTATCGGTTTCTGTATGGCTTAAGACCTGAAATAAGTGTCATGATACAACAACATTCGATCTGTTGGCAAAGTAAGCCCATTTATGAGATTCTTCATTGTGCAAAATATTGTGGATATGATATTGATTCGCATCACAAGAAATTAAAAGAGAAATTGGTGTTGGCACAATCAGGTAGAAGGACACACAGTTACAAGTGGAGTTGTACAGCCCCAGGTAAATAATGAATTGCCAGATCAATCAGTGCAGAGATTGAGAGGTCAAAATCAGAATATCCCATAAGCTCCTATGATTAAATTGAATAAACAGGTACAGAGATACAATGCTATCAAATGATCAGGTAAATTCGAATATACAAGTGGCATCACAGTATTTGTTGCAGACTGATGACAGTGACTCAGAAATATCCCAATGATGGTGTCTGAGAAGGGAGGAAGAATGTGTGTTTGACGTGTCCTTGGCGATAGATCAGAATGCTCCCTATGTGGATGGTAAGGTAAATAGAACACCTATTTCATTCCTTGTAGATACTTGTGCTACACGTTCCACTGTGGGAACTGTGAAAATTCCTAACCTTCCCCTCTCTGGAGAAAGAGTCCAAGTTGTAGGAGTGCCCAACAAATTGATATTGACCCCAGTGACAGAACCTGTACAAGTACAACAAAAAGGGCCTTTTGAAGATTTACACAAGTTTGTGGTGTGTGATTCTAGTCCAGGGAATTTATTACGGTGAGACTTGTTGCGCAAAATAAAAAAGTTCCATTTATTGTTACTCCAAAGGGAACATAATTTCATACAGAAGATGAAGATGTGGTGTTTAAAATGGCTAGACAAAAGACAATAAGTAGAGAAATTATATTCCTTATTTACTGAAAATAATTTACCACTTGATCTGCGAGATACAGTCTTACTGGAGGTGTGGGACTTAACAGGAAAGGATATTGGTTTGATGAAAGGAGGAGCTCCAATTCAAATCACAGTAAAGCCAAATGTAGAATTTCCTAGCACTCCAGGGTATAATTCATAATACTTTTACCTCAAAACCCCAATTGAGCAAGGAATTTTGAGAGAGATTTTGGGAAATCTGTGTAATTCACCTATCATGGGAATTTGAAAACCAATCTGGAAATATAGAATTGTCCAGGGTTTAAGAAAAATGAAGTTGTCCAATTGTATTAAATCCTGCTATGATTCTATCCAAAGTTCCTTGTGAGGCTAAATGGTTTTCAGTGACTGACTTATTTCAAGCCTTTTTCTCAATCACTTTGCATCTGGATAGCCAATATTTGTTTGCATTTTGGATCGGAAACCGTGTCCTTGCATTGTGCAGAGTTCCACAAGGATGGAGAGAGTCCTTCGATTTCCAATCAAATATTGAAGAGAAATTTGGAATCATTGGAAATGCCAAATCACTCTGTGCTGGTGCAATACATAGAAGATTTGCTGGGCGCATCCGGTAGTAATTAGGCTTGTGTTTATGACACTATTGCCTTACTGAATCATTTGGCAATGAGTGGACATAAGGTGAGGTTTTCTAATTGGATCACCATATTGAACAAGCATTTGCAATGCAGTAGGTCTCGCAATAATTAAGTTTAAGCTATTGGCATTGCTAAATATTGCAACACCAATTGCAACAAAAGTCTATAAATTGTGGGTCAAAAAAAATTGTATTTATTTTTGTAGCAATGATGTCATGCTGCGCTTTAGATGAACATGTTTAAAAGTAAAGTGCGCCATACTGCGATTGCTACAATAGTTAATTGTGGATGCGTTAACAATTGATGTGTGCACTGATGGCTGGTGGTTTGTGTGCCTGTAGAAATTGTGCACTGATGGCTGGTGGCGTGTGTGCATGGTGGAAGTGTGCACTGCCGGCTGGTAGTGTGTGGGCCTGTTGGAAGCGTGCACTGCCGGCTACTGGCGTGTATGCCTGGTGAAAGCGTGCACTGACGGCTGGTGGTGTGTGCCTGGTGAAAGCGTGTACTGACGCCTGGTAGTGTGTGGGCCTGGTGGAATCGTGCACTGACGGCTAGTGGTGTGTGTGGCTGGTGGAGGCGTGCACTGACGGCTGGTGGTGTGTGTGCCTGGTAGAAGCATGCACTGACATCTGGTGGTGTGTGTGTCTGGTGGAAGAGTGCACTGATGGGTGGCGGTGTGTGTGTTCCTGGTGAAAGCATGCACTGACGGCTAGTAGTGTGTATGCCTGGTGAAAGTGTGCACAGATGGCTGGTGGTGTGTGTGTGCCTGGTGCAAGCGTGCACTGATGGTTGGTGGTGTGTTTGAGCCTTGTGAAAGCGTGCACTGACGGCTGGTGGTGTCTGTGTGCTGGGTGGCAGCGTGCACTGATGGCTGGTGGTGTTTGTGCCGGGTGGAAACGTGCACTGATGGCTGGTGGTGTTTGTGCCGGGTGAAAACGTGCATTGATGGCTGATGGTGTTTGTGCCGGGTGGAAGCGTGCACTGACGGCTGGTGGTGTTTGTGCCGGGTGAAACCATGCATTGATGGCTGGTGGTGTTTGTGCCGGGTGAAAGCGTGCACTGATGGCTGGTGGTGTTTGTGCCCGATGAAAGCGTGAACTGACGCCTGATGGTGTCTGTGCCTGGTGGTTGTGTGTGTGGTTGTGTGTGTGTGGTTGTGTGTGGCTGTGTGTGTGGCTGTGTGTGTGGCTGCGTGAGTGGCTGTGTGTGTGGCTGCATGTGTGGCTGCGTGTGTGGCTGCATGTGTGGCTGTGGTTGTGTGTGTGTTTGTGGTTGTGTGTGTGGTTGTGGTTGAGTGTGTGTGTGGTTGTGTATGTGGTTGAGTGTGTGGGATTGTGTGTGTGTGGTTGTGTGTGTGTGTGGTTGTGTGTGTGTGTGTGGTTGTGTGTGTGTGGTTGTGTGTGTGTGTGTGGTTGTGTGTGTGTGTGTGGTTGTGTGTGTGTGGTTGTGTGTGTGTGTGTGGTTGTGTGTGTGTGTGTGGTTGTGTGTGTGTAGTTGTGTGTGTATGTGTGGTTGTGGGGTTGTGATTGTGCGTGTGTGTGGTTGTGTGTATGATTGTGTGTGTGTGGTTGTGTGTGTGGTTGTGTGCCAAGGGTGATTCCAATCATTAATTGAGATGCTGGGGGTCATATTGATCAACATTAACATGCAACTGCTGTCATAATACTGCGTAAAACTCTTTTCACATTTATGGGTTTATTGAAGGTGCAGTAATAGTTGAGTAAATCAGAAGAAAACAGTTTTACTTTTTTTATGTTTTAAGCAAGCGGTGATCACGAGCACCTAGAATTAGTAACCAGTGGCTTTTTTTGGAGCTGGAAAGTGTTATAGGTATACAATTATTTGTTGTTTTGTCTGCCAAATAATGCTGAATACTACCTAGCAAATTGTGGTGTTATCGGGACTTGCCGAATTTTAGCTTTGTATTTAATTGTGGCGAATAGCCTACACTAATGTGAATGGAGCAAGCCGATAAGCAGGAAGAACAGTATGATGTATACACGCCTGCAACACTATTACAAATATGTCTATAATTAAAGTGTTTGTCTAGTTGGGATATGACTAGTCGCCTGTGATAAAATTACACACCTCTTGTACTATAGGATATTTAGGGCATACAATTCATAATCCATGCCCCTAGTCATTTTGTGTGAATTGGAGGGCTAGATCTTTTTTTATGGCTATTAACAGCAAAGGTGAATGGGATAATGTGCTTCCGAGTCCCAGGACTGGAGGAGGGACGGGTGCATTAGAGTGGAAGCACAACAGAGGGCGCGAACTGGAGAGGTTGCAGGCATGCAATTGATGGTTCCCTTATAACCTGATTACGCCATTTCCTACGTCTGCTTTTTGGTATGCAGAAAGAGGGTGGGAAACTTTACTCCAGGGAAGGGGCAAAAGTACCTTTTGTTTGACAAAGGAACGGAGAGGGTACTTGAGGGGGGGGTTGGTGCTAGCAGTGCTACGAGTTTCTGATGTGTATGTAATCCCCTGTTGAAGCCAAGGCAGTGGGAGTTGTGGGTTGATTCCTTAAGGAAATAATACATAGGTGGTTGGTGTATTGATATCCTACTATGAATCTTCCCAGAAGTTTGAGGACAGCGGCGAATCCCAGGTAAAATTGCACAAATAAAACAGTATATAAAAACAGACAAACGTCGATTAGCTGTTGACTGCCCACCCCCAAGTTTATCTCATCTATAAAAAAAAGGGGGGAAATAACAGGAATAATAAACCAAGGAAACTTGCCTGAGGCTGTGCAGTGGGGAAGGCATTATGAAGACGTTTTTAAATGGGTACTGTGTGAAGCTGGACAGATCACTGCTAATGCCCATGTCTTTGCGTAGAGTTTCAATTAGGACGCAGTGGCTAATGCCTCTGGATATCAGGGGGACTAGCAGCTCTGCAAAGAAAACAAATATGACAATTTTTGCTCGACGCAGCTCGCTTACATATTTCAACCTTGGTGATAATAAAGCAGCAGCTACAAGCCACCCTCTGCATCCATTCTAGAAAGTTTTAATACACTGGTGCTCTCAGAACAAATGCCAACAAGGGAGGGGCTGCAATCAGACGCGGTAGAGAGTGCTGAAGTGTCCGTGGTAGAGCAAGACCAAGGTCACACCATGCAGGACAGGTGACGCTGAGCGGTGTGATACTGTGCTCAGGCCGGATGTATACCCACGGGGAGAACCTCTTCCACTGCCTGCTAGCGGCATTTATGCAATGTAATGGCGTTTTTAGGTTTCGCTGGGGGACGGAGCCTTTAGGCTCCGCCTCCAGAGAAATCTGTAGTTTCTAGTATGGGTGACTTGAACACGCCCCTCTGCTTCATTGGCTAGCTCCATAAATGGAGGCTAGCCATTGGAACAGAGAGGCGTCCGTCATGGCCGGAGGAGACTCGGGGGCGTTCCCGAGATTCTTTGGCTTTTGCCGACGTCACGCGACGTCAGGCGAAAGCCGGGAACGCCCCCGAATCTGTTCCGGCATTGCCGGCACCTCCCTTGCTGCTCGGGACGGGTCTCCTTATTATGCCCAGGTCTGCAGGTGAGTGACCTTCCCCCTCCCTCCCTTTCTGCCCCTCCCTCCCTCCCTTACTGCTCGATCCCCGCCCGGGGGTTTCTTCAGCCGGCCGGCCAATCCTAGCGCGGCCGGCCGGAAGTGCCCGCCCCCCCGCCGCCCGGGGGAAGAAGGAAGACGGCGGCCCACAAGAAGTATGGCGGCCAGGCTCAGCCATCGGGACTCCATGGGAGGGGGAGAAGCCGCGCCTCCTCCCGGGCTCCTCCAGCAGCATTGGCGGCGGATCGGGGTGCGTGCTTGAGTTGCTGCCAGCCGAGAGCGGAGGAGGGAAGCCCGACTCGCCCAGCATGAGCCACGAGCCCTGTGGGAGGCACTAGGACCCAGGGCCGCATGAAGGACAACAGGTAACCATTATTTTTCAGGACATTCCCAATCGCTGTCACCCATCCAGGTTCTGCATACTCCTCCCTGCAGCAGTTTTACAACCTTCCCTCCCAGCATGGAGTTACCACTACATTATCTGACAGCATCCGTGTTTCCCGCGGCCAGCATCACTGTGCCACCCTTACTGACACTAGCATGCCTCCTACCGACACGCCCATGTACTTGAATCATGATAGTGTCATATTACCATCGGTGTCATTTCTGGTGCACCCTTGCAAGCAGCAGTGTATTTATGTATTAAATATTTTATTGAGCATAGGCAGAAAAAATGCACCTCAGGTACTTCTGTAAGGGCCGCCACCGTTCTAGGGAGGCCGGGGTCAGCGACCCCGCGGATACCCATCATAGGGCCAGCGGGTACATCATCTTATTAACACAGCAAGCCGCCTACAACCCAATGGGCCGGCCGCGTCTTAAGAGGTGCTACAACGGTGCAAGCTGGTCAGTGCTAGTGCATTGTGAGAAAACACGAGAAACAAAGAACTGTAAACAACCCCACCACCCACCCCACCCCAGCCCTCCCTTCTCCTTGTCCATGTCCGGAATCCAGCTCTAGGTCGCGAGCCACTCTCAGCAGTCAGTGGACGCCACTCGCGTGGGGTCCGTGCGCTTACGGGTACGTGTTTTGGGATCCGGGAGAGGTGTTTCGGCTAAGCGTAGCAGACGCAGGTAGCGCGGGCAGCTCACCTCCCGAAACTCCCCGGTGAGCAAGGCGAGGAATGGTCGCCAGAGTTCCGCAAAGTCCGCCCCCCTCCCTGACGCTGCCAGCGATAGTTTCTCCATTCCCAGGATCGCCCACAGTCTGTGAAGCCACCCCAGTTGTTGCGGAGCGTGGGCCGCCCTCCAGTGTGCCACAATGTTTTGGACCGCAGCCCCAAGCGCCAGTGCAATCAGGCGCCCGCGCCAGGATTTCAGAGGATACATGAGTGCGTTTGGGAGGCCTAGTAGGATGTACGCTGGGAAGCGCGGCAGTTGTGTGTCTAGATGAGCATCTATAAGATCCAGGATAGGGTCCCAGTAGGGGCGCAGCGCCTTACAGCTCCACAGCAGGTGTTCCAGCGTCCCTAGTTCCCCACATCCCCTCCAGCATCTGTCACTGATCCGGGCATCCCAGTGGTGTAGTCTCTCAGGGGTGTGGTACCAGTATGTTGCTACCTTAGTTAAAGTCTCGGTAAGGCCGGTGTGGTGCGCCGAGTGTCTGGCTCTATGGTACACCCCCTCCCATTCCTTCCTAGTGAGCTGCCTCCCCAGGTCCCTCTCCCACCGGACTTGGCCCGCATTGTAGGTGTGTGCTTGCGTGAGGAGCAGCTGCTGGTAGAGGTCCGATATCAACTTCTTATCCGAGGTGCGCGTCAGCAGCCATCGTTCGTAAGGTGTGAGGGGCCGTTGGGCTCCGGGTTGGATCGAGGGGTGGAGCACCCAGTGGCGCACCTGCAGGTACTGCAAGCGTTCCGATTCGGCCACGCCGTAATCTGCCTTGACCTGCCGGAACGGCAGAATGCCCTTGGTGTCGAACATGTGTCCTGCCGCGCGACAGGGTGTCGTCCGCCACGTCGTGAACGCGCCGGTGTCCAAGCCCGGTGTGAAGTCTGGATTCTCAAAGATGGGAGTCATGGGCGAGGGGAAGGTGGTCAGCCCCTTAGCCACGGCTACCCTATCCCACACTCGCAGGGCGGTGCTGGTGATTTCAGAGGCGTACAGGTTAGGGGGACGGTGTCGACGCGGAATGAAGGGCACGCCTTGGAGGGTGCGGCCGGCCACTGCCTGGTCCAGGAAGAGCCAGTGCTTACCGGACTCCAGCTGGAACCACTCCACAAAGGTGCGTAGCTGTGCCGCCTGGAAGTACAAAGTAAGGTCAGGCACGCCGACGCCCCCGTTCGCGGGGGGTAGGGTGGCGAGAGTATGCTTGAATCTGGGTCGCCGGCCGTTCCAGATGAACCGTGACAGTTCCGACTGAGTTTGTTGGAGCCAACCCGCCGGGGGGTTCAGAGGAAGCGTCTGGAACAGGTACAGAATCTGCGGTAGCAGTGTCATTTTGACTGCGGCAATTCTGCCCAACCACGACAGCGTAAGTGGCTTCCAACGCCGGAGTTGCTCCCGGAGTTTGCGGGTGAGGGCCTCATAATTGGCTCGCGCGGTGCCACGGACAGTAGGAGCTAGGCGAACGCCCAGATATGGGACGGTAGCGTCCGACCATTGGAATTGGAATTCCGATTTAATCTCGTCCGCCACCTCCGGGCTTAGTGAGATGTTCAAGGCCTCAGATTTGGCTTCGTTGATTTTGAAGCCCGAGGCTAGGGCGAAGGTGTGTAGCTCCACAAAGAGAGCGCGCAGGGATCGCATCGGGTCAGTGAGGGACAGCAGGACGTCATCGGCGTACAGGCTGATCTTGTGCGTGTCGGCCCCAAATTTAATACCGGAAATGAGAGCATGTTGCCGCACCCTCTGAGCCATCGGCTCCATGTACAATGCGAATAGAAGTGGTGACAGCGGGCAGCCCTGGCGCGTGCCTCTGCCAATGTCGAACCTCGGGGAGGTATGACCGTTCACTCGCACCGCGGCGTTGGGCCGGCGATAGCAGTTGAAGATGCGGTGGCGAAGTTTCTCCCCAAAGCCGAAGTGGCGGAGGGCCTGATCAAGGTACGGCCAGTGTACTCTGTCGAAGGCTTTCTCCGCATCGATGGTGAGCAGCATGCAGCCGGGTTTAGTGCGTGATCCGGCCTCAATGAGGTGTAGCACCCGCTTAGTGTTGTCGCTGGTCTGCCGTTGGGGGATAAAGCCCGCTTGGTCGGGGTCTATCAGTTGTTGCATATAGGGGGCGATGCGGCTCGCGAGTATGCCAGTGTAGAGCTTCAGGTCTACGTTCAGTAGCGATATGGGTCTGTAAGAGCCACAGACTGCCGGGTCACGACCCGGTTTGGGAATAACAGAGATAGACGCCTCCAGCAGATCCGGATGTATGGCGCCAGGTGTGTCAAATGTATTGAATAGGTCGCGCAGGAGGGGGGCAAGTTGCTGGCAAAAGGTCTTGTAGAACGCCGCAGTATAGCCGTCGGGTCCCGGGGATTTCCCGACTTTTAGGCGGGCAATGGCCGAAATGACCTCTTCCAGGCCTATGGGCCGCTCCAGGAAGTCCGCCTGGGCTTGGGTAAGGGTGGGGAGGTCCGCGCCTCGCAAATAGGCTGGGCCGGCGTCAGGGTCCAGGTGATCCGCGTCGTAGAGCGCCGCATAGTAATCACCAAACGCCGTCGCAATCGCTGCGTTCTCTGTGACCAGGTCGCCACTGGGCAACCGGAGAGAGCTCACTTGTTGCCTCTGAGTCTGCGCCCGAAGTCTACTCGCCAGCAGTCTCCCGCAACGGTCGCCACCGGTATAGTAAGCGTGTTTGAGGCGCATCGCGGCGTATTCCGCCACATCTTGGTCCAAGGCCGCTAGCATTTTCCGCTCGGCGCACAATTGACGCCATGCTCTGGACGCCCCCGTGCGCTGGTGCATCTGTTCTAATTCCGCCACGCGTTGGGAGAGCTCGGCTCGTTTCAGCTCCCTTTCCCTGTTGTTGGCCGTGGCAATGGAAATAATTTCCCCGCGCAGGACCGCTTTAAGGGCCGCCCACTGGGTCGCCTTGGTGGTGTCGTCATTGGCGTTGTGCTCCAGAAAGCGGTCGATCGCCAATGTGAGCCGGGTCTGGGTGTCAGGCAGCTGTAAGAGACCGTCCCGCAGTCTCCAGTGCCGTTGTGGTGCTGGCATGGCTCCCACCCGAAGCGTCGCCGCCACTGGGGAGTGGTCTGAGAGCGAGGCCGGTAGTATCTCCACGCTCTCTACATGTAGCGCTAGCTGCGAAGAGCCCAGGAAATAGTCTAGCCTCGCATATGTCTTATGAGCAGCCGAGTAGTACGTGTAGGCGGTGGTTTGGGGGTGCGTGTGCCGCCAGAGGTCGATGAGGCCCAGGTCCGCCAGGTGTGCGTGACCTGCCGCTGTGAGCGCCCCTACTTGACCTGATCTCTGACCCGAGCGATCCGCCGTGTTATGAAAGACTATGTTGAGGTCCCCCCCTAGCAGCAAGTGAGTGTGTGTGGTGGCTGTGACGGTCTCCAGGGCTGTGTGCAGGAACTTTTCCTGCCCCTCATTTGGACCATAAACTGAGCCCACAAGCAAGGTGTGACCCGCGAGTTGGAAGCTATAGAGTAGGAGCCGTCCTCTAACTTCGGCTTCTTTTTGGAGGACTTTCCCCTCAAAGGACTTAGCCACTAGGATCGCCACCCCTGCAGACTTCTTCGGGGAAGAGGAAAAGAACTGCCACGGGAACGCGCGGGATTTGAGTCTATGCTGGTCGCTGCGCACAAGGTGTGTTTCCTGGAGGAGGCAGATGTCCGCCTTGGAGCGCTCGAGATAGGATAAGATCGCCCTGCGTTTGTTCGGGCTGTTGAGACCCCGCACGTTAAGCGTAAGCACTATGAGGTGTCGTGGCATATCTGGGATCGTACGAGTAAAGCCAAGCCTGCCCGGTGGCCGTGAGTGTGGGCCCGCGGGTCGTGGAAGACGCTGCGCTAGGGGCCGCGGTAGGGCAACCCTCGGCGACCGAACCTTCTGGACAAGGAGAACCCTCCCACCCCTCCCCCTTCACTCCCCAAGACCCCCCCAACCCAAGCTGTCCCCCCAGGTCCCCGCTCAACCGGAGCAATTGGAGCAACCCCCCCACCTGAAACCCCCCCCCACTTAGTGCAAACACTTCCCATCCAACTCCCCGTGCCCACCCCCCTACCCCATCCACCTCCCCAACTGGCAAAGAAATATGGTCCAATATTGTCCCAGGTCCAGACTCATGGCCACTGGACCCGTGGTAAGGTAAGTCCGTAGAATGGGGGCCGTGGCGGCGTCGCAAGCAGGTCGGCCTGCTCGAAGCACTCCGCCACAGACGCAGAGACAGAGTCACTATCAGGGAAGACCTAGGAGCGCTCTGCACGCGCCCCCGCCGCCGGACCAGATTAGCCCGAACCCATCATGGCTTGTGGGACCAGTGCGTCGATCTCCCAGCGCTCAGCTATTGTTCGTCGGTGCCAGGCCCTGCGCCACTGTCTCCACTGCAGCCCTCTGACCCTCTTCTATCTCGGTTGCCGCGGGGCGCTTCGGCCGGCGTCTGCGTCGTTGCTGCTGCCAGCGGCCCGGGCCAGTCTCGTTGGGAGTCTTTTCTCCCGGCGACCCATCGTCGACCACCGGCTCCTCCAGGCCCAGTACGCGGCAGGCATCCCTGAGGGTGCGTGGCTGATGAAGGACATTGCCGAGCCGAAATACCAGGCGGAAGGGGTGCCCCCAGCTGTAGGAGATGTTGCGTTGTCTCAGTTCCGCCGTCACTGGCCGAAAGATGCGCCGCTTCTCGAGGGTAAGTGCAGCCAGATCCTGGTAGAGCGCCGGCGAATGGTCGCCGAAGACGATCCTCTCCATGCGGCGTGCCTTGCTCAGGATCTCCTCCTTCGTCCTGAAGTCCTGCACGCACACCAAGATGTCTGGGGGGTGCGTTGCATCGGCTCTCGGCGGGCCCGTCCGATGGGCCCTGTCCAGACGCAGGGGGGCATCCGCCTGTCGGCCCAAGATGTGGTTGAAGAGACCCTGCGTGAATCGAAAGAGGTCCTCCGTGTCCGGGGCCATTTTCACTCCTCGGATCCTGATATTATGCCGCCGGGAGCGGTTCTCCAAATCTTCGGCATGTGTCTGGAGATCCACCTGCTGGTCATGAATGCGGGCCAGCTCCTGCCTGAGGGCCTCTATTTCGGCGTCCCGGGTGTCGCTCTTCGTTTCCAGGTCTGCCACTCTCTCCCCTATGGCGTCGGTGTCGCGGCGGACCTCCTTGATCTCGTCCTGGAGCTCCTTCTTTAGGGCGTGGATGTCTTCCCTCAGCCCCGTGAACAGGGACTCCAGAAAGGACCGCGTGACTGGAGCCTCGGGATCCGCTCCCCCAGGGGGTGATGGGTCCGCCGTTTGCTTGTCCGCGTCTCCCCGGGGATTCGACCCCCCGGGGCCATTCCGCTTCCCCACGGTGGGGGGGGTGAAGAGATCCTTGATGGTGCGATCTTTCCTGGGCCTTCCGCCGGACATATCGTCTCCGAGACCCCAGCCGCGTCTGCCGGTATCACCTTCAGCCGGCCGCAGACCGTTCTTCAGTCTTGGTGGGCACCGCTCCGACCCCGGGACCACCAGTGCAGCGCGAGGGCCACCCCCGTGATCCTCTCAGTCTTCCTCCACTCCGGGAGAGCAGTGCAACTTGGCCGCTTCACAAGTCTGTAGCCGGGTGCAGGGGGGGCCGCGTGATGGGTGCAGGAGCGCCGGCTGTGGAGGGCGAGGCGGCGAGCGCTGGACGGGCCAGGCGGGAGGTCTCCCAAGATGGCGCCCGCGGCACTCCACTATGTGCTGTCCGGGGGGCGAGAGCCCAGAGTGGTCGCCGAGGCCTCCTTGTGGTGAGGGGGGTCCGCTCGCCTCAGTGGGGGTCGTAGTCGGGGGGGGCTTGGCTGCTCGTGTGGGCGTCTTCAGTGGCTGCCCAGGATGAGGGCCCACGCGCTGTCCCACCACGTGCGTGGCTCCTATGGTCCCTCTCCGCGCCCCCCGCGCCGACCGGCCACCACCTCCCCCGACGAATGTCCAGGTGCGCAGATGCAGCTAGGGACCGGGGCAATGCTGCAGGCGGGAATCGGCGACCGCGGGGGGCTCTGCCTGCCGACCCCGCGTCGGCTGAGTGTGTTCTTTACTGCCCCGGCCTGTCGTCGCGTCCCGCTGCTAGTGGACGGGTCCGCGGGGGTGTCAGCCGATTCCCGGTGGTCCCACGTGGAGGGGATCTGCTGGGCTGGGGGGGTGGGGGCCTCCCTTACCGCCTCTCCTCACCTCCTTGATTCGGGGTCGTCCACTCGACCCAGGCCGAGTCCGCCGTCAGTCGCTACCAGCCGGACACTCCGGGTAGCAGCAGGTCCACGTGGCGAGCCCGCAGAAGCCCCCGGCAGGCGGTCACGGGGGCCTCGCGCTAAGTCGCGCGGGCCGGGCTCGCCGGTGCAGCAGCTGCCGGGCACAGACGCCCGTGACTCGGCCCGCAGGCTCCGCCCCTCGCGGCCTCGCTGTCGTTCCGCGCTCCCCTCAGGCCGTCAGCGCCGCCAGAGCACCGGGCCGGGCCCAGCCGGAGCTCCGCGTCGGGAATCGCCCACACAGCTGCCCTGCAGTCCCCCGCAGCAATGCCGACCTCAGCCCGCCGGGGAAGTGCTCGGTTCAGGGCGTTCTGCTATAAGAGACGCTGTTGATAACGGCCGGCGGCGGGAGCTCCGACAAAGCACGTCTGCTCACGCCGCCATCTTGGCCACGCCCCCGCAGCAGTGTATTTACTACGCCAGCATCATTGTACACCATGCTGGTATCCGCATACTATTACCTGAGATTAAAATACCGCCGCTATCATCGGTACAGTGTTTTACCAACAATGAAGTCTCATTCACAGCATCTTTCACTGAACAAGCATCATCGTATCTCGTATCCCCCCCCCGCCATCATCATAGTGTCTCCCCTGCCATCAGCGTGCCTCTCACGTCTGGCAGGATAAGGTCACCCTGTTCGGTGCACACGTCAGAACCCCCTGCCCCCTCCTGCTTTGGACAGTTCACTTCCCCCTCCGGGCTAGTTCACTTCCCATTCTACAACTGTTCCCGACTGCTCTCTCCAGGCACACCTTATTTTCCAGAGTATAGGCCATACATATATTTGTGTGCGCACAACAATCCTTATTATTCACTGGTCATTTGCATATACAGAACTGCTTGTACTTGAACGTATTTTTATGTCTATGTGAGGCCATTCGACCCTGTTTATTGTATATGCTGTATTACAACCCAAAAGTGGAGTGTTCACTATCAGAACCGTCTAAGATTACCAACCTCTTGACTCATCCAATCCGCGCCAGTGTACCTCCCCTCCTCCCTTCTGTGTGTTTAGTGTCAGTGGGCCAATCCCTGGGATCTGACTGCCAAAGTTTATTCTGGACGGAGAGCTCCAATTACACACCGCGTGCGTTTGATCTATGTGCACGTCTTTATTGGTTTCGTTTTGCACTGCATACAGCTTCTCCTTTATATTCTCTTTTGGGTCCAGAGACTTTATAAAGCGCACACCGTGAATGAAAAGATCACCGAGCCCCTTTATTCGAAATATTTACTTTTGGGTCCAAAAGGGTGGTGTAGTGTCATTTGCTGTATTTTTTCCCTTTGTTTACATTAAACAAGCCCTTTTAACTTGTGTGATATGATACTGCAGCATGCCCTCAGAAAGCATCTTGCCGTTAATCCCAGTAAAGAACAGAGAAAATGAAAGTGGACGGTGTGTGTAGTGTAGTAAAAAAGTATAATCGCACGCAACAGAACTGGAACAACTAACTCAACAGGTTTATTTGTGTGGTCGAGAGTTGTCCAATAATAACGCCCACGAAGAGCAGACAGGAGCCTCTCGAAACGCTGCTGTCCTGGCCTATCATCAAGTTGGGATGTCAGATGGACCAACAGCAGCAACCAGGGCAACAGAATCCACATCCAAAAGTAAACATGTAAGAAGACACGTGCACATAAGGAACACCTGCATATGAATAATACAAAGCCCCAATATATCTCCCTTTCTTAACAAAACAAGAGAGTGAGAATACATACACCATAAGATAAGAAATGTTCAAACCAAGCTGTAAAAACAAAAGCGATACAATGAAAAAGGACAATACACAGTATCACCTAATACAAATAATAATTGTATTTTACAGGCAACACAGTTATCCTTCTAGTACCATTGCCAGTGGAATCAGAAGTAGAAGAATTAGAAACATTAGTGTTAAGATCACTGATTCTTCAACCTCATCACTCGCTTCCTGGTAACTTGACTCTGTGTGAGTTTGAGATGAATTCATATAATTTACAGTGACACATTCAGGAATTTGAATATCAGGCTGATACATGGAATGTGTGGTAACACTGCCAGAAGTAAAGTCTTTTACCTCTACACCTACATCCCATGTAATACAACTACTTCTCTCACTATCATAAACAAGCGTCTTTTTCTCTGTTAACTCCTTCTGAATGGTTTGGTACTCACAACCGCTCCTTTTATTCAACATCCACAATTTTTAAGCAAAACAGCAGAACGTGTGACTCTTACAATTTGAGTAGGATGAGATGCTAAAACTTACAAGAGCAGGCGGCACAGATAACTTATCAGCAGTAATAATAAAAACAGCTATTCCCCTTGGAACAACTTGCTCCACCTGCTTTTTCAAACAAATTCTCCTGAAAAGAGCTTCCTAGATTGCTGGAAGGGGCAGTCCCTCGAATCTGGGGTACACCTCCTCCACCTCTGGCCAAGTTCGACCCCCCGCCCCACGTATGGAGCTCTCCCTTCATTGTTTACCTCCTCTCTTTCATCACTTCTCCCTTACCCTCCCTCTATTTCATGCTAGAGGCTTCATGCGAGCCTCAGCTGGTGAAACTCTGCTTCTGTGCCACTCCTGACCTCTGTGTGGGGCTCTTTGCATGTGTGGGGGGCTCTTTGCATGTGTGTGGGGCTCTTTGCGTGTGTGTGGGGCTCTTTGCGTGTGTTTGGGGCTCTTTGCGTGTGTGTGGGGCTCTTTGCGTGTGTGTGTGTGGGGGGGGGGCTCTTGCGTGTGTGTGGGGGCTCTTGCGTGTGTGTGGGGGCTCTTGCGTATGTGTGTGGGGGGCTCTTGCGTGTGTGTGTTTGTGTGGGGGGCTCTTGCGTGTGTGTGGGGGGGCTCTTGCGTGTGTGTGTGGGGGGCTCTTGCGTGTGTGTGTGGGGGGCTCTGTGTGGTGTGTGTGGGGGGCTCTTGTGTGGTGTGTGTGGGGGGCTCTTGTGTGTGTGTGTGGGGGGCTCTTGTGTGGTGTGTGTGGGGGGCTCTTGTGTGTGTGTGTGTGGGGGGCTCTTGTGTGGGTGTGTGTGTGCAAATGCAATACGTCTTGCATTTGCGACAGAGTAAGCTATTGGCATTGTAAATGAGAATGCCATTTATTTATCTGTTTTCAAAACCAACACATAAATAAAAAGTTTGCCATTTACAATGCCAATAGCTCAAACTTTTCCGAAGGCAAAACCGTTGCATTGTAAATGCTTGTTTTTAATGTGCCTGGTGGTGTTTCTATGCAGAGCGTTGCTATCAAATGGGCAACAGGCGCAGTGTCACTACAGCATTAGGGGCCATATGAACCCCAAACATGGCCGCATTTTACTATTCTTAACTTTGTTGCCACACACACTTACCCGCAGCACCCCGACATACTCTTTTGAAAATGTCTTTCAACAGTATATCTAACCTAACTGAGAACAGAGCAGATACAAGAACCTACACAGATACTCAATTTCAAAGCATTTACTCACTCATTGAAGAGACACCTTCATTTGATGCGCAAGGCAGCTCCATACCCCAACAACTAAAGCAGCTGGAATTTATAGCTAAAAGAGCGCTGAGTCAACGATTGCACGCTTCGACACTCATCCAGTACCATAAGGTACAAAGAATACCGCGAGGACTACGATTACCTATCAAACCGCTGTTATATAAATTCCAATACAACAAAAGATTTATGGAAAAGTGGCAGGCTGTGTTAAATAAGTGCTCATTGGATTTAATCCTGTTATTAATTGAAGAACTCTCCAAAACCATCAAGGAGTTAGAAGAAGAGATAAACATTATCAAATCAGACATGTCGAACCGTTGTGAGGCAGATTTTTGGAGACTTACACTGGAGGACCTGAACTCTAAACTTGACACTTATGGCAAAGAAATCCAAGAAAGAAAATTGCGCAAATTCAGGAGAGATACTATAGATTATAAATTAAATGAGGTTTACACCTGGGCAGAGGTGTACGCCAAAAGGCGCCCTTTTCAAAAGCCTGCCTCATCCTCACAAGAATCTATAGTTTCAGAAAATGACATGGATCCAGCAAGACAGCCATTGGCATTGAGGCAAGAACCGACAACATCAGGGACAGGAGATGGGGGGGGCGTGGCTTGGGCGCCGATGGCGATGGTCGCCTGAGAGCTCGGCTCCGGGACTAAGCCCGGGATTATCCTGAAAATCGGAGGCTGCGGGACACCCCGGACCCCGCATTCTGCTGAGTGTGCCGACGGTAACCTGCCGAGGCCCCTGGTGGAGATCGGACAAGGATTGCTCCGGAGTAAGACCGAAGTTTGCGGAGTTGCGGAGTGCGACCCAACATGGCGCCCGGACTCCTTTATCCCCCTGTGAGGACCTGCTGACTTGAAGAAGAGCCGCGGGCAGCGACTGGCGCCCGGCTTCGCCATCCCCGGCTGTTCTGGCCATGGGACATTTATTGGCTTGGACTTTTTGCAACGGTTTTGCACTCGGTTGGACGGCCGGGTGGGTGCCCACGCAGGGGAGGGCACTGGGAGCGGACGCCCTGTGATCCGAGCGGTGGCCCGCCTCGCGACTCCGCAACTAGCTACGTCTTCCCGGCCAGTCCACCTACATGGGAGGCGCGACACTCTGGCGCCACAGATCATCCGAGGGAATTGGTGGCCCTCGCCCCGGGGCTACAGTGGGTGAACGGGTCTGCCCGACTCGGCGACGGCTGTCTCCGCCCCCCCATCGGTGCCCTCGGACGCCGTGGCGGTGGCGTGAGCCGAAGCGGCGGAGTCTCCACAGGCTCTGGAGAAGGAGGTCGCCCATACCCGAATTGAGGACAGGCACCCGGGAAGGTCGTGATCGACGCCTGTACACGGAGACACCTACTCCGGGACCCTTACGGAGTGCCCCTGGCAGCATGGGGAAACCTAGAGGAGCCAAGGGATCCACCCTGACCACCTCGGACTCTGAAGCCCAGGACAAAGAGGAGCATGGGGACCCGAAAAGCTCTGGTAGCGCGCCGCTGCAGCAACAGTTCGACCGTGTCCTAGAGGCGATAGAGGCTACGAGATCGGCCCTCCAACAGGACATTGCTCAGGTGGCGACGAGCCTGGGCCTCCTCAGGGCGGACCATGGCAAACTTTCAGACCGGGTCAAGGTGGTGGAGGGCACGGTGAAAACTTTGGAGCCGGCGCAGCGAACCTTGGCTGCGACGATGAAGGACGCCTTATCCCGAATTGAGACCCTCGAACGGAGGGCGGAGGATGCGGAAGGCCGCAACAGGAGGAACAACATCCGAGTGGTGGGCCTGCCGGAAAAGATCGAGGATGGCGACATGGTGCGATACTTGGAGACCTGGCTCCGAGACACGGTGGTCCCGGAGGGGCTGTCCTCCTTCTATACTCTAGAACGGGCCCACAGAGTCCCAGCACAGCCCCCACAGCAGGGACGTAACCCGAGGCCGGTGGTGGCGCGGTTGCTGCATTTTCGGGACAGGGACTTAATCCTCAATGCCGCCAGGCACAGTGGCCCGTTCCAAGTTGCAAACAGTCAGGTGAACATCTTCCCTGATTACACCTACGAGACGCAGCGCAAGCGGTTCTCCTTCCTAGCGGTTAAGCGCGAACTCAGGAGTGAGGGCATTCAGTATTCACTCCTATATCCTGCAAGGCTCCGCATCATTGTCGATGACAAAACCCAGTTCTTCGACACCCCGGAGGAGGTCTGTGACTGGCTCGAGCTATACCGGACAGGGAAAGATGGTTTCGGCTCCTCGTCCCAACAGGCGGATGAGCCGGAACAAAGGAGGCGATCCAGGAGGGTCAGGAATCGCCGCGGCCGCACGGGAGGGCCCTCGACTGCGGAGACATCGTCGGAACGGAGGGGAGTGTTGGAAGTATTGTCGGAACTGTCGGGAGCAAGGGACGAAGCCATCGAGGAGGAAGAAAACCCGGGTGCTCAGGGGGCACCGTCGGACTCGGAGGATTCAATGGCAGATAGTACACACACACCGGTGATCACACCGAAATCGGTGGAGGACCTTCTAGATGGACAAGGGTAACGGGGTATACTGCTTTGTTTTGGGTGGGGGCCCGGCAGGGGGGAGGCGGTTGCCGTCCTTTATTGCTGACGACACGGGAGAGAGGGTTGGGGGGCCTCTGCTTTTGCCCCGGAAGGTTTTGGTACTGTTTGGGGCTTGATATAGTCCTGGTGGCCTGGGCGACGAGGGCCCACTGCCTCCGCCCAGCCCGCACCTGGCCCATAAGGCCTTCCTACGGTGGCGACCGTAGGATTAGTGGGGGTTCTGGGGTTGATGTACGACGAGGTTTGGATGGGATCTAGATGGTGCTGTTTGGGTCCTGTTCTGGGGTGGGCGGGGGGGGGCTTTGTTGGTTCTTGGGTGGTTTGGTTTTGGTTGGGGAAAATGGCCGCCATCAGCGCTGGGAGGATTGATGCCTTTGCTTCGTGGGGACCCGGATGGGGGGACTGTGCAAGAACAATCTGGGACAATGGCTGATGTTGCTAACTTGAAATGTGTTACTTGGAACGTGAGGGGGCTTCACACTATGTCCAGGCGCCACAAGGTCCATGCTTATTTAGTGCGTAGGGGAGTGCAAATGGCGCTGCTGCAGGAAACGCATCTGAACAAGGCGGAAGGGGCGGCGCTTCAGCGTAGATGGCGGGGGCAGGTCTTTTCCACGTCGTACTCTGCTTATGCCAGGGGGGCGCTAATATGGATCAGGGCAGGGGTCCCCTTCCAGGTCACGAGGACAGTGTTGGATCCAGAGGGGCGTTTCGTGGCCATCTCAGGCACTCTAGGAGGGAGGGACCTGAACGTTTGCTGTGTGTACGCTCCTAATGTGGACCAGACTGCCTTCCTTTCCAGGTTATCGGGCTCGTTGGCCCACTTTTTCGCCGGGCCCCTCCTGTTGGGGGGAGACTTTAACTCCGTAGTGGATGTGGACATAGACCGCTCGCATCCCCCGCTCCCCGATTCCCCGGTCCGTCGCACGGCTAAGAGTCGTCAGGATTGGCAGACCCGCTGGGGTTTGACGGACATTTGGAGGGCGCATCACCCCGCATCTAGGGATTATTCATATTTCTCGAGCCTCCATGAGCTGCATGTCAGACTGGATGGCTTTCTTGGTTCGCCCGAACTGGTTTCGGCAGCGGTCCGATCGGAGTACTTATCGAGGACCATCTCGGACCATAACCCCCTCCTACTGGACATTCGCTGGTTTCCTGGGACGCCGGCGGTGCCCACCTGGAAGATGCGACCCGAGATCCTCGAGGACAGTGTCTTCAAGGCGGACCTGGGGGAGAGAATATCGGATTATTTTGCGTCCAACGGCGGCTCCGCGAGTACTAGGGCGTTAGAATGGGACGCTTTTAAGGTAGTGGTGAGGGGCTACTGTATCTCTAAGAAGGTGGGCATGAGGCGCGTCATCCTGGCTGATTTGGACACGGCGGACCGGGCACTCCGCAAGCTTGAAGTTAGCCGCCCCGGACACCCGGAATTGCAAGCACAAACGGCGGAGGCGAGGGAGAGGGTAGCGGTGGAGGTCGAACGGCTCCGCTGTTTTGATTATAAGGCCTATACGGTCCGGTCTATCGCGGAGGGAGACAGGTCGAGTGCGTTGCTGGCGTGGTTGGCCAACCCTACGCGCCAGTCCCAGACGACGACAAATATGCGTGGGGCTGATGGGACCGAGGTATGCACCCAACCGGAGATTCTTGGTTGCTTCCGGCATTATTATGAAAGTTTATACCGCAGTCGCTCCGCACGTGACCCAGACCGGCTCGATAATTATCTTCGCCCACTGGAGCTCCGCACAGTAGGGCAGGAAGTGGCGAAAACTCTGGGTTCCGATATCGGCTTGGGGGAGATCCGCGGGGCTATCAAACGGATGGCGAGGAACAAGACCCCGGGCCTAGATGGCCTACCAGTGGAGTTCTATGCAGCTTACGCTGACCTCTTAGCCCCTCGGTTACTGGTGGTCTACAGGGAGGCGAAGAGGCTGGGGCGACTCCCGAGCTCGATGTGTGAAGCGTTGGTGGTTCCTCTCCTCAAACCGGGCCGAGACTCATCCGACCCGGGGTCCTACCGTCCCCTATCAATGTTGACGGTGGACTACAAAATATTGAGCAGCATCTTGGCCTCGAGGCTGCTGGGACATATGAGTTCCCTGGTGCACGAGGACCAGGCCGGCTTCATCCCGCGGCGGAACACGACTATGAATATTCGTAGGTTGTTCCGCTTGCTAGGGGAACCATTTGTGGATGCCCCGTCCCCGGTAGTTTTGTCGGTGGACCTGGAGAAGGCTTTTGATAGCCTGGAGTGGGACTACCTCTGCACGGTGTTACGGAGATTCGGCCTCGGGGAGGGATTTGTCAGATGGACCGCGGTTCTTTATGCTTCTGCTTCGGCCAGGGTCCGGTCGGGCCCATTGATTTCATCACGGTATCCGGTGGAACGAGGCACGCGGCAAGGGTGTTCCTTGTCCCCGCTTCTCTTCGCGCTAGCGGTGGAGCCACTGGCGATGCACCTTCGCTCGGGAGCCCACTATACGGGCTTATGGACGGCAGCGGGCCCGCATTATGTCTCGCTATATGCGGACGACCTGTTGCTCTTCCTGGAGGACCCGGTCGACGCTTTACGGGGAGCGGAATTGGCGCTCACGGAGTTCGGAGCGGTCTCGGGCCTCCGAGTGAATTGGTCTAAGACCTGTCTTTTTCCGGTACGCAGGGGTACCCCCACCCCTGTGCTAAGTAGGGAGATTAGATGGGAGCCCGACTGCTTTAAGTACCTTGGGGTGTTCGTTTACCACGACCAACCCGACCTCCTAGATGGGAACATTGCCCGCTGCATTCGAGCACTCCGAGGTTGCATGGACTTTTGGGCCACGCTGCCGCTCTCAGTGGCGGGACGTATCGCCCTGCTCAAAATGGTGGCGCTTCCCCGGTTATTGTATTACTTCTGAACTTTGCCGATCTGGGTCCCTCCGGCCACGTTTCGTCGCTTGCGCTCTATGGTGGTCGGGTTCCTCTGGGGAACGGGCCGGCGGCGGGTGGCCCTTAATACTTTGATGAGGCCGAAAGACGAGGGGGGGCTCGCTGTGCCGGACTTCGAGAAGTACTATCTGGCGGCGCAGCTCCAGACCTTCACCCAGGAGATCGCCAGGGAATTCAGGGGCCCGGAAGACGGTAGAGGGACGAGTATGGCCAGGCATGTTCTCTCCTTTATAGCGCTGCGACAACGCTTGGTCCTGCGGGACTTGTCGATGGAGGAGCGGACTATCCGACTGTGTTGGAATCGGGCTCACGCCAGAGGCCAACTGAGAATACCATATGCGCCTGAAATACCGTTGGGGATGCTGACGGCCCTCCCCCACGGAGGGGATTGGTCACGATTGGCGGCATGGGAGGATTCCGGTTTACAGCTCGTCGGTGATCTGTACGAGGACGGAGCGCTCTTGTCCTTTCAGGATCTCATTGACCGCTTCGGGATCTCCCGGGGCGACTTTCTGCTGCACTCGGCCATTGTGCGCGCGATCCAGGCACACTGGCAGAACGGGCTGGAGGAACCCCACTTGTCTCTGGTGTGCCAGTACGTAATGATGTCGGCGGGCACGGTGAAGGCGGTCACTTGCCTCTACGGCAGGTTGATTGCCGAGGGATTGGCTCCTCTCACCTCATTGAGGACCCGCTGGGAGGAGGACATTGGTAGAGAGATCCCGGAGACGACCTGGGCCCAGTTGGTGAGGCGTGCCTGGAAGGGCACACGTAGCGCCCGTTTCCAACTGGTCCACTATTATGTTCTCCATAGAGCGTACCTGACCCCGGTGAAAATCAGGCGTTATTTTGCCACGGCTTCAGCAGAATGCCCTAGATGCCCGGCTCAGGAGGCGGACCTCCTACACATGTTATGGGCCTGTCCGGGACTGACGTCCTACTGGCAGGAGGTAGCGACGACTCTGGAGGAGGTGACGGGGAGGCTCTTATCATTCGACGCGGCGGTGGGGCTCTTACACTGGTTCCCCCATACCCTCCGGAATAAAATTTCCAGTAAATTTATTGACCTGGGGCTCCTCCTTGCTAAGCGAGAGGTGACCAGAAACTGGAAGGCACGAACTGGTCCGGCAGGCAGCAGATGGCACAGTGAACTTTTGAAGTGGGCGGCGGGAGAGAGCGCGCTGAGATATCAACTGGCTTGGAGACAGGGTAATGAGAAGGCGCAGGAGGCCGCGTTGGAGTGGGAAATGCTAGTGCAGGCCCTCAGGGATTATTGCGCCCCCAGCGACTCCGAAAGTGAAGAAGCGACTCGCCCCGAGTCCCGATGAACGTCAGCACTGACAGTCTTATTACCTTCCCCGTGGGTCAAATAGCAGATCCTATGTTGATAGCTCCCTGGCGCTGGTGGTGGGGGGGGGGGGGGGGGGGTTCTCAGTTAGTAGATATTTTGAGGGGGGGGTTTATTTTGGGGGTTTTGGGTTTGTTTGGAAAAGCAGATGACGGACAGTGTATTATCCGGACCAGCTCCAGCGTCCTACTGACCCCTGTTGCATTTCGCTGCCCGACCCCAGGGTTGTGGGCCGGTTGGCTGTGTACAGACCTTACGGAGGGGGGCCAGAGGGCTTTATTCTGTATGTGCTGCTTATAATACAATGCTGGTCGCTACAGTACTGATTTACTGATTCCTGCAATAAAAATATATTTAAAAAAAATAAATAAATCAGGGACAGGAGATGGAGCGAGTGCAACAATAACAACTACTCCTTTTTTAGACAAGGTTCAGGGAGGAGGGAGACCTCCAGACCTCCAAAAAAAACAAGGAGGAGCCAAAGACAAGGAAAAGGAAATAAAGGAGAAGGAGAAAGAAGCCAAGGATCGCGAAGCGGAAGCTCGGAACTTGAGAAGCAAGGGGAAACCCTCGTGATTAATATCTCCTCTAGACAATTGTCCAGAGCCCAAGAAATGGTACTTAATTAAGGGACATCCTTCATACCCATCTACAATACAAAAAAACTAGAACTTGAAGTATCAGTTTTTCGGTTTCTTCGTAACCTGAGATTAAAACATTTTTTTACCAATGTAGTACCGACAACAGATACACCACTTTTGGAACAAGAAGGTGAAGATACGGAAATGAGGCAGTTTAGACCCAAAAGCACGTTCATGTCTCCGGTGACACATAAACTTCTGGACACTTTTGAATCTTTGATACGCCATGACCCTAACAAACTCAACCTACACCCCAAGATGCGAGGAAATCTAAGAAAAGATGAGCTGGATATTCTGCGAAGATTGAGTGCAGATGATCAAATTATGCTCCAAATGGCAGACAAGGGTGGCGCTCTTGTCGTAATGGACATGAGTTTCTATGTGCAGAAGGTCAATGAACACCTTGAAGACCCAACGACCTACTTACTACTGGAAAATGACCCAACCAATTCATTCATGTCGTCACTCTGCTCAATCTTAGATAAAGCAGAAGAATTAGGATGGATAACACCACCATTACGTAAGTTTCTGACAGTCCAGTACCCGAGAAGACCAAAACTATACATGCTTCCGAAAGTGCACAAGTGTCTAAATAATCCACCATTTCGACCAATTGTTTCAGGTTGCGATTCCATCTTCACACCACTGGGACAGCTTATTGATCACTTCTTGCAAAAATTTGTTCAGACTTGGCGCAGTTATGTAAAGGACACTACCCACTTCCTGAACTTGTTTCAAGAATTACAGAGGAATTACAATTCGGATTGGTTGATGTGCACTATAGATGTAACATCATTATACACATCTATCCCTCTCAAAGATGGAGTAGAAGCTAGCGAGTGGGCGTTGTTACAATTGTCTGATCAGGAAGTCAACAAAATTTTCATCTTGGAATTACTGACACAGTTACTTGTCTTGGCAAGATAGATTTTATCTCCAAGTAAGCGGAACCTCAATGGGTTTTTCTGGCGCACCAGCGTACGCCAACACCTTCATGGCACAATTTGAGGACATACACATTTTCAAGCAGGAGATCTGGGCAACAAATTTAGCTTTCTATATCAGATTCATAGATGATATATTCCTGGTCTGGAAAAGTTCACAAGATCTATTAGAACAGCTGATAGGTGAACTTAACAACAAGCATGAAAGAATTAAATTCACCCATGAGATTAGCCCACAACAAATTCACTACTTGGATGTTTTGATAACTCAGAGAGAAAACAGATTGGAAACATCAGTGTACACAAAACCCACTGACAGGAACAATTTATTGCTGTATTCAAGTTTTCACCCTCCTTCATTGAAGAACAACCTTCCGTATTCACAATTGCTTAGAGTTAAACGGATAACTTCTAATCCGGTGGATCTGCAAGGAGCCTTAAAACAGCAATTAGAGAGATTCAAGCAAAGAGGCTATCCTGAAAAAGTTTTGGAAACAGCCTTAAGTAAAACTGAAATCAAACCTCGTGATGAGTTGCTCACTAGTAAATCAAAAGAGAAGACAAACAGACATGTGTTTGTGTCTAAATGCTCATCGAGATCTCAAGCAATTAAACATGTCATAAAATCTAGATGGGAATTGCTAAGACAAGAGCCTGATTTCAAGGGACTATTCGATGAAGAGCCTTTATTCGCGTACACAAGAAGTAAGAACCTTAAAGAAATTTTGAAGACCACAGTTTCTGAAAGCCAACCGTTGTTCAATGGAATGCGGAAATGTTACAATTGTGTACATTGTAACAATGTAATAACAGGGAATACCATCCACCACCCGCAATCGGGGAAAAGTATTTCATTAAAATACAACGGAGACTGCAACAGTTCAAACGTAATCTACACCATCAGATGCCCATGTGGACTGCTTTATGTTGGCAAAACTTCAAGAAAAATTAAAATACGCATTTCAGAACACAAAAGCACATTCAGAACAAAATCTACTAAGTCCTTCTTTGCAACTCATTGGTTAGAACACCAACAAACCAATGCACAGCTTAGGTTCACCATTCTTGAAATTGTCTCAACAAAACAAGATCACAATCATCCAATACACTTAGCACAGAGAGAGGCCTGGTGGACAAAATTTCTACAGACTATGGCTCCAAGCGGGCTCAACGACAGGATAGAGTTACAATGTTTTCTATAGATATGCTGTCTCTAAACATAGTTATCTGTTATGTTATGTACTACTAGTCCTGGTGGACAAAATCTCTACAGACTAGGGTTCCGAGTGGGCTCATCGATAGGATAGAGTTACAATGTTTCCTATAGATGTGCTGTCTGTAAACACAGTTATTATGCTATTTATACACACTGTTATGCTATTTATTCCTAGCGAATGATACTTGACAAATGGTTTAGATCTGATCTCATTTGTGGTAGAATAACAACATAATGTTTCACACAATCATATTACTGTGAAACAATGTCTAATGATGTTCATTTCACTAACAGCGTGCTCTTGGATCTAGTATAACAACAATTCATTTATTCCAAGCGAATGATACCTCATAAATGGTTCAGATCTGATCTTATTTATGATAGAACAACAACACAATGTATGTCACATATATCACAGTCGAATAATGTATAATTATGTTCATGTCACCAATATCGTGTCTTGGATCAAGCATAACAATAATTCATATGTTGCTGAGTTTGTATCCAAATGATGGACTCTTTTCCAGGTCTAATTAGATTCATGTTTCCACCATCCATACACGGTCAATTATTCAGGTTCAATCACAGTCTTGATTTTCATCCGCGTTCCATTTATCTAGGACACTGTCCTACCACCCAGGTCTCTTTTGATTCATTTTTTATCACTCATAATCGGCCAAATACTCAGGTCCTACCACATTTGATTCACTTGGTTATCATTCATAATTAGCCAAATGCTCAGGTTCAACTATAGACATGTATTCAATTATTCGTGTGCTAGCTCTTAAGAAGACTGATTTATCTTCACATTTTCATCTAGGTATCAACCCAATTGGTTGTTACTCTTGGGTGATTTTTCACAATTTTTACTTGCTAAATATGATACACATATTATTCCCTGCTTATTTGATATGGATGGCCACGCTCAGTGTCATTATTTCGAATTAATAGAGGAAACGCGGGTACACAATAGAGATCGCGATTGAATAAATGTGAACGTTATAATGTTGGACACTTGTAAATTTTTTATTTCGAGATTGGCGCTTATTTTCCAAAACTCTACTAACAGTGCTCACGGAGGCGCAAAGCAGCAGATTACACAAATATGGAAGCAACAGTTCAGGACGTTTCGAAATTTACCACTCTAAGATGGACGCTCACTTTGTTGTCCTATTACTCTGTTTACAGTGGTCACGCGGGCGCTGAGTAGCTGACGATACAATGTAGTCTTGTTTCAGTGTTTAATCCTCACGGGTACAAATAAGCAACGCACACCACTAACATTTTTCCGTGGTGGAGCAAGTAAGACGAACGGTTGGATTGCTGTGGCGAGAGGTGAGTCGATGTTGGCTGTGGCAGCACTAGTGTCGTTTTCTCAGGATTTCAATATGCTTAAAAGGGACACGCTTGTTTTTGCAGATTGAAAGAGAGAAGCGTTGTGTCACTCGGGAGAGGAATCTAACTCGTTAGGTGAGTGTTACCATGCCAGGAATCGCGTTCTATATTGCAGCTAGCATAAACACGGAGTGTTTAAACGCACGGTGTTATGCACTTGACCAAGCGCTACATTTTATATCTAGCACTTCCAGTTTGCTAAGGAAAGATGATAGTGAAATGTGATGTAGAAATGCAGTTATTAGGCTTTTTTGAGCAACTGGCAATCGTTTGTGGGTGACAATAGATAGTTTGACTTGTCATGCCAATTAGGTGTTAAGAACAGCATTGTCGACTAGCAAGGACTACTAAGTTCTAATTTATCTAGTAGTTTCTTCAGAACAAAACCGATCGGGCAAGGTATATTCATCTTAAATCTTTTTTTATTGCACCACAGATAAAATAGTACCGAGATTCATGTCGCAGCAGTGATACTCCGTTTGTGTAAAGATGGACCTAACGCTCGCAGATGCTTGATCAGTTTCTGCATATACTATCTACGTAGAGCTTAGTGACGTACCAGCCAGAGTTCTTAATACAATTAAGTAAGTTGTGGTTCATTTGAGGAGAATGGCTGTTTGTTTCATCAAGCAAATTGACAACAAGTGTTGACACATACACAATTTTGTTGTTTGCGCCCCCAGCTTAAAGAATTGCAATAGAGGTTGCCACGCGATTGAAGTATCTTTCCACTACAATGTGACTTTGATTAGTTGAGATGTGAGTACATGAGCAATTTTTTACAGCATGTTGGAATAGTTACTGAACATGACGCTTACATTGACCTGTGTCTCCCACATATAATCTTTCTATTTAGCAACATTCACCACCGGTAAAAGAGTCCTTTACCTCAATTATTATTTCTGGTGCCCCCGTTTGTTGACCTGGTTAAGATGTCCATAGTGCACATGTTACATTATAAAAGATATGTATCTTATATGTCTTGATTTACATATGTGTTTTCAGTTGGTCTTTATGAACTGCCCTCGCATCTAATCAGTTGTTGAATGTTCTTTGAGCTAAAACACAAGGATTGTAACCGTGAATCACTGATACATTGTTTTATTTTCGCAGTGCCCCTGAAGAAGGGAATCCCCCCGAAATGCATTGGGCCTACTTCTCAACTATGATTCCTATTGTATCAGAGTATTTCTCTGCAGAATATTCATTGTAACAAGTATTTTTTGGAGCTATTAATTTGTTATTTCAAAAAATGTTTTGCATTAACTGAATCCATGACTGATTTGTTGTAACTAATGAGATTCATATGCAAATGATTACAAAAATATAACGTTTTTAAAGAAATCTTTCTTTCTTTCCGTGTAATTAATTGAAATACTAAGGTATCAATTGTCTTCGATTGACATACTTTAATACTTTGGAGTGCGCTTGGTAAACTAGTGGAGTTTTCCACCAGAGGTTCTTTTGGTTTTTTTTTTCGCATTTTACTATTCACCAGGGGGCAAAGGCCTCCATTTCCTTGCTTGCTTTGCCCAAGCCTGGTCCGAGATGAAATGGACTGCGGAACTGTGATTGGCCCGAGATTCCCTTGCACAGCGAAAGCCGGCAAGAGGAACTGGATGTCCCCTTAGAAGAAAGAAGGTACCATTGATGGTGGGAAATTAGATGATCAGTTACACAGGGGTTCTCAGGGATGCAGCTGTGGCATGTTGATTTTATCACATCGATAAATGGATCAATGTTATATACGTCGGGACTAGTACTTATTATTTTAATTGTTAGACTTTAACCCAAATCATGAGAGAGAAAAGCAGCAAAGAGAGAAAGAACAAGAAAAACACTAACAAAAATAGGAGACTGGATGTGGCGCTACTGCCCACTTTGGAACTGGGACACCAGATTCTAGTCTTGGCGTTCACTCAACATCATGTGATTGTGGGCAAATCACTTAACGTCCCTGTGCCTGAAAACAACAAAGCAAAATCAATGTGTCCTTGTGTAATGTAAACGGTGCTTGTGTAAAGCGCTCCTATAACGTTGGGTCCAGATTGGGCAATAGAAAACTGCAACAACAAAAACAAGCAGTGGCATAGCCAGTAGGTCTTGCCTTTGGGGTCTTATAAGTGTTTAGGCAGAGATATTGACTTTGCCCATGTGTTTAAGTTGTGCTGTAGAGAAGTGTGGCTGCTGTGCAGCATGCTGAAAAGTTGTAATAAAAAAGTTACCTTATATATGACCAAGAAGGCATTATGTCCAACAGAACGACCATATTAAAAAATGTATGTACAATAAAAAATGTCCTCATTTTTCTTTTGTTCTTGCAATGCTGACAACTTGTTTTTGCTTATTCCAATGGTTGCTTGTTAAAGTTTTTTTTGAGGGGGCAAAACAATTGGAGGTTGAAGGTTGTGAACTAGTACCTGTATTATAACATTAGCAACGGCCAGACTCTAGGGGAGAATCAACAGAATGCAGATTCCGAGAGCAGGCTGAGGTGGTGTTGAATGATGTCGAGGTGGCAGTGGTGGGGGTGGGGGTTGCGGTGGTGGTGACTTGTGCTGAGACGATGCTGAGGTGATGCTGAATGATACTTGGGTCTTGTTGAGTGATGATGATGTGTTGGTGTACTATTGCAAAGGCGATGCTGAGTGATACTGATGTGGTGTTGAGTGATGTTGTGGGTGCCCTGAGTGATGCTGTGGTGGTGCTGAGTGATATTGTTGTGGCCCTGAGTGATGCTGTGGTGGTGCTGAGTGATGCTGTAAACCGAACAAATGGCACATCATACATAATTTTGCTACCATTACTGAACAGATGTATTGCTGGTGGTCCCATAATGCCTATGAGGTCTTGGTCTGCTGACAGACCCAAGACCAATCCAAGAGTAGTGTTGCCGATGGTTGACACTGTGCCACTTGAGAACAGGCGGGCAGCGGGCTAGATCAGAAGATGTAACACAAAAACGATTGCTTCTAGGGCAGCAATACAGGCCCTAGAAAAAAGCCACACACTCTTTTGTTAAATGTGGACAAATACTGATACATCACTAGTACGCTGTTGCTCAGGAGTGAAACACTATTTATTAAAAGACATGCATTTCCAAAACAAACAACACACAATCATTACCCGACACGATCTACCGAACATCAATTTGGCGCAGACGATTTCACCCAGCAGAATCTCCAGGACAGCAAGGACTGAGGAGACTCGATCTTGAAGTAGTCTGCACGCTATAAAGTGTAAAGTAGCAGCCCTGTTCTCTTTTCATAGTGCTCTTGGATTCCCCATAATACTCTAGCGTGTGCCCACAAACGTTGGCTGGCACTAGTAGGTGACGGCACTTCTGGCGCCACCGGATGTGCGTATGAAAGGGATTTAGAGGCATGCTTGGACACAACTGTTGGTATGGTTCAGGTGTTGCGCGCACAGGTGAGCGCTGCGAAGGCAGAGATGCTGGAAGGCAGCGCTCCTATTTAAATCAGGGAATTCAATTTGTTTCACCCACATGTGTGTTTCTGCAGCTTTATATATTGCTAATTCGCCCTTAAGATACTGGATGTAGTGCTTTTCATGAACAACTGCTACATTACACAAGAGCACATTCATTGTTTTCAAGCAGGGGGAGTGACTTGCACAGAATGACAGGCTGTTGAGTCGACACCGAGACTCAAACCTATTTCCCCATTCCAAAGTCGGCATCTCTGACAGTAACACCAAAGCCTCTAAAGCACTCTTGTTTTATTTGGGTTACATTTAAATGTCCTTACTTATTTTAAATTGATGTGTTCTTTTATTTCTCTTGACTGTTTTTTTAATGTCTACGCTATTTCTATTGTTTTGTGCCATGCGTGGCGTACACCAGAATAGTGTACTTTGGTCAAACAAAGGAAATCTGAGTGACTGGCGAGCGATGCAGTCTTATGATCTAATCAGCGCCCATGCCTGACAGTTTACCTACAATGCATTACAATCCGGAGCTTTACTGTTATGGACTCAAACACCCAGAATGCACCAAGCATTCAACCTGTCATGAATGGGGAAGATTATGTCTAAAAACAATATTACCATGCTCTTGTTGTGACCTTACATAAACTTAGTTAATCAGTTCTCCACATGCATCATAGAGCATACTGCAGATCACGCAGGAGGCACCGAACCAATTAAAAAACTAGAGCTGAATTTCGAGGGGGGATGGCATTCCTTTACTGTTGCTTAAAGCACGCCGTTCAGAAAAAAAAGCCCGTAAGTGGTAAACGCGCATGCCACAGCAAGGCGTGTCATTTCTATTAGCATGCCCGTAGCTGTGTTGCTCCTCCCACGGCCTATTGGTGTCTGTTACGAGCTTCATGCGTGTAATAGACACCAATAGGCCATGGGAGGAGCAATGCTCCCTCCAAAAGCCAATAGTGTGCAGTCTTTTATTATCGAAAGAACGCTAAGGCCAATGAAGTAACACTAAAGAAAAAGCACACGCATGAGCGTGTGCGAGTCCTAGGTGACTGCTGAAACCCCGTTTTTCGATTACTAAATACCTTGCGCTGCGCGAAGCACTGCTACGCAGTGCAACGCTAGGCGCAAGACCTAAAAAGGAGTCAGGAAGGTGTCACAGGATCACTGCTATTTTGAAGATGAATCCACCGAGCACCCAGAAGGAGGTTCTCATGTTTCTGGGAATGGTTGATTATTGCAGGCAGTGGAAACCAAATTTTTCCCTAATAGCCAAGCCACTTCAAAGAGTTATACATAAAGATGTGTCCGATCCCATTCCATTGGATGAGGAATGCATGCGCTCTTTTCTTGAACTTTGAGACAGTTTGTGTCAAGCTCTAGCAGTCAGAATGCCCAACTTAAACAAGAGTTTTACATTGTTCTGCAGTGAGCGCAAAGGTTGGACACTATCAGTTCTAACGCAAATGCATGGAACTGCTCGCAGACCTGTTATATTCTTTTCAGCTATTTTAAATCATGTAGCTGCTGTGTTGCCTGGATGTTTCAAAGCTATTGCTGCAACATGTATGAGTTTGGAGCGCTGTGAGAACATTGTAATGGGTCATCCTTTGAGAGTGTATGTACCTCATTCTGTCAAGATTCTGCTTACTCGAACTAGAACACAACATCTTACAAATAGTCGGTTAACCAAATACAAGCAACTGATTTTGGGAGCAGAAAATGAGATTGTGACAAGCTGCATGAGTTTGAACCCAGCTACCTTGATGTCTTTGCCGGTTCATGAAGTTGTGATGAAAAAAGCGGATCATGATTGTTTGGATGTACCAAACTGCATCCTGACATCCAAGATGTCTCATTGCCTGAGTCAGATCATGCTCTGTTTGTGGATGGATCCTGTTTGAGAGATTCTGGAGGTACCTTGCGAGCTGCATATCCTATCTGTACTATGGTGGGTGTAGTTGAAGCATTGTGGTTGAAAGGAGTGTATTCAGCACAAGTGGCTGAAATGATTGCACTAAGCAGGGCTTCCAGCATTACTGAACAAATGAAAGTAACTGTATTTACAGACAGTCAATATTGTTTTGATGTTGTCCACAATTTCGAGCAGTTGTGGTCTCACTGTGGGTACATGACCTCTTCGAGTTCACCTATTTGAAACGGAGAGTGTGAAAAAGCTACTGATGGCACTATAACTGCCAGCGCAGATTGCGGTGGTTAAGTGTTTCGCCCACCAAACTGGTCACGATTATGTGACAGTTGGCAATTGAAATGCTGATGAGACCACGTGCTATTGTACTCTAAGTTCTTACACATTCAATGGAGAATCTTTGAAGGAACAGACTATTGACACAGAAGACAGACTAATGTTTTCAATTGTCGAAACCTTGGAAGAGATCAAAGAATTACAAAATGCAGTACCCCAAATTGAAAGAGAAGAGTGGTTTTATGCAAGATACATTCGTCCTCAAGAAGATGAAGTTTGGGTGCACACAGATGGGAAGCCAGTTTTACAAGACAGTCTGTCACCTATGGCAAGGAGCTATCATGGTCCTGCACATGCGAGAAGAGATGCTGTGGTAAGTCTCTTTCAATAGACCTAGTGTAATCCCCAATTCAGAGCCATTGCAGAGAGTCTGTGTCAGAGATGTGTATTATTTCAACAACAAACTGCCGGAAGAAAAACATTGGTCAGTACAAGTAATTTGAGAAAATCAGGAGGTCCTTTTACTTGTATGCAGATTGACTTTGTTGAGATGCCCCCCTGCAATGGATTAAAATACGTCCTTGTGACTGTGTGTTTGGTCTCTCATTGGGTGGAAGCCTACCCTACAAAATGCAATGACTGTCTGACGGTCGCTAATCGACTTCTTAGAGAATCCATACCGTGATTTGGATATCCGACCTCTTTGAAATCAGATAGGGGTACACATTTAAATAATGAAGTAATATGAATGCTTTGTGCTGCATTGCAGATTGAACAGAAACTGCATTATGCCTATCGGCTTGGTGCTTCTGGAGTGGTTGAACAGGTGAATGGAACTCTAAAGTCCTGATTGGCAAAAGTGTGTGCATCCACATCTCTGAAATGGCCTGATGCTCTGCCTTTGGTGTTGATGAGTTTGCCAAGCATGCCAGACAGAAGAACTGGACTGTCCCCTAATGAAATAGTTTTGGGGAGGGCTATGAGGTAGTCTACCGTGCCAGCAAATCAGCTTGTAAATATTACTGATGACTTGGTACTCGATAATTGTGAAGGATTGGGCGATGTGGTGCATTCTTTTTCTCACCAGGTTGGAGAAGTAGCAACTACAGTACAACAGGAGCACTGCCTTGACCTGTACCCAGTGACTGGGTACTGGTAAAGAAGCATGTGTGAAAATCCTGCCAGGAACCTCATTGGCGTGGGCCTTATCAATTGATACTTGTAACCACAACTGCAGTAAAATGTGGTGGTCTGCCTAACCGGGTACATGCCGTCCACACTCTTCGAGTCCCATGTCCTCTTCAAAGTATGGGATCTGCAGTGGACGAACCGGTGGTGACAGAGAGACGTCCCATTCAGATCGATCACAAAGTAGAAGGGGCGATGAATACTGGGTCTTAAAACAGTGGTTTAGACGAGAGTCAAGGAGAGTTGGTCCCAGTTGGTAACGAGAGTCAAATTGAAGAGGAACTAACAAAGCGAAGTATTGATAGTGTATCCGAAAAACGAGTGTGAAAAGGAGATTGTTGGCCCAGAAAATCTGAAAGGTTGAGACACATACTGACCTAAGGAAGGATACCTTCAACTGTGATGGAAGTTTCGAGTCCATCTGAGCAGAATGACAGACGTAGAGGAAACTGCAGTGTGCAGAACGAAAAGAGTGAGAATATCAAGTCAAAGTTAATCAAGGCCAGAATGGACTTACTTAGATGCCGCAAACGACTGGGAAAAAGAATATTACACTTTTTACTTCACAGATTGCAACTCACAAAAACCACCTTGATGGATCTGTTGTAAAGGTGCTAGGAAAGTAAAGGGTGAAAAGAAAATTGAAGGGACAAGAAGAGAAGTACGTGATTGGACGCTGAAAGAAACACTCCTGTCAACCCTTACAATACATAGCATTGTATTAAAAAATGAGTACCTCTAGATTTGAGTTAGGAGATCCAAATCAGTCTTCACTGAGGCGTAAACGTACATGTACTTGCTTATTGGCTGCTTGTGCTGTAATATTTGTCTTTTTATTGATAATTGTAAACCTACCTCATCATGTTTATTCTAATTCTAACCCTCATGTGACTACCAGTACTGAAACGTTAAAAAAGAAAAAGTGGTTGTGACTAACAAATTAAAAAACACAGATTTACATCATGATCAGTCTATCAATGATTTCTCACTAAACATGTGTATTAAACTTCCCTACGAGTACGTAGATACTATGGATGTGAGAGACTGTTATGTGTGCATGCAATTACATTGTACTGTGTCTGCGGGAGCGACCTATCATCACTTACCTCTAACCTATGTAATTTCCTGTAGTGTACTAACAAATGTATTCTATTGTAAAGGACAATTTCAATGTTATTATTCAAATTATTATTTGATCCTTTCAGAAGTTCCAGTCAAGAAACATTTTAATATAGTACCAGATGCATGGAATGCTGAAATAATGGGAGATTTTTCCAAACTACAATACCCATAGATACAGTATATGCGTATCCATATAATTTGACTTGTGCTTTACATAGTGAAGAAACAGTTTTGATAAATTCAGTAGAAGATGGACGAGGGAAGATGAAAAGAAAATCTGAATCGCAAGTAAGATACCCCCATGGGAGCACAGGGAGGCTGAATTGAAAAAGGGGGAGACACAAGCAGCTATGGCTCTGGATTGGCAACATAGAGGTAAAATATGCATATTGTGACACAAAACAGACCATAAAAATACATTTGTTAGTTCAAGTGAATTCGATCATTCCTTTCTACTTTTAGGAGGTTGGCAAAAATATTTAGCAGGGGCAAATCCTGTATTTCCAGTAGTCTACTACATTTGTGGGAGGAATACTTATTACAGGTTACCAAACCAATAGTGTGGATGTTGCTATGTGGGAATAGTATTTCCAAATAGGTATCATATAAATGAAAACAGTGGAACCAATGAGAAAGGACACACTTTTAAGAAGAGGAATTAGTGCTGCTGAAATTATTGGGGATATTTTTGGAGCTGTAAACCCTCAGTGGGAGTAATACTAAATTCACACAAAATTCGGAAACTTTCAACTGTAGTAGATCATCTGTCAACTGATACTGCTGGTGGATTTTGTGTCAATGATATAGAAATGGCGGCTATTCGATCTATGGTTTTACAAAACCGGATTACTTTAGATGTACTACCAGCAAAAGAAGACAGAGTCTATCGCATGTTAAAGGCTCAACAATGTTGTACTTATATCCCTAACAAAAGTAATGATTTGCGGGGATATATTAGCAACATTACTAACTTAGTGAAATAATTAACAGAGCTAAAAGCTGATGGTGCTTGGTAAACCATTGGAAAGGGATTCTCAACTGTGGGAAGTTTGTTTGCAGCACTGGGAGTAAGTCTAGTGGGAAAAATACTGTCACAACTAATAACAATTGCTGTTGGCTTACTAATCATAATAATCATATATCGTTATTGTAAACGTAAGAGAGTTCAAGAAGAAACTAAAGGAAAGAAAATAAATATAGCAGAAATGGTATTAGAAAATAGAAAATGTGGATATTATGATTAAATGAAAAATTTGAAATTGGCTAGGTTGAAACGAATAAAGACAACTGCATTCTAAAGTGACATCAGAGTGTGATCAAATGATGATAAGATAAGATTGAGTAATGGCTTGATTTGCCATCAAAGGGTAGGTTGATGGAGCGTAGATATTATCTTATGTCTAATTTTATCAATTCTCACCTGTAAAAGATCTTTATGGCAAATATTTCTTGATGTAGACATGTTAACCTGCTAAGTCGAAAAACGTGAGAATACATACTGCATCGTAAAATCATGCAGTGTTCCAAAATGATGATATAAAATGTAAATAAAATAAAGAGATACCATGAGAACTACCCCTTAACACATTTACAAGTTGTGAGAAAACACAACTCCGTTAACGTAGAGAGTTGTGTGATAATAATATTCAAATGTGCATCGTACCTGAAAATATATATACGCATAATAAAGTTCTTCAAATGCAAAATTGTTTAAAGTTTAGAGATTTGACATAGTGCAAGTCTGATATCCTGTAGCCTTTACCTAATAACACATGTATTAAGAGTGACACGTTAATAATATGAGTTGATAAAAGATAACGTACAAATAATACTTTAGAAATGTTTTTGTTGTACCTAATACTGAGATGTACTACCTGAAAGAAACTATAACTGCTATAATGGAGAGAATCGAAATTCATTTATGAAAATGTGTGATTTATAATGGAATTACGTGGTAGTGATTCAGCTAATTTTCTTGTAGGCCTCAAAAGCTTCTCTTACTCTTTGTTAAAGTAAACCTATTTGAGACAGTCACCTAGGCCCTATGAGAACTTTCTGTGGAGTTTCATTTCTGTATTCACTAACAAAGGACTCACTTCACTCTAAGAAGAATATTTCATAGATTTGTAACAGTGTTGTTGCGCCTTTGAACGGACGGACTCTAAGCAAAGTAAAGCTCCACCTAATTCTGTGGTAATGACAAAATGAGAACACAAATGGACTTAATGGAACTTAATGAAAGTTGCAAAAAGGATATCTTAATTCTCTTGGATTTGTGGGATTCACTGATCACCATACAACAGCCCACTATGAGTGACTAATGAGAGCCCGTGGACTGAAGGAGTTGAAATGCTATGGGGTGTAAACATGGAACACTGGAGGTATAATTGTCCCATCGGAGGAGGAGTTCGGCTGGCTATCATTTTCCTTTCCTGCCTGGCATGCTGTCGGACAGCATTTTCTTATTTTCTGTTGTCTTTTCTATGCCCCTTTCCCATCCGCTCTGGGTGAAATGGACTTTTATGAACTGAACTATCTCTAACTGCGACCTCAAATCATGACTTTGCTGGCTGGTAAAGTCTGCAGGGAAATAACCTTTCGGCTGAGAGGTTATCTGACTTCGACTGTGGCATATGGTGCTGCAGAACAGACTTGACCAGATCTAACTGAGGACAAACTTGAAGTGAATAGCTTTGCTTAGGTTTGTATAATAACTGAACCTCAAATTTGTCCTGTTTGTCTCCATAGAGGATTTTCCAGCTGTCTAATAATGTTCTGTTTCATGCTGTGGGGCTACTTGTAATAGTATTTTGTCATTAAATCTGATTTGAAATGTATTTTGTTGATTTGTCTATGCAATACGAGGCATTAGATAAATGTTATCCATGAATTATCTTTATCAATTTTGTCTACTTTTGGTCATAATTCTTGTCTCAATAGATTTGTGGTTTTGGCTGAGAAAGGTTTTAAATTAGGTTTGAGGTAACAATTATTTGATTCCAGGTCCTCATAGAATAATTGTTCAAATTTTCCTAGTATTACGATCCCTGTCAGCTCAACAAAAAGATCCATTGGTGGACTATGATTTGTAGAAATCAACTAAATTATTGAGACTATTGTTAGACTGAAGGTTTGTTGATCCGACTGGCCTAGTCAGATAAAGTTGTTTGTGAGGTGAAGACAAATATGGTAAGTTTTGCGCTGCATGAAGAATTAAGGAAGTCTTCCAAAACTAGATAAAAAAGTACAGACAGTATAGCACTGAGTGGTAAATGTCAGTTATGACATTCTGGTGCATGACGGTGGCGCAGAACAACACCATGCTCTCCTACTAAGTTGACTCAAAAGAATCAGCAACATCAAAGCTAGAGCCAGTTACTGAAGCTGAACATCAAGTGATTGCTGCATCTTGGCTGGGGACACAGCCTTAGCCCAAGAAAAAGTCCATGATCTCAAATCTGTGCCACCACTATGCTCACTAACTAAACTTTGCAGTTTTCTAAGCATGGTATATCTAGTGTAGGCTGTTCACCCATAATCTAAGATCGCTGAAAAAACACTGAAGCCCTCTTTATGAAAGACTGGATTTCGCCCAGAACGATTACACCAGATGGAATTTCGCCACCCACAATCATGAGCATCTGTGGGCCCAGAATTATTGGGTCTGCAAACTCCTGACCTGGTAATTCTGACTCATGAGACGCCAGACCCGGTTACATGATGCAGGAGCAGATCAGCGTGCAGTAGGACATGTGGCCCATACAACAGCACAGACAGAGCAGACAGTGCTCCCCAAGAACAGGCCTTGACCCGCATGCCGAACTATCCCATTTGCAAACGCCAACTGGTCCTCCTACTGAAACAAATGACCTCTGCTGAGGTGAACAGGAAGAAAAAATTAAGGACTTTCTCGTAAAATTTAATTTGCACTGGTAAATGATGGTGTTGTGCACCTAAGTGTCAGGAGGCATGAGCAGTAGAAAGATAATCAGAAGCATGGGAGGTCTGACTAGTGGAGGGAGAGACAGAAGAGGCACGAGAGAGAGGAGAGAGAGAGGATGGGGGCAGCAAGGGTGCCATTGAGAGACCTACAGGGAGTCGCAATAGCTTTCCTTTTAATTAGATTTTCAAAGGCAGTAGAACTCATCAAGCACAGTCAAAGCTAGATAAAAGAAAATGATCAACAACTCCCACTTAGCGGCTTCACATAGATCTCAGTGCAGAAAAGAAAGGCTTATTAAGCTATCTGACATAAAGATGGATAGTTAATATTAGTTTAGACACAGGCCCTGCACTTCATTCCTCATATAGTTTCAAGATCCCAATGAGTTTTTCACTTTTCTCTCTTGACTGAAACTTGATCCGTTACATAATTGCTGATGTCCCAATGTCTGTCAAGACTTTTATTGGCCTCCAGAGCAACAAAATGAACATTGTGTGAAATGTTATGACTTTTTTTAACCAAGAGACCTAAGATTAATAAAAGCTTGGACTGAGGAGACGCCCGAGTTATGTCATTTCCAAAAATGCATCCTGCTTTACTGCACCTCTTTAGCACTGCCGAGCTGGAGGAGACCACCTGTGACCTGCATGGAGTCATTTAAACAAGCTCACAGAAGCACTGCTGTTCCTAGCAAGGGTCCTTGAATGTATGTGTCGTTTGACAGAATTGTCTAGGCGCGCAGTTGTACAAGACGCAGACTGGGGGAAGGGGTTCATCTTATTAGCTGATGATCGCCATGTCTGACGAGTCGTATTAATGACGCTTTGCATTACCACCATTCGAGGTTTGAGGGAAATCTTTTAATTTGATATAGCTATGGTCAAGGGCGTGAGGCGAAATAATGGAGCCCCCTTGCAGAATGCGATGAAGGACCCCCGAGCCTCTCTTATCTCACTGATGGGGGGCCACCGGAAGGATCGGGGCCCCCCTACGTCGGAGGGGCTGCAGGGGCCTGAGTTTCACCCCTGGCTATGTGCATGAGGAGACGTTATAACGGAGTCCAGAGTGTTAGGGAGAGATGAGAGGTATCGGGAATGTAACTTGCATTTTAAAGAAAATAACACTAACATTATTTACATTAAACAGCTGCTCTGTAGCTTAACATTTTTACATCAGAAGCCTTAGGACTGATGCAACCACAATGCAAGCAGTGGTTGCATTGGGAGGGAGAGAGGGAGGCAAGCACTACCGACTACCATTGTGTGTGTAAAAGGCCGCTTTATTAAAACAGGTGCACATCACATTATTACCAAACTGGCAAATCGCCTTACAAAACTAGAACTTCTCTAAACATCGAGTTACCTGACCCCCTTTTTGTTTTTCTCCCTCCACCCCTACGATCCCACATGATAATATCCCTCCACCGCAACATAACAATATATAACAGCATTATATCCTATGAATATCCAAATTTCTCCCCTACCTCTTAAATCCAAAACCTCACAATACATCCATTCCTATCTGTCCTATTGCAACTGTAACCAAACTACCCTCTAATGTAACCCCCAAACTGTTTACCCTTTCCCCGCTCCCGTTCCCCAAGTCCCCAAACTTAATGCCAAAATACCGAACTCCAGCCAAACTAGGCCAACATCCCAAACAAACTCCGCCACCAAGGGAAAGGTGGATTGCAGGTGAATACACCGCCTCCCCCTTTCCCTGCCCCTCCACCCCCACTCCGTTCTGCGCAGCGAAGCAGATCCAAAACTGCAAACCAGGTTCCTATTCCCGGCGCACGCCTAACAAACGGGCCAAAACCTCCCGAAGCTCCAACAGGTACAAATCCATCCCAATCCTCGAGAGGTGTACCCCATCACCCCATAAAATTTCTGGTGCATCATAGTGAATATCCCTGTGCCAAATCCTCGCAAACCCCATATGCAGACAGAAACGCACCATTTCCACGTTTATCTTCTTCCGCGCCTTGTCTACCGCCTGCGGCCGACTCGCCCCGCGCCACACCCTTCGCGGCACCAGCTCCGTCCACACCACCGAACAGCAGGCCCAACGTCTCCGCAATTCCGCCAAATCCCACCGCATTGCCCTCATTAAAACCAGGCCAGTCTCCCGCGCCATATCGTTCTCCCCCAAGTGGAGAACCAAAACATCTGGGCATCCCCCCCCTTGCACCATATCATTCAATGTAGACATGAGTTCCTTCCAGCGCATGCCCCCCCTCCCCAGCCACACCACCTGAAACAGCGCAGGATTAAAGCCCAAGTTCTCCCCGAAATAACTATCCTGGGCCTGCAACTTCGCTCTCTTCACAAATGAATGGCCCGCAATCCAAAACATTCCCTGTGCAGCAGGACCCGCCACCGAACCTGAAACGAAAAACAAATGTAAGTAAATGTGTCCCCCCCAACATCCTGCGCGCGCCTTAAGCCAACTCTGAGCTACGCACATACCGCCGGTAGCAAGCCGAGGACCACCTCCCCAAGCGCATGATGGCCCCCGCCCGCAACCTCGCCGATGCGCTTCCGACGCCGCCCCAATTAGGAAAGAGTGAGTGCCATATTGTCTGCCATCGACCCCCAACCTGTCCAGCGCCTTCCTCAGCACCCCCAGCAGCTGCGGCCCTGTTGCCAGAGTTCCATCCGCATGCTGAAACACCAAACCGTCCCCCCGCCGAACGCCGTTCCAGGTCCACCCCCAGCGCACCGGGCACGCCAGTCCCCCCCCTCCTGCAACGTCACCCAGGCCCCTACACAACGCTGGTCCATTTTTGACTGCCGCAGCCAAATGCGCACTTCTCGGTGCCCCAACCGCACCTCTGCCCACCCCAGCTCCTGGCCCGTTCTGCCGCCCACCATTTCAGACACCCAAAAAGCCCCCACAAACATCCACACCATCAGTGTCGCAAACAGGTACGTTTCCCGCTCGTCCATACACACCAAATGCAACACCTCCAACCCTCTCCTTATCAGCTCCTCCGACAACGGCCGCCACAACACCCCTGCCCGCCCGCACTCCCGGGCCCATCCCTCCAACATCCTTGACCCGAGCTCCCCCGCGGAGGGTGCGTAGCCCCAACACAGCTTACCCATGAATGATATCCCTGCTAGCTTGCCCGCTTTGGTCACCCTCCGGAGACCCCTATCTATCAAGGATAGCATAAATCGGACAACATCTTCCCGTCTGTCAGCTCCCGGCGGCCTCCACCGCGCCCCAGACGCCAAAAACTCCCCCCATGCTGCCACATACATTGTCCCGGTCGCGTCCGCCAACGATCCTAGAACCAGCTGTAACATCCGGTGTTGCCCACTCGCCACAGCTGCGTTGGCATGGGCGTCGGGTCCCGCTCTGCGTCCTCGGCCAACCCACGGAATCTCCCCCACTGCGAACGAGACAAGGCATCCGCAATGTCATTGTCGATTCCCAGGACGTGCACCGCGCGAAAAGCAATGTCATGTCACAAGCAGCCAAGCACAAACACATGCAACAGCATAAACACCTGTTCGTCCCTGGCTGACTGGCAATTTACCACCTGTACCACAGCCATATTGTCCACATGGAAAGTCACCCGTCGGTGTGCGAGCACCTCCCCCCACAGCCAAATCGCCACCACCAAAGGGAAAAGCTCCAGAAAAGCAATGCTCCGGCCCCCTCCGCGCCACACTAGGGGCCAACTCTCCGCACACCATTTCCCGTTCCAGTACAAACCGAAACCGTAGCTGCCCGCCGCATCCCAGAAAATATGGACCTCCCAAACCATGTCCACGTCCCGCTGTAAGGGCACACCGTTGAACTGGTTCAAGAAAAACCGCCACATCTGCAAATCTTCCCGCACGCCCGCCGACAAACGCACGTGGTGGTGTGGAAGCCTGTTGCCCGCCAGCTCCCTATCCAAACGCCTACAGAATGTCCTCCCCACGCGCACCACTCTGCGTGCAAAATTTAGGTGTCCCAACAGCACCTGAATGTCCAGGACTGCCACCTTGTGCTTTGCCACCATCACTTCCAGCAATCCCAACATCTGCCGCTTTTTGTCCGCCGGCAACCGTGCCTCCATCCGCACTGAGTCAAGCTCAATGCCCAAAAACGACAGCGCCGTGCCTGGTCCCACTGTCTTTTCCGGTGCTAAAGGCACCCCTAGGTCCTCCATGAGCTCCTGAAACCTGTCCAGCGCCACCTGGCAGTCCATGGAGTCTGGTGCCCCGACCAAGAAAAAGTCATCCAGGTAGTGTGTAACTCCCTGGTGACCCGTGCGTTCCGTAAAAAACCATTGGAGGAACGTGCTAAAACATTCAAAAAGCGCACAAGACATCGAGCAGCCCATCGGCAGCGCCTTGTCCATATACCAGCGGCCGCGAAACTGGATCCCCTGTAGGCACCAGTCGTCTGGGTGAACCGGCAACAACCGGAAAGCCGATTTGATATTGCACTTGGCCATTTGCGCACCGGGGCCTGCTTCCACCACCAAAACCATGGCCGCCTTCACCAAGGAGTATGACACCGTGGCCTCATTTTCATCAATGAAGTCGTTCACCGACCCCCCTTCCGGCCATGACAAATGTTGGATGAGGCGAAACTGCCCCGCCTCCTTCTTGGGCACAACTCCAATGGGGGACACTATCAAGTGTTCCAACGGCCAATCCAAAAACTGACCTGCCATGCGGCCTTCCTGTACCTCCCTGTCCAACTTGCTCTGCACCACCTCCGGGTGCTCCCTTGCTGACCGCAGATTGTCCGCCCAATGCCTCTGCCGCGGCCCCGCATATTCCTAAACGAAACCCCACCCGGAAACCAGCTCGCAAGCACTCGGCGGCCCCCACGTCCGGGTATGTACGCAGGGCCACTGCCAATTGTTCCAACTTAACCGGAGTACGAGCCCTGGGTCCCAGAGCCCCTACCCCCTCGCCCACTGCCCGCCTGTGGGGCGGCTCCAGGACGCGTGCCTCCCCCTGGCGCCTGGGATCCCTCTTGCTGCCATGTGGGGTCCCAGCAACGTACCACGGGATGTCCGTACCCACCGCAACCCGAGCATTCGTGCTTAAAACGGCAATGCTCCCTGGCACATGCTCCTCTGTTAAAATCCCAACAGACGCCCACCGCTTCGGGCTGGCTCTTGGCCCCTGCCCCCACCCCCACACGGGTGGGGCGCCCTTGAAAGGTCTGGTACACTATCGGCAAACCGCTGGCGGTAAAGATAGCCTTCCCCGACCCCGCCAGCCCCATTGTGTGCTGCCAGAGGTCACAATCCAGTTCCCCCCACTTGGCCTCCGGATCCCACCCAATCCATGCCCGAAAATCCTCATCTTACTGTGCCCATTCGTAAACCCCCCATGATCTGCGCCTTCCGTATGACGTCCATAAACTTGAACATGGACACCGAGCGCTCAGGGAATTTCTCGCAATAGACACTCGCAAAAATTAAAACCGCCGCCGTCCAATTCTCAATCGTCAAGGGCACCCTCGGCCGCTTCTGCAGCTCATATTCCTCCTCCTTTGACCCTTCCTTCGATCTGACCTCGTGGTGTAGCAATTTCAACAGCTCAACATATTCCCCTTTCCATATCTTTTCCTTGGTGGACGCCATTAAATGCGTCCCCAGCGGCTTCGTGACCCCCTATATAAGGGAGCCGCTTTATCTTCAGCTCCTTACTCTCTACCTTCTCCGCACTGCCGTCTGACCCCGCCTCCCCTGCTGTACTCCCCGAGGTCCCGGGCATCTCCCCGGCCGCCGGCCTTGACTCTTCTGGTGTACCTTTACCTGCAGGCACCAACAAAGCTTCCTCTGAACCCACACCCTTATCTGTCACATACTTGCCTTTGCACAATCGATCCCCCCCACACCCCCTTCCCCCATGCCCACGGACACCATGCGCGTCGCATTGCCTTTACCTGGCACCAACGCCTCCCCGTGGCGCTCCACACCTCTCCGCTCCATCGCTGACCAGACCCTGGATTGTGTCCAGGCCGTTGTAGCACCCAGGCCCCGTGACACCTGCAAAAAAGAGCTCACACCATCAAAGGACCCCCGTCCGCCCTCGCCATCCCGTAACTCTCCTTCCTCCAAACTCTCCTCATCACCTTCACGTAGCTCTACCCCGCCCCATCTATACACCTGGCGAGCCAGCGGAGAAGCCAACTGTACACTACCAGCGGCCCGCTCCCCCTCTCTACCACCAAACCATACAAAACAGTCCTCTTCCATGCTGCTCTCCGTCCGCCGCGGGACCCCAAGCTGTGGGGGCCCTGTGGGGTGATGGTACAGCGAGCCCGCCAGGGGCCTTCGTGTGCCAACCATGTTGTGTTCCCTCGCTGTCTCCAAGCCTGCTGCAAGAAGCACGGCCCTCCCTTCACCTTGGCGCCGTTCCGTCTCACCAAGCCTGTCCAAGTCTGCAGCCCCGCGCTGACCATCCACCTGCAATAGAAACGGTACTGCTGATGTGCTGGGTCCCTGCCTCTGCGCGCCCTCCTGCCACCTATCCCGCGTCCCCACGACCTCTCCCCCCTCCTCCTCATCGCTCCATGCCAGTTCCCCAACCCCAGACCCCCCTATCTCCGGGGAGCACTTCCCCACCTCCCTTGCACCCCGACCCACCGCCTGCCCAACCCGTGGCGCCGCCACCTCCCCCATCACTACCCTGGCCCCTGTCGCACCCTGAGCCTCTCTCAACCCCTCCTCCCAGGAATCAAAAACATCCAGGCCGTCCCAATCCTGATCGCCCTCCCCGCCTCAATTAATAATGGGGAGACCCAACCGCTTCCACCTAGCTCCTCCCTCCACCCCCTCGCCCCCCCCAATCTCCCACCCGCTACCTCCCTGCCCCTCCCCCCCAAACCCCTGCCTCACTCGCCCCTGTGCCCCCCTTCTATTCTCCGGCCTTGCCTCCTTCCTGCCCCTACCCCCCTCCAAGCTGTCCCCTTGTCTGGCCGGGGAGGGGCTCCCCCTCCTCACCCTCCGCTGTGTCCCCCCTACCTGCCCTCTTTCTGGGGGCCCTGCTCTCTTCTGTGTCCTCTTGCCCCCCCGTCCGGCACCTGCTATGACGCTCATCCCGCCCTCCCCCCCTTTGCCCTGCCCCCCCATGGCCTTCCTCTCCGGCTGCCACCTAACCGCCGAGTCCCTGCCCTTCTGAGGGATCTCCCCGCCGTCAGCCGATGTGCTGGGGAGATGCTGCGCGCCACCCCGCTGCCCCGGCTCTTTACCCGGGGCCTTCACCACATGCGGCATGCCTTTGTCCTCCCCTCCTTTTTTGAGATCGCGGCGCTCTCGCAGCGGGGCGCCTTTCCCCGCCCGCTTCATCCCCGGCGGCTGCCCCGCCCCCCCAGCCAAAACGTGGGCCGTGCTCCTGGTATCAGCGCGGCCCCCAGCACCCACCTGCAATTTTGGGGCTTTACGCGGCGGCTAGCAGGCAAGGATCGCCGCCGCCACTCCTGCCGCGGCGCGCCTCGGCGGGCACGTCGGTGCTACCGGGCCCACTAGGAGGTCCATCCGCCCCGCCTCGCCCAGCAGGTGGATGGCCTCTAAAACTCTGAAATCCACCTGTGCAGCCATCCTATCGTTCGCTGAAACGATCACTCGGAAACGCTCCGAAACGCTAATGAACTAACTCCACGGTAGACAAATTCCTCCAAAGAACCTACACACCGCTCCCAGCCACCAGGTTTCAATACCTAAAATGGTGGCTGGGTAACGCGGGAAGCCCCTTTTATTATTGGGCTACAGAAACATGGAATTGGGCTGCTTTTGGGATATACCCATGCAGCCCAAAACGGCAAAATGGCCGCGCCCATGTCTCGCTCCCTCCCCCTCCCAAAACTGCCCGGGGGCAGACCTCGCGGCTCGGCTGCCCCCCAAACCCCCTTGCGACTGCCTCAGTTTATGCAACGGACAGGGTTCTTATCGTAGGGATAACTTGCGCTCTGCAATGTTTTCTGAAAGTGCCTGTAAGGCGCGGTCAATTATACTGGTGGTGCCACAGGAAAAGGGGGACCCTATACCCCTTTAGGGATGTTGTTTGCACAACACCTTGAATATGAGACACAATCCTATGCACACACTAAAGGTACATGTACAAATACATAAATGGTTAAATCATGCAACAATGTTCAATAGACTTGGTCCCAAATCTTCTTGTTTGTGCAGTTTTGTTCTTTTCTTTATTGTAAGAATTACACTGCGCCCACTGCGCCAGCCTACACGTGTTTCGTCAAAACAATTGTTGCTTTGACTCTTCAGGGCTGCCTTCTAATCAAGGCTGGTGTTGGAACGCGAAATTGACATAATTTAAGAGGTCTGCGACGGAATATTATCTAGACATCGGAACACCAACGCAAATACTAGTGAGAATATTTTAAGCACATTTTACTGTGTACGTGTCAATGACTGGGATCCCTGCTCTGTGCCAACAAAGATAGTACGGCCAAACTTAGGCGATTTATTGTGGCAGGAATCAATGCTACCGAGCCTTGTCCGAATTGGAATTTATACAGATACCCTTACCGGGTTGGAATTATCACCGGTTAAGCGGAAAGACAACACCAGCCTTGATTAGAAGGCAGCCCTGAAGAGTCAAAGCAACAATTGTTTTGACAAAACACGTGTAGGCTGGCGCAGTGGGCGCAGTGTAATTCTCACAATAAAGAAAAGAACAAAACTGCACAAACATGAAGATTTGGGACCAAGTCTATTGAACATTGTTGCATGATTTAACCATTTATGTATTTGTACATGTACCTTTAGTGTGTGCATAGGATTGTGTCTCATATTCAACCCCTTGCGACTGCCACCAGCTTCTACACAAAGACATCACGAAACAGGTCATATGAAGGTTTCCAGGACTCTTTAAGGTCCAATATGAAGCTAGCACCTCTCCCCCCGCAGCAGCTGTCAGGACATTGATTCTCTCAACAACATCGGACCCAAGTACCTCAACGAGAGAGTTTCCTTCCTCGTACCCAAAAGGAACCTCAACTCGGCAGACCTCGTGCTGGCTGAGGTCCCCCGCATCCTCAGAACAAGAATAGGCGGGAGAGCCTTCTCCTACATCGCAGCTAAAACCTGAAACAAACTCCCGTGAACATCAGACGCTCCCCAACCCTGCTAACCTTCAGGAAAGACCTCAAGACCTGGCTCTTCGACTGATCCAAAATTGCGACTGATCCGGAGCTGCTTCCCTCTACCCCTAGCGTCTTCAGAACCTCACGGGTGAGTAGTGCGCTTTACCAACCCCTGATTGATTGATTCACCAAAAATTTCAGGGTTGCCTACAGTGAGATCAATCCCTTTAACAGCGGCATTGCTGAGATGACCACTTGTCCTGCCCCTGGACTCTTTACAGCATCCTGTTTCTGCTGAAGGGGGACCACTAAGGCAAAGAGTGGAATCTAAGGGAAAAACACAGCTTTTCTAGTTCCTGTTCCTGTAGTGGCCTCCATGGCTCTTGAGACCAGGCTCGAGAGCTGCTGCCTCTGTATAGTCAAAGGATGATGCCATCATTAGCTAGACTCAATTGTGCTTTGGCATCATCTGTACGAGGCGACATTGTCTTGTGGTAGCTCTTTGGTTAATTTTTAGAAAGCATTGACATATGGTTTTGAATTAGACATATGTCTCTCGATTTATATAGTGCATGCCTTGTTGTAAATATGAGAGGGATTATGGGTGATTTGGGATCTTGCACAGCAAGGATGGGTCTCTTTCAGTTGCACCCACTGCCAGGGGAAACAGAAGAGCATTTCATAGATGAAAGATGGTTTGATCCTGAAAGAGTTATGTTTTTGATTCTTTTCTACCGCAAAAAACAGAAGGATGAGTCTGATCTGTGCTGGAATGCTGCTTCACTGCCTTAGTGTATGAATTGAGAAGGCTTGAGTGACTGGAAATTCCTAGTGAGCATACATTAAATGAAGAAGCACAATTGTATTAAATGTCGTTCACTGTTACAGTGGCGGCCGACACAATGAGGAGGTGGTGAGGCGGGTGGAGGGGGAGCATAGGAGCATGGAAGGGGGAGCAGTGGTTTAATATTTTAAAAAACAAAACTACCTGGAGCTGCCGTTCCACCTCCTGTGTCGTGCCTCAACCTTTCTTCTCCCAGCAAGCACTGGGACTCCCTATGCAATCCCTGTACTGCACTCATGCTATGAGAGCAGCTCAGTGAATGACCTGAACAGGCAGAGAAGACGCTAAGCTCAGGGCAGGGAGTCTGTGCTTTTTCTCCAGTGCAGCTGTTCTATACAGCTGGGTTGGAGAAACCTAAGTGCGCATGTGTGTTTGGCCACCCTGAGAGGGCCAGCTAAACACACAGGTGCACTTAGAAGTGCACAGAGCACTCCTCCTCCCCCTCCCATGCCCCGGCCCCACCCCTCCCTTTAGTGCTGGTTCAGAGCCGGGAAAGGAAAAATACAATTATGATAGAACATAGTTTTCTTTTTCACCTGCTGGCTTTGAACCAGTGGGGCAATACTCCTGAACCATTGCGGAGTAAACTGAACTGTCAGGGCACCCTTGTTGGCCACCCCTCTCAGTTCCTCTGACACAGGGGGCAACTAATTCCCCAGAATGCAGTTTATGGGCATCTGGAGACTAACTTTGACCCTCCTCTGGGCCACTCCCCATCCCACGCCAGGGATACCAGTGCCATAGGGTGGAAAAAGTCCTGTCCATGGGCCTGAGTCACCCTACACGCGTTGCGGGTGTACCGCTCTGGGGAAACTAGCCTATCCACTATCATGGTCTGAGATTGGGACCCTTTTCACCTGGTGGAAGTGACGACTCCCACCCTAAAGGTCACATGCTTAACCTCTGAGTCTATCTCCTAAATTAGGGATATCATGGTATGGTCTATGACCTGCCCCTGGTGTCTACTTAAGCCTAAAGCCTTATTGACCACCACTGTAGAGGTCCCACCAGTTGGTGGTTTCATTGGACATGCAGAGCCCACCTGCTTGTGTCCTAACTGAGAGTACTCAAAGCAGCAGGTTTGGAAATGGGGTACCCTAGGCCACCGGCCACCAGAACCACTGCCCTGTTTCTCAGATGGAGCAAGGGAACCCTTTCCTCCCCACCTTACTCTTGAACTTTTCTGGGTCATCTTTAACCTTCCCTCAATCTGCTGAAGAAAACCTGAACCACCTTTCTTGGGGTCACTCCGAGGTACCTTCTTAGACACTCTTGCTGACACAGAGGTCCACCTCCTCTGGAAGCTTCCTGAGAGCAGTCAGCTTGTTGCCAAATAGGTACTGGTACAGCTCTGTAAAACAGGTACTGATCATGTGCCCCCTCAAGATTAAGTTGCACAGCCCAACTTAATCATTAACCTTGCTGCCCCTCACCCAACACTTCAGTGCCTTGCTGGCACAATCCACAAAATCTTCCCAAGACTAGTTGGGGAGTTTCTGACTGTCCCTGAGCCTTTGGCTGTACTTTTCAGGAGTCAGTCCAAACCTAGCTATGAAAATGGTTCTCATGGGAGTGTTCCAGGTTTGTACCCCAACCTTTAAAGTGAGAAGGGTGTCCTGCCCCGCAGTAGGCATGTGTTTCCATAACCCCCCCCCCCCCCCCCCCAAGCCAATGCTCCTCTGGGACCTTGTGCACCCTCAGGGCTGTCTCATAGGTAGAAAAACATTTGTCATTGTCATCTCCCACCATGTAACTGGAAACCAAATCCTTGATAATGTGAACCTTTCTGTCCCCTTCAAACACTGTAGAATTGCTGCCACCATTGCTGGAATCAGTTTGCTTTACTTTGAGTTCCAGTTCTCTGGGGCTTCTTTAATGAGTCATTCTCTCCAGTGTTAACATCTTCTCTATTTTTAGTTTGGTCATTTGCAATTGGAACTCCCTCTCTGCCTTCCTGTCTCTAGGGACAGGCCATATGAAGAAACACTGCTTCCTGCTCTGACAGGGGGATCCAACTCAGGGGGTGACGTGTGAACCTGGCAATCCCCTTTGCCGTGGCACCTTCTCAAGAAGAATCCTTTCACCTAGCCTTTGTTGGTTAGCTGACTACAAGACATGGTTTTAGATTAGATTTAGCCAATTTGTCTATTGGCTGCTGTACGCTTTGGTTGATATTTTTCCTTTCAATCAATGATACGTGCTCATTTATAGGTGTTAAAGTTCACACAGGGTCTGAAATAATTAGCCATGGCTTTATGGCCTTCCAAAAGGCACGGTGGTTTTGTAGTTTCATTATATGGTTGTAGTGAGTAGATTTGAAATTGCCTTTGGAAAAATCTTGGCCCATTTCTCTGTATTACTATTTAAATCAAAAGCAGTTTCTAGAAAGTGTGAGAGTCAATAATGGTAAGGAACATAGACCTCAGTTTTTAAGATGTGGGAGTAGCCTTGCTGCTGAGTTTTGTGGCCAATGCAATTTGTTTAGCAGGAACTTCAGAGTTCCTATTCAAAGCCTGTTGCTGTAATTCACCTTAGCCAGACCCTTAGTGGTTGTCGCCTGAACTCTGTGTGAAACTATCCTGAGGAAATTGTGGAGATTAACCTTAAACCATTGTTATGTAAAATGGAAAAGGATACAAGCAAGATTAATAATCTCCAGCTAACACTGATGGGTAGATGTAACGTCGTCAAAATGATTTTTTTACCTAAGATTCTGTACCTTTATAGAGCTGTTCCTGTATTGTTTGAACAAGTTTGGTTTAAAAAATTAGAACGTATAATTTCTTGGTTTGTCGGGCTGGTAAACGACCTAGACGAGCCTTTAAATACATGACGTTACCTAGAGAGAGGGGGACTGGTCTCTACCAAACTTTCAGCTTTATTACTGGGCAATCACGCTGAGGCACATTGCTGTATTATTGGATTTTGCGGATTTAGTGGACTTTGAGATATCAACTTATAGTTTAATTTATGGGGAAGAGGTGAAGGGGTTATTATTCAGACATATAGATTTTGCATACTTTAAACGTGTGAGGTTTAAGGTTTTATTAGCAGCTTTCAAAGTTTGAACACCTGTGCGGACACTATATAATATAGGAAGAATACATATTTATACTCCGGTAATAGGAAATACTCTTCTGCCAGCAATTTTCGCAGATGGGTATTTTAGAGAATGGACTGTACAAGGAGTTAATTTGTTAGGGGATCTGGTTTCAGATAAGGGGGTATGGACTTTTGAATACATAAGACAGAAATTTGGTATTAGTAATCGGCATTTTTTAAAGTTTTTACAGATTCATGATTTTCTTTCTAGGAAAACTGTTAGTTGGACCTCTATTCCATTAGTTGAGGTTATTAGGGGGGGGGGGGGGCATTCCTCTATATCTACGTTTATAAAATGGTAAATGAAAGGAGGAGTGATGATCTACTTAAACATTTTAGCCGCTGACAGACTGGATTACATGCTGGGCAGGAGGTATGCAAAGATTAATTATGTTTTAGTTATACTGCTACTATATCCGCTAACCTCCAGGTCCAATGTTTTAAAACATGGTTCAATCTGTGTATAACCCCACATCGTATACAACAATGGGGTGGGATTACGGGAGTTAATTGCCCTAGGTGTGGGGAGTTTGCAGTTGACAGCATCCATATGTTTTCCTCTTGCCCCAGTTTGATTCCATTGTTAAATAAAGTTGAACAACTGTTGGAGCAAGTGTTTGAATATATGATACAACTATCATCTCAGGCTGTTACGCTGGGGGTAGTGGATGTGAATATGACGCTATCAGAGCGGAAGTTATTTTATATTGCAATGGCCACGTTGAAATTATGTTTAGCAACAGTTTGGTTAGATCCTGCTCCCCCGACAGAACATGAATGGTTCAGCAAATTTTTAAATGTTGGGAAGTGGGAGTTTTTGGTTTTCAAGAGGAGAGGCCCAAGGGCTCAAAGAGAGGGAGAATCAGTATGGGAGCCCGTAATTAATTAGCTGGATCATGCAAATCAATGATTTTTGAAGCAGGAGGAAAGCCCGAATGAATTGTATATCCATACTAATATAATAAAGAGAGAGCCCAAACCTTTGAGGCGGGTAAGCTCAGGAACCACAGCAGCAATCACAACACCCAATACAGCATTGGAAAGGGCAGTTGCAGCAGAAGGACATAGGCTATGCAGACGCCCACCATATACATTTAAAAGGTAAAAGAACCGTGCCAGCAAAGTAGTCCCTTGTGGGCGTGTCTGCATTGTGCTGTGGTCGTGTGCTGGGGGCGTGACAAATGCTGGGGGCGTGTGGTATGTTCCGCCCTTTGTGCCATGTTTCATATTGTGTGCTAATCCCACCCTGCTCCCTTTAAATACCTCTGCACCCCATAATCATAACCCACCCTTACTCCTTAAAATACCCCAACACCCTTAAACACTAACCCATCTTAACCCTATAAATATACTCAGTACCCCAAAACCCAAACCTATCCCTAAACCCTAAAAATACCCCTGTACCCCAAACCTAGCCCTGAACCCTATAAATACCCCTGTACCTCAAAACCCAAACCTACCCCTGAACCCTAAAAATACCCCTGTACCCCAAAACCCAAACCTAGCCTGGAACCCTAAAAATACCACTGTAACCCAAAACCCAAACCTACCCCTGAACCCTAAAATACACCTGTACCCCAAAACCCAAATCAAGCCATGAACCCTTAAAATACCCATGTACCCCAAAACCCAAACCTACCCCTGAACCCTAAAAATACCCCTGTACCCCAAAACCCAAACCTAGCCCTGAACCCTAAAAATAACCCTGTACCCCAAAACCCAAACCTACCTCTGAACCCTAAAATACCCCTCTACCCCAAAACCCAAACCTATCCCTGAACCCTAAAAATAACCCTGTACCCCAAAACCCAAACCTAGCCCTGAACCCTTAAAATACACCAAAACCCAAACCTACCCCTGAACCCTAAAAATACCCCTATACCCCAAAACCCAAACCTAGCCCTGAACCCTAAAAATACCCCTGTACCCCAAAACCCATACTTATCCCTAAACCCAACAACTATCCCTGTACCCCATAACCCAAAACTATATCTGAACCCTTAAAATACCCAAACACCCCAAAACATATACCTCAGTACCCAAAAACATATACCCCTAAACCCGTACTTGCCTTATCCAAACATTTTAAAAAACATGCTTTTACCAATTCATGCATTTACAACGAATTTCCTTGTAAATGTATGCATGGTAAAAGCACCTAAAATGTAATGCCATGCGTTATAATGGCATTGCGGAGTCATGGTACTTTTGTAATGAAAGTATGTGGAGTGATGGTATGCGGAAAGAAAGTTGCGGAATAATGGGTGTTTACCCTCCCCCGGTAAGTACATTGGTGGCACGTAGGCCCACATCTCCAGCAACATACTCATATTATTTCCAGCACCGACATACACTTTTAGACACACCTCCCGCCTCAAGTTCTAGAATTGCGAATTTTAGAGCAGGGGAGCTACGTTCGAATCTCGGCATCAGCTCAACATCCTGTGATTCCAGGCAAATCACTTTGTCTCTCTGTGCCTACCACAAATGAATGTGTTCTTCAGTAATGTAAATTGTGCTCATGCCATGTTGTCGAGTTCGCGCTATATAATATTGCAAGGAAAAATAAAGTAGAGAAACTCGGGTTCAGAACAATATTGAACGCGCTCTCTTAAGTGCATCAGCAGTGCACTGTGAATCGGAGCGTTTCACAGTCCTGTCACAGATAAGAAATGCTATCTAAACGAAATCCTACAAAACAATATACCACTGGCCGGCAGCAATTTATACCCGGACAACGTCGGGACAGGCTGCTAGTATTGTATATAATGTCATATAATGTGATCAACGTATCTCATTAGTAGTCTCTTGTTCTATCTGTATCCTCATCCTTACCCTTTTTTTTTTTTTCTTCGTCCTGTAGCGATCCCTGGGGGGTGGGACGGGGGGGGTGTTGGGGATAAATTTGGGGGGGGATGTGAGTAATGACATAGATGAAATGTATTGTAGTACTTTTCTTTTTGTTTTCTGTTCGGATGTTGACTCTGATGTCATGACACTCTCTAATAAACAATCAAAAAAAATGAACTCTGTGTGAAACACCAGGTAAGAGAAAATCCATGTTAGGATTCATAGGCTATTTACTTTGCCTGTGGAGGGTTGAATGCCGGTCCTAAATCTCAGGCCAAGCTGGGGTTTCTTGTGTCAGTGGTCATCTTCCACCTCTGAAGATTGTTCGAGCAGAGGTTACTATGGCTAGCAATATTCCAATCCTTTAAGCCGATCAAGCAAGGTGCAAGCCTTTGAACAATAGATCCTTGCCATTGCATAGAGTATTGCGCAACACCAGTGGACTCACAAATTGTTGAATGAACTGGGGTAAACATTTTAAAGACGAGAGAAAACGTATGTAGGGCAGGGTGGTATATGGCTTGTATGGAACTTTGTCACAATGAGGTCTACCCTCCCAAAGCCGAGAGTTCAGGTGAACCTGTTGCTAAGTCCACAATATTTAAAATCATTTAACAGCACCCCTCTGTCACCAAAAACAGGACCACACCAAGCATTTACACCTACACTTCCTTACAAAGAGAATTCTTGAGAAGCCTCATCATATCTCCCAGCAAAGTAAGTGCCTACACACTTGCCACAAACCCTCAGCACAGGCACTTCCCTCTCCCCCCACGTGCCAGCATGAGAAGCAGTGGAACCTCATTCACTAATAAAGACTATCCTTGGCAGTCCCATCTGAGTGATGCAATTCCTTAAACTGCCTCCTTGCAGCCTACCAGCAAAGTAAGTGCTGCATGTCACCTTCGATAGTCAACACTCTTCAGAGAGGCCAATACATGGATGGCCATCTAGTCTGGACACCTTTATTACACAGAGAGAGAGTTTAGCCTAAACTTGGGGACTCTCAATCATGCTGTATCAAGAGCACCTATTTGCACTTTGAACTCACGCAGATACCTAGAAGTGGCTCCGTTCAAAGTATGTGCTGTAAAAGAGGCATATGTAGAATGAAAAACAAAACTGTAGAAACGCAGCTGGGAAAATAAGGTACTCTCAGTAAAGAGGGACATATATGTAGTTTGTAATTTGAATTAAAATATGTTAACTTTTACAGGGACTATGTTTGGATGGGAGTATACCCTGCATGATATACAGTTGCGTCCCCTGACCTGCAAGCCCAAACTGCATACCGGTGATCCTGATATTTGGTCATGCTACACACTAATCCCATTCCTGTGCATTGACTTTGGCCTGTTCTTGCTACAGTGATATGTTCTGAACCTAGTCCTGGATTTGAAGGGGAACAGTAAACACACTCTCATAGTAACAGGAAACAACCATCCCTGTTGCAGGTTTCATGCGTGGAGTGTGAGCGTGGTGGTGGCAAAGCAACATGTTAGTGAACTATGGAGACAGGCTTTTATCTGTGATAATTGAATGTGCACTTAAACACCCTTCCATCTAAAGTTCTGCTTCTCATGATAAACCCTGAACATGACATCCCATTAGTAAGATGGCAGGGACACATGGTGCAACTGTAGTTCCGTAGTTTGTGGGTGAGGTTCCGTGGTTCCGAACCCGTTCAATAAAGGTCGTCGGAAATAGACGATTTTGGTGTCAGCGGACCGCAAATCACGAGTGTAGTGTGTACGAGTGTTTTCGCATTAATCGATCAATGAGAACACTACGTATTTAGGGATTTCGTTCGAACCTTCGGGTTCCATTTTGTGTGTGGCAGCCGTTTTGTGTGGTTGCCCTCACATAGGCCAATGACTGCGGCCGAACGAGTCTTTGGGACACGTACACCTTAGCTGACTCCTGAATGACCTGGCCGAACTGACTCCCTTGCCCGAGGCTGACCTCGCTGAGCCAGTTCCTTGCTAAGCAGCTGGTCAGATAAATATCAAAAAGCAGGACATGCTGAAGTTTACAGCACACTGCACCCACCTTTCTATCTTGCTTCCAATCTGTTTCTGCTCCTTCCTTTACGACATAATCACTGATTTGGGTTGAGGTTTTATGATGGGTTTGTCCGGCCTGACTGAACAGGATATTGGAATGTGCTTGGTCATTTCTGGTGGGCTGGACAACGGAAAGTGGGATTGTCGTCATACGCTACTTTTGAAATGTCATGTTTCTATTGGTCAGTTTGTATGAACCCAATGCTAATTTGGAATATTGCCTGAGGCTTGATTTTTGGCATAAAAGACCATGCTCCGCTCATTGAATTTGTGCAGTCTCTAGCGAACAACCCGTGTTGTGCTTCGTAGACCTCTGTTCCTGGTTGCAGCCAATAAACTTTGGTCTTTGAAGCCATCAAGAAGTGTCCCGTGTCTTTGTTTGCCAAGGCAGGGGAACTCGAAGGCATTGGGTGTTTTCCCTGACGCCGCTGGGTTTTAAAACCTGGTCCTTCAGTTGGCGCCCAACGTGAGGCGACTTCAGCGGTACCGGTCCAAGCCCGAAGATCGTGGAGAGCTTCGTTTGAAAATTCTGGAGGAAGGCCAACCACTTCATCGACCCCTGTATGTCGTCGTGGTCCGAAAGTCTTTGCTGCGAGGTTCCCCGCCTTCCGACGGCTACGAAGGACTGCTGCCCTGACTGTCGCCCTGTCTTGGAGCCTTAGACGTTTGTAGAGCGAGACGATTGACGGGTCTTCTGGTGACGCCATCGACATTTCAGCTAAGTATGAGTGGAGCGTCTCCCAGTCCGTAGTTTGTTTTTGGTATCCCTTTAATGGATCGCTTTGATTTGGTACCTGCAGGCCCCAAAGCCAAGGGACTCGTGTATTCGCGAGACTATCATTTTGAGATTTCCCTTGTAGTTTGAAGCTAGACTAGTGAGCGAAGATGCCTGGTCTTAGCAGACTTGGAAAGATATTTGGTTGTGGTTGTTCTAAGGATTCCCGGTTAGAGTATTCGTGTCCGGTTCCTCCAATTGGAACTCCTACATATGATCTCTATGTGAAGCATGGTGTGGGCCCTATTAGTTATAATGAGATCTGGGTAAAATATACGAGAAAAGACGGTGTCCTACAGTGGCCCCGTTACGGTAGTTTTGAAGCTGAGATTTTAGACAATCTCGAAGTGAAACTGTTCAAAAAGAAAGCCCGGCCGGCAATGTTTGACTCTTTCCGCATATGGCGCAAAGAAGCCAAACAGAAAGAAATTAAATTAGCGAAGAAGAATAAATGGGAACGAGGTATGTCAATGGTGCAAGCTGCTATTGCGTATAGGGATAATGAGGAAGAGCAAGAGAGCAAACAGATGCTTAGGGTTAAGAAGTTAGCGGTAGATAGATGCTACCCAGTTTTGCCGCCTAAAGAGCAGGAAGAAAAGAAAGATCTTGCGAAAGATCCTTTAATGTCGCATCTATTGAGTTCGCCACCCCCTTATGCACAGAATGCTACGGCACCACCACCACCAGTTGTGGCTGTGCAACCTCCAGTTGTTGTGCCACCTGTACTTCCTCCACAGCCAGCTCCTCTTCCGTTGGCTACTGTTCCTTTGGCGCAGCCTCCTCAGGGGCTGCCAACTTTGCCTCCCCCTTCGTCTGCTACTCCTACGCCTGTCTATAATACTCCTTCTGTTCGGACCTTGGATTCTTCTACTATTGTTCCGTCTTCCCTTATTCTTCCATCTTCTCCTTCTACTAGACAGAGAATGACTGCTGCCTTTTCTGGTTTCCTTTCTCCTTTGTTGGGACAATTGGGTATGTCTCCTGTTACTGAGCGTAGACAATCACGTAGTCAGTTACCTGATACAAATGAGCGTACAGTTTTGGATCACATGGCACGTAGATGGGTTACGTATACTTCCCAGTATGATCTTGAGGGTATTATGGATGTTTTCCGTCAATGGAAAGCACCAAAGCAACGGTACGTCTTTGAGATGATGTGTGTGTTCCTCCATGAACAATGGGTTGACAAAGTAGGACAAGCTCCTTCTGAGTTGTACCGTATACGTTCCGAGTTCGCGAAAGAGACCATTGTGAGTCTTCTTGACATTGAGAGAGCAGTTGCGACGTTGTTGTCATTTCGTAATAACACTCCTTCTGAGCGATTGTTTGAGCCTGATTCGTCAGTTAGGAGAGCAGCGCATCAATATCCGATGCGAGAGGTTCCTCCAGTCTGGACACCTCAAGATGGAAATGTTACTGCGCACTTTCAGCATGTGTGGGTACATGTTCCTTGGAAGCGTGCGGAAGTCTTAGCACTTAAGCAGTCTTTACCTGATCCGCGCAAAAATCCGGTGGGATATTATAAAGAGCTCACTCAGACTGTGGGTTCGTGTATCATGAATTTAGCAGACATAGATATGTTGTTTGGTAATGTTGTTCCACAGCCTATTTGGAGTACGATTCGACATACGGATCATGATCAGGAATTGGGTGATACATGGGTTAATATTGTTGCTGCTAATGATAGACAAGTTGGAGGTGCTAAGCCTGAAGATCTTATTACTCAACTCCCTGGTAGGATTATTAATTACATGAAGACTTTGATGCCTGAAGTGCGTGTTAATTGGGACAAGTTGTCTGCATGTAAGCAGAAGAAAGACGAGACTGTGTCCGACTTTTTCACGCGGTTTGAAGAGACCTTTGTAGATCATAGTGGTCAGGATATGGCTACTGAGGGTGGCCAGAGATTGTTCGTTGACAAATTCGTGCATAATCTGCTTCCTGAGTTGTGCACTAAGTTGAAGGATTCCGAGAGTGCTTGGGCTGTTTCCACGTCAGCGCAGATTTTAGCCACCGCCCAGTACTATGAAAATAGGCGCAAAGATGAGTTAGAGAAAGCGGATAAGAAGACTAAGGAATTGAAGACTAAAGTTCTTCTACAACAAGCTTATCCACCCCGTACTAATAATCAGCGCGATTATCAGCAACCTCAGCAATATTCGAGAAACTCGCAAAGGAACGAGTTTTATCAACAGCGTTTTCTGTATGGGCCTAATCAGTGTGCGTATTGCAAAGAAGAGGGCCATTATAAGAATAGTTGTCCGGTTTTGTTACAGCGCACGAATGGTGCTTCTGGTGTACGAGGTCGAGGTGCTCAACAAGCGCCTAGAGGTAGAGGTCGCGGACAGAATGAGTTCTGTGGAGGCAAAGAACGTCCAATGAATAGTTTTGATCAGCAGCAAGGTTTGTCTGGTAGGACAGCACAGTACTATGCAGATGATTACTACGTCGAAGGTGAAGAAGTGAATGGTAATGATTGTTAGGACAGCCATGGACAAAGAGAGGGAGTTGTTTCAGTTCCAGTAGATCAGAGTGGACCTTATGTTGAAGTGATTGCATCAGGTGTGTCAGAACCTTTTCTGCTTGACACTGGTGCTACGAAGAGTTCTATTATACACTCTAAACTCCCTGGCGCACCTTTGTCTGGCTTTGACAATGTTTCTGTAGGTTTTTCTGGCGCCCCGGTTACAAATCCGATTTCTGCTCCATTGTCTCTTTCTGTTGGATCTCGTAAGTTTGAAGCACCCCTCATTTTGACTACAGGTTGTAATGAGAACTTGTTGGGATTGGATTTATTGAAGAGATTGTATGCGACGCTGTATTGTTCTCCGTCAGGAGTACATCTTACTTTGGGTGAGAGAGTGATCTCTCCGATGTACATATCGAAAGACAGACTTCCATCTGAATTGTCTTCTTTGCCCGATTCATTGTGGGCTACTGGTCCGAACGATGTGGGCCTATTGGAAATTCCTCCAAATGTTGTGACACTGAAGGCGAATGCTAAGTTACCGCGCATTCCACAGTACCATATCTCGAGTGATGGTGAGCGTGCACTTTTAGCGATCATTTATGATCTGATCGAAAAGGGTGTGATTGAGGAAACGAGAGGTAACGTGTGCAATAGTCCAGTTTTGCCTGTTCTGAAGAGGACTGATTCTTCACAGCCTCCTGTATATAGGTTTGTGATCGATCTTCGCGAAGTGAACAAGATTGTCGTTCCACAGTTTCCTGTTGTGCCTGATATCACAGCTTTGTTGACTCTGATTCCGGCTACTGCCACATGGTTTTCGGTGATTGACTTGAAGAATGCTTTCTTCAGCATCCCGATTGCCATGGAAAGTAGGGACATTTTTGGATTCTCTTTAGGTGGACGAAGTTTCCGCTTTAAGCGCGCTCCTCAAGGCTATTGCGAGAGTCCATCGATCTATAGTCAAGCTTTGAAAACGCAACTTGATCTGTTGGTTTTACCTGATGGTGCAGCCCTTATTCAATATGTTGATGACTTGCTAGTTGCCGCTGATACTGAAGAGATTTTTAGAGAAGCCACTTTGCTGTTGTTAAGCCACTTGTCTGATTTTCATCACAAAGTTTCTCTCTCCAAGTTGCAATATTGTCGACAAGAAGTAACCTACTTAGGTCACCTCTTATCGAAGGAGGGAAGGAAACTGACCCCAGAAAGAATTCAAGCTATTGCGAAAATGAGTGTTCCTACGACACAGAGAGAAGTACCTGCGTTTTTGGGTATTACATCATACTGTAGTCAGTGGATCCCTAATTTTTATTTGCTAGCGAAGCCTTTGATAGCTCTTACTGTTAAGGATACTCCAAATCATATCCTATTCCTTGGACTGATGAATGTCAGAAGAGCTTTTCTGAATTACGCAATGCGTTGTGTTCGGCTCCTGTGTTGGGTACTCCCGACTACAGTAAGCCTTTCACATTGTATGTCCATGAGAGAGAGGGATGTGCATTGTCAGTGTTGACTCAACAGTGTGGCGATAAGCAGCGTCCATGTGCTTACTTTTCGTCGACCTTAGATCCGGTAGCAAGGGCGTTGCCGAGTTGCTTGAGAGCTACAGCAGCAGCAGCTGTTTCAATTCGACAGTCTGCTGGTTTGGTTATGGACAATACGTTAGTGGTAATGGTTTCACATGCAGTGGATACCTTGTTGAATCGTAGCAAGAAACAGCATTTAACTAGTGCTCGGTTGTCGGGTTACAAGTTGACCTTGTTAGCGAGTCATGTGCACATTAAACGATGCAACACGTTGAATCCAGCCACGTTGTTGCCGATTTCAGTTGAGACAGATATTGAAGAACAACATGATTGTTTTCTGAGAACTGAAGAAGAAACGAAAGGGAGAATAGACCTTAGGGATACTCCTCTTCCAGAGTGTGATGGTACTTTGTGGGTTGATGGTTCGTGCTTTAAGTTGCCGAATCGTGATACGACTGCGGCATATGCTGTTACGACTTTGCATACGATTGTTGAAGCTGCACGTATCCCACATAATTCAGCACAAGCAGCGGAGTTGATTGCATTAACGAGAGCATGTGTGTTGGCGAAAGGAAAATGAGTGAATGTGTACACTGACAGTCAATATGCGTTTGGTGTGGCTCATAGCTTTGGGCGTTTGTGGCATGAACGTGGGTTCTTGACTTCGCATGGGACGAAGATCCAGCATGGGCAGTTGGTGAATGAACTTCTTGAATCTCTTACTTTGCCATTGCAAGTAGCGATTGTGAAATGCAGTGCCCATAAGAAAGTTACGGATGATGCTGGCTGCGGAAATGCGTTTGCGGATGAAGTTACGAAAGGAACTGCGAGAAATGTGATGAGCCGAATGTATGTTGCAGGTCCGGCGAGATGGGTTCCAGAGAAGAGTATGCGTGAAGATACGATTGAGAGTGTGAAGTCCATTCAAGCTGAAGCTACAGAGAAAGAGTTGAATGAATGGAGAGAAAGTAAGGGTAGATTGGATTCGAATGGTTGTTGGACTAATTTGTCCGAGCATCAGAGATGGTTGTTGCCTGACGCGTATGTGCTCCAAGTTGTTACAATGGCTCATGGGATGGCACATATTAGCGTGAAAGGGATTTGCAAGTTGTTGGCTCCGGTTTGGCAGAATGCGGGAATTCCAAAATGTGCAGAGAACTTGGTTAAGAATTGTATGGTGTGTTTGATGTACAATCCTGGTAAGGGAACTCCAACACCAGCTGGTCATTTTGCTCCTCCTACGTATCCGTTCAAGGCTTAGCAGCTAGATTTCATTCACATGGAGAGATGCAACAACTTGAAATATGTTTTAGTGGTTGTTTGCTCCTTTTCTAGATGGGTAGAAGCTTATCCCCTTAAGGACAATACTGCCTTGTCCACAGCGAAAGTCCTAATAAAAGAATTTTTCCCTAGGTTTGGAATGCCGAGAATTATCTGGAGTGACAATGGGAGTGAATTTGTGGGTCAAGTCATGAAGAGAGTGTGTGAGGGACTAGGAATTCGGCAGAAATTCCACGCTGCAAATCACCCCCAATCAGCTGGTTTAGTCGAGTGCTATAATGGCACCTTAAAGTTAAAGTTAGCTAAAATCCAAGCGAGCACTGGTTTACAGTGGCCAGATGCTTTACCTTTAGCGCTTTTGTCCACAAGAATGACTGTGCATTCGAGAATGGGTCTGAGTCCATACGAGATTGTCTTTGGTCGCCCAGCGAATATTTGGGGTGTGCCAAGGCCAACTAAGTTCAGCGAAATTGAGTACCCTGTGTTGCTTGATTGCTTGCACGAACTGACGACTAAACTGCGTGTTTTACACCAACAGGTGCATGATAGTCTGCCACAAGCTTCTGGAGATCCAGGCCACGCTATTGAACCTGGAACTTGTATCTTCGTGAAGAACTTTCAGCGGAGCAAGAACGATCAGCCCCGCTGGACAGGACCCTATCAAGTGCTCCTGTCTACACGTTCTGCAGTTTGAGTGCAAGGCAAGAAAAACTGGATCCACGGCGTACATTGTAAGCGGGCACCATTGCCCTTACTGTACGATCAGTGGGTCCAGGAAGGACTTCCAGACTCTGAAACAGAAACTGTTCCACGATTTTTGCCATTCAGCGATGCCCGTCTGATTGGAACAAACTCTGAGAAAGAAAGTGACGATCTTTTACAAGAAGCTGTGCCTCCTCTGAATCGATTGAACACTACTGAGCCTGATCTTTTGTTCAAGGACCAAACATTACCTGGAAAGGATCGTTATAATTTGCGACCAAGAGTCGAGGGACAAATAAAAAGATAAACAAGTTTTTTTTAAGGATTTTTCTGTTTACAGGTTAACTCTCCACCGAGGATCTACTTATTTTTGTTTTTCGAACCGCCATTCGGGTTCAGCTGTAGGGTCGCGGTTGCCGAAAGTTTTTGGAGTGCAAGCCTGAGACAATAGGTCGAAGGTTCTGGTTGGCCTAAGGGAGTTGCCCTGGGTTGACAGAGGCATTCCTTAGCATGGAACACCCTACCATCGCGAGCAGCATATTTAGTTAGGATGGATTTCTTCGAGTTGGAGAGTCCTGTAAGGACAATGACTTTTAAGAATAAGATATACAAACTGATATCAAAGAAAAGTTTTTTAATACTGTGTTTGTTTTTGCTATTGAGTTTAATGATATTTTTAATTGGTTATGTGACATTCTCTTTTAAAGTGACGTTTGTTCCCACTGTGCAACCTACACCTACACCTACTATTTCTTCTCATTCTTTTCATCCTTTGCCCGAACATGAGGTAGTTAGACGATTAGAATTTGCCAATAATTCCTTTATTCAACTTTTGAACCAAAACCAGTTAGTGATGAACACAACGAACTGTTGGATCTGTGGTCTAATGCCCCATACGACTGATAAAGGTATTCCGTACTTGGTTTTGCCTTTTAGTTTAAATGGTTCTATTTGGGCTTACAGAACGATGTTCATTTATGCCCATAGTGTCTATCCCCTACGTTCACCGAAGGACAATCCAAAGAATAGTGCTGTAGCTAGAGGCATAGTCGACATGGTCAAAGGGACTAATGCCGTTGACACTATTCCGACAGATGAGAAGCAACCATATAGTGGTTGGGATGTTACTGGGTATGGAGTTAGTCTGAGTGTTAACCAGCGAGTGAAAAGTTCTCCACCGATTTGGATAGTGCCCCATCAGGGTCGCTATTGTCTGCAGGGTAATGGCAAGAATCCGAGAGCTCAGCTAGGGAAGAGTGTTTGTACTGACACCTATGTATTTACGTCTCAGTCTTCCCCAGCATTTCTAGCCGCTAAGGGTACCTACTTTGTTTGCTATGACAAAGCGTATACTTGGTTGCCCCCTGACTTTTCGGGCACATGTTTTGTTTCTTTCCTGTTGCCTCCCACTTTTACAGCTGCGGCAGATTACCTTAAGACGAGAGTTGCCAGAGGTGTTTTCAGTCAGGAAGACACTGCAGGGCAAGAGTTGGGAGATTTATTTAAGGGTTTTCTGCCATTCTGGGGACCGATGGCTAACAGCAGGAACATTCGCCAGTTGACGAGAGTGGTTGAGTCCACCATAGTCGAAACTGCCGGTGCCCTTTGCAACTTGACTGCTGAGCTCCAGTCGGATAGACTTATGACTCTTCAAAATAGGGTTGCCCTTGATGTCATACTAGCAGATCGAGGTGGAGTATGTAAACTGATTCAATCGAGCTGCTGCGTTTTCATTCCAGACAAAGCTCCGTCAGTCTTCCAGGCCATTTCCAAGTTACATAAGATCTCCGATTCTGTCCATATAGACAAAGGAGATTGGTCAGTGATGGGATGGTTATGGGAATTGATATCCACTTGGGGTTGGAAGATTCTGATGGTCATTGGGATGGTCTTAGCTATCCTTTTCCTGTTCTGTCTCTGTGTACAGTGTGCTCCTGCTATTTGTGGCCTCTGTGCTACTTCGTGTGCAAGGAGACCTGTCCAGAGAGAGGTACTAAGTACTAGGATGATGCTACAGCAACATATCGATGATCTAATTAATATAGATCCAGATTCAGATTGACATGGGTTTAGGTCTGTTGCCTATGTAAGGGCAAAAGGAGGGTCTGTAGTTCCGTAGTTTGTGGGTGAGGTTCGGTGGTTCCGAACCCGTTCAATAAAGGTCGTCGGAAATAGACGATTTTGGTGTCAACGGACCACAAATCACGAGTGTAGTGTGTACGAGTGTTTTCGCATTAATCGATCAATGAGAACACTACGTATTTAGGGATTTCGTTCGAACCTTCGGGTTCCATTTTGTGTGTGGCAGCCATTTTGTGTGGTTGCCATCACATAGGCCGATGACTGCGGCTGAACGAGTCTTTGGGACACTTGCACCTTAGCTGACTCCTGAATGACCTGGCCGAACTGACTCCCTTGCCCGAGGCTGACCTCGCTGAGCCAGTTCCTTGTTAAGCAGCTGGTCAGATGAAGATCAAAGAGCAGGACATGCTGAAGTTTACAGCACACTGCACCCACCTTTCTATCTTGCTTCCAATCTGTTTCTGCTCCTTCCTTGACGACATAATCACTGATTTGGGTTGAGGTTTTATGATGGGTTTGTCCGCCCTGACTGAACAGGATATTGGAATGTGCTTGGTCATTTCTGGTGGGCTGGACAACGGAAAGTGGGATTGTCGTCATACGCTACTTTTGAAATGTCATGTTTCTATTGGTCAGTTTGTATGAACCCAATGCTAATTTGGAATGTTGCCTGAGGCTTGATTTTTGGCATAAAAGACCATGCTCCGCTCATTGAATTTGTGCAGTCTCTAGCGAACCACCCGTGTTGTGCTTCGTAGACCTCTGTTACTGGTTGCAACCAATAAATTTTGGTCTTTGACGTCATCAAGAAGTTTCCCGTGTCTCTGTTTGCCAAGGCAGGGGAACTCAAAGGCATTGGGCGTTTTCCCTGACGCCGCTGGGTTCTAAAACCCGGTCCTTCACAACCTGTAGTATCTTTTATTAGGGAAACGAGTCCTTTGAAGGGGCGCATACTCTTGTCTCTCTTCCAGATCTTTGTGGGGAAGGGGCTGTAGATTAATGGGTGCAGCCTGTTCTCATCTTTTTGTACTTCTGTGTTGAGCACTCCACTTGGAGACACTCCTGCTGGGCCGAGAATTCTTTCATGGAGACCAGTCCGGGAAGGCAGCCTGGCCAGGACACATGATGGGAGAACCAACCGAATCTGGTTCCAAGGAATCAGACCAGGAATACACATCCTCCATCTGCGAATTAGGTATAAAAATGGGTGCAAAAGATCTGTTTTGTTTGTTATTGTAGTCTCTTCTTCCAAGGATGGAATACTTCACAGAGTACTGACAGCCTACTGCGTAGCCAAGACTTGGTGCCGCACTGACAGCCAGCTCCCCCGAAGGGATGGGAACTTTTCAGGAGTTCGATCTGAAGAAACATTACAGGGCTCTCCTGTGTGCCAAGATATCCTGCCTGTGAACAAGGTAAGTCACCAATCACCTGGATTATAACAACCTCCTGGACCCGTCCCAATCTGGATTCCGAACAAACCATAGCACAGAGACCGCTCTGATCGCAGTCGTTGACGATATTAGGACCCTCCTAGACCAAGCGGACACTGCAGCCTGCTTGATCTCTCAGCAGCATTTGATATGGTATCCACCACACCCTTCTAAACAGACTCCACCATTTGAGAATCCAAGGGAATGCCCTCAAATGGACTGCCTCTTTTCTCACCACATGAACACAAAGTGTTCTCCTGCTCTACACCTCGAACCACAAGAACATCCTCTGCGGGGTCCCTCAGGGGTCCTCTCTGTGTCCCACCCTATTCAACGCTTGCATGGCCAACCTGGCCATCCTGGTCACATCCCATTGTATGAACATCATCTCATTCGCAGATGGCACACAACTCATACTTTCCCTATCTGCTGACCCCACTAACACCAAAGAAAACTTTCACAGGTGTATGAACACCGAAAAAAAAGAAGTTCTTATCTTCGGAAACAACACCTCTCCCTGGAATGACACTTGGTAGCAGCAGAACTGGGCCCTTCTCCCACACTGGGAGAACACACCAGAAACCTGAGCATCATGCTTGACAGCAGACTCACCATGAAAAGCCAGATAAATTCAGTATCCTCAGCTTACTTACTCAAGCTACGCATTCTCAGGAAAATCTTCAAGTGGATACCCACCAGCACCAGAAGCACCATCACCAAAGCCCTCATCACCAGCCGCCTGGACTATGACAACACCCTCTACGTGGGGATCACCACCTAGCTTCTAAACACACGACAGACCATCCAGAACGCAGCAGCCAGCCAGAGTCCACATCACCCCTCACCTCAGAGCACTCCACTAGCTCCCCATCCACAAGCGATGCCAGTTCAAAGTGGTGACCCATGCCTACAAGTCCTTGCACCACATGGGATCAGCCTACCTCAACCGCAGACTGAACTTCCACCAACCCATCAGACAGCTGGAATCTGCCTCTCTCACTCTCGCCAACACCCCGAGGTCAGCTGAAGCAGGATTGGTGACTGCTCTTTCTCCTACTAGGCCACCAAAACCTGGAACAGCCTCCTCTCAGGACCTCCCCCACACTGCAAGAGTTCAGAAACGGCCTCAACCCCAGATCCAGTTTCATTGATTGATAAGGAAGAGACAACCATGCAGGCGGGGTAGATCATGGAAGGGACTGTTGTAATTGACCCTGGTGTAGGGTCCATCTGATGGAGACTCACTAAGCAAACGTATCAAAGGACTCAGGGACATCTAAAGGATTTTGGGGGCCCGGGCCAAACGTCTTTTTGGGACCCCTGTTTGGAACAGCTTTGAATGTATGATCCAATTTCAGCTCTTTCATTCCCTCTTTGGCCAGGTCACTAACAGATTTAACAACTTGAGATGGTGGACTAGTGCACCTGTGCACTAATATTCATGGATAGTGATGTGGGTTTTAAATCTTGTATCACAGCAGCAGCTCACCAATATTACTACTATTAATCTCTGTGACACCCTCCCATTTCTCGTGTGTGGTCCTGTTTTGACCAAAAACAAACTTTTTTATGGATTTTACATGAAACAAACACAATATTTCTCTGCAAAATGTCTGTAATAGACGCTCACACATCACACACTTTAAAAATAAATTAAAGGGAAACTATTTAAACAATTTCTTGAAGAATTTTTCAAGCTCATCAGGGCAAGACTCTGCAGAACAGAGCTGGCTGACACTATCAGGGACCCTCCCCCTTTCCCCCCCCAAAAGCCTGAGGCCCTGGGCCAGAGCTCACTTTGCCCATGCCTTAAAACATCTCTGAAAGGACTAGTAGTACTATAAAATCGAGCAGTGTGACCTTCATCAGTTATCTCTGTCGGATCCACCAGGCCTCTGGAGCATTGTTCCCATGTGGTAGGCTTCGCTGAAGCCGGGATAAGTGCCTTCTGGTGGCCCATGTGCCCAACAAGTGGACTACACTGCAAAATGTGTTTGGTCACCAGTCCAGAAGATTACATTTATTTAGAAGTTTTCTATAGCGCTAACAAGACCCGAAGGTAGCAGAGCGCTTTACAATAGAGGGAATGAAAAAGAGAACAACATGACACAAACCCAATAAAAGCGATCAGCGAGCGACAATTTGGAATGCGGAAAAGTTCGGACAGCAGGACATCTTGGTAACAGGATTCAATGTTACCGCATGGATTCAGGGGACGCTTGCTCATCCCACGCGCAGATACTCAAGGGATGCACTATTACACCTTAATAAAGAGTTGAAGGGCCCCTGCCTACACTCCGTACCCGGGGAACACCCCCTCGACTGCTGCTCCCACTGCCCGTATAAACTCACATCCGCTGCGCCTGAAAACCCACTCCCAACCCCAATGCGCATGGCTCTGATCGACTGTAGATCCCTTCCCAAGCACTCATTGGAAACCTACCAGTTGCTGGAAAACTATGAGCTAGACGCTCTCCTCTTAACCGAAACCTGGCTAGGACAAGACTCTGCTCCCGACATTGTAAACACCCTACCCCCGGGCTTTCTAATTCATCATATGGATCGCTCCAAAGGGAAGGGCGGGGGCGTCGCCATAATCTACAAAGACCATCTTTCTTGCCGACTGCAAGGAAGTCCTCTCCTAGACTGTGAAAACATCTTGTTCTCAATCCAAGTCTCCCCATGTAGATCCATGTCGGGTCTCCTCATATACCGCCCTCCAGGACCCCTAGGCCAGGTCTGTGAATCCCTTATGGAACACACCTACACACTGGCCGCCACGCACTCCACCTGTATGATCCTAGGCGATCTGAACATTCACTTCGTTAAAAAGGAAGCCAAACCTGCCGCTGACCTAATAGCCGACTTCGAAAATCTTCAATTAAAGCTACTAAGTCGACTACCCACCCATTCACTAGGCCATTTGCTGGACCCGATCTTCTCCAATATTAACGACTTAACTGCTCTGGATCCCGTCCCGGTACCCTGGACTGACCATTTTTAGTCCCACTAAATTGGCAACTGACTCCAACTTCACGTATCACAACCCTACCTAACAAGGCCACGCGCTCCTGGTCTAAACTTGATCCTGAAAAATAGAAACTCCAGCTAGAGCGATCCCCCCCTAAACTTGACGCTAACCCTATCCACGCCGACGCAGAGTTTTCTACCTGGATAGGTGAGACACTGGAAAGAACGCTTCCTAAAAAACCCTCCGGCAAGCCTCGGGGCAAAGCTACCTCCCCATGGTTCACCCAGGAAATGCTTCTTCTAAAGAAAGCATGTAAGAAATCAGAAAGAGACTGGAGAAAAAATTTTGACCCCACAAAAAAAACCGAATATAAAAAAACCCTTCTCAATTATAAAAAAGCACTTAAAACTGCCCAAGCCAAGTATTTTGAGGAGAAAATCAGGTCATCTACCAACTCATCCCGGGAAACATTTCAAATAGCCAAGAAACTTCTCAAAGTACCGGAGTCCCCCCCCCTAGTAGAAGCATCAGTCATCCGTTGCAATGAACTTGCAGAATTTTTTAATCTGAAGATAAAAGCCATCATCAACTCTCTTTCACCGCCAGCTCCCTCTGGTGGCGACCAGCCCTGTCATACACATCACGCCACAGCATGTCAACTGGCACACTTCACCCCTCTGACAATAGACACCCTCCTTCCTATACTCAACTCTATCAAAAGTGGTAGCCCTACTGACCCCGCACCACTTAACATCCTTAAACTAGTTGCGCCCACCATCCTTCCACATCTGACAAAATTGATTAACACCTCACTCGCCCACGGCAACGTCCCCCCCAGCTGGAAAAAAGCAACGGTGAAAGCACTGATTAAAAAACCTCACCTGGACCCAATGGAACTAGGCAATTATAGGCCGATTTCCTTGCTCCCAGGCATTAGTAAAATAGCGGAGAAATACGTCAACTACAACCTATCCCACCATCTTGAAACTAATGGGCTCCTGGAGCCCTCCCAGACGGGTTTTAGGCCCGGCCAGAGCACTGAAACTGCGATATTGGCGGTGGTCGAAGAGGCAAGGAAAATCATGGACTCTGGAGGATCAGTGGCAGTGATCCTCCTGGACCTAAGCGCGGCCTTCGACACCGTCAACCACTCGACACTGGTACACAGACTCAGTGAGCTTGGAATCGCAGGAATGGCCTTGGCCTGGCTTAAATCCTTTTTGGAGAACAGATCCTTCCAGGTAGCAGATGGCATTTTCACGTCCAGATCCACTGCCATCAGCTGTGGGGTTCCCCAGGGCTCATCCTTGAGCCCGACCCTTTTTAATGTTTACATGTCCCCCCTTGGAAAAATCGTCACCCCCTTCGGGATCAAGCTCCTAACCTACGCCGACGACACCCAATTGGTGGTATCGTTGAGCCAGCAAGACCACTACCTCCCTAATCTCCAAACCTGTCTAAGTGAAATAACTAAGTGGATGAACCTTTCCCACCTTAAACTGAACAACGACAAGACAGAGATAATGATCCTGGGCAATAAATCCCTCTACCATTCCAAATCCCTATGGCCAACCTGCATGGGTACCCCACCCGTTCCGAAACCGGAAATCAAGAGCCTTGGAATATGGCTAGATGAAGGTCTCAATTTCTATGCCCAAGCAAGAAAAACTGCGGGAGTGTGTCACAGCCTCCTACGGTCAGCTAGGAAAATTCTGCCCCTACTCCCAGTACAATCCCAAAAACTCCTAATCCATGGTCTTGTGTTATCACGCCTGGACTACGGCAATGCCCTCTACCTGGGGGCTCCCAAAAAAGTACTGACAAAACTCCAGACAGTACAAAACACCGCCGCCCGCCTCCTTACAGGAACCCACCATCGTTGCTCAGCCAAACCTGCTTTGAACACCTTGCACTGGCTGCCCGTGCAGGAGAGAATACAGTTCAAAGCACTCTGCACGACATATAAAATCCTGCATGGCAAGGCCCCACCAATCTTACAAAACCTTATCTCACCTTACACCACCAAAAGAACGCTCCGATCCTCAAACTGTAACTTAGCTTTTGTTCCCAGAATCAAGAAAGCCCGTTCTGGCGGTCGACTGTTCTCATACAACGCCTCCAAACTATGGAACACTCTACCCCCAGACATTAGAGCCCAACCCACCCTCCTCTCATTCCGCAGAGCACTTAAGACCTGGCTGTTCCCATAAGACTCCACCTACATCTGGTTCCTGTCACTCAGCGCTGGGACGCTCACGGGCAGCCATGCGCTCTACAAATCGGTAAAATAAATAAATAAATAAATAAATAAAGTTACCCGCAACCAAGGGAACGGATAAGGCACAAGGATTTGAGTTGGCTCTTGAATTCTGAATAGGACGGTATAGTTCTGATGTGCGGGAAATGGCGTTCCATATTTTGGGGGCATTTCCTGAGAAAGAGCAGTCCGCAGTTCTCTTCTTTCTGGTTTTTGGTAGGATGAGCAGCAGGGAGTTGGAGCTTCTCAAGTTTCTGGCTTGGCCTGCTTTTTTGAGCTTGTTTGCCAAGTATTCCGGTTTGCTGGTGTGGAGGGCTTTGTAGGTGAGGCAGGCCATTCTGAAGGTGCTCCGCATTTCCGCAGGGAGCCATTCGAGTTCTTTGAGTGCCAGGGAGATGTGGCCAGATTTTTTGCAGTCTGTGATCATTCTCGCTGCCGCATGAAGTGTTGTTTTTAGTGGGGCCAGGTGTGATTTGGGGATGCCTGTTAGGATTGAGTTCCCATAGTCCAGTTTTGATAGAACTAGAGATTGCGTGGCTAGTTTGAGGTCCTTGTTGGCAATGTAAGGTTTGATTTTGTTCAGAAGTCTGAGGTTGAGAAATGCGCTTTTCGCCGAATTCTTAATGTGGTTTGTCAGGGTTAGTTTGGGGTCTAGGGTGAAGCCCAGGGATTTGACGGAGTCGGCTAGCATGAGATTACCTTTGAGAGCATCGATCGACTTTAGCCACTCGGTGATTTGAGGGTTGTCTTCTTTGTTTGAGATGAGGAGTGTTTCTGTCTTGTCGGGGTTGAGTTTCAGGTGATTCTTTGTCAGCCAATCTTGAACTTCATTTAGGACATCGTTAAGTCTGTGGATGTCTTTAAAATGAGGTTTCCAAGTAAATCTGCGTGTCATCCGCGTAGAGGTGAAAGTGGATGTTGGCGTTCCTGAGTAACTTGGCGAGCGGTTCCATGTAGATGTTAAAGAGCTGAGGAGAGAGCACTGATCCTTGCGGGACACCCTTGTTGACTTGCTGGGTTTCGGAGGTGAAGTTCTTCATTTTTATTATTTGCGTACGGTTATGTAAGAAGGAGGAGAACCACTTGAGAACTACCTCGCCAAGGCCGGCTCTTTCTTGAAGAGTCATGATGAGGAGCTTGTGGTCCACTGTGTCGAACGCTGCGGAGAGATCAAGGAGTATGAGGAGGCAGCACTTGTCTGCGTCAAGAGAACCATGAATGTCGTCTATGAAGTTCAGCATCGCGGTTTCTGTGCTGCGGCCTTGTCTGAAGCCGGATTGGAGGGGGTCCAGGAGATTGATGTGGTCCAGATGTTGCGTCAGTTGCAGGAGTACGCAGCGTTCAAGTGTTTTTGAAAGCAAAGGGAGGTTGGATATCGGTCTGAAATTGTTCAAGTCAGTTGAGTCAAGACCGGGTTTTTTCAGCAGAGGAGTGACTTGCCCCATTTTTAGACAATCGGGGACCACTCCGCTTTGTAAGGAGCTGTTTATGATTCTTCCCCAGATGGGCGCTAAGGTAAGCTTCATTTTTTTGATTAAAGAGGGGGGAATGGGGTCTCAGACGTGTGCTGATGGTTTGGAGGTCGAGATCAGCGAGATTATCTCAGTTTCCTGGACGGGGCGAAAGCTTAGCCAGGGGGAGGAAAAGGAGTCGGATGGGATTGCCAATGGGAAGGCCGAGTTGCTCTTCTGGAGGTGCGGATTGTTGATGTCTGGAGATTGTTCGATTTTTAAGACCTTATCGTTGAAGAAGTTGGCGAAGTTATCACAGAGTTCTTTGGATGCCTGCAGGGATGAGGGCCGGGGCTTGGATGTTTGTTGTCTGATTATGTTGTAGAGCTCTTTGGGTCTGTTTTTGGATTTGACCAGTGCCTCGCGGAAGAAGCTGGATTTTTTGTTTTTGATATGGTTGTTGTACTTCCTACGGGCAGATTTTAGTTGGAGGCGGAGAATGGCGGTTGGGTTGTTTCTCCACTTTCTTTCTTTGGCTCTCAAGTTTCTTCTTTCTGCGTTGAGGTCCGCAGTGAACCAGGTTCTAGATGGAGTGGCTCCGCTTCTTTTGAGCTTTAGAGAAGCTAGATTGTCGAGTATGGAGACTAACCCCGCGTTGTAGTGGTCGACGAGATCATTGGTCGAGAGGTACAGTGTGTTATTTGGAAGAAGTGAACTTAGCTGACCTTCCAGGATATCTTGGGGTACTTGGGAGAGGTTTCTCGACCATTTGGGGGGGTCTTGCGGAGGTTTAAGCGAGATGATGGGGTGATTGATATGAAATAGGATCATGTGGTGATCTGACCAGTCAACGGGTAGTAAGTGGTTGACCGTGATAGAATTCTTTTGGGCAATGATGGCATCCAGTGTGGCTCCTTTGTAATGAGTCTCCTCAGTACAGTGTTGGGTGAGGTTGTTATCATCAAGGAGGCTAGATAGCGATCTGATTAGAGGGTTATGGGTCTCATTCCATCGGAGGTTCAGATCACCAAGAATTAAGATTTTTGGAATCGCCAAGTGCGTCTTGAGCAATCAGGTTTGATAGTTGTTCTCCAAACTCATTATTTCTGCCCGGGGGGTGATAGAGTAGGTGGCACAGTAGAGAGTTGTTGTCTTTTGTCTTGATGACGGTGGATAGACATTCAAACGAGTTGTACTTGAAGGAGGAGGTTTCTGTGATGCTCCAGCTATCCTTGTGGATGATAGCGACCCCACCTCCTCGTTGTTTAATCCTGTCTTTGGAGATGAGGGAGAAACCGGGTGGAACCAGCATGTCTAGGCAGGGAGGGGATGTCTTATTAAGCCAGGTCTCCGTGAGGAACGCAACGTCAATGTCATGTGTGAGGATGGCTTCGGCTAAGTCTGTTGCATGTAGTGAGGCCGATCTGCAATTGATTAGGAGGCAGTTGGTTAATTTCTCCTGATTGCTGGTGGTTCTATCTTTAGTCTCTCTGGGTATAGCGGTGAGGACTGGTAATCTCTGTGGTTTGACGATGGGTAGGACTTTCCGGTGACCTGTGATAACTTGGATTTTGGATTTAGGTGAATCAGCAATGGGGGAGTCGTAGGTGGCGGCCAGTAAGGCTGCTTCCCTGTCTGACATGGGAGCTTCTGATCTAAGCGGCCTGGAGGTCAGGTGTTTTGAGCCCGCTGGAGTGGGAGAAGAAATGGAGAACAAGGGTCTGGTGCAGGGGGCTCTTGTTGTTTCGGGTTTTTCTGAATCGGAACCCTGGACCTTGGGGAGGGGATCGAAAGACTGGGCACTGAGGGCTTTTAAGGGCCCTTGGGAGATGATGGTATTGGCGTGGAGGGGGGTCTGGGGAGAGGGTTTATGGGGGTTACAGACTATACCAAGGTTAGAGAGGATTTCTGATAAACCTTGGGTGATAGTGTCGACCTGTTTTTCCAGGGCTGCGAGCCGTTTTGTTATGGACTCAAGGGAGGGGATGTGGGCATCCGGAGTGGGGCCGAGTGTGGTAGGGTTCGCGAGGGTGGGTTGGGGGATAGGGGTCAGGGAGAAGGACGGAGGGGGTTCGGGGGGGGGGGCGGGAGGAGGTTTAGACAAAGGGGAGGTAGGGAGGAGGACAGGAGGAGGTTTGGGCAGGGGTTGTTTGAGAATTGTAGGGAGATTCGCGGGGATGAGGCTCGTTGGCTGAAGGCCGCCTGTTGGCGTGGGGGTGATTGTCGTAGGAGGCTGTCGGAGACTGAGGCTGGGGGAGGTGAGGTAGTTGGAGGAAGGGGTAGAGGGAGGGGATTGAGTGTCCTGCTGATGTTGGGTGGCTGTGTGTGGGGGGTGAGGTATGGCTGGGTGGGGGGGAGCCTGTCGGGCTGAATAAGGATCGCGGAAGGGCGTATCAAGGTCTTCTCTGTTAGTTGTGGTCGTGGTCGGAGGCGGCGTTGGGGAGAGGTTAGAGGGGGTTGGGAGGGCTGACCTAAGTGCAGGAAATATGAAGTTGAAAGCTTCCAGGTTCTCGTTGTTGGCTTGGATGAGGACCGTGCCATTGGTGAAGATGGTCACGGTTATATAGCCTCTACCAGCTGATCTGAATGGGAGAATCGCGGTTAGTATGCAGCTGTGGAGAGTGGAGGTTGTTTTTGGCGATAAGCATCCGCGATCTAATCGTGGAGACCCAGTATTCCGGTCTTTCAGTGTGGAATATTAGGTCCATCTTCGTTGGTCCATTGGAGGCCGAGTGGTAGATGTCAGTGATTAGGGTTTCTTTATGATTGCGAATGAGTTTCTGCTTGAAAGTGCGTCGCAACTTAGTAGAGAGGAGTGGGGGGAAAGTGATGGTGAAGGAGTTCCGGCTGTGAGGTTTAAGGTGGGCAAGTGGGACTGGAGGAGGGGGTGGGGGCTGGTCCCGGGCCATCGTGGGTGTGGTGGAGGGGGGAGCCTGATTAGGTAGCGGTGTGGCGCTAGGAGCTGGGGTGGCCCGGAGGGCAGGTGACCGGCCGAAGGGGCGGTTCAGTAGGATACGTGATTTGGAATCATATGGGGCATTGTAGGTCCTCCTGGTCCGCTATTCTGAGCAACGGCGTGCAGGTGGTGGTCGGGGCAGGGCAGATAGACCAGGTGCCTCTGCCTAGGTGGAGGGGGGAGGGGGGATCTCATTTCCCCGTGATATGCTTCCCCGTGGCAGCCAGTAGTACAGGAGGGGAAGGCTGAGCTAGTTATCAGCTATTATGGGTAAGCACTTTATTAATGTGTAAGATGTAGGATGTAGAAATGACAATTTATTTATTTTCTTAATGCATCATTTGCTATCCAGTGTTGGTGAGAGTTGTCATTCTGCCCCTTTCCCACTTTTCATTTCCCCCTCTTCTTTCCCTTCCTTTCCTACTCTCTTCCTTCTCTTTTTTTTTTTCTCTTTCTTTGTTGGAGTCCTACTTCTATTTTTCTGAAGTGTCCCGGTTGTAAGATCTCAAGATTTGGACACACTGGCGATAGGGCACGGGCCCCTGTAACTCCTTGTGCCCCCCGTATCTTCCAGTACCTCTCGGGGTGGAAAGAGGTGGTTCCGGTGGAGGCTCTAGTCAGGCGACGTCCTCTTTGGTCGCCATTTTAAAGTCAGGCACGGGGCTGGTGGAGGCAGGAGACAAGGGGCTCTAATGAGGAGGCTTTGATTACTGGAGTAGTCGGGGCAGAAGCTTGGTGGTGCACAAATAAGAGTCAGTAACTCACGAGGTGGAAGAAGAGCAGCTGTGGAGTGGGCTCCATTCAGGCGACGTCCTCTTTAGCCGCCATTTTAAGCCAGGCGCGGGTTCGACAGCTTTGGGAGCCTTGGAGCTCCGGTGGGAGTTTATTGACTTCCAGTGGTGGTCGGGGCTGTTGCTTGGCGCCCTCATAACTTTTGGAACTTTTGGAACCTCGGAGAGTGGAAGCCGCGGCTCTGGGTGAGGCTCCGGTCAGGCGATGTCCTCTAGTGCTGCCATTTTGAGGACAGGCGCGGAGGGCAGCGTCGGCGGAGAATCCCTGGGCTCCGGAGCAGGAACTTAGATCTTCCAGGCTGGTCGGGACTCTAAAGTTCAAGATTCCTCGTGCTGGTGTTTCTGCAGGATCCGGTAGCGGTCGGCTGCATTGCGGGTGAGTGTCCTGGGGTCGCAAGGAGGGCAGTGGAGCGCCGATCACCATTGAGCGTGATCAGGCGGCAGGTCTCTGCTCTCCTGTAGCGGGATAGGCTGCACTTTTCCGCCACGGATTCCGGTCGCGTTCCTGGTGCTGGGTAGCGCTGGGGGGGCGCTGGGGGGGCTCTGTTTAGGTGTTTTTTGAGTGAGCCAGGAGCTCGGTTTCGGAGCTCACTACCCCTGCGGCCATCTTGGTTGACCCAAGAGGTGTCCGGGAGGCCTCCTAAAGACTCAGAAGGCACTGCATGCCCAAGATAACACCTGGATTTTGCCACACCGTTGAATCATCAGCTGCAAGAGTGTGGCTGTTGCTCTCAACATGAAGTGCCGAGTAGTGACCAGAGTATCAGAGTAAGCCATGCAGTGAGTCAAGTACCCATTTGAGTGCAGGAGTAAGCCGCAATCTACAGTTTGCCATCTGGAATATGGCCCGCGTCAGAAGCTTCAGCTCCTGCCACGACCGATTGAGCGAAGTGACACGCTGCACACCCGGCTGCTGCACAGCCTCAGGGAAGGCAGGTGCCTGGAGGCTTCCTTCAGCTGATGAGATCCCACTGTTGCGGGAGGGCCGACAATAGCCAAGTGCTAGGGCCATGAGCTTGGTGAGAGGCTGAACAGGCCTCAGCTGGAAAGACTTATTGCTAATACTAATCTGGGGGCACGAGCTTCGCCATTAGACCTACTTCAAACTCTGAAATTAGAAATAGGGTACCCAGTGGAAGGTGGAGGACCCACTAGAGACAGGTGGAGGCCTATATTGCAGAATGCCCTACAGCACAAAGACTTGCCCCAGTGAACTGGGCATCCGTGCATTATTGAATGCGTAGTGGAATGAGATGTTTTCTAAGTAATTGTCTTTTTTACAAAGAGATGCACTGGGCTGGACATTAATCTTAATGTGTTGCTGGGGGAATGCTAGTGGTTATTTGGCCTGAGTGACCCCCACACTAACCTCCCTGAGAAGCCTGTGACTGCTCACTCTCACAGTGGAAAAAGGCCTCAACTCTGGTGACACGTTGTCAATATTTTTCATTTTGCTCAACAATTATACTAATATAGTCTTACAGCCTGCTGCTGAGAGCAATACCAGTTGTTAAAGGCCTTGAAACCGAGTTATAGGCCTGAGCCGCAGGCGATTGCCAACAATGAGGGTGAGGGCCTTTAACAACAGGTATAGCCTGAATCACAAGGCCTACAAGGCTATTAGAACGTTCCACTCACTAAAGGTACAATATTCTGAATTAAAAAACGAGAAACCTGCAAAAAAAGCATTGGAATGGTGGAGAGTCTGGCTTCTGCCAGCCCTTATAAGGCCGGAGCTACTCTATTGTCTTCCATAGAGCGCTCAACATTCCAATGTCCTAATGCACATTATACACAACTATCTGAAATGTGATTTTCATGTTAAGTTTGATCTTAGTCAGTGATTCTTATGTTAATGTAAATATAAGGTCTTTTAAAGACCTGTTTTAATGTCAATGTTTAATTACTGCAGGTGTTGAGCACTGCAGACCCCTCCCACTTAAAGAACAGTCATTGAGTCTAGAGTCCCTGCAAACCTTGGCCAAAGCCTCTTTGGGCCCCCATTATCCCCCGCCCATCATTGACAAACACAAACAGCACTCTCCTCACAGCAAAGAAATCACGACTTTCAATAAATCAATCAATCAATCAGCATTTGTAAAGTGCAACAATGTCACCCCTAGGGGTATCTGGGCGCCTCATGCCTCCAAGTCAGAATCGCAGAGGGTGGAAACAGGGCTACTGCCTGCATCAGCACCCTAAGCCCGTCAGGTCTAGAGGGCGCGGGCGCGGGTACCCCTTCTCATATTAGCGCTCATCTTTTGAGAGCGGCGACTCTTGCTCAAACCAGTATTACGTAAAATATGATTCCTCGACAGCACTCACCCCAGCACTGAGGAACCCTCGACGGAATCCCCCCACCCATCCGCCAGGAATATCTCGGCAGCATCAACTCCCATTTGAGAAAATCCTTTAAGAGTCAAGCCTCCCTTCGCCCCCCTCCGGTCCTCCCCCCTAACCTCACTGACTCCCAGCAGCACATGAACTCACTTAACAGTCCCCTCCCCCAAAGACCCTCTTGCCCCTGCGGAAGCCTCCCCGAGGCAGAAACCACGGACAGCTCTCGCAACACCCCTCCATTTGAATGTTCTCCCCCCATTAAGAGAACCCTCGACCGTCCCCGCCCGCCTCGCGCCCGTGCCTCGCGCACATTGATCTGTGCGGGATCACCCGGAGGTGCGTGCGGCTGTGCGGTGTGTGAGAGGCATGAGAATAGGGGAGGGGGAGAGGAGGCAGCGAGCTGTATGCTGCAGAGGGAGGGAGGCAGCACTGCAGCAGCGGCTGGGCAGGACCGGGCTCCCCAACTTCTGCAGCGTCCAGAGGGGGATCCGCAGGGCAGCTGGCAGGTAAGGAGAGCCCGGGAAGACGCGGGGCAGGAGAGAGAGTGGGGAACGGGGGACTGTGGAGGGAAGGGGGAAAGGGGACAGGAGTAAGACGGGGGCCCGAGGCCGTGAAGAACTGCAGACATGGACCTGACCCCACCCCCTGAAAGGGGCTCTGGAAAAACTCCGAGTCAGCAGAGATCTGTGGAGGGAAGCTGCAGGGGGGGGGGGGGGGGGCAGAGGGGAGTCCATGGGGCTCGGAGGGGACAGGGAGTATGTAAAGCAGACTGCGGGGAAGTAGGTGGTCTAAAGAAGCATCTGCGGGCAGACCGCAAGGTATGTAGGAGCCGGCTGCAGACAGGGCAGAGGGACACATACGGAGGCTCTGCGGGGACAAGTATGTAAGTGAGGATTCACATGGACATACGGTCTGTGGAGACAGACTCCGCAAGGACACAAGGTGGGCAAACCACGGGTTTGCAGGGAACCCGGGCACGTAAAGGAGGGCTCTGCACGGGCACTGCAGACACCGGCCCGGCATGGGGATACTGTATGTAAATGAACTCTGCAAGACCGCGGAGCATGTAATGGAGCCGTGATGCAGGGTGCGGGGTGTGTAAAGGGATGCTCCGCGTGGAGGCGAGGCACATAACAGAGATGTAAGGCGGAGGCGAGCGGAATGTAAAGAGGCTCCGAGGCAGAGACAGCGGTTAATTAAAGAAGAGATCGGCGCGGGCCGAGGACAGAGGCTCTGGGGGGCCCTGGGTGTGTAAAGGAGGCGCTGATCATATGCTGTAGGTAAAGGGGGGCTCTGCTGGGACGTGAGGTGTGTAAATGAAGCTCTGGTGTTCATGAGGTGGTAAAGTGAGGCTCGGCGGAGCCACGAAGGGTGTAAGGACTCTGCAGGAGGTGTGTAAAATGAAGCTCTTCTGGGACATGGGATGTGTAATCGAAGCTTCGGGGCTTTCAGGAGTACGAGGTGTTTACAGGAGGAATTTACAAGGGGCGGGGGTAGGTCAAAAGGGGGGCTCTGTTGGGATGTGAAAAGAAACTTTGCAGACCTGAGGTGCGTGATGTATATATGAAAAGTCATTCGGCAGGGACTTGGAGTGCGTAAAGTGAGGTTCAGAGGCAGGTCCTTTGAGTGTGTAAAGGGAGGCTCAGAGCAAGGCCCTTTGAGTGTGTAAAGGGAGGCTCAGAGGCAGGCCCTTTGAGTGCGTAAAGGGAGGCTCAGAGGCAGGCACTTTGAGTGTGTAAAGGGAGGCTCAGAGGCAGGCCCTTTGAGTGTGTGAAGGGAGGCTCAGAGGCTGGCCCTTTGAGTGTGTAAAGGGAGGCTCAGAGGCAGGCACTTTGAGTGTGTAAAGGGAGGCTCAGAGCAAGGCCCTTTGAGTGTGTAAAGGGAGGCTCAGAGCAAGGCCCTTTGAGTGTGTAAAGGGAGGCTCAGAGGCAGGCCCTTTGAGTGTGGGAAGGGAGGCAGGCCCTTTGAGTGTGTGAAGGGAGGCTCAGAGGCAGGCCCTTTGAGTGTGTGAAGGGAGGCTCAGAGGCAGGCACTTTGAGTGTGTGCAGAGAGGCTCAGAGGCAGGCACTTTGAGTGTGTAAAGGGAGGCTCAGAGGCAGGCACTTTGAGTGTGTAAAAAGAGGCAGGCCCTTTGAGTGTGTAAAAAGAGGCAGGCCCTTTGAGTGTGTAAAGGGAGGCTCAGAGCAAGGCCCTTTGAGTGTGTAAAGGGAGGCTCAGAGGCAGGCCCTTTGAGTGTGTAAAGGGAGGCTCAGAGGTACGCCCTTTGAGTCTGTAAAGGGAGGCTCAGAGGCAGGCCCTTTGGGTGTGTAAAGGGAGGCTCAGAGGCAGGCCCTTTGAGTGTGTGAAGGGAGGCTCAGAGGCAGGCACTTTGAGTGTGTAAAGGGAGGCTCAGAGGCAGGCCCTTTGAGTGTGTGAAGGGAGGCTCAGAGGCAGGCACTTTGAGTGTGTAAAGGGAGGCTCAGAGCAAGGCCCTTTGAGTGTGTAAAGGGAGGCTCAGAGGCAGGCCCTTTGAGTGTGTGAAGGGAGGCTCAGAGGCAGGCCCTTTGAGTGTGTAAAGGGAGGCTCAGAGGCAGGCCCTTTGAGTGTGTGAAGGGAGGCTCAGAGGCCGGCCCTTTGAGTGTGTGAAGGGAGGCTCAGAGGCAGGCACTTTGAGTGTGTAAAGGGAGGCTCAGAGGCAGGCCCTTTGAGTGTGTGAAGGGAGGCTCAGAGGCAGGCACTTTGAGTGTGTAAAGGGAGGCTCAGAGCAAGGCCCTTTGAGTGTGTAAAGGGAGGCTCAGAGGCAGGCCCTTTGAGTGTGTGAAGGGAGGTTCAGAGGCAGGCCCTTTGAGTGTGTAAAGGGAGGCTCAGAGGCAGGCCCTTTGAGTGTGTGAAGGGAGGCTCAGAGGCAGGCACTTTGAGTGTGTGCAGAGAGGCTCAGAGGCAGGCACTTTGAGTGTGTAAAGGGAGGCTCAGAGGCAGGCACTTTGAGTGTGTAAAGGGAGGCTCAGAGGCAGGCCCTTTGAGTGTGTAAAAAGAGGCAGGCCCTTTGAGTGTGTGAAGGGAGGCTCAGAGGCAGGCACTTTGAGTGTGTAAAAAGAGGCAGGCCCTTTGAGTGTGTGAAGGGAGGCTCAGAGGCAGGCACTTTGAGTGTGTAAAGGGAGGCTCCGAGGCAGGCCCTTTGAGTGTGTGAAGGGAGGCTCCGAGGCAGGCCTTTTGAGTGTGTAAAGGGAGGCTCAGAGGCAGGCCCTTTGAGTGTGTAAAGGGAGGCTCAGAGGCAGGCCCTTTGAGTGTGTAAAGGGAGGCTCAGAGGCAGGCCCTTTGAGTGTGTGAAGGGAGGCTCAGAGGCAGGCCCTTTGAGTGTGTAAATGGAGGTTCAGAGCAGGGACTTGGAGGGTGCGAGATTCACAGGGAGCCCTTGGAGTGTGTAAAGGGGGGTTCAGAGCAGGGTCTTGGAGTGTGTAAAGGGGGGTTCAGAGCAGGGACTTTGAGAGTGTAAAGGGAGGTTCACGTGCAGGCCCCTTGAGTGTGTAAGGGAGGTAACCGTTCAGATGCAGTCCTCGGAGTGTGTAAAGGGAGGATCAGCAGAGGCGTAAGGTCTGCACTGGTGTGGACTGTGCACATGAAATGTACAGTAAGGCTCCGCATGGACGTGCGCTGTGCAAAGGAGGACCCGCAGGGGTACGGAGTGTGTAAAGGTCGCTCGGCAGGCATGGGATGAGTAAAGGGCGGTTCTGCAAGGATACGGGGTATGTAAACGATCTGCAGATACAGGAGGAATACGAAGAGGTCGCGGCAGGCAAGGGCATGAAATGTATGTTTAGAGGGTGGCTCGGAAGCAATGAGTTGACAAAAGGGTGGGGGAGGCTGGCTGCGGCCACCAGATGCCCCTCCAGGGGGAGAGGCTGGGCAGTCAGTGCTGAGGGACACCCCCGCCTGCTGTTGAAGTTTAATGGCCGTCCAGGCTGCTGGGGAGCAGGTGTCCGAGTAGCGGAATAATACGAAAGGGGCAATGCGGGAGGAAGGTTACATGGAGGGGCGGAGCAGAGCAGGGGGCAGTGCCCCCGGGTATCCCCGGGGGATAAACGGGGGGAGGACTGTGAAGATATCAAGGGTCGGCCGGAAGGGACGGGGCTACTAAACACCCAGGTTAGAAGCAGACTCGGGTGGGAGAGGAAGAAGGGGGGGCAGAAATAACTAGAGAGAGGTAGCGCGTGACTCAAATATTAATATATTCAAAGCACGCAGGAAAGAGCCTTCGTGGAAAAGGGAAAGAACGACAGAGAATTCGAAGAACTAGCCCGTTTTGCCAAGGGGACAGCGCTAGGGACTCCGAGGGGTCGAATAGGGGGCTCCAGCAGAGAGAAAAAGAAGAACGAGAAAACGCGAGAGAGCAATTGGAGTGTGAGGGCAGTGTAGGCAGGCGAAGGCAGCGAGGGGAGAACAGAGTGCAGAGAATTCAAGAGAAACGAGTTAATGAACGTGAGAAACTGGGAAATGATCAGGGATATAAAACTGCGCAGTGAGGGGGGCCGCATATGAAAAGAACATGTAGGCTATATCGAGAGTGTAAAGAGAAAGAAAATAGATTTAAGAGAGATATACGCTTGTGCAAGAAGCCGGAGAGATGAAAATTGAGGGCACGGAAACAGAAGGGGATTGAGTGGTGAATGGGAAAGGGGGAAAGGCGAGAACGTGAGTACAAGACGTCGATGAAGAAAGTAGTAACCTGTGAGAAAGGATGTCCTGGCGAAACGGCCGACTGTGGGACACATCACTTTAATCTCCCAGCGCCTACAAATTATGAATGTGTAATATAACTGGTGCTCATGTAAAGTGCTCCATTATCTTCGGGTCCAGTTCGCGCTATATAAAACAGCAACAAAAAAAAGGAAACGGGCAGGGGTATAAGAAAGTGCCAGAGGAAGGGAGACGGTAGGAAGGGGCAACCGTTTTAGTGCAGCCAAGGTCCCTTCACCTCTCTCCGGCCAAAGTATCATCCAAGAAAGGCAGCATCCCACAACCGCTCCCCCGACACATCGAGACGACAGAGCTGTGGGAAACTTTAGGCAGAGGAGGCTGATCCCGGGTGGCATCACCCCTCCGCCCGCTAATGTGGCAGTGCCCCGCGCAGTCTTTGGAAGCGGAGGGACAGGGTTAGAGCACGGAACAAGAGAGGTGGCGCTAGAGAGGAGGAGGCTGGGAGGGGGCGAGGCGTTCTAAGGGGTCTACTTCACTAGTCAGACCCCCCAGGATATAGCGGCATGGATTAGCAAATTTAGCGGCACAAAAATGGAAATTTAGCGGCACAAATATGGAAATTTAGCGGCAATTTTGCGGCATTTTATGTGGCCATTTTTCCTACAACAAACACAGATATCTTAGTTTTTTTAGTTACTTAACAACATGAAGCTATGTATATTTGGTTTCTTTACAATGTAGACACTTTGGGGCAGATTTACAAGCCCCTTGCGCTGCTTTTACGCCACCGTTGCGCCACTTTTGTGACGCAGCGGCGGCGCAAAAGATGCACCATGGTGCAGGGTATTTACTACGTGACGCATCTCCCAGATGCGTCACGTTGCAAAGCCTTGCGCCAGAAGAGGCGTACCATTGCAGGTCAGTTTGTGTCTTGCAATAGCCTTAGAGCTTGGTGCCACTGTACCTGCTGCACTAATGATGGCTATACCCATCGCCCCTTTTATTAGTAAGCACGTTAAATAGTACAGTGTATTTTGAACACGACCTGATATCCCACAGGATGCCCGTTCGACAGACCTAAACACTAGAGAAAGAGCAGTCAAAACCGCCAAGTGGTCACTTGTTAAACAGTAGCGAACTGCATGTTGGTACTTGTAGTTTTGTTGCAAAATGTCAGCCTGCAAATCGTCTCAGATTTAAAAGCGAGGACTGATTGAAGTTGACACCCATGACATGGGGCCACTTGACGCCCGTGTTAAATGTCTCGCCTCTAGGATTTTTCCCATGGCTCACTCCCAGGGGGAAATGGTCTGCAATAGGTGAGCTCAACCCTCTGACTTCATCCCTTGTCCAGCGCGCCTCTGCAGATACCCCGTCCCGTGTGCGCCTCAGCTCTCTCGGCTGAGTGGTTCTGTCTGTTTATCTTGAGGGACAGACATCTCTGCACGGCGCTCCGTCTCCAAGCCAGCGAATAGGGTGAGCAACTGGCATTGGTGCAAATTCAGGACGGTGAGTGTAAAAATTCAGGACAAAGGGTCAAAATTCAGCACACAAATTCAGGACAGGAGCTCAAAATTCAGGACAAAACTTCAGGACAATAGGTACGTTTTACCATCAGAGGTCGCGCAATAGTACATAAGTAAGCCCAGCCATTTCCAAACATATTCAACCGTTTGCAAACCTATCCATCATGTATCCTTCCATCTATCATTTCACTCATCCATCCCTTCATCCATCCCCTCATCCATCCTTTCACTCATCTCCATTATCCATCCACCCTTTCACCCTATCCATCTGTACACTTATCCATCCACTCTTCATCCCATCCATCCATTCACTCATCCATTCAGCCATTTACCCTTTCACCAATCCAGCCATCCTTTCACTTACTAATCCTTCCAATCATCCACTATTTTAGTCATCCATCCATCCTCCCTTTCTCTCTCCATCGACCCTTTCACTTAGCCATCCTTCCTTCCATCCTTTCACCCACCCATCATCCATCCATCCATCCATCCATCCATCCATCCATCCATCCATCTGTCCTTCCCCTCATCATCCATCCTTCCCCTCATCACCCATCAATCCTTCTCCTCATCCATCCATCACCTCCATCCATCACCTCCATCCATCCATCCATCCTTCTCCTCATCCATCCATCCTTCCCCTCCATCCATCCATCCTTCCCCTCATCCATCCATCCTTCCCCTCCATCCATCCATCCATCCTTCACCTCATCCATCATCCTTCCCCTCATCCATCTTTCCCCTCATCCATCATCCAGCTACCCTTCCATTTCTTTATTTTCTTAAATTATAGACTGCATGTTTGAAAAACCGAGGTTTGCTTACAATTTAGTGACAGTAATTACGCTCTGTGAAGAGAACCACGTGCTGCCTCGGTGTAATCAGGGGTGTAATCTGGCCGAGTCTCGGATGTTTGGGGCCCTGGGTAGAAATGGAATGTGTGAGCCCCCCTCTAAATAGCAGAGACATGACACATTGCCTCGTACAGGAATTCACAGGGCGCTTGCCGCCCCAGAGCTCGAGAGACAACCCTCCAACCTCACCTCTCCCCAGCCCCTCTTCCACCTGCTGGCGCGTGCTGCCCTCCTGGGACCCTGTGACCTCTGCGGCTGGCCCCTCTCGGGCTCTCCGTGGCTGGATAGCTGAACCTGTCTGATAATTAGCATCAACTTGGAGACAAGTTGATTGTTGGCTCGGGGTAACAAGAGGGAAATGGCAGTCGCGGATTCCACCATCAGGCAGGGCTGTTTGCATGTGAATAGATGTTGCTGCTCCTGAACCTGCAGCCCCTCCCTCTCAGTCACCTTCGAAGCACCTCTTAACAGGTCATCAAGGGCTGGAGGTGTGAGGGTTGCAATCCCGCTGTGCCTCTCCAATGCTGCTGATAAAGCAGACCCCCCAGGATATAGCGAAAAATGCCGCGATTTCTACAAAAATGCTGATTTCGCGGGCATTTTTGTAAAAATCGCGGCATTTTTTAAAAAGTGCCGATTTCGCGGCAAATCGCGAAATCGCGAAATCGCGATATCCTGGAGGGTCTGACTAGTGTAAATCACCATCGTGGTGGGAGAGGCTGGGCTTGGGCTCGAACCGACCCGCCCCTTACTCTAAAGCATTCCCAGATGCCATATTTCTAAGTATACTTGACCACCTTGCCCACCACCCTCAGCTTCTGACAGTGATGTAGGGTGACAAGAGATTGAGAACCAAAAACTGGGACATTGTGCAAAAATAGAAGAAGAACTACCATTTTACATCAACGGTGCTGAGCAGAATGACAACTCTCATCAACATAGGAACACACAGGAGGCACTAAGAAAATAAATAAAATGTAATTTTTAAAACCAGCATCATACCTGTTAATTAAATTGGTTCCTTTAAACAACTGCTAACTAGGAAAGTTTTAAAACACCCAATAAGTGCTTCTCACTTCTATAAACCAGGACATGAGCAGGAGGGACCAGCAAGGCTTGTCTCACCCTCGTAGTGTCGCCCTGGAGAATAGACCAGTAGCGGCTCGTGGAGGGAGTGCTGCGGGGCCTTGCGGTGGGGCAGGGTGGGGGGTAGTAAACTAAGGCATACCGCAGAACAGAGTTAAGTAACTAAATAAATAAATAAAACAGTGCTGCGGGGCCTTGCGGCGGGGCAGTGGCAGGGTGGGGGGTAGTAAACTAAGGCATGCGGCCGAACAGAGTTAAGTAACTAAATAAATAAATAAAACAGTGCTGCGGGGCCTTGCGGCGGGGCAGTGTGGGGGGTAGTAAACTGAGGCATACGGCCGAACAGAGTTAAGTAACTAAATAAATAAATATAACAAATTTAGTTGTGCGTGCTGCATCGCATTTGGCACTACAGCGGGCGCAATGTAATTTGTTTTATTTATTTATTTAGTTACTTAACTCTGTTCGGCTGTTTGCCGTAGTTTACTACCCCCACCCTGCCCCTCCCCTGCCCCACCCCACCACCCCACAGCACTCCCTCAACGAACTGCTACTGGAAGAGACAAGGAGCGGGTTGCACTCATCTTGGGTGGCGGAGGTGCTTACGGAGTTGGGTCATGGAGCTAGGACCGACCACTCTATGCGGGCTCTCTCTGCAATCTGATGGCTTGTGTTTTATTCCGATCTTATTTTGGGGCACAATAGTTCCTGGAAGCATCTGCGTCTGACTGGGTCCCCATGGTGTCAATTAGGGGAAGCTCTGCCACCCCTGGCTCGCCTTTTGGTGCCTCGGACACTTTCATTGCAACACCTGACCTCAGAGGTCATTTAGGTAGTGCCAAGAAAAGAAAGTAAAGAAAGCGCTATGAGGCCTTTTTACTTTCTGTGACTTCAATTCCTTGCTCGGTACCCAGCATCCCAGCAGCAAATAGGAGGCCGAAGAGATGCCAACGATGGGACAAAGAAGCTATCTTGTGATGTCAGCAGGGATCAAATTGCGTGATGTCACTTCCCCTGGCATTTTGGTTACTCAGCGTCCAAGTCACACTCCATAAATGTGTCTTGTGCACTAAGCAGTGTATGCATACAGTGAGATGTGTGTGTGTGTTTTAGGAGGTGCCCACATACATGCCATACCCCAGTCTAAAGATGTAATCGTGTCAGACCCCCACTGCAGTATCCAGCTTTTGCCGTAGTTGCTACCAAACTCTGACTGTCCCTTGTAAGTCAGACTTTTCGATATTCAGATTTTTTTATGTTCACCTCTCTGAAGATGGTCCAACACCACATTGAAGGGACCCTCAGTGGCGGCTGGCATATGCAGGGGGAGTGCATAAGGGCAAATACAATTTAAAAAACATATAAAATTAAACAATTACAGAGTCCTCTGCACTAGACCTCTTCTTTCTTCCACTGTAGCCCGGTCACCAGGAAACTCCCTTGGCCAATCCTGGTGCTGTACTCATGCTGTTAGACAGCATGAAAGCAACGCCCTTATCGGAGCGAGTGGCCTCCCTCGGCCTCCACAGCGTTCTGGAGGCCCATACTTGCTCTAAAGCTATCTAGGGTACAGATGTTTAAAGTGCACATGTGTGGCTGGCCTTTGCAAGACAGCTGGCCAAAAAGACATGCACACTTTAAACAGTGCACATATAACCCGCCCTCCTCTGTGCTGCTGTTATTCACCAGGCCCGCCACGTCCTGATGCTCTGTTTGGGACGGGGATGAAAAATAAAATGGTAAATTTCATCTCTGGGGCTTTGGGAGTAATTTAAGTGGGGCGACGCCCCAATGGAGGAGCCCCCCTGATCACAATACATCTCAAAACCCCAGTTGACGTCTTCAAGGAAAGCAGCATTCTAGAATGCTTACTGTGGGTGATTGTTACAACTGTAGGACTGGGAGAAGAGGATTGTGTTTTTTTCTCTACATTGGATGACCTCTTTAATGTTTGGATTTCACCTGCTGCACCTTCCCAATGAAAGGTCCACATCTGAGCCAAAGGTAGATTCCAAACCCTTACATCACACTTCTAAATGAAGACAGCCTCATATGGGGGAGGCCTTACCAGGTCCCAGCCTCGTACCTGTTGGTCCAGGTGAGATTGGGGACCAGTGGCCACTGTCCTTATGCCCTACTGGGCTAAACCTGGTAACACAGGGTCTTCTCACTGGGCCTTGCATTTGTACCAGCTCCCCTCAGGCAACCAGGGGCTGGGTTGTGGTACTTGGCTGGCTTCACATCAATTTTGATCCCTCTCATTCACGCTCTTCTTGGAAGCAAGGGCCACTACTCTACTGCTCCCATGGCTTCACAGCTTGGTCAAGTAGCTGCAGGAGCCAGGAGACATGGGGATACATCACCACAGGCAGAGCCTGCCTTTACTAAGATAGCGCCCTGGGCGCGGGCAGGGAGAAATGTGGCCCCCTTGCTGATAGTAGGGAATTAAATGAGGCAACAAGAGGTCCCTTTTGTGTTCACTGGTCAGCACCTGGATGAGCAGGGACTGGCCCCTGAACACGAACATCTCTGGACCTCCCCCAGCGCACCAGGGGTCAGAGGGTGAAGGCAGGGCAAGGAAGGGGGCTAAAAGGGTTGAAAACATCACCCACCGTATGATAATGAAGGACTAAAACCACTTTACACTGGCAAATCAGGCAGAAATGAACAGGCAGGGACAAGCTTGAGCATGATAAGAATGACGCTGCTGTTGGCATAACGTTAATGCACACAGCTCCATGCGCCCCTTAGGAAATTGGAGCCCTGGACCCAGTTTTCCCAAGCTAAAAGCCAAGCCTGACTGCAGGGTCCCATGGTTTGCGAATATTTGTATCCAGTGCAAGAGCTACTTTACATCAGTGCCACATGGCAGAGGGCAACGTGATAGGCAAAAGTACCACAAAACACTCCTGCAGTGCACAGGCGTGGACGTCACAGGCCCAGCTTGACAGCACTGCAGCTCAGGATGTGTGCTACGGTGTAGATGAGGTTGATAACAAGGTTGTCAATGCAGAGTGCTGTAAGTGGGACAGAGCCAGCCAGGGTGGATCCCTGGCAAAGCAAAAAGTGGGCATTGTACTGGGGCCCTATGGGATTATCTATTCCTGCCCCTTGTCAGCTAAAGAAAATAAATGGTACCCACCTGCCTGTAAGACACCAAACCTGTAACTCAACCACTGCAAATGCCAAAACTGGTGAGTTTTCTCCCAGAGTATGGAGGTCATTTTTAGGGTTGAGCCTGCGAGAGCATGCGCTAGCGCTTACTTCTCGGCTTGCAAGAGACTGTTGTTAAAAAAAGGGCTTGGAGCCCCCCGTTGCTTACCATTTGTTGGCTTGCGTGGCACTCTACTTTATAGCCTCGTAATGCGTCAAGGCAGGCCTAACATAATTTCCGTTCCTCTCTGTGGAGCAGGGAACAAGCACCGATTGATTCAGCTTCATCAGTGGCCTCCACTGCTCCCGACATAATTGAGGTACTATTTTGTTTTGTTTATCTTTTAGTGCCCTGCAAACAGAAGGCGTGTGACTGGCAAAAATGGGCCCATCAGGACAAACAAAATTGCAAAGATTTATTTTCTATAGTTAACTTTCTTTATTTTGCCAAGTCTTCTTTTCTCACTTTGCACTCATGTTTTGTTTTATTTTTGCTCTTGGGCACTGTTCTCAAGAGATGTGGATTATGTCATTGCAACAAGACATTGTTTCTTTCTTATGTGTAATTTCTGAAATGATGCTTTAACACATAATCGTACAGTACACCCCACTTCAATTCTCTCCACTCCCATCCATGCCAACTCCCCTCACCTCAGCCCACACTAATCCACCTCACTCAATCCAGTCCACCCCAGACCAATCGAATTCACCCTCACACCAATCCAATCCACCCCACTCCAATCCAAATCACTCACCTCTATCGAGTCCACTTCAATCCACCACACTCCAATCCTCCCAACCTACCCCAATCCAGTTCACACCATTCCAATCCAAAACTATTGCCCCACTCAATCCAAAACAATCTGCCCCACTCCAAAACAATTCGTCCCACTCTAATCTGCTCCACTCTAGTCCAAAACAATCTGCCCCACCCCAAACTGCCCAATTCAATCCAAAACAATCTGCCCTACTCCAATCAACAACAGTTTGCCCACTCCAATCTGCCCCAGTCCAATCCAAAACAATGTGCCCCACTCCAATCCAAAGCAATCTGCCCCACACAAAGCTGCCCCACTCCAAACCAAATCAATCTGTCCCACTCCACTCTTCCCCACTCCAATCTGCCCCATTCCAATCCAAAACATTCTTCACCATTCTAATCCAAAACAATTCGCCCCACTCCAATCTGCCCCAATCCACCTCATGCCACTCCAATCCAACCCACCTCACTCCAATCCAATCCACCCCACTCCAATCCAATCTACCCCACCCCAATCCAATCCAGCCAAATCCAACCTAACCTACTCCAATCCACCGCACCCCAATCCAATCCAATCCACCCCACACCAATCCAATTCACCTAATTTCAGTCCACCCCACCCCAATCCAGTTCACCTCACCCAATCCAATCCATCTCAATTCAAACCACCCCAATCTAATCCACCCCACTCAATCCAACCCACCTCACTCCAATCCAATCTGCACCACTGCAATCCAATCCACCAAACACCCACGCCATTACAATTCACCCACTCCATTCCACCTCACTCCATTTCACCTCAGTCCAGTCCACCCCACCCACTCTAATCCAATCCACCCACTCTAAGGCACCACACTCCAGTCTACCTCAATCCAATCTACCTTACCCCACCCTATTTTAATCCATCTGTCCTCCAATATAACCCCCCCATCCAGTCCACCCCACTGCAGTCCAATCGACCTCACCCCATAGCCGTCCAATCCACCCCACTCTACTTCAGTCCTATCCCCCTACCCCAGTTCAGCCCATCCCACTTAATCCAATCCATCCAGTACACCACACTCCAACCCACCCCACTCCCTTCCATTCCTCTCCAGCCCAATCCACCCCACTCAAATCCAATCCACCCCACTCCAGCCCAATCCACTCCACTCCACTCCAATCCAACCACTCTAACCCAGTCCACACCCTCCACTTTAATCCACCCCACTCCAGCCCAATCCACTCCACTCCAATCCACCCCCTCTAACCCAGTCCACACCCTCCACTTTAATCCACCCCACTCCAATCCACCCCTCTAACATGGATGAAAAAGTTATAGCTACAGATGTTATTTTATGCTCTGTAATTAATGCCTGAGTCGATTTTTATTTAGGTAGCTTGATGTTTTCAACACTGATTTTATTCCAATTATAATTTTTATTTATTTGAAGCAGTTTTAATTACCTAATAGAAATGTTTCATTCATGCATTGGGCTTACAGAGGAGCAAGGCACTAAAAGCTCGAGACAGGTTAGAGCCAGGTGGATGTCTCTGTCTCGGACCCTGGAGCCCAAATGAGCCGAGCTTTCATGTGACCTGCCACTCTCACTCTCACCTCATGCGCCAAGAATTACTTGTAAAGCATTAACCTTTGATGTAAAACACGAGAGAGACAAAGCTACCCTTCCGATGGCTGAATTGCACAATCTGAAACCAGAAACCTTGTGATTAATCTCAGCTTCCCTGCTTGCCCTAATGTGTGATCCTAGGCAAATATTTTATTCAAGTGAGCCTCTTTGTCTTCATTATCACATATGAGTGCAGCTTTAAATGCTTGAGTTCAGGGTGTGGGCTGTACAATAGCCTCTTGTATTTGATTTAATAAATTATAATATTCCTTCATTTATATTAATAGTAGGTTGCATATAGGGTACACAAGACAACACACTTACCCTTTATTTCACTAATGGCATTGTTGTCAGTTCGTGGGGGCTGGAAAGTTTCCAAGTTCAGGATAAAAAGCTAACACATACACATTTCCTCACTGATGTAATAAGGTAAAACTCTTCCACATGTTAAAGCAAAATATTTTTTTTAATATTGACAAGAGTGTATCACATTTTCCTAGGAGTTTTTTTGCATGACTTATATGTCGAATATTTACAAGGCTTGGCATTTAATTTGTTGGGTCGCCCACCTCTGGGCTGTGCCCATGGTTACATAGGCCACGCCTCTTGTAGAGAGTGCTTGGTTACTCTTCTCAGGACATACCCCCCTTCATGTCCCCTCCTCCTCTGTGCTCCCATCCTATTAATTCCACGAAAAGCACTCAGTGCGAGTGTGAATTCCAGGCTGAGTCACTATCAGGGCTGGTCACCTGCCGTCCTCTCTATCTGTGTGGTCAGTCCTCCATCTTGGTTGTTTTGGACAGCATTGCGGTCTCTGCAGGGCTGGCCGGCTGTGTCATTGGATCATGCCAATGCCGTCATTTTGTTGGAAGATGGTTTTCAGACAAGCAATTAGAAGAGACAGGCACTTTCCTTCAGGCTCTAGGGGAAAAAATGACCTCCATCGTGGTCCAAGTAGGGCAATAGGAGAGGGGTGCAATCAATTCTGTGTCCAGATCTCCACGAGTCAGACCCATGAGCTTTCGAGGCCATGCCAGGGGTATGAAGTGCTGCATAAGATTTAGAATACAGCACAAGTAATAGACTTCAGACTGAGGGTTGGAAGAGCTGTGCTCTTTTCTAGTTTAGGGATCTTGGCAAGGGGCCAGCTCTACATTCAGAGAGGAGCTGTTGTGACATTTTAGCCAGCCAGCCTCTCAGGATGGAGACCATTTTTGTAGACTCTTTCATGGGCAACCTGAGGGGAAACTGGCTGGGTCGGAAAGGAAGTGAATTCTAATTAAAAGTCAGACAGCTGTGATACATCCTCTTTCACTGGCACAGTCATTCTTCAGGGGAAACGCCATCATTCCAAACTCGGGCTCTCCAAGAGAAATTAGTATGCAGCAGGGTTTTTTGAAGCAGGGATCTCAGCCACATATTGCAGCCATATTACCAAACGTTTTGGAATAGAACATGAGTTTTACATTGAGGGAATGGGGTTGGCAGGACCCATGCTTTAAATGGGTAGGTACTTTCCAGTACTGGGTATCTGTGCTTCTTTAATTTGAAATTGAGAGTACCTGCACTTACAAACACTTCTTCAATACATTTAATGGGAAAGTACCGGCACTTCTCAGGAGCAAACACTCTAAATAGTGAGCACCTGCAGTTCTATGTTTCCATTTAAAGCACTACAAGCCCAAATCTCGGGTGTATAGTAAAATGGCTGTATTCCTAACATGTGAATGGTTGCCTCCACCCTCCTTGTCTGCCCTTGGCCAGGCAAGGGCTATTACACCCGGGTCCGCAAAGAAAATGACTCTTTTGATGTCTGCCAAGGTAGCTACGGACTTAGGCTCTCCTGGTGAGCAGGAGCTGCTCCCCCAGTGGTGGCTGAGACCACAAGAGGAAAACGTGATAAGGGAAAAACTTGCAGAGAAAAACGAAAATGTGCATGATAAGGAGTATAGGTATCGGTGTCACTCACCTCCAAACTCTTCCTCTGCATTGCAAGCCTCCGATGTATTTCCCTGCTAGAAAAACACTGGCCTTTCATCGGCAAGACAGCCCTGTGCCAAGGATTCACCTAAGCTCCTGTGCCCAAGGTTCACCTAAGCTCTTGTGTCCAAGGTTCACCTAAGCTCCTGTGCCCAGGGTTCACCTAAGCTCCTGTGCCCAGGGTTCACCTAAGCTCTTGTGCCCAGGGTTCACCTAAGCTCCTGTGCCCAAGGTTCACATAAGCTCTGCCTTTCTTCCTGCATGGCACCCCTTTGCCCAGTGTTAATCTAAGGACTGCCCTGTTTGCAGCAGGGCACCCCTGCACCCAGTGTTTTACCTAAGATTGGCTCTCTCTCTTCCAGGGCACCCCGCACCCAATTTTCCCTAAGATCTACTTTTCTACTACATGGCATGCCTGTGCCCAGTTTAATCTAGACAATGCCCTTTCTCATGCAGGGTACCCTTGTGCCCTTCCTACACTGCAGGATCGGACTGGCCTATAGGGCAATCAGCCTGTGCCCGAGGGGCCGGTCTGACAGGTCAGAGTGTGTGCTAGTTTCATGGTTCTTTGTGGACCTTGTAAGGGTCACTCTGGTAACTGGGTGCAACTGGCCTAGAGCACGTGCGCTCGGCCTCTTTTATTGATGCTGTGTCACATGACCAGTGACATCAGTGGTGGGTGGGTGTTAAGTGTAGATACAGGCTCAGCACTAGAATGCTGACTTATGCTGGGCATTACAGACCTGTTTTATAGCTGTTGATTTTCCTGATATTAAAACAAGCAGTCTATGGTGATGTCATCAATGCCCTCAACGTCAGACATAGAATCTTAAGGGGGATTTGTGTGCTAGTGTTCTAGTGAGGACCGTTTATCATAATACGGCCGAAGGTTGGGGTTGACACGAATTAACCTCCGTGTTTACATCATCATGTGATGGTGTTTTATTGAACGGATCTACCACACAGTCTCTGCATCAAGCATAAATCAGTGCAGTCTTCCAGACCTTGCAGATACTTACACAGAGTGTTTTTACAAGTTCAAAACTGCCCAATTTGCAAACATGGTCCACTTTTTTGGTTATCTAATTCACTAGTGGGGCAACTTTTATTTTGGTACCCAGGCCTGTTTTCTGTCCCAGTCCGACCCTGCTCTACTGCAGGTGTGTGGTACCCATGAGGCTGATCCCAGTTAGTGAGGGGAGGTACAAAAAGTGGAGGCTGAGAGGAAGAAGAGTTCGAGATTGTGGATATTATTGGTGACAGGTGAAAAGTGTCCTGGTGGACACTGTGGGTGATGGAGCAGGGACGCTTTGGGTCGATGATCAGGTCCCCAAAGACAGCCAAACCAATGAAAGACGTTTCACTGTTCATTTCCTTCATCAATAACTGCATTGAAGTGATTGCTCCATAATGCCATTTTATTATGGATGCTTTCTAGCTGCCTCAGCGGCACCAAACATATTCTGTGTACGCAATGACGAATCTCAGCAGTTATAGAGGCTAGGTCGGGGCGCTAGCTGAAGGTACAAATGTTGTATACGTTGGAGCTGATATTGATCCAGAAAGTTTTCATAGAGTGACAATCGAGTATCGTGTTTCAGGGTGCCTTGATTTATCCTGCAGGACCAGCATTTGTCTGACTCAATGAGTCCTACTTTGAGTAGTTTAAAAGGAGTCTAATGAGCCATGTGGGCTGGCCAGAATCCACCATGTAGTAAGGACGGGGTAATTTTGGATGTGGCAAGTCTTGACCAAATTCTTTCCCACTCTAGCAAGGTGGGGTTATGTGAATCATAGTCATTCAGTAAGAGTTCCCATTTGTAGGCATAGTAGGTTTAGATGTATGGGGTAGGGTGTTGTCAGAAGAGTGTAGATTTTCGATGTGCAATAGCTTCTTTTATATATTTTTCAGAGCGTGCAAAGGAGGCTGGGTTTATGAGGGGCTAGATTTTGACATGGCTCTTCTGACCAGATTTATTTGCAGAACAAGGGATTTGATCTTATTTTGATTCAATATCTTAATACGATTTATTCCTTTGTTTGCCCAGTTTTGGTAGAAGAACATTTTGCTGTCTGATTTTAAACTGGGACTGTTGCACAACGAGGCTAGATGAGAGTGTTTCATTTTGTTCATAAGTTTATGTGTGTTGTATGGCTTGTAATGTCCCCATAAGGATAGGCTTTGAGTGTTCTGAATTAAAAAAATTCCTGTAATCAAAGTGGTTAAGTTGAATAGATGAATATGTTGTTGTTCTATTTTAAGCCATATTGGTGGGTTATTATGAGGTTCCAGGATCCATTGTATTCCATGTTTTGCAAGAAATGCAGTTTAGTATCTACGATAGTCTGGTACAGTAAAGTCTCTACATTTTTTAGGTAGTGTTAATTTTTTTAAAGATTATTGATATGGATTAATTGAATTTAATGGGGTCATCGGAATTGCATTCAAACCATATCCAACGAGACTTCAAGTTCAAGTTCAAAGATAGTTTATTATGACCAATTGGTCTTTAAACTGCACATACCAACATTGCACAGATAAAAATACAAATATTAAAATATTTAAAAACAACCTAAAACCAAAATTCATTATTTCACATAAAACTTTTTTGTATAATATCATACTGGACTCCAACCAATCTGCCTAAAAATTCAATATAGAAAAACATACAAATTGTATTTCCAATCATTCAATTTAACTCTGACTGTCCCTCCATGGGCCCTTATTACCTTTTCCTTAATTCATAAGAAGTCCTTTGGCTTCTTGGACAAACTTCGCCAAAGCAATTGCAATGTCCAAGAACTGCATATCTGTAAGAAGCTCAATTGCTTGAGTTCTTGACCTTATTCCATATTTTTTTTAAATTGGCCTTAAAATCAAATGTCGCACAGATAACAATTTTTTCAAATCCAATAAAATATGAACATGAGTACATTTCGAACCAATCCTGGATGTGCATTTACCAGTATTATCCATTAATATATTTTTTATTTTCTCATTTGACCATGCAGGATTGATGCCTATTCTCACCTTTAGTAATTCCAATCTGAACCAGTGGTTCGGTACGGTATCTAAATACGAATACCAATAATCATTACTCCAGCTATTTAACATAAAATGCACAGACTCTTTTTGTTTCAGGTAATTCATGTCGATTAGTTTAGATTGTTAATTTCCCAAGATTTTTAGAACACTCTTCCGTTCTTTAATACATAGTGACACTGTGTCAATTTTTACTTTTAAGGGTTCACAAATGGATAGTAGACGCTTTCTGGAAGCTTTTGCCCAGGTTAGTTCACTCTGTTGGATCTCCCTCCTGCACCAGCAAGACACTTTCTCCTCCTCTCCTGATCCTAAGCGTTTCCAAAATCTACATAGATTTACCTGAACTGGTATGTTCCATGCTGGCCAATCTAGTTCTAACCTAATGGCCTGTACCATTGATGAGTTGGGTAAAGAGAGAAGGGTTTTTAAACATTTCCCTACCTCCTTGTCGCACGAACATTTCCCCCCCAAACACACATTTTCGGCCCCATAATGCATCTGCGGGGGGGATCATAGCCTTAAATGCTTTCAACACTGGTCTGTGTGACATTTCTCCATATATAATATTAAATTGTTTCAAACCGCAAATTCCTGATAGGCCTTTGGTTTTCTGGGCGTGTAAGTGCATGCCCCAGTTCAACGCTCTGTCAAACCATATTCCCAGATATTTATATTCATTAACAGCTTCCAATTTTTCCTGCCCCAGGAACCAGCTATATTTATGTTTTTTTCTTTCCAAAACACAATATTTGAGGTTTTTCCATATTTACTATTAAGTGTTTGGATATACAATATGTCTCAAATACATTTAGCTTTCTTTGCAGTCCTAGTTCCGTTTGATCAAACATAACTAGGTCATCTCCATATAATAGGCAAGACAAATGCTTCCCATTTACCTTTGGACTTGCTCCTCTTACAGTATTTAATACATTTGGTAAATCAGCGAGAAAAATAGAAAATAGGAGAGGGGCCAAAATGCAGCCCTGTCTTAACCCATTATTAGTTTCTATCTCTTGGGGTGAACCTCCTATAGTGTCTTTAATAACCTGTGCCAATTTCCACTGTGCAGCCCTTTAATAACTTCTAAGAGGTTCTCCGGGACATTATATCTTTTTAGTGTCTCCCATGAACACTCTCTATCAAATAGATCAAATGCTGCCCGGAAGTCAACGAAGCAGCAGTATAAACTTACCTGCTGTTCCACAGCCCATAATGCAAAGCAATGATCGAGTGTTGAGTGCCCTTCTTTGAACCCTCCTTGTTCTACCGGGACAATCGCATTTAATTCAACCCATTCCTTCAAATGTCCCAAGATTATTTTGGAGAACACTTTCACTCCGATATCTAATAGATTAATTAATCTATAATTCTTAGGGTCCTTCCTGTCCCCTTTTTTATGCAATGGCCTAATTATGGCTCCCCTCCATGATTTTGGGACTATACCCGAGGATAATACTGCTGTGAACATCTTTGAGAAGAATTGGGCCCACCAATTTAACTCAGTTTTAATTATTACTGCGGGTAAATTATCAGGCCCTGCCTCACTAATTAAGTTTAACCTCTTAATGGTATTCTTTACATTTTCAAGAGAATATAAAGGAATTAGATTTTTTACTATGTGTTGCCTCCATGTTTTCTCCTCACTAATTTCTGGCCCATTTCTAGATTTATATAATTGATTCAAGTGCTCCTGCCACGAAGCCTCATCGACTTCACAACACATAGTCCCCTGAGATCGACCAGTCGAATCTTGGATCAACCTCCAGAAACCTTTAATATTTTTATTTTCTATGGTTACTAGTAGGGAGACCCAACATTTTTCTTTAAAGCATCTTTTCTTAGATCTCACTATCATTTTATATTCCTTCCTCGATTTTATTAAATTATTATAGCTCTCCAGATCGTATCTTAGCTTTAGCTTTCTTTCTTCTCTCCTCAGTAACTTTTATTTCTCTCTACATATGGAGTCAAACCAGCCCATTTGCTGTCTGACACCCCCTTGCTGGGTTTTGTCCCCTTTTTTGCCTTCTTTAAATTGTCAGATAAGCATAGTGCTGCCTGCTTGATTTTCTCTTCAAACCATGCGACACTCGTGCTCCATGCTACCTCAGAGTCTAAATTTTGTTGGAGACTAGATAATTTTGCAATATATTCATCCGTCAATTTAGTTGCAAGTTTTTTTGGATAATCCATAGATTGTGGAAGGACTTTTTCACAGATTTTTGGGGGTGCTTTCACTATTTTGCAATACAATGGATAATGATCACTTTCTTTACGTTTGGTTACCTTAAACTTTTTTACTGAGGCAACGTTCCAGGCATGTACAAAGAGGTAATCTATGGGGCATAATTGATTGCCCCTTCTACATGTTTGTTCTGCTGGTCTATCAAAATCGGATCTACCATTTAAACTAATTAATCCCTGTGACCCTAAAAATTTCCCTAGATCTTCATCTTGCTTATTCATTTTACAAATGGGAAAAAGAGCTGGCATTATCTCATATGCATCTAAAATTTCCTTCATCCAAGGGTCCAAGTTATCGGGAGCTAGCTTATGGTTAAAGTCTCCCGTAATAATTAGAAAATCTTTACCATATTTATCTTTTATAGAGATCAGATCTTCTTTAAAGAACCCCATTTCTTTTGCATTTTCTTCTTGGGAACACCACTGCACATATATGTTAATCACAATCACATATTCAGTTTCAGTTTATAAACTTTATTCGACAGTTTAAAAAAACGTCATAAAAGTACACAAATAAAATCGTACATATAACATAACACAGGGAAAGTACATATCATCACATATTCTTTTTGCCTTTCCTGGTCCTGTAAATGTACCTCCCCAACATCCATTTGCAAGAGGTATTTATCAAGGACACCTTATTTATTGTTTTTGTGGAGATTAGTGTCATGATCTCATCTCAAACTGTATGAGCCTTCCAGGTCTCTTAGATCTAGCCAGGCCAAATTGATTCAGGTCCCAAAACACAGAATGGCCAGGTGGGGAGGAAGAAGCCTCCTGTTGCATACAGCTAAGACCTGGAACCTTCTCCCAATTTCTATCAAAAATAGTCCATCACTGCTCTCCTTCAGGAAAGAAGTGAAAACATGGCTTTTCACTGCCATCTAGATCTCAGGCCTGTCGGATCCCGAGTCTCTCTGAATCTACCCAGCGTCAAGACGCCCATGGGCAATCAAGCGCTTTATAAATTTATAAATCAAATCATGATCCCACCTGAAGGGCGACCAGATTTTGCTTTTGTAGCCGCTTTATAAAGCTGAGTAAAGCTTCCAGCTACCAGGGTACTGTCTCATAGCCAAGTCTCTTGCAGACAAATTATGTCTGCCTGATGTGAAACATTTTTTACGCAATCCATCTTTATTTGCTCTTTTAGACCATTAATGTTCCACGAGATTATTCTTAGTCTATGCGACGACCCCTTTCCTTAATCTAATTCACTAAGATGGCCAGACTCATTTCCTGCCCACCAAGATGCATTTAAGTCTCTATTCTCAATGCTCCAATTTCCCCTGTTCTTATCCAGCTCGTTGTTTTCAACAACAATTTTAATTTTCTCTCTTACTCCGCATGACCCTGTTATTAGTCTAGCTTGTCTTTTTCCCAAGACAGCATGGCAATTCAAGAAACTACTATCTGGCTGATTTACCTTTTCTATTTCCGCCTCTGTTACTAATCTTATTCCTTCCTTTAATATCTCTTTTTCAGCATTTACTATTACAGATTTAATTATCCTTGAATATACTTCAACTTTTGTCAATTCCGTACCGTTACTACTTGCTAAAAATCCAACCTGCCTTAAATCCTTTGATTCAATTTTACATAGACTTGGACATTTTGAGAAGGAAAATAAGAGTTGCGAGCGATTTAATAGCTAAATTTTCTTTAGCATTTTCCTGCCCTTCGGTACTTCCTGGGGTTCAAAATATAACCACTTTTCATCTCTTGGCTCTGTATCTCCTGAATCTCTAAGCTTTTCTTCACTTATGTCTCTATTTGGGCCATTTATCTTTGCACCCCCTTTCCCATACTTTTTGGGTTGCTTTTCACACCCATTAGGATTACTTTTTTTCTGACCATTTCTCTTTCTTTGCTTCTTCCCGGGATGGTTTTTTGTGGGGACCTATTTTCTCTTGATTTCATCAAACTTGCATCTTGGGGACTTTCTTGCTTCTTCTTCCTTTCCTTTTTTAGTAACTATGGAGGGGTCTCTTCCTACTATTTTAACAGGTGATACAAGTGGTTTATCTTCTTTACACTTTAATTTTTTACTATCAGTTTGTTTTCCTTTATACTTACCTGCGTACTGGGTAAATTTTCTTGGCAGGAATCTAAACTTTTGCCCCCTATAGCTCCATTGTTCGTTTCTTTGCCTAATTAACATAGGTTGTTTTGAAATATACACATCATGAACATGATTCAGTTGACCGACGGCCTGGGTGTCTCCTGTGCCCCCTTCTGTGGAAGTGCCCACCACCGGTCTAACCACTGCCGGCATTAAACCCCTAATGCCTTGTAGTTCACACACTGTGAGCTTTAAGCTCCTTTCTAGCTCTTTTAGTATTTTATTATTTGAAAGAGTGACTTCTAACAGGCCTTGCAAGATTTTTTGTAGCATTAAAATAATGTCCAACGTTGAAGCTAATGGAGTTGCCGACAAGTCTAAATTCTCAGTGCTATTATATAGCATATTTTCCATAGACTTGGAGACACCATTTACCCAATGGCCCAGACTTTTATCTGCATTTTCTCCTTCCTCCTCGTGGGTATTGTTATCATTCTGGGCCTGCAGCTCTTTTGAAGTCTTCTCCTCATGCTCTTCATCTCTGGTGTCCGGCTCGGAGAAAATCCTAGGCGATGATGAAAGTCTTGGTTCTAAGTTGATGTTTATATGGCTTAGGTTACAATGATTAGAGAATGAACCTTCTATCCCTTCAATAATCGTTTGTTTCTTGGATTAAAATTAAGTCCTTCTCTAGATCTTGAGTTTTTTTAGGTGTTGGAGTAGGGTTCTTAGTAAAATGCTTTCCCACAAAATCTTTTATTGATCTACAAACTGTGCTGCTTCCTTTCATGTTCACATGCGAAGTATTTGGCATATTTTGTGTATCTTTCTTCCTTGACATTGTTACTTTATTTTGTCCCCTCATATCATTCATTTCTTCTATAGACTCAGAGGGGGTTCTAATTGATTCACTTGTTTCATTATTTGTAGACTGATTATTTTTTCATTTTATGTTGATTCTTTGCTTTTTAGGGGCCATTTTTGCAAATAAAATGGAGAAGGATCAAGTCTGATCTAGTTTTTTTTTTTTTACTTCAGAAGGATGTGCCTAGGGCGATTGCTAAAAGGTAGTATAAGGTTTATGGAGGGCCGACTAGTCCAATACTTAACAAAAAAGTACTACGTTCATATCCACCTCTCAATAAGGTTAAAAACAATTTAAACAAAGTCTTTTTCACTTACCTCTGCTGTGGTGGGTAGTGGTACTTCAGGCTTGCCGTGGTAAATAAACTTTTACTCCTGCCGATGTAACCTTTCTTTATCCGAGGCTGGGAGCATTCACCCCCCTTTGGTCCGTGCCCCCTCTGGGGCTGCGCTAGGCTTTGCGCTGGTCTGACGCTAATTTGAGCTCAGCTTTCCAATTCGTGAGCTCTTATGCGCCTTTTTCAGATTTTCCTTTATGGGCACTATCTCCGTGCTCCGTGCCCCAGATACCTCGTTGCTCAATCACCAAGCGTATTACCCAGCTTCAGTTCTATATCAAGGTCTCCATACAGTCGTGTTCGCGGTATTCCGTATTCGGCCACCAGTATTTCCAATCCAGCGCCGACTCTCTCCACCACTGCTGGACCGCGGGTGCGCTGAGCCGGAAGTGACACTCTTGGCCTTGCGTCTCCTCGTCCCCTCGTCTCCTCACGTAACCCGATGCGCGGCAGCCCGGAAACACACTACAAACTCAGCAGAGGCTCCTACAAACACAGCCGACTCCACAAGACTTAACTCTGTTATATTACCATTTTAGGAATGTATTATTTTATTGATTTGCTACAAAGAATGTTTAGGGGATATCATTACGTTTTATCCTTATTATAGTGTTTAATTTGTAAAAAAATAAGTCACAGGACTCTCATCAGGAGGCCACTGCAACTTACACCACCCATTGCCCCTGCCATGCAGCAAATGATAGGAATATAACAACTGCTAACCATCACACGCTTACAAATGCGACAACTCGGACTATTCCAGGCCCCAAAACTATAAGAATGGCTTGGACAGCAGGTAGTAGTCATTTTTAATGTATATTGAATTAATATTTGACTGTTGTTGTGGTCATCTTGAGGCAGACTGTAACAAGTAGCGGTGTTGACAATTAAGGGGCATATTATCAAGCCTGTGCGCTAAAATTATCGCCGCTTTATCGGCCGAAAAGCGCCGATAAAGCGGCGATAATGGGCTTGATAATATGCTCTGTGGAATTCCAATCGAAGCCCATGTTAGATGTCTTCACATCTAACATGTGCTTCGATTGGAATTCCATAGAGCATATTATCAAGCCCATTATCGCCGCTTTATCGGCCGTTTTCGGCTGATAAAGCGGCGATAATTTTAGCGCACAGGCTTGATAATATGCCCCATGGTCTCCAATGAAGCACAGTTAAGAGCATAATCACAGACTTTAGAGAAGCTCTCTCTGCCGTTTAGGATGGCTGGGATGGCCTTGTGAGTATTTTTTTTTAGAAGATAAGCATATCATGTGCATATGCTGCTGCTTTCTGGATGCCTGACTTGAATAGAGTCCCCAAAATATCATTATTGTTCCTTGTTTCTATGAGAAGGGGTACCATTGTTAAAAGGAATAATAGTGGTGAGAGTGGTCAGCCTTGTATAGTGCCTTGTTCAAGAATGAAGTTGCTCAGGAGGAGTCCATTGATGCCAATCCTTGCAGAAGGGGTGCTATAAACAGCAAGGACCATTTTTATGAAACAAGCGCCAAGATTAAATCTGTGTAATGTTGCCTTTAGAAAGGTCCAGGATACCTTGTCATAGGACTTTCAGCATCTAAGGTCCAAGCAAATGATGGGTTTGGGAAAATGTTTGCTTTTTTGATCACATGACTGAAGAGTCTAATGTTGTCAGAGGTTAATTTGCCCTCGATAAAGCCAGTTTGGAATGGATGTAAGATACTTTTGAAGAGTGGTTCCAAACTATTGGCTAAAATGTTTGCACAGCTTTTATAGTCTGTATTAAATAAGGATATGGGATGGTACATTTTAGGATTATGTGGGTCTTTAATTTTTTGGGGGATACAATTATGGTTGCATTTAATGTGGTTCGTAGAATTTCACTGGTTTCCATGTAGGGGTCAAAAAATGTTTCTAAGTGTCACAGAATGGAGTTGTACCAGTAGTAGCAGAAAGAAGCTTGAAAGCCATCTGGACCTGGTGCTTTACCTAATTTTAGAGAAAGGATAGCTTTATTTTAATATCTTGCATACAAATGAGCTCATCGAGAGTTCTCCTGTTGTGATCGGTTTATATTTGGTATGAGGAGATTTTTCAGTGTTTGAACACATTCATCATATGTAGAAAAGTAACTTTTAGAGTATTAGTTACAATAGAGTGCTTCCAGTATTGATAGGACATCATTAAAAAAACTACATGATTTCAACAGACAGATTAGGGGACTACATACCAACCTGACCCTTGTAAGCGGTGGCAGTAGTGAGACATACAATCCCGGTACACAGTTTCTTAGTCCGAACAGCTCTCACTGTTCATTTATCAGCAAGATATGCAGCTAATTGCTTACCTCTGTGAACCTATTGCTCAATTTTGCCATGAGCGTTGCGCTCCATCAAGATGGCAGATGGCCCGCTGTACAGCGTTAGCCCGATCTGATCGGCCGCCCCATGACCCTGCATTATCTCCTACACCATCTACCCCCTGCGTCCTGACTACAGGTGAATCCAATTGGCCTCTGTTGTCGCACTACAATTTCCCCATATACACCAGGGTTCTCACAAGGCAGCTGGGGGCCCTCGCTGACACACCTCCCGGGTCCCACCATCACAGGGCACTTTAATGATGATGAGACTTTACAATTCTGCACACTCACAACATTAGCGCCCTCTATTCTGGGAGCTAGTTGTTTCATGGCCTTTGTTGAGGTGCAGGTCTCAACCGAAAGCTCCTAGACACCCAAATACTCACCAGGCTGTTGGGAGAATCTCAACTGGGCATAGAGCAATATATTAATTCAGACTACTTCCCTAAGTGTTTCCCTAATACCTTGAAGCAGATTATGGTGTGACTACCGCTCACGGCCATCAGGTCTCCTTAAGTGGCAATATAGAATCCATAGGCACAGACTAAGAACCAAAGGAGGTTAAAGGCAGCAGGTCGAAAGAGGGCAAAACAAGACCCTCCAATAACTGAATCAGCAGTACTAGGGGAAACTGACGGAGGCTCCATTGGATAGAATCAAACAAAAAAACGCAACTCTCCACATGACCTGGTCCAATCTGCAAAAACAAGCACTTACGCAAACTGGATTATACATTTAAAAAAATGTGCACTGACGCAAACACAGTAAAACAACACAAAGGGCATGAATCTGTTTCTTTCCATGGCTTCCTCACATCTTGCCATCCACAGGTCATCTTCTACAGGACGGCCACATTTTGTAATAAGAGCTGACGCGATTGAGATGTTAGACAATTGTTACAACCTGCAGGATAATACTTTGTGTCTATGGTGGATACATAAAATGAAGAGTTATAGCACAAGTGCGTTCATTCCTAGCTCCGAGGTCATTCCTAGCTCTGGAGGTCATGGTTCTGGCCGCCCAACTCCACACACAATAAACTTCACTCTTGACTTTCAGAACCCCTGCTATTTTGTCGGGTAACAGACATATCTGTATCTGCACGTCAGTCCTAACCTTCATCACTCTGTGTTATTCCATTGCCAACAAAGGGTTTTGCCAATGCATCTTGCTTTTAGAACCCCTTCTATCCATTTGAGACACACAACTCTGCCAATCCACCTCATTACTTAACTACACAAGCCTTCGCTTTTTCTCTCTCTAATACTCACCTTCTACCTCTGACACACACACTCTTTCTTGACTGAGAGACATCTGACATGCCCCATCCCTCCTATTCAGTGAAATAGCACACATCTCCACTAGTGTGTGTGAGCCCAGACATGCAGCGCTCCGTTTCTCTCTGGTCCCGACATGCTAAGCGCAGTGACTCCAGTTCTCTCCCTCATGACACACAGAAACACACGCTCTGCTGATGCACACACGCCTGATCACCCGCAGTCCCCACTATTCCATATACGATACAAACACATCAATTGCACATCACAAAAAGTCTCTTTTAGTCATTTGCTGTAAGAACGTATAGACCCGATTTCTTTGTCCAAAGGAATCATGTAGTATTTATCCAAAATCCAAGCTTTATTTCTTTTTAAGACACAGTTCTTGACAGCCGACACGCGTTTCGCCCCCTATGGGCTTTCTCAAGGCAAATCTTCAATTTGTACGATACTTTGTGAAAGGTGTCCGCCCAATCAACAATATCCAATTCTAGTGGTACTCTAATAAAGGTTGAAGTTGTCCTCATTTTCACTGTGGAGCCATGATAAGTTCCAACTTGAATTTCAAACACTGTCTTCACTGAAATCGCTTTCCAAACCAGGTACCCACTATTCCACACCTCTCTGTCAGAGCTTTTAGTCATGATCTGCCTTTAGCACACCAACTCTTCCCATGTCAGAACTTCAGACCTTACACGTTTCCTAGATACAGACATGATTGGATGCTCCAGGCCAGGGGGTTTTCATAAATCTAGGAATTGTAGTCTTTGTGCCATTTTAAAACCAGGACAACAAGTCCCAGAAGGCAACAAAAAACCCGGACTGAAGCAAACTGTAAGCCATGCACCTTGGCAATGTGACACCTGTGGAGCTTTCAGAATGTACCTGGCACTGACCTCAAGTCACTGATAGATTTGAGGAGAATGTAAATGTGACAATGATCCTCTGGTGCACCAGTGAATGACCTCACAAAGTCCCTAAAAAACGCTTTAAAGACTATCAAGATGAGGTAAATGCAGATGCGGAGGAGCACCTGTAGCTAATGAAGATCATGCACAATTGCAGAAGTGGAGGAATTCAGGGGCCAGTCTCTCCTCTCTAGATTTCTTCACAAATTTAAGACTAATAGGCAGGCAGAAGGGGAGGGGGCTCTGAATCCAGGATATTCCAATAACACAGGCATATAACAACAGTGGCAGATTGCAGTAACTCAAACGTCTTCATACCCTGGTACCTGCCTTTTTATCAAGATCTGAGGCCAACAGAAGGAACCACTGCGCTTCGAGATGCCCTCAAATGAGAGTTAGAGCCCTGGCAGGATAGGTTAGTTGAGCACACGTATTCTGATCTTTGAAAACGAGGACTCCGCACTGAGAAGTGACCTCAATGGGAGTGTGCACAAGTCTGTGATTGATGGCAAAACACAAGTTCCTTGTATAGTACAAGCCTCCGCTGGATTGCTACAAGCTCAGTTATCAGGTCAGATTTCTATAGTTTGAGCTCCGGCCAATTTAATTCTATCCACTTCACAAGTTCAGACAAGCATATGATGACTAATTTATGCTCTATTCCTGAGGGCAAATCCATAAACCCAGTAATCCAGAGAGCAGATAAACCAGGAACCAGGGAATCCAGACATATGGTTCTCCAAAGATGCAGGTCTTAAGAAACGTGCACATTCACAGCCTTTGAGAATAAAGAGGAGAGAATTTGGATGTTGGTAAATTCTTATACATGTGAACCTGCATACTCATGTGTGAATCCTGATCAGCAAGAATGCTGCTGCAGTGCAAACATATTTACCCCGGAGAGCCTTGGGAACCAAGAGACTGGGGAATTAAGACACCTAAATATTTAGAATCTTAGAGTCCACAGGCTCAGGAAATGATAGAACTTAGAATCAATGAATTCAGGAAGGAAGCAAAACAGATATTCAAAAATTACATACTAGGAAATCCAGGAGCCTGTTAGTCCAGATAGGTACAGTAGAACCACATTCACTAGAATCCAGAGACCTGAAAAACCACGACCCCATTAATTCATAATAGAGAGATCTGCAAAATAAAAGAAAGATCTGGGAATAAGATATTCAAGCATTCAGGGATCCAGAAATAAGGGGACTCAAGTATACAGAGATCTGGTAATCCAGAGTTGTTGTAATTATGGATGTAGGAATTCAAAGCAATGCCCAAATAAGGAATGTGAAGCTTAAGATGGATATAGTGGTAACTACTGCCATCTGAAGCACTGGTCCCCGAATCGTAATATGATGCAAAACAAGATAGGAAACCGTCATGTTCTACGGGATCCTGTATTCAGGAGTCCTAGCTGAGACCCAGCTGGCAGGCTCCTGCCGTCCCAGTCCCAGTCAAATCCAGTTTTAGCAGGAGTTGGAAACACTGAGGCTGCAAGACAATTCCTGAATTATTTTTGACGTATCCTGCACTTTGAATAAGTATGTTGACCAACCCCATATATATGTTTATTCCTTTAGAGTGCTGGAGATTAAAGCAAGAGGTGGGAGAAGCTGTTTTCCCTACTACCATCATCATTACACTGCTATAACTGGAAACGTATGCGACTGTGTCTGAAAATCCACACACTTACTTTGAAGGATTTTATGGAAGACAAAATATTGAATATGCTGAATAAATATCTTTAATGCTCGGTTCTAATCACTTTATTCCCTTAACCAGAAGTCTCATAGTTGCATTATGGCTCCTCGGCAAACATGCTTGCCTGGCCTGGCGGAGTCCCCTGTTTGATAGAGTGCGCAAGCCCTGCTGCTTTCTCTGCTGTCTGTCACGCCATGTTAAGCCTGCTTTATAACAGTATGTCAGTGGTACTGTACAGAGAAAAACTAATAAAAATAGAGACACTGTTAGCCTGCGGCCGGATAGAGCAACATAGCAGGAATTACATGTGTATTGGCGCCTGCGATCCATGGTGCAGAAAAGATGAGAGGCATTAAAGTGAGCAATGGTGAAGATCTTCATTCTTGCTGCAGCCTACTTTAGAAATCCCTTCTACCCTTGCTGAAACTTTCCTTGTTCTGGATTAATCTTGTAAAAGTGTACTTGGTCTATCACAAATGCAGCCTTCATTCCAAGCAAATCTAATACTAGTCTGGTTGTCAATGAACGCACACACACACTGTCTTTGGATCAGGTAACCAAAAGAGAGAGGTCCTTTTCTGAGTTTATCCAAATAAGGTGACCGTGTTATGGACACAGCTGAATAAAGTGATTGCGGCTTTTCATTATAAGTTGTTCCAGTTCCGGGTTCAAGCAAATGCGCTGCTCTGTTTCTGCACTTATGCACACTGTTTATGTAGGAATTATCTATATTATTCTAGATTGACCCAAAGCAGATGTGATCCAGTACTATACTAACCTGCACAAACATTGCTCTTATTTGTCAATGAACCCTTAGCAGCTGTGTTCCATGTCCAGTCAAACTGAAGCAATCGTTGGTGGTTCTGCACTTTCAGTCTATGCACATCTGTACTACAGGCTGTGACCACATGTGTGAATGATGGTGAAATCTCTGCAGATGATGGTTCAAAGGGTACAGGGCATGTAGTGAGAGATGTGAACATTGATTCCTGGCTAGCGGTGGAGGTCTGATAATATTAATGGCGGTAGGAGAGTGTGCTTTGTGATCTTTGCATGTGACAGCAGGTTTGAGGCTTTGTATGGAGATCAGCGGGACTTCTAAGAATGTCGCTGGGAGCAAGGATGGTATCTGAGACTTCATTAAGAGATGAGAAGGCCTGTTTGAGGATGGAGGTTGGATTGCAGTAATGGGTGCTTGGGGATGTCATTGTAGACCCTTGGGTCTTAATGAGAAGTGAGGTGGTGTTTGGAAGTGTTTGTGTGTGACTGCAAGTTTTAGGTGTGACTGTAGTTCAGACGGGATGACTGACAATTTGATCATGTCAGTTGAGGTTTGAGGATAGGATGGAGGTTTTGAGGTGAGACTGGAAGTCAAAAGCTGTGGATGGGCATTCAAGCATATCAGTAGGGGTTTGAAGTTGATATTGAAATCTTGAGATGGGAATGAAGGCAAGTGGGTGTTAGTTTAGCTTTGGGTGTGTGTGGTTTTCGTATATGTGACTAATCATGTCATAGCATGTTTGTTCGGGATTTGTGGAAAGGCTATTCTACATGAGAGAATGAGGATTTAAGGACATTTGTTTCAGCATATGATTGGTTAATAATGTGTACACTCAAGCCCTCAATGAGTGTGAATGATGGATGACTTAGCAACATGGATTTAACGGACAGGCAGTTTGATTGTGGTCTGAGGATAATACTCCTGATATATGGATAATTATTTGAATTTTGAGAACAGTAGTACTGGGTCCTCTGTATTGATGTGGCATTGAGTTTGTGCAGTAATCTAGATTTAGGTGATGTTTAAACAGCGAATGTCATATCTTTTCAATATTCATGCGAGAGGTTTTGAGGTTCTCATTGTTTCCCTCATTTTATTTTATTCACTTGTAGGTTTGAGAGCAGACAGACTTCTGACATGACTTATGTGTAGGTGTTTAAAGTTTATGGAGCAATAACAATCATAGCAATGAGATTTGTTGTTCAGGGTCAAGCGACTTCTTCATCCGCTCCACTTGGTAAAATATGAGACAAGCTCGTCAACGTTCCGCTCTTGAGTATAGTAGAGCAGTCAATATTTGCGATTTTGACGTTTTGCATGGAGGGCCTGATTAGTAGATCTAACACTCATTTCTTTGTGATTTATGTGTATCTCAATAATTATTCTAGCTCTGAGGATTATGATCCTACATCTTTGAATAACGGGCTAGGCCTGTGACTAATAGCTCATTTAGGTCTATGAAGAATGTGTCTAGTTCTGATAAAAACGATTTCATGTCTGTGAACAATAATTTAAGAAACACGAATAAAGATTTACAGTCCGATAATTGTCACTTTTGAGGGTTCTGGGCATTATAGGTCTCCGTTCTTAGTATTTGAATGAGGATTTACTGCCTACATTTTTTTAAGTTTGAGTTCTAATACCCAAGCTACATCCGGTAAGGTTGTTTGATTATTGCATAAAGATTTCAAGTCCACGAATAGTTTAGGGATAAATGGTGGCGATGGGGCGGTATGTGTTAATTTTACACCAGTGAATATTTGTACTATGTTTGTAAATTAAAAGTTCATGTCTGTAAACAATTGATTTAAATTTGTGAGAAATTCATCAATATATGTGACACTCTCTCAGTGAATAATTTGTTTACATCTGCGAATATAAGTTCTAGGTATTTGAATTTGATCTGGGCCTGTCAATATACATTTGTATTTGAACAATAATGTTCTGTCTTTGGAAATTCTATTCTAGTGTCTGAATAATAAGCCGCCCCTTGAAAATAATGATTCTGAGTCCGTAAAAAATGATTTTCGTGTATGGGTCAAGATAATAGTCTACTTTGATGATTTCAGGGCAGTACCTGAATATTCTTAGTACAGTAGTGTTGTTAAGCCTCAGATTCTGAATATTGATTTCAGGCCTGTGGATAATTTCCCATGTCTGTGATACTGATTTACCTTCAGGAAATAAAGAGTGTTTGTTGAAACATGATTCCTAGTCTTTTCACAATTACGTCAGTCTCAAAATAATTATTTTAGTTCAGTGTATGTTAAATCTAGGCTGTTGATCAATTGTACCACTTGAACTGGCAAATATGAGGCTAGAAATTGTGATTGTAGGACCATCATGTTGTTGCCTGGTATTAGACTGCATCTAATACATTGAATTATGTTACCAATGACACTAGTATATCAATTGTGGCGAATGAATTAGAATTGAATTAGATTATAAATGATTGCAATGAGGGCAATAGTTAGTCTAAAACATATTAATGATGATTGTAGGGATAGGCATAATGATTCTTAAGTGGTAACACTATTATGTGAACCTATCTGTTAATGGGTTAATGCTTTTCTTAATTGGATGTCTGTCAGGAATAATTGTAGGTCTAAAGGCTGATTTCAAGTATTTGAATAATGAGTCTTGTTTTTTTGTTTTTAATCATTGTTCTTTATTTGGTGAAAATGTATTCTAAGTCCTCGAAAAACTACCCTAGGTCTATAAATAATAGCAATAGGTCTATAAAAAAACATTTCTGGTCTCTAAATAATTTCTATTTCTTGGTCTGATAGAAAATGACTCCATCTCTGTGAATAATGCACATGTGTTTGTGAATAATGACTTTATCTTGGAAAATAGTTATTCTAAGCCCTTGAGTAACTATTCCTAATTTATAAACAATGACCTACATAGTGGGCATTTGTGTACATTGAATTCAGATCTCTGAAAAATCTTCTAGGTCTCTGGACGTATTGTTTAAGTCTTTGAATAAAACAAATCTTGGTCTGTGACAAATGATTCATTGTCAATAATTAATCTCAGTTTGTGGGCAATTGTAGTAATTTTATGACTGATGATTGTGCATCTATAAGTTTAAGCAATTCAAACAGGTGACTAATGATTCAAGTATATGAATTCTGTGTGAGGTACAGAATAGTGATTACACATCTCTGAATAAAGCTTCTAAATCAGTGATTAATATTTACAGCTCTGTAATTTATATCTGCAGATCAGTGATTAATGATTCTAGGCCTCGATTTATTATTCCAAATCAGTTAATTATTCTAGATGTATTTGTAAATATTGCCCATCTTAGAGGCTTTTATTTTTCGGAGATTGAGACATTCTTGATTCCTAATTGGTATTCCAAGTTTCCGAGTATATTTTCAGGTTTATAATAAAACTTTTTAGACTGGAATTTACAATTATTTGAAAGAAGACACTAGATCTATAAATGAAGACTCTAGTTCTTAGCATTATGATAGTTTATTCATGAATGATCAACGTGAATTAACTACCCGTGTCTCCAGGTACGTGAAAGGGGTGTACACTGTGAAAAAAGTGTATGTCTGAAAGGTAGGCATGTGGTACGATGTAAATAGTGAGTAATTGTGAGAAATTGTGAATAAAAATTCGTAAAAATCTGTGATTTATGAGTCTACAGGGTAGACTTACACACAAAGCCATGACTAATTAAATAATTCAAAAACGCAAATCCGTAACTACTAAATTTAGTAGTTAAGAGATTTGGCTGTCAACGGGTTGCATGCTGTCAATCCTCTATTCAATGATGAATTAGTTGTAGGAATCTACTTTCTTAGCCTACTCAAATCTAAAGTCGATTATTATTGCTGAATTGCATGAGTTGAGGCAAGCATGATGCAATGAGTTGTGTTACTGTCTGCAACAAATTAAAATCTTGGTTTATTTTCAAATGGATATGCACATTTTTGGTTGTTAGTTACTTTTCTCATTTCCAACTGAAATAAAATCAAATCTTACCTAGCGTAGCAGAGAAACTAAAGGGGATCGAGAAGTGAGACAGGGTGGATACCGGAAGCATCAATACCATGAGTATGAGGCATACATTTCCAGGAAGGACACCTCTGTGGAGGTCTGTGCTTGAACCTTAAGCCCTGTGGCGGGCTTCTTTTATGCAGTGAATATCTACTGCTGATGCACTCCAGCATAAGGAACTTCACACTAAACCTTGACTGGGGCAATGCTCTGGGAATGTGCTGGTTTAAAGTATGTATGCAGAGTTAAATCATGCGCACTTTTACTTGCAAAGTAAGATATGAATTCGCATTTTTCTTATTGAAGCTTGCACAGCTCTGCTCAGTCTTATGCAGGGCAGATTACTGCAAGTCGATGGGGAGTGAACCAATTGAAAGGGTGCACTGGGCTCAACTCACCGAAGAAGAAGCTTTGTACAGAGTATCCGTGGCCTACGCGTGTTCGTGCATAGGGTTTGGTGCTGTCCTATGCATGTTTCCACAGAACGGGAACTGAGAAAGGCTCTTTCTTGCACGGCCTGTAAAGGAGGAAGGAAAGACCTCCCAATCAGCTGATAAATTACCCCCGGAAAATAAATGCTTCTCGGTTTTAAACTCGGCTAATGTACGGACTTTCCCTAAAACCCATTATCCCTCCACTTCAGTGTTCCGGGGTTAAGTTAAAGGTCTCCCTCTTTTCTCAGTAGGGACTCTCTACCATGACAGCACCATTCCCATGCACTGTTCATATCTAATATGCAGCCTTCTGCTGGAATGTAATATATATGCATAGCTGCCCCATATAGCTGTACCATGGAATGAAATAGCAAAATTAAATTGAAGGATTTGCACTTGGTGGCCCGTGCTCTTTTTTTGTGCCCTACGGGAAAGGGATTGCAAAGCTGAAGAGTTTTACTGCATATATATATATATATATATATATATATATATATATATATATATATATATACGGGAAAGGGATTGCAAAGCTGAAGAGTTTTACTGCATATATATATATATATATATATATATATATATATATATATATATATATATATACATATATACATATATATATATGAAAAAACAAGACGCCCTTCTTGTAGGAAAGGAGAAGAGGCCACACAGGGGAACTTCAGGAGCTGTTTAATAAAGGACAGCGAGGCAAGATGCATTTCGGCATTATAGCCTTCTTCGGTTGCCGCTGTATATATAAAAAAAATTTACGTATAGTTTCTTTGTGTACTGTATTTATGATGCATATATTCGACAACCTGTATCACTGAACTCGACTACGAAGGACGAAAGCAGAACGTATAACGTGGATTTGGAAATAATGTATTGAAAACAGCACAAAATGTCTTCCCCATTGTGGCAACAGTTCTTTTGGCTGAAATATGTTGTCTGCAGTCGATGGCAACATAGAATGTGTCACCAGCGCCAACACTCTTTACCCACCATATATCTTATGTCAATGACTCCATCTAACGACAAGGGCCAGACTGGCGCCAGGGCCGGTTGTGCAGCAAAGCTGCAATATCGGACCCCTGTAACAACAAGCATTTGCAATGCAATAGGTCTCGCATTTACGCGAGTTTCAGCTATTGTCATTGCAAATAACAATGCCTTTTATTTTTGTTTTTGTTTGTAAAACATAAATAAAAGGTATTGTCATTCACAATGCCAATAGCTTAAACTCACGTAAATGCAAGACCTATTGTATTGCTAATGCTTGTTATAGTACATTATTCTTCGAAACATCAGTTAAGTGGGTGTTGTATTAAAAGCGGATTACCCTGAATAAAAAAAATGCAACTTTTTTATTCAGAGGAATCTGCTTTTAATAACACATACGTAGCTGGCGCTGCAAAGAAATTCGCACGAATTGCTGATCAATTTTGTGAACATGCATCGCCGAACAGAAGTTGATTGATATACACTGTTAGACGGACCGGGAGGGTCGGCCGAGGATAAGGGGAGAGGTCTCCGGGGAGAGCCGTCTCCAGCGATCGTACAGACAAGTAACTTCCCCCCCACAGACGGACACCACACAAGGTTGAAGTTCAACGAGACTTTATAGGCAATTCTTTAAGTTTACGATGGACTGGTACAAGGAGGTCTGGACTCAGGGGTCCCCTCGATTCTAGTCTCTGGTTTGGGAAAAGGGTAGCGGGACAGTCTTGTTACCACAAAGATGAAAATAGCTCTCAATCCTCGAGCTCGGCGTTCTAGATGATCGGGCCGCGGCGGAGCCAGCAGGTCCCGAGATGGACGAAGGAAACGACGGTCCGCGGCGGAGCCTGCAGGTCCCGATGAAGGTGATGGTTACAAACGGTCCGCGGCCACGCCAGCAGGTCCCGACGACGATGAAGGATATGAAGGTTACGAAGGGTGCGGCAGCACCAGCAGGCCAGACGATGGTGCACAAGACAGAGCTACGGCAGCGCCGGTAGTCCGTCCAGGATGAGTTCTTCTTTGCGTCTCTCGACTCCAAGATACAACTGCCTTCCTGCTCTGGAGCTGCCCCAGTTATAGGGCTGGTGTGCTTTGATGTCCGGACCCTCGCACTTGGAGGTCGGGAGGTCCGGGATGAGGGAGTCCAGACACCCAGCAGGGGGGTGGAGCCGGCGCCCGGGGAGGCGATGGGCGAGCGGCACTTGGCGGGGGAGAGCCATCGACACCTCTTTCTCCCATTGACTTGCCAAGTAGCCCGCTCACCTCCTGGGTGGATGGTGGTGCCGGGATGTCTGAGGTCGGGCCAGGCCCAGGGTTGAGGTCGATCGGGGGCCGGCGGCCTCGTGGTGGATGGTCCAAGATGGCGCCCCAGGATGGGCGCGAGGGCCGGCAGTGGATTGGACCCACGAGGTTGACATGCTCGAGGGCAGGGGTCTCTGAGGGGGCAGAGGACGTGCAATGGTGGTGTGTGGTACTTGTGGGCCTGGACTTGGGCCTGGTTGGGCCGGGGGAGAGCGGCCCTTCATGTGGCCTGTCCAACATGCGTCCCCCCCAGCTGAAGGCGGGGAGAGTTACCCATCTTCTTGGGGACTCTCCTCGTCGAGGCGGAAGAATCGGGACAGGCCATCCGCGTTGGCGTGATCTGGCCCAGGCCGGTGTTCAACTGTGAAGTCCATACCCTGCAGGGAGATGGACCAGCGTAGTAACTTCGGGTTTTCCCCCCGCATCTGCATCAGCCACTGCAGGGGTCGGTGGTCGGTCTGCACCCGGAAGTGGGTACCAAAAAGGTAGGGCCGGAGTTTCTTGAGGGCCCAGACTACAGCGAAGGCCTCCCTCTCTATGGTGCTCCAGCGTTGTTCCCGTGGTAGGAGTCGCCGGCTTATGAAGGCCACTGGCTGATCAAGGCCTTCGGTGTTCAATTGCGACAGGACCGCCCCAATGCCGTGGTCGGAGGCATCCGTCTGGACGACGAACTCCCGGCTGTAGTCGGGGGCCTGGAGCACAGGGGCGGAACACATGGCGGCTTTCAATTGTTCAAATGCAGCTTGACACTCGGGGGTCCAGTTGACTTTCTTGGGCTGATTCTTTGACGTGAGTTCCGTGAGGGGCCCCACCATCGTACCATAGTCTTTCACGAACCTTCGGTAATAGCCCGTGAGGCCCAGGAAGGCTCGTACTTCGGTCTGGGTGATGGGGGGCTGCCAGGATTGGATGGCGGCAATTTTTAGCTGCAGAGGGGCCACCAGGCCGCTTCCCACCTGGTGCCCGAGGTATGTTACAGACCCTTGCCCAATTTGACACTTGCTGGCCTTGATCGTGAGGCCAGCTCGCTGAAGGGCTTGCAGCACTGCTCGGAGGTGGTGGAGGTGTTCGGACCAATGGTGGCTGTATACAGCGATGTCGTCTAGGTAGGCGGCGCTGAATTCTTCGAGCCCCGCCAGGACCTGATTGACGAGCCGTTGGAATGTTGCTGGGGCATTCTTCATGCCGAAGGGCATGACTGTGAAATGGTAAAGGCCATCGGGGGTGGAAAAGGCAGAGCGTTCTTGCGCCCGGGGTGTAAGGCCGATTTGCCAGTAGCCCGCCGTCAGGTCGAAGATACTGAGGTAGCGGGCAGCTCCCATGCGGTCGATTAGTTCATCTGCCCGGGGAATGGGATGTGCGTCTGTTCTGGTGACCGCATTCAAGCCCCGGTAGTCAACGCAGAACCGGAGTTCTGGTGTGGTGCCGGGGGCAGCTGCTTTGGGGACCAGTACTACAGGGCTGGCCCAGGGGCTGTCTGAGGGCTCGATGACCCCGAGCGCGAGCATCTTGGCTACTTCTTCCTGGATGCAGGCCCGTACCCGATCTGGCACGCGGTAGGCCCGGTGGCGGATAGGGGGGCTGTCCCCCGTGTCCACATCGTGCACACACCAGGAAGTGACACCTGGGGTGAGGGAGAACAGGCTGGCGAACTGTGACAGGAGGACTCGGCACTCCTGGTGTTGCTCTCTGGTGAGGGCCCCCGAGAGTCGGACCCCATCCACGGAGCCGTCTTGCTCCCGAGTCCGTAGGAGGTCAGGGAGGGGCTCGGAGTCTTCTTCAGCCCCACTGTCTGTGGCCATCAGGAGGCTGAGTTCTGTACGCACAAAGTGGGGCTTCAGTCTGTTAGTGTGGAGGACCCGGAGGGGGTTCCGGGGCGATTCCATGTCGATGAGATAGGTGGCAGGGCCCTTGCGCTCGACTACTTTGAAGGGCCCCGTCCATTTGTCTTGCAGGGCGCATGGCTCGGTGGGGGACATCACCCATACCTGTTGGCCAGGTTCAAATTCAATGGAAGAGGCATTCCGGTCATACCACTTTTTCATGTCCTCTTGGCTGGCTTCTAGGTTAGCTTTCGCCAGCTCCCTGAACCGCCGGGTCTGGTTGCGGAGGGTTAGGAGGTACCGGAAGACATCTGGAGGGTTCTTTAGCGGGGGCATCTCCCAGCCTTCCTTGACTAGGCTGAGCGGTCCCCGCACTGGGTGTCCATATAGCAGTTCAAACGGGCTGAAGCGCAGGGATTTCTGAGGGACCTCCCGATAGGCGAAGAGGAGGCACGGTAGCAGCACATCCCATTGGCGACGGAGGGGTTCTTCCAACCCCCCGATCATCCCTTTTAGCGTGCGGTTGAACCGCTCAACGAGTCCGTTCCCTTGAGGATGATAGGGGGTCGTGAATCGGTAGGTAACCCCGCACTGTTGCCAGAGGGATTTCATATATTTAGAAATAAAGTTCGTGCCTCTGTCGCTGACGACTTCTCGGGGGAAGCCCACCCGGGAGAAGATCCCCATTAGAGCCCGGCCGACTACCGGGGCTGTCACGGTCCGCAGGGGAACAGCCTCAGGGTAGCGGGTGGCGTGGTCCACTAGCACCAAGATGAATCGATGGCCTTGTTTGGTACGCGGGTCCAGGGGTCCCACGATGTCTATCCCGACCCTCTCGAACGGGGTGGTGACCACGGGAAAAGGTTGCAGGGGGGCCTTTAGTTTGCGGCCGCTCTTTCCACTGGCTTGGCATGTGGGACAAGATCGGCAGTGCTGGTGTACATCGTTTCTCATTTTGGGCCAGAAGAAGTGGGTCACTAGGCGACTGTAGGTTTTATCTTGTCCCAGGTGTCCTGCTAGGGGGACATCGTGGGCCAGGTTTAGCAGAAAGTCTCTAAAACGGAGCGGCACCACTAGTACTCGGCTGGCCCCCAGCTCTGCGATTCTTTGCTCACTGTACAGCAGATCATTGTCCCAGTAGACCCAGTGAGTTCCGGAGGTATCCCCTGCACTTTGGGCGAGCGCTTGCTGGCGGAGTCCCTCGAGGGAGGGACAGGTCTTCTGTTCCTGGCGAAATTGCTCTTGCGTGGGCCCCCCCTCTTGAGGCCACTGGTCGAGGTTAGCGAGGTCGGAAGGTTGAGCTGGTTCGGGGGGGACGTCATGGTCGGTGGTTTCTGCTGGGGCGACCGGAGGCGGTGGCGCCGGCCATTCGGGTTCTTCTGGGCGGTGGTTGGCACGGGCGGCCATGGACCGGGTGGTGACACACGCCCAGTCTGGGACGCCTAACATCCCTAGGTGTTCTCTTCGTTCTACGGCTGCCCACGGAGAGCTTTCAAGGTCATTCCCCAGGAGGCAGTCTACGGGGGCGTCGTCTCGGACTGTTACCTTCAACATGCCGGAGACCCCTCCCCATTCGAAGGGGACGCAGGCCATCCGACACAGACTTTCTGAGTTATCGGCTGAACGTACCGGGCAGAGAATGTTCGGTAGATATTGTTCTGGGGTCACCAGGTGACAGCGGACGGCTGTTACACTGGCCCCGGTGTCACGAAGGGCTTCGGCCCGGCGTCCATTGATGCTCACCCATTGGCTGTACTTCTGGGTGTTAGCGGGTAGGGGGACCCGCGGGACCATGTCTCTCCCCCCTAAGCAGGCTAGGGCCATGGCGGCTGGCTCCCATTCTTGATGCTCTTGTTCATATTCCTCTTGTTCCTCTGTGATCTGTTCCTCCCCTAGGGCAGCAGCAGCTACCTGGCGGGGCCTTGGGCTCTGGTACTGGGGGCAGTTTGGGTCGTTCGCATAGTGGCCGACTCGTTGGCATCGATGGCACGTAACATTGGCTCGATATCCCGGTCGCGCCGGGGTGCTGCCCCGGTTGGCCGGGGGGGTGGTGCTGGTAGCGGGGGCGACCGGGGCGTTGTCTCTTCCTCGTCCTTGGCCCCCTCCTCCCCCTCGGGGACGGTGCTGACCATTGTTGTTCCGGTTCTGTTCGTAGGACCCATTCCGGCCCACTCTGGTGATCTCCCACCGGTCAGCTTCGGCTGCGAGCTGCCGGGGATCCGTTAACTTGCTGTCGAGGAGGTGCTGGCGGAGTTCAATGAAGCAATTGTTCGACAGATGCTCCCATACCATAAGATTAAACAGTTGTTCGTAGGTTGTGACGTTGCTTCCTTTGATCCAGCCCTCGAAGGCTCGGCTAAAGTAGTTTACATAGTCCACCCAAGTTGTACCCGGGATGCGGGTGCAGTCTCGGAACCTCTGACGGTACATTTCGGGTGTGAGGCCATAGCGGGTGAGGAGTGCAGCTTTCATATGGTCATAGGAGGTCATCTGGTGGTCCGGGAGCTGTAGCAGGGCATCGCGGCCCTCATTGAGGAATCTCCCCCATAGACCGGCTCCCCAATCGCTTCTATCGATCCGGTGTGCAGTCATAGCGATTTCATAGGCCTTAAACCATTGCTGGATGTCGTCCTCTCGGAAGTATTCTCGAACGACATCCTTGGGGATGTGTACCTTTTTCTCTGTTGCCCCTGGGGAGTGGGGTTGTTCGTGCACCCCTACTCCTTTATTCTGCTTGCGTAGGTTGATCTCAGCTAGGTTCCGCTCGTGTTCGTACGCTAGTTTCTTTTCCTCGAGCTCCCTTTGTCTCTGTTTCTCCTCTCTTTCTTCTCGGAGACGCAGGTGCTCTAAGTTGATTTTTTGTTCGGCCAACTTAAGCTCAATGTCCATTTTGAGTCGGGCCATTTCCAGCTCGTGTAGTCGGGTTTTTTCTCTTTCCTGGATCTCGTCTTGCGAGAGACCCGTTCTTTGCTCTTCAGGGGCCGTGGTGGTTTTTGCTGCGGTGCTCTGATCGGGGGTTCCGGCGGCCCCGGTTTCTGCCCAAGACTCTAGGGCATGCTTAAAATCGTCTTTGGTACTTAGTCCGGTGGTAGCGATACCTAGTTCGATGCAGAATTGTTTTAGTTCACGATGGCTGTACTCATCCAATTTCTCCATCTGGAACTTCTCGGTTGATCCGCTTTCTTTAGTTGTCATTGTGATTTCGTCGTGGGGTGAGCTACTCTCTGTACGTTTATGCGGTGATTCGGATCGCGCCGCTGGCCACCAATGTTAGACGGACCGGGAGGGTCGGCCGAGGATAAGGGGAGAGGTCTCCGGGGAGAGCCGTCTCCAGCGATCGTACAGACAAGTAACTTCCCCCCCACAGACGGACACCACACAAGGTTGAAGTTCAACGAGACTTTATAGGCAATTCTTTAAGTTTACGATGGACTGGTACAAGGAGGTCTGGACTCAGGGGTCCCCTCGATTCTAGTCTCTGGTTTGGGAAAAGGGTAGCGGGACAGTCTTGTTACCACAAAGATGAAAATAGCTCTCAATCCTCGAGCTCGACGTTCTAGATGATCGGGCCGCGGCGGAGCCAGCAGGTCCCGAGATGGACGAAGGAAACGACGGTCCGCGGCGGAGCCTGCAGGTCCCGATGAAGGTGATGGTTACAAACGGTCCGCGGCCACGCCAGCAGGTCCCGACGACGATGAAGGATATGAAGGTTACGAAGGGTGCGGCAGCACCAGCAGGCCAGACGATGGTGCACAAGACAGAGCTACGGCAGCGCCGGTAGTCCGTCCAGGATGAGTTCTTCTTTGCGTCTCTCGACTCCAAGATACAACTGCCTTCCTGCTCTGGAGCTGCCCCAGTTATAGGGCTGGTGTGCTTTGATGTCCGGACCCTCGCACTTGGAGGTCGGGAGGTCCGGGATGAGGGAGTCCAGACACCCAGCAGGGGGGTGGAGCCGGCGCCCGGGGAGGCGATGGGCGAGCGGCACTTGGCGGGGGAGAGCCATCGACACCTCTTTCTCCCATTGACTTGCCAAGTAGCCCGCTCACCTCCTGGGTGGATGGTGGTGCCGGGATGTCTGAGGTCGGGCCAGGCCCAGGGTTGAGGTCGATCGGGGGCCGGCGGCCTCGTGGTGGATGGTCCAAGATGGCGCCCCAGGATGGGCGCGAGGGCCGGCAGTGGATTGGACCCACGAGGTTGACATGCTCGAGGGCAGGGGTCTCTGAGGGGGCAGAGGACGTGCAATGGTGGTGTGTGGTACTTGTGGGCCTGGACTTGGGCCTGGTTGGGCCGGGGGAGAGCGGCCCTTCATGTGGCCTGTCCAACATACACACTTCTACACTTTCTCACAGAGCGCTGCATTGGTTTTATGCTGTGGCACAGCATAAAACCAATGTGTCGCGCTGTGTGAAAGTTAAAGAATTGTGTATGTCGTATTCTGTTAGCAAAACTGATCGCAGTGATCAACGATTTGTCACATGCGGCAAACGCTGCCGTAGTCAAAAGTGGCTGCATAATGTGGAAATCTGATGTACACCACTTTGTTTGTTTTTTCTGACCACAGATGCGGACTAGAGTAAGCCCTTAGAATGTACACACATTAACGCGGTCTCCGAGTCCTGAAAACTGGGACGATTCTTGGTGGCATTCGGCTCTGGGCACAGCACCCATACCCACAGACCACGCATGTAACCTTGGCTTCATCTTAGACTCCTCACTCTCGATGTCCAGACAAGTCAACGCAGTCTCATCCTCCTGCTTCAACGTACTTCGTATTCTCAAAAAAATCTTCCACTGGATCCCCCCCCCGAGACAAGAAAGACTGTCACCCACACACTGGTCACTAGTCGACTGGACTATGGAAACACACTATACGCCGGAATCACAGCCAAATTACAGAAAAAACTCCAACGCATCCAAAATGCATCAGCGAGACTCATTTTGGACATCCCTCGCCAAGATCACATTACCGAACACCTAAAAGACCTCCACTGGCTTCCCGTCAACAAGAGAATTGCGTTTGTCTCCTCACCCACGCACACAAGGCCCTCTACAAACTAGGACCCGAATGCCTCAACACTCAACTGTCCTTCTACACACCCACCCGCAAACTAAGATCCTCCAATCAAGCCCTCGCCGCAGTCCCGCGCATCCGGAAATCCACCATGGGTGGTAGATCCTTCTCCTTCTTGGCGGCCAAGACCTGGAACTCACTCCCCACTCAACTCCGCCTTACACAAAACCACATCTTTTTCAGAAAAGAACTTAAAACCTGGCTATTCGACAAATAATGAACTCCCCCCCCCCTCCCCAAGCGCCTTGAGACCCTCTGGGTGAGTAGTGCGCTATATAAATCCCTGAACTTGAACTTGAACTTCAGTAAATAATGCACACACGTTATCTGCTCATTCACTTTCCTTTTTTAATGTAAACAGCACACTGTGTTGTGATTGCATCTGCCACGGTAGCATTAATGAGAGTAAACAAGGAAGTAGGCGATAACTTTTTAAAAGAGTGGTGCGCGCGCGCTCGCGCCACACCAAGACATCTGTTCCCTATTATCATGCACGCCTCTATGCACGATAACTGCAAACAGATGTCGGGCCTGCGGGTAACCGACACCAATAGGCCATGGGCTTTGGCCAATTGCATGCTGTCTTTGTTAAAAAGACGCACGCAAAGGCAAATAGCGTGGGCCAAAACAAAAAGCACATGCACAAGCATGTGCGATTATTAGGTTAGTTTTAAAACCCCTACATGACGTCTTCGCCAGAACAGCACATGTGCGTTGTTACAGGCTCAACCTAAAAACGGCAGCAGTGAGTCGGGAGTGGTGCTTCTAACTAGACCCCCACTCCCCCCACCCCAGGGCGGGCCGAGCTGTTTTCCAGGGCCGTTTTCAGTTGCCAATCCGGCAGTACTAGCGACTCATTATTAGGGAGTAAAAAATTAACCACAGTGACTGCATTAATGATTGGGGGAAGACCCCTTCAGTGGTGTGCTTATTTTTTTCAGTAAAGTAGTAATATGTATTTAGAAACTGCAGGATATCACACATAATGGGACTCACTTCTCTGACACAGTATGTCAATGACGCAACACATTCCTGAGTTTTCGGTGATAGCTCTCTTGCTGAGCTTCATTTTACCAGCAGAGTATTATGAACTCCTAATAGCCACCCTCTTTGTAGGTCTGACGTTAGCCAACACCATTTGATTTTAGTAAAATTACACATATAAGATACATGTAAGAGCATTCAACCAGCCCTCTCCATCCATGTATCTGTTGTTGTGTCATTCACATTTTCTTCCAACCTCCACAGCATACAGAATGGGGCAGTGGGTCTGCCACTTTAGTCAATGGTTAACTTCACTGTGAGTAATGGCATCCTGTCCTTTTACAGTGCACTTACACGCACAAACTACTTCACTTCAGTATAGAAACTACTATGGCAGTGTGTGCTATTTGAGACCAAAAATAAGTTTGCTTTTTTCTCAATTTTTGGGGGGTTTAAAATTGGAGAGGGCAGTACCCACAAAAATGTTTTCAAGAAATCAATGCAAAGCAAACAAGCATTGTCAAAGGCAAGAAGTTGCCCGCCAACACCAGAAAGATTGGCTTTGCCAATGCTTGTTTATGGTTGTTGTCAGACTGAGAGTCCTTAGAGGGGACATCAAGATTTCTGTGTGCCAATTTGTGTGGCTCTGTTCACTGTATTTCAATTGGGCCCGATGTAGAAAACGAGTAGCAAATCTAAGAGTCCCTTGGCTGTACAAAACGTGTCAAATGTGAGCACAAATGGCAGCACTCTGGTCACAGAATCAGGATCTGCAAACATTCGTGATGGCCGATGGGCCTGCAGCTGCAGAAATGGCATGAGATGCCCAGATTTGACTGCCATAATGTGCATTGGAAAGGGGAGGAAAGATGGTGGTCCGCAGGGGAAGGAGTGAAGTCAACCATTGGGAATATTTTAGGAACACTCCCAGAGACGTCAGAAATGTGGCGATATTGACAAACTTTACACATGACATTTGATATTGCATGCCTTGCAGGATGGTCAAGGGTCCTTTTCTTGGTACTGTTCTGAAAACACATGTACTAATTTATGAAAGATTTGCATCAGTACTCAGAATAGAACAAATACGTTTTATTTTGATTGCTACCTTGTCTGAAACTAAACAAAAAGCAATAAAGGGATGCAAGCTGATTTCATTCCACTTTCTCTAAGCCCAATTCACAAATCCCACTGTCTATAAATTACAATTCTGCTCCCAGATGATCTCTTCGCTCAAAAGGGGACGAAGACGCATATGTGTAGGTCAGTAATTACGTGCAATTTATGTGACACTACCTACTGCTTTGATTTTTTTTAATGTTTAGATATCCTTTGTAAGGTGCCACTCCCAGAAATACCTAAAATCCCAAACCTGACCCTAGATTTATCTATGTGATAATTCCGACGTACTGGCAGAATTTGCACACTCGTGAGGGCACGCTATAAATGTAAAATTCAGCTAAACCGGATTCTTTGATTTCAAATTGGGATTTTAAATCGATACATTGCTTAATTGATGTATGAATTTGTCTTTGTTTGGTGAAACAATGCATGGATCGGGCCCTCTTTCTTAAGAAATTGTGTAAATATGTTTGTACATGTTTTAAAAAGTTAATCAGGGACCTGGTTTTAGTTAAAAATCTGCTGAACGCAACAGTCTTTATAAGCAATAGATGTGTGATGCAATTTTTTGCAACGAGTTCATAATCCGTTTCTTTGTGCCCTGATGCAACAATCCTTGTGCAAAATGAGCTTGAACACAATCTGTAAGGCAAGCAATAACATTGTGCAAAATGTATTTGCTCTGGTTGTCGCACAAATGCAAAGTTTCCATAATGTGTCCCAAGTCTTCAAGTAGAAGAAGGAGCTTGTAGGTAGGGGTGGTCGTCACAGGTGTAATTTAGTGTAGTGTAATCACATGGAATTGCCTAAGATTTCCATGAGATTACGCTTAATCATGTGAGAAGAATAATTCTGCCACTAGTGCGATTTCTTACCGCAAAGATGCCTCCTTGCCTCTAAAATGATTGCCAGAATGCAAGAAATAGAACTAAATGCACCAGAACATGAAGAGCAAGCACTAGGAACAGCTCGCGCTCGCTCAATGTGCTCTTGGAGTAGGATTTCCCCCCAATTCACTTCCCAACCTTTAGAGCTATATTTTTTTTAGCACAAACTGACCTCCCATGTCCAAACTGGGTACGAGAATGAATTTTAGGCTAAGAAATAGTGCCATATGTGTTCTTGCCGCAGGATTTTCTAAATTACTCTTAATTATACGACCTGGAGTAATGGCGCAATTATCTGTAATTCCGCGTCAACGCGGAATTACGGCAATTACTCCTATTACTCCCGCGTACTTGAAATTACGCCCGGGCCTACGTGCGGGGACATGACCATCTGAAAATACCCTTCTTCCTTATACAGCATGTCCCGCATCTAACCAGGGACACCTTCCTGGGGCGGAAGCGGTGGGTGGTCGCACCGGGTTGGGCAGGGTGGGGGGGCATTGCCCTCACAGTATTCTTCCGGGTCATTATGGCACATCCGGTCGGAGTCTGGCCCTTTCGGGGTAAATGCGCTGCGCAGTGTCTCTGAAAATCATCAAATTCGATCTCCCTCTCAGACAGCTGCCATAATGGAGTGTTCCCAAATTTCGAATAATTTTTAGACATGACTTCACCGCTGACTTATCTCTGCCTCCCAGCTCCCCAGAGAAATGACGCTGTGCAACAAATCTAGCGGGCTGTCGAGCCCCCACCGCCCAGCCTGCCAGGAGTGGCCCGGACAGCGAGTGTGCTGGGCGGGCGGAGGGCAGACGAGCAGGAAGCCTCTTATCGCTCACAGACTGTCAGACGGAGAGCCGTCACCCCGCCATAAATCCATGTACTGTAAATATGCCTCGTGAAAGGATCCGAGACAAGGCCGAGGGGTCCGAGTGAAAGACAGCAGGACAGAGGAGGGACGTGAGAAAGAGGTTGGAATGAGGGAGGAACAGAGGGGAAGAGTGGGAGGGAAGAGGTGGAGCGAGGAAATATTGAACATAGGAACGAATGCCGAGAAGAAGGGGGTATACGAGAGGGCGAGGGAAGAAGGTGGTAGGGGAAGGAAAGAGTAAAGGAGACAAGGAATGAACGAAGGAGTGGGAGGCAGTCTACAGGGCGAGGAGTGTAGAAGGAGGAAAAAGAGGATGGAGTAAGGAAGCAAGGAAAGGGAGAAGTGAACCTGTTAGTAACATAAAACGAGTGCAACAAGAAAATAGAGGAAATAAAAAGAGGCAGGTGATTTAAGGGGAAGGGAAGAAGAAGTGAGATGGAAGTAGAAAGCAGAAAAGAGGGAAGAAAGGAAAGAAAGGAGGGGAGACGGGATGGATGGAAGGAATAAGGAGCAAGTTATGGACGGCCTATTGAGCGCATATAAGAGGTAGAAAGGAGGTGGAAGATGGGATGAAGAAAGAATAAAGTAGAACGAAGAAAGGAAGGGTGGGGAACGAAGAAGACTGGATGAAAGAAGGGGGGAAGACGAGAGGAAAGAAGGGAAGAAGGACAAAACGAAAATTGCAGAGGCAAAAGGAGATGACAGACGGAAGAGAGAAGGAAGAGAAAGAAGTGATTCGTGGAAAGAAGAAAGATGGAAAGAGTAAGGAATGATGGAGCCTTGCAGAAAAGAAGGTGGGAGTATTGGAGACTGGAGACTGGAGGCAGAGAGGGGGGTAACTCTCGGAGAAAAAGTTTTATGGACCATGTCCTGTTGGATTGCTACACCAGTCCTCGGTGTTGGCCTACCACGAGTAGAATCGCCCCTCTTGGTTCGTGTTCACAGATTATGTTCCCTGTTCTTCGCTTCCTCTCCCGCTCTTTGGGCACTGAAGAGGTGTTTGCCCTTGTGTGAGTTAGGAGCTTCAGGTGCTGTCGCGACTTCGAGGCACCCTGTAATATGTGTGTGGGTGTAAACAGTTCTAGAAGAAATAAGGTGGCAGAGAAGAAAGGTAGCAGGGACGTAGAGACCTGAGCTGGAAGCAAAAAAAAGAGGAAAAGTGCGAGGATATATACACTCAAAGCACAATAAGAAGGGAAAAAAATTAAATATAATCTGGAAGATTAGAAGGCAAGGAAGAAGGAGGATTTATGGGGAGTGTGGGGGGTAGATAAGGAGATAAGAGGTACTGGAAGGGGAGATATAGGGACATGAAAGAGCAAAGGAGGGGAACATCTGCAAAAGAGGAAAAGAAGATAAGTAAGGCAAATGAAAGAGCAAAAACAGATAATAATACAACAAGAGGGAGTGTGTAAGGGTTAACGGAAAAGAAGAGGGGCCAGGGTGGGAGAGAGTGGAGCCAAGGAGAGACATCAAAAGGGGACGAAGGATAAGCACAGGAATCAACACCAACGTTTGTAGGTGGCTCAATTTGAAACAGGACGTTCTTCTCAGTTTGGCGGCTCATGGGTTTGTGATGCGCAAAATACCAGTTAGAGTAATACCAACATTGCTACCCAATCAAAAGCCAGCGTTTGTGCGCCATGTTCTTTCTTCTATCTGACTTATAGAATCACAAACACAGCGTCTGATGGAGGGATGAGGGTCCTGAACACCTTTCCTCCAATCACAGAGCAGTGCAAGCAGGGGTCCAGGCTATGGTTATGATGCCTCTGTCGCACAGGGTGTGAGTAGGAAAACCATAGTGTGATTGTAGTGTTTCTGAAGCTGAGATTTCACTCCATCAGACTGTAATTATGAGAGTAATGGAGAGTAAAGCTAACTTGTGTTCAGCAGAGTGTTTGAAGTTGGGTGAGAGGCAGCGGTCGAAGTGCAGTAAAAAAAGTAAGGGAATGGGGATGTTGACCACAATGTGGGTGGGGTGAAAGGTGTGGCTAAAAAATAAAATATTCTTTAACTGTTTTCGGTGTTTCACCTTCAGGTATGTACACATAAAATAACACGCAGCTTAAATGTAAAATAAATGCAAGTTACGTTATTCAGTGGGAATTCCGCTATTGTACTTTATGAAACTTCTATTAGTTAATGCACTGCGGAGGTCTGTGTCTGTAGCCAGAGAGCCAGGAATTGAATCCTGGTTGGAGCAGTGGAGAATAGCACAGGCCCCTGCAGCCCCTTTGGCACAGGGGCCTGTGTTACATCCCTTTAAAAAGCACACACTTCACTGCTCCGCTGGTACCTCCTGTCCAATACAACTCAAAAAGAATAAGCCTGTGTCATCAGGAAGTGTCAAGTGATTCCTTTAATCAAAGACAAATCCGGCTTTCGAGCTCCCTTTACATTTGCAGATTGACCCATTGTGCACATTTACATTTCTCTCAGGTAAACAGACACCTCAGCAAGGAGGCTTGTTTAGCTGTCTGTTCACCTTCAGTTTCACACCACAGGAGATTCCCTGCCCTGCATTTCAGCGGAAGCATTTCAGCTCTCAGTATTAACTGTGCTGGGATGGTTCTCTTTTTTCAGAAAGTAGGGGAACTGTTTTCCTTAAATTAAAAAAGTATGGGCACGTCGTGCTCCACCGATCATGCCCACTTCGCCCACCGGTCAGAGGAGGTGTGCTGGACGCACACTGTAAATTTAATTACAGAAGCTTCTAAACTGCTGTCCTTGCCCACTTTACACTGCTGAGTAAGATAGGCCAACAGGGAAACAGAAATTCACCTCAGTTTATGCGTATTCGGATAGTGCACAAATCCCCCTGAAGACATCAGTTTCTTGCAGAATTCAACAACTTAAGAGGAGACTCTGATGTGCCAGGGCAGGTTGTTTCAGGCTTTAGAAACGAGGTCTTAGAAGGCACAAGCCCGGGATCTGATTCTGCATATGGAGATGTACGAGTGGGAGTTCGGCTGAGCGGAGGTGTCTGGTAGGTTTGTGTAGGCGTATGCTGTTTGTTGGACCCCTTCTTCTAGTTTGGCTGTGGCATTTGCAGCCTCGTGACAGACCAAAGCAATTTGAGAACTAGGTACTGGCTGCGTAACTTGATTTTTATGCGACAAAACACCTATTGCTGCAGTTCAGTTTTGTGACAAGGCTTTCAACATCCATAATGTTGCTCGTGTGGCACACCGGTAATTAGATTGTCACAGTCTGGTGCTAAAAAATCATGATATAATTCAAAACCTTCGGACTGCTACAACCTCACGCTGGGAGAACAGAGTATATTTTAGGTTTCTTGTGTAAATGTTGGAGTGTGTGTGAAAGAGGTTCACTGTGATGAAGAGCGGCAGCTTACAGCCTGAAGATCACATGAACAAAAAATAAAAGGCTCATGCGAGTCCCACCCCTGTGGCGTGCCTTTGCCATTTTCATATGCTTGATTGAAAAGCTGTTGTAGGGCTCACGAATAAAGAATAAATAAGTAAGCGCCAGGTGAATACAATAAAATAAGTTTGGATAGAAAGTCTGTGCTGTTTTCTTTTCGCTATCTCAAACCACATTCTGAAATAAATGTAATAAACGACAGCACGAGGGGAGACACCAAAAACATGGCCCATGTGAGGAGTCCCCTACACTATCACTCAGATCTAGAGAGCTGAAAGGAAGGGCCTGGGAGTGGATTAACACGCAGAGCTGCGCGTGCGCAAGGCTAGCCTCCATTCAGTACCATGGACAGAGCACTTGCCTGCAGTCGCGTGCAGACGCTTTCTGTTTCTGTGTTCAAATATCTCATTTGTGTTGGTAATTGAATGTTTAATTTTTTTAGTGAGCGCACTGACTCTGAGTCAGAAATTCAGAGGACTAACACATTCCTTATTCATTGTTATGCTTATTGTATTTGATTGTTACATGTATTTTTAAATTTTAGATCATACCTTGTGTATGGTCTTCGTTCAGAATTTGTTCCAGGGGTGTGGGAGATTTACATTTTTTTCATCAACTGCACGTTTCGTGGGTGTCTCAAACAACATGTCTACTGCAAGTGAACACCTCCCAAAGAAAAGTCACACGAGATGCTATCAACAATGAATGTCTCATTTGGCAGAAAACGTCTCGTGCGCGGAGCATACGTCCCAGGGCTAGACACATTCTACTTAAACCAATGTCCCCCGGGTAAAACTCACACTTGATTTCACGTTATGTCAAATTGTAAAAATTGGGCGCAAACCTCATACGGAAAATTCGAGAATTGTGTCAGAATCCTCAGATCTAATCATGTTTACTAAAAAGTGTACTACATTTTTACCTTCCCTAGATGTTTCGCCTAAAATTCTGAATCAGTTCATGATTGCCATTTTGTTTTCTGATCTTTCCACAAATAAATATAAAAAGAGACATCTGTGCAGGTCACATTATTATGCCAGAGGGTAATATAAACAATAGCTTGGAAGACTGTGCAGGGGGGGGTGGGGTGGGGGGGGTTAGTGGGTTAATTGAAGATGCAAGAGGGAACAGGGAGCTAGCTAACAAGAGCAGGCATCGAGGATTTATGTAGGATTTATAATCTGCAATTTTATGTATTCATTTCCAATCCTCTTTCTCGCCTCTTTTTATCTAAAATAACTCAGTACTGGCCCACCCAGCATGGTTGCAGGCCCACCCAGGGGCTATGGTTTCATCTGTACAAGCAGCTTTAATGCCCAGCCCTGATTCACCACACTGCCTCTGGGTGTCATGCTACAGAGTTGGTGACTTCAAGGAGAGGTCACACAGGCGATGCTCGGTGCTGCGTTCATACTCCCTCAATCAATCAATCAATCAATCAAGGTTGGTAGAGCACAGCTACTCACCCGGGTGGATCTCAAGGCGCTGGAGGAGGGGGTGGAGGGTGCGCGCAGCTCTCCGGCTTTCAGGGTAGCATTGGGGGCGAGGGGGTCGGAGGACTTCCCTGGCCTATTGGGTACGTGCGGGGCCGGGCGCTGACGGTGATTCGTCGAAGAGCCAGGTCTTGAGGTCCTTCAGGAACTTGGAGGGAGTTGGTGTCTGGCGGAGGTGGAGTGGGAGGGTGTTCCATGCTTTTGCCACGAGAAAGGAGAAGGAAGGACCTCCTGTTCTGGTCTTCTTGATGCGTGGTACTGTTGCGAGGGACAGCTGGGCTGAGCAGAGGGATCTTTGGGGTGCGTGGAACAAGAGGCAGTGTTCATGTAGGCGGGCCGGTGTTGTGGAGGGCTTTGTGGGCATGGGTGAGAAGCTTGAAGGTGCTTCTCTCCTCGACGGGTGGCCAGTATAGTGCCCGCAGATGTTGGATGATGTGACAATGGTGGGGTAGGTTGAGCACTAGTCTGGCGGTGGAGTTCTGGATGTTCTGGAGTTTGCGCGTGAGGTTCCTGTTGATCCCGTCATAGAGTGCGTTGCCGTAGCCCAGTCCACTGCTTATGAGGGCATGGGTAACAGTTTTCCTGTGTTCGAGGATGATCCATTGAGAGTTTTTCATAGCAGGAAGAGGTTGTGGAAGAAGGAAGAGGTGATAGCTTTGATCTGGCAGTCCATTTTGAGTTCGGAGTCAAGGATTATTCCGAGGTTGCGTGCGTGGTCCTTGGGTGGGGGTGGTTTCCAGAGGGCTGGGGGCCACCAGGTGCTGCTCCAGGCATTGGGATGTGGGCCTACAATGAGGACTTCGGTTTTGTCTGTGTTCAGTTGTAGGCAGCTGTTCTTAATTCATCTGGCGACTGCTTCTATTGCTTCTTGAAAGTTGTGTTTCGAGATGTTGGGTTAGTTGGAAAGTGAGAGGATGAGTTGCGTGTCGTCTGCGTACGATACGATGTGAGTCTGTGTGATCTGACAATGGGAGCGAGAGGGGCCATGCAGACGTTGAACAGGGTAGGACTGATGGCTGATCCTTGGGGTACTCTGCAGGTGGTTGGCTTAGGCTCCGAGATGAAAGGGGATGGTCTAATCCGCTGTGGTCTGTCTGATAGGAATGAGCAGATCCAGTTGAGGGCTTTGTTTCGGATTCCTGCATTGTGGAGTCTGCGGGCTAGGGTGTGGTGCAAGACTGTGTTGAAGGCCGCAGAGGGGTCCAGGAGGATGAGGGCCACAGTCTCACCTCTGTTGAGGAGGGAGCGCATGTCATCAGTTGCGGCAATGAGGGCGATCTCTGTGCTGTGTTTTTTTTCTGAAGCCTGATTGGGAGGAGTCGAGGATGTTGTTCTCGATGAGGAAGGAGGCGAGTTGGCAGTTGACAGCTTTTTCAAGGACTTTCACCGGATAGGCAAGTAGGGATATCGGTCTGTAGTTCTTGAGGTCGGTGGGGTCCGCTGATGTTTTCTTTAGGAGAGGGTTGACCTCTGCATGTTTCCAGTCGTCGGGAAAGAGGCAGTCTCGAGTGATCGATTGATGATTCTTTGTAGCTCGGGCGATGATGTCTGTGGCTATGTGGTAGATGTGGTGGGGGCAGGGGTCTGTAGGAGCTCCGGAGTGCGTGTCCTCATAGTCTTTAGGGTGTCTTCAATGTTGAGGGCAGTCCAGCTGCCCAGCTGCGGCTGTGCAGTGCTGGAAGCGGTGGGTGGGGGTTTCTTGTGGAAGTTGTCTTTGTTGAAGTTGTCATAGATGGTCTTGATTTTGTGGTGGAAGAAGGTGCAGAGTTTATCACAGAGGTCCTGGGAGGGTGGGATGTTGGTGGATTCGCTGTAGGGTTGGGCGAACTCTTAGATGATGCCGAAGAGTTCCTTGCTGTTGTGTGCATGGGCGGGAAATCTGTCCTGGAGTGCTTTCTTCTTTGAATGTCTGATGAAATTGTAGTGGGCAGTAGTGGCTGTTTTATAGTTGTCGAGTCTGCCGGGTTTTGGAGTTCCTCCATAGTTTTTCGAGACGTCTCCAGGTTCATCTGGATTCACAGAGTTCAGTAGAGAACCAGCTGCCCCTCTTGGCACGATGGCTGGTGGATTTCTTCAGGTGGGCGACGGTGTTAGCACAGTCGGGGATCCATTTGTGTAGGGAGCGGGCGGTGGTGGTGGGATTGTTCTCTGAGGCGGTGGGGGCTGAGTCACTGAGGGTGGTGTTGAGCTGTTTGTCAGAGATCTTGTTCCAATTCCTGCGTTGGAGCTGGGATAGGCACCTGCAGGGGATCTTTGCTTTGTAGTTGAAGTGAACGCATCAGTGGTCCATCCAGGGGAGTTCAGTGGTGTGGCTGAAGGAGATGGAGTGTCCTGCTGAGAAGATAGGGCAGAGGGTGAGTCCTGCTGAGTGCATTGGTTCTGGTACAATCTGGTTGAGTCCAATGACATGGAGGTTGTCCAAGAGGGAGATGCAGTTAGGGTCTTGGTGGTTGTCGAGGTGGAAATTTAGGTATCCCAGCAGTATGTAGTCTGTGGAGGTGATGGCATGCGGTGTGATTATGTCGGTGATGGAGTCAGAGAAGGGTGCGCGGGGTCCGGGAGGTCGGGAGATGAAGGTGCCTCATAGGGTGGTGGTTGGGTTGACCTGTATCTTGAAGTGGAGGTGTTCCTTCGGTGTGCGTGCTCATGCGGAGGTAGGTCTTGTGGCCGATTGCTATGCCGCCTCCAGGGCAGTTAGGACGGTCTTCCAGGTGATATTGTATCCTTCAGGGATGTTAATCACGATGTTCAGGCCCGAGGTGGCGTTTGTCCATGTTTTGGTGAGAAAAACAGTGAAAAAAAGCAGCTGTCTAGAAGGTCCTAGATTACTGTGACGTGTCTGTGGAGGGAGCATGGGAGCATATGTTGAGGAGAATGTATTGCAGGGTTTGGGCTTCAGTGGAGATGTTGCTGATCGGCGGAGGAGGGTACTGGGTTATGATGGTGTTGAAGGAGTGATGGCAGTTCTGGCAGGTGAAGGGGCCGTGTGTGTCAATGGGAGAGGAGAGCTTGCAGTTGTTGTTCTTTTTGCTGCCTTTGAGTGCGTGGAGATCTGCTGAACTGAACTGTATCGTGGGAAGGTCGAAGGGCCAGGGTTCCTGGCGCTAGTCGCGGTCGGGTCAGGGACGAGCGCAGACAGGTTTGCCTTTGGCGCACCAGCTGCTCACGGCCGGGCCGCACTGCGTCCACCATTAAGTAGAGGTCAAGGGAGGGCAGGAGAGCTGGGAGGTGGTAACGGAAAAACACGCAGGAGGGGCAACGGAGTCAGCAGTGGTGGGAAGCGGCAGAGGGGGTGTGTGTCACTAAGAAGACTGACGAAAACTAAAACTAACAAACTGACTGAAGCTAAAACCAAAAGGGATTCTGAAAGTGAATGAAAAATAAAAATGAAGAATAACAAAGAAATTAAGGCCGGAGCTGGCGAGGACTGGGGAGAGCAGTCCGGTCCAGGAGTGAGAACTGCGGTCTGAGATGGGCAGAAAGCACGGGCAGAGCACTGCCTGAGCTCAGGAGCTGCACGCTGGGAGAGCAGGCACCCGTGGAGCTTAGCTCCCTCGTGCTGGATTTCTTTATAAATGTTAGCACATCTTTCTAGGTCTCTTTACACCAGGTGCAAAAGAAGTGTGTGTTCTTGTCTTTTGGGCACAAAACTGCAGCAGAACTTGTCATTGTTTTCTCCATCTTTAGTTGGCAGGCGGTTCCTAGATGTGCTGAATAGATATTTCCCTTTCAGGGTTCTATGTGATTTTCAGCAAGCACCTATATGTGTTTTTTGATATTGATATATGTTTCAGGCTTTGAGCTATATGAACATGATCTGCATTTTTGGACTACAGTGTATAGACCTAGCATAAGTTGGTAATAGGCCTCAGAATAAGGCCATAGAGAGGCTGCATTCATTTAACAAGAGTTCTTGCTTTTCCTTAGCAGAGTCCGCAGAATAATCTTTTATTTTCCCTTGAGCAAATTTCCACTTGCTTTCTCCACCACACAGCCGTGCTCAATCTTAAAAGCAGCAAGGGGGTAAAAAGTTTCCACCAAAATGTTTTCACTGGACCTCTGATTTCTGAACTAACTGGGTTCTGAGTGTAACATACAGCAAGGATTCAGTGCTTCAGACGGAAGCATTGTGCACAGCTAACCATTGCGCCAACATGTGGTTCCAAGTGCGAGGTTATCCCACCAACTCCATAGAGTTGCTGCATACATGTCCGCCTAATTAGGGAAGGGAAGAGAGACAAAATGCATTGCGCCGTGCTGCCCACTTGGGACACTACACTGAAGACCATCAGGTCTACAGCAGATATGCAGGGGTTGCTTCATGACTCCACAACAAGGCATCACAGTGGCAATGAGAAAGGCACAAACCGAGCTCTTTAATTGATAATGGATGTACGAGGAAACATAGGGGATTATACTCTAATTGTACTAGTAATATTCATTGTGGCTAAGTTAGCCATTGTTATGGTGATAATACTAGTATATTTGATACATATTAGGGCAGTACTCGTTAAGCACTAATTATTATAAAATATCAAGATTTCTGTGAGCTGCTGGCCTAGGTCCGTGGTACGGTTCCTCGTTGATAGCATGAACGAGCTTCTTTGGCAAGCCCATTGGATCGCAAACACCCCCCACAGACGTATGAGAGTGGTCCAGAAAGCAGGGTGGAAGTACCATTCTGCTTTCCTTCTCTCCAGAGGTCACAGCTTTGTACACATAAATGAATGATAAGGACATTAACAGGGTATGGCCCCTAAATAGTGAGGGGGTCAAAACAACTCAAGCAAGATGGATAAAGGTGCTCATCATTAAGGTTATAGAACCATTTCTCCTCAAAAATTCGACACAGAGCTTTATAAACTTCTTTGAAGTGATTCGGAGTTCACAAGTTCTCGCTGACAGAGCTGCCATTGAATGCGTGGACCACTCATGCATAGTTTGGTGCACAGGGAGGCCTCTTTTTCCCAGTAAGAACTATTTCCTGGTCTAGCAAGTTGGTCCTCCTGAAATGTTCACTCAGGCACTGCATAGTGCATAACAATTTGGTTTTCCTCTATGTAAATTAGAATTAAAGCACTGACTGGCTACCAAATAAGTATTCTGTACAACCCGACTTTATATAATGTTAGCCAGAAAACATGTTAATTCCCTTTCCTTACATCTCAGAAAAACAACGTTTGTCATTAATTTCGGGCCCTACATGACTACCGTGAAATGACATAAGTAGAGTTGTTTAGTTTTTCTAGGGCTGTTTATGCATAGTTTCCAATCCTGTTGCTCAAGGTGGGACACAGCAGCAGCATAAGGGCTGCCAATGAATAACACGTCCTACTAGATTCAGAAGCATCGTGATAACTTCTATAAAGCACTTCAAAGCGCTGTATAAATGCAACAGCAATCCAATAAAACACCAGCTTCAAATGCCCATCAGTAGATCATCCTTCAGCTTCCGTCTCAAGCCCAGCAATTTCATTGGTCAGTGCATGTGGGTCAAAGATGAAATGCCTGAGGTCTGCTTGGAGAAACCAGAAGGAGACTTGTGTGACTCGCTGGCGTATGGGAAATGAAATTGCTCCGAATGTGTGGTGCCTGCCTCCAGCCGTCAGGCCTGGCAGGGAAGGGCCGTCAGTAGCAGCTGCCAATCAGCAGGAGGGAGGGGAGCCAGTGAGCTGTATCCGCTCCTGCTGTTGACGAATGTTTGATGTATGAGCCGCAGCGAAGCAGAAAACGCTGAGTCTAGGGGGAATTGTTCTTGGAACCAAGGGAGAATTCTCCAGTAGAGTGAGCCAAGATCAGAACACAGCTGAGGTTATGGGGGAGCAGTAGGGGTGGAACACAGCCAGTTCGATGCGCCCGCATGCAGCACAGCCGGCTCCTTCTCACACACATCCAGGGCAATGTGGTGAGGCATGCTGAGAGTTTTCAGGAGTCTCGTGAACCACTGTGTGCACTTAACCGCATGCGCACTAGCGGAATTCCGCTCGCACGCTGGGTTTTGCGAAAACGCATGTTACGTGACGAGCTGGGCTCGTCATCAGCGTGCGAGCGGGCTACGCCATGACGAGCCCAGCTCGTCATCAGCGTCGAAGGGGTTAAACAAGTGTCTGTTCTTTTCATCAATACCAAATGACTGCATGCAATGAACCCCTATGCCTACCGACATCTCCTTCCATAAATATTGCTTCAGTGGTACCCTTGTGTTACAATTGAACATCCAGAACCACAATGCAAACCATACACACTGCAAAGCAAAGACTGTTACAAATTGTGGCTCTTGATCTGACTGCTAAGTTACTCTTTTAAGATGTTATTTTGATGGATCTTTGTCATTTGCCTTGTTGCAGGATCACATAAGTTTTAACTTAATGATGATGTTTAATTGATTTCGTACTGATATTCTTTTACACTGTGCATACGAGTGTACTACTTATTGCGTTTTAGTTAATCTATTCTCTCGTCAACGAATCCCTATTTTTAGAGTGCAAGAAACTTACACTCACCTGTCTTTCTTCAGCTTCTTCCCTCTGTTCTCTGTACTGTGCAAAGGAACAATCTGTTTCTCATCTTTTCTCATTGAACACTCACTGCTGCACCAGCAGATCCATCCACACTCATCACCTCGCTTCGCACCCGTTTTTGGACTCTACTTTTACATCTCGACCAGTCCTACTTCATCCTTCACCTCCACTGAGCAGCACTCCCAGCCCTGCACTTCCACTGAGCAGCACTCCCAGCCCTCAACTCCAAAGAGCAGCACTCCCAGCCCTTCACCTCCACTGAGCAGCATTCCCAGCCCTCAACTCCAATGAGCAGCACTCCCAGCCCTTCACCTCCACTGAGCAGCACTCCCAGCCCTTCACCGCCACTGAGAAGCACTCCCAGCCCTCAACTCCACTGAGCAGCACTCCCAGCCCTTCACCGCCACTGAGCAGCACTCCCAGCTCTGCACCTCCACTGAGCGGCACTCCCAGCCCTCACCTCAACTGAGCAGCACTCCAAGCCCTTCACCTCCACTGAGCAGCACTCCCAGCCCTTCGCCTAAACTGAGCATCACTCCCAGCCCTTCACCTCCACTGAGCATCACTCCCAGCCCTGCACCTCCACTGAGCAGCACTCCCAGTCCTCAGCTCCACTAAGCAAGACTCCCAGCCCTTACCTCCACTGAGCAGCACTCCCAGCCCTTCACTACCACTGAGCGGCACTCCCAGCCCTCACCTCCACTGAGCAGCACTCCCAGCCATTCACCTCCACTGAGCAGTACCCTCAGCCCTGCACCTCCACTGAGCAGCACCCCCACCCCTGCACCTCCACTGAGCAGCACGTCCAGCTCTTCACCTCCACTAAGCAGCACTCCCAGGCCTTCAGCTCCACTGAGCAGCATTTCCAGCCCTGCTCCTCCACTGAGCAGCACTCCCAGCTCTGCACCTCCACTGAGCAGCACTCCCAGCCCTTACCCGCCACTGAGCAGCATTCCCAGCCCTGCACCTCCGCTGAGCAGCACTTCCAGCCCTTACCCACCACTGAGCAGCACTCCCAGCACTCAACTCCACTGAGCAGCACTCCCTGCCCTGCATCTCCAAAGAGCAGCACCCACAGCCATGGACCTCCACTGAGCAGCACTCCCAGCCCCCAACTCCACCGAGCAGCACTCCCAGCCCTTTACATCCACTGAGCAGCACTCCCAGCCCTTCACCACCACTGAGCAGCACTCCCAGCCCTCTCCTCCACTGAGCAGAACTCCCAGCCCTTCACTTCCACTGAGCAGCACTCCCAGCTCTGCACCTCAACTGAGCAGCACTCCCAGCCCTCACTTCCACTGAGCAGTACTCCCAGCCCTTCACCTCCACTGAACAGCACTTCCAGCCGTCACTTCCACTGAGCAGCACTCTCAGCCCTTCACCTCCACTGAGCAGTACTCCCAGCTCTCACCTCCACAGAGCAGCAGTCCCAGCCCTGCACCTCCACTGAGCAGCACTCTAAGCCCTCACCTCCACTAAGCAGCACTCCCAGTCCTGCACCTCCACTGAGCAGCACTCCCAGCCCTGCACCTCCACTGAACAGCACTCTCAGGCCTCAACTCCACTGAGCAGAACTCCCAGCCCTTCACCTCCACTTATCAGCACTCTCTGCCCTCAACTCCACTGAGCAGCACTCCCAGCCCCGCACCTCCACTGAGCAACACTCCTAGCCCTCACCTCCAATGAGCAGCACTCCCAGCCCTCACCCACAACGAGCAGCACTCTCAGCTCTCACCACCACTGAGCAGCACTCCGAGCCCTGCACCTCCAATGAGCATCACTCTCAGACCTCACCTCCAATGAGCATCACTCCCAGCCCTTCACCTCCACTAAGCAGTACTCCCAGCCCTTCACCTCCACTGAGCAGTACTCCCAGCCCTTCACCTCAACTGAGCAGCACTCCCAGCCCTTCACCTCCACTGAGCAGCACTCCCAGCCCTCACTTCCACTGAGCAACACTCCCAACCCGCACCTCTACTGAGCAGAACTCCCAGCCACGCATCTCCACTGAGCAGCACTCACAACCCTCACCTCCACTTAACAGCACTCACAGCCCTCATTTCTACTGAGCAGCGCTCCAATTCCTCCCCTCCACTGAGCAGCACTCCCAGCCCTTCACCTCCACTAATCAGCATTCCCAGCCCTTCACCTCCACTGAGCAGCACTCACAGCCCTCACCTCCAATGAGAAGAACTCCCAGCCCTGCATCGCCACTGAGCAGCACTCCCAGCCCTCACCTCCACTGAACAGCACTCCCAGCCCTGCACCTCCACTGAGCAGCACTCCCAGCCCTTCACCTCAACTGAGCATCACTCCCAGCCCTTCACCTCAACTGAGCAGCACTCCCAGACCTGCACCTCCACTGAGCAGAACTCCTAGCCCTTACCTCCACTGAGCATAAGTCCAATCCTTGCACCTCCATTGAGTAGCACTCCCAGCCCTGCACCTCCACTGAGCAGCACTCCCAGCCCTGTACCTCCACTGAGCAGAACTTCCAGCCCGCACCTCCACTGAGCAGCACTCCCAACCCTCAGCTCCACTAAGCAGAACTCCCAGCCCTTACCTCCACTGAGCAGCACTCCCAGCCGTTCACATCCACTGAGCGGCCCTCCCAGCCCTGCACCTCCACTGAGCAACATTCTCAGACCTGAAACTCCACTGAGCAGCACTCCCAGCCCTGCACCTCTACTGAGCAGCATTCTCAGACCTGAACCTCCTCTGAGCAGCACTCCTGGCCCTGCACCTCCACTGAGCAGCACTCTCGGCCCTGCAGCACTCCCAGCCCTGCACCTCCATTGAGCATCACTCCCAGCCCTGTACCTCCAGTGAGCAGAACTCCCAGCCCCACACCTCCACTGAGCAGCACTCCCAGCCCTCATCTCCACTAAGCAGCACTATCAGGCCTCACCTCCACTGAGCATCAATCTCAGCTTATCACTTCCACTGAGCAGCACTCCCAGCACTGCACCTCCACGGAGCAGCACTCTCAACCCTGCACCTCTACTTAACAGCACTCTAAGACCTTAGCCTCCACTGAGCAGAATTCCCAGCCCCTCACCTCGACTGAGCAGCTCTCCCAGCCCTCACCTAAACTAAGCAGCACTTCCAGCCCTCAACTCCACTGAGCATCACCCTCAGCCCTGTATCTCCACTGAGCAGCACTCCCAGCCCTGCACCTCCACTGAGCAGCACTAACAGACCTGCACCTCCACTGAGCAGCACTCTCAGCCATTCACCGACACTGAGCAGCACTCTCAGCACTGCACCTCCACTGAGCAGCACTGTCAACCCTGCACGTCCCCTGAGCAGCACTCTCAGACCTGAACCTCCACTGAGCAGCTCTCCAGGCCCTCAACTCCACTGAGCAGCACTCCCAGCCCTTCACATCCACTGAGCACCACCCTCAGCCCTGCACCTCCACTGAGCAGCACCCCCAGCCATGCACCTCCACTGAGCAGCACTCCCAGCCCTCATCTCCACTGAGCAGCATTCCCAGCCCTTCGCCTCCACTGAGCAGCACCCTCAGCCTTGCACCTCCACTGAGCAGCACCTCCGCCATGTACCTCCACCGAGCAGCACTCCCAGCTCTCAAAACCACTGACCAGCACTTCCACCCCTGCACCTCCACTGAGCAGCACTTCCAACCCTTCTCCTCCACTAAGCAGCACTTCCAGCCCTTCACCTCCACTGAGCAGCATTCCCAGCCCTGCACCTCCACTGAGCAGCACTCCCAGCACCACTCCCAGCCCTGCACCTCCACTGAGCAGCACTTCCAGCCCTTATCCACCACTGAGTAGCACTCCCAGCCCTGCACCTCCACTGAGCAGCACTTCCAGCTCTAACACGCCACTGAGCAGCACTCCCAGCCCTCAACTCCACTGAGAAGCACTCCCTGCCCAGCATCTCCACTGAGCAGAACTCCCAGCCCCCAACTCCACTGAGCATCACTCCCAGCCCTCAACTCCAATGAGCAGACTTCGCAGCCCTTCACCTCCACTGAGCAGCACTCCCAGCCCTCACTTCCACCGAGCAAAACTCCCAGCCCGCACCTTTACTGAGCAGAACTCCCAGCTGCGCATCTCCACTGAGCAGCACTCACAACCCTCACCTCCACTAAACATCACTCACAGCCCTCATTTCTACTGAGCAGCACTCCAAGCCCTTACCTCCACCGAGCAGCACTCCCAGCCCTTCACCTCCACTGAGCTGCACTCCCAGCCCCCCACCTCCACTGAGCAACATTCTCAGACCTGAAACTCCACTGAGCAGCACTCCCAGCCCTGCACCTCCACTGAGCAGCATTCTCAGACCTGAACCTCCTCTGAGCAGCACTCCTGGCCCTGCACCTCTACTGAGCAGCACTCTCGGCCCTGCAGCACTCCCAGTCCTGCACCTCCATTGAGCATCACTCCCAGCTCTGTACCTCCAGTGAGCAGAACTCCCAGCCCCACACCTCCACTGAGCAGCACTCCCAGCCCTGCGCCTCCACTGAGCAGCACTGCCAGACCTGCCCCTCCACTGAGCAGCACTCTCAGCCATTCACCGACACTGAGCAGCACTCTTAGCACTGCACCTCCACTGAGCAGCACTCGTAACCCTGCACGTCCACTGAGCAGCACGCTCAGACGGTAAACAGTCATAATATCGATTCTAAAATATAGAATGGACATAATATCGAAGTAAAAATATAGAATGGACAAAATATCGAATGGACACAATATAGTGGTTAAAAATATCGAATTTAAGGTAAGTAATATCGATTTTCAAAATATAGAAGTCAAAATATCGAAGTATACAATATAGGCATTAAATATATCGATTTTTTTAATAATATCAATTTTTTTAAAGTGTTTTGTATGTGAAAAGTGTATATTAATTTTTGTAATGTATGTTTAATGTATTTTAAGTAATGAATTTTATGTTATTTAATTTTTGCGTAATTTAATTCTGTAGCGGGTTGTGGGTTTATAGGGGAATAGGGTGGGAAGTAATTTATTTGTAATTAATTACATATTTTTATTTATTTATTGGTATTCATTTTGAATTTATTGTTATTTTTTAATTGGTAATTAATTTTTATTAATTGCCAATTAATTTGTATTGATTGATTAATTGTTAATTATGTTAATTTTCTAAATTTATTTTCTGTAGCGGGTTGTGGGTTTATAGGGGAATAGGGTGGGAAGTAATTTAATTGTAATTAAGTAAATAATTTTTTTCATTTATTGGTATTGATTTTAAATTTATTGTTAATTAATTTTTAATTGGTAATTAATTTCTATTAATTGGCAATTAATTTTTATTAATTGGTAATTATTTTGTATTAATTAAGTATTTGATAATTATGATAATTGTATTAATGTATTTTCTGTAGTGGGATGTGGGTTTATAGGGGAATAGGGTGGGAAGTAATGTAATTTAATTAATTACATATTAAAAATACTTTTTGTGTATTGATAATTAATTTACTGTTAATTTTTAATTGGTATTAATTTTTATTATTAATTAGTTTTTGTTATTGAAAATTAATTAGTTGTTAAATCATTATGAATAGGTTATTAATTTTTAATAACTAATAGGTCGTTGTACTTCTAATTAATTATTACATAATATTAAATTGGTTATTAATTTCAATTAATGTTTTATTGGTATTGATAATGAATTTATTTTTAATAATATATTAAATCATTACTTTCCCTACTGTTAAACTTACTGGAGTGGGAATAGTAATTTTCACCCTCCCGCTATCCAACGCTTTCCCTACTGTTGCACTCTCTGGAGTGGGAATAGTATTTTTAACCCCTACGCTATCCAACACTTTCCCTACTGTTGCACTCTCTGGAGTGGGAATAGTAATTTTTACCCCTACGCTATCCAAAGCTTTCCCTACTGTTGCACTATCTGGAGTGGGAATGGTAATTTTCACACTCCCGCTATCCAACGCTTTCCCTACTGTTGCACTCTCTGGAGTGGGAATTGTATTTTTTACCCCTACGCTATCCAACGCTTTCCCTACTGTTGCACTCTCTGGAGTGGGAATAGTAATTTTTACCCCTACGCTATCCAATGCTTTCCCTACTGTTGTACTCTCTGGAGTGGAAATAGTAATTTTTACCCTTCCAATATCCAACGCTTTCCCTACTGTTGCACTCTCTGGAGTGGGAATAGTAATTCCTACCCCTACGCTATCCAACGCTTTCCCTACTGTTGCACGCTCTGGAGTTGGGATAGTAATTTTTACCCTCCCGCTATCCAACGCTTTCCCTACTGTTGCACTCTCTGGAGTGGGAATAGTAATTTTTACCCTTATGCTATCCAACGCTTTCCCTACTGTTGCACTCTCTGGAGTGGGAATAGTAATTTTTACCCCTACGCTATCCAACACTTTCCCTACTGTTGCACTCTCTGGAGTGGGAATAGTATTTTTTACCCCTACGCTATCCAACGCTTTCCCTACTGTTGGACTCAGTGGAGTGGGAATAGTATTTTTTACTCTCCCGCTATCCAACTCTTTCCCTACTGTTGCACTCTCTGGAGTGGGAATAGTCATTTTTACCCTTACGCTATCCAACGCTTTCCCTACTGTTGCACTCACTGGAGTGGGAATAGTATTTTTTACCTCAAAAAGAAAAAATGGTTTTTAGATGTCAGAAAATGGGCGCACTGCCAGTATGGAAGCACTGTAAGACAAAGTGGGAGGTGGTGCAACTGGGTGAGTGGACAACCATATAACCACTCAAAGGAGAAGTCAGCAAGCTGTGCTAATCCTACGCTAAAGAGAGAAACCTACCCTATGCACACACTCAATAAGTACAATGGCCACAATGTGGCTTAACACAAAAGTCCAATATAGTGCAGGGAAACAACAGTGATAGACAGTAATAAATGGACATGTGTTGAAAAAGGTCTTGGTTTCCGTGTTTAATGGAACAAAGCTTGAAAACAACCAGCCGACACGTGTTTCATCGCATCTCGCGAACCTTCAGGGCTCCAATGGTTGTGCTTGGACCAATAGGTCGCTCTTCCGGTGATACTTCCGACCCGGAAGGGCTCAAGACCAGCAAATTTCAATATTCAAGTAAAGTAATAAAGCTTGCAAGCGTAGTGCGCTTTTGTTGGTCACCCGGGAGAAGATGAAATGATTAAAAAATATGATATCGGTTCACTCAATATCTGAAATCTCAGGGTTTGTAGATCGAGGACTGAAAAGAGGTTGCTCTATGGCCTCGTGTTTGTTCGATGTCTGAAAGACGTCTTGTTTCTTTTAGTCGCCCGGGTCTCTGTGTTCGAAATGCGGACCACATATTTTTTAATCATTTCATCTTCTCCCGGGTGACCAACAAAAGCGCACTACGCTTGGACTTTTGTGTTAAGCCACATTGTGGCCATTGTACTTATTGAGTGTGTGCATAGGGTAGGTTTCTCTCAATAGTATTTTTTACCCCTACGCTATCCAACGCTTTCCCTACTGTTGCACTCTCTGGAGTGCGAATAGTAATTTTTACCCTTACGCTATCCAACGCTTTCCCTACTGTTGCACTCTCTGGAGTGGGAATAGTAATTTTTACCCCTACGCTATCCAACACTTTCCCTACTGTTGCACTCTCTGGAGTGGGAATAGTATTTTTTACCCCTACGCTATCCAACGCTTTCCCTACTGTTGCACTCAGTGGAGTGGGAATAGTATTTTTTACCCTCCCGCTATCCAACGCTTTCCCTACTGTTGCACTCTCTGGAGTGGGAATAGTCATTTTTACCCTTACGCTATCCAACGCTTTCCCTACTGTTGCACTCACTGGAGTGGGAATAGTATTTTTTACCCCTAAGCTATCCAACGCTTTCTCTACTGTTGCACTCTCTGGAGTGGAAATAGTAATTTTACCCCTACGCTATCCAACGCTTTCCCTACTGTTGCACTCTGGAGTGAGAATAGTATTTTTTACCTCTACGCTATCCAACGCTTTCCCTACTGTTGCACTTACTGGAGCGGTAATATTAAATGTTACCCTCCTGCTATCCTATGGTAAAATGTTGTACATTTTTTATTAATAACTTAAATTAATTATATCTTAATTTTAAGGTTATTTGAGTATTTTTAAGTATGTTTTAGTTAATTATATTTATTATTTCATTAATTTTAAATTACTTTTAAGACATTTAAAAAAATTCGATATTTTGACTGACTATATTTTTTACAGACTATATTTTGGATTCGATATATTTGTACTTACCTGTTTGTAGATAGGAATTCGATATTTTGGCATTCTATATTTTGGTGACTATTTTGGTAAGTCTATATTTTGTCATTCTATATTATGTCAGTGATCCAGCTCAGACCTGAACCTCCACTGAGCAGCTCTCCAGGCCCTCAACTCAACTGAGCAGCACTCCAAGCCCTTAACTCCACTGAGCAGCACTCCCAGCCCTTCACATCCACTGAGCAGCACCCTCAGCCCTGCACCTCCACCGAGCAGCACCCCCAGCCATGCATCTCCACTGAGCAGCACTCCCAGCCCTCATCTCCACTGAGCAACACTCCCAGCCCTTCTCCTCCACTGAGCAGCACCCTCAGCCTTGCACCTCCACTGAGCAGCACCCCAGCGATGCACCTCCACAGAGCAGCACTCCCAGCCTTCGAAACCACTGAACAGCACTCCCACCCCTGCACCTCCACTGAGCAGCACTTCTAACCCTTCACCTCCACTAAGCAGCACTGCCAGCCCTTCTCCTCCACTTAGCAGCATTCCCAGCCATGCACCTCCACTGAGCAGCACTCCCAGCACCACTCCCAGCCCTGCACCTCCACTGAGCAGCACTTGCAGCCCTTACCAACCACTGAGTAGCACTCCCAGCCCTGCACCTCCACTGAGCAGCACTTCCAGCCATTACCCGCCACTGAGCAGCACTCCCAGCCCTCAACTCCACTGAGCAGCACTCCCTGCCCTGCATCTCCACTGAACAGCACCCACAGCCATGCACCTCCACTGAGCAGAACTCCCAGCCCCCAACTCCACCGAGCAGCACTCCCAGCCCTTTACATCCACTGAGCATCACTCCCAGCCCTCAACTCCAATGAGCAGACCTCCCAGCCCTTCACCTCCACTGAGCAGCACTCCCAGCTCTGCACCTCAATTTAGCAGCACTGCCGCCCTCACTTCCACTGAGCAGTACTCCCAGCCCTTAACCTCCACTGAGCAGCACTTCTAGCCCTCACTTCCTACTGAGCAACAGTCTCAGCCCTTCACCTCCAATGAGCAGCACTTCCAACCCTCACTTCCACTGAGCAGTACTCCAAGCCCTCACCTCCACCGAGCAGCACTCCCAGCCCTGCACCTCCACTGAGAACCACTCCAAGCCCTCTCCTCCACTAAGCAGAACTCCCAGTCCTGCACCTCCACCAGCACTCTCAGGCCTCAACTCCACTGAGCAGAACTCCCAGCCCTTCACCTCCACTTATCAGCACTCTTTGCCCTCACCTCCACTGAGTAGCACTCCCAGCCATGCACCTCCACTGAGCAGCACTCCTAGCCCTCACCTCCACTGAGCAGCACTCCCAACCCTCACTCCCAATGAGCAGCACTCTCAGCCCTCATCACCACTGAGCAGCATTCCGAGCCCTGCACATCCAAAGATCAGCACTCGCAACCCTTCACCTCCACTGAGCAGCAATCCCAGCCCTTCACCTCCACTGCGGTACAAAAGGGGGTGGTGATGGACGGAGCATCTGAACCAATCAAACACTCACACCCAGTCAACAGATCTGGGTTTAATCCATCACCGTTCTTTAGCCCACTCTGCCACCCCAGTTCAGACATTGCCATATGCAAATCAGTCTGACCCTGTGCCTCATGGGAACAGTCGAGCCCGAACTGCCAAGCCATGCCTTCCCTGGACTGGAAACAAGCTTCCTAGGTCCGGTTAATGGCATTACAGCCGTCTTCAGCAAGGCTTGCTTGAATCCAGTGGCAAAGTGAGCAAGGGACTCACGTCTGAGCACACCCTGCCAAATTATGGCGAACAAAGCGGTACAAAAGGGGATGGTGATGGACAGAGCATCTGAACCAATCAAAAACTCACACCCAGTCAACAGATCTGGGTTTAATACATCACCGTTGTTTAGCCACCTCCACTGAGCATCACTCCCAGCCCTTCACCTCCACTGAGCATCACTCCCAGCCCTTCACCTCCACTGAACATCACTCTCTGACCTTCACCTCCACTGAGCGAGCAGTACTCCCAGCCCTTCACCTCCACTGAGCATCACTCCCAGCCCTTCACCTCCACTTAGCAGCACTCCCAGCCCTTCAACTCCACTGAGCATCACTCCCAGCCCTCATGTCCACTGAGCAGCACTCCCAGCCCGCACCTCTACTGAGCAGAACTCCCAGCCCTGCACCTCCACTGAGCAGCACTCACAATCCTCACCTCCACAAAGCAGCACTCACAGCTCTAACTTCAACAGAGAAGCACTCCCAGCCCCACCCACACTGAGCAGCACTCTCAGTCCTGCACCTCCACTGAGCAGCACTCCCAGCTCTGCACCTCCACTGAGCAGCACTCCCAGCCCTGCACCTCCACTGAGCAGTACTCCCAGCCCTTCACCTCCACTGAGCAGCACTCCCAGCCCTCAACTCCACTGAGCAGCACTCCCAGCCCTTCACCTCCACTGAGAAGCACTCCCAGCCCTTCGCCTCCACTGAGCAGCACCACCTTCCCAGCCCTGCACCTCCACTGAGCAGCACTCCCAGCCCTTCGGCTCCACTGAGCAGCCCTCCCAGCCCTTCACCCTGACTGAGCAGCGCTCCCAGCCCTAACCTCCACTGAACCACACTCCCAGCCCTCACCAGCACTGAGCAGCACTCCCAGCCCTCACCTCCACTGAGAAGCACTCCCAGCCCTGCACCTCCTCGGAGAAGCACTCCCAGCCCTGCACCTCCACTACGCAGAACTCCCAGCCTTTACCTACACTGAGTAGCACTCTCAGCCATACATCTCCACTGAGCAGCACTCCCAGCCCTGCATCTCCACTGAGCAGCATTCTCACCCCTGCACCTCCACTGAGCAGCACCCCCAGCCCTGCACCTCCACTGAGCAGCACTCCCAGCCCTGCACCTCCACTGAACAGCACTCCCGGCCCTGCACCTCCACTGAGCAGCACTCCTAGTCTTCAACTCCACCGAGCAGCACTCCCAGCCCACACCTCCATTGAGCAGCTCTCCCAGCCCTTTACCTGCACTGAGCAACACAACACTCGGCACCTCCACTGACCAGCACAAGCAGCCCTGCACCTCCACTGAGCAGCACTCCCAGCCCTTCACCTCCAGTGAGCAGCACATCACTCCCAACCCTTCACCTCCACTGAGCAGCACAGCACTCCCAGGCCTTCACCCCCACTGAGCAGCACTCCCACCCTCACCTCCACCGAGCCACACTCCCAGCCCTCACCTTCACTGAGCAGCACTCCCAGCCCTCACCTCCACTGAGCCGCACTCCCAGCCCTTACAGAACTCGCAGCCCTGCACCTCCACTGAGCAGCACTCCCAGCCCTTCACCTCCACTGAGCAGCACTCCCAGCCCTGCACCTCCACTGAGCACCACAGAACTCACAGCGCTGCACCTCCACTGAGCAGCACTCCCAACCCTTCACATCCACTGATCAGCACTCCCATCCCTCACCTCCACTGAGCAGCACTCCCATCCCTCACCTCCACCGAGCAGCACTCTCGGCCATGCACCTCCACTGAGCAGCACTTCCAGCCCTCACCTTCACTGAGCAGCACTTCCAGCCCTGCACCTTCACTGGGCAGCACTCTCAGCCCTTCAACGCCACTGAGCAGCAGTCCCAGCCCTCACCTCCACTGAGCCACACTCCCAGCCCTCACCTCCACTGAGCAGAACTCCCAGCCCTCACCTTCACTGAGCAGCACTCCCAGCCCTGCACCTTCACTGAGCAGCACTCTCAGCCCTTCAACACCACCGAGCAGCACTCCCAGCCCCCACCTCCACTGAGCAGCACTCACAGCCCTCACCTCCACTGAGCAGCACTCTGAGCCCTCACCTTCACTGAGCAGCACTCCCAGCCCTCACCTCCACTGAGCAGCACTCCCAGCCCTCACCTTCGCTGAGCAGCACTCCCAGCCCTCACCCCCACTGAGCAACGAGCACTCTCAGGCCTTCGTGGACACCTCGTGTTCCGGGATTGCATTGTAAACCTATGAGGTTCGTATTTTGCACCCACTAGCCCCATCACCAGTAGGGCCCAGAGAAGATCAGCTCTCCATATAAAATAATTTAGGACGTCAATAATTTGCTGTAGTTTAGCAACAAACTACTATTCATCTCTTGCAATGCATTTGACATTGCTTTGTCACCTTAATGCAATATCAGCAGGAGACCGTCAGGTAGAGCCCAGCATCTGCTCCATATTAGTGATACCATTTGCCAGAATGTATGATGATGTCACCCAATGTTTCAAAGGGAAGATTAAAAAGTCCTTGGGCATGAAAATGCCCTTGAGGGTCTCATTGTGAGACAGGAAGACGGTTTGAGAAAGAACTGCCTACTTTGAGGGGGCCATTTATGGATGATGTTCATGGTAGGATTGAAACCTATCCAGAACTATTGGAGTATATAGTTTGTAATCCAAACATTATGTTCAATCCATATGTCGTAATCAATCGTCTCATATTGACATATGTTTTTGTCCCTACTTCAATTTTTGTCAATCACAAACTTATTTAAATAACTCCCCACTTATTTTTTAGCATTTCACATTTGTTGTATATATATTCTATATCCAAATGTTATCACGTAACAAGTTCAAATTTGTGTTGCACCCTTTGTGTCCCTCATTAATCTTATCACAACCAAAACAAGAGATATCCTAGTAAGTGATCACCTGAAAAATACCAAATTTCGAATTTGTGAACATAGCCAAATGTTTTCCCATTGATTAAATTGCTGTGCATCTTGCATATAAAATAATCACAGCATTCCGTGACCCTAATCCTCGGCTATATATTGTCCGCACGATCTATTATCTGTAAGTTTATTATGCCTGTTTCAAGATAAACGTAATATCTTATAGTAGTTTCAGTTTCGTAGCAATCGTTCAAAGATATTTGCATTGATTCAGAGTCTATGCCTAAAGCACAATATTTAAAAAAAATGATTTAAATAACTGTTGCACATATTAATGTATATTATATAAAAGCGCATCTTCCTCCACTTCTCACCTTTGGGATAGCTCAGACATGGATCTGATGCTTCATTCAATCTTAGCATCATCCTGCAATTGTTGAATTAACCATTTAAATACTCCTCTTTACATGAAATGGCAGCTGCATCTTGGTGATGGCGTCTATGAGTCAACTCTATAGTTATATAAAATGGCCTCTGCATATGTTGTAAGCTATCCTACAAGTCATCAGTCTTTCTTTCTGTTTTCCATTAGTATTTTGTAAAATCTAACATCTCTTATTCTCTTGATTACCATATTAGATATAATGGGACACATAATGGCGGTATGATGTAAAGGAAAGGGCATTTAGATGAAGACTCTAAACTATGGCTATTGGATTCATGAAATATCTTTTTCTTTCACTCTGTTTATATTTTAGGAAAGGTCTTGGAGCATTCTGGCAAGATTTGCGTTATAATAAGCAAGGCTTTCTCATGAAGCACATAGTGCCCTAAATTTTGTGAATACTCTGGAGCATAAACATATTTAAAGATGGACATAGCTGTGATAAATATTGTGGAATATAAGAACTATTAAAGAAGGTCTTTATCGCTAAGTTGTGAATGTTGTTCACATTAGGTCAACATTGAATAAGACAACACAATCAGCATGCCCAACTGAGTCTTTGAAGGAATTATTGATTATGTAGAAGTTAGTATGTCCGTACACCAGCATGTGCGCATTAAAGCAGGTCCTGGTGTTTTTGTTTCAAAGCCCATGCAGACCTCAATGGTATGAACAAGGATGTCATGATGGACAGTGTAGAGAGCAGCAGACATCACCCTTGTCCGGGAAATGTAGTGCCTCGTCAATGGTTTGCACAATGGCTCGTTCAGTGCCCAGCTGATGCTAAGACCGTTGTTGTAATTGAAAACCTGTTTCAGTTGACTATTGACACAGCCTTCAAGGGTTTTGGCGAGAAAAGTGTAGATCCGACACAGGGAAATAAAAATCGAGATCACCTGGATCATCAGAGGATGCTATCAAGAGAGGGGTGACATCCAACTTTGGAAACACCTCTTGTGTGAGTGATGGACTATGGTTTGACCAAGGTGACACAAGAAGTGTACACATCTCTGGTTAGGTTTCCTGGTGATGAATGTGAAACATGAATAAAAGGTTTGGACCTGGAGGTAATGCTTAGCAGTTCCATTTGAGATACCTTTTCAGTGAGGACCCAGTTGCCTGGTGACTTTCTACATGAGACAGTATGGGTAGTGCCAGAAGGTGGTTTAATCAAGGCTTTTAAATGTTCAGGGCATGATGTCGAAGAAGCTGGCAAATTGCTCACGTTTCTTTTCTGGTTATTCTACAACAAATGTATTATTTTAAGATTTGATTTGAAAGAAGAAATTAAACAGGATGACCTTATCAGGTGAACCGGAATAACCAAAGCCATGTCCGTTAATCTAAACCTGCTCCTTTTGGCGCTCAAGGTTTCTTAACAGTATAGCTGCAGATGATGCTTCAAATATCCTGACGAACCGTCAAGTTAAACATTGGAAGATGAACGTTCGTGGTAATCCCCAATCCAGGCTCCAACCAGGTGAAGTTCCCCCGAACCCAAGAAAAGAAACCCTCTCACATGTGCCCAGACCATGTATTTTCAGTGGAAGGTGCCATGCATTTCTCCACTCTTTATATTTACTAAATAATTTATCTGACCAGTTCTTCTTCACTTTAAAATGTGCATATGCAGTGCACTAAAGCAGAGCCATCAGAGTGCTGTACAGGGATGAGAAGCAGCACTTCAACTCATTTAACATGTGAAAAGTAATAGTTTTAAAGCAATCCCGATTATGTCCAGAAATAAATACTCTAAAGACGCCCACCATCCTCCCACGTCTATTGCGGCTTCTGGTAGCCAGGGTACACAGAGGCCAAAAGAGAGAACGCTTTGAATCTCACTCCTTGCTCCCCTCTATCGCTGCTGCCTTGCGTTGTCCCAGGACTGACTCCAAACACTTTTTAAATCCTGCTTCCTGAGGAATATAGTTCTTGTCCCAGGGTCTCATTGCGTGCATCCCACTAACCCCATCTTTTCAGGCCAGACAGCCCCTATCCCTGGGACACACTGCCTACAACTCTTTAACCCTATCCTGGGTGTGATTCTGTCCTCTATTCAGGGGTGGCTCCTCTGCTAAGGTGGAGGAGCGTCGCCCCACTGTTTTAAAGCACTGCAAAGTAAAAATGAAATGATAATAACGTCCATAAGTATAATTTTATTTTTACTATTACAGTTGCACTGCAGAGCAGCCTTGTTGATAGGGCGGGCGGACAGGCCTCTGAAGGAAGGTGGATACCTGACTATGGTTACCCCAGATTTTTTGCGTAGTGTTTAGCTGGTTTTCGACTTAGTTGGCCTGGGATCCTGCTAATCAGGGCCCCAGGCTATCTGCTCTCACTGTAAAATGGACTCCATGTAATTTAGGTACATCTCCAATTGGATATTGGGTCACCTTATGAGCCCCTGTATAGTGTTCCTTAGGTACCCAGGGCATAGGTGCATCCAAGGCCTACCAGGGGCTGCAGCATGTATTATGCCACCCCTGGCTGGCCATCCAAATTGACACAACTGGCTGATCACTCAGTTGGAGCAAGGTGGTGTACTTACCCTTTGCTTTAGATATAGTATACCTATATCTAACCTTATATATAGACACATATACACCTATAAGTCCCTCCTATGGCAGGCCTTAACAATCCTGGAGGTAGAGTGCTTGGTTTTATGTGAGATGAGGCTCTAGCATGAGCTGAGCCTGTCTGCAGCTTTTGGAACCATGTCCTTATAGCTGTTCTATGATATAGCCATACCATATACTCTTAAGTGCATTATCATCCTCGCGGTTGAATGCTAACGTTGGTTTGGCTTTATCAAAACATGTCGTGTAAGGTGTCATACACTTTGGAATACTACCCCCTTGCCAGTTCTGGCAACGGGGGTAGCATTCCACCCATTTAGAGGGAGAAGACATGTTGTTCCTAGTAAACCAGGTTAAAGATAACCAGAGCCTCAGCATCGGAAAATGGATGCTGCTGCCACAGACACAAGTCTGACCTCCTGCTGCTGGGAGTCCTTCCAGCGAGGGAGGCTTGGACAATAGGTTTCCTGTCTTGGGAGGTGCTAGCACCACCCCAGACAGGCCATAGTGTATTGGGGCAGGGAGGGCTGAATGAAATGAGACACTGCCTGGGGCACACAAGGTGTCCCATGCATAGTCCGGTTGAAACCAGTTGCTGGGGCACTCCAGCCCCAGCTCTGGCATGAAACTGGACAAAGGGAAAGGGGTGTAATCACCCCCTTCCCTGGTCCCACCCATAGGAGGGACCTATCAGGTAATCCAGCCCCTCAGATTGGTATATAGGTAGGAGCTGAGTCAAGAGACTTTAGATTTATCCTGAACTGAAACTTGAAACGAAACTCTGGACCTTCGACATTCTACTGAACATAGAAGGCTGAAGAATCTCCCTTGTGGTCAAGGAGTGACCACCCTGTGCAAACAGGCACCATCCAGCGATCTGCGGTTTGCTTTGTCAATGCTCCCGCTGGAGCCCGATCACAGAGCCTGACAAGAACCAGACTTCCAGACTTCCTTGAGCCCGATCCACAGCCACAGCAAAGCTGAGACCCGTGGAGGCGACGAGAGACGTGGGACAGGCCATCTTGAAAAACCTGCACCTTGCTACTTGTGCCGCTCCCGAGGCACCCTCAAAGCTGTGCATTAAGGATTGAGAAGCCCCAGCCCGAGCACCTTCTACACTGACGCAGAGCCCTCCACACTCCACGAGTGCCGTGTGGGGCCTGCTAGTGTTTTTGTGCTTGACACATCTGTCCGGTCACTTGCCTGTTGGCTCGTGGCCTCTGTGATGACGAATCTACAAATCTACACCACAGGCCTGGTTGCTCCTGGCTGGCCCTTGCTTCCCTGAAAAGGAGAAGCCCTGTAGACCTTGCTGGTCTGCACCAGAAGCCATCTTCAATTCCCGTGTGGATTGCCTTTGCCAAGGCTTGTTGACTCCAATCCGGAAGCCGACACTGCCAACAATGAGATCCTTTGTGGGACAGTCCGTGCCCAGCTCCTGGTCTTCATCGACACCTCCTGGTCTATGTGGCTGCAGAGACAAGCTTCACGACATCACCTGATTGCTTCACAACATCGCCTGGTTCCTTCCTGGTTCCTTCCTGGTCACTGGCTAGTGACCCAGACTCTGTCCCCTCTGCTTTCAGTTACTCTTCATCCTTGATCCACCCTTGGATCCACCGGACACTTCTCTCCTGGTTGCCTGCAGCATCTTTCTCCAAGGCTCCATAGGATTCAGCAACGAAACCCGACACACTTTCACACCTATGCACCTGCTTCCTGTGGGTGAGGTAACGCGAGTGCTCCGGTGCTCCTGTGGGTACTAACTATCCTAGTGTCCTAGTTTTCAGTAGCTTTCTCCTAATCTATCCGAAAGTGTCCTGAAAGAACTAGCTTCCATTTCTTTTGTTCCTATTATAACTCTATGGTAACTCGCGTGTGTGTTAAGACACTGCACACGCCTCCCGTGGGACTCCTGCTTCTTATCCTTTGGTAGTACAGCATAGCCCCAGCGATTCCCTAGGCCCTAGGCCTATTCCTTGTTCGTGACGTGGTTCTTATACCACTATTTTAGTATATGGTTTTACGTGCCCCTAGGCCTCCACTGTATATTGTGCAACTTATTGTATGATAATTGAGTATCTTGTTATGTGCTTGTGCCTCTGACCTCATAAAGAGTTCAGAGGGGTTGTGTTAGTAATAAATACATATATATTTTATACATAACCTGTGTGGCGTCCTTTCATTTGGTATTAAAGGGGTTACATATGGTAAAACAGCTGGTTTCTCATGCCCTCTTGAGTTTAGCCTAAGACTGCTCTGTCCATGCTACTACTAGGATAGCTGGTCTATAAGATTGACTTTACAATCATCACCATAAGTGTTGTTTGGACTGATACAGGGTGCCCACTAGAACAGTGGACATCACACATCAGGCCAACTTCTCACAGCCTCCCCTAACGTCGAGGCCTGAGGAGGAACGGTGGCCTCACCTTAAGTGTGCATGACATTTTGGCCGGCCGTCTCGGGCCAGCCAAGCCAACATGCGCACTATGCATGTTCTCCACAGACTGCATTATACAGCCTTAGTGGGGAACTTGCTCAGCCTCCAAGCCCCTGTCTGAGCGCTGAACCACGGCACTCACTCCAATCACAACGATGCTTAAGACATGGGTGATTGGGTTGTGAGAGTAAAAGGGGAAACATCGTTAACAACGCGGTAACTACACCGCAATGCTGTTACAACGCAGTTGTTACAACGACTGCGATGTAACCACGCTATGCCATTACAACGCAAGTCTTTACATCGACTTGCACTAGATGGCGTGCTATCATTACAAATAGTGTAGTTTACTATCCCAACACCTTCCCTACTTTTAAGTGGACTGGAGTTGGAATAGTAAATTACACTTTTTTAATGTTAGCACGCCATCTAGTGCAAGTCGATGTAAAGACTTGCCTTGTGATGGCATCGCGTGGTAACATCGCAGTTGTTGTAACGACTGCGATGTAACGGCACGAGTTGTAGTAGCTAGCGTTGTTCCGTCATACATCAGAGTAAAAGTGGGCTGTTTTAATTTTCTGGCTAATTACTTGTTATTTTCATTCTGCATTGCCAGATACTGTGCTGAAAATCTATTTTTTCCTGCATTATTTAGTACTACGTGGGACAACCTGAGCAATGCACTGGATTTTCTCGTGTCTTTTTTTTTAGTTCGATCACTTTTTTAGTTAATTTCTATTTTTCTCAAACAGCAGCATCATGTTCTGATTTGTTTGCACTGGCTACATCGTAATTTTAGTAAACTACAAAGCTCTGGGACATGTTTCCAATTTTAGAAACTTTAGCAAAAGAAAGAACCTGAAAGATAAGCAGCAGTTGGTGTTACAGGGTCTAGTGACAGCATGTGGGTTGGGGCTCGAGGACCCGAATATGTGAAGAGCAAGGATGTCTTTCTATCCAAAAGGCTCCTGCTAGGGACATTTGCACCGAAAATCTGGAAGGATTGTGGCCTGTCCCTAAAACCTGAAGTTGCACGATTTGTTTACACACACTCTAAAGATAGCGAGCCACAGTGCATTCCTGTTTTTATGCGAGCATGGTCCAGGGATCAGTGAGCACGTCCCAGTGCCACAGTTTTGCCCTTCGTTGGCATGGATCGAACCATGCTAAGAGGGCAGGCGTGGGAGTGTTCCTTCATTGCACGCATAAAGAGGGGTCTATGTGCCGATTTAATCTGAAAATACATAAAGGTATTTTAGATCGATGTTTTATATCACCCAATAAATGTCTTTCTAAGTAACGGCTGGGATTGAATTTTCACACAGCTACCTCCTTTTTTCAGAATGTTTCTTCAATCAGTGTGTATCTTTTTTATGTTATGATACGCTTTTGCAGTAGCTAACCTCTGGCTTCATTAAAACAATTATTTTACATTTTTCTGTGAAACTAATGCAATTTCTGCACATAAGAAAACCAACTAGTTTACATATTTTAATCGATCAAGTCCATTTCGTAGTGGTTTCACCAAAGGTCAGCATACAGCGTTTCAAGACTTGAGGTGGGTGGACAGTGAGATGCCTGGTAAAATGCCAACTGCCTCTCTAAAGCAGGAAGGCAGCCTTAGAGCACGGTCTGCTCCAAGCAGAAAGCAACATTTGAAGTAAGTAAATGCCTCCATGAAAGTACCAGGCATTGCCACAGGTACAAACCCTAGTGACACCAACGAGGGAAGTGAGTTAGGGGTTGTTTATGGACTACCCCTGTAGTCAGCAGTAACCCCCAGTCGGAAGGATTCCACCGTGTGGAGTAGCTAGGCCAGGGTGTCCACCACATGAAAGGTGGACATCTGCCGTTTAGTTCTTGCTGTTGTATTTGTTATGCCTGCAGTGCTGGTTGCTTCCTGGAGCATACATGATATAGAAAGCCATGAAAGAGATCAGATTTATGTTAGCCTCAATTAGAGAGATGCTCTCTAGTCATGACCCAACGATAGGTGGCGCCACCCACAGATTGAGGAAAGCTTGGCATGCCAGGTGAACCTCAAAAGATTTAATTGTGACGGTGAGTGGGTGTGTACATAATGTCCAGTTTTAGCATTCAAACAAATGTGTTTCCCTAACTTCTTTCTTGTGCAGGGCTTCTGTGTGTTTCCACTGCAACCAGAGGCCCACCATTAACATAACAACCCCCTATTGACAGCGGGACACCTGCACTCACGCCAGTCATCAGATAAGTGTACAAGAAAGCCTTTTACATAGCGTTGGGTCCAACATCTGGCAAGAAAGAAGGTAATGAAGATACTGATGTAAAGAGAGGCTCAGGCAATCCTTTCTGTACTGTAAAGGGTGAGGAGAATCGAAGCCTTTGCTTCCTTTGGGGGAGGACAAGGTGAGACCTTTGGGTAATCCCAAAGGTGTCCAGACTGTATCTTGTCTCTAGCTACATAGAAAACTCACACCACATCTACCCACGTCTCCTTCCTAAGGATGGATTCTAGGAAGGGTTGGCTGATATTCGTACTGAACTGGTATGTGTTTTGCCTCAATGATTCAACTCAATGGAAGTTGCTTTCTCTGCCTGGTAGAAATGTCGTGGTCCTTCCCTTGTGGTCTCCCTTGTGAGAGGACTGCACCTGGTGTTTCCTTACAGGAAAAGTCAGTTTCCTGCCCCTGGCTTGCACTGTAGACGTTGAAACTCACGTGGCCCTTATTCTTATCCTTTCACCCATCTGTAAATCTATGACAATGCCTCACTTTGTATGCACTTGTCAATTCATTCCTAAATATTGTGGAAACAGCAATATGCATCCAAACTCTGCCCTCGGGGACATAAACTATGGGCAACTTTCCTTTTCACTCTAAGATTTCTCAGTTTTGTCCCAACGTCCCTGTGTGCCTTGTCTCTGGTGCTGTCTTCCGCGCTCAGTGCCTTTTGGATGGTGCAACAAAGACCCTGCCGAACTGGCTTCCCTGAGAGATGGTCCCTTAATGGGTATCTCCAGGGTGAGACCAGGCATCCCCGGTGGTCTGGTGGGGCCGTTAGTGAAGATGAGGCAAGCTAATGCCCAGAGTTGCCGAGTGGAGGCCCGAGACCCCGCACCACTTACAACAGTGACTGTGGGCCCTTTAGAGGAGGTGGAGCATTCCATTAGGAAACACCCTGCTGTCACTGACAGAGCTCAAGAAAGCGAATTATTTTCTCACGTAGCACTGTCTGCAATCGTGTTCTGCACAACTTTATTAAGAATAACACAAAGCATGTATTGGATCTTCAAAGCTGCCATTCACATGTACAGTGCATGTTTGTGAAGGTGGGCAGTGAGGGCATGGGTCGCTTACCTAGGTGAAAGGTTTCCCTGCTTAAAGCTACATTTTAACACCTACGGAAAGCTCTAGGTAATACGCTCAAGCAATACAAGATGGCACCAGGCATCTGATACTGATACAGTCATATAATGCCGATTCAGGGTGGAGCATTACATGGGTACATATCTCTTTACATAGGAAGAGTCAACTGAACCAGTGTATGGGTGAAGCTCATCCTAGCACGAGGGGAATATAAGGCTGAACCTGGGAATCTGAGGCTGATCATTGATGCATTGGTTGGTATTGGGGTTCCTGAGAATTCAACAAAGTAATTATCTATTTACGACTATGCATGGACATGTGATTCAGACCATTACATGTGAAGCGTTTCATGAAATATAATGGAGGTACATTGACACACAAGGTATCACATGGAACTGTAAGCATGGGCATGCGCGGCTGCACCTGGACACATGATACTGCCTCTTTCATGTATTGGTTTGTACATTGAAATATGTGACAGTGAATGGCCATATAAGCAGTTACTGAGTGTATGGACCTATACTTTCATGCACACATCTGTAGATGAGCAATTTAAGAGGCTTCTGTCATATGACCGTAGTACATAGGCTGGGCTTCACTAAACCTGTTTACACCAAAGTATCTGGTGGTCTAACCTGGACATATGTTGAGGGGCTGGGATTAGAAGCCTCTGATGGCGCAAAATGATTAGTGCATTGACATTGGAAGAAGCATCTCTCCATTAGCGTTAGTAATAGATTAAATTGCACCATGAGAGCGATGCATTAGTATTTGGACTCAAATTATGGTATTTTCTTGAAGTGTAAATTGACATCTGGCGACAACGTGTATTTATGAAAAATTAAAAATCAGAAGCTAGTATTTCATGACAACATCAGTGTAATTTCAGAAAACAACAAGTTAGTCTTTGGCAACAAAATCATTTTTTTTTACTAAATATGAAAGGTTATTTTTTGGAAACAAATTAGATTATATTAGAATAAATGCCTAGCAGATATTTGGAAACAGAAACGTATTTTAAGAAACTAAAAACCTACTTTAAGTTGAAAAAAGTTTAAGTACTAGAATACTGAAAATGAAAAGCTGTTATTTGGGACAAATCGACTGTATTTCCTGAAGATGGAAATGATACGTATGTATATTGTTGGATATTATCTATATGTTACCAAACATTTCCAACTAGTATTTGAGTCATAAGTGATGCTGATTTGGGGGTAGGTGGGCCTTCATTTGCTTGGTGCCAGAAGGTACAGTGTAAAAGCTGGAATACTTTCTCCTGACTCATATGTATTCATTGCCTGCAATACAGTAATAGGTTTTCGAAGTTATTAGCACTTTCTTGACTTAGAATGGAAAAGAACTTCTCCGCAAACACATGGCCTATTCGGTAATATTCGTTTGACTTAGTGAATACCTTGTCTGTCTGAACTTGTAAGAATTCTGAACCTACAGCAGGAGATGCTTAATCTAAACCTCTATAATCTCAACTGAGGGCAAACAGTGTTATCTAAAGTCTGCAATGTAAGATCTGTGCAAAAGCTCATATCCCCATCCAGTCCCTTTCAAGGACATTCTTTCCACTTGAAAAATTACTCACTCAGCAGAACTTGAAATATTGTGATATTTCATAAACATCCCATCAGAATGGCCAATACAACCCATCATTTTCTAAGTAAATTAATTTGGGAAATTGTGCTATACAATACGCAACATAACTCGATTTCTTAGCTTTTTTTTTTTTTACTAGCTCACTAAAACCATTAGGGTGGGGAGATTTGGCATGTGCACTTTCCTTGCTTGTTCAGTGTAATATGATGGCTTAAATCATATTCTTCACCAAATTTAACGTTCAGAGACTGCCACACCCCACCTCCTCCTTGGCAAGAGTGACGCGCAAACTCGCCATCTTAGGTTGTCATGTGACACTCATACTCTCTTAGGGTGAGCCCAAAATAGGCAAATCGGGCACACATTGAAGTAGTATATGCCTGCACTCTAAACAATGGCACACTTTGCATAATGAGGCCTTCGGGGTACGCCCAAAGTCAAAGACGAGTATCTTGTGTCAAAGTCCCAAAGTCCCAATAGCTCAGATATAGGAAATTCTACCCCTCACGGTTGTGTAAGTAGCTTGACTCTTGGACTTGCAGTGGGTTTTATTAGTTCTTTTAGTGTGCATAATACGGGAGCAACACTCATGTCCAATCAAAGTAGTTGCATTTATCCCCTTTTCCAGTTGTTTTAATTACATCTGTTTTACTTTTCATGGCACATTGACTGTGATTGAATCTGGGGTGGTGTTGCTCATTAATTGATATGCTTTCTTTTATTGTGTTTTCAGGATTGAACCTGCTGAACCTTTGGGGTTCTTCAGTTGCACCAATTGCTGTTAAGTCCTCTCCTTTGGTAAGTTTTTACATTGGCAGTTTTTGCACCCTAGCACATTTGCACTTCTTAACTTCATATATTTCGCCTCACTTTAAAGGCAATTTTACTCTTTTTAAAAGCCAACAAATATCCATCTAACTACATTTATGTTTTTAAATTATATTTCATTGAGAATAAACCTCTTTTATATTCCATTTTTACGTATAAAGATCTTCCAATTTGTGTGTGACAAACTAAAATAAAGATTATTCAAACTAGAGCCCTGGTTAAGCTCTCAATTAAAATAAGAACCACCTTACTGTTCCTTATGTTATGATTTGCTAAATTACTTATTGTAGTTTGTCAAGCATTGGAACTCAAAGTTAGGTCCAGTAAATCGATGGTTAACACCGGTAGGCAGTAATAATTCTGCATTCAAACTATGAATGCTGGCGAACAATGAAGTAAAAGGCGTGGAACAGCACACTCCTTCTATTTGTATGTTATACCACGCTGATTTCCTCTCTGTCACTGTCAGACTTTTGTTTGTAGTGATTTCGTGAAGTAATGCAGCATAACACAATTACTAAGATCTAGCAGGAAGGTTGAATGAAACGTGATTACCACACTTTCCTACAACACTCTGTTTGAAATTGTGATACGTTTATGATAATTACACAACTCTGCAATCTCTCCATGTCCAATATGATTATTAGTAACTGATTTTAAAATATAAAATTCTTGTTTTTGTCACCAGCTGTATTAGACTGCTTTGCTCGTTAATCACCTATCAATTTAAAATACTAAGACAACCATAGTTTATCAAAACTTCAAAAAGATGGTAATCAAACAAAATAATAAATTGTATGTTTTACGATTATGCAAAAGAGATTTGCTGTCTATAGTGAATACACTAATCCTTTTAAATGTAAAAGTCTTTGGCATACCTCCACACTGGTGAATGTTAGGCAACTCTCCTTTAGCACTTTATCCAATAAACAGGGCAGCAGAGACTGGTGGAGGTGCTCGAGGTAGTCAGACATTCCCACAGTGTGTATGGAAACTCAGACTGGATCTCTGACAGACTGATGCTTGATGCACAGATGATACTGTCAACAATGAGGCTGTGGGAGCAAAACTGACCTGCAGCAGTCTTCTCTGACAGAGCGAGGCTTTGCAACCTTAAGAGCCACCTCCAACTCATGATAGTAAGTTAGTAACAATGCGGAAATACAAATATTCCATTTTGTGCCTAGTCTGTTTGTAAGATATTGCCTCTTGCATTTTCTGTTTGTCAACAATTTCGAATTGGTTGCATGTGAGCAACTGTGTTTCCAGGTCACAACTATATTGGCTGCAGGTCAGGTGGTTGTATACGTTTACAGCGATGTCTTTTTGACAATATGAACTTTTAAGTAGAGGAATTGTGATTTGTTTTTGTTCACATTAGTTTTATTGTGCCTAATATAACCGATCCATTCACTGAAGTTAAGAATTACATGTTTATTTATATTTCTATGAGATGATATAATTATTATTTACTTAATATGCACCTATATAAAACAATACGACATTTAGTGCACCAACAAACTATAGCATCAATTCCTCAGTTTTATTCTCGTTCTAAATTCATGGTGGCCACTGATTAAATCTGCCTATATTTTAACATCCAATGTATAAGAAAATTAAGCTAAATACAACAGCTCAGGAACAGTAGCACTGCTCCTATGCTCTGGGCAGGCATTTCGGCCCCAAATCTCTCCAAATTACATTAAGGGACCTAATCACATAATTTTTGGCAATTTCAGATCACAAGAGTAACCCGAAATTACTCTGATTCAAATACAATTTCAACCAGGCTTAGGGGTTGATTATGCGTCGCAGGGGCGTGGCTGTGGTGGTCTTCCGACCGCCTTATTGTGACTCGGGAGGTCGGACCACCCTGGTACCTCCGCAACTGCTAGAGATCCGTGGTTGTGATGCTGTGATCTTGAGGCCAATATGCTATGCGGGACCGCTGTGTGATCCCGCCAAGCATATTACATGAATTTCCTCCTCCATGAAAACCAATGGCAGAGAGGAAACAAAGGGGTCCTACAGGGCCCCCTGTTGCCTCAAGGTCTGGAGATGCATGCAGGGAGGCACATGGTCTCCTGTGTGCTTTCACCCATTCCATGCCATGTAGATGATGACTGATGTTCCCATTGCGGTGCATATTCCATAGGCACCAACTTGGGTCCGCGAAAGAACCGCCTGCCAGACTTGAGAAAACTTGAAATCTGTTGGGTGGATCGCACACTGTTTTGGCGATAATCAGGACGTTAGTATTGTTCATAGAGTATCATTGCTGTACTGTTTTAATGTGACTGACACATTGAGAGGTAACCTGTAAACCAGGGGTCTCCAACGAGTAGCTCGGGAGCAACTGGTAGCTCGCCAAAACTTTCCAAGTAGCTCTCAGAGGAGAAGACAAGCCCAGTTTCAAATTCAGAGAGTAGGTGCCTATTAAAGAAGACAGCACTGCTAATCTCAAGACCCTTATGGTGACAGCCAACCAAACCTAGGGTAGCAACTCATACTCATACAAGTGGCAGGCCTATAGGGCCTGCCACTTGACAGTCTGTATCCAATCTCAATATAACTAAGCCACAACCAGATTGACCATGTAAAAGTCCCTGCTTTATCAGTCACAACAGGTGTGTGAACATCGGACCATAAAAGAAGTATGGCAGTAGTAGCCTTAACAGTAATCAGTGCTGACTCACCAAAGTGTGGGACTGCAGGAGTCAGAATGAGAATGTGTCAGTTGGGTGCATGATCAGCACAAGACCTGAGGAGAAGAGGGCATGATCCAGACCAGAGAAAGTCAAGAGACTCATCAGCATTTGTGAGCTTTCATAATAAACACTATTGCTTCCTGAAAGCTACGCCTGGTGTCAAGGTCCACCAAATTTGTATGCTAGCCCCTATCCTAAGGGTGTTATCTTGACATAATTGGGCAGGTTCCTAACATGATAGTGGTCATCCTTCACTGTTTTGGGTATTTTTGGTCTACTTGTTGTACACTGGCAGACATCATTTACATACTAGGTGCATGACTGGCCTACATTTACCTATTCCTGGCATGATAATGGTCATGATTGATATATGGTCTCTGGGTTTTCTTCTGGAAAGCTGAGTTTCTTTGCCCGCAGTGTAAAGTGGTATTTGATACAAAAATGTGCATAAGCAGAAACTGATTAATGATATTTCAAGCTGAGCTGGGGAGACCTACTGCTGTACTTATATTCACTGTGCAGTAGGGCATGTCAAGATTTGATTGTTACTTCATAAGTCAGGTGGAGGCATCTTATATTGATAAACTTTTTTCTGGCATTTCTGCTGGTAACCGCACCTGGAATACTACTGATAATCCTGCTTAGGATGGTCATAGTGTACTAAAGTCACTATTTTAAAGGTATCAAATTTGCTGGCAGCTCAGGAAGACTTTCCTTGAGCAGAAGTAGCTCTCACTACAGAAAAGGTTGGACACCTCTGCTGTAAACCATCTTGGATTGGTACAGCAATTAATGACTATACATAACACCATTCCAAGATGACTGCTTGCCGCTTTGTGTAATATTTTTACTAATTCATAATGTCAAGTACGTGCCCACCACATTTATGTAGTAGCTTTTTTTTGCTTTAATTGTTCTTGCATATGTTTGCTGGGTTTGTGTGTGTGTTTTATTGTGGATGGGTGAGTGATGAGTGATGCATAAATGTAAAGATGAGTGACAGACTGCATGTACACTGAAGTATTGAGTGCCCAAACTCACCAGTAACTGAAGAGGAACTTTCAGTTATAAGCCAGGCCTACTGGATTGGCAAATGCTTGTTTGTAGGAGGTTTGTACTTTCTTTTGTACATGCACTTTTCCTTTTTCCATTTATTTATATTTCTCTGCTTTTTTACACCTGGTTTCGACCAATGTATGGTTGTATATTGTCCAAACACATTTTGTACATCTTCACGTGATTCCAAAAGGCCTTCCCATGTTTTGGTATTGTTTTCTGTTCTTACATGCTTTGGATTAGTGTGCATGTATACAGCCATTCAGTTTACACTTCTTGTTACAATGCCTCCACTAGAATATCTTTTGCATTAGGTAGTTATGCATGTTTGAATCAGATTTTGTTGATGCAGCTCTGCACTTTTCCATACTTCACGATGAGTCTTCAATTATTTGTGGATGTGCATCTCTTATGAGTAGATATGTGCTTAATTGGATATACGCACATATTGTTCCTTCTTGTCTCTGCATCTGTATTCAGTAGTATGTATCCATGTGCTGCTAACAGTTTCATACTTCAGCAACACCGTACAAAAGAAAGGGCTCAGTCAGGAAGTTATTTACAGGAGTAGAGGAAGCCCAAGGATACCGACCCAAAACCAAGAACCCCTCACCACTGCAGTCACTAACCATATAGAGGAGCCACATCCCTCACCCCAACGTTTATTAGAATACTTTTTAAATCATAATTTTGAGCTTAAAATTGTAATTCATTATAATCGTTAAGATGTTACAGTTAATCAGTGTACTATTTTAATCTATATTAGAACATTGGAATGTTGGGAGCTCCATTTAAATAAATGGAGTACTCTGGGCTTATAATGGCTGGTATAAGCCTGGAGCTCCAACATTCCAACGTTTCTTTGTTCGCAGCTCTGGCTGTGAACAAAGGCTTCAGGGAACCGGGGGGGATTCCAATCCCCTCACGCTCCCAAAAGGCTTTGTTTTTTGTGTTAGAACATTCCGTCCTCTAGTGCTAGAATGTTCTAATAGCCTTATAGCCCTTCGTAGATGGGCAATACCGCTATTAAAGTCCCTCTCCCTTGTTAAAGGCCCTCGCCTTCGGCTCGGGGCCTTTAACGCTGGAGAGGGCCTTTAATAGCCGGTATAGCCCTCTACGGCGGGCTATAAGGCTATAATGTTGCATCAAGAAATGTCGTAGATTTGGTGATATGGGGTTGCCATTTTCTTCCTCACTTTGATAGTAACTCTGATAATGAACATGTAATTGCTTTGTACTTTTTATTGAATTACACAGTAACTGACAATTATCTCTGGGAGTTATTGGAAATAATAAGTATTTAAAATAGACTGCAATAGCTTTTTGGCCTAGTTTAATGTACCGAACGATATGCTGATTGCTGGTAATGTTATGACATTTAAGACAGTTCCAATATCTCAGATATTCATTTCTTCTCCTGTGGTATGGAGCTGGACGTTTCAGAGAAAACTATTTTCTCTGTTGTTTCGTTCTGGAGATTTATGAATTGAGAACCAAAATCTCAACGAAAAAGTCATTTCCTCTAACACCACAAACATTTTGTCGTCATATAGTTCATAAAAATTCATATGGCATGTTGAGTAGAAAATATATCTGCAATAGCAGCATTTTGACAGGTAATTCAACATCATTTGATTTGCAGAGACATACATGGTGTGCCGTTATGTGTTCTGCATGCACAATGAGAATGATCAGAACTTCTGCCAGTATGTCTCCCTGACAGACCTTGACCAGCCAGGAGTCAATAACAACTTAGATATTTCATACTATACAGCTGTTTAATTTACAATCGTTTTAGCTTCTAAGCGTATTGTAGTAAATGTGCTCTGTTTCAAATTTTACAGTTTCTGCTTAGATGGTTTATGGATGCTTGTACTTTTGCATTTGGCTTTAGCAGAGCAGTACTTGTGACGACGTTTGTACTACATGTTGAGATATCTTCTCTAATTTGAACTCCAATACTTGTTAGAATTAAGTATGGGCGGAAAATCCGTTCCGCTCGCGGATTTTGCAGATTTTCGGTAAATTCGCAATCCGCGAGATTCGCGAATTTCCCGCAAAATCCGCAAATCCGCGAGCAGCGGATTTTATGGCTTGCTCGCACTGTTCGCGTGAGTTCGCGGCTTCCCAGTTCAACTTCGCGCCCCGCGAATAAGCGCTAAATTGCAGAAATACGATCTTAGCAAAACTGAAACTACTTACCAGGTTCAAAAGTTCAAGCTCATCATTAGTAGCCATTTCCTGTAGTGCTTCCTGAGGGGCCCCTCCAGAGTTCAGTTGCCTACTTGCAACTATTATGTGACCCTGCTCTGACCCTCAGAATAGTCACACAAAGGTCCTGAATTACAGCTAAGGCAGACAAGCAGGAGCCAGGCTGGAAGTTCAAATCCAGTGACACATTAATAAGCCCCTAATTCATTATTGTCAGTTGGGGCAGGGCAGGTGTTGTAACTAATTTTGCAACAATGAAAGCACTTAGCAAGTGCAAAAGATCACTAATCAGGAAGCACTAAGGAAGCAGGTGCCAGCTAAAAAAATATTCTGTGACACATTAATCAGCCCCAAATTAATTCAGGTCACTTGAGGCAGGGAAGGTGTGCTTTGCTTTGCCACAATAATGTACACTGGACAACCAGAGGGTGCTGTGATGAAACAGAGGGTGGCATGGGTAGGCCAGAGGGTGGCATGAGTAGTCAGAGAGTGGCAGTGGTGACAGAGAGTGGCAGTGATGAAGAAGAGTGTCCCAAACAGGCTGGACACGTAGAAACAACAAGTTCGCAAAACTTGCGACCCGACAGGTAAGTTCGCGTTTGCGAAATTGTACAAAACCCTCGCGAACTGGCAGAAACCCGCGCGAACACACAAAAAAAAAATCCGCAAATTCGCGAGAATTCGCGGATTTTGCGGATTGCGAGTTCGCAAATCCGCAAAATTCGCGAACGCGAGATTCGCAAAATTCGCCCATGCTTAGTTAGAATGTCTGCATCTGTTTTCACTTCTGAAATTGGTTTTACAGCTACTACTCCTATATATACATCTGTGTATTTTGCCCTAGATCTTGATATATTTGTACGTCCACTGTTTCTATTACTATTGTGCTTGCTGAACTCCTAATTCTCTTTCAACCGTTTCTTTCACCAGTTTAGTTAGTCATTCTCTTAATATTTGCATTTGCTCTCGTTGTCAAGAGTCATATGTCTACCACATATTTATATGTGGCTTTCAGTATCTGGAAATTACAGAATCCCCACCCATTTGGGAATATACCGGACATGATTGTATTAATCCAGCAAGTAAAATTAATCTGAGAATGGGCTGCAGTGCATCGCCACTGTTATGGTAAGTGTATTTGTAGGCCACGGATATCACATGAGGGGATGATATCTGTACGTGTGTACACAAAGAAGGCTTTTGAAAGATTTTTTCAGTGCCTGGAGGGTAGAGAGGAAATTGGGTTGGTGTAACTCCTCCCACACAAAATAACTAAAACACACAAATTACTCCAACTGACCGGGCGATGCTCAATCAAAAAATGCACTTAAATGGGAGGGCATGAAGCATGAAGTATATGAGTACTCGTGTAACTTCACCAAAAGGTGAGCAAGGAAAAGACTCCTTTTTGTTTAGTTACCCTCACACCCCCAAGTGGTGTCATGCTTCATCATTGGGTCACCCGATGCCTATAAGTCGGGGTGGGCTGGACCACAGTGTTGGGAGCTCTTTGAAGTTTGTAGAAGACCAGGGGGACTATAAAGATAAAAAAACCTCTGACAAGACCCCTGTTTCCCTTTATTTTTGGGTCTGTCAGGGTTATTAAAATAACTAAGAAAAACGGGTTGGTATGGGAGTATTATGGTCCTAAGACCCTAGTGCCAACTTGTTTCAGTCCGTATGCGCCCATAAAGGTCCTGGACTTTCTTCAGGGCTCGGGTTGGCCTCCCTGGGGTACAGAAAAGGGGATTCCCTATCCTGTCAGTGAAAAAAAGGGCAGAGTAGCTGCTCCTTATGTGTATGATGAATAATTTGTCCATCATATGTAGGTCTCCATCTGGAAAAAATCAATAAAAAAGAAGAAGAGGGAAAAACATACAGCATTGTATGACTAAACATGCAAATTTTAGGGGTGGGTGGAATTTGCGTAATTGCGTTATTGAAATCTCCGCAAAACTGTAAAAAATCTCTGCGAAGACGCAGAAATTCCACAAACACACGGAATTGCTTGTTCGCGATGCTTTTTTCCTGTTCGCAATTGTTGTTTGCCTGCTTGGGGGGAAATATCTTGCAAACACGTATTTTGAGAACGCGATCAAGAAAAAAATTCGGCAAAGTTGCGGAACGAAGAATTTTGCGCAATTTCGCGTTCTCCGCGGAACGTGAAATTACCCAAATTTCGCAAATTCCGCGAGCGGAACGGAATTTACCGCCCAGGCCTAGTAAATTTACACGTTTGTGTTTCCCAAATATGTGCTTAGTTGAACGAGCGAGCCCACCAGTGCAAAAAGGCTGTGCCTTCTTAGTAGTATTCAACCTCTTTCAATCTTGTGACACTCACATCAAAATCTGTACACGACCAGGCTTTGTGACAGAATATAGTGGAGTGGCAAGCTTGCTCCCAAACTGACATTATCAGCATGCCAGGCACTGCGTATTATCAATGAATCAAAACACAATTAAACATCTCTCTCATCACTCTTGCAGTGTCCAATTTAAAACCTTTTGTTGATTCGTGATAGTTATTCTACTCATGATCTTAGCCCGCCATACGATACACCAGACACACATTCTTACACGAATTCTGTGGAGTCTCCGTTTTTCAGGGGACCGTGTGGCCATGTAGGGGTAGCTCTGTAGTCAAACCCTATAGTGTGCCCCAATAGGAAAAAATAAATCTAAGCTGGTTTCAGGGTTTTACATGCTAGTGATGGTGAAAGGGGCCTGAATTCGCATACAGCTCTATAAAGAAAAAAGGGCTGTAATGGTCCCCCCAGCTTTTGCATGGTTGTAACGGGGACCGGCATATTTGTAAGCAGTTCTTGACCGTGAAAAACGCCACTGATTGTCGGGACCACCCTGCCCGTGACGTCACAAATTTACACGTAGCGTGGCTCGAGACGCTCTAAGGATCTTGGGGCTTGTGGTTTCTTTAGAGTGTTTTTACAGTGATCAAGAATAAAAATGCCCATGCAACAATAATAGTTAATTTTGAGTACAATGTAGGGCATGTATATCACAATTAGGGACGGGGCCCGCTCAGCATAATTAGGTAAAGTTGAGTGCACTGTTCAGTATGTATTGTAATTACAGTACTGGGCACCCAATTGAGGAGTAGGCCTCGTACCCATATCTGAGGTATTTTCTTTCTCTATGTACTGGCTCAATGAAAGAACAACCGAAGTGGAGTGGACATTCGGTTCTTTTTACGATAAAGAATGTTTAAATTTCAAAATCAAGTGTCTGTCTCGATACTCGTCCTTGCTCATTCCTTATGTCGACGTGGGGACCACTTTCTAGCCTAGTATGGGATTAATGCAAGGGATGCACGAGATAACATATAGACCAATGCCTCATAGGACATGCGAAAGAGACTCATCTGTACAGTTGGCTCCATGGAATATAGTCGTTCAAACCCACTTCGTGGGTCTGCAAACGATATACCCATCGTTGTTCACGCATGAGGAGTCTTCGCTGTAAATTAACAGTGTCTTTGACCTTCTCTATAATGGTCCACCTGATCATGCTCCTTTTTGGTAATCCATTCTCTTTCTAGAGCACCCGCTGTGAGTGTACTGATGGTCGTCTTCAGATGTTTTGTGTGGTTTAGATGATATCTGTGCACCAGGAGAATCCTAGCACTGGTAGATATCGCGGGTACTGACAGGGCCCATTTAAAGAACCAGGTTTAGAGCTTCTTTGAAACTCAGGAACAGACCTAGCTGATCTGATGTGCAGGAGGAGGATGTCCAGACTTTAGGAGCTAGGCATAAGAAGGTTCAACTGCCGCCGCTAGTTGTGTGGCTGCAGGGGGTGTGAGCTGGCAGGAGGGTTGCTGTGCAAAGGTCTGCGGACATCTCTGCCCACATTTCCACCTGCTCAGAATTGGGAATTGTATGCAGAATTCCACTTTTTAAATCCATGTCGGCATAACTATTCCCCATTCCATGGAGTTTAATGTCTAATAAGCTGATGTAAGTGTGAAGATTATGTCCATAAATGAAAATTTATGACACCGGGTATCTCTGCATATTTATCTTATATTATGGTCATTAAAACTGAAATAACTCATAGTGTTGATATGAGAATTTGCTAATACCAAGCGCAAGTATACAAATTTAAGATGTCATAAAACTAAGATAGGTTATTTCAAGCTGTCGGGCTGTGGGCTTTCAAACCTATGCTCTTTAGGTGTCAAAATTATCATCACAGTAGGTGCATTATTCTACTTGTTGTCTCACTAGATGTGTGATGCTGGAAATTAGGGCTCTAGACAAAGTACAGTAGTGAAGTTTCTAAGTGTTTCCCTTTTGGAAGAATAAAAACATATACCAAAGAAAGAGTGGATATCAAAATGAATTAAAATATGACTTATCACAAATATTTAAAACACTGCATTCAGTTTTCACCTAAAAAATAAAATAGACTAAATAATTTCATTTCCAAATGTAAGAATACAAAGTGAATAATAGACACCTTCATAACAGATAGTGTGGTGTGGATGAACCTGATTCTTTTCTTTTTGGTATGAACAAATTATAGGTTTATATGTGTCACATCTTGAGTTGGATGTTGTAGTAGTCAGCGTTTATGCTTATATCCTATAAAGCAAAATCAAAATACCCTCATACACTATTAAATGAAAATTATGTTGCTTAGATGTCATTGGTTGACTGTCTTATTGTCAATTAGTGTAGTAGCATACCGTTGAAGTAGACCAAAGACTTCCTTGACAAATAAGAAGTATATGGAAAATGTCTTTAATGTAGCACTTCATACCACCCGTCTGCCATTTCTTGGAACAGATGCTACTGTTCTCCAATTTATGGAAATTATTATTATGTTTAAATCAACGGTGTTGACATTATGTTGTTTACAGCACATCTGTGCTCACTGGCTATAATTCTGCCTTTGTTGTTAGTATGCCTACGTTTGGAATTATTATTTCTAAATGTATTATTCCACTTGTTAGTAGTTCTGCACTTGTTACTAATTTCTCTTTATTTATTTAGATATCTAAACATGTTGCTTGTGTGATTTTCTTATCGTTTCTGGTCTTTTTGGCAGTTTATCCATCATCTTAAAAATATTTCTCCTGTATTTAGTATTGCTGAATTTGCAGTCAGTTTGCCTGTTTGTACATATGAATTTTACCAATTTATGCGTGTGTCTGTGCTAGTTGTTAACGTTTCTGAACTTAATATTGATGGTTCTATTCTTGTAATCAGTTTGGGTGTAAATCTCTTATTAGAACTTTTACTCTGGTTTTTGTGCTTGCACTCCCCAGAAAGGCTCATACTCAAAGCAGTTCTGCATGCATATCCAGGATGGGAGCCTACCTACAACATATTTGTGAATACCCACAACTTTGTGGGTTTTAACTGAATCTTACATAGCCACCTCCTCTGAAATGCCCACGCTGGAACCCCGGCTCCTATAAAATAATTCCATCATCCTAGTTGCTTCAATTGGGATTGCATCTATAATTTGAAAGTTTTTTTTGTGCACAAAGCATGCATGTATGGATTTGTACTTGCTTCAGATTTAGTAGTACATTTGTCAGCAAAGGATGTGTGGGGAGTAGTACTAAAGCTAAGTACATGTTTTAAATCTGTATTATCAGCTGGCGATACCAGCAGAACAAGCAAACCACTAGGGCAGGCAAAAATACCCTTTGCCTGTGCAAATATTTAGAAAATTGAGACGAGGGGCTGTAAAACTCTGAGAAAGAGAAGCATCAAATGAACAGATGTTTTGGATATTGATGTTAATGACACCAAGTACCATGATTCTATGTAATATAGTCCTTCGTAGCGTTTGGATCAGTGAGTGTCATTCATGCAGTCGTCCACTTTTTGTTCTACACTACTGTGGACTGTGCATTTCTCATGAACATCTGATCGCTCTTCGGGGCATAATACCAAGAACCTATTTAAAATTATCGCAGTTTTACCGGCAGGAAACTGCTGCTAAAACGGGAATAATGGGCTTGCTAATATGCGTTATAGAATTCCAATAGAAACCCAGCTTAGATGTCCCGCTAAAACGGCGATAATTTAAACGAGGTTCTTGCTAATATGCCCCTAAGTTCTTTAAGTACACCCACCCAAGATTAGCATCTCCCTTTACTCCATGGTAGGTTGTCTGGTGCCGGGCACTGCCGCTGAAAATCCATCCTTTAACACAAGTGGTCCCAGAGTGGCCCTCTCTGACTGCTGGCATTTAGGAATAGACCACACATTCCTCGTTTATATACATAGCAAAAGCAAGTATGTTGTATTCGCAGGAGTTTTTTCTAATTTATTCACAGGTGATTTCAATCCACATTTCACCAGAAACGTCAAATGCATTTCAACCATGTTGGTCTTTTTTAGCGGCAGTGCTCGGTAGTAGAGAAAGTACTGCAGAGTTAAGACGAGATAATAATCTCTGGTGGGTGTACTAAACACCAGGAGACGCGGATAGCCTGGATGGGCACGGGCTCTTACACGCCCGTTGATGAACTTTGCAGCAGATAAAACGTGATAGCCTTACCATAATGTAATGGTGGGCGTGTCCTGCTATTAGATTTTCTGGACTGATGAGGCCTATGAGTGTATTAGGCCTGGTAGATGTATCACTACGTGCTCAAATTTACCTGCAATCCACAAAGGCCATGGGGGATGCCGAAGTTGCACCACAATTCCCAGCAGTCGACAGGTTAGAATGCACAGGAGATGAACTTGCAGCTGCGGTCCATGCAGGTAACAGCGGCGGGACATGGACACACCCGTTTTGAAAAAGACCAATATAGTTCAAACACGTTAGTTGCTTCTGGTGCGATGTGGAATGAAATCACCTGTGAATAAATTCGAAAAAACGTCTGAAAGTACAGATTATTTGCTTTTAGTTTCTATATAAACGAGGGATTTGTGGACTATCCCTAAATGACAGCATCAGCAGTTAGAGCTTGCCACTCTGCGACCAGACCACTTGTGTGAGAATTTACATATATATGTGTGTGTGTGTGTGTGTGTGTGTATATATGTGTGTGTATATATATATATATATATATATATATATATATATATATATATATATATATATATATATATATATATATATATATGTATATTTATATATTTAAATATAATCCAATTACCACTCCTGGTGCATAGCCTCACCAAACAACGAGAAACGGACACATTCCATAAAGAATCACTGCAGGCTGCAATATTCGTTCAAGGTATTTATTTTCCTTCCATCAGCGCAAAATGACGGGCGAGATGACGTGTTTCGGCCAGCAGGGTAGCCTTGCTCACATATATTTAAATATGTCCATATTCAATCAGGTATTTCATTTATTTATTTGGATAAAAGTGCCACCAATTGTATATTACTGAAAAAACATCAAGGGGGTCTGCGAATACAAAGTGACAGTCCAAGAACCTTCATGGATGCCATTCGGCAGTATTTTCTTTGCTTAAATATAGGGGTTTTAATGTGACCGGCTAGCTATCTGAGACCAATTATTTGTTTAGCTGTTGAGTTCCTTCTGTAGTGGCAAGAGAGCCGTGTTCAGGAAAATGAAGGAATTGGTGAGCATTTTTTGCTTCTATGCCTTGGTCAGGTGTCTGTAGAGCAATAAAAGCTATACGCAGATAGCCATTCCCTATTAACTACTTCCTACTCTCACACGTCTTTTTCTTGTTGACTGCCACTCACCGTTATCTCGTCCCTAAAGCTTCCTCCTTAATATGGACTACCTGTGGCCTTTGCTATCTGCATCAGGAAGGATCTTGGGACAAATGCCTGCTGACCCAGCATCCAACACTGCCCTACTTAATAGTTGTCTATGCTATTGTTAGGAGGCAGCTTGTGCATTCCATGGATGAGTTGGCAGGAAGCATGGTGGGTGGTTGCATGACACCATGGCCCTTCTGAGAGGAGAGTGTGGTTCTAGAGTTCACCTCTTTTCTCCTTCAGGTGACATTGCCAAATGCTGAGAAAGAATTCCCTTGCACCCGGCGGCCACTGAAACTCCCTCCTCCCACAGGCTAGGTCATGGTGGGAAGTGGAAGGGAGATTCTAACAATGGATGGGTCTCAGGCTGGCATGTCAGACACCATTACTTTCTTGTAAAACTTTATTTCAAGAAAACAGGAAAGTATGTTCCAATGACAGATGCCTTCTGACACTAGAGGAAAAACAAGAAAATCAACTACAGTTATTTATAGGGATATTCCACACTCCTATGTGCGAAGTTCCATCCCTCCTGTTCAAAATATCCTAATTTCCGTAATTAACATCTCTGAAATGAATACTTATAAACGAGAATAAAAAAGAAGGAATGAAAATGTCTGATCAGTCCTTCCATTCCAACATGGTTGAAGTGGAATTTAATCAATAATTGATAACTATTCTGAAAAGTTGTATTAATAAATTATGCAAGAGAAGCTGTATAGGGAAAGGCCTTTTGCCTAAGGATGGCGTTTTATTTCATTAATAGAGACTTGAAGAAAATCCATACATACCTCTTAGTAGAGCAGCAAAATCATTGTTTGGTGTTACTATGAGTGATCCAGATTTTACATAAATAGCGAGGCAAATAAGAGTAAACTGCCAGGAAATTATAACATAGAAATATTCCATAATTGTTTGGAACTAAGTGAACAAGAACAAAGGTGATTAAAATGAATAAATGTTTTTATCCTCAGTCTGACTTTTAATTGATCTCTGTGCTAACTGGATCATTAGACAAAGTAGCTTTAGGAGCTCCTTATTAATTAAATCACAATTACATTAAAAAAAAGTGGTTGTCATGTCCTAACCACAGTGAAGAAAGTTAAAACCTGAATAATCAGGGACATATTGGACTGAGCATCCTGGTGAGCCCCGTGGTTAGCAACATTTAATGCTACGGAGAATATGTATTTCCTTCATAGAGTGTATGGAATTAAGAGTAGAAAAAAGGAGCATATCCACTTCTTTATTGATGATGTCCTAATAATATCTCTCAAGGCCCTTCCCTCATATTGGGTGTAAAATGACGTTTGATCATTTCATGTAGCAGCTGGTTTTTTCAAAAGACCCTCCTCTTAGCCACCCACAGAATGTAAGGAGTTTTATAACATTTTCTGAGAGTGGATACTTTACAGAGATTTTAAACTCTTGAATTGGACAGACATTGAGGTGTGTCCGGCAGCTTCTAGACACATGTCTTTAATGATGTACAAAAATACAATTTCCTATTTTATTCGTAATAAAACTGTAAAAATGATTGCAAAATACACCAAGGCTGGTCTCAGAAAGGTGTTTTACCTGGTTACACTCAATGGTGTTTAGGAGAATATCACCTGTTAATCTCAACTATGGTAATGCAATACCAAACAGGTCTAAACTTTGAGCCATTTTATGGATGTAACACCTGAAATGTCTTCACTTTGGAAATCTCAAGCAGTGATATTCATTATTTGTATCTGGACATCGGAAAGAACTGTTAACGCCTCCAACATATTCAACTGGTATTTCCTCAACAACAGAAATGCATGGATAAGTGATTCCAGGGCTAATGCATTGGTAAGCTTTATTAACCGCATCCGTGCAGCACGAATTCCCCGCCTATGCTGACTCCGCCTTGCGCGGGCGGAGTCATGACGGAACGGTTCCGTCATCAGCACAGCTCAGCCGATGCTGATGACGGAACCGTTCTGTCATCAGCATCGAAGGGGTTAAACTGATGTGATCTCATAACAACAACAGTGAAACCATGTGATTGATTGACACCCAATGTGCCAGTCGTCAATAAAGCATGGGGCATATTTACAAGATTATGAGGCAGAGGGGGTTGCAAGCCATCTTGCTGCTCCGAGCTACATCATTAGGAAAGTGCAGGGATGCATCCTGCTACAACAATATGACTCATTCCTGATTTCCTCTGCATTGGCACACAATAGGGTGCCTAGCGCCAACACAGACACTCTTGCACCATGGTGCAAGAGTGCGTGCCTGCATTGCAAGGAATATTGTTTTTGTTCAGGAAGGTGTCCCTTCCTACATAAAAACAATAATTGATGGCATTTTACTCCTTTGTGTACTGCATTCTGCAAAGCACAAAGAGGAATAAACGAGGAGAAATAAAGATATTTCTCCTCGTTGTGCCACTTTTACACCTCCCCCGGAAAAGCGTTAAAATCTGATGCATTCCCAGGTTTATGAAACGTTGTAAATTTGGGTATGCATTAGAATCCAGTGATAATGCCTAGGGACACCCACCTCAACTCCCATGAAACGCCCATTTCGCGCAGAGTAATGTGTGAAAGGAGATCATATTTACAAGGTCATGAAAAGCCTCACATGATGGCTTTGTGTGGCCTCGTAAATATAGGTCAGCAAACTGCACCACTAGAACCTTGTGTGGCGCAAGGGGCTTGTAAATATGCTCTCAGGTATATCTCGTCTGATTAACCTGCCTGGTCTTCACCCATACATTATAGTCTACCAAATGTATCCTTCCTAAATTCCACCATGTAGAGGGTTGTAAACAGGACAGAAGTAAGGTGATTTCCTTAAGTATGAATTAGGTACAACATAATCGGTAACACTGGTACTAAATACAGATTCAGTGCTCGTTTCCACTGAGCTGTCCCGTGCTCTGTATTTCCTTATACTGTTCTTGAATATGCAGCTGGCCACCATGGGCGAATATGCCTTTCTGGAGTCTGCATTGCTATGAATTTGGTTTTCAGGTGTTTGATGCCATAACAACTGGACAAAGCATTTGAATGGCTGCGGAAAAAATGATTTCAAGTGGCCATTCAATACATTTGGGGACACTATACGGCCTCTGGTGAGCTTATATGACAATGTACAAAACTGAAATGTAGTTATGTATGTTAAAAATGGATGCCAAATACAAAATCTACCCCATAGGATGAGGTTTATGCAGGGTTGGACTGACCTTTAGGGCTATCAGACAGCTCACTAGCGGGCTGGTCTGACAGGTTAGTGTTTGAGCCATTTTTTTGTCTGTTGTGGACCTGTTTACAGTTTACCGGGCTGGTTTTTACTTTTGATTTCCCTGATATTAAAAGAAATATTACCTGCAGTGACCACAAATGCATGCAGTCTACCATACCTTCCAAAACGCTTATGCAGCGTGTCTTTGCAAGTTCAGAACTGCCCCCAATTGCAAGCATGGGCTACTTTTTTGCCTTCTAATTCAATAATGGGGGCTACCTTTTTTTTGCTGCTCCGGCTGATTTTCTGTCCCAGTCCGACCCTGTGTCTGTGTTAGAGCTCTATGTTTGAACAGAGTCAGTGATGCTAAACACCACGTTTCAAGCCATTACCATGGGCCAGCACTCTAAGATGAGCACACCATGTCAGAACGGATGTATGATGGTACAACGCGTACCGTTTCAACGCGTGCCTTTACAACGCGTCTTTAACATGGCAAATCGTTACAACGACTTGCGTTGTTGGGCGCAGATAGTAAATAGTATAATTTACTATTCTAACACCAGTCCCCGTGGATTGTAGGGAAGGTGTTCGAATAGTAAATATACTATTCTTTATCCTTTAGCGCCCTCTAGCGCAAGTCGCCTTTCATATCTCCCGGTTGGTGTTTTTAGAATTGTGGTTGGGGATTTTAATAGTAAATTTGAACCCCTTGGTATTGCCACCAATGCACCCAGCGAAGAAGAGGATGAAGTGTGCGCAATTCCAGACCTCACACTCCAAATGATATCAAAATGGTCTGCAGCAGTCCTGGAAATGAATACCTTTGCCCTGAATAATTGCCTGAAAGCCTGCAATGGGAGAACCCCATCAGATAAAGAGGGGAAGGTCACCTTCAATCAGCAGGGCGGGGCTAGTCGCAAAGATTATATATTGATGAATGTTGGGCTGTGGTAGCAAGTAAATGGGATGGAGGTTGTTTCTCAACAGGATAGCGACAACAATGCCTTGAACCTCTTCTTGAGCTCGCTGGGCTCTAGCATTACCCCCACATGACCTAGAACCCTTTGATAGGAGGCCTTTGCCAACCAGAAATGGATGTTGTCTGAGATGAAGTGTTATTCCTGCCACTCAACCATCCAGGCCCAGCTGTCCAAGGTCATTGCTACAGCTTTGGAAGGAGTCCCGGCCCAAGGAGGGAGTTTACTTGCAGTGTCCTCATAGGAGGACCTGGCTGACTCTCATAATTCCTTGTTCTTCTCCATAAAGGAGCTTTTCTTAGTAGAATCTAGGACTCTTTGAAAATGGGCTCATGCGGCGAAATGGTCCACTAAGGCATGTTGGTTAGCCAGGTGGGCCCTGATGGCTGCTATCAAAGGAGGGACCAGAACTGTAATCAAGGAAGCGAGATCCTCCTGTAAAGCTGTACTAGGCAGGGTCCAATGAGATGATTGAATGACTTGATGGGAGACATCACTGTCTGCATCTAAGGGGAAAGATCATCGCTCCTTGTAGCAAATAGTGGCTAATAAGGTAGCCCGCTGTGTAGTAATATAAAAGCTGCCACTTGGGTTGAACATTTCTCAGGCCTGTACCCGCAAGACAAGGGGATGAATGAGCTTGCCTTGTCGCCAGCTGCTGGCCCAATACTGAGGACACATGAGACTGTGGCCTTGACCAAACACACAGAAGACCTGGCTACCCCAGTGGTATGAAAAAAGGAGTGTCAACAATCTAGTTCCCACCTGCAGCTGCCCTGTTCCACCAGATTGATTGTGTTCTCAGCCCTGTCACCGTGAGGTAAGTTGCTGTGGCAATTGCTTGGATCACACCTGGAAAAGCGCAGAGGCTTGCTAAGGTACCTGGGTACTTGTTTAAGGCCGAGAAGGAGATTTGGTGCCCTTATTTTGCCATTTTCTTCAACAATATAATGAATGTGCTTACTATGCTGCCGACTTGGGTAGGAGATGAAATCATCCCAATCTATAAGAATGGCCTTAGGTCTGTCCCGTCAAATGACAATCCTATCAGTTTTATTGCGAGCTCACAGAAGCTATTTAGCCTTACTTTGAAGAGCGTACTACAAGCTTAGATTGAGAATGTAGGAGCTTTTGACTCCTCTACAAGCTGGATTTGGCGCTAAGACTAGCATTATTGACCAAGTTCTCCAACTACAACTGATCTACTTGAAGTTTGCCACGCTGGGGGGGGGGGGCGCCTCTCAGCCATCTTTGCCGACATTTGGTCGGCTTTTGATCTGGTTCCTAGGGAAGTCTTTTGGGCAGTTCTGACTAACATGAGAGTTTCAAAATATCTGATTGATATGTTCAGGAGGATTTGTTAGGATAATTATGCGCAGGTTAGGTGTGGCCCTATTGGGGAATTGACAGACCCCTTTCTAGTGTCCCGGGGCTGTGAGACAGAGGTGTGTCTTTGCCCCCACTTTGTTTCTGCTATACATTAATGACCTGGTAACCACATTAGAGCAGTGTAAGCATGATGTCCCGCGTCAGGCAAACAGGAAGGTACCGGAGCTCATGTTTGTGAACGACACTTTATTGGTCTCAAAATCCCCAATGGGTACCTAAAATTTGCTGGATCAGTTTGGTGTCTTCTGCAAGCAGAGTGGGATGGAAATCAACCTTAACAAAACAAAATATAGGCTATTGAAAATATATGGTATTGAATCGCTACCAGATGGCTAGATCGCACCTAGTCCTAAAAGGCTCTCCACTGGAGAGGGTTCATACATTTGAATTCCTAGGGCTCACTCTCAATGAGCATTTTGGTTGTTGACCCCAGATCCAAAAGTGTAAACTTAAATTAGAACATTATACTTTGTGGTATCCAGAGAGCCTTGAAGTGGTCTAGCTTTCGTTCAGTAACACCTGCATTGTAAATTTACAACTTGAAAGCTCTGGGGGGTATCCAATCTTCCTGCTGCTCCGATTAGATCTTGGCATTTGACTTCCTGTCATCAGAGTAAAACTCAGACCCCTATTGTATTGGAGGAGGATTTGGTCCTCAGTGCACGTATTGCCCTTTTCACTGGGCCTGGAAGAAATCTTACAACTTCCTGCGTCCATCAGGATCCCATTGTTGGGGTTCATTATGCACTGTTTTGAAGAGATTGGGTGCGGAAATATGTGGGCCCATCTGAAACTTCATGTGGTGTTTCCAAGAGGTGGTAGGTACCCAGACCTCGGCCTTTGTGGAATTCAAAGACACGTATTGTCCAGAAGAGAATATGGATACAATTGAGCCCCTGGTTGCCAGATCGCGTTATGTTACGTTTCCCATCAGGACTGTGCTGCTTCAGTCATTTATTTTGAAGTGGCAATGTCCCCAGAATGATGCTGATCCTGACCTGAGCTGTCCTTTTTGTGCTGAGGTTAAGGAAACCATACACCAGTTCTTGTATTTCTGCCCACAATGCTATGCACATAGGAGGAAATGGATCTTGCCACTATGCCGCAATCTGGGAATTAGGGGCTATAACATTGCAACTAGGATACCTAAGGCAGACACCACTCGATCAATTGTATTTGCTGTTTCTTGATTTCTCATTTATATGTGAAGACACCTGCTGATGTTGTCGAACGATCAATAAGGGTGGGCCAAAAACTCTGAAATTGATTTACTGGTCACGCCGGATGAGTTTTGCAGGCGACCTGGATTTATCTGTGCCTCTAGATGGTTTCAAAGAAGACTTGCAGTGTTGGTTGTTAGAGAGATGGTCAGGCAGACAACCGTCCTCTTCTGCTTGACTGTTTGAAAGATGCTCATCTAACTTGACATCGTCCAGGGGAGTCATGTGAGTACACAATAGAGATCTGCGATATCCATCCCTTAATCTATAGTTGGTTCCAATTGGTTTTCCAGGTCTGTGGGGAGCCATTTATTCTCAGGTGACAACACTGATCACAACAATCATGATAGCAGGGTCCAGTAAGCTGTATTATATAAATTTTTCTTCAGAGTTGGTTGCAAAGCTAGGACCTTTTTTCTCGTAAGGCTTGTCTTCATCGAATAGTCTGCAACAGTCATTATTTTCTGCCCCTTGTAGTGGTGTGGCCTATACTTCCAAGAACACTGATGTACTGAATGCACTTGGCTATTTCTCAGGTGGCCGGTCTGAGACTATAGCATTCTCAACCTGCATACCCGTTGAAATTCCAATGGTGGGTTAAACATGGTTTGAAAGGGGTGGGCAGCCAGAGTGTCAGGTAGCTTTTGACAGCCTCTTCCTCATCCTTCTCAGGAATGCTGTAGATGTGAATATTGTCCCTTAGACTGTGGTCCTCCGAGTGAGTAATCCTCAGTTGCATGTTCCACAGTTCAGACCCATAGTCTGGGATCTTATTCGTGCTGGTCTCCACTTCCACAAGTCTGTCATCCGTACATACCAACTGCTACTGAAAGTTATTGAAGTCTGTGCATATACATTTTAATTCACTGGCAGTGTCTGTTATCTGCTCCATGGATGTTAAGGAGTTTAAATGTATTTCAGCTCAGCCAATATGGCGTCAACAGCAGATGCCTCCATCAACTGTTGCTGGACTTGTTCCCTATTATATTGCTACCTAGTTAAAGTCTCCTAAAAGGACAGTTACCTTAGGAGCTCAGAGCCCTGCTTGGACATACCCCAAACGGATAGGTACAGGGTGTGTGATTCTGGAGGCCAAATGGCTGCGAGCAACAGAATGTGTTTAATGCTGGTGGTCTAAAGGTGTAATTAATGAGGATTGGCTGTGGGTGGTTCCAGAGTTCTGCATTGCACTCCATAAAACAATTAAGATGGCAGCACCCGTGTCCTGTTTACTTTAGCAGTGTGGGCTGAATCTAATCTAAAATGGCCACTGGGACCAGTAAATGAGAGGCAGTAGCATCCCTTACCCCCCACAGCTAGAAGAGCCCAAGCACATCCAGGGAGGCACTCTCAACTCCTGCCGCCTAATTCCAATCAGATCCAAGAAGCTGATAGGGAAGTGCATCTGGCATTTCTGGATCAGGTGAACGTATCTGGCAGTACAGCAGTTTTCCAGCATACCATGAGTACCCCTGGCCGCACCAGCGCCCTACTCCATTACCGCTGCTGTCAGGATTCTCCAGCAGGGCAACAGCCAACAAGGTTCTCCTGGTGCCAAATTCAAGGAGCCCAAGGTGTGGTCCATTGAATTTGCTTCTCGAGCTGCTAAGATGCTGCAGTAATAGTTGACTGCACTGTCTAACGGTTGGGGACAAGTGAAATCAGTGCTGCAAGGAGTAACTTGCAATATGCCAGTAGGGTGGCCATGAATTGAACATTTTGGGCTTGGTCCGGAGTCACCCCTGTGGCGAGCTGACATACGCATCCACGATGCGACTCCTTCGCACGCATGATTTACTCTTGAGTTACCCCTGGCTTACTCTTGACTTTCCAGGTGTACTTTGCACTTAGCTATGAATTAATCCTTTGTGAAATGAGCCCTAAGCATTCTGGTTAAGAAGCACTACGGCACCGGGAAAACGCTGGAAGTTCTGCATTCATGAATGTGCATGATTTACAAAACGAGACGTGTTAAAGATACCCATGTATGTCTCCACAACATAATGTATGCAGCAGTAGAATGTGAATTAGAGTATAGATGTGGGCAACTCTATAGGTGTAACCTATGTGAAAGGGTAGTGTCAGAAGAGAGATTAATCTATCCTGATGGTCACATATCTGTGTAGCTCATAGGTCTTGAATCTGACAGGGCTAGGGGCGTAACATGGTCAGTAGGATTGGGGGTGGGAGACTTTAAGATTTTCCAACAATCACACTGGCGTATCGGGTGAAAATAAATTATATAAAAAGCAGGGCATGGGGGGGGCTTAAGGGCAGTATGTTAGGAGTACTTAAAACACAATATTTTTCAAACTAGCCAACATTTTGTAAGACCTTCAAAACAGGGACAAGAGAGTGAGTGTGTGTGTTTTGTTCAGTGTGTGTGAAGATCCTAGGTGAAATCAGACAGATACCTCACCATACCCAACTGAAAGCACTTACACCCAATTATTTACTACAAAATGCATTTATTATTGGGGGGTGAGACACCCCGCGTGAAGCACCACCCCTGGATAGGGCTACAAATGGGAATGCAGTGTCAGACGATTTGGGCCCATAGCTGAAGACGGGGAAGAATTAAGGGAAAGGTCTTGAAAGCTTTTCCCTTCGCTATTGATCCTATGTATTTGTGCAGTCACAAATTGACTTCAGCCCGACCCGCAGTTGCAGCCCTCCTGCTTGGGCTCCGGGCCTGCGTGCAGTTAACACCGTGAGTAATTACCAGTACAGCAGGCCTTGAAAATTACATTTTCCCCCGGCTTCTTTGCCTGCAAAGGCGGGCTCTGCCAGAGTGAGTCTCCGGGCCAGCATCCATCTTCATGCTGTCTAAGAGCCTGTCTGACGCGGGCTGAGTGCCGGGCGCCCTGGGCTTCTCTGCGCTGCAGACGCTGAGCCTAGCAGCCTTGAGGAGTGGGATAATTAACACTCCTCACTGCTTGTCCTATTTCCTTTTTGTGGAGCTCGGGGTACAGAAGATATGGGCTTGCGCACCGTGAAGGACTCGTATCATGGGAAGAATAGTCCATGATGGTGTAAAGTGACAGTAATATAGTGCCTTGCCTGTTGAGTAAGCCCAGTATGGCACCAATTTAAAAACCATACCAGAAGTGCAGATCAGGAAGCAGAGTATTTGTTGGGAAGCCCTTGCATTCGCCCCGCCCATCCAATCCCCTGGAGGACTCAGTGTAGGATAAGATTACCAGAGGAGGTGACCCTTCTGCTTCAGCAGTAATGTCAAAAAATGCTTTATCAATTAGGATTGCCTCATCATGGGTAGCACGTAACAGCCATAGCTGCAATGCCCGTGGCACCATGGCAATAACATTTGTAATAAATCTCCCCAGCGCAGCATGATTTATCATTCAAATATCAGCTTAGAATATATATTGGAAAGTCAATCATTTTTCTCTAAACATCAATTTATGAGTTCTGAAAATACTCCCATTTTTCAAATTGTTTATAGCTCTACTAGTGAAACCAATCAAAGGCTTCCAATTTCATAGACTAGTCTGCGCAGAGGGAGGCTACATACTAGGTAAACTCACTATATTACATTGGCTTTGCACTCCATGCAAAAAAACTCTAATGGTATGATGAGGAATTCTTTTGTGCGGTTCCAAAATCATAGGCTTTACAAGCATCAGCCGTTTTATTTTAGAATGTACAAAAAGCCCTTTGAATTTGAATTTGAATTTAAAATATTTATATAGCGCTACATTCACCGTGCGGTTTCTTGGCGCTGTGGAGACTAATTTAGCAGTAGGAACGAAAATACTAGTGAGATGAACAGAAAATAAGGTCAGTTTACATTAGGAAAAGCCTGGGTGAACAAAAAGGTCTTGAGATCTTTACGGAAGAGGGAGTAATGTCTGGCCAGACGTAAGTGGTCGGGGAGGGAGTTCCAGAAGGATGGTGCCAAGAATGAAAAATTGGCACCGCCCCATTTCTTACGTCTGTAACGGGGTACCTGGAGAAGTGATTGGGTAGATGAGCGAAGCTCACGAGCAGGGGTATACTCTTTTAGCAGGGCAGAAATGAAGGCAGGGGCTGTACCCTGGCGCGCCTGAAAAACCATGCAACCAGTTTTAAAAAGGGATCGCTCCCTGACAGGTGGCCAGTGTAATGCCTTCAGTAGAGGAGTAGAATGATGAGAAAGGGGGAGGCCATACACCAATCTGGCCACCTGGTTTTGAACCAGCTGGAGCTTCCGCAAACTATACGCTGGAATGCCGTTGTATAGGGCGTTGGCGTAGTCCAGCCGGGAAATCACCAGAGCGGACATGATCAGTTTAAGTGCAAGGGGAGAAAAAAAGCGAGAAACAGAGCGGATAGTTCGAAGGACAAGAAAACAGGAAGAAACAACAGAACTTATTTGTGAATGGAGAGTGAGATGATTATTGATTTTAATGCCCAGGGTCTTAACTGAGGGAGAAGACGTGGGAGGGGGTCCTAAAGAAGAAGGCCAGAATCAAGAGTGCCAAGGACTGGAAGAACCACCCGTAAGAACCAATTCCGTTTTATCGGGGTTCAACTTCAGATGGTTGTGGTTCATCCAGTCCCTGATGAAAATCATAGTAGTCTGAAAATTAGAAATAGAATGAGAAGAAGAAGAAAGATTAAAGATAAGCTGGAGGTCATCCGCATAATTATAAACGGTGACCTCCAGTTGCTGAAGTGCAAAGATCAGAGGATAGATGTACAGATTAAACAGAAGAGGGGAAAGAGAAGAACCCTGGGGAACACCACATGTGACCTTGAGTTGGGTGGCCGAGAAATCCCCCAACCGGACCGCCTGGGTGCGGTCCCTCAGGAAGGACGATAGCCAAACCAGGGCTGAGCCCTCGACCCCCGCCGCTCCGACACGAGAAAGTAAGATGGAATGATCCACCGTGTCGAAAGTGGCGGAGAGATCGAGGAGCACCAGAGCCTGGTGGTTGTTTTGGTCCATGCCCTCCCTGAGGTTATTCAGGACCGACACCACGACGGACTCAGTGGAGTGCCTAGGCGGGACGCTAGGCCCCCATTGGCTTCTACATGGGCACTGAGCGGGAAAAGCCTCTCTGACTTTTAAAAGGCCTTTTGCAGCCCTTTCCAAGTAGGAGGGTGTGAAAAGGGTACCCCCTTCTATTTTCAATTAGGAGAGGGTGTATCAGTGGTTTGTGACTTCGTTCATGAACCACTGATAACCCAGTTACCATTTCCCAAGTGTTTGTGGTGACTGATTCGCAAAGAGGAGCTGTCTCTGGACACAGCTTCACCTCTGGGATATTGCTTCAAGGGCTTAGAGGCGAGGAGGCAGTGGTCCAAAGATATCTTTCTCAAAAAAGAAAAAGAAAATAAACTGCAATTATTCTTTTAAAAGGACATGAGCTTCTTAAAAAAACGTTCTCACTGGGAAATCAAATGTAAGGATGATGGCTTGCTGTCCCTTGCAGGCCTCCATTCCTACTATTCACAACAATTTACAGGAGGTTCCAAATTGCGACCCACCTAATTAATAGCCATTATGCATGTTTTGGGAACCCCTGCACATGGAAAAGGTGTAATATCACCTATAAGTACATAGGTTGAATCGTAAATGGCATTCTCATTCATAAACCAGTAGGGGTACACATTTCACATGCCTGGTTTATGAATGGAAATAGAACATCGGGTCCATAGTTTGAAAAAATGTAAATGTCCACACAAGTTTTGAAATGTCACTAAAAGGATCAAGAAGTCACCAAGCAAGAAGTAATGTCAACGTGCTTTACCTGAAGACCTCAACATTACACACCTCCTGCAGCACTGGTACGATTAGATAAAAGTAAGTCGCTTTGGAAGACATTATTTTCAGTAGGATTCTAACAGGAAGACAGCAGAATTCAAATTTAATTTAATTTAATGTAATGTTTAGGTATGTTTTTTCAAGCTGCATACTTGCATCACTGTTTACAGTTTGCCAAAATGTTGAAAAGTAAGCCGCTCTAGAAGACATGATTTTCAGTAGGAATCGAAGAGCAGGAACTCAGAATTGAAACTGTACTGGTTTAATATTATGGCAGTTCTTTTTCAATTGTCATCAAAATGTTGAAATCAGTGTAACCAAATCACTGACCTGACTCGGCTACTAAGCCCTTTAGGGAAGGCACTCACAGGAAAAATGACAGAAGGGCCCACAAGTGTGCAGAGAGAGATTGTAAGGCAGGAAATGTCACTATAGCAGAAAATGCTTTCACAAAGAGGACAACACTGGTGTCCTAGAAAAACATTCTGGAAGCATGGTACAAATCGAGTTCATTGTGAGAGTGCATCAGTCTGGAGACTCGGTGGGGATAAAAGAATGTGAGAGCAAGAGAGCGAGTGTGGTAGGGATTTCGTATTTTGGATTCTTTGTCTCGGATCTGGATGAGGTTTTAAAGACTGGTGGAGGAGGTGACTAGTGAAGAAGGAAAAGAGGGAAGTAGTGTTCTTCTGTGGAACCTTTTATTGGCAAATCAGCATTTATTTAAGTTACCCATCCTTCTAGTTGTGTGTGAACCCAGGTGCTTCAGTGACTAAAAGGTGGTCTAGGGGTGGACTCACACAGCAATTGGTCAATGTCTGGTCAGATAGTTACCTGCCGCTACAACACTGTCTGAAAAAGTCAAATAGAAGGCAATATACCACAAGACACAAAATGTTTGGTCACGGTGTATTTTCAAGTCAACATATAGCAAGGTACAAAGTACTCTATGAAGTGTCTGGAGGAGAAATTGCGAACTGTATACACCTTGGAGTGAAGATCCACAATGGCAGGCCTTAACCCATAGCTCATTTTGTGTAGAGCAGTATTGTGCTATCAATTGAGGATGATGGAATTTGGGGCAAAATAAGAAACTGCTGTTGGGTCACTTCAGTAATCCACAGATTGTAAGCGGAAACGATGCTAGGGATGGAGTGAGCAGAATTCTGATGGCTCCAGATATCCTGCTAGGACCCAATACTGCTGTAGAGAGCTGCATCTGGTATTGGTACAGATATTGGTGTAATGGGCCTGAATAGAAAATCTTAGCAAATACTAGTATTGGTGTTTTATTTTGTTATTGTTGTGCGGGTCTGGATCTGTGTGTCAGCTGCGGCCCATGCAGGCAAGCGCAGTGGGGTTGGGTGAGGGTGGATTGTGACAGACGATGATGAGGGAAAATTAAATAAATACTACATTTTCCCTCGTTATTGTCTGTCGAAATATCCCCCACCTGGCCCCACTGCCCCACCGCTCTTACCTGCATGGGCCGCGGCTGCTGTATGCAGTGATTTTGGTCGGGAGAGGAAGAACGTAAAACACTCCGGCTGCTTCACGTATTCTCACAGCGCAAGTGGATTCACCCATGAAATGCAGCAGTGGAAGAATGTGGTTGGACTTTGATTCACAGTGGTTTGAGTTATTGATTTCACTATTATTTCCTAAGAGTACAAACTGTCCTAAAAGCAGTAAAATGTCTAATATAATTGTAAAGTGTACACAGGAAACAAGTTACAGCGTGGCTAAGCCACTAAAAATACGTTTGGGTCCCTGTTGACTGAAAGTTAACAGAATCAGTTAATGCTACACTGCTGTGACTCTATGATACAAGAAGATAATAGGTCTAAAGGTGATACCCTTGGAGGTGGCCTGATGGCTAGAACACACAATGATGTGTGAAAAAGTGGCCATAGTGTCAAAAGTTGAGGAAAAACAGTTGATTCTGAGAAGAAAAAAGTAGAACTCTGGGCAAGCACAAGGAGTTTGATAAGGAGGAAATATAAGTGGAGGCTGAAGTGAGCAGCGGGAAAGGTGTGCAGATTTAGTTTTGAAGATGGGGATTGAGATGCCGGAGGTGAATGTGATATGGTTTCGGAATATGACATAAATGTAGAGATGCTGGTGTATTCTGTGGAGACGTTCATTCTCATTCCTGAGGAAATGTTTGAAACAAATAATAGATTGAACTTTGGTCTGAAATGTTATGATATTAGGCCCATGGATGTAAAAGGTATCCCATTCTTACTGTATAGGTGTATTTGTGCTCCCTAATGCTCAAGGGGGAGGTCTGATGGAAAGGTGCATGTTACAGGAAAACAAAAATAAGCTCTGATGTGGCTGCACTTTAGGAAGCTGAAAATAAGCTGCATTCTAATAACAATCTACATGATTTGCACTGTGTGGATTGAACAGAGAGAGCTGGGACAGAAGGTGCAGTCCAAGTGGGTTCTTTGAAGGGCTTTGTCTATCTATACCTAGATAAACAAAAGAGGGACCATGAGAAAACCAAATCTAAGGGGACATCTAACCAGGGAAAAAGAGAACCTGAAGAACATCCACAGATGTCCCAGCCTTAAATAAACAAAGGGCAATAGCTCCAAGATATTGAAAAATTCACCCACAGAACAGCTCGACTGATATTTTATTTATTTATCATTATAAAATATTTTATCATTTTAAAACAATATATATATACATATCTCAAACAGAGCACATAGAAAAATTCATTCATAGAAATACAAAAAAGAAAACGACTCATATGAAAAATGAGCACAAATATTCATAAAGAGCAAAAAGACACAGCCCACAATTAACAATATTCAAAAAATAGAATTACACACTATATAGCCTGCAGCCAAGAAACAAATACATCAAGCAAGAACAGTAAATCCAAAACACATTCAAATACAAAAAAATGACAAAAAAGTGAAAAACCTCAGACATAACAAAGAACCAAGATATGCAATTCACAACTATACCAAACACAACACACAGAAGAGAAAAGTGCCGACTCGCGTTTTGGAAAATACCAAGAACATATATAAAAATTCCTTCGTCAGGGCACACATTTCATATTTTGATCAGTATTCGTGACCCAGGAGTGGTCATCAAAGAATAGATTAATTTAACAACAACAAGGGGCCCCAAATTTAGTCAGCAGGGACCTCGGGGAGCATACTTTTTAACAAACAACATTGGTCCCCAACATTGAGAATTTCAGCACAAAATAACATATAGACGGAGTCAATCTATATTTTTAGAAAGGCATGTCCAGCCGGACAGTGGTCTTTCAGAGTTTTTACTCAGAATTCATGTATTCAAATCACATAAAAATGCCTTCCAACAATCAACCAGTGTGGACCACAAGCCTGTATCCAGCACCAACAGAGCAGGTACAAGGGGTGATATAGACAGCAAAGAAGGGCTTTGTAAGGCGAAAGCAGGTTACTCTATTAACAATACACATGTACAGAGTATTTCAACCATGCACTTAACATCCAATTAGTAATCAAAAATTCGTTTTCAGTGCAAAGGAAGTCGACGGCGTTTCGGACCCCTAGTAAATCTCAGGGTCCATCATCAGGACAAATACAATGAAAAGCCTTAAAGCAATTAAGCCTCTAAATGCCTAAAGGGGGAGAAAGGAAATATTCATATTAAGTACAGGGACAGCGTTAACAGTTAAGGAGCAAGTGACTTTAGTGTAACCAGTGAAAAACACAGCACTCGTCTATCCTAACAAGTGACCTACAGTGACCGGTGCCTGAAAATTCGGAGATCGGGACCTAGGGAAGAACCATGGCGCTGTGAATAGGGCGAGTCAACATGGTTGTGAGAACGCAATAATGAATGTGCCCAGAGCAGCGGCAATTTGGTGAACAAGCCCGTCGTTGGTCCGATGGAAGGGGATATCGTAGTCAGCGAGTGACAGGTGGTCTATGAAGCGACTGCGTGATTATAACCGTGGTGTTTATAGTGTCGGCGGCGGGAGATGCATTGGCACAGAAGCTTACCGGAGCGCCTCATGGTGTGGAGGCTTGTCCCTCGGTATTGGATTAATAAACGTTCACCCCCAAAAAAAAAAAAAAAAAAAAAAAAAAAAAAAAAAAAAAAACATCAAAGAATAGAAGCATAATACAGTGTGCACATCAGGGCTGAAGAGACTGTCTGTGGGGGAATAATATACAAGGGATAAAAAAGTTAAAAACACAGGACCAATCAGGGTCACACATTGAACAAGACATTCGTTAAGTTCACAACATAAAACATAAACTCAAAGAAGAAAAAGAATTAAAAGGAAAACATAATGTGCAATGATATATCTAACAGTCCAATCATACCTTAAGCCTTATATCCCAAAGACCCGTGTCGAATTCAGGACAGAATATCCATCACCAAAATCATAAAGTACAAACCTTAAAAATCTAAGGGTACAGACTACCTTTCTTAACCTGGAGTCTGGGTGGAGCAGAATAGAAATCCTACAGGACTGTAGTTCCTACATGGGTTTGAACAGAGAAGAGAAAATGTCGATATAAATAATCGGCGTAACACAAATAGGTACTGCGGAATTCACCATAGTACATACAATATTTCAAGAGACTAAACTGACTAACCCAATTGGGCAGCCTAGGTGCAATGGTGAACAAGAATGCAGAATTTAAGGCAACATCTCAAAAGGGGAGAGGCCGTAAGCAGAAATCGCTGCAGATATAGGGAAAACCCAATCTCCCCTGTATTACTGGGAAACAGGGTTGATATAAAGAGGACTAAATCAAAGAATGTTAAGATCAATTTCTGTGACAAGCGCAGGGTGGAAAGCGCTCACCTGTACATAGATACAGAAGGTATGCAGCAGCTTCCAGAGGCCAATGCAAAGGAAGTCACAAAACAGTCTATGTAAAGGGCCCCCAGTCAGGTCAAACTGGAAATTTGTAAGCTTGGAGCCTAAATACAAAGCCAAATACAAAAACAATACAAAGAAAACCAATGAATCAGGTTATAAACAGGAAACGGGACTAACGTTGGGATTAAAGAAAAAAGATTGAAGAATGGGGGACCCTAGGAACCGCTTACCTTAGATATCACTTTCAGGAAGATTGAACCATCGGTATTCCAGTAGAATTAACCACTGCCAGGAGTCCCGGGTATGAGAAAAAGTGTCCCCAAAACATATGTAGTCAGAGGCAATTACAGTCGGGACCTAGTCATAAATAAGGAAGGCGGGAGCTAAACTAAAGAACTGCGTGACAAGAATAGAATATCACAAACAGTGAATAAGGAGACCGCCGCACACCCCGCTTACCTTGTTACCTTATTCAGGAGAAAAAGGGCCATAAATTCCACCATAAATTCCGCCGTCGGGTGTGTTGATAAAGCAATGACCATTGCGGCTCTCCTTTAAATACAAAACCCAGCCGATCGAAATGAGCTCTAACAACTTTCACCTGGGCCGACGGAGCAAAAGGTAGACCGTATAATAATGCCTGAAAGAAGGAAACCCGCGTCGGCCATTTTCCAACGAGGCTAGATAGCGTGTCAGAAGGCAGCCGCATTCCACATAATAGAAAAGGAAAACAGACTTGGAGGAATAGAGGAGAGGCGTCTGCCATGTCATAATGTATAAAAAACGTACAAAATATAAAGCTGGAACCATAATAAAAATAAAAAACGTACACGGAAATTAAATAAATAAATAAGCGCCAACCCTAAATTGCAGCTCTGAATCGTTTTTGTTCTGACGGATGATAATATACCAAACAAAAGTGCAAGCAGCAGATAACGAAAAGAGCCTAAACCCAGGGGGGACAGCCCGACTAAATCTGAAACAAAGATAAGTGGAAATGATAATAACGGTCCCCTGGGTGGAGTAGCCATACGCCATCTAGACAAGCACACCAACAAGTGTAACAAAGAGTAGCTTGCCCAAAGATCCACTAGATTAAATGGAAAAATGAAAAAGCAGCTTACCTAAAGTAGCAATCACAACAGTGTGCTGCTCATCAAAGTGACAAAGGGCAGGAACACACATGCTCAGAAAAAATAAAAAAATAGAAAAATAATGCACAGACCTGGGAGAGGAGCTAACCTCTTCACCATGTCAAATGTTAGACATGCAAATAGAAATCCCAAGAGGGATAAAAGAAAAAAGAATGTATAGAAAAATCAAAACAAGGACATACCAGGGACTAATACATATGGCCATGTCTGAACTGGGGTGGCTAGGTGAGCAAAATAACAATGGATTAAACCCAGATCTGTGACTGGGGGTGAATGTTTTGCCATTGTGCAACTTTCCGTCCATCATCTTGTGTGTTTTTCTGTTCACCCTATGTGGGAAAGGTATGCCCAGACGTGGGTCCATTGCTCACTACGCCACTGGAGGAAAGCTGTCCTGGCTGAAGACGGCTGATAGCCAGAAACTGGTCCTAGGATGCTTGATTCCGGTCCAGGGAAGACATGGCTTGGCAGTTCGGTCTGTACTGTTCCCATGAGGCACAGGGTCAAGACTGATTTGCATATGGCCATGTCTAAACTGGGGTGGCTTGGTGAGCAAAATAACGATGGATTAAACCCAGATCTGTGACTGGGGGGCGAATGTTTTGCCATTGTGCAACATTCCGTCCATCATCTTGTGTGTTTTGCTGTTCACCCTATGTGGGAAGGGAATTTCCAGACTTGGGCCCCTTGCTCACTACGACACTGGAGTCAATCTATCCTGGCTGAAGACGGCTGATAGCCAGAAACCGGTCCTAGGATGCTTGATTCCGGTCCAGGGAAGACATGGCTTGGCAGTTCGGTCTGGACTGTTCCCATGAGGCACAGGGTCAAGACTGATTTGCATATGGCCATGTCTGAACTGGGGTGGCTTGGTGAGCAAACTAACAATGGATTAAACTCAGATCTGTGACTGGGGGTGAATGTTTTGCCATTGTGCAACATTCCATCCATCATCTTGTGTGTTTTGCACGTCAAATGTTAGACATGCAAATAGAAATCCCAAGAGGGATAAAAGAAAAAATAAGGTATAGAAAAATCAAAACAAGGACATACCAGGGACTAATCAGGAAGATTAATCCCTTCAGTGACAATACCAGAGGTATATAACACTCACCCTAAGTTTCAGAAGAAAAAGAGTAGGAAGAAATATATGGCAAGCATAAGGATTGAGGGCCATACCGCCATTAAATAATGGCATTCTCCCACAGAAGACATTCATTCAAACCTGTGGTCGCCGTCTGTAAAGTGAAGATCCAGAATACCTCTCTTTTACCTCTAAGGGCATCAATGTTGCCATCCTTGGGGCAGATCACCCGTTCAAGAATAAGCCATTTGAGGTCCTCAATGGCATGTTTGAATTCATTCAAGTGGGTAACCAAAGGAGCTCCCATCCGATTATTACGAATGGATGACTTATGCTCGCTGAACCGCGTTCTGAATTGTCTACCAGTCTCACCAACATAACCCTTCTGGCAGGGGCAAAGCAGGAGGTAGATAACATTGGTGGTACGGCAGTTTGTCATTTCCTCAAGGAGAAACTTTATCTTTCCCCAAACAAGTTCAGAGATAGTCATAACAGCATCACAAACGTGGCAATTGCCACATATGTGACTCCCATTGATAGGATTAGAACCTGTGATGGATCTCTGGGTCAACCCAGAGCGAGGGGGCACCGCGTCCCTAACTAGGGCATTTCTGAAGTTCCTATTCTGCCTGAACGCGAAAATGGCTTTTTCCAGTTTTTCCCTGATTTATCAGTATTCAGAATGTGCCATTGAGAATTGACAATATATCTAAGTGTGTCATTAAAGTTGGAGTGGGTGGTCACCACAATCAACTTGGGATCTTTCTTCTCTTTATTAGGGCATAATAGGGCATCACGGTTGAAGTATACATCCCTCTTATATGAATCCCTGACCAGTCTGTAGGGGTATCCTCTTTGCAGAAACTTTGTCTTAAGTTGAAGAGCATGAAACTCGAAATTGCTGATGTCAGGGCAATTTCGACGAAGCCTAAAAAATTTACTAAAAGGTATACTAATCTTCTGGCTCCGTGGATGAAAACTTTCATAAAAAAGAAGAGTATTCCGTACCGTTGGTTTTGTATATAGGGATACTTCAATGAGCTGGTTAGTGAACTGAATCCAAACATCTAAAAATTCGAAAGTTGGAAGTACTGATATTGGTACTGAATTTTAGATGTGGATCACAAAGGTTGATCCATAAAATGAATTAATTGAGCTGTTCCTCAGGACACTTCCAAATGAAGAAAATATTGTCTATGAAACGATTCCAATTGGTCACATTCTCGAAAAAGGGGGCAATCTCATTATAAATGAACCTCTCCTCGAAGGTGCCCATATAGGCATTAGCAACATTGGGGGCACAAGTCTCATGGGAACAGTCCAGACTGAACTGCCAAGCCATCTCTTCCCTGGACCGGAATCAAGCATCCTAGGACCGGTTTCTGGCTATCAGTCTTCATCAGCCAGGATAGCTTGACTCCAGTGGCATAGTGAGCATGGGACCCATGTCTGGGCATACCCATCCCACATAGGGTGAACGGCAAAACACACAAGATGATGGACGGAATGTTGCACAATGGCAAAACATTCACCCCAGTCACACATCTGGGTTTAATCCATCGTTATTTTCCTCACCAAGCCACCCCAGATCTCTGTACCGGGATGAATGTATGACCTTGTTCTGCATTCTGTCCATCAACTGTTCTTTTTGCATGTGTCACCCCGAGTGGGACGGGTATGCTCAGACATGAGTCCCTTGCTCTCCATGCCACTGGAATCAAGCTAACCAGGCTGATGAAGGCTGAAAGCCCGAAACCAGTCCTTGGATGGTTGTTTCTAGTCCAGGGAGGATCTGGCTTGGTAGTTCGGGCTGGACTGTTCCCATGGGGCACAGGGTCAAGACTGATTTGCATATGGCTGGGTTCAAACTGGAATGGCATGGTGAGCAAAAAAACGATGGATTTAGGCCCAGATCTCTGTACTGGGGTGAATGTATGACATTTTTCTGCATTCTTTCCAACAACTGTTGTTTTTGCATTTGTCACCCCGAGTGGGACGGGTATGCTCAGACATGAGTCCCGTGCTCAGTGCTCTCCATGCCACTGGAATCAAGCTATCCAGGCTGATGTGGGCTGAAAGCCCGAAACCGGTTCTTGGATGCTTGTTTCCAGTCCAGGAGGGCCTGGCTTGGCAGTTCGGGTTGGACTGTTCCCATGGGGCACAGGGTCAAAACTGATTTGCATATGGCTGGGTTCAAATTGGAATGGCATGGTGAGCAAAAAAACGATGGATTTAGGCCCAGATCTCTGTATTGGGGTGAATGTATGACATTGTTCTGCATTCTGTCCATCAACTGTTGTTTTTGCATATAAATACATTTTGCCAGAGGTAAATTATTCAATTAACATAATGACAAAACACCCTTCTCAACTCCCTAGTTGTTTCTTACAAAGAGATAGGCCAAGAATTGAAAGGGTACAGTGTCAGAGATCCCTTCTCAGCTAACTAGGTGATGCATCCAGAGAGAGTCCAAAAAGGATAGATGGACTGGGTTAACTGCACTTCCTTCTTGCTGAAATTTGATTCCGCCTGAGTGCGAGTTCGGGGACTGAATGGGCACCAGAGATCAACTCCTTTCCCAGATCTGTAAGTTCCCTCTCCAGAGAGAAAAGGGTAACAAACTAAAAGGGTGTGGGGATTAGGGCCCCAGCTTAGGCCTGCAGGCGACGCACAAAAAAGAAGACAAGATTTGAATGCCCCTGTCTCTACTGCAGGTCAGAATTCCAGAGATGTCGAGCACTCATTTACTGGAAACAGAGACATTTTAATGAGCATAGTCAGCATTTTATCTTCCCCACCTAGAAAGGGAGAGGCTCATAACTGAATGGGCACAGAGTGAAGTAGCCATCTAAGCCGTGGGGAGAGAACTCCTGGAGTTGAATATGCATGAATCTTGAACATCCCTCACTCTGCATGAACAGTACCCACACAAAAGAGACCTGCAAAAACTGAGCAGATAAATAAGAATCCCACAGAGAGAGGGAGAGAGAGAGGCTGCATACTGTCTGGGCCTGAAGACTGAACTCCTCTCTCAGTCTGTATCAGAACACTTCCTTGCCTCCGATCCTGTTATTGCTATCTCCAAAGAGACAATCACCCAATCGATAAGCGAGATCAGAAAGAGGCGATAGCAATCCTGCCTCCTAAACAAGTTTTTTTCTCACCACAGGCACTAATCTTTGAGGTCCCATTTTAGCACCTGCGCATTTCACAGCAGTCGCAGTCTGCCTAATAAAGTCACCTTGAAAGTGACGTGCACTTTGCATTTCCATTGAAACTAGGTTTAGCCTCTCAAAAGCACTGCTTCAGCCATGGTTCAATGTGTGTCTTGATTCTTGGGCGACTCACCCACAAAACAGGTCGTCTACGTCACACGGACGAGCTACAAATGAAACAAAGTATGTTATGATTGACCATCTTTGAAAATGCATTTTTTTCTTGCAATCTTTAAAGCGCCTCTGGTCGTGAAATCAATCAGAATTTTACTTGGAATTTCCGAGGCAGGTTCTACCCATGTCTTGATTTTGAAGTAGAAATCTTTGATGAAGACTTGCTGGAGTCAGTTAGCCGCTCAGGGCCATGTACTTTTCGAAAGGCTCGAGGGGGAAGGGTAAGGATGGGAGCTATACAGAGAAAAGAGAAGGGGAGGGCAGAAGCTAGCTCAGGGGAGGGAGCACAAAGCAGAGATGGGCAGGTTACAGGAGAGGGGATGCAATGTTGAGAGAGAGAGACAGAACGGGCGAGAAGTAAGAATATAAGGCAAATTGTGCACAGGGGAGAAAAGCAGAGTCAAGAACCAGGGAAAAGTATAAAGGGACACTGTGAGGAAGCAGAAAATGTATAGCTGTGAGTTGAAGAACAGAGGGAAAGATTGTTTGCAAGGGAATAAATGAGACTGTGACAGGCAGGTAAAAATAATTTAATGTACTGCTAGGAGGGAAGGAATCCCTCTACCGAGAAGGTGATTTTACTATTCTCCACTCTGGTATATATAAAAAAATTAAGGTTTATGTTTTTTGCAACAACAGTCAAATCATAAGAGTTTAAATAAAAAAGGACCAACGCAGACTAAACTTTACTCCTCAATATTAACAAGTTGTCAATCTGTAAAATGTGTTAATGGTCGACATTTAATTCACATACAAGGAAAGCACAGAAACCGCAATAACATTCAAGGTTACAACTTAATTCTAATCTTAGTTACTGCATAGAGGACAAATAGAGGTAGCCAGTGGCAGCCGATGTTACCCAGGGCTCACCCTTTGCTACCATTGGCGCTGCCCTTGCTGGCCTTGGTGATCATGACAGTGGACGCAGGAACAGAAAGGAAACAGGGAATCATGTTTCCTTTCTTGAGCTTGCACTGCTTACACTTCTGCTAGCCTCTCTACAGCAAATGAATTTCCACCTGGAAGACAATGCTGACCCAAAATCAGCAGAACTTTTAAAAGCCCTCGAAAACCGTGGCCTCGCCCAATATGTGAAAGGATCCCCTCACTCCACCATACACCTCTTCTTGATCCAGATTTTTATCTCTTTCAACATCTCTGTCGACAAATCCACACCTATCAGCAGGTCAAACCATGCCATTGTTAATTTCAGCATTCCCGTCTCGGTCCTAAGTAAACCCACCACCGCCAGACCAACCTGTTGAAACCGGAACATCATTGTAGAGCGTGACTGGACTACTACTCTCACGGCTAACCGGTCTAAATACAAAAGCAGCCTGCCAGAATCCATTAACAACTCCAACAACTGGGTAAATGCCTTTGCTGACACACTGGCCCCCACAAGCACCGCAGATTCATAAGAATCAGACCTGAAGCCAGTTGGTTCACATAGGAAGTCAGGATGACAAAGCATCACTGCAAGCAACTAAAGTGCAGATGGAGAATGAGCCAAGACAATGCAGACATAAACATGTACAAGTCTGCCCTGAGACACTACCCACAACAGATCTGAGCCACCAAACGCACCACATTAGCAGACACATTCTACACCAGCACCAAAAGCACCAAAGAGATCTTTGTCATTGTGAAAGATTTCACACCAGTGGCCGCCTCCAACAGCATTACCAACTCATTGGACCCCTTGAATAAGCTTTCAAAATTATTCTGCTGCGAGCTAACCTCCATATACAGCAACTCAACAGATCCATCGATAATCATCAACTACAGATTGATTCTCCCTGTTACCATACTTGGCCAAAGTCCTAGAGAAACTGAACAGTCGACTCACCAAACACCTCAGAGACCACCAACTCCTCAACATCACACAGTCTGGTTTCAGACCCAACCATGTCAAAGGAATAGTCCTCATTTTTTCTACAGCCATCATCCGCATGATCTGGGGCACAGAACACCCTCATCTGCCTGTGCATGTCTGTAGTATTAAACATAGTATCCTACCCCTATCTTCATCCAATGCCTGCATGAAATTGAAATCATAGTACTCTCTTCACTGTCTCTGTTCCTTTCTGACTGGGATGACACAGTCAGTCAGCCTGGCCCCCTACTTTAGGGTCGCAGCAACCTCATCTGCGGAATACCACAAGGATCTTCACTAAACCAACCCTCTAGGGGTAAAAACGGAAAATTAAAAAAAGTGTTATAAAAAAAAACCTCTAAAACACAGACATAATCCCACTGGCTAGCGTCATCCAAACCCATGACATTAACGTCCTTTCCTACACCAAAAACACTCAGCTCATACTGTCCCTGTTGGACAAGACTCCCAACACCCTGAGCACGTTCAGCACCTGCATCACCAAAGTCAGCAACTTGATGAAGATCAACTGTCTCAAAATGAACAACAGCAAGACAGAAGTTATAATCGGCTTCTAGAGTGGGGGTCAATATTATTTTGTCACCAGGAAGGTCAAAAGGTGCATGATGTCACTTTTGCTGCCCTTGGCTTTTGGTGAATTGACGCCCTTGGTTCCCAAGTTTGTAATTGTGAGGTGCTTACTCTCTTGTCAGCCAGGAGGCAAGAGGGCGAGTTTGCCTTCTGGTCTAGGGGGTGCACAGTGAGCACAGTGGAGAGTTTGACCCTGAATTATCCAAAATATATCAGTCAAGGACTTCCTAATGAGAGGGAATGATTGCTTGAATGAGTGAGAAACTTTGCTAAGCACGCTGGAACAGAACTGGCAAGAGACCCTGTCCTGAGCATGTGTACATGGAGACTGGAATTCAGCAGAACTGCTCAGTCATGAGTTTCAGCAGATCGCTTTAAAATAGGTGGTTTTCTCACTTCCCACCTTTCTCATCATGAGAGGGACAGAATTCCAGCCTAGTGGCACCTGTTCAATAATTGCCTAGTCCTACAAAGTTGTCACATGTAAAGGGGAATACTGTGTACTAAATTGCTCCAACATAATGTCCCACCACATCTCTGTTTCTGTGTTCATTTTTTGATTGTCATAGACTGCCCAAAATAACTTTGTAGCCAGAGAGGTCAAACTGAATTTAATATGTGCTTTCACTTAGAGTCAATGGCTGGCCTTATGGGCCCAAGAGACTTGCATTCTGAGTTGAACAAATGTGCTAACAAGGCACACTTACTTTGGGTAGATTTTGCAATGTCTGCGAAGTTGAATGAAAGCTGACTTTACTACCTTTCCCACTTGCCCTTTTAAAGAAATGTCCTGGTCCTACAGCACACCCAGGTTGTTTCTTGTCACTGAAATGATGACTTTCCAGACTTTCTATAAGAGGAGGTAGACCTCGCGTTCGTTTAATGCACTCCTGAACCCAAAGTTTCACCTTAGTTTTGGAGAAAATAACCTCGAGTCGAATTACTTCATCCAGTCCTCTATCAGCATCTGACTGCCCACCAGGGCCTCTCATTCATCCTTCTGCCCAACAGGATCAGGAGACCATGTTAAAATGACTATAGATGAGGTGAAGGGAATGGGGGGCACCCACGTGACAACAGAGGTGCCCCCCCCCCCCACCCCAGGGTGATTGATTGAAAGTTACTTCCACTGCCAACAATCAGCAGGAGACATTTTATGTTTTTGGTATTATAGCAAATACACTGGCCAATCAAGATTAGTATAATAACATCAGTGGCATGTAACTGACAAAATGGTATCCATGCTCACCGCAAGGGCAGCTTCAGTCCAGAGGCCTTGCGTAACCCCAAATAGAAGTAGACAGTCTGTGACTGGATTTACCTGGAGCTGATAAACCAGAACCTTCCCCAGCAACCACCATACATGTTCCAGCTTGTTGGGTTCGATTAGGGTGGAAATTATCGTTCTGTGAATGAAAAACAGCCTCGAAAAGTGCACTGGAAACTTTACATTGGCAAAGAGAAACCTGGAAAGTATGAACAATTATCATACTGCCAACATCGCGACTGTCGTAAAGCTTTGTGGACTTAATACACACATGGATTTAGACTTCATAAGGTGCGGGTTGGGGGCGCGGGGCTGGGTGCTTCCTTTGGGCTCTGGTCTCTTCCGTTTGAAAATAGCCTTCATCTTTATTTGTAGATAACATCGCTTCTCGAAACGTGCTTCAGCCTCTACTGACCTCTCGGTGCCGGAGATGTATGCTGTATGTGTCCCCGTGTGTGAGAGAGACTGGGCAACAGGAAGAAGTGTGTGTCCATATACGGGCGTGTATTTGTGTGCGTGCAGGTATGTCCATGTATATTTGAGAGAGGGGTAGAGTACGGGTGTGCTGGCACAAGAAACTGACAGAAGACCGTGAGAGGGGCAGAGGTAATGTGTGTGTAAAAGATGGAGAAGTAAGACGGAACAGAAAGAGAGCTGAAGGGCGTGTGCACCAGAGATGAAGAGTGTGGAAGAGAGCGCGAGAAGTCCATGCGTGAGAGCGTTGGTGGTGGCGAGTGTCAGAGACAATGCACGTGTAAAAGAAAGAGAAAAGAGAGCGCGCGAGAGAGGAGTGTACGAGAGAGCGGCGCCCCGCCCTTCCCCCGGCCGCTGCTCGGGAGCTGCAGTAAGTTCTGCTGATTAAAGCACTGCAGCAAGATGCTGCTCTGTGAGTCAGCACTTTTCCTCCTTCCCCTCCTGCACCCCTCGCTCGCCCCCTCTTAGTTCCCCGTCTCCCTCCGGTCCTCTCCAGCTCTGCAGTTCCTTTCTCTGCTGCAGAATTAACCCTTGCTGCTGCAGCCTCCCCTATTCGTCCTCTGCTGCAGGGGCTCTGCCTTTATCCTCTGTGCACGGCAGGTCCTTTCTCTTCCGCCGGCTAAGGGTGACTGGTTTTCCGTTCCGCAGAGATGCAGGCGGTGGCGTGGCCACTTTGGTGTAAAGTTCACCGACGCCCCTGGTTGCGGACTGCCCAGGGAATCAGAGTCCCGCCGTGGCGAGGATGGGAGTGGAAACGAACAGTCATGGGGACCATTCTCTGCCGCGAGAGGAGGCAGGGGCGGGTGGGTGCTGGGCGGCGGGTCGGAAGGGTGATATGCTTTAATATTGTATTGTGTTGTAATTGCATTTATATAGCACTTACTACCCCTGATGAGGCGTCGAAGCGCTTTTTCGGCGAGTAGCACACTACTCCTGGACCCATAGAGAATTAGTGTTGAATTTGTATAGTGAAACATGCAAGTACATTTTAAGTGGTGGATAGGTTAGTCAGTTATTTGGATTTAAGGATAGAGGAGGAAATAGGTTTGTATTTATATAGCGTTTGTTACCCCTGATGAGGTGTTGAAGCACGCTACTCCGGAAGCTCATAAAGGATTAGTGGTGGATTAATATGGTGAAATATTATTTCAGTGGTGGATATTAGTCAGTTATTTGGAGTGATAAGGATAGCGAATAGATAAAAGAGGAAGAAAGGTTTGCATTCATATAGCACTTGTTACCCCTGATGGGTGTTGAAGCGTACACTGGAACCCATAAAGGATTAGCAGTGAATTAGTATAGTTTAATATGGAATTTGAGAAGTGAACATGTTAGTCTGTTAATTTTGGTTGAAAAGGATAGTTGAGGGATAAAAGAGTGAAGCGTTTTTTTTTTAGGTCTTAGCAGTTGGAGGAGGCTTTTGGATGAGTAAAAAGGTGTTTGAGGGGAGGAGTCAGAGGGACAAGTTTAGAAAGGTTTGTTTGGGGGATCGGTATAGTAAAAGAGGTGTCAGATGATGCAAAATATAGTGCTTGCCGCATGTTCTTGGAGCGCTGTAGCTCGGTAAATAACCACTGTTGTCTGCACCCAAATATTTAGTACTCATTTTGCAATACCGGAAAGGTAGGGAATAGGTTCGATCCTCTGGGAATCAGGGGATCATTTTCACTGGTGGGAATACAGCCTTGAGGCTACATAGCGGCGTGAGGCATCAGTCTTCCAGCCACTATCACACACGACCTTTACCTTGAGAGTTGGGCATAGCGAGAGCGCATCTCTTCCACCCACGACCCCAGGTTTCCTGGTTCCACACTGTGGAATTCAGCCATTGGATAATAGAAGTGGGTTAGCCAACAAATTAACTGGGAAAGCCAAGCCAGGGGTCTGGATAAAAGATCAGCCTTGGCACGATACAAAAAAAAGTGGCACACATTTGCATATTGCTTTTCCGCAAAACACAGCTTCAGCGAACAGTCTTTGAAAGAAGCCTGTTATCTCAACTTTACTTTGATTAAAAAAAATGCACATAGTTCACAGTCTTTGACTGAAGCATATTTTCTTAACTTTACTTGGATAAAAAAAATGCACGGATTAGTTCACACTGGTGAAACACAAATGAAAACAAGTGAGGCCACTTTTGCTCAGGCCCCCTGCCCCCTCAATATGCATACATTAATGGGCCGGCCCAGCAAGAGAAAGGGAGTGACCCCTCCGCCAGGGCCGGCCCTAGGCATGTGCAAAGTGTGCACCTGCACAGGGCCGCCAAACCCCAGGGGCCGCCACGACGAGGATCGGATCGGAAGGATCTGATACATCGTGGCACTGGCGGGCCCCTGCAGGGGGGCAACACAAGCCCCCGCAGCCCCCGCGCTCCAGGGGCCCCTCACTTCATCATAAATTAATTGGTGCGCAACTGGGCATGGCGGCACGCCCGGCCTCTTAATAAATTACATTGTGCACACAGCACGCATGCGCACACCTTTGCCCTGGTCGGACCTCAGAGGTTCGCTGTTCCTGCCATAAAGCCTTCAGTTGCTGCTTTCCGGTTCATGTGGTGAGTAGTGATGTTCAGTTCTATTTATGTGCAGCATAGATGTCACTCACAGCTGGAATTTAGCAAGGAAATCAGGGCATGGGCACTAGCGCGCTCCTGTCCCAGGTTGTGGGAAAGTGCGTGTTCAACCGTTAATCCCGTACACGTGCCCTCTCTGTAAGTAGCACTTCATACAGTCCCTTTTGTGTCTCCAGCCTTTCTCCCACGTTCACATTATGTTATTGTACTCAACGCAGGTTCAAAGGGACCCTTGCACCATCTCACTGAAAGGCGGCACATTCTTCTTCTGTATGCTGCATACATTTGCCTCTACCTGCAGAAAATGCTACACCCCTGCAGGCTGATGAATGTTAGTTTACCAATTGAGTCGAACTCCTAGCCCTGGGGCAGGGGAGTTCCAGAGACGAGAGAGAAAAGCTAGGAGAAAGTGAAGGAGAGAGAGAGAATATAGTGAAGGAGAAAGAAAGTGAGGAAGAAAGGAGAAGGGCTGGTTTTGAGCACTTTTCCCAGGGCTGCTTTTGGTTCCCGATCCGGGTTTGGCCACATTTAAAAAATCTCTGTGTACTGTGCAATTGCGTGGAGAAATTGGTTAAAATGTGTCTTTTGTTCACAATCTGCCTGTTTTATATTTCTAAATGTTCGAGGTAGGTGGCCGAAAGGCTGCAGAAAGAAAAAAAGGTGTTGTGTTTTGGAATGTAGGTACCAACTTGCACCATCGCAAAAACACGAGAGTAACAAGAGAGGAGAAATGCAAGCTGAAATATGGGCAAACATTGCAAGTTGTGTATGAAACCTCTCAACGTATCCGCCTCGCCTTTTATTGTCTCTAGCAGAGGACAACGTGACAGCAGTAGCAACAAAGAGTGGGATGCATTAGTGGTCAAAGAATGATTAATTTTCCCTTGGCACCCAAAGTAAAGGTGCTTTTTGTGAGTGCAGCCGTTAGTTAAACTTAAAAAAAACTCAGTCAGTCTTTACATCAGTCTTCAAAGTCAAGATTAGTGCTAGATAAATTGAGCTCAGTATTTCAGTTGGTCCTGTTGGACAGCTTGCTCTCTCTGTGGCTTGGCGAGATGACTTAAAAAGTTTTGTCAGAGCCAATAAGTCTGGTATTGGCCATCGCTTGTTCTTTTGAAAGTTTTTGTAAATTTCTATTACGAAAAAGAATAAAAAAATAATGGGCACCTCTGCTCATCCAAGCATGTGTGCGCACAACCAGCCTTCTTTGGATGTTTTTGTAATTCGTTTTACAAACTTTTGAATGATGGCCACCTTTACCTGCCTTTCAGGTGCACAGAAGAGGGGGTAGTCTTGGAATCCTATTTAAAGATGGCTGTCTGTGCATATGCATGCGCAAGCACAGGCTGGCATCTTCAAATGGTTATAAGCCATTCACAAAGATCTTGCTTGGTTTTCACAGTAAATGTGTCTGTTTTTTATCGTAAAGTAAGGTATTATAACCATACAGCCACTTTAATCTTTGTTTTTTCTGTGAGTTTCTAGTTTTATGTTTAACAAAACCCCCCAGGTGTAGCCAAGACCCGTGTCCTGGCTATCTTGCAGCATCCCAGGGCCCGCATTCGTTTTTTCATGACGCTGCAGTACTACCGCAAAATTACCCAGGGGGCTATGCTGAGACTGAGGTAGTACCGCAGTAACCAATCACCACAAAATAAGAGTTTCTTTTTAATTTGACTCCATGGTGTGTCCCTTTGGCATCACCTCAAGGGCCACGGGCCAGGGTAATGCTTTCCTGCTCCCTTTTTTATTTTTATTTGTTTTCTTTATGTTGCAGCCAACCGATCAGGGGCGTAAAACAGGCCCCTGCAGCCCCTTTGGTGCGGGGGTGACGTGGGGGGGGGGCAGGCTTACCAATACTGGAGGGGGCCCCCTCAGCTCCTACTGATGTGAGCAGCCCCTTCAGCACATCGTGCAGGGAGGCCCTCTCACGTTTTGTTAGGCCACTGGCAGCGGCTAGGGCCTGAGTATTTTAAAGTCATCCTACCAGCAGGACTCAACAGCCTTCGAGGCTTAGTCTAAACATTATCTCTGCACGCCCGCCTGGTCCCTTAGATGGGAAATTCAATTTCAGTGGCAGAACATAGTGCCTAAGTGCGAGTGCCAGGTAAAAGTGCTAGTTGAGTGGTGTGGCTGTGAGTGGAGGCTGTGAGAGATGTGGCTGTGAATGCAGTGTGAGAGATGTGACTGTGAATGCAGTGTGAGCGATGTGACTGTGAATGCAGTGTGAGAGATGTGACTGTGAATGCAGTGTGAGAGATTTGACTGAATGCAGTGTGAGAGATGTGACTGTGAATGCAGTGTGAGCGATGTGACTGTGAATGCAGTGTGAGAGATGTGACTGTGAATGCAGTGTGAGAGATGTGACTGAATGCAGTGTGAGCGATGTGACTGTGAATGCAGTGTGAGAGATGTGACTGTGAATGCAGTATGAGAGATGTGACTGAATGCAGTGTGAGAGATGTGACTGAATTCAGTGTGAGAGATGTGACTGTGAATGCAGTGTGAGAGATGTGACTGAAAGCAGTGTTAGAGATGTGACTGTGAATGCAGTGTGAGCGATGTGACTGTGAATGCAGTGTGAGAGATGTGACTGAATGCAGTGTGAGAGATGTGACTCAACAAGCGTTTAACTTTTGTCACTCCTCACTCCTCAGCTGGGGCGTCCCGTAGACACATGTGAGCAAATTTCGACAAAAGTTAAACGCTTGTTGAGTCACGAGGTGGCTATGCAGTGTCTGCAACGGACGTGGCCATCCGCCAAGTGTAAGACACCATATTCGATATGGCATCGATATTACTGTTTCTGGGCAAAGAGCCACCGATTATTTCTCTGTGGGGGTCCGGTGCCCCTGTCATCGCCCTGGCACTGCAGCTGTCTGTGCGCCCAGTCCCTCATGTCGTGTGTCACAATGCCCTCCTCCTCCTAAATTGTATTGTTCTGAGACGAATTCGGAAGGGTAGGAGCAGCCGCAGGTACTGGTCATCTAACGACTTTTCTGGACATATTATTAAAACACCTTCCTGAGCTCCGCCCTGTCCGGACCCCTCTTCCGGGGCCACCACCTACGCTCCCTGCACAGGGCCACCATGAGCCTAGAGCCGGCCCTGCCTCCGCCCTTACATAAAAGGGAGGTAATGGACGCCCATCTGCCTCCAGAAAGGCCACTCAGGCACTCACTGGGCCGTTGGTGGCATCTAAATAACACAGACACCGCCCAGATCAGCCCCACCAGACTGCCCAAAAAAGCGGCCCACAGCTGGACCTCAGATACAGGCCCCCGGCCATTGCCCGAGGGCACGCCTTACCAATCCGACCCTGCCTTGCACGAGCCCCTGAAATGGTTGCTATAGAAATCATGCAACAAACATCACATACAATATGACATAGTCTCTTAAAAAATGTTGCATTTCTTTAACATGAGAAAAAAGTCCAACATAGAATTTTGGGCTCCTCTTTTAATGTTATATTTGAACGCAGTGGCAAAAGTGCATATTAGTGAAGCTTTGTCTACCTCTATGATCATTCCTGTTTTCAAGAAGTGTAACCACTCAGACCCCAAGTGTTACAGGCCCATTTTTAGGTTTCCCCTGCACAGCTCTTGTGCTGTGTTTGAGAAATCTGTTGTTTTTAACATAAACTTAAAAGGGACTTACATCCCGCTTCCTTTCTTTCCTGGCTTCTCATTGATTCCTGTGCGTGCCACTAATTTTTTTTCCATTTCTATTGGCTGTGGCATATTTTCCTGCATTTACCAATGCTTGTTCCTTGTCTGCTTCTCTTATCAGTTTCCCATAGCCGAAATACTGGTAACATCTACTTTGGTGCAACAATTTTTTTCATGAAGTTTTGCCTCTTTTTGCTTTTTACTCTTGCAACATATTTATATAAAAATGTATCACTGGGAGAGATTAAGTGGTTTGCATAGAATCACAGGATGTTGCGCCGCCGAGACTCAAACCTGGGTACTTCAGCTCTCGAGTCAGTAGTTCTGGCCACTGCACCACATCCTCTCCACACGCTCTTTCCGTCTCTCAGACAATGATTGGTAAAAAACAGCTCTTTATTCATCACATATGCGAAACCAATGGATTACCAATGCTTGTGTTGATTAGCTCCTCAGTTAATATGATTATTAAGTTATTTTACTGAATAGGCTTGTTGATTGGCATCGGAGCAGAATGCTACAACTCATATTCAGTATGGCTTTCGCCTCAGCCTAGGCACTACTGACCCATGTCATGTATCTGATTGCTGCAAAGCTTACTATCATGAAACGAGGGGCATTACAGCTCGCATTTATGGACCTTAGCACAGACTTCGATAAGGTGAATAGGGAGCAACTGTGGCCCATTATGTTGGAGATGTGGACAGACCTTCAGCTTGTGTCTTTTCTGCGGGACCTTCACTTTGATCTCCCAGCATCTGTGAGATTTAGGGAGCGAGGTGAATGCTAGGGGCACTTTAATCTAAATTGGGGTGTTTGTCACGGCTGCATCCTGCCCCTGTTTTTATTTACACTTTATGTTAATAGCTTGGAGAAGTCGCTGATCGATGGCGGCAGGGACATGCCCAAAATCAGTGTTCACCTGGCACCAGGTCGGCTAAATGCGGGTGATGCAGTCCTTTTCTCTCGCAAAGTCAAAGTGAAAATGATCTTTATTCGGCCAAATATATATGACCATAAAAACACAGATAAAAAAAAATCACATTAAGGCTAAAACATGAATAATTTACAGAATTTTAAAAGCCAAGATCTGCATAATAAAAGCCATCTGTTGAGGCAGTTAAAGTGCATAATTTCTTTTTCAAATTAAAGCCAGCAACAATATTTCTGAGTACAGCAGCAGTCCGTCTTTATTGGAAGTAAAGTGCTTTTGCAGAAGTATTGGATGCAAAAAATGCATTCTGAAGGAATAGTACAGAGTGCAAAAGAGCATCAAATCCACAATGAATTGGGCTATATGTGAGGGAGGCGTGCTAAGTGACTTATAAGGGACTTATAAGGGAAAGGCCACTAAAAAGTGGGCCATATTCAATCTCAGCCTGGTCAGATAAAATCTATACTCTGAGATGGTAATCCAGGTTAAGTAGCGTTCAGTGCTTGGGGTGGTGAAAATGTGCATGTACCTAATAACTGAATTCCTGTCAAGAGACCTTTCAAGTCTAATTTCCTCTCTGTATGATTCAAAGCTGGATCATCTCCTTGATTGTTTATGGCCTAGAGTTTTAGAAAATCTAAAAATTGTGTCACAGGCTGCCCTCACGTTTTGCACTCTTTGATGTCTTAGCCTGTCTCACGTCTCGTTTGCATCCAGCAAGATCCCTAGATAATTAAAAGAAGGTACATTTTCAATGGTTACCCCCACAGTAAAAAACGATTAGACTTCGTATGTTTGAGGTCGCAGATCATAATACATTATTTCTGCGGATTCACCTTAGGATTAAGTTTGGTCATAACATCATTAAAATCATTTAAAAGATTCTGGAGACCATTGGCTGTTAATGCTAAAAGGACCACGTCATCCACGTAAAGCAGTACTGGGACTGCATGGTGGCCGATTCTAGGGACTTCTTTGCTGTATGATCTTAAAACAATGTCCAAATAAGTAATGTAAAATAAAAAGAGGCAAGGGGATAATATGCAGCCGTGCCTAGCCCCTCTAGTAACTTTTACTGGGCCAGTACAATCCCCATTCTCCATATAATGCACTTTTGTTGTAGAATCTCAGTGTAAACACTTTACAAGGTTTAGCAGAGGGGCATCAACTCTCGCCTGCTCCATCAACTTCCACAGCATGCCCCTTTCTACTAGGTCCAAAGCACAAGAAAGGTCCATGAAAGCCATGTTCAAGACACCTCCCCTGGCATTGCCATATTTGACCAGAATACGTGTGAGGTTGAGAGTTTGCTCCACAGCCCCTTAGACCAGGTTTAAAACCATATTGTGCTGCAGTGGCTGCTCCTGCGCAATGGCAGTGGAGCTTTGCCCCACTGCCTTGCTTAGAGCCAGCAAATGTAAAATAAGAAGATGTTCTTGCTTAGTTTATTTTACATTTGCCAGCTCTTAGATGGCGGTGTTGGGATGGGCGGGCTGAGACATAGGAGTGGGGGGGGGGGGTGGGGGGGGGGGGTCATGGGGGGGCAGAGTGCTAGGGAACTCTACTTCCTATGTGCTCATGTGTTTTTGGCTGGCAATCTCAGGCCGACCAAAACACACATGTGCAGTTAAGTTTTCTCCAGTCTGGCTGCATTAAGCAGCCAGGCTGAAGAAACTCTCACAAATTCCCTGGTCTGAGCAGGGCGTCTTTCCTGTCCGCTCAAACCAATCCCCGCACTGCTCTGCAGTGTGGGGATTGGACAGGGAGTCTGTCCCAGGGGCTGCTAGGACCAGGCAGAAAGAGGAGAGGCTGCACGACAAGACGCATCGCTGGAGGCGGCAGGCAGCAAAAGGTACTTTTTTTTTAATATTGTGTTTCTAACCCATGCCCTCCTCCCCCATGTGATGCCTCCCACTCGACACCACCCGCCCCAACACCCTTTGTTTATGGCGGCCACCCCTGTTGTACTGGTGAAAAAAAAGGAGTAAGCCTCTGCCCAGTCCTCAAATTTACCCAAGATAACCTGCCCCAAAATCTTTGCTGTGGAAAGAATCAATGAAATTGGGCGATAATATGCAGTGCGGGAGAGTTCTGGTCACCTTTTTAGGGCGAGCTGACGTAGCTTGCAATGCGAAGCATTGCAAGCTGTCAGCGAAGACAACTAATGTTGCCCGTATTTGGGAGAGTGGACACGAGAGGGGCACGAGCGCAGACGCGGATTTCACCTCGTGGGCGCGCACGTCGCCTTGCCCCTCTCGTGTCTCATTCCCTTGCGCAAACACACTCCACAGTCACGCATGCGCACATACCCAGCCACACACACTGCATACACACACTGCATACACACACGCAGACCCACGCGCACACACGCAGACCCACACAGACACATTCGAACAGACACACACGCGTACACCCCCCTCCCCTCCCACTCACCGGGCTCTTTCGGCGTGTTCCGTGTCTTCATCTGCAGCGCTGGTCGGAGTCGGCCGGCTTCACTGCTTCCTCGGCGGCGGCGGGCGGAACTTCCTGCTGGATTGCAGGCCCCGCCCCCGTCTCGGCCAAAAGTGCCTGACTTCCGGTTTTCACGGAGCAGGGCTGTGGCGGTGATTTCTTTTGGGGGCAACAGCGGTAGGCACCCTCGAATTCGCAATGCAATATTAGTATTGGCAAAAATGTGTAACTAGTCGCCACAATAATAGTATTTATTTAAAACGTAACCTACCTGCATCTCAGAAGGGTTGTGTTCTTTTCCCTTTGCCTGTCTGTGCACGGTCAAGAAGTCTCTTTTGATCTATCTCACTGGCAGGAAGGAGCCTGGGCTCAAGGGCCGGATTGTGATTGCGTAACATGAAGTTGATAAACAACAAGCAAGTGTCTGGGGGGGGCGGGGTGAGGGCTCGCCTCATGGTTTGGACCCTATGCAACACACACTCCACACAATACCACTCAGTGCCACAATTATATGCTACATAATTACACTGCACTCAATGCAACATACACTCCAAACAATACCACTCAGTGCCACATAATTGCACGCCACACAATTACACTCTACTGAATACATCATACACTCCACATAATTACACGCCACATAATTACACTGCACTCAACGCAACATACACTCCAAATACCACTGTGTCACATAATTACACGCCACATAATTATACTCTACTGAATGCAACACACTCCACACAATACCACTCAGTGCCACATAATTATGCTTCATAACTACATTGCACTCAACGCAACATACACTCCAAATACCACTCAGTGCCACATAATTACACTGCACTCAATGCAACATACACTCCAAATACCACTCAGTGCCACATAATTACACACCACATAATTACACTGCACTCAATGCAACATACACTCCAAATACAACTCAGTGCCACATAATTACACACCACATAATTACACTGCACTCAATGCAACATACACTCCAAATACAACTCAGTGCCACATAATTACACGCCACATAATTACACTGCACTCAATGCAACATGCACTCCAAATACCACTCAGTGCCACATAATTACACGCCACATAATTACACTGCACTCAACATCCAAGTCACGTAAATACAACACATATTGCATTACAAATGCTATAGGTGTCACATTTGCGAAAGTTAAAACTATTGGCATTGTAAATGACAAAGCTATTAATTTTGGTATTTTCAAAACCAACAGATAAATATAAAATTTGTCATTTACAATACCAACAGCTCAAACTTTCCTAATGCGAGACCGATTGCATTGCAAATGCTTGTTTGCAAATGGGTTCTATGATAGCATTTTGTAACCAAAGGAGCCCAGAACGCTGCACTGTGTTTAAACAAATCGGGACCTCGTCAGGACCAGGCGCCTTCCTGTTACTAGCACTCATAATGACTTCAATGACAGATGCAAGGTCTACAAGATCAATTAGCCAACTCTCACTAATAGGGTGCACATCAGCCCTGTTATCATCAACAACCACCTCCCCTTTTTGACTGGATTAAATATGATGGAGAAGTGGTCAGTCCATTCTCATTCAGCGATATGACACTCGATGTTGGTGATTGAGCTGCAAGAAAAAAAGGGCGATTGACTATGTCCCAAGAAAGTCTAGTGTCTTTCAAATGGTTTGCTTTATTCAGCCCCTCCTATGCTTTAGTTCTAATTTCATGTTTCCTTTTCTGAATGGCTCGCTTGTATGTATTTCTTGCTTCCCTAATTTCAACACTACTACAGGGTGTTTTATGAGTGGCCAGCTTCAGGGCTTGAGTGCTGCAGTGCCTTCGGGGCTGAACCATGATTGTACAGCTTGCTCTTTTGGTGGTTTATTTGACAGAGGGCCATGATTAATGACTCCACAGATCCCCATGAAGCTGTCAAGATTTTAATAGAATCTGTCTTGAAGAGAAGACAACAGACAATGTCACAGAAAACCTCAGTAACTAGTTCAGTATAAAACCTATGTGGATCAATGAAGCCCCAGGTTACTCGAACCCCCTTGTTTGCTGTGTAACTGACAGGGGGCGTGATCTTACCAGATGTACCATGGTGAAGAGAGGTTTAAAACCTTAAAGTATTGGGGTTATGATCACCGTGGGGAATTGGGCACACCTCATAACACTCAAGATTCTGTGCCAAATCTTCGATAAGAGGCTAAAATCTAGTGTGCTTCCCTTGCCCCTTCCTGTAAAAGTAGGAGGGTTTACTTTACCATTGCACTGAACGTCTGATGAGAATGTCAATTTATGTGTTAAAACCAACTGGTTTAGAGCCTCACCATAGATTGAATGTGCAAAACGGCTGGTATATTCCCTTTGAACATTGGAAAACCCACATATCCAGTTTCCACTGTGCTTACATTTAGTGATGTTAAAGCTGCCGGCCCCTACTATTCATATGTGACTGTTTTTTTACATGGATCCAAAATTTGAAAATAATTTTCCCAGCTCTTGAATAATGCCTACTGGATGTGCAGAAACTACATAAAATGTCTTGGAAGAATATTAAACAGTTGGAGATTTAAGATTTGATACATGGCCGCCATGTTACAACTTGGGTCTTCAAGTTTCTAATGGAGCATGACACATAAATGGCTAATCCCCGCTTTCCTCTTCCAGTGGCTGACGGGATTGCATCAGAATGGTGAGATTTGAACCCATTAATGGCCATACAGTTGAAAGTCCAAGTCTCCTGACAGAATAGTATGTCTAATGTCATAATAAATGTCAACCAGTCTTCATTATAAAGTTTCTGGTGGTTCCCTGCAATGTTCTAAGATAGAAGCTGCATACCCTCTTCGCCCGAAGTGATGTTGGCAAATGGTTATTAGCCCTGGAATGTGATACAGCAGTAGCACCACCATTCTACGCTGTACAAAAGTCACTCATTGTCATCTAAATCGGAGAGGGCCACAAACTTGTTGTTGAAAGATAAATAAAAGTTAGACTGAAGTCTGTTACAGGTTTACTTAGAGCCGTGAGCCCAACTGTTCTTCAGGGTGACTGAAGCTAGGTGCGTGTTTAAGAAACAGAGTGGTAATATCCTTATGGAGCTTGGTTTTTCACTCCAGCTTTTGCTTGTGCCAGAATGTCCCCAGCAAACTTGGGCTTCCAAAAGTTGACGATTACAGTATCACCTGGATAGTTCCTCCCCAGAGGGCCAATTCCCTCCACAAAGCGTACAAATAGGATCTATAATTGAGATCCCAGTGACAACTCACTGTATGGTTCAGCCAATTGAGTTCTTACTTCCTAGAGCCCATGCTAATTCGGAGGAGTCACCAGGCAAGCTGGGCCCATTTGCCAAAACACTAACAAAAGGGTAGAAGGTGGGGAAAGGTCAATCACAGGAAGAGGAACTAGATTTGTGGGGTTTCTTTCGAGCTGGCTTCCGGGTTGTGTTGAAGAGACAAAAGATCCCCCCTTTTGAGATGTCAAATTGGAAGCTACTCCTAGGTTTATAAACCGGTTTTGAGTTTACCCCATGGATGTGTTACAAGTCAGGAGTTGCATGACAGAATGCATGACCGTAGTTGCAGACATTTGCTGAGGGGTGAGTCAATAGTTGTGCATGGCTGGATCTTCTTTGAGTTTGTGCAACATCCCTCTCTGGACTTTGCTAGTTTGTTTAAGCTGGCCTCGATGGCGGTGTACAGATCATAAATGGGGCACATTTTATCATCCAAGAGGTCACTGATGTGCCTGCTTCATGTATATCAAGATCAGCAGCCAGGGTTAGTGTGGGTACTGAATCAGTCTGCCTATGTGTTTCAAACACCTGTTTGGAGTTGGTTGGTTGGTTTTTGTTTTGGGCACTCTTGTCCGGCACTTAGCCAGCACCCCCAAATCCAGTGAACAGACAGGAATAACTGAACTGTTAGTTAGATCAAAACCCTCTGCCATGCCAGTGCTGGAAAAACCAGGATCGCAAGAACTAACCCCCACAGATGTATTTGACAGGTTGGTAGGCTAAGTTGGGACAGCAAAAGTGTCAGCATTGGCCAGTTCAATGGGCCTAGACAGGTCAGTTGGGGACAATTGAGGTGTTACAGGGACCTGAGACGTAAGGAAAAGATGCAGCTTTGACAGCTTTATCTCATTTGAGACAAGGTCCACAGCCCTCACCAATCTGTCAATTGTTGAGTGGGTGTAGTTGTGAGTCATAGAGGAGGAGTTGCTACTGTGATTCTGTATATGTGTTCTTTTATGGTTCCATGTGAAACTAAATAAATTGCGATAACTGACTGACAGTAATAAGTAACATTACAGGTTCATTGAGAGGTAATGAAGAACAAGCTTTTACAATGCAATGGTTTCGCCTTTGGAAAAGTTAGAGCTATTGGCATTGTAAATGACAAAATTTGTATTTATGTGTTGGTTTTGAAAACAGATAAATAAATAGCATTGTCATTTACATTGCCATTTGCTTAATCTCTCACAAATGTGAGACCTATTGTACCCTACGGACGAGCTCAGCAGACAGCAATTACTATCACAAACACACACCCAGAGCCACACACACACACCCAGAGCTAGCCACACACACCCAGAGCCAGCCACACACACACACCCAGATCCACACACACACACACACACACCCATAGCCACACACACACACACACACACCCAGAGCCACACACACACACACACACCCAGAGACACACACACACACACACACCCAGAGCCACACACACACACACACACACACCCAGAGCCACACACACACACACACACACCCAGAGCCACACACACACACACACACTGCTCAGTAAATGTGGATCTTTTTATTTATAAAATACGTGCAGCAGATATGGAACAGACCGCACTCTCACAAACAAAATATACATCATAAAATGTCTACTCGTGCCCAGCTTTAATCGATTAACGCAGAAGCCATGTATACAATGTACAATAAATGTGAGCCAAGCTCGCATTTTTTCATTGAATTGAAGCCCATTGTGTATTCAGATACATTGAAATTCGTGGAATTTAAATTCGTATATGTATTTCAAAATCAAATCCCTGTTTTAAGCTTTTGGGGCCCCTGTGGCTGCTGCCACTGGTGTCACATGAACTATAAAACTGCAGGAACAGCATACTTCCGAACCAGACCCTTCCCCATTTTTGCTGGTGTCTGCGGCCTGCTAGCGTATGCAGTTCTGTTAAAATAACCCTCCTAAAATCGCGCAAAAAGGGCGTTTTATCGGGTAGGTAACATTCAACCCTTCGCCGAGGAGTTCCTTCACAAACGCAGTCAAAGCCCCGAAATGCTTCCTCGTTCAGTCATAATGTACGAACGTTTATTTCCACAGCCATTCTCAATCTCGGTATATTTTGTCGGCCCTTCCTTCCGAAAATATCAGCAGGCCAGGGCTGGTAAAATACATATATTCTGGTGTGGCCAGACAATCACAGACCGGCCCTGACCCCGTCCTCCGGGAGCAGGAGGCCGCCTGCCACGCTGGATTGCACAGTATTGTCCGCCCGAACCTGGAAACCGGGGCTCAGGTCACCGTGGCCCCTGGTAGACTGCTGGTGCTGATTGGGGGCTCTGTTGGGTTTATTTATTTATTGGAGCCTGAAAGGCCCACGACGGCACAGAGCGCCGGTTTAAAATGAAACTAAACAAAGAGCCCCGATGCTGCTGGATGCAGGGCCTGGCACGCTTCTGCCTCAGGAGCCGGGCGCTTTCAATGACATCATGCGGACTTGGTTGGGCCTCCCTTCGTGTCACACGTACATGAAGACCTTTAATTCCACGAAAAGGAAGCCACCTCGTTTTTTACATTTGTACAGAGAAGGGACTACAAACATCTGAATTAAACAATTAGTTAAATCTCAGTTAACCTGAGAAAGTCAAGTCATTTATGGAGCTAGCCAATGGAACAGAGAGGCGGGTTAAAGCCCCATACTGGTTCTCAAAAGATTTCGCATGCGCGAACACTGCTGCGCAGTGGACGCCAGGCGAAACCTAAAAAGGGGGATTGAAGAAACAAAATATTTGCCTAAAATTAAACAGTTTCATTAAGCACAGAAGCCAGCACTAATCCCTGGTTTTCTGGTTTCACTTTGTACAAATCAGCCACTAAATGGGTATCTATTTGTCTCTCCTTTTTACGGCGAATGCTTTGTTTTAACTTTGTGGCACACAGAATGGTGGCAGTCAGAAATCACAAACAGCTCAGCTCGTTTTGGGCTCCAGACTGCAAGAGGACCTCGAGCTGAGCCAGAGCCAAGCCTTTGGTTCAAGCCAGTTTCAAGCTTTCAGTGGCTCACCCACCTGCACTAGTTAGATAGCTTCCTCCTGCTTTACATCAAGGATTAGTGCTTACTATTACTTTGAAGAGCTACACTATGTTAAATAAATACACATTATTAAATGTTGAAACAAGTCAAGTCAAGTCAAGTCAGAGAATTTATATAGCGCACTACCTACCCAGAGGGTCTCAAGGCGCTTAGAAATGGGAGGAGGTTTACTCGTCAAATATCCACGTTTTAAGTTGCTTTCTGAATGCTAGGTGGTTCTGGGTGAGGCGAAGGTAAGCGGGGAGTGAGTTCCATGTTTTAGCAGCCAGGTAAGAGAATGATCTGCCTGCCATGGTGGTCTTGTTGATGCGAGGTACAGTGGCGAGGGCTTGGCTGGAAGAGCGAAGTTGGCAGGAGGGGGTGTAGAAGGATAGTCGTGAGTTGAGGCATTCCGGTCCGATGTCGTAGAGTGATTTGTGTGCGTGGGTTAGCAGTCGGAAGGTGATTCTCTTATTGGCGGGTAGCCAGTGGAGGTCTTTCAGGTGGCCAGAGATGTGTTCGTTGCGCGGGATGTCTAATATGATCCTGGGTGAGGCGTTTTGGATTCGTTGGAGTTTCTTCTGGAGTTTAGCGGACGTACCTGCGTAGAGGGTGTTTCCGTAGTCTAGACGGCTCGTGACTAGAGCATGGGTGACTGTTTTCCTTGTTTCAGTGGGGATCCAGCGAAATGTTTTTCTGAGCATGCGAAGAATGTTGAAGCAGGATGAGGTAACGGCGCTGACTTGTCTGTTCATTGAGAGTGAAGAATCCAGGATGACGCCTAGGTTCCGTGCGTGGTCTGTCGGGATGGGTGCTTTTCCAAGGGCTTCCGGCCACCAAGAGTCGTCCCATGCCGAGGGGGATGTACCTAAGATGAGGACTTCTGTTTTGTCTGAGTTCAGTTTCAGACGGCTTTGTTTCATCCATTCGGCAACTTCTTTCATTCCTTCGTGTAGGTTAGTATTGGCGGTGCTGGGGTCATTGGTGAGAGAAAGGATTAGTTGAGTGTCATCCGCGTAAGAGATGATGTTGAGGTTGTGTTGGCGGGCGATGGCCGCGAGGGGGCTCATGTAAACGTTGAAGAGGGTGGGGCTGAGTGAGGATCCTTGAGGTACGCCACAGATGACTTCAGTGGCCTCGGACTTGAATGGTGGGAGGCGGACTCTCTGGGTTCTTCCGGTGAGGAACGAGGTGATCCATTCAAGTGCTTTTCCTTGTATTCCGATGTTATTGAGGCATTGTAACAGGGTGCTGTGACAAACTGTGTCGAATGCTGCCGAGAGGTCGAGGAGGATGAGGGCGACTGTGTCTCCATTGTCCAATAGAGTTCGAATGTCGTCTGTTGCTGCGATGAGGGCGGTCTCAGTGCTGTGTTTTGCTCGGAAGCCAGATTGTGAGGAGTCGAGGGATTTGTTGGCTTCGAGGAAAGCGGCGAGCTGGTTGTTGACGGCTTTCTCGATGACTTTGGCCGGGAATGGAAGGAGCGAAATGGGGCGGTAATTTTTGAGTTCGGTGGGGTCCGCTGTGGGTTTTTTTCAGAAGGGCGGTGAGTTCAGCGTGTTTCCAGCTTTCCGGGAAGGTGGCGGAGTTGAAGGAGCAGTTGATGACGTCTCGTAGGTGCGGTGCTATGACGGAGTCTGCTTTGTTGAAGATGTGATGAGGACATGGGTCTGTGGGGGAGCCTGAGTGGATGGAATTCATCAGGCGGATTGTGTCCTCAGTAGAGATTGGGTTCCAGTCGTTGAGGGTGTTCACGGGGGGGGGAGTGTTCAGCAAATGGTTGGGTGGGTTGGTCTCCGGGTTGGTTGTCGAAGCTGTTGTGGATGTCTCCAATTTTGTTGTGGAAGAATGAGGCTAGGGAGTCGCAGAGGGCTTGAGAGGGGGTGATGTTGTTGGAGTTGGCTGAGGGGTTGGAGAATTCCTTGACGATGTTGAAGAGTTCCTTGCTGTTGTGGGCGTTGTTGTCAAGTCGATCCTTGAATGCTGTTTTCTTGGCCTTTCGGATTAGTTGGTGGTGAGTGCGGGCGGCGTTTTTGAAGGCGTCCTTGGTGCTAGTGGTTGGGTCTTTTTTCCAGGCCTTTTCAAGGGAGCGGCAGAGTTTCTTGGACTTCTTAAGATCATCGTTGAACCATGAGGCCTTCATGTTGCCAGGTTTGCTTTGACGTTTTTTCAGTGGTGCTAAGGTGTCGGCGGTGTTGGATAACCATAGGGTGAAGTTGGCGGCGGCTTGGTCTGGGTTAGAAGAGTGGGCTGGAGCGTTTCGAAGGAGCGATGCGGAGATCTGGTCGGTGGTGATCTTGTTCCAGTTTCTTTGCAGAGTTGGTTGGAGGTGGTTAGTGGGTTTTGGCTTGTTGTAGGTGAAGTGAACGCAGCTGTGGTCAGTCCAGAGGAGATCCGTAGTGTGGCTGAAGGAGACATGATTGCTGGAGGTGAAGATGGGGTCGAGTGTGTGACCTGCGATGTGGGTGGGGGAAGTGACTAGTTGTTTAAGTCTGAGGTTGGCGAGGTTGTCCAAGAGGGTGGTGGTGTTGCGGTCGTTGATCTTTTCGAGGTGAAAGTTGAGGTCTCCCAGAAGGATGTATTCTTTGGAGGGGAGCGCGTGTGGAGTGATGAAGTCTGTGATGTCTTCACTGAATTTAGCGCGGGGTCCTGGTGGTCTGTAGAGGAGGGTGCCTCTGAGTGTGGTCTTGGGGTCGATGTGTATTTGGAAGTGGAGGTGTTCGGAGTTGGCGAGGTTGGTGTCAGAGCTGGTTGAGATGCGGATTGATTTCTTATGGACGATAGCGATGCCTCCTCCTGTGTGGCTGGTACGGTCTTTGCGTGTGATCTTATAGTCTTCTGGGATGGCAATGGTGATGTCTGGGGCGGAGGAAGTGTTCATCCATGTTTCCGTTAGGAAGGCGACGTCTGGAGAGATGGTGTCTAGTAGGTTCCATAGGTCAATGGCGTGCCTGTGCACCGAGCGGGTGTTGAGAAGGATGCATTGTAGGTGGTTGGGGTCGGGTATCTGTGGTGTGGTCGTAGCGGAGATGTTGTCGGTGCCGCTGAATTTGCAGGAGTAGCAAGAGAATGGTCCATGGGTGTGTCCAGGAGCGGCTTGGACACAGGTGGGGGTGCGACCGGGGTTAAGGGCTAGGAGGGTGGCGGCATCGTAGGTAATGCGGGAAGGCTGGGCAGCGCGAGGGGCAGGGGGTCTGGCGCTGGGCACGGTCCAGGCGCGGACGGGCGTAGACGGGCTTACCTTTGGCGCACCTTCGGCGCGGGTTGGGCGCGGTCGCTGCGCGTGAACGCTGCGCGCGGGAGAAACTGTCATAAATGGATGGTGGAGGGGGAGGGGCGAGGGCGGCTCAGCTGGAAGGCGGGTCGGGCACACGAGGACGACAACAAACAAGCAAAATGGAGGCGGGGGAGGAGCAGAGCGGAGCGCTATTGACAAATGCGCAATCAAAGTTAGGAAACAAGCAGATTGAATAGCTACAGCGCTAATTAGGCAAAGCGCTATACAAGGCACAAAGCAGGCGAAAATAAATGCAAGTTTTTAAGAGCTTCTGAAACGGAGCAGCGCTACGATACCAGGTGTCTGCCAGGGAGCGACCACTCAGACCGTGAGGAGGAGCGAGTCACAGCGTCTGCAGGGTGAGGAGCGCTATAATAAGTTAGTGGGAGGGCGGCTCAGCTGGGAGGCGGGTCGGGCACACGAGGACGACAACAAACAAGCAAAATGGAGGCGGGGGGAGGAGCAGAGCGGAGCGCTATTGACAAATGCGCAATCAAAGTTCGGAAACAAGCAGATTGAATAGCTACAGCGCTAATTAGACAAAGCGCTATACAAGGCACAAAGCAGGCGAAAATAAATGCAAGTTTTTGAGAGCTTCTGAAACGGAGCAGCGCTACGATACCAGGTGTCTGCCAGGGAGCGACCACTCAGACCGTGAGGAGGAGCGAGTCACAGCGTCTGCAGGGTGAGGAGCGCTATAATAAGTTAGTGGGAGGGCGGCTCAGCTGGGAGGCGGGTCGGGCACACGAGGACGACAACAAACAAGCAAAATGGAGGCGGGGGAGGAGCAGAGCGGAGCGCTATTGACAAATGCGCAATCAAAGTTAGGAAACAAGCAGATTGAATAGCTACAGCGCTAATTAGGCAAAGCGCTATACAAGGCACAAAGCAGGCGAAAATAAATGCAAGTTTTTAAGAGCTTCTGAAACGGAGCAGCGCTACGATACCAGGTGTCTGCCAGGGAGCGACCACTCAGACCGTGAGGAGGAGCGAGTCACAGCGTCTGCAGGGTGAGGAGCGCTATAATAAGTTAGTGGGAGGGCGGCTCAGCTGGGAGGCGGGTCGGGCACATGAGGACGACAACAAACAAGCAAAATGGAGGCGGGGGGAGGAGCAGAGCGGAGCGCTATTGACAAATGCGCAATCAAAGTTAGGAAACAAGCAGATTGAATAGCTACAGCGCTAATTAGGCAAAGCGCTATACAAGGCACAAAGCAGGCGAAAATAAATGCAAGTTTTTAAGAGCTTCTGAAACGGAGCAGCGCTACGATACCAGGTGTCTGCCAGGGAGCGACCACTCAGACCGTGAGGAGGAGCGAGTCACAGCGTCTGCAGGGTGAGGAGCGCTATAATAAGTTAGTGGGAGGGCGGCTCAGCTGGAAGGCGGGTCGGGCACACGAGGACGACAACAAACAAGCAAAATGGAGGCGGGGGGAAGAGCAGAGCGGAGCGCTATTGACAAATGCGCAATCAAAGTTAGGAAACAAGCAGATTGAATAGCTACAGCGCTAATTAGGCAAAGCGCTATACAAGGCACAAAGCAGGCGAAAATAAATGCAAGTTTTTAAGAGCTTCTGAAACGGAGCAGCGCTACGATACCAGGTGTCTGCCAGGGAGCGACCACTCAGACCGTGAGGAGGAGCGAGTCACAGCGTCTGCAGGGTGAGGAGCGCTATTATAAGTTAGTGGGAGGGCGGCTCAGCTGGGAGGCGGGTCGGGCACACGAGGACGACAACAAACAAGCAAAATGGAGGCGGGGGGAGGAGCAGAGCGGAGCGCTATTGACAAATGCGCAATCAAAGTTAGGAAACAAGCAGATTGAATAGCTACAGCGCTAATTAGGCAAAGCGCTATACAAGGCACAAAGCAGGCGAAAATAAATGCAAGTTTTTAAGAGCTTCTGAAACGGAGCAGCGCTACGATACCAGGTGTCTGCCAGGGAGCGACCACTCAGACCGTGAGGAGGAGCGAGTCACAGCGTCTGCAGGGTGAGGAGCGCTATAATAAGTTAGTGGGAGGGCGGCTCAGCTGGGAGGCGGGTCGGGCACACGAGGACGACAACAAACAAGCAAAATGGAGGCGGGGGGAGGAGCAGAGCGGAGCGCTATTGACAAATGCGCAATCAAAGTTAGGAAACAAGCAGATTGAATAGCTACAGCGCTAATTAGGCAAAGCGCTATACAAGGCACAAAGCAGGCGAAAATAAATGCAAGTTTTTAAGAGCTTCTGAAACGGAGCAGCGCTACGATACCAGGTGTTTGCCAGGGAGCGACCACTCAGACCGTGAGGAGGAGCAGAACTCTTTGTAGAAAAAATTGCTAAGTTAAGAGAAGGCATTAGAGTCTTTTAATGTGGATATCACCTGCTACCAATGTCGGGAGAGGCTCAACACCTTCAGCAAAGGCATTCACAAATGAAAGGTCTGGGAGAGCAGTGCGCTTCCTTTGACACAAATGAAGTGCAGAGTGATGTATTCTCACATGAGTTTTCATGTTATGGTACCTTGTTCTTTAAGTGTCACATTCTACTGCTTTAGTTCTAGTGTTGCTATGCCCCATTACATAGCTGGTCTCCTTACCTGTCAGTTGTCTGCTAGCTGGAGAGGGATCACCAACGTTATCTCTCGCGCTCCCAATAAAGTGCTTATTTATACCAATCAAGCTGTGGAGGTGGCTTTTACTACAACAGATGGCGACGAGGATGGGATTTGAGCTCAGCTACCAGTAGACTTTCACAAACGTTTACATCTCTGTGGTCCTCTTACATCTTTCACAACCCCCCGCCCCCTGGAGATGGGGGCTTGGGCCTGAGAAGTTGATCATCAAGACCATGTAGCATGCTGTGAAAGTGCGTAGAGGTAAATGCAATGATTGTGATTTTTCAATGTTTTCGCCCTCACAACAGACTCAAAATTTATTAGAATTACATTCTTCTTCGAGAGCTTTCAGAGCACTCTGCAGGGTACTCACTGTCCATCTGAAATGCCTCCATAGTTAGGGGAGAGTGTGGTAGTATGGTTGAATGTGTAGGTGTAGATTGGTGCGTGAGAAGTAGGAGCGTGAAAGCAATAGAAAGTGGAATGGGGAAATGTTGGAACGGGAGACCGTTAGAGCGGAAGCGTGGAAACAGGGAGAAGACACCAGGCTCCATATACGCTCCGTCCTGTCATATACAATCGTGCTTACATACTGTCGCGTCCCATGCAGGTAAGAGCGGTGGGTGGGATTTAGGGGATGGAAATGACAAATGATAGAATAAGGATAATAAAATAAAGAAATAAAACCATTTACTTTGCACTCACCGCATCGCCGAGTCAGTTGGCTGCCACGCCCCACTACGTTTACCTGCACGGGCTGCCACTGCTTAAATAAAATATAGGTAGGCATCTTCCTCCAGTGAGAAGCGATTAATTTAGGGAGCCTCCTCTGTTGAGCCTGACATAAGAGCATGGGCAGCAGAAGCCACATTAAAGCTCTGCGCAGTTTGGGCTCGAGGGTCCACATGGACCTTGCGCTGAGCCAGAGCCGGGCATCTGGCTCGAGCCATCAGTGGGCCACCCTTCTGTAATCTACATTATTCATTGCAATCCTTGTGAGTTCAACTTTAAGGACATCTGATTCCCTTTTTGGGTTGCTTGTAAGCCCCTTGGAGCTAGCTGTCCAGTAATTCAGAGACCTCCCTTTCTTTACGTCAGGAAACCAGATTTGGTGGTCAGCCGCTTCACGAGTTTCATTATCCAAGAATAGCTGTAGATGTGATTAGTCCCAAAGCTGTCGCCTGGATATAGACAACCAGGGCTAAGCATAAATGCAGGTTAAAAGTTTCAGGAAGGGCAAAACACCTGCATCCATTAGTTATGGCAACACCTCCCAACTCCCTGCACAAAGCAACGAATTTTAAGCCATGCTTTTACTTTCTACCGCAGAAACTGTCACAAAACATTTCACCCAATCGGGTTGTCCAAAACATCAAATGGAAGTACATGATCTCAGAACGGACCATTCCTGATTATGTATCAACTCACGCAGGTCACGCCCCGCTGATGTGCGTCGCTATGCGACTAGGCGGAAGTTGGTCAAGAATTTACTTTTATGGACACATGTATAAACAAAGTCAGCAGGCCTTCCCAGCTGCTCGAGCATTTACCGAAGTGAGTCATTGAGTTGTCTACGGCTGTGTTTGTCTGATGAGAGAACGCCTGACACGGGCATCCCTGCCTGTGATGAAACGTGAATGCAAAAGCTGATTTCAGAGTGAAGAGGAGTGAAGTCTCGGTGTCTGACGCAGGCAAAGACTGAGCAGTCAAAGAGGCACAGGGGCATATTTACAAGGGAAGTGGCGGAGTGAGGCGTTAGCCCTCCTAGCTTAACGCCTCACTCCGCCACTATAGAAACGCAGGACTGCACTATATTTACAAGAAAATGGTGCAACGCTGCGATTCTCTCTGCGCTAGTGCTACACTTAGCAGCCTAGGGCCAACAAAGGCACCCTTGCACCATAGTGCAAGGGTGTCTGCGTGCAGGGGAAGATTGTTTATGTACTGGAAGGTCCCCCTTCCTACACATAAACAATCATTAAATGCTGTTTTGTAACTTCTATGTGTGCTGCTTAATGCAGCACATGCAGAAGTTACAAAACGGCATTTTTTTAAAAATGATTGTTCATGTGCAGGAAAGGGTACCTTCCTGTATATAAACAATCATTGGCCATTTGCTGTTTGCATGTGTGCTGCACAATGCAGCACACATGAAAACAGCAAAAACAAGGAGAAATGAAGCATTTCTTCTCATTGCGCCAGGGTAAGACCAGGATTTCCCTGGTCTTAATTCTGGCGCTGTGTAGTATGTACTTCATAATTGTTATACTAGCTCTTTAAGGAATGTCCTACTTAAGTTCTTATTCCATGTTCTTAGAATGCTATGATTGTATGTTTTGACCATTGCAAACCTGGTATTCAACTTTACTGGTCGTGGGTTGATTTACTCTTCTTGAATAAACCACCTATGTCAACCTTTATATCTGGATTTCCATCTTTATTTGATCAACAACCTTACTACATTTATTGGCGACGATCAGAAGCTGATAGGAATCAAACCCACCGACATGAGCAGTTCGACCATGGACTTTAAGGTCACTGGCTCCAACGTTTCTAACAACATCGGATTTTAACTTTGGAAGTTTCGTTCTCATCTCTTGAGACCATCTTAACATAAACTGTGAGTTATTGTTTAGTAATTTTATTACCTGAAAGCCGTCTTTGAACGCTGCCTGCTTCATACCGTTTTTTTTCAAATGCGCGGAGCATTCTACGCTCGTGAAGCAAGCTGTGGAATTGTTTTCTAACGCGCTGCTGGCACACGCGCAGTACGTCTACAGCGTCACGCGTCACTCTGGAATGCGCCCAGCGTATGCTGTAATTTGAATGCGCTCCAGCTTTGTTTACCTCTTCGGCGCTCGACTTCAACTCCTTGCGTTCCAGCTTTATTTACATGTTCAGCGCTCGACGTCAACTTCTAAAAATAAAACGTCACTTTCAGCGCTCAGCGTCTGTTTGATAAAACGCTGACAGGCATCGCACTTCTGTACTTCTTATCAACGCGACCTTATCTGTGAAGTTTTGGTCGTCTTCTGTCGAGTTTTAAAAGATCGTTTTTCTGGAAAGTGCTATTTCAAAGGCTGACAAGTAAGAATTTATTATAATATATACATTTTTTGTGAATTTATTATGGCTACTTCAGGTAATAACAACAATGGGATTGTAGCACCTCCATCGTTTTTAATTGTTCCTGGCAAACCTCCTACTCCATGGCACAAATGGCTACGTGTCTTTACAAACTATTTGGAAGCTATTGATGCTCTAGATTACCCTGCATCTAGAAAAAGAGCTATTCTTTTCAATCACTTAGGAGATGCTGGTCAACAATTATTTGACAATTTAGCAGTTGTTCAAGCTCCTGCTGATGATGACTCATGGAATGTATATACCGAGGCATTAACACGTCTGGGCAAACAATTTAAAGATGATCCATCAGTCATTGTTGAGAGACATATGTTCTTCAAAAGGAAACAGTTACAGGAAGAGTCTATAGAAGACTATGTAGCTACTCTACGAGTTCTTGCATCAAAATGCGAATTTGGTACCTATTTGGAGACTGCTCTACGTGATCAGTTAGTCTTTAATTGCTTTAATAAGAAAATCCAAGAGCGGATTTTGACTTGTAAAAATCCAACTTTAGATGAAGTTATTGTAATTGCGAAAAGTATTGAGTGTTCTGTTGTTTCCTCAAAAATTTTAGCTGAACATGCCGCTTCTTCAAGTGTTTGCAATATTTCACAGGCATCTGGTGACAATTGTAATGTTAATGTTGTTTCTAACCGCAATACTGGGAAAAAAGTTTTTGAATCTAAAGCTAATGTATTTTGTTACAGGTGCGGTTCAAAGTTTCATGTTGCAAATAATCCTAAGTGTCCTGCACAAGGTAAAAGGTGTTCTAATTGTAAACTGTAGGTCACTTTGCTGCATCATGTCGTTTACCTAAGGATAAGTCTAAAGTTAATATGGTTTATTCTGAGGAAGAAATTTGTGATGCGTTAAATCTTTCTTCTATTTCATTCATTCAGGTAAATGCTTTATGTGATTCAGTATCAAGGGTCCTATTTGCACCATTTCAATTGGGATTCAGACCATACAGGTTATGGCTGACTCCGGATCCCCTATTACCATTTTGGATGAAACTACCTTTCAGTGCTCTTGGAATAACAAAGAATTATTTACTACTGATGTTAATCCCAAAGCTTTCGGGGGTTTTGACATAACCATGCGTGGATATTTTCCAGACAACATTGATTTTAAAGGTCGTGTTATCTATACTAAAATATACGTTGCACACAATGGCCGTGATATTATAGGCTGGCAAGACCAAGCCAGACTGGGCATTATTTTAAAACCCGGTCATCCTGAACCTGTTGCTTTGGGTGATCTTCCTATACTGTCTGTTTTTGATTATTGTAATGACCCCATTCTTTGCAATGTTTTAGAAAAATACAAGGTTGTTTTTGAAGATAGGATTGGGTTGGTGAAGAATTTCGAGCATGATATTAAGTTAAAAGACAACGCTTGTCCTGTTATTCAAAAGGTGCGGCCTGTTCCTCTGTCTGTGAGAGAGGACTTGAGAAAGCACATTGAATCTCTTATTGCTCAAGACATTATTTGTCCTATTGAGTCTTCAGAATGGGTTTCTGCTGCCGTCGTAGCACGAAAACCTTCTGGGGAAATTCGTTTATGTGCAGACCTGCGAGTACTCAATCGCAACATTGTCATTGATGTACATCCCTTGCCTAAAATCCATGATATGCTGGCCAACATCGGTAGTAGCAAATATTTTTCCACTATCGATTTGCGCTCAGCGTACCACCAAATTCCTTTATCTTTAGAATCTCAACCTCTCACAACATTTGTTACACCTTTTGGTGTGTATATGTATAAAAGGTTACCATTTGGGCTTGCCTCTGCAGCCAGTATATTTCAAAGATTAATGGACTCCATTTTTTATAATTGTCCCGGAATTCAGGCGTTCCAGGATGACATTTTGGTTCATTCTGAATCCCTGGATCAACATTACATATTGATGGAGTATGTTTTAAAATCTCTACAAAATAATGGTCTTACCGTCAACAAGAAGAAATGTAAATTTTTGGCTAGTGATGTTGATTACTTAGGCCACAACCTCTCAAAAGATGGCATTAAACCCAAATCTTCTTTGCTGGATGCTATTAAAAATGCTCCTCCTCCTCTAGATAAAGACTCGCTCAGAGCATTTTTGGGGTTGAGCGAATATTATGCTCGTTTTGTTAGGAGCTATGCTCTTGTAGTTCAACCTCTTAGAGATCTGTTAAAAAAACATGCTAAATTTGTGTGGTCCTCTGAATCTCAATCTGCTTTTGACTCCGTCAAAGATCTGATACTCTCTGCTCCGGCCATCAAGCCCTTTTCCCATGGTGTTCAAAGCATCATTACCGTTGATGCTAGTTCCCGTGGCCTAGGAGCTGTTCTGAGTCAAATGGTTAAAGGTGAGGATTGCACCATTGCATTCGCTTCTCGTTCGTTAACTTCAGCTGAAGCAAATTACAGTACCATAGAGCGAGAAGCCTTAGCTTGTTCATGGTCTGTTGAAAAATTTAAAATGTACATTTGGGGCACCAGATTTCTTTTATACACAGACCACAAGCCGTTAATTTATATGCTTGGCGAGAGTTCCTCCAATAGAGCTTCTTCTCGCTTAGTTAGACTATTGGCACGTCTTCAAGAATTTAATTTTGAGATAAAATACTTACCTGGTGGCAAAAACATTCGTGCGGATTGTTTGTCACGCATTCCTTTATCCACTTGTAATTTAGTCAACTCTGACTTAGAGTATGTATTTGCTGTTGATGATGCCCTTCAAGGTACAAAACTTACTAAACAAGACTGGTTAAAAGGTATGGATTACGATTCTTGCTTACTCAATGTTAAGAAATTTTTGATTAAAGGTTGGCCCAGAGATAGAAGCATGTCAATGGAGGAAAAACATTATGCACAGGTTGCATCTGAATTGTCGGTGTCAGGTGACATTTTGTTCAGGCAAGACAAATTTGTCCCACCCGTTGGCATCCGGCAATCCATCATTTCTCTGGCCCATGAAACTCATCCTGGTATCACTGGTACCACCAATAAGATTAAAACCACTTATTGGTGGCCGGGTATCGATAACCAGGTTAGATCCTTTGTCAACCAATGTCCACAGTGTCTATGCTCTGATAAACACTGGAAGTTGTCCAATTCACCACTTGTTCCTGTAGAGTGGCCTGAGTCTCCTTGGCAGAAAATTGCCATAGATTTTTCTGGTCCATTTTCTGTTTTTAAGGATGACTTCAAATTCTTAATAGTTGCCATTGATTACTTTTCTAAATGGATCTATTTTTCTTTAGTCAAGAACCCTAATTCTGTTGCTGTAGTTTCATTTTTAAAGGGTTTGTTTGTCATCGATGGTACTCCACATGAAATTGTTTCCGATAACGGTTCGCACTTTGTCTCACAGGAGATGAATTTGTTTTTAAACAATTTTGACATTAAGCACATGTTAGTTCCTCTTTACAGTCCTGCTTCTAATGGTCTTGTAGAAAGAGCCAACCGTTTGTTGAAGGAAGCTATTCAAACAGCCTGTGCTAATAAACTTGATGTTGCTGAATTTCTTAGCGAGAAAATTTGGAACTATAATTGCACCCCGCACAGTACCACAGGAGTGTCCCCTTTTGTTTTACTGCGGGGTAGAATTCCCACTTCTAGGTTGAACCCTTCTTGGTTGATGAAAAGTTCTCTTGTCAACGTGGATTTAACTAAAATTCGTGAACATGTCAAGAGTAAACAGGAGAGTTACAAAAATAATTATGACAAACGCATGCATGTCACAGAAAAACCTCTTATTTCTGGCGATTGGGTCATCATTAAGAAACCTGTGAAAATAACCAAGGGGCAATCCAAATTTTCTGCTCCTGTTAAAGTGTTGAAAGTTTCTCGTTCTGCAGCTCTTTTATTTGAAAGGGGTTGGTGGAACAAGAATGCTCTTATTAAGATCTCTGATCAACAAGCAAAGATTATTTCTTCCAACAAACAGACCTCAGATTTATCTGATGATCGCTGTTCTGACTGGTTTGGTGTTGGTGAATCCTCTATCTCTCCATCTGTTCCTTCTGTTCCCGTCAATCGCCCTGTCCTTGATGCTTCCCTGTTAGCACATGGTGATTCAAACGTTCTCACGCCTCCTCCCACTTTACAGCCTGTTTCCAATTCCATTGGTGCGGGGGATGGTAGGGATCTCAGTCGCAGAATTAGATCTGTTCCTGTGAGATTCCATGATTATGTTTTGGATTAATCTTGTTTTTTTTTTCTTTGTACGCATTTGGTTACTTTACTGTGTTTTCTTTTATCTGCTGTTTCTCTTTATTTATTAGGGGAAGGATGTGTAGTATGTACTTCATAATTGTTATACTAGCTCTTTAAGGAATGTCCTACTTAAGTTCTTATTCCATGTTCTTAGAATGCTATGATTGTATGTTTTGACCATTGCAAACCTGGTATTCAACTTTACTGGTCGTGGGTTGATTTACTCTTCTTGAATAAACCACCTATATCAACCTTTATATCTGGATTTCCATCTTTATTTGATCAACAACCTTACTACACGCTGCCTCCTATTTCCGCCTCCCTTGTAAATAGGGGGCAGTGTCAGAATCAATGGTTGTTGCGGTGGAACGCCCACCACAACACCCATTGCCCTCCCCTTTAATGCAAAGTGTAGCGTGAAAGGGTGCCTTATTTACATTGCAGCATCAAGCCATGTTAAGTAGCTTAACGCTGCCTTGTAAATAAGGCGAAGCCCCTCTCGCCACAGAAACCTCATAAAAAGTTTTGTTCCCATGACGATAGGGGCTTGATAAATATGCCCCACAGTGGGAGAGCGGGGAGGGGCAAAAGAGAGGGAAGCAAAGGGAGATGCAAAGGACAGAAAGATGCCAGAAGTGAATAGGGAGAGAAGTGAAGAGTAAACGCCATTGTCAAGAGAGCTGGTGGGAGAGAAAGGGATGACAAAAGTTGTATATTTTTTGCACTGTTGTGCAGAGCTCCAACATGTTGCCTCCCATCTACGTCAAATTGTATTCAGATCCTGTAGAAAAGAGTAGGAAGCTAGGATGAAATAAATAGAAAGAGAGGGCTGATTAATGGTAATTGGGAAGATAGAGTGATGCAGTGACAGTGTATTACCAACAGAGGCAATGACACCCTTCTCAGGTATGTCCCAAGGATGCTGTAGTGTTGGCCAGTGCAGGGCACCTCCATGCTAATGTGTGAGGGAGTTATTTATTGTCATGGTTCAGATAGAGGCTGATCCTTTGGGACTGTCAGACCATCCAGTCGGTGACAACAAACCAGATATCAAACCCTCAGAAATGTTACAAGTTGTAGCAGCCAGACAAGTTTGAAGAAACTACCTAATCCCGTTGAAATTGAGGTATCGTGTGGACACAGACAGTTCTGTCACCTCTTTTTGAGGTGGGTTAGTATGTTTTATGTCTACGGAATTAGCCCTCAATGGTGAGACGTCAGCTTTGTTCGCATAGGCTCATAACTGTGGCTGGGGTACACACATGTGAAGCAGAAGCGGGTTCAGAAATGACCCGCGGGGAATCCCCACCTTTAAAGATTGATTTATGCGGTGTCTGCCATCCTATCATGAATTTTGACTCGTTTTAATGGTTGGTATCTGCTTAGCCATACTGCTAATGACTGTGTCCTCTGTGTCAAGAGGATGTGAGCTATAGATTTGAATATTTTGGATGAAATGAAAATAAATAACACAACTAGTTCTTGGTAGACATCTTCTAGTTGTGACTATCTTCCTAGACTAAATTATCAACCTTTAGCGAGAAACAAGACTGGAGGTTCCCTCCTTAGTCCAAAAACAATCAGACCCCTAATGGTTCGCGGGCACTCTGTTCCCATCTCATGGACCGTTACAGCAGGACAGACGTTGTGCTAAATAGAGTTGAACCGGTCAATTCTAGGGGTGGTAGTAAAACATAACACACAGACAAGCAGTACAAAGGCCAGGAGGGATGGAAAATCTAATACTGACAAAGGGAACAATAATAGGAAAACACCCACAAATTTAGGATGAGAGATGGTCCTCTAGGCTGTTTATATAGCACATCCTCAGTGCTTCAGCATCCCACATAGGGGTAGTAAGTACTATAAAAATACCATAATACAATACAATACATGACTTAAGATATATTCTGATGTACACCATACAATAAAAAGTTAACCATCCTCTGTGGCCTGATTTCTGTGCTTACAAGTTATCCACCCTACATTTGCTGGAAGTTTTCAATGCAGAAGAGGCACTCTTGGCCATTATTACAAACCATTTACCACTGAACGCTGATGGATGGTTGCAGATGAATTTCATAAAATAATTATTAGTGGCATGCACAGACCAGGAGAACAATTGAACCGTGTGTTCTGTCCCTCTCTAACCTAGTGGTCCAGTGCCAGGTGGAAGTAGCGCCACCTGTCAGAGGCTATATGATATTTCTGCCCACTTTTCGAAGTGAGCCTGATCACCCGCTCCTCTTCTGAGGTGTGGTTGAGGTTCTCCAGAACTCCAATGTCTCACAGGATCTAAGAGACAGTGAATACTACTCTGCAATTGTGCCAGCTACCTTTGGGCATCACCCGTCCCCTATTACTTTAATAAGGCACCTTGCTTTTAATGAGCCTATTAAACGGGAAAACGGATCTTATTTATCATCTAGATCCTCGATAGGATGACAATGCATTTCAACTGATGGAATTGTGTTTTAGCAGACTCGCGTCTGTCGGTTCTGGAACTAGTATGTTACTTTTTTTTTAGGATCTCTCTAGTTTTCTGAAGGCTCCTTTTGTATTTGCCTTGCGTTGACTTCAGTCACTGTAGCTTTGACTTGAAGCCTCTTTTTTCATCTAAAACCCTTTGAAAGGAAACACTTGCAATATTGCAAGAGTGGCCAGGGCTAGAGAGGACACTGCAACAAAAGCTTGACTCTAGCGAAGGTTATGAACTTGAAAAGAGACAATGTCAACAAAGACGAGTGAGGGACAGACGCAAAGTGGTCTAAGGACCGAGGACGTGAGTATTGTTGTGCTCCCTTGTCTTATTGTGCAAGGGGTGTCTCAGCACTTCAGGTGGCTTGAGGGGGCTACAGGGCAGGGGCTCAGTCTCCGCAAGAGAGAGATCTGAACAGTCAATCTGAGTTTCAATTTAAGAGAATACAAACATCAATACAATGTACAGTCCATGAACAAGAGGGGTAAATATAGAGACGAAAATGTTCCTTAGTTAAAGATTTTAAACCATAAGTAAAGCAATGATTGTGACAAATGTGATGGAAATTGATGAATGCATGCTAATCAGAAAAGTAACATGAGAAAACCATTACCAATAACATTTAATAGCATGACATTTTTTTTTCGGTGTGATATTGCAAATCTCCACTGTTCATTCTGCGATTTAGAGTTATTACTCCTGGTTCGTAAGGCAATCTCGAATCATAATGTAGTCCAAAATGGAAAACAACCTTTACAACGCAACTTTTACAACGCACTACCATTACAACGCAGACATTACAACGCAACATCCCTTACAACGCATGCCATTACAATGCAAACATTACCACGCATGACACTACAACGCAGACAATTACAACGCATACCATTACAACGCATAGTACCCTTACACTATCTAACACTTACCCTACTGTTGCACCCACTGGAGTTCAAATAGTAATTTTTACCCCTACACTATCCAACAGTTACCCTACTGTTGCACCCCCTGGCGTTAGAATAGTAATTTTTACCCCTACACTATCCAACACTTGCCCTACTGTTGCACCCCCCTGGAGTTAGAAAAGTAATTTTTACCCCTACACTATCCAATACTTATCATACATGCAATGTAATGGTATGCATTGTAAAGGTAGTATGCGTTGTAATGGAATGCGTTGTAAAGGTTGTTTTTAAATATTTGTTGTAATGGCGTGCGTTGTAATGGAATGCGTTGTAATGGATGTTGCGTTGTAAAAAATGCGTTGTAAAAGTATGCGTTGTAACGTCATACATCCGTCCAAAATAGTTATAGGCCTAAAGGAACATTAATCCAGTTTTACCTCGGTTTATTCCACACACGACATTGCAAATATACATTTGGATTAAACCGTGATTGTCTCTCGTTGGCGAAAATGCTGTTTGACAATTTTAACTCCACACTGTAAATCAGGGTTCTCCAGAGTCGGTCCTAGAGGACCAGATCCTTGCCATCAAATACATTATCCCCCCAAAGTTATTTTACCATTATTATTGTTCCCTGGGATTTATTGGACACACAAAGATCTCTGCAGCAGGTGCCTTGCTCCATGAGATATTTTAAAATGCAGACTTTGCAACCAATTAAGCAGAATAGATTTACTGCTATCTTTCTCCTTGTTGCCAACTTCTTTGCAGCAGAGTTTAAAACAAATAAATGTATAAATTGTGGCCCACATTTTACTTTGGGGTTGAGTCACTGTTTTGGCACAAGCCAGATGCAAAATCTCATCTGTGAAATCCCATAGTGCGCTCAAATGGACTCACGAAAGACCCGTGAAACCTGTGTGAAGTGTTAAGATCTCATGTCACTTCTTGTGATGTCACTTCCTGTGAGATCATGGGTTGTGTAATGCCACTTCCTGTGATTTTGAACTGTGATGTCCTGCACCATGGTGTCCCTTGCATACTGCCTAACTTGGTTAGTCAGTCCCTCACTTCTTTTTTAAGGACTTGTGCCCTGCATAAGAGAGAAGTACAAGGGTTATTTTTAAATCTCCTTAGAGCACTTACAGTTGGCTTTCTACAAAGTAGTGTACAGCCTACTTCTCTTTAAGGGCCAAAAAACGTCTTTTTTTTGTGTGAATACAGGTCGTTTTCTTTTTCACAAATATATAAAAAGCATGTGCTATCCAGCGCCTAGGGAGATGGTTAGATCAGTTTTCTGCGAGGTGGAAGCTGCTAAAGGGATTATGGGAAAAAAGGAAGCACAGGTCTCCTATACGTGAAAAGTATGTGCCTGTGTCCTCCAATCTTATAACAACATACCCTATTCTACCAGGGATGGGAGAGCAGAGGGGTCTGGGGGATTTCAGAGAGTCTGGACCTTATGCATGCAGGGATAAGCATTCATCTCGAGAGGGGCTGAGTGTGGGAAAGAAGGTTTCAATACCGTAATGTATATCGCATCTCTAGAAGGCTGTGCAGTGCCCATGTGGTAAGCACACACCTTGTAGAGGGAATTCGCATTTGCCTAACTAAAGAGCAACGACAGGCAGAGTCCGTGGTCACCAGGCAGATCAAATTTGGTGATTTGTTCAGGAAAAACAAAGAGTCTTACAGGAGAAAGACCCAAGCCTACAGGAGGGACTCTTACAGTGGCAACACTTCACACAAAGGAATAGGCTTAAGATTGCTTGACCCAATCCTGTTCTTGTGTGAAACCCCATTCCATGCCCGTGCTGTAGACAGTGTTGTGAACAGTGCTGTAAATGGGAAAAAATAAGTGCAGGTACTCATCAATTTGAACAGTGAATGGGGGGGGGGGGAATTGTGGGTAGGGCTGGAGGTGGCACTAGGAGGCATGCATTTAGTTGGAGGTACATCTTCTTGGTGCCAATTGTACATGATAAAACAGAAATATTTCTGCTATCTGAAAAGTATTTGTTTTTTCCTCCCATGTGCCAAAGGATATATTTATCATTTTGGTTATTTCATACCAACGCTGATTGTCTCTGAGCCTATGCGCATATGAAACATAGTCATGCATTTTCTCATTGTGCACAACAATGAATATTGTAGACAATTTGAGTAAGAAACGATAGGCCTATTCCTTTTAGCCTCCATTCTTTAGGCTACACCTTCCACCTTGAACCTTTACACCCTTTTCCGCTCTTTTGCCTCTTCCACTTTTCACATATTAAACATCAAAACTGAAGACACAGAACCAACCCAAACGCAAGGGAACATTTTCAATCTAGTCTTCAACACAATGCAGACTACACTACTGTCTCAGTCATCATCTATCATACAGCACACACCCACCATGGTCAATCAAAACCATCCACAGCTCCTTTAATAGGAGCACGAGGTACCTGACGTGAACACTGGGTAAGTAAAGTGCTTACAGGGAACAAGAGTGGTAACACGTGTGATGAAGGGTTTATATGGTTGTATGACGTTACAACACATTCCGTTGCAACGCATGCCTTTACCACGCATGCGTTACAACACGAATGCTATTTCCGCGCATAACCTTTACCACGAATATTCCTTTACCACACATACCTTTACAACGATTTTCGTTGTAAATTCATGCATGGTAAGCGCATGCTCTTGGTAAAGGTCATCTCAGACACCTTGCCCATTTACTATAACTGCTCCCTTGCCCCCTCCCTTCTCTAGTTATTTTTTTTTTAAATACCCCTCCACTGTATCCCTGCACGACCCCCAGCCCCAATCCATTTTAGAATTACACCTGCCCGGAACCCTCAATCCTCATATATATATTTTTCGAAACTAAAATTCCCCTCACCCCTCCACGTCGTCTCCGCTCCTTGATCTTCCGAGGTGATGTTGCACGTCGTAAAGAGGAAGCAGAAGTGTCTTTCCGTTTCCTCTAACGACGCCGATTGCCTCCACTCCGCGACGGAAACAGGTGCGTTTTTGGGGGGGGGGAGACCCCCCAAACCCCTTTTTCTAATTTTAACCTTTAACACACATGCCTTTACTATGTATCTCGTAGTAAAGGTATTGCTAGTAAAGGCAATTTGTGGTAACCACGCATGCCTTGTAATGCATGCGTGGTTAAGGTTTGCGTGGATACGGCCGCGTTGTAGTTGCCATTTCCAGTTTATATGATTGGCTGAGATTAACACATTGGGAGGAGTCCGGCCAGCATATGTCAACTTAAAGTTAATTAAATAAACAACGAGGCACACCAGGGTAAACGAGGCACACACAGGGCAACTGTGGCTTGAACTGGCTGGGTCAGGTGAGAATTAAGTAAGTGAGGTAAGGAAGGACGGGTTAAATAAGGCAGGTTAAGTAAATCAAACATGATGGGTCAATTCAGAGTGGAAGGACCACGCACATCTCACATGATGTAAGGAAGGGTTGGCAAGAAAATACAGGGTGGCTGAATCTTGCACATGTGAGCACATGGTGGTCTAGATGATCGTTTGAGTATAGCAAGTACACTGGTAGAGGCAAGCACAGATTGCATAAGGTAAGCAGAGGATGTGCAAGGCATGTGCTGGCTGGATAAATCCAGCACATTGTAGCTACAGTGGGCACATAAAGGTCAGGAGACCATAGGAATTTTGAGTGTTTTTATATGGTGGCCCAGACCTCCTGGTCATTGCAGATGTGCAAAAGAAATGTTAGTATAATTTTCTGGCACTTGGGTGTCCCTTAAAACATCCCTCAAGATAGAAAACGGATAGACATTGGGAAAAACATTTTGGTTTCTGAAAAGTGTTTCACATGGAAGGGGCACAAAACAAAGACAGTTTAGACAATATGGTTTAAAAAGAGGTTTGAGGAAGTACCTGAACAAGAAGACAGAAAGTGAAGAGGTTACTGGGCACGATCACATTAGACATAAGAATCAATATCAGTATGTATTGTGAGAGTGTGTGTTTGTGTTATTTTGAAGACCACTATTTTTTAAGCCACTCATTTGCCTTTGTATTCTTAGGCATTTCCTTCTGCATCTCAAAATCCATGAGATTAATTCAACAGCTCTTTTTCAGTGCCCAGAAAACCTGTTTATTATCCATTCTCTGTTCACCCCTAGGCATCCATGCGTGACTACCCCCAACCTCTTGTTTTCTCACCTGTTTTATTCATTGACTGCCTGCTCTCCTATGCCTGGAGGTTCTTTATATTGTGATCTGCCTCTCACCTTCTGTCTGACAAACCCAGTAGTATGGACTTAATGCTGCCTCTGGTCCATACAGACATGGCTGGACTCCAATAGGTGGTTGTGAGCTCATCTTCCCAGACTAAACACATTTATGCACACTCACCCATCACATAAAAAACACGGATTCACGACCACTCACACGTGATTTAATTCAGCTAGTTAGCTTGAACATTTACCTCATGTTGATAGCCAGAAAACATGTACTCAAACTGTCCCTTCTGGGCCTATAGTGGACACCCCTTGTACACAATAATTACTCAAAAGTCAGAAAAGGTAATATTCATACACACAATGAAAAGCATGCAAACATGAGATGAGGTTACATATTACAAAGTCGAGGACGGAGTTCATTTTTTAATGGACAAGTAAACTGAAGACATTCAACCACTGATCTTACAGGCAGGGGAATTTAAATATTTGTTGTTATGTGGACATCAGAAGATAAAATTATTGTCTGTAGAGTACTCGCTGCCCCAAGGGGGGCTTTGGTATTTTCAAATTTTGTGTTAATTAAAATATTTTCCCCACAACTGTGCACTCAGTTTATCCTCCGAACCTCAAGTCTCTCTAAATTACTCCACCTCAAAGCTCTGTTAGAGGGATATGTAGTGGATGCCAAGGTCCCCTTAGTGCACTCTGCCCCTTGAAAAGCCGATGGAATAAGTGGAGCGCGCATGTCACCTAACAAGATTAATACTGCAAATTGAATGACTACGTGAAACTTGCCAAATGACAAGGTGGGCTGGGACAGGTAGAGACAGTAGTGTGCTTGCTGATGAACTGCCTACCTGTCCTACAGTGGACCGCCCACCTCAATGATGAGCAGGGAATGCAAGGCACAGGGCGATAATCCCTTTCCTCTCGCATCCCCCAGGCTGTCTGCAGACGTGCCGAGAGGTTCAGTCTCATCTTGGGTTTCACTTTGAAAGTAAATTAAATTTCCTTCTCCTCAGGACATGGTAGGGGAAAGTCCCTCTGTCACACACCTACAGTGTGATTGACTGGGCAGGGTCTGATTGGACCCCGCACTTTCATTCACAGAGGGTCGCAGGGCATCCAAAACCCCAAACAACCCTAAGTAATGCAAATGAGCCGCTGCTGCGGCTCAACAGTGGCTCCATTCTGATGTGCACGCTGGCCCCCTCTCTCCTCTCTGACTGCCTTCTGTTTTTCAGCAGCAGTTGAGCACACCACTTTCTGGGCAACTACACAGTCCCCGGCATGGGCATAGGAGAAGTGTGGGGGATGTATACCCCCCACCCGATTGTGGAGTGAGGGAGACACAGGGGACAAGAGTGGGGGGATAAGGGGACAGAAGAATTTTCCCGCTCATCTCCACCATTCAAACGGCCATTAGCAAGGGAAAGCTCTACCTATAAAGGCAGTGACCTGTTGACCTGCCACCACCCCGGAGCACCTTGCATCTGTGAGAACAAAGGGAGAGGAATAGAAACCTTCATTTATTATCCAGATTCTGCCCAGGTTATTGAGGGTTACCGTGATCTTCACGCATCACGCACTTTCAGCACTACCCTACCTGCAACTTAAATTTGAAACCGCAGGGCATGGATGAAGCTGCGGCCCTGGTGGTGCTTGTCCCCAGGAGAGGACAGGGGTACATGAGCCAGAACAGCAAGTGAGGTGATGAATGGAGCTTTATGAATAACTCGAGCCTCACTTTATTAACAAGCATTTGCAATGCAATAGGTCTCGCATTATTTAACTTTGAGCTATTAGCATTGTAAATGGCAATTGTTTTTTGCTTTATGCTATAGTTTTTTTTTTACATAAAAAGCTTCATATAAAATATGTTTTATTAAAGTTATTTATGCAGTATTTAAATTTTGTTTGCATAAAACAGTATAATAATATCTTAGTAAAAAAGTCAAATATTTTAATGGAAATTCACCAAATGTTCATTTATGTGTTGGTTTTGAAAATAGCTAAATTAATAGCTTTGTCATTTACAATGCCAATAGTTATAACTTTCGCAAATGTGACACCTATAGCATTTGTAATGCAACATTTGTATTTACGTGACTTAGATGTATTGATATTACAAATAACAATGGCTTTTAATTTTTTTTAATACTTAATAAAAGTGATTGTAATTTATAATGGCAATAGCTTAAACTTTTGTAAATAACTTTTGTGAAGATTATGTTCAGTGTATTTTATTGTAACAAAATCCAAGAGCAGAAGTGAAATATTAACATCTTTTTGTGACATTTGTAATAAAGCTTGAAACATTGAGAGAACATATTTGTGCTGTGGTGGTGCTGAGTGATGCTGTGGTGGTGCTGAATGGGGCTGTGGTGATGCTGAGTGATGCAGTGGTGGTGCTGAGTGGTGCTGTGGTGGTGCTGAGTGGTGCTGTGGTGGTGCTGAGTGATGCTGAGTGATGCTGTGGTGGTGCTGAGTGATGCTGAGTGATGCTGTGGTGGTGCTGAGTGGTGCTGTGGTGGTTCTGAGTGATGCTGTGGTGGTTCTGACTGATAATGTGGTGGTGCTGAGTGACTGTACTCACTGTCACTCTGCACTCACTGTCACTCTGCACTCACTGTCACTCTGCACGCACTCTGCACTCACTGTCACTCTGCACTCACTGTCACTCTGCACTCACTGTCACTCTGCACTCACTGTCACTCTGCACTCACTGTCACTCTGCATGCACTCTGCACTCACTGTCACTCTGCACTCACTGTCACTCTGCACTCACTCTGCACTCACTGTCACTCTGCACTCACTGTCACTCTGCACTCACTGTCACTCTGCACTCACTGTCACTCTGCACTCACTGTCACTCTGCACTCACTGTCACTCTGCACGCACTCTGCACTCACTGTCACTCTGCACTCACTGTCACTCTGCACTCACTGTCACTCTGCACGCACTCTGCACTCACTGTCACTCTGCACTCACTGTCACTCTGCACTCACTGTCACTCTGCACTCACTGTCACTCTGCACGCACTCTGCACTCACTGTCACTCTGCACTCACTGTCACTCTGCACTCACTGTCACTATGCACTCACTGTCACTCTGCACTCACTGTCACTCTGCACTTACTGTCACTCCGCACTCACTGTCACTTCGCACTCACTGTCACTTCGCACTCACTGTCACTCCGCACTCACTGTCACTCTGCACTCACTGTCACTCCGCACTCACTGTCACTCTGCACTCACTGTCACTCCGCACTCACTGTCACTCCGCACTCACTGTCACTCCGCACTCACTGTCACTCTGCGCTCACTGTCACTCTGCACGCACTCTGCACTCACTGTTTCTGCACGCACTCTGCACTCACTGTCACTCCGCACTCACTGTCACTCTGCACTCACTGTCACTCTGCACTCACTCTGCACTCACTGTCACTCTGCACGCACTCTGCACTCACTGTCACTCTGCACTCACTGTCACTCTGCACTCACTGTCACTCTGCACTCACTGTCACTCTGCACTCACTGTCACTCCGCACTCACTGTCACTCCGCACTCACTGTCACTCTGCACGCACTCTGCACTTACTGTCACTCTGCACGCACTCTGCACTCACTGTCACTCTGCACGCACTCTGTACGCACTGTCACTCTGCACGCACTGTCATTCTGCACGCACTCTGCACTCACTGTCACTCTGCACTCACTGTCACTGCACTCACTCTGCACTCACTGTCACTCTGCACTCACTCTGACTCTGCACGCACTCTGCACTCACTGTTTCTGCACGCACTCTGCACTCACTGTCACTCTGCACTCACTGTCACTCTGCACTCACTGTCACTCTGCACTCACTGTCACTCTGCACTCACTGTCACTCCGCACTCACTGTGAATTTAAAATAGGATTGTCTTTATTGCCAAGGGGGAATACATCATTTTTACTTTTAGTATATTTAATAACTCAAGGGCTGTTGCTAATCTCATGAATTGTTACTTATAAATTACACTTTTTAAGTGGTCTAGAAGGGTTAAGTGTTGTAAATTCGTTTGCGAGATCACAAAAAATCAAGTCTTGTGCCCCACTTTGTATAAAATCTTCTCTCTACATGCATGTAGAAGAGTGGACTATCGGGGAACTAAGACCAGGCTGGTATTTTGAGCAGTTGCTGGCTTGAACAGTTCTGAACCAGTTTTAATAATTCACATGGAGCAATCCGAGTTATTTGTTCCAATGTGATGACAGCTGCTGTCTGCTGGAGGGGACGCGCGCATTTTTTATGCAGCGTTTATTTCTCTATTTCTAACTCTTCCACTTCCTTCTTTCTTTCTCATTGGTGAGACCTTCATATGTTTTGAGTACTTACTACCTAAGGCTTTTGAGAGTAACGGCCAAGCCATACCTGCCTCCAGTCCCCCCATCTCTCTGCTCCTTGTCTCTCTTTCTTAACGTTATTTATTTCAACTATTTAAAAACTGTGCTTTCAGCTTTGGCTGCCTGAAAGTGCTGTAAAGAAATTGGTGACAAAAAGGTTGTACTGATAAAGTACGTGTTTCCGCTTGAAAATAACTTGCTGCTATGAAAGGAGCGCCTTTAAGAGCTAAACTCTCAAGGAATGTAAAGGCCTCCTTTCCTATCTTTTGTTAGTAATATTAACAGGATGAAAACAAACCCAAATCAATCAATTAGCATTTGTGTAGCGCAGCATTGCATCACTAGGGGTATCTGGGCGCTGTGTGTTGTTGAAAAAGCCAGGTCTTCTTTATTTAATTTTTATTGATTTTGTCAATCATAACCCTTACAAAAGTACATCACATTGCTCTTACTGTACTCAGGGCGGTTACACAACATATTGTTTCTTATACAGCATAGAATATTCATGAGGGGTTAGGAACTGGCAGAAAGATCAAACGTTGGGTAAGCCATCAGGTGAATTTTCGCATTGATTTGCCAGCAAATATGCACTAAAGGGGGCCCAAATGTCCTTCGGTCTGGACGGTCCTGGTTCACTGATCCCTACACCATGTGATATCCACTAACGAGTGCTGCAATTTGGGGACACCTCTGCCCTCGCAGTTTAGACCACTTTCCTCTTTGCTAGCAAAAGTGCACCTGCCAGTCCTGTTGTTTTAAATGTTCAATAAGTCTCAACTGACACAATAGCAGGCGCCACCCACCGCTTCCAGGATCGTGCCCAAAACTCTTTCACAATACCACGCCAGGTGTGTGAGCATCGCCTACAGCGGCCAACTCTCTCAAACCAGATCTGTGCAGATGCTTGGTCAGCTGTATATATTTAATATGGATAATACGTAAATTACAATTAGCTGTTAAAGCGCAGCAGTGTTCCCAGTTCTCTCCTGCTCTTAAGGGCCGTGTCTGCCTACATTGCGTTAAATCATTGTGTTTGAGTTTTTCTTTTTAAGTCTGCTTCCTGCGAAAGGGTGACTCCGGTGTGTGGATCTTGAAACTGAAAGTGCAATCACGAGCATGCGCACTAAACCGGCAGAAGAGTGGGGAGCTTAAAAATACATGCGGCCAAGACATGGACCATAGTGCGGCTGCGCAGACTTATGCGCATGCGTGGAAATGCGGGGGGTGTAAAGATAGATGGGGTGGGTCTATTGATAGTACACCGGCCTGCGACCAGGAAGTCAGGCAGGCCGGGCGGGACAACCGGAAGTAGGAGGGCGGGAGCCTACCCCGCCTCCCACGGAAGAGCCGCGATTGTTTGGCGCACCGGAGCAGGCAGGAGCCTACCCTGCGCCCCGGTGCCGAAGAAGGGAAGAAGAGTCTTGCTGCCGGTGGGAGCCGCTGCACTGAGGATGCCGGTGAGTGGGGCGTCGCCTTGTTGGGGGGGGGGGGGCATCTGTGCGCGCGCGCGCGGCGGCGGACTGTGTATGTGTGTGAGCGTGCATGTGTGTGTGTATGTGTATGTGTCCTGGAGTCTGTGTGTATGCGTGTGTGTGACGGGGGGGGGGTTGCCTGTCTGGGTGCCTGCGTGTCTGTGTAAGTGTAAATGCGTGTGCGTGTGTGTGGAGCCGAGAGGAGAGGGGCTGGTGTGTGTGGAGGGGTCTCTGTGTATGCGTGTAGGTGACGGGGGTGTGCCTGTGTATGCGTGTGTATGTGCGCATGCGTGAGTGCTGTGTATGCGTGTGGCTGTGATGTGCGCATGCGTGAATGTTGACGCGCGTGCACGCAGCTCAATCCAGCCAGGATAAGCTCGTCACAGTTTCTTGTCCCTCATTCCCCCGTGTCAGGCAGCTTTAAGTCTCCAGCCTGGACGCATCCTTCGGATGCGATGTCCAGGCGAGACCTAAAGGAGTCCTGCAAAAGAGGGCATAGGGCGTCAGGCTGTAGCATCAACCTTCCGCAGTGCAATGACCAAAGCATCCATCTCTGACAAGATGTGAAAGCAGGATAAGCTGCTCACTGCTAACATCTGTTGTGGACCTGAATGACATTGTTAGTTACCATGTCAGCACGGCCAACTCCGTTGTTCTTTTTTTCAGCCTTTTTACTTTCTTTGTGGGGGTGCTGAGTTAACAATACACCCCAAAATCCCACCGTTTTATTTCAATCTAATCCCCTTTTTGCCACTTTCCTCCCCTGCACCCTAAAAATAACCTCCTTTTACTTTTGCCCACCCAAACCTTAAAACTCCTTACCCCCTGTAGTTCTACCTAGACCTGAACCCTAAAAACCCTTACCACCATTTACTACTACCCACCACTGAACCCTATAATCCCTTACTATCTGGTACCCTTATGCACGCCAACATGATAGAAACACCTTTACTGCACTTACTATCCCCTTTCTTAACCCTCACCTGATCTCTAAAACCCCTTTAAAGCCCTTTACACCTAGAACCCTTATAAATAGAAACATGTGTTTGCACATTTATTCTAATTATTTTGTAGAATGTAAATAACTTATAAATTACAATAAAACATACTTGTACACTGTGATTAGATGTCTGCCTTTCTATTTCACTTAAAAATATGTTATTTTACTAGTTTATCAAAATCTGCAGCTCACAGACCATGGGTAAAATCTATAGGGTCAGCCGAAAGTCCCCAAGCCTGTCTCTGTCCCCTCCAGAAATGTTGTGTCTGGTGCCCAGTACCATCTAGTCTGCCATGCCTGACTTCCTCCTACGAGTACCAGTACTCTCCTTGGCAAAAAGAAGTTCCGGTACTCAAGGGGAAAAAATTCAAACGTGGCGGCACTCGGTACCAGCCCATTTAAAGCACTGACTGTGTAGAGAGTGTGGAAGTATATTTTGACCAAAGAAAGTGTAATCGGCGAGATTTGTGCTCAAATTTACAAATGACGGTTTTGAAACCAGGTGAGCAGAGTTCTTTGTTTCTTTTTAAAATATTTTATTAGGAGTATTTATAGTAAGAACATGGTATGAATTAAGTTAGACAGGTGACCTGAGTTCGAACTCTGGTTTCCTCCCTTAACCTCGTGTGGAGAGTGAATCTGCACGTTGTTCTCTTGTGATATTTGCTAATGTTGAGAAAGCTAAGAGGCAGAGTTAACACCTGCATTAAATTCTATTTAAAAAGTACACTTGTCTTTACTGTAAGGTTAGATAAAGAGCAGATGGGAGGTAGCAGCTCCTATTCGGGAAAGGTGGTGGGGGGGCGGGGGGGGGGTTGCAGGGTAAAATACCATTATTGCACTCCGGTGAAGCAGAGCCGCAGACATTATGCTTCCCTCTTCCAAGCGCATTTGCTGAGTCATTCAGTTGGAAAAACTGTCAGCTGCAGCCAAGGATGGCAAGCAAGCGCACGCTTCTGCACTAGCGTGGCAACCGCCACCTGCAATTTGTCCCCACTCCTGGCAAAAAAGCGCCAATGTCTTCTGACTCGTCACCTAAACAAATTTCATGGGTCCTTGACAGTGGCGGCTCCTCCGCAAAGGCGGATGGGCATTGCCCCACTGCCAGGAGCAGCAAAGAATTGAAAAAATAAAAGGATAACAGAATGTTATTACCATTAATTTGTTCCCCCTGCTGCGGCAGTGCGTGAGTGGGCAGAGCGGAACTGCAGAGGAGGAGTGGTAGACACTCCTATGCGCAATGACTTTTTGGCCGGCCCTCTCTGTCCGCAATGAATGACATCAGACCCATGGTTGATGCAGGTCAAGCTGCAACACTGATTCTTTTAGACTCGTCTGCAGCCTTTGACACCATCTCTCCTACACTGTTTGTGACACGGCTGCAGTGATTGGGGGTCAAAGAGTCAGCATTGAAGCTTGTAGGATATTTTCTCAGTGACAGATCATGGTGGATCAATTCTGTTCTGAATCCATCAGCCTGCCATGTGGGGTTCCCCAAGGCTTCTCATTGAGCCCTACACTATTCAATCTTTATGTTCCCCACTGGCTAGGCTTATTAGGTCTTTTGGGCTTCAAGCCATAACTTATGCGGATGACACGCAAATTAATGTGGCAATTAGCAAAAATGTAGAGGTGACTACCACTCACTTCAAGAACCTGCTGCAAGCAGTGAACATCTGGATGGGGAAAAACTATCTTAGACTCAACGGAGACAAGACGGAGGTCTTGATCTTTGGTAGTCCCCCATCTATTTGGACCACAACCTGGTGGCCAGATATGATAGGTACATTATCCACTTACACTAACTTTCCTAAAAATCTCGGAGTTATGGTAGATAAAAACCTGTCATTTGACTAGCAGATCACTTGAACGGTTTCTACCTGTTTTTGGATAATCAGGACTCTTAGGAAGGTGTTTTCGTATATATTTCCATGCCAGCACATAAGCAAGTGGCTCTGATGTTGATTTCCTCTAGACAGGACTACAGTAATGCACTATATTTGGATGTCAACAAGACTGCAGTTGACAAGCTGCAGCTGGTCCAAAATGTTTGGAAGAAGGGGACCCCTATATAATATAGTAGCACTTGCTATACATAGGGAAGAAAAAGAGTTAGGAAAGGTCTATAGCAAAGTGACAGACATTGATTAGATAATACAATTTACGTTTTTTTGTAAATAAAAACCTAGAATGAAACAGTATATTAAGTCCACTTGTGTACAGAAACCAATGAGCAAAATAATTTCTGATAGAGCTTTATTGTTTATTGTTGTTGACTATTTTTCTTTTGTTTTTTACTGTTTTTTGTATATATAGTTTTTATAAGTGATTATGTGTTTAAATTTTATATAGTCTTGAATTAAAAAATACAAACGAGCTGGTCCAAAATGCTGTGGCAAGACTGTTCCTTGATATTGCCAAATATCAGTCTGTCTCTGTGGTATATCTATTCCATTGGCTACCTGTGAACAAACGCATTGTCTTCAAAGCCTTGTGTATTAATCAAAAGGCACTGCAGAACTCTCCTTTCCCAAAGGCTATAAATACTTGGATTTCACTCTTTAATGACGGTCTGGGTCCCTGTGATCTCTGTGTTCTAGTTCTGCTTCTTTTCCTGCCATAGGACTAACCTCATTAGCGCCTTGACACCTTCAGGCATATGATGCGCTTTATAAATCTGTTTCATGTAATTTAATCAGAAACAGACTCCAGGCACCAAGGGCCATATGTATGAAAACCGAATTTGCGATTCCCAAACTGTGATTCATAGTGAATCGCATTTTGAGAATCGCAAATCGATATGTAAACAATAAATCGCAAATAAATAGCCGTTCCTTAAAAATCGCAGATTTTCTTGCGATTACCCGTTTTGCGATTTCTTAATTGCGTATTTGCAGATTTTGCGAACTCGCAATTAAGTATTCGCAAAACGGGGAATCTGAAACTCAGATGCAGTTTGATGACATCACAACCAGGAAGTGTGACTACCCATGCTGCACCTGAGTTCCAGAATCAGACTGAGAGGCTGGAAGGAGGGCTGAGGCACCAGTGCACTGCAACAGAGACTGGAGAAATGGCTACACAGGAGCAGCAGCAGGGTGAAAGCCAAAGAAAGAGAAAATAGAAGTTTTCTGAAAGGGAGCAGGAGGTGCTCATCCAGGAGATGGTGGTGAGTCATGAGCTGCTTTTTGGAAAAAAATCCCTCAGAGTGCCAGAGACCAAGAAAAGGAGAATATGGGCGGAGATCCAAGAGAAGGTCAATTCCATAGGCGTCACCCACCGCAGCGTCGAGGAATTGCGAAAACACTGATACGATATGCACCAGCGTTCGAAGGAAAGGGTTGTTGCCAGGCTGCAGGAGGCAAAAGTGACTGGTGGAGGGACATCCACTGCCCCCGCTTCCATGCCAATGGAGGAATTGGTCGAGGGTACTTTACTAACGGAGAGTGTGAGCGGCGTGGCTGACCTCCACAGCTCCGACCTACCAGGACAAGACAAGGTAAGAAGTATGCCATCACATCCCTGATACCGACCTACTCCACCCCCACCCCCATGAGAGACCTAGGCCAATCCATTGCAGGCACACACACAGCCACACACAACCACAGCAATGTATTATGGCACATTAAACAAACAGTGGAAAAGTGAAACCCAGCTAGGCTCAAGCAGTATGTGCGTATGAGTGAAGGCATTATACAGACAGTCAGGACCCACGTAATAAACCAAATAGTGTAATTTATTGCATTACCAATGCAAAGCTGGACAGCAAATTAATGTATGCATTTATGTCCACAGCACCACAAGAAACACAGGGCAAGAGGCCTGGAGGGGAGGAAGAGTCCCACAGCGCAGCAGGGCAAGTGGAGGAGGAGGGAGAGGGCAGCCCAGTCATCTCACCCAAACGCCCCCGGCGCATTGCAGTGGCTCCTTTGCCACCGCTGGAGGACGAACTCGGTGACACAGAGGAAGAAGACAATCAAGTCCTGGGACAGTCTGTGCCACAATCCAGACCACGAGCAATTAAAAGTCCCACACCAGCCATTCCATCCAGGCGCAGGGCCAGTCCATCCGCAGGTACATCTGCGGCAGGAGAGGATTCAGTGTTCCGCGGCCTCGAAGGAAACATGCTTGAGGCACAGCTCCAGGGGAGAGGAATATGGCAAATTCAAAGACAGCTTAGGGTGGGCTTCAGGGGCATGACAGGTGCCCTGGAGGCACTCAGTGGGGAGATACGGGCTGACCGTGCTGCTAGGCACCGTGAAAGTCAGCGCCTCCACATACGCCTTGAACTGTTCACAAGGTCTGTTAACTGACTGGCCTCAGCCACCTCTATCCAGTCCCGGTGCAGCATTAGCATGCAGCGTGAGGTTGCACCCAGCAGTCAGGACATGGCCAGGGGATTACTACAGGTCACATGTGCTGTGGATCAGCTGCGGACAGTTGCTACTGGTGGGACAGGAGTCCTCAGTTCACTAGAGGAGGGCGCACAATCAAGCCGTAGCGGCCTCCCTCCACCCCCCCAACAGGACAAGCACCGTAGTGAGCATCATGGCAGGGCTGCAATTGCCACTGAAGAGGGGAATGTTCACTCGGGGCGCAGAGCAATGGGACGTCAGCGCCGCCGTTGAGGTGCCAGGACTTACAAATGGCAATGGGTGGATCAACCCATTGCACATAGAGAACAGTGAACAATTTATTGTTTTTGCACTGTGCATCCAACATGTGCGTGACAATACTATCCGCATTGTGTGCCACACAGGCTGTGTGATATTATGGATCCTGACTTAAAGGATATTAAACACAGTTTATCCTGAATACATAGCATTGTGTCATCATTTCTCACCTAGAAATAGTTCTGTGTTATGTCATCTCGCCTCTGTCACCCGGCTGCCGCTCCAATCACACCGGCTGGCCTGCATCCTGGAGCTGGCTCTCTCCTCATCTGATGTGTCTGTATCGCTGAGCTCCACTGGGGTGCCTTTCCGGGTGGCGATGTTATGCAGCATGGCACACGCAACCACCATCTTGCAGTAGGTCTCAGGGCTGTATTGCAGTGCTCCTCCACTCTTATGCAGGCATCTGAAGCGGCTCTTGAATATACCAAAAGTCCGCTCAATGGTACTGCGGGTGGCAGTTTGGGCACTGTTGTACCTCCGCTCCCTAGCGTTTGCAGGATTTAGGTATGGGGTCAAAATGAAGTCCCGGATTGCATTCGCACTGTCACCTGTGAGGCAAGAGGAAATAGGTTACACACTGTCCTGCCACTGCTGTACTTTTCTGTTGTGTCACTGTTTCCTATGCAATTACCTAGACGGTAGCCCTCTCCAAACTCCCCATTAGTGAGTCGATGGTGGGTCCCACTCTGGCGAAAGATGAGCTAGTTGTGGGTGCTGCCTGGGTATTTAGCTACAATGTCAGTGATAAGGTGCTTGGCATCACACACGACTTGTATATTCAGGGAATGGTATGCCTTGCGATTCCTGAACACATACTCATTATGGGAGGGGGGGATATGGTGACATGTGTTCCATCTATGCATCCAATGACGGGGGGAATTGTGCTATTTGATAGAACTCTTGCTTGGTCTGGTCTAGTGCCTGTGGGGTGCAGGGGAAGTGGATGTGGTGGGGTAGCCTCTGTACCATGGCATCAAGGAACGAGTGGAAAAAATGCGACAATGCACTCTGTGACACCCCTTCTACTGAGGCTATCATCCCCTGGAAGCTACCTGATGCCAAGAGGTGCAGTGAGCACAGGACCTTTATGTGGGAGGGGATGGTGTGTGTCCTGTGTGTGGGGTGTTCAAGAATAGGTTTGAGTTCCTCAATTAAATCAAGGATGCTCTCTTCATCCAGCCTGTAGTGTGTATGGATGTCCTCCTCAGGCCGCTGGAACAGGGTAATGCGCATACGGAATATCCTCTCCTGGTGTCTCCTCTTCTGTGCAGCAGCTCTGAGTCACAGCCTCCTGGCTATCACTTACAGCCCAGCCATTGTGGAAAAAGTCTGTTGAATTGTGGGACTCCTTAAATAGTTTGCACCTGGTTACCACCTGCTCATACTTGGTGTTAATTGCGATTCTCAACATTGCCAATTTCGTGAATTCGCTATTTGCGATTTTGTCATACATTGCATAGCGATTTCTTAATTTGCGATATATCCCGTTTGTGAATTTTGCAAACTGAGAAAATCGCAGGCTAAGAAATCGCTAGGGAATTCGCAGAATCCTGGTTATCACAACGTAAGAAATCGCTATATTTGCAATTTCTAATTTTGCGATCCGATTGTGCCTCATACATACAAAATATTGAATTTCTATTCCCAAATGCTGTTTTTTGCGATTCGCAGCGATTGCGAGTAAAAATTACGTTGATACATATGCCCCCAAATGGCTAAGGCAAGAAAATGATAACTTTCTAAGAGTGGCATTTTCAGGATTTGCAATTTAAAATCCAACTTCACCATGAGTTAGGATTTTAAATTGTGATTCCAGAGACACCAAATGTTACTGTTTATCTCTTCCCATTTGGAAATTACACTTATAAAATACAAAAAGGCAACTCCAATGTTATCCTATGGAAGAGATAGGCCTTGCAGTGTTGAGAAACAAATGTAATAGTTTTTCATTACCAGGACATGTCAAACGTAAAAGTACATGTCCCGCTTTTTAAATACACTGTACCCTCTCCCAGGGCTGTCCAGGGCCTACCTTAGGGGTGTCTTATAAATATTTAAAAGGAAGGTTTGGGCCTGGAAAAATGTTCATTTTGCTAGGTAGAAATGGCAGTTTAAAACTGAACACACCGGCAGGCCTGAAGCATGTTTAAAGGGCTAATTAAGTGGATGGCACAACCAGTGCAAAAAGAAACACTATACTAGCATTTAATTTACCGGCTATGGGCACATGTACTTCTACTTTACTGGGGACTTACAAGTAAACTAAATATGCCAATGGGTTATATGCCAATGTTACCATTTAGGGAACGAGCACAACAATCACCAGTTATCAGTTGTAAAGTGTGCAGAGTCCTAAGGCCACAAAACCAGGAGGTCTGAAGGCAAAACGCTAGGGCGAACCACACAAGGATACCAGGACCAACACAGTACCACTGTTAAACTCCAGATGTCCGTACAGAACATATACATTTAACAGGGAATTTTTCTGTTTTTAATGCGTTTTTCCTAATCCTTGTAGTCACATGGACAATCAAGCACTACTATAGGTGAAATCTACAGTGTTCCCCTCTATGAAGGGCATGAACACCGGGTGTCCGGCAAAAAGCTGGCTCTCCAGTCCTTCCTGACTCTACAAATACATATGGATGAGCAGTCCAAATCCAGCTGTAAGAGCAGGGTCTTGGAATGAGCCCAGGTACACTGCAACACATCTATAACAGTGGCAAGAAAGATGGGGCCATCTAACCAGGAGTATGCGTTTTCCAAGCTAAACAATACTAAAATAATATCTTAACATGAGTATATTGATATATTTATAATGGAAAATGAGGTTTTCTGGTAAAAAGCAGGCAAAGATCAATGCTGTTACTAATGAAGGAAAGGTTGTAACAGTGTTCACAAACACGTGCTGTTTGTAATTGCTACATAATAGAGAGCACAACACTGTAACATGTATGGGATAATTACATTGTTGCAGACAGCAAACCTTTACCATGCACACTCCTAATGATGGTAAACATTGAATACAAGCTGAAACAAAAGACAGGCACAGTAGCAATTCAAATACCCGCAGTGACCTGCAAGTGACATGGGGGAGTCTCAGAATACAGAACTGGAGCAAAGTGGATCAGACAAGCCTACTATGTTACCTGTTTATGGTTTCGTGGTACCGTATTGGCTCCTTAAAGAGGCAACCTATAAGGGTTGGTAGCTCTGGCTCAGAAGCTCCTCACTCAGGGTGCAAACGAGCTTGCAGATGAAGGGGAGGGACACAGTCAATTCTGTTTAACAGGGCAAAGGTTTCAGAAGTGTGTTCAGCTCACTGAGCCATCATCCCAGGGGCTAAGAATAATGCAGCAAAAGCCGGTGCATGGAGTGAGTGTGCTCCTCTGCTCTTTCGCCAATTAATCCTTCAGGATCCAACTGTAAATCAGAGCCTTCACATCGGTAATGTTCCCAAAATGCATTGTGGTGACCACTGCCTACATACAGCTTTCCATGCACTCCTGCCAACCTCTAGATGTCCTGCAGATACAGAATAAAGAAAAAAAACTTAATGTCGCCACCTGGCAAACACAGTTAATGCAGTGCCATTGAGAGCATCTTCTCTAATGTATGAGATGATACCGATGTTGAGGTCATATGTGTTGTCATTAGTGATATGGCTAGATAAGATGGACATTTTGTGGTTTAGTATGCGTTGGATTGTAGCTATAACATTTCATAATTGATTTCCTGTGGCGATGCTCAGTGGGCACGTGGCGCAGGGTGTAGTATTTGACCATGTCTTCTGCCTTAGCTTCCCTGCATCAAACCCCTGAGGACAGGTGGCCTTTGGCAGTGTGCTGCAGGGCTTCTTGAAGGGTGTGAACTTCACCAACATTGCACCCACTAACCCCTGGGACCTAACTGGGCATGGATTTCATCAGGTTCCCCTGTTGTGTGGCACTGTAGTAGCTGTACTCCATAAGGGTAGTGAGGCCAACCCTACATCCACTCCCCCCTACCTCCATCGCATGCATGGCTCAATGGAATCTGGGTGTAAGACCATGGGTTGAGACATTCCTTGGGAACAAGTAGCGCCCACCCCAGACCCAAACAGAATCAAAGCCATCAGCCATACCCTGCTGTCTCTGGGCAAAGGGCGTGTTTTTAGCCGCGCTCTCTACCCACCAGCCCTAGAGCCTATCAAGTGTGTGTGAATATATATATATATATGTATATATATGTATATCAATTGAATGTTCAGTTTTCTGTATGTTCATTGTTGCTTATATCACTTGTAATTTTTCCTGTTTGGCTTAACATGTGCGTTTTCGATTGGTGCTCTGTACTCAGTCATGTCACTGTAAGTACTAATAATATTGATAGTTATAAATCCCAGTTTATGTGAATTATATAAAAAGTGCACAACTCCTTCTAAGGTTGTTACCTTTACGTGCACAGTGTGAATACGAAAAAAATGTGGGTAATCCCCAAGTTGTCAAACTCCCTGTGCATCACAGCGAGGATTCAGTGACCTTACTCAAATCTGAGAACCTCCAAGGAGGAAACTGGGATTGGCAGAGTCAATGGGTCTGATTCATGATTTACCAGTGGAAGTGCTTATTCATTGATTGATTGCATTTGTGAATGGGTGAATGAATGGTAGTAAGAATGACTGTATGGGGGACTGAAAAATGGCAGAAGAAGGCATGCATAGACGGCAAGAATAAAGGGTTGAATTAACGAATTGACCCCGGCAGAGTGTAAGGCAATGATATGATGGTGTGACTGGAACAGGGAAGGCCGGTGAGGAGAAGGGACAGTGAATGGGTGAGTGATTGAGTGCATTGGTGGAAGTCTATTTGCAAGAATGGGTGGCTAGATAAATGATGAGTGTATGAATGGATGAAGGTGGCAAGGGCAGGGTTGATGATGGAACAGTCTGCCCTCAAGTCTGCTTCATCCAATTTCCTGCAAGGGTTGATGCTGAAGGGATTTCAAGGTGAAAATAAGTGAGAAAACACAGTCTCTTCAGAAGACACAAACATAGGTGCAAAAAACAAAACCCAACTAATGGATTAAAACACTTGAAAGTTTAGACAGAACAATGGAGCAAATGAATGTCATGCCTCTGGATCCCACATAAGTGAACGCTTCACCTAGGACACTAAGAACACAGCACAATCCAATAACAAGGGACCAATGGGAATAGTAGTCATTGCTCTGTAAAAAAAGAAACATATACAGTGTCGTGGCTTGATGGCCTGTGGCACTGCCAGAGGCTATTCTGGATATACCAATGGTGTACTCCACCTCGTCTCTTCCCGCTCACTTGTTCTGGTGCACCCAGGTCTCCAAGACCATCCGCTCATTGATTAAAAAGGAAATGTTGGTTGTGACCGACCTTCATGTTCAGGCTCTACAAAGGGCTTGTAATAATGTGCCTACTTATTGCTAGGGGCAGTAAAGGGTAATTCCGCTAATGGAAACTAAACACTATTATTAGAGGAACAACCCACTGGCGTTCCTCGCAACCTTATCATGTCGCTCAAGCCATGCGTACTTCACGGAAAGGAGCACACGGTGGCAACAACATCAAGGAGTGTGCGGTGGCTGAAAGGGGGAAGAAGTGGCTGAGAAGCATCATTAGAGAGAAGCGATACTGCTTTCACCAATTAAAGGCCCTAATGTAATGTCGTTGCTCGGTTACCAAAGGATCATTCTTCTAATGGAAACAAAATGTTACCAGTAGAGAAACACCACTTTGGCATCCCCAGCAACCACCCTTTGCATTAAAGCTGGGTGCTCTGCATGAAAAGGGTCTCCCAATGTCAGCATCATCAAGGAAGAAGCTCTGGAAGGTTGAGAGAGGGGTGTGTGTGCTGCAGCATCATCGGAGGGTCGTTTGCTCCAAATGCTAAATAAAAAATATAATAAAAAACTATTTTTCCCCATCACCAATTTCACCTTCATCTGCACCGCAGGCGAAACGTGCACTCGTGAAATGTCATGTATTGATCTAAAACAGGAAAGACAGCCCAAAGAGGCAATGCCTGCAGGGTCTCAACCAACAAATCAACGACTGGAGAGATCAGGCCCAAAGCCTCTTTCTTTATCTTATGTGTATGTGTTGTTATATGTTTTGTGTAGTGCTGAGATGAGGGATTGACAAATAAATCAATCAGGCTTTGGCCAGACTGAAACAGAAGAAATGGACAAGAAGTGATAAGTTACAAATGTTATGTTTGTTGGTTTGTAGCCTGGTATTTTTGAGCATCTCGGAATGAGGGTTTACATTTTTTATGAAGGTTCTCGCCCAATCCTTGGGAATTGCCTGCCTTGTTGCCTTTGTGGCGACTCACCAGTCTCCACCAATGAGCCCACGCCTTTGAGTGAAACAACTCTGCAGTCCCAGACTAGGGGTCCGTGCAACAGACTCCGTTCCGATAGGAGGAATTCTGCATGAATATTGTACTGGGAAGTGGAGCAAGGAAGAGAACACTCGCATTGAAAAGCACAGCTGCAGCAGGCTGTCAGTCCCGGAAATATGAAGCTCGCCGCATGCTGGCAGACGAGAAGTCCGGGGACGTCCAGTCTGCAGTGCCCCCCTTGCTTTCATATGGTACACAGCTCCCCCCCCCCCCCCAATCCACCCCTGCCTTGCTCTGATATGCAGAGTGTGTCCAAGTGCGTCCTCAAGAGAGCTCAGCGAGGTGTACTGTGCCCATTCACCGTTTATTACTTCCTGCTTCTTGCTCTTGCATTAAAATCCAATTTAAGGGCGGAGGAGTAGCTGCTTGATTAGTAAGATTGCTGGGGAGAGGGAGGATATACTTTAGATTTCATACTAATCACGCTGGTATATCTTGTAAAAATATGTTTGAAGTAGCAGGACACAGGGAGGCTTAAGATAAAGCATCTGTCCCCAACTATTTGCTACAGAATACATTGTATGGGGGTGTAACCGCCAGACACCCCCCCCCCCCCCCCCACCGCCCCATCACCTCCCTCCCACCCCCAGAAGTTATGCCCCTGCTTAAGCGCCACTCTGAACCAAACATAATTTCAAAATTAATCAAAGAGCGGGGGTCATGCCGTATGCTAAAGGCTACCAGCAGCACATGTAGGAATTCCACCAAAAATGTTATTTCATCGGTCGAGTTCTGCATGAAATCGAGGTCTTCTCTTGGGCCAGTGCTTAATTTCAGCAGGTGGTTTCCGGTGCTCGACACTGGCACATAATTGACACCACCAGCACTTATGACAGCTGCCACATGATTGTCTTAGTTGGAGATGTGCACCGCGACTGTTGTTTATTAATTCAATGTATAAATGTATATTAAAAATGACTATTCCCTGCCACCCTAGCCATTCTTAAAGCTTTGGGGCCTGGAACAGTCTGAATTGTCACACTCCTAGGAGTGTGATGGGTAGTAGATGGGTTTGTACTGTCATTGGCAACAATGGCAAGGGCAATGGGTGGTGCAAGCTGCAGTGTCCTTCGGACGAGAGCCCTGGCACTTTTTTGTTTTTTAAAATTGAGCACTTTCTCATGACCATATTACGTACATGCCAACAGATCCCTTTTATTAAAACAAAAAAATGGCTTTATTTTAGCTGTCTCCCTCCTAAAATTGTATTTGCTTCAATGTACCTCAATGGGGAAAATAAAGTCCCCACATTTCTTTTTTCAAAATCTCCCTCTTCCTAATATTAAAATGTTGGCATGTGTGCATAATTTTCTATTCAGGGCACTGCATAGGGGTATAAATTCACATAAGAGCACCACAGGGGTACACAGGTGAGAGTAAATCACAATATTAAGGTGTGTGCACACCCCGGTCTCTTTATACTGGTCTAACAATGGCGAACTACTTTCCGGAGTCAGAACCATTTCCAGAACTATGACGTGTTTTTCGTAATAAACAACAGGTGGCAGAAGACTGAATTAAAATGCACCATACTCTTGAGAGTGAAGTGGTGACAGATGGTGAGCCCAAGACGTAGGGAACTTTCAGACCGTCAGTTTCCCAGCATTGACATGGAGCCCCCCTCACAACCTGCGTGGCAAAGGTTGGAACAGACATGTTGATGCAGATAGCCTTGGTATGGAACGTTCATGTGGCGAGGAGGAGGGATACAGATTAAATGAGGTGCTGTATGGTACGCTATTGTGTTGAGGCGGAGGGGTACAAATGGCATGCAGTGCTTTGATTACCTTGGTATGGTACGCTCATGTGCGAGGCGGAGGGGTACAAATGAAATGCAGTGCTGTACGGTACGCTCATGTGCGAAGCGGAGGGATACAAATGGCATGCAGTGCTTTGTTCGCCTTGGTATGGTACGCTCTTGTGTCGATGCGGAGGGATACAAATGGCATACAAAGCTGTGCGGTACGCTCATGTGCGAAGCGGAGGGATACACATGATACAAATGGCATGCAGTGCTTTGATCGCCTTGGTATGGTACGCTCATGTGCGAAGCGGAGGGATACAAATGGCATACAAAGCTGTGCGGTACGCTCATGTGCGAAGCGGAGGGATACACATGATACAAATGACATGCAGTGCTTTGATCGCCTTGGTATGGTACGCTCATCTGCGAGGTGGATGTATACAAATGACATGCAGTGCTGTGTGGTACGCTCTTGTGGCGAGGCAGAGGGATATAACTGACATACGGTGCTGAGGTACTCTAGGAAAGTGCAAGTGAAGAAGAGGCTTCTCTTAGACTGCAGGAGCACAGGAGGCTCAGGGTTTAGTGCAGCAGCTCTAGCATGACGCAGCCTACCTGTCAGGAGATTCGCGATGCTTCATCAGGCATGAGATGATCCAGGACCGGGTCAAGGGGTACTTTGAGGTTGATGGTGTCCACCTGACCCCGGTAGGCATGGATATGTTCCTCTTAGATTTAGAGGAAGCACTTAGGAGCAAGGGTTGCAGGTAAAAAGTAACTACGGTGGGGGGCCCCGGCGGCGACGGTGGCCGCCGGCGGGGCTGTGGCGGAGTTACAGGGCGATCCGGAAGCAGCAAGGTGCAACAATGTACCGCAGCGGGCACATAGGGGTGCCAGAGCCTAAAACCTGGAGCCTCAGGGGAGGCCCGGGAACACGCGTCGGCGCCCCAGTAGTCCTTCGGGCGGTTTTAGGCCTGTGCAATCGGGGGTTTGCCTAGCTACGCTCCGCCCCGTAAGGGTGTGAGTATTATTATAATTACAATAAATGGGCACTACTGTTGGTTCGCCTCGGTGCTGCCTGGCTCAGCAGGCGGGCAGGTGGCGAGAAGCGGCCTGCCCTTGGATCGCCTGTAAGATAACCCTGCATTACATGACGATGTATGTAATAAACCTGCAGCAACTTTTCCCAATCTAACACTGGTGTCTTGTGTGTTATTTGCGGGATATGTAATATTGTGGGGCGGGGGGTCCTGTTGCCGTGATGTGTCTACGTAGCTGCCCGAGGCCACCAGGTGGCCATCAGGAGGGCGGCCTCCTTAGACACGGAAGGCTGCCCCCGCGCTCTGCTCTTGGGCTCCTCCCCCACGTGGGGGATGGAGGCTACTATGGTAGGGTGGGTGGGCCGGACACGCACGTCCGGGGCGGCAGGCGTGGCGAGGGGTATTTAACCTCCCCTCGCCATTTTCTAGCCTCTTTGCCGCTCCGGACGTCGCGCGCCCACAGTGGACACTCTTCTTCCTCCCTGCTGCTCACCCCGAGTGCCAGTGGGGGTGCTGTTTGAACTTTGTAATTTGTGCTTTTATCGTTGCAGGCGGAGTTACAGGGCGATCCGGAAGCAGCATGGTGCAACAATGTACCGCAGCGGGCACATAGGGGTGCCAGAGCCTAAAACCTGGAGCCTCAGGGGAGGCCCGGGAACACGCGTCGGCGCCCCAGTAGTCCTTCGGGCGGTTGTAGGCCTGTGCAATCGGGGGCTTGCCTAGCTATGCTCCGCCCCGTAAGGGTGTGAGTATTATTATAATTACAATAAATGGGCAGCACTGTTGGTTCACCTCGGTGCTGCCTGGCTCAGCAGGCGGGCAGGTGGCGAGAAGCGGCCTGCCCTTGGATCGCCCGTAAGATAACCCAGCATTACATAACGATGTATGTAATAAACCTGCAGCAACTTTTCCGAATCTAACACTGGTGTCTTGTGTGTTATTTGCGGGATATGTAATATTGTGGGGCGGGGGGTCCTGTTGCCGTGATGTGTCTAATAACTGACATGCGGTGCTGAGGTCTCTAGGAAAGTGCGAGTGAAGAAGAGGCTTCTCTTAGACTGCAGGAGCACAGGAGGCTCAGGGTTTAGTGCAGCAGCTCTAGCATGACGCAGCCTACCTGTCAGGAGATTCGCGAGCTCCAGAAATCGACCCAGAGCGGATTCGATGGATAAAGAATGCAGCACAGCTGCCTAGAGCGTCCTCATCAACCCAGAAGGAATGAATGAAAGTGGATTTTGTTAGGCTGTTCACCTTCACCCAAGAGTCTGTTACCATAACAAGATTAAAAGTTAAATCAGAGGCTTTCTATGCTTCGCGGAGAGTGTAAGGCTGGATTATGGCAACATTACATTGATTTTTAACAAGCTCTAGTGGCAGGCACTTTTATCAACAGCTTGCAATTCCAACTAAAAAGGCGAAGAGATTTCCTTGAAATGATAGGCCCTGAGCTCTACCACGAGGGGTCTGTCTGATCAGCATCCCTCTGAGACGATCCAGTATTGGGATTCATATAGAAGCTAGGCAATCATCAAATGTGTTTGCATCTTCACAGGGAATGTCCCACCTTTAAAGAAGACAGCTTCCAGGAAGAAACAGAAAGCATTTATAGTGGTGAAAGGCTGCTCCCAATAGACCCCCTAATTGCAGAGGGCAGCTCGCCCATAGAGGGTGCAGGGTGGTGGCCCACCACCCTACTCTTTCACTAATTGCTCGGTATGTTACAACTTTTACATTATAACAAACGATCTCATGGATTGTTTGTTTGTATTAAAAAAAAAATGTATATAACCTAAGGAGCAGAAGAGGCCTCCATTGACTGTACTGCACATGTGTCAGGCGGGGGCTGTTACAGCCCAGCCTGACACATGATCACACTACATATCTGATATGCTGCACTATAGTCAGCCAGTGCAGCATGCCAGATAACAGAGCTTCAGGGCTTGTCCATCATGCACCCTCTTACCCAACTAGAAGTCGAAATAGAAAAAAGGTCTATATTTGTACCATTAACCCTATTCTGGCTTCCGTTCTAATTGGGGCGAAGCTTGTGCACCTGGTACTGGTGCTCTGCCAGCCTAGCCAGAGTTAGGAGACGGAGGAGCCAAGAATCAAAGAGTGAGCAAACTTATGTTGAAGAGGAGCAGGTAAGTCTGTGTTTGAGTGTGTGTTTGTCTGTGTATAGGGAGTGCCTGTTTTTGTCTGTGCGACTGGTTTTTATGCTTGAGCATATGTTTAAATGTATGTGCAAATGTGTTCAATTTGAAAGTCTGTGAGGTAGGAGGTACTGAGCACAGGTTTTGGAAGCACAGTGTCAAGCCCCACCGCTTTAAAAGCCACCACTGCAAAATGCAAACCCAAAACAAAGGTTAGAGTGTGAATGGTGAGTGAAAATCAATTGAGGGTAACTGTTCCTTTGAAAAGAAGCCAGCCATTAGGCCACGGATTGTCTTGGAGGAGAGAAAGAAGAGTGGAGCTGGCTCATCTAAGATAGATAAGTCTAAGGTTGGATATAATAGATAGTGGGGAAATTCCTCAAATTTGAAGAGTTGCCATCACACACCTGTGAAGGTGTCATGCTTCACCATAGGGCGTTTGTGCTCCTTTTAAAAATATCCCTGCTAAAGTGCCCTCTTGCGGGGCCAGAGGGGGACTGCAGTACCAACCCGTCGAGGAGCAGGTGCTCACTTCAGAAAAACCGCCGGCACTTGTTTCGTCACCAACTTGACTTTTTCAAGGCTTGCCAGGTATAGGATACTCTCCATACAGTATAGATCTTTTTTTGACAAGTTGATAAGAATGTCCCAAATGTACCCGCTGTAAAGCACCAAGCACACCAAACATGTAAGGGATACTCAATGTGGATATTAATTTGTTTGCAAAGAGAAATGCTATGGCCTAAAGTAGAGGCCAAGGATGGAGGGCAGGCAGTGCTTAATTTGTAAAAAAATAAGTGCCAGGCCCCTCGTCAGGAGGCTATTTCAGCTTGCACTACCCTTTGCCGCTGTCAAAGCTGCTATCACAGTACCTACACAACTATTAATTATGACACTGCTACAAGTGTGACAATTCAGACTGTTTGAAACTCCAAAGCTATTAGAATGGTTTGGGTGACAGGTATTTGTTGTTTTTAATGTATATTAAATAATTAAAACAACTATTGTTCTGCTTAACTCTGAAGGGCACATGCATCAAGGTAGGCTTTTGCGATTCCTTAATTGCGATTATTTAGGAATCGCTATTAAGGAATCGCAAAAGACTATGCATGTAGAACTCGCAAAAAATAATAGCGATTCCTAAACATTCCTTAATTGCGACTCGCAAATTGCGACTCGCAATTAAGGAATGGCTTCGTATTCATTCCTATGGGCCTAGAGGTCCATAGGAATGAATGGCAATTGCATGTGCAATTTGCGAGTACCCAATAGGTACTCGCAAATTGCGCATGCAATTTCAAGGGTGCCAAAAGGACACCCTGTTGCACCCCTGAAATTGTAATCTGAACACATGAGTGCATTTTTCAAAGTTTTTGCAAATTACCATCAAGATCAAATTGATGGTAATTTGCGACCCCTATTTGCTAATTTGCTATTTGCAATTTCTTCATGCATTGCATTCAGGGAATCGCAATTTGAGATTCCCAAAATGCAATCGCAATTAAGCTTTTATCTATTTTAGCAATTTCTCTATTTGCAATTTTTGCATTTGGGATAAAGCATCCAAAAAGCATAAATACTGGTCACAAAGGGACAGATTCTGTGAATCTGCCCGTTTGCGACCGTTTTTTCACTTGATGCATGTGGCCCATAATCACACAAACAGCACCACCATGTGGCAGCTGTCATAAATGCTTGTGTTGACAATTAAGTGCTGGTGCCGAGCACTGGAAACCACAGGCACAAATTAAGCATTGAGCTCAGGGCAAGGTGGAGCATCCTTTGCTACATCACTTTCGCTATAACCATGTGCCATGCTGACATATATATCAGTCTTCATTCTTTCCCACCCCCTCTTCAGTATCCTTCTTTGCATATGAAAAAAAAAAAAACCTAACTGCATGGACTGTATAAGAAAGCTTTTGACTCAGCCCATGCCATTGCAACTAGAGAATCCGTTGCATATAGGATGTCACTGTTTATTCCCGGATCTCCATCGCCCAGTAGGCCGCATGGGGGGTTGTGTGTGAGGTAAAGTGTGACATGGAAAAATGTAATCTGGCCAAGTCATGCAGAGGCTAAGTCAACAAACCATTGCTCATCTCACCCACACCCTCTATAGGTAGCTGCTTTTGCTGCCGCTGATTTTCGTTCCCTCTTTCTCTATCTCAGGGGTCCATGGGCTTCATTTCTCTGCACCTCAGGGTAGGGTCCCTCTCGCCTCTCTGGTCAAAAAGCTGAAAGCCTTGTCAAGGAGCCAGTCCAAATCAATAGGAGCTCAAGTGGCCTTCGCTGAGCCGGGCCTTTATTTTTCACTCCTTCAGTTTACATTTCATGCTGTAATTTTTTTTGTTTTTGTTTTTAGAAGTGGTGTGCTTCCACCTTCTAAGTTTAATGAGTTCTCCACTCACCCAAATATACAGACTATATCTTGTGTCTAGCCACACACCCCCACATCCCATTTTAGTTCCCTCCACTCAACCAAATACACAAAATATAACCAGTGCTATCACACCCTCCCAAGCCACCCTGATAAAACAACTCTCCTCCCACCCCATTCTTATATTTAAGAAAATATATCTAGAGCCATATCACACTAAGTGCAACAACAGTGTGTGCTTGCTTTCTGTGTACTTGGGGCACTGTATTATTACAGAAGGGGCCTCAAACACTTTATACAGCCCCTTGTGCAAAACATATTGTGCCGGTGCACATGTAGTTCCATGGTGATCTCTAAAGGGGGGGGGGGGGGTTAACTTATTTGCATTGATGCATGACCCCAGGCACATTAGGAAATACTTTTCACCTGTGCTATTTTACAGATGTGGGAACAGATGTAATGCATCTGTTGAAAGGCTGTTCCCCCAGCAGACCCTTGAAAGGGGGCCAAAGTAGGTATCATTGATGCCCAGACATCCCCCGGAAGGTGGGTGCAGTTCCTCAATGCACCTTCCTGCAGGTGAATCTGTGCCACCCCTTCAAAAACAGACCGGGTTCCCTCATGCACAGTGAAAGGTGGGCCAGCTATTTCAAACAGCCTAGTCACCATTCACTAATGTGCTGCCCTAACGGCACGCATAATTACATGACTATGCTGTGGACAGTCCATCCATTGTAATAGGGGGCATTGTACCAGTTAGTGCCACACCCAGGGAACTCTTATAGGTGTGCCGGGGCATATGCAGCCACAGTGTACCCAACAAATTATTTTTAGTCGCTTACAATACAGAAGAACAGATGGATCCGGAAGGGTAACACTGTTAAGGAAGGTCTCAACCAACAGGTAGAATGGCATTCTTTAGCCACTCTTTGAGTTATATTTTGCTGTTGAATTTGAGTCCCCCCTTTCATGGGTGATGTCTGCATGTAGTTTATACTAAAGTACACAGTGTTTTGATGAGATGGCCCATCCACATGAAAGTTGCCGTATTTCTGTCAATTCTGTAAGTAATGTGCATATGGTAAATACTACTTTTAGCTAATGACTATTTGACTGATAAGGGTTCTGACGAATTTTTAGTGACTGTTCTCTGGATGTTTGGTCTGTTTATTTTTAGACAATTGCCGTTTCAATATGGGGCTAGTGTCCCTACATGACTAACATGATCTGTCACATGCCAATCATAGAATTATAGGTTGTAGGGTCTATTTTATGACTTCATGTGTCCATATGTTGGCATATATAGAGGCATTTAAATTATTATTCTAGGATTTGTAAACAGTCTGTGTATCCTGATGATATTGGAAATGTGGGCTTCCTGTGCCGTTCCAAGATGGAGGCCATATACCCTCATCCATCATGATTTGTTCCACTTATTCGCGACTAATGCATGCGTTTATAGTGTCTCAGTGTCAGAACCATTCCGAACTCTTTTATTTGTGGAGGTCATTGCTGGTCGGATTTTTCATGACGCATATACAAGTAAGTCTGACCTCCATTATGATGTAGTTGGAAGTTTCTTTAGACTTCGTGAATTTAAGTCATCTACTTATATTTTTTCGAATTATTTGAAGAATTACAGTACTGTGTACCATTAGCTTTTTCAATAAATATATGTTAGGTGAGCAGCTTCTTTTTCGGGCAGATGTTTGGAACTATAATTGAGATCTCCAGTTACTCTTATGTGTTCTTTATGTAGATTGACTTTTCATAAGTACAGCAGGACTTAAACTTGGATGATTTCTTTAGTAAGTGGGTTAGGTTGACCTATCCGGTTTATTTTTATGCACTGTGAAAGTTTAGGTGTGTTTCCGGTGTTGGTTGACCTGATTCACTTTTGGTTGTGCTGCGTATTTTTGGGGTATCACACTTTTGGTGACTGATCCACATTGTGATTTCCATTTGGCATAACAATTAATGTATTTTATTTTTTGTTTTGAATTATTATTGATATGCATGTATTTCACTAGGTTCCTCAGGGTCTGTCTCTTTTGACTTTGCTTTCGACACTCAGTCCTGAAGATGGTCTTTAGCCAATTTAGACCGAAATGTTCACAACATATCCTCTCAGACTTCGGTCATGTGACTTCGATCATTTTTTCAACAAAAATTACCAATCTGAAGGGACTATAATCAGAAAATCTGTTTTATGTCAGGTGGAAATGCCGAGACTCACTAGTAAGAATACTGCAAATTGAATTTTGTGGTTGGGGGTCGGCAGTAGTTTTCATATTAATACATCTTGGGCCCCGATTGAATATGAATTGTATATTTTCATTATAAATGTGGATATTCATTTTTGGATTTAGATATAAAAGTAAAGGATTTTTCATAAACTAATTTTGTGGTGCGCCTTACTATATATTTGTTATACTTGTTTAAATCATTATAAATTGGATTTATATGCCGATTCAATTTAAAGTATACACCAATTACTCCTTCAGGAGCTAATTGTTTCATGATTATACATATAATTGTATTGTATTGTATGTGATGCTTATATCGCGCAAACTGCCACCCTACGGTTATCCTGGCACTGTTACTTAGCAGATGACATCAACAAGCAACTGGCCTGATTATCAGTGGGAGGCATTGCTCTCGTTCCTAGGGAATAGCCAGGTTTTCAGACTCTTTCTAAAGCATAACAAGGAATTAGCTTGTCTAATACTCAGGGGTAGGTCGTTCCAGAGGCGTGAAGCCGCTATGCTGAAGGCCCTGCCTCCCATCCTGGATTTCTTAAATCTAGTAGTTGTTACCATGTTTGAGCAAGAAGAGTGAAGATATATTCCGGGCTTATTCCAGGTAAATCTCTCCTGCATAGATAGAGGGCCCGTACCGTGTACTGCTCTGAACACAATGAATAGGGATTTGAAACTAACTCTTTCCTTAATGGGCAACCAAAGAAGATCTCTCAGAGCCAATGTGGTGGAGGATCTACGTTGCCTATTTAATGCCAGCTTTGCTGCTATAGACTGGACTCTCGGCAACCCCTGCAAGAAATATTGTGGGGCTCCCAGATACAAGGAGTTGCAGTAGTCTAATCTACACAGAATTATACTCCTCACTACAAGGGGTCTAGCCTCATCAGGCAGCAGTGGAAGAATCTGCCGAAGAGCTTTTAGTAGAGCAAAGCAGACACTGGCCGTTTTGTTAGCCTGTGACACCATTTGAAGGTTGTCATCAATCAAGACGCCCAGGTTGCGTACGGTCTTAACTGGGGCCAAAGGGTCATCCCCAGGAGTGAGTTTAAACTCTAGGGGCAGGTGCTGTACCATTTTGGCAGTGGAACAGTATACCACCTCTGTTTTCCCCCCGTTGAACTGCAAAGATTTTTCTTTGAGCCAACCGGAGGTCTGGCACATGCACTCCTGGACAATATCCATGGTCACTGGATGCTTCCCTTCCAAAGAGAACACCAGTTGGGTGTTCTCAGCATAGTTGACTAGGTCAATCGCAAAAGATTTTATGATGGGAATCAACAGACGCAGATATATATTAAAAAGAATGGGGTTTATTGCCGAACCCTGCGGCACTCCATGACGTACTTAGAAGAGGCAAACGGAATCCTGGTTACCACCGGTTGTCTCCCTGAGAGGTACGATTGCAGCCACTTCAGAGCTCGACCTTTCACACCCATTCTCTCCAGCCTTCCCATCAACACTGCATGGCTCACCGTGTCGAATGCGGCTGACATATCTAGCAACACTAGCACAGATAAGTTACCATTGTCGGCTCGCATTCGCAGGTTATCCAGTACGGTTGCCTAGGCTGTTTCTGTAGTAAACACTATCTTCACTGTTCCTCTCTGGCTAGACAATACTATTATACTTATGACATCATAGAATCCCAGGGTGTCTCTCTAGTTGATTGTACCTCTCTATTCCCTGTTGTGGCAGTTGGTCACCTGAGGCTGAGCTACCAACAGCGAGCTCCTGGTGGGGTTTCCTATCTATCTACATTACTTCATTTATTACAGCTTGGCGACGATTTTAAAAGGAGGAACCTACGCGTGGTAAAGACTACTTAAACGACTTTTCATAGTTTAAGGAAGGAACTCAAAGAACTCAAGAATTCAAGACTTTCAAGGACACTTCATTTCACAATTAAGGTAACGCCCTTCTGACCCCACCAGTGTCCAAGTACAACTGGACAGCCTACACCGAGGGCGTATGTTTCATCTTGAAGTCTGCTGTTAGTTTGCGAGTGAGGGATTCTTCTGCACCAAGGAGATTTGTCTGCTGTTCGTCTACTAAATGTGCTCATCTGTCTGCTGGCAGTCTGCAAACTGAGTCTTGTGTGCTAGACGAGACTTTGGAAAGGTCTCTGCCTGCTAAGTCCGCTTCTGCCCAGTGTGTTGATGCGAGCATTCACTCGAGAGACATTTATCAGAGGGTCGGGTGTTTTTCATGAACTCTGCGAGTCCCGCTTCATACACACTCTATATTCTCCGCAGATCGGATTGAACGCTGTGCAGTACTCTGTGGGCAAATGCGACACACGGACACTTCTCTTTGCAATATAGTTGGAGGGGTGCAGATGTAAACATCCTATGTCCGGCACACATCCTATGTCCGGCACTGTTCTTGTTAGCGTATTCAGAGGAGAGCTACACTATTGCGGCAGAATTTGAAGTGTAAACGGCCTCGACTTTCGACGCATCACTCACCGTCCTAGATGTCTTCGTCCGTTGGTCGACGGTTGACCACAAGCGATCTTCTCTCCTTCCTGCCGGCCGTCCTTCTGATGACGTCTGTAGAATGTTTAGGGGAGTTGGTGAGGCAAGATTCTCTTCATGCCCTTCGCTCCTGTGACGCCCGTGACACCTTTCATGAGGGACACGTTCCTGACGCACATTACGTCAATACAACAAACGTAGCGGCCATGTTGAAATTTGTTTGGCTGCCATGACAACGGTTTGCACGGTGCGCTTCCTAGTTGCTGTTCGGCGCGTCCATAAGCAATGTTCAAGTCTTCGTCGAAGTTTTGATTTGTGACACTGCATGTGAACTGTCTTCACTAATGGGAAATCGGTCTTCTCATCGTATGACAACATTCAGCTATGACTGCGCGCATCTGTCTACAGATCCCGGGTGAGAGGTCGCTCACCGGAGATAAGATCATTATTTATTAATATATTTGTGTTACAGATATTTCATGAATGCATTAGAGTTAACACTGGTTTTTTTTCAGGAATGTGGTGTGTTTTTATTATAGCAAATCTGTTGTGCTCATTTGAAAACTCTCTATTCTACGTTAGAGACATAGTAAGGTGTTTTTAGGTAGTAAATGCTATGAGTTGTCTGTATTCTAAGTTAGGGATGTAATTTGGTGTTTTTGGGTAACCATGCCCATCAATAATTATCTGAATTAGTACCCTGAGGTATTTTTGTGTGGGTAGTCCATGCCCATGTTATAGTGTATGTTCATCCATGAGGTCAGACCCTACATAAAGGTGGTGTTTTTGGTGTGAGTAGTCCATACCATGTACTTGGTGTTTAAAGGTAGTACTTACTCCACCTCTTGTCCCAGGGTTATAGTCTTTACTCTATGCTGTACCCTCTCTTAGGGACGTTGGTGTCTATGGTGGTCTATGTCATTGTTGGTTGTTCGGGGATGTTAATGGGTAGTCAACACCCATAGTATGTTTTTAAGTTTTAATGGCTACTCCATGCCTTGTTCCCAGAGATATTTAGTCTGCTCTGCGGTGTACCCTTTTCAGGGGAGGTCATATGTTCACTTTAGGTAGTCAACGCCCATAGTATGTTTTTAAGTTTTAATGGCTACTACATGCCTTGTTCCCAGAGATATTTAGTCTGCTCTGCGGTGTACCCTATCCAGGGGAAACTTTGTTTTTTTTTGAGTAGTCAATGCCCATGCTGTCCTGCAGTGTAACCATGCTGTCCTGCAGAGTACCCTTCTCAGGTTCAAAGTCTCCTGTTATTGATAAAGATTGTGTTTACACTATGTTTTATCTGAGTCTACCTTCTTGTAGCTACTGGCCAGGGCTTCTTTTAGGTAAGATTCGAGTTACATTCTTGTCATACATTAAGTGTTGACATTTCTTCATCAAGGGTTGTGTTGAGGGTTGTCTTGGTTTGTTTCAAAACCTCACTCTCTTGTTAAGGAGAGGGGATGTGGTGTATTATGTCATAATTCTGATGTCATAATGCTGAATCTTTGTTCTTTTCTCGAATAACAATACCTCATGTTAAAGTCATCTTTTATTGTACACTACTACTTTTCGTTGTTCTAAAATGTGTACTTCCTTGCTGTTTGAGACATATGAGGTATTGTTACTGATTTTTCCTTTGTTCTGATATTACTCTATAAAGAGAGAGGATATGTAGTAAACACTATCTTCACTGTTCCTCTCTGGCTAGACAATACTATTATACTTATGACATCATAGAAACCCAGGGTGTCTCTCTAGTTGATTGTACCTCTCTATTCCCTGTTGTGGCAGTTGGTCACCTGAGGCTGAGCTACCAACAGCGAGCTCCTGGTGGGGTTTCCTATCTATCTACATTATAAAGTAATCTATCTGTCTAACCTGGAAGGAACCTGAATAAAGGATCTTAACCTATTAAGTGGACTCCTGATCTTCCTTTACTACAGTTTCCATCCCATGTCCTGGGTGAAAACCGAAGGTAGCATGATAAGGACCTGCTGACAACCGTATTTAGAATCTTTATAGGTTAGGGCAGAAGGGATATGGGCCTAAAGTTTGCCAGGTTTGTTGGATCCAAGGAGGGCTTTTTGAACAAGGGGGTTACCACTGCCTGCTTCCATGCCTCTGGGACCACGCCATCTTCTAAAGATTGACAGCAAATCTGTTGCATCCAGGGGAGTAATTCTTGCCCATATTCCTTCCAGATCTTATGAGGGAGAGGGTCTGGGGGTACCCAGACAAAACACTTTGAGCAAAGCAGTTAAAAAGCTCATTGGTAAAAAGAGGTTGGAAATACTCCAAAGATGTTTCTGCCCAGGGTCCCTCAGCTAGTGACGAGGCAATTCATCCTGGCGACTAGCATTGCCTGGGTCAAACCCTTTGACGATTTTGGCGATCTTTTCTTCAAAATGAGTGGCAATTTCATCGCATAATTTCTGTGATGCAACCACTTTATTGCCTGTGCAGGCGTGGTTAGAAAGATCCCTTATAATATTAAAGAGGGCTTGTGTACTGTTCATTGCATGTAGGATGAATTTAGCAAAGAAGAGTGCTTGGGACTTGGCAATAGTCTCCTTGTATTGGGCCTGCACTAGTTTCAGTGCTTTCCTGTCTGACTCTAAGTAGAACCTTCGCCACCTCCTCTCGGCCTGTCTACATGTGATTCGCAGTAGTTTCAGCTCCTCACTGTACCAGGGGGCTGAAGGTTTTCTTTAATACTTCGTCCGTTTTATAGGTTTTAATGTGGGCCCTGGTGTCCTCTCCCCCACCACCATCCTCTGCACTTTGAATCTCCCACCCTACATTCATGCTGTCTGTGCATGCATGCATGCATCTGTGAGAGTCCCTTATCAGTGCAGCCTGGCCTCCCCAGTCATCTTGGGTCTGGCCCCTTCTCTCCCTTCTGTGGGATCTGCGGAGGGAGGCGGGAGGGACGGTGGCCTGTAAGCCACCATTCCACCACATCAGTCTGGCTTCTGAAGGGCCAGTAAAGGTGGCATGTAAGGATTTACCGGGTTCACCACACCAGAATGTATTTGTAGGGCTAAAATATAACGACAAATGGAACATATTTTTCCTGCCACTTACCACTGCCTGAAAGCTAATTCTGCATCTTTGGAAGACATGATTAGAGCCCAAAGTTGAAATGTGGCTGAAGGAAAAAAAATATGTTTACTCAGCAAACTTCATTCCCCTCTGCTTGAAGCACACAGGAGAACAGAAGCATGCCAGAGATGTCACTTACAGACCAGTCGCATCAGGGTTTCCAGATAATTCAGTGATTACAACCTAGCGCTAATAAAATGGAACCTGGTCACACTCCTACAGAAATGGACACAGCTTCCTCAACGCTACCAAGTGGTTCAGTTGTGCATCATTGATGAACAGTCATCACACTCATGCTGTCCAGGACATCCACTGCAATTTATTACAGAGTCCCCTGAAACCAATAACTGTAAGTAGAGTAACCTCTACCGACAAATTATTATTACTGTTGTTGTTATAATACTAAAACGCATAATAATTATACAGTAGCTGCTCAAATGTAATAACTTACATAATGGCGCCTGCCTGAGGCAGGAGCTCGGCAGGTCATAGAGAATTATTACAGCTGCAGTTTACACAACGGAAGAAAGAACTGTTTTTTCCTACTTCTGATCTGTTCTTCATGTGGTGACGGGACTCCTCTTTGACTTGTAATATCTTTATAACCCATGGCCGGGGGCACTTTATCCCATATATAATAAATGTATTTTTGTTTATAGCACCTCATACAGTGCACGCAACGAAAGTCGTTTTATTGATTTATATGTGTACTTACCTGTAAACCTCCATAATCCATAGTTTACTACAGCCCCCCCCTGCCCCTCCGCCTCCCCACGTCACCGTCCGGCAGCTACTCCCACTACCGACCGAGTACTGCCGGCAATAAGCATTCTAGAAGGTTTCTTTGTTTGATGATGTCAGCTGGGGTATTGAGATGTATTGTGATATCAGTCACGGCATGGCCCTTTAAATTGGGTACAGAGGCAGGTTAGTCAGCCCCCCTGAGCACACTCCATCTGGTAGATGAAAGAGCCCCCATGTATTTACTGTTGTATGTCTGCTTACACTGCCTTATGCACACCAATTCAACCTGCCGAAGTATGAATGTAAAAACACAAGGGGGAAATAAATGCCTCAGGCGCTCCAAAATTATTATCCAGGAGCATACATTTTTAAAACACAGCATTACCGTTTCAGGGTTTTGTGATAAACGTCAACAATTATTGCTTTTTCTTAGAAAAGGCTTCATTTTTCTCTCCCTCTCGTTGCAGTCCTATTTGCGTCAGGCCGGCTTGGTGTAGGAGGGCTGGTTACCCAATAGGCGACTTCCTTCATTCTTAGATGAATAAAACATCAAAGGCAGCAGGCAAGGGCCATACATAAAGGACTCGCCTGGTGCACTGTGGGAGCCTAGGTGCCGATGAGAGAGAGGCTGGACTTCAGTGATTTCATGACAGGTTGCTGTTTGTCATATGTCAGTAGAGCTGGGCACATCCGGTCCATGGAAGATGGGACCTGATTGTCTCTGTACCAGTCCTACTGGAATTCAAATCGTATCGACCTGTCCGGAAAGAAGGAAATGTCCTTAAGTGGCATATTTATTATTTTCTTCGAGAACGACTCTACATCCAAGGATAAAGCTGCTGAGTCGTTTTGAGCGAAAACTTAGCTTTAACCAGTGCACAATTTCGAAATAAAATAGTTGAGGGTACCAATCAATGTAAGCAATGTGCAGTGACATCACATGAGTTCACATGAAGTGATGGCACCATATTATGAGATTCCTCGTTTTTGTATGTTCTTATATAGCGCTCGAATCACCAGGGAGGTATCTCGGCTCTTGCCTTGGGAACCCGTCCTGGCTTTTCCCTGTGAGATAGCCCCTACAGGGCATCCCCAAGGTGAAAGCCAGGCATCCCGCCGCAGGGGGCCATTGTGGAGATTAAGCAAGCTTAATGCCCAGAGTTGCAGAGTGTGAACCCATGATTAGGTCAGGCACCGAAGCGAGAATTATCGAGTCCGTGGACATTTGAGCTCAAGACCCTGTCGCGTTGGGAATTGAACCCTGGTCCCGGGTCTGACCTCTGCTTCAGGGTCTGCCTGCTCTAACCAGTGAGCCACACTTCTCCACATAAGCTATTTTTCCCTTTCCTTACTTGCTATGGCCACCTCCTTTGAAGAATACCCAAGCTTGAACAAGGCAAACTCTGCAATTTTATTTTTGGCTTGAAATTTGACACAGTGCTACAGCAAGGCCAGGATTGTGGATGCACTTGCATTCAAAACCTATTAGAAGAGGTTGGCAGGTATGTGGATGGCTTGGAGGTGGCTGGGCTGCTCAAGATAGCCTCATCACCTAAAGAATCCACACAAGACTAGCAATTCCGGAGGGAGGAGAATAGACTAGGACGACCTTGAAACTGCAGGGCGCGTAAAGCATGACAGAAGCTTTGGGGGGGAACAGACCCTTCTTTTCTGGTAAAGTAGGTCCTGGAATTGTATGTTATCTTTCAGCTGATACTTGGGAATCTTATTTTGTAGGGGTTTTGACTCTGGTTGACAAAGTGTGGACGGATTTGGTAAAGTAGATGAAGTCAGAGTTAACTGGGAGGCTGCTAATATTCAGAGCAATTCCATAGACATCAAGGAAGTCACTTTTGTTAATTTGAAATGTCAACAAGGTTGAGCACTAGGCCCCAATGGTGTACCAATGGACATATTGTAGGCCAATTTGCAACAGTGGGCTCCCTTAATCACAAATGTCTTACATGCTGCCATCAAGGGTCTCCTCTCAGAATCCTGGAGGTGTCATTAATCGTGCCTCTTTTGAAGAAAGGCAGCAGAAACAGGACTAACTGCAATTGCCCAATTTCACTTTTGGATTCAATTTGTAAAATATTAGGCCAATCCTTACTCTCCAAAGTGGAGGAGTGGGTTTAAAGAAACAACTTTTTATCTAATGTACAATTTGGGTTCTGATCTAGAATTGGCACAATGAAGCAACCCCTATATTTATTATTGTTAATAGGGAAGTATGTTAATGACAGGGGAGGTTTTTTACACATGCCCTGTATGGACCTCTCCTGCACTTCTGACAATGTAAATTGTTCCATATTGTGGGGTATGATGAAGTACATGGGAGCTGAGGAGGCGTTATTTACCCTACTGAGATTACATACAAATACACTTGTCACGATGCGTGATGGACCAAATGGTGAGTGCACTACCCCTACAAGCTCTACTCGTGGTCAATGTCAGGGGGGAATATTGGCCCCCTTTTTGTTAATTTTATAAAATGGCCTTGAGAGATATTTAGTACAGCAAGGGGCTAACGTCCCATTAGTGGGGTATCAACCAATTCCGGCCGTGCGCTATACTGATCACGCAGTTCTCCTTGCGAGAATTGTGAACTCCCTCCAGCTACTGCCGGATGCGTTCATAACATTTATGAACATTCTAGACTTAAAAGTGAATCGCACTAGATCTTTTATTATGACTAGTGGACTTAAAAAGACAAAATCCAAATCGATTTTTTTGTTGAAGGGGAGGATGTGGTCAGAGTCAGCACATTTATCTATTTAGGCATCACTTTTAGTTCCTCATTACATTAGAGTAATCTTATGAACATTAGATTGCAACAGATGTCCAGAGCCTAAAAGCCAATTTTCCGTTTTGCAGCCAGATTGGGTCATAGACTGGTTGAGGAGCTGTTTTCGTTGTATAAGAGCAACTGCATTCCAGTGGGGCTTTATGGGGGTGGCATCTGGGGGTATACTCACCCTGATGCTCTCCAAAGAACTGATTTTTGTTTGTGTGGGCATCTTTCTGTCCCGAATAGTGGTACCGCATACATTCACAACACAGAACTGGGGATGAACAATGTTCAGGATTTCATATGGATAGCTCCTTTGCTTTTATGGTTTACTACTAAGGTATCTTTCATTAGAATAATCATTGAAGATTGTCTGCAACTAGACGATTCACTGATCGAATATTGATGGCAAAGACATAGATGTTAAAAATATCGAAAAAAATATATAGAATACAAAAATATCGACTCCCATACTTACACAGGTAAGTACAAAAATATTGAAATAAAAATATCATTGTACAAAATATAGGTGTAAAAAATATCGATTTAAATATATATATAAAATAAAATAATATATTAAATATAGTAAATCTTAATATTAATTTTAACAAAATACATTAAATGTAATATACAGTTTAACCAAATATAACAAATAAATGTAATAAAAAAACCAAAAAAAACAATAATTTATACATATATACATATATATGTATATATATATATATATATATATATTCCAAGCACACTGGGTCTTTCTGGGTACCTCCTCCCGTCGTCAGGTGGCGCGAAAATTCGGCAAACCCATAGCCGCATGATTTAATGAAAATCCACAATTCTGCCAATGAGCAAGGTCGCGCACTCAAGGAGATTCAGTCATGAAGATTTTTATTCACCGGATATCGCTACGCGTTTCGACACACCAAGGTGTCTTGATCACACGATATATATATATATCCAAAACGATCTGCTCCCGCAACTTCCAACCCACCACGGAGGCGGCGAAGAAGGAGGCACAAACCCCACAGGACGTCAGGCAAGTTGTTTTTTATTTCCCAACCTCACACACAACGCGTTTCGAGCAGAATGCCCTTGTTCACGTGTAGTCTTGGTCATACGCCATTGCATTTTTATGTCTATAGTGACCACCCCCTTCACCATCACAAATCACATGGTCTTAGTCATAGAAAGCAGACTACCATTTTACGGCGATTCATTTACGAAAACTCAGAGTGCATTCATAAATACATTTTTAAATGAAGCCTGCTTAAAGCACATAGATATATCATAAATATGTGCAAAATAAAGTTAGCTTTCTTTAAAAAAAACACAATGAAGAATATATCTTTCTTCAAAAATGTAAACATATAACATGATAAATCCACTGAATGCATCATATGGTAGTCATAAATGATCCTAAAAATTATTTCACCGGATAAATCCAGTGTCTGGCCATGTGATAATCTGTACATGTACAGAATATTATCATAAATTCATAAATTAGTCCTTGTGCAAAATGGGTGCAAAAATGTGCAAAAAGCTATTATAAAGTGCAATATAAAGTATGTATAAATAGATCAATAGTAGTACAACAACAGTGCAAACATCTAAAAGCTATTATATTGATAACAGTAAAATTTCCAACAAGGGAAAAATACTATTAAAAAGACATATAAAAGAAGCATTTGTTTGCATATAAAAAGTTGTTTCCATTATACTAAAATCAGATCTTTAAAGAAAGGGACAAACTCACAGGATTTGATAATTTGAAATACTGCGAAGTCCTATATGCAAAACAATACATCCCGCTGCATCATCATCATCATAAAAAGTTATGCATGTCTTCTGTATTATTCAATTCATTTGGCCATTTACTATCGAACTCTAAAATGATTTTGGTTTCTAGTTGCCTCAATTGAAGTTCCCTATTTCCTCCTCTTCTACATTTAGGGACGGCATTGATGACATAGCAGGAGAGGCAATTGATGTAATTACCATGAGTTTGTTTAAAATGTCGTGCTACAGGATATGCCGGGTCACTGTGGAGAATAGCCCTTATATGCTGCAAAATTCTGACATGCACCTGCAACTTCGTACTACCAATGTAGTTAAGGCCGCAGGTGCACGTCAGAACATACACAGCATATTCGGTCTCCGTCAATCTATTTCGAAGAACATTATCTGTGAGTACTATTGGCCAATGCTTATTGATGATGGATCTTATCCTGCGTTCCTCTTTACAGTAGGTGGTAATCAGTCTGGGAGTATCTAGATTATGAGTGTTTTTATGAGGTTCTGTCTCCTCATCATTGATGTAATTCTCAAAGAGGCTACTTGTAGGTCGTGTGCTAGCCTTGGTTATAGCATCACTGATCATTTTATCAGAATATCCTCTAACTCGTAGTCTATCAACAAGTTCAGTCTGACACCTATTAAAATCCACCTCATTGCTGCATATACGTTTAAGTCTAAGGATTTCTTCATACGGTATGCTAGCAATGAGGTGTTTAGGATGGGAACTAGTAGCATGTAATGTAATGTTTCCAGAAGTTGGTTTTCTGTATAACGTGCTTTCTATTTTTGCATCCTCTATGTAGAGCCTTACGTCCAAAAAATCAATCTGTGTTTTGTGGATATGAGATGTGAATTTAAGATTCAGGGAATTGTTATTGATTTCTGCTATAAAATGATGTGCTTCATCCTCACTCCCTTTCCACAAAAGAAAAACGTTGTCAATGTATCTTGTCAATGTATCTTAAATATGACACAACATGGGATTCAAAAAGCGCCTGATGGGTGGTTTTGAGGACCCGCTCCTCCCACCAACCAAAATGCAAGCATGCATAGCTGGGGGAGAAGCAGGTCCCATCGCCACACCCCTCACTTGTTTGAAAATGTCCTTATCAAAAAGAAAAAAATTATTATTCAGGCACCACGTGATAAGTTCAAGAATCACTTTGTTGTGCTCATAGAATTCACTCGACCTAGTGTCTAAGAAATGTTTTACAGCTATAATGCCTTGTGAGTGATCTATACTCGTATATAGAGATTCTATATCAAGAGTGATTAAATATAGACCATCTATCCACGTCAAATCCTCAAATTTCTTGAGGAAATCTCCGGTATCTTTTACATAACTCGGCAGATCTTTTACCAAGTTTTGCAAAAAGAAGTCTATGTATTGGCTCACCTTTTCTCCTAAGCAGTTGATGGCCAAAATTATAGGCCTACCGAGGACTGGAAAAACATTATTATGTATTTTGGGTATTAGGTATAACACAGGTAATACCGGGAATTCTTTATACAGAAACTTGTATTCTTCATTGGATATAGGGCCTTGTCTTTTCCATTGTCTTTTCCATTTGGCCAAATGTTTTTGGAGTATTGTTTTAGCTTTCTCATATTCTCTACCATTAGATTTTATATAGCACCTTTCTTCACTAAGCTGTCTCTGTGCTTCTAAGGCATAATCCTTCTTTGGCCACAATACCAAATTGCCCCCCTTTTCAGATTTTTTGATAACCACATCATAGTTTTCACTGAGTTTTTTCACCAAATTGTTGTAAGCACGTTTTTTGAAAAACATATTTCTCTGCTTTCTGTTCTTATTCACAGTGTAGTTTAATTTTTTCAAATCAGTCAAATAATATTAAAAAGACATATAAAAGAAGCATTTGTTTGCATATAAAAAGTTGTTTCCATTATACTAAAATCAGATCTTTAAAGAGAGGGACAAACTCACGGGATTTGATACATTTGAAATACTGCGAAGACCTATATGCAAAACAATGCATCCCATTAGTACAACTAACTATATAACCTACAGTTTTTTCAGTGAATTTCTAAGGTTTTTTAAATGCTAATTCCTAACTATATCAGGCCTGAAACCTATAGTTTTTTCATTGAATTTCAAAGGTTTTTTAAATGCTAATTCCTAATTATATCAGGCCTGAAACCTATGCTTTTTTGTGTGAATTTCAAAGGTTTTTTAAATGCGTATTCCTAACTATGGGGGTCATTAGGTGGAGGGACCATCCGCAGGGGCAGCGGCGGTCCCTCCATGCCAATTAGGATCTGACCGCCACCCTGGCGGTCACATCTCGTATCGTTAACCTTGCGGCCTGTGCTGCTTGAAGCAGCACCCGCCACAAGGTTAAAAATGCATGTATTACATTTGCATGCACAAAGCGACAGGCACCGTGCAGTGCCTGCCGCTTTGTGCATGTAAATGCAGGGGGGTACCATAGGTAACCCCCATGTGCACCCCCCACCCCCTTACACCCTGGGGGCCTGCAACAGGCCCCCAAACTCAAAAAACCACATGATTTTCCACGGCGGAAAAGCCGCCGTGGAAAAGCATGTTTCCTGCCTCATCCTAATATGGCTGGCGGTGTCTGATAGACACCGCCATCATATTAGAGCTTTTCCGCCATGGTCGGAAGGAGACCGCGGTGGATGGTTTTCCCGTCCGCCGATGATCCCCCCAGCTATCCTAATCTGGCGGGGGTCTTTAAAGGCACTGATGGAGTAATTCCACATCCACCGGACCGGCGGTGGCTTCCACCAGCCGGAGGATGCGGAATCACCACAATCCTAATCGGCCCCTATATCAGGCCTGAAACCTTTCGTTTTTTCAGTGAATTTCGAAGGTTTTATAAATGACAATCTTTAAATGTATTAATTGTTATATTTATTTGTTTTGATACTGATTTACTACATTTTTATTATAAATATTTGTATTTATTTTTCATATTCTTAATGTAAAATAATAACAAAACTAAATTCTAAAATGCATGTTTTATTAATTAATCTTTTTTTTAATATGGGCTGAAAGATGCAGCACTGAGGTCTGTCCTGATAACAGGTGAGTAAATCGGAATTCATAGTTCGGCTGATTATTGAGGAATTTTTTTAAGTTCCAAAACTCCAGACTTAGAAGAATTCCCGAGTGAAACCAGTCAATGTTAGCCTATGGATGGAAATTCAAGTTACTGTAAGTATGGTTAGAAATACTTTTCAGGATCAGCAGTGCGCTCAAAGATGCAGCACTGACGTTTCTTGTGATAACAGGTGAGTAAATCGGAATTCGTAGTTCGGCTGATTTTACAGGAATATTTTGCGCAATAGTGAAGGAAGGGGGCGTGGCCTCATTACACCTCTCTGCAAAGCAGCCCCCTGGCACCTTTCCAGAGGAGGAACTAATTCCCCTTGCAAACTGGAGGTCCCTGGGGGCCAACTAGCCCATCAGGAACCTCCAGTATCCGCCAGGGAGCTGCCGTGCAGAGAGGTGTAATGAGGCCACGCCCCTTTTTACACCTCTCTGCAATGCAGCCCCCTGGCACGTTTGCAGAGGGGGAACTAATTCTCCTTGAATACTGGGGGTCCCTGGGGGCCAACTAGCCCACCAGGTACCTCCAGTATGCGCCAGTGGGCTGCATTACAGAGAGGTGTAATGAGGTCACACCCCATTTTACACCTCTCTGCAACGCAGCCCCATGGCACATTTGCAGAGGGGGAACTAATTCCCCTTGCATACTGGGGGTCCCTGGGGGCCAACTAGCCCACCAGGAACATCCAGTATGAGCCAGGGGGCTGCATTGCAGAGAGGTGTAATGAGGCCATGCCCCTTTTTACATCTCTCTGCAACGCAGACCCCTGGAGCATTTGCAGAGGGGTAACTAATTCCCCTGGCATACTGGAGGTCCCTGGGGGCCAACTAGCCCACCAGGAACCTCCAGTATGCGCTCGGGAAGGTACAGAGTACGGTACTTCGTACCCCGAAATTGCTTTTTTAAAATATAAATTTTTTGGGCCTTGGGGGTCCTTGTGGGACCCCTGAGCAGGCCTAGGGGGTCAGGGTGTTTCTACCCAGCCCCTTTTTGTATTTTGCACGTTTGTTTCACTGCTTTCTTGTGCCTCGGTTCTTGGAGAATTTCGCCAAGATTCGTCCACCAGCGCCAAAGTTATTCCAAATAGAATGTTGTGGATTTCCTTTGGAAACTAGGTCCTAACTATATCTACCTACTGGCGACCGCCAGTAGGTAATATATATATACAGTACAGAGTGCGGTACTTCATACCCCGCAATTTAAAAAAAAAAATATATATATATATTTGGCCTTGTGGGTCCTTGTGGGACTCCCCTGAGCAGGCCTAGGGGGTGAGGGTGTTTCTACCCTGCCCCCTTTTCGCGTTTTTCACGTCTGTTTCATTGCTTTCTTGTGCCTCGGGTCTACCGAGGCCCAAGATGGCTGTCAACACTTCCTGGTTTGGAGTGTTGACAGACAGTTGACAGCCAATGACCATGCAGCTCGTGCTCGCGAAGGTACAGAGTACAATACAGAGTACGGTACTTTGTCTCTAGATATCACTATGATTTTACTTTTAATTTTCTCAGGTACTACTAAACAGATTCACACCATTTAACAAAAAGCACAATCTGCGTACCGAACTCTACCTTTATGCCAAATTTGGTGTAATTCCGTTCAGCCGTTCGGGCTGTAGCCCTGGCTAAAGGTCCTACGGAAAATTGCATGGGGAAAAGACGTTTTGAGACCCCCTTTTTTCTCAGCCCCCACTTGATGAATCACACCCAAACTTTCTGGGAAGGAGCGGAGCGGAGCAGGCCATTTTCTTGTAGAATTTCCCGAAGATTCATGAAGATTCGTCCACCAGTGCCAAAGGTATTCCAAATAGAATGTTGTGGATTTCCTATGGAAACTAGGTCCTAACTATATCTACCGACTGGCCGCCAGTTGGTAATACAGCCATGGGGTCGTGTGACACCTGAATTAATAAAGAAAGCCATACCTGACATCTTCGAGTGCCTGCCTTCTTCTTTGCTGGAGTGGGCTATATATATATATATTCACAGAAAAAACCATAGGTTATAGACCATATATAGTTAGGAATTTGCATTTACAAAACTTTGAAAATTCACTGAAAAAACCATAGGTTATAGACCATATATAGTTAGGGATTAGCATTTAAAAAACCTTATTTTACTTGCACAAAACCATTGAAATTCCATATATAGTTAGATGCACTAACTATATATCGCGGACCCGCAATCCACTGCTAATGATGTCACATATTACATCATTCATGACATGGTCAGTGACATCACTGATGACATCACTGATGACATCTCAAATGACATCACTGATGACATCACTGATGACAACACCCAGTGACTGTATGTTTCTGTAAAGTTAAAATATGTCTTACATATTGAAGAATGAGTGGATGTATAAGTGTCTGGATGAAGGATTTAGTAGGTGCATGACTGGCTGTATGAGAGAATGATTAAATGTGTCTCACTGAGTGCATGGGTTAGTGATTAAAGTGTCTTAATTTGGCAATCATTATTTATGTTCTTCTGTAAACTGCTGCATGTTTAAATCAGTAGCTATATCATTAACTATATGGGTTATTGAATGGTTGCCCAAGTATTTGTATGGGAGACTGAGTATGTGTGTGGGTGGCTGGGAGGTGTATATAGATGTGTGAGCAGTTGATTCCCTATGTGTATGGGTTCAAAAGTGCATGTAGAAACAGCTGTATGGACAGTTGACTGTGTGCATGAGTATATTGGTGAGTGAATGGATATCTCAGTTCTACATGTTAAAGTAAATACATATGTAAAACACACTCCATGTGAGAGTTGACATATATAAATAACTGAACATAAGAGCCAGTGAATGTGAGAGTGGCTGTATGAATCATTGTGAACTTGTATCAAGGATTGTATAAGAGAGTAAATATGTGTTAGTATATGTTTGAATAAGTAAGGTGTGTATAACTGTATAGTTGAGGAAATGGAGGTGGGATTGATTCTTTGCATGACTGACTAGGTGTGTGGGTAACTCCATGGATGTGTGACAGTCTGTGAGTGCCTGTTTACACTGAGTGTATCTAAGGTTATATTAGAGTCTGAAGATGTATTATCACATAAATGATATCATCAGTGATGTAATCAGTAATGTCAAATGAGATGTCAGTGATGTCATCAGTGATGTCATTTGAGATGTCATCAGTGATGTCATCAGTGATGTCATTTGAGATGTCATCAGTGATGTCATCAGTGATGTCACTGACCATGTCATGAATGATGTAATATGTGACATCATTAGCAGTGGATTGCGGGTCCGCGATATATAGTTAGTGCATCTAACTATATATGGAATTTCAATGGTTTTGTGCAAGTAAAATAAGGTTTTTTAAATGCTAATCCCTAACTATATATGGTCTATAACCTATGTTTTTTTCAGTGAATTTTCAAGGTTTTGTAAATGCAAATTCCTAACTATATATGGTCTATAACCTATGGTTTTTTCTGTGAATTTCATTGGTTTTTTAAAAGCTAATATCTATAGCTGTAAAATATATTCTTTATTAAGTGACGTATCACGTAGCCCGTGAGACGCCTCAGGATGCATCGCATAACCGTGACGTATCGTCTCTGCAGCGCAAACCAAACCCAAAACGTAAGCGCGCCAGAACACGCTTAAAGATATATATATATTTTTTTTTAACCTTAATTAGACAAAATCCACACGTGCACATATCATAAACGTTCAAAAAACACAATATGTCGGACTCCCGTTACGCTGCCGGTTAGCTGCCCGGTTAACGTACCAGGAAGCACCTTTACCGCGAAAAATCGCAATTTTTTTTTTCACCCCCCAGGGAACTTTAATAGCCCCCTCATCAATCCTAGGGGTTCAGGAGGGGTTTGCCTTACCCCTTTCATTCATTTATACCTTTTTTTTTCCACCTCTTGTCTCTCGATCCCACAGAGAGACAAGATGGCGGCCGCTCCAGACTGTTTACAATGATAACAGCCAATCAGCTTCTCTACGGCGAAAAAAACGGAATTTTTTTTTTTTTTTTTTTTTGGGCCCAGCGTGGCTCTATAATACCCCCTCATCAATCCTAGGGGGTCAGAAGGGGTCTACCTTGCCCCTTTCCTTCATTTCCCCCTTTGTTTTGGCCTCCTCTTGTCTCTCGATCCTACCGAGAGACAAGATGGCGGCCGCTCCGGACTGTTTACAATGTTGACAGCCAATCAGCTACTCGTCAGACTCCCGTTACACTGCCAGTTAGCTTCCCGGTTAGCTGCCCGGTTCGCGTACCAAGACGCGTCTCTACGGCGAAAAAATCGGATTTTTTTTTTTTTTTTTTTTGGGCCCAGCGTGACTCTATAATATCCCCTCATCAATCCTAGGGGATCAGAAGGGGTCTACCTTGCCCCCTTTCCTTCATTTCCCCCTTTGTTTTGGCCTCCTCTTGTCTCTCGATCCTACCGAGAGACAAGATGGCGGCCGCGCCGGACTGTTTAGAATGTTGACAGACACCGGAGAGCCAATCAGCTTCGCATCGCAAAGTTCCGATAAGCGAAAAGTACGCGAACCGGATCGCTGCCCGGAGCGCTGTTACAGATATATATCTTGATTTAAACGTTAATTTCTCAAAATCCACTGAAGCACATATATTGAGACCTAGCAAAGGCACATCGGGCTAACAGTCCCTACAATTTTGCCAAGTTTCGTGCAAATCCATTCAGCCGTTCGAGCTAAAAGTGAGGCCAACCGCCCTATGGAAATTAACATGGGAAAAACGCGTTTTGGGACCCCCCTTTTTTCTCGGCCCCCCCTTGACGAAACCCCCCCAAATTTCTAGGAGCTGCTCAGAAACAAAATGTGCCATTTTCCTGAAAATTTCAGCCGATTCCGTCCACAAACGCCAAAGTTATTAGACATAGAATTTTCAGAAATCCCATAGGGAAAAAATCCTAACTATATATACCTACTGGCTATCGCCAGTAGGTAATATATATATATATATATATATATTCACTGAAAAAACCATAGGTTATAGACCATATATAGTTAGGAATTGGCATTTACAAAACCTTGAAAATTCACTGAAAAAACCATAGGTTATAGACCATATATAGTTAGGAATTTGCATTTACAAAACCTTATTTTACTCACACAAAACCATTGAAATTCCATATATAGTTAGTTGCACTAACTATATATCGCGCACCCGCAATCCACTGCTGATGATGTCACATATTACATCATTCATGACATGGTCAGTGACATCACTGATGACATCACTGATGACATCTCAAATGACATCACTGATGACATCACTGATGACAACATCCAGTGACTGTATGTTTCTGTAAAGTTAAAATATGTCTTACATATTGAAGAATGAGTGGATGTATAAGTGTCTGGATGAAGGATTTAGTAGGTGCATGACTGACTGTATGAGTGAGTAATTAAATGTGTCTCACTGAGTGCATGGGTTAGTGACTAAACTGTCTTAATTTGTGCATCATTATGTCTGTTGTTCTATGAACTGCTGCATGTGTTGATCAGTAGCTATATGAGTGGCTATATGGGTTATTGTTTGGTTACCCAAGTATTTGAATGGGAGACTGAGTGTGTGTGTGGGTGGCTGGGAGGTGTATGACTCTGTGCATAGATGTGTGAGCAGTTGATTCACTAGATGTATGGTTTCAAAAGTGCATGTGGAAACAGCTGTATGGGCGGTTGACTGTGTGCATGAGTGTCTTGGTGAGTGAATGGATATCTCAGTGCTACATGTCAAAGTAAGTACATATGTAAAACACAGTACATGTGAGAGTTGACATATATAAATAACTGTGCATAAGAGCCAGTGAATGTGTGAGTGGCTGTATGGATCATTCTGAACTTGTATCAGGGATTGTATAAGAGAGTAAATATGTGTTAGTATATGTTTGAATAAGTAAAGTTTGTATAACTGTATAGTTGAGGAAATGGAGGTGTGATTGATTCTTTGCATGACTGACTAGGTGTGTGAGTAACTCCATGGATGAGTGACAGTCTGTGAGTGTCTGTTTACACTGATTGTATCTAAGGTTATATTAGAGTCTGAAGAGGTTCATCGTATTATCACATGAATGATATCATCAGTGATGTGATCATTAATGTCAAATGAGATGTCATCAGTGATGTCATCAGTGATGTCATTTGAAATGTCATCAGTGATGTCATTTGAGATGTCATCAGTGATGTCATCAGTGATGTCACTGACCATGTCATGAATGATGTAATATGTGACATCATCAGCAGTGGATTGCGGGTGCGCGATATATAGTTAGTGCAACTAACTATATATGGAATTTCAATGGTTTTGTGTGAGTAAAATAAGGTTTTGTAAATGCAAATTCCTAACTATATATGGTCTATAACCTATGGTTTTTTCAGTGAATTTTCAAGGTTTTGTAAATGCTAATTCCTAACTATATATGGTCTATAACCTATGGTTTTTTCAGTGAATTTCATTGGTTTTTTAATAGCAAATATCAAAAGCTGTCAAATGTCAAGTACGTGGTAGGTAAAAACATTTTCGTATTTATGCACGCTGATGTGCTTTTAATGCTGCCCCCCCCCTCCTCTTTTCTTTTAGGAGTATTCTCTCTTTGCAAATAGTGAAGAGTAGGTAACACAGGCCTTTACCTCCGTTGTAATCCGTCGTGCCTGCTTGTCTCTCCATTTGATTGATTGTTATCCAAGCATTTACTGTTTTACAATTGATTCTCTTTGGTTCATTCTCTATTTACAAACAAGCACAAAGTCGCAATACTCTGTTTAGTCTTTGCAGATAGTGAAAAATCGTGTAAAAAAATAAAAGTAATCGACCAAAATCAGTAGGCCACTAATTGGATCTCTTTTTGACCTCGCTAAAATAGAAAGATTAGGAACAACCCTTCATGAGAAATACGAAAATAGTGAGATGAACTGAGCTCCACACCATGAGGGCTGCAAGACAGCTCGGCTCCGTCACCCACCCCGCCCAAAATAACGACAAACCCTATGCAAATATTAAAAATATATACAACACACCAGCAAAGTAACAGGGTAAAACATTTTATTAAATAACTATTTACATAACTATTTTATACTTTTGGTTGCCCGATCCGGCTAGCTCAATCGATCGAGCATGAGACTCATGCACTCTGATCTCCTTTGCCTCAGTCAAGCATCAATAGTAAAATTGAGTGTTCGTTCATGGTTTTGGTCCCTGAGTTGCTTCGATGTCACTGCCTTGCACAAATGGCATAAGTCCTGGATGTTGGGTGCCATAGTTCAGAGTTCTGAGCAGCGCTTGTAACACTGTCTGAAGCTTATTTGCACCTGCTGCAGCTTCACTATTCTAAAAGTAAGTGGGGATCGTTTGTGGACCTGACTGCATTTGAAAACAATGTGATATGGTACCTCCCTAAACCGCTTGACGGAGGCCCCCGAGGGGCGGTGTGATGGCACGGACTCGGAGAAGACGCTTGGCTCCGACCCCCACCCCAAGTCTTATAGCACTGGTGTAGCCTGAGATCGCCCCAGACATAGGCGGCCGGCTCCCGGGGTCCGGCGGAACTTTTTGCCTTTTGATGACTCTTCTATTCTGGACCTTGTCCCACAATCCGTTTGACCTGAAGACACGCTGTAGTGGGGCGCCCCTTTACCGTTTTAGTTGCCATTCCGCCCGCTTTTGCTACACTGTGCCTCTTCCGCCATTCAGCTGTTTACCGCCCGCTCTTGCGACTACAGCTTCTCGCTCACCATGTAGTTGAGTTGCGCCCACTCTTGCGGTGCAGCGATAGGCGGCTGCCATAGGACTCTCAAAATGGCGGCCGGCTCTTCAGATTTGGGCCTGGTCCACTAAAATGGCCCTGGGACACCTTGGAACTCGGACGCTTGCCTGCTAGGGCTTGAGTCCCATTCTCGAAAGCGTCCCCTCAGCCGTGAAGATTCTACAAAAGTCTTGGGGGCCCCCGACTCCCGCAGGCTTCTGGTGGGGAGCGGATGCCATGATTGCTCGTGGAATGGCCACGACGGAGCTACGAGATGGTGGTGCTCTCATGCTGACGCCAGCTTCAGTCTGAATCATCCAAAAACAAGGTGGGGCTTTCATCGTTTGGGAAAAAAAAATGTTCTAAACCAATGAAAAGTGTTATTTTTAGGTCATATGACCAAGCCTTCCATCATTAGGAAACCAAAAGTAAAATGAACCAATGAAAAGTTTTATAAACAAGTCACATGACCTGTTATGCGGCATAGGGCTACAAAAAGCGTAGAAAATCCGTTGGCACGTGAGGCGGCGTCAGTAGCGGACCGATGTGCGAATAGGCCGAAGGCAGCACAACGCGCCGAGATCCGGATGGCACCGAGTTGGTGTCCACAAGTTGCTGCACTGGTGTGGCTATCCTACAATGCTGCGCCGAAAGTCGGCGTGGGGCGCCCCGTTGGCCTGTAAGGTCGCATCAGTCAGTGGGGGCTGTGCGTCTCCCCCAAGATGGAGGCTCCTCGGCTGCAGTGGTGCGCCCCTTAGCGTTTCACTCGCCGTCCAACTGAGTTGCGTCCGCACTTGCGGCTACAGTAGGCCGAAGGCAGCACAGCGCGTCGAGATCCGGATGGCACCGAGGTGGTGTCCAGCAAGTTGCCGCACTGGTGTGGCCATCCTACACCCCCTAGGACCCTAGGGGGTCAAGAGGGGTCTACCTTGCCCCCTTTCATTAAATTCCCCCTTCGTTTTTCACCTCTTCTTCTCTCTCGATCCTACCGAGAGATAAGATGGCGGCCGCTCCGGACTGTTTAGAATGTTGACAGACACCAGAAAGCCAATCAGCTTCGCATCGCAAAGTTCCGTTTTGCGAAAAGTAAGCGGACCGGAGCGCAGCCCGGAGCGCTGTTACAGATATATATCTTGTTTTGAACGTTAATTTCTCAAAATCCACTGGAGCACATATATTGAGACCTAGCAAAGGCACATCGGGCTAACAGTCCCTACAATTTTGCCAAGTTTCGTGCAAATCCATTCAGCCGTTCGAGCTAAAAGTGAGGCCAACCGCCCTATGGAAAACTCAATGTTAAAAACGCGTTTTGGGGCCCCCCTTTTTTCTCGGCCCCCCCTTGACGAAACCCCCCCAAATTTTCAAGGGCTGCTCAGAAACATTTTCCTGAAAATTTCAGCCGATTCCGTCCACAAACGCCAAAGTTATTAGACATAGAATTTTCAAAAATCCCATAGGGAAAAAATCCTAACTATATATATATATATATCGACAGTCACTCCTGAAGAACCACCTCCGAACCAGCAGGAACGGCGAAGCAGGAGACAGACCACAGCTTTCAGGAAAAAGATTTATTGTTCCAGATTATTCTGTGAGTAACCAGACATGACGCGTTTCGAGCTAAACAGCCCTTGTTCACATGCATATATACAACTGTACTGGGCTCAAAGATGCAGCACTGAGGTCTCTCCTGATAACAGGTGAGTAAATCGGAATTCAAACTACATCCAGTAAGCGTCACAGAGCTGCATTGCAGAGAGATGTAAAAAGGGGCACGGCATGCACCACCTCTCTGCAACGCAGCGCAGTGGTGCTTCCTGGCCCCCATGGTCCCTCAGATTTGAAGTGGAATTTTTTCCCCAGCTTAAAACGCCCCACAGGGCGTGTTTGCACGCATCACGTCAAGCCCCCTCCCCTCCCTTCACCACTGTCTAAACGCGCCCTATCACCGTTCTAAGTTGGGGGATTAAGTCCCCTTCAATCCTAAGGATCCCTAGGGTCAAACTAGCCCACTAGGTACCTCCAGTAAGCACCACAGAGCTGCATTGCAGACAGGTGCAAAAAGGGGTGTGGCCTCTGAACACATGTCTGCAACCCAGCTCCCTGGCGCATACTGGAGATACCTGTTGGGCTATTTGGCCCTCAGGGAAAGAGAATTAGTTCCCCAACTTAAAATGCACCACAGGGCACGTTTGCACACTGATGAAGGAAGGGGGCGTGGCCTGAGGTGACATGCCTGCAAACACGCCGTGTGGTATGTTTTAAGTTAAAGAATTAATTCCTCTTCATTGCTGAGGTCCCCTGTGGGCCAACTAGCCCCCCAGGTACCTCCAGTATGCACCAGGGAGCTGCGTTGCAGAGAGGTGTTCAGAGGACACGCCTCTTTTTACAACACTCTGCAATGCAGCTCCGTGGTGCTTACTGGAGGTACCTGGTGGGCTAGTTGGCCCCTAGGGGACCACTGGATTGAAGAGGAATTAATTCCACATCTTAAAACGTGCCACAGGGCGTGTTTGCACACACCTCACCTCAAGCCCCATCCCCTACCTTCACCACTGTGCAAACGCGCCCCATGGCGTGTTCTAAGTTGGGGGATTAAGTCCCCTTGAATACTGGGGGTCCCTGGGGGCCATCTAGCCCACCAGGAACCTCCAGTATGCGCCAGGGGGCCGCGTTGCAGAGAGGTGTAAAAAGGGGCGTGGCCTCTTTACATGTCTCAGGACCACCATATTATCTGCCTTTTCTGCCCGGCCAGCAATCCAACCAGCGGAAAAGCGGCAGACGGTCTTTCCATACTAATGCGGCGGGGGTGTCACAGGGAAATTTGGCGGGCAGATCACCATCTGCCGGGATGGCGGTGGCCATCACTGGCCCGGCGGTGGCGATCCGCCCGTGATCATAATAGGCCCCACAGTTGGGAGCTCTGGAGTGTCACACATGCCCAGGACAATACAACAATGCGTTAGTAGTATACAGTTAAAAGTGCACAATAGATACCATGTGATGAAGGGGTTCATATAAACCGCTCAATAAAGTACTGGATTTGGTGCTAAGTTGGGAGCTGAAGGGTGTCCATGACAGGACTCAACTTGTGAAAAAGCCTCTCCCGTCTAATTGTGCTCGAAATGAGGCTTTGTAAAAAAGACAGAGAGAAGAAAAGTGTTAGTGATAGGAAGTTGTGAGAAAGTCATTATCAGTTTGTGGTGTGAGACAGGCATCAGGTAGGTAAGAGGAATGTGTGGGTGACAGGAGGCTCGAAGAAGGAGGTGAAAAGGTAACAGATGATGTGAAAAAGGAAGTTTGGAGAACATCCTGGGGGTAAGGAATGTAGGGAAGAGAGTGAGGTGTATGTATGCAGGAAGCTAGTGGAAAATGTGACAGAAGAAGCAAGATCAGGGATCAGGTGATAGAAAGAAATGGGGCATGTGAGGAAAAACAAAAGTGTGGTGAGCAGAGGATATGTGAGGTAGAGAAAGGTGAGTCGGTGGTGACCCAGTGTGCAGGACGAAGGAGGGTGAGTGAATATTAGTTCAAGAGAGAGGTGGGGTGTAAAAGAGTAGGAAGTGCGAGAATGAGGAGAGCAGTGGGGAACCTTTTGGGGACGAGGGTGATAGGAGGGTGTGTGGGGGTCCTTCTTCAGGGGCCAGCGTGGTGCCAGCAGCGGTGACATCATTACTAGAAGGGTGGTACCCTTTTGAAGCATGAAACAAATCCTCAAACTTGCCATAGTAGCTGAGGGGGGAGACAGAAGAAAGAGACTGGGGTGTGCAAGAGATGATGTGTGTTGAAGAAGAAGATGAAAATGAAACAATTAGAGAGGAGTGAGAGAGTAGAGGTAAAACAGTATGTGGGAGGAAGATTAGAAAGGGGTGCAAGAGAGAAATGTGTGTGGAGAGGAGGGTAAAAGGCGAGGGTGAAACGCTGGGGTGGCGTCAAGCCCCTGCTTTAGCAGCTACAGCGGGTGGGGTTTCGATGGGCCTCTTCAAGTCTGCAACTTGGCAGACAAAGGTTCATAATTAACGTGAAAGGATGGAAGGTGAGTGAGTGGTATATGTTGCTCTGAAATGGTCTTATTGGCTCAGGTCTCTCCCTCTAGCTCCTTTCACACACACAAAGTAAGGAAGATCTCTGTTACTGTGTGGCAAGGACTCCATGTTGTTAATGTTTCTTTGAAAAATGTGCATTTGCGTGCATCTCTATCACCAGAATAGGTGGGACAGCGGAGTTAAAGATTTGCCATGTCTGTATATGGTTCCCAGTACCGTTGACTTAAGTGTGTCATCGCTTAGCAAAACTATCTGGAAGATTTGGTACTGGCACCCCAGACCAGGGGAGGCCCTTTATTAGTTTGCCTCTAATTGGACCTGCAGCATGAACTGCTAATGCAGTAGTGAGACATCCAGATAAAAAACAAAGGTGTCAATACATAGTACACAATATAAAATGCATATCAAACAAGAGAAATCACTACAATAGAATTGTATAAATTGGACTCAAAAATAAAAATAAAAAGACAAAAGCAGTACAAATGAATCATGTAAATTATTGAAATACCAAATATTTGAGGAACATTTAGGGAGTTCAAGTGGGTTTTAAGACTTCTTGTTGAATTGGCTGCAGCTGGAAAGATCGCCTGGCACTTGCGTCAAGATATATTGTAACCGGTGACCATAAATCCAATCGTTTTGTTGCCATGTGTAAAGGATATACAAAGGAGGTATCCAGTCTATGATTATGGCAAACAGCATACCACCATGCCTTATAAGAAATCTTAGAAAAGTCTTTCCAATTTGCTGTGATTTGCTGAAACGCGACAGCTAGTAACACAAACAAGTAAACAAATCAACATTGAACATAACGTTCTCCCAACAAGATGAGAGACTTCCTAGAAAAACATGAGTATATGAAAAAGAAAATGTAGTTCCAAAAATCAAATTGATTTGGGACCATACTTGTTTCCAATAAGTATATACAATAGGAGAAGAAAATAACATGTGAAATAAATCAGCATTTGTGGAGGAGCATGTCCAACAAACATCCGGCACAAATGTATATTTTTTGCTTAAGGCACTCGCTGTTAAGAAAAAGTCTATTATAAACTAAAAATAACGTCTGCGTTGTATAAGCTGCTCTGGATGATTTACGATTCTTAGGCCACATTTTATTCCATAAAGACACTGGCCAAAATAGTACAAAATCTCGTTCCCATGCTTCTTCTATTTTGGATTTGTGGGGATAAAGATGACAGGAGTTTAGAGGTTAGTTTGATTATGGGAGTGGATAGGGTCTGTGGTTTACATGTGAAAGAAAAGATATTCATCAAAGGAAAATGGGGACAAAACAAGGCGTTCAATTGTAGTCCATAAAGGACAATCATCATTGGGATCACGCAACCAAAGAGAGGCTTCACGTAAAAGAAGTGCTTTCTGGTATGCCAAAAAATCAGGAAAGTTAACTCCTCCTTCCGTTTTGGGGCAAATTAATTTATATAGAGACATTCGGAATTTCTTTTTATTCCATAGGAAGGAAGAAAGGATGGAGTTAATCTTCTTTAAAAAATGTGTAAGAATAAGGACCGGTATATTGGAAATTGTGTAAATAATTAATGCTGCCAACATCATCTTTATAGTGTCCAGACGACCCCACCATGATAATAAAGAGGGTGCCATTTAGTGGTTAGGTCTGATATCTTTTGTATACATTTATTCATGCAAAGTGATACTATGTCTGAAATTGAAGACGTAGCATGTAATCCAAGATACTTAATGTGACTAGGACTCCATGTAAAATTGGAAGCACTAAAATCTGATTTAAAAGTGTATTTTGTTAAAGGTAAAATCTTTTATCATCATTCAATTTGTAACCAGAAATATGAGAATATGCCTGTACTTATGCCAAAAAGGCAGGGATTGACTCACTAAGTTTAGACATGAAAAGCAGAATATCATCAGCATAAGCTGCAAGTTTGATGTGGGAATTTACTGTTTGAAAACCATGTATGTTTGGGGTTTGACGTAATTTAGAAAGAAAAGGCTCTAAAGCCAAATTAAAAAGGAAGGTGGAGAGAGGACAACCTTGACGCACACCTCTACCTAAATCAAAATATGGAGATATCAAACCGTCGGCACAAACAGCCGCACGGGGCTGGAGTAAAGAAGAGAGATTAAAGACATGAATTTAGGGCCAAAGCCAAACCATTTGAGGGTATAAAACAAATATTTCCACTCAACTCTATCAAATTCTTTTTCAGCATCTAATGCTATTACTACAAGGGATTGTTTTAAATATGAGAATTTGGATAAAACATTAAAGAGAAGTTGTGTATTGTCAGTTATAAAACGACCTTTGACAAAACCAGATTGTTCTTTCCTTAATAAATCTGGTAGATAAGAATCCAATCGCTTAGCTAATGCTTTGGAGAACATTTTGTAATCTATATTAACCAAGGATATAGACCTATAAATTTTACAGTATTTAGAATCTTTGCCTTCTTTGGGGATGAGGCAAATATGTGCTTCTGAAAAGGAGCCTGAGGATCCACCTAACGTGCTAAAGTAACATATTAGGGAGTGTAATTTGGCCAATAAATGTCTAGAGAAATGTAAATAAAATTTGACAGTGAATCCATCAGGTCCTGGCGCTTTGTCCTTTTTAAGATTCTGAAGGGTTTTTAATAATTCTTGCTGCGATAGATCAAGCTCCAAGGAAGACAAGTCTGGGAGAGCATGCTGAGGTTTTTGGATGTTGGAGAAGAAGTGCGATAGGGAATGGTCAATAGGTTTTGTTTCAGAGGCATATAATGATTTGTGAAAGAGAGAGAATTAATTCGAAACGTCAGCATCCTTGAATTTTAAATCTGAATTTGCATCATAAATAGATTCAATGTTTAGTTTATTGTGTTTAACTTTCAAGTAGTTGGCCAGGATCTTCCCAGCTTTGTTTTCACCCCCATACCATTTTACACTAGATTTTAACAAATATAATGAAGCATCTTCCATAGACTTTTTGTTGAATTTCATCTTGGCATTAACAAGGGTTGTTAAACAATCTTTTGAGTGTGAAGTGTAATAAGAGTGCTCCAGTCTCTTAATATCCTGGAGGAGGTCCTTAGTTATTTTACGGGTGTTTCTACATTTCTTTGCAACAAAGAGGATTATGAAGTCTCTCGCTGAGGATTTAAATGCATCCCATAAAATGGAATAGGGCATGGATTGGGTTTGGTTTATCTAAAAAAACTCATCAATGAAGGTAATAAAGGGAGCAGTGAACTTTGGATCCAAGAGAAGGGTATTATGAAAACGCCATCTTTTAGGACCTGTGGCTTTATGTAAGATATCAAGGCCAATTGAAACATGGGCATGATCTGACAATAAAATGGGACCAATCTCTGCATTAGTAAGAGTTTGCGAGGTATTATGATAAACAAATATATAATCGATCCTTGATTGAGAGTGGTGAGATGGGAAAAAAAACGTGTATTCTCTGATAGTCGGGTTACATAGACGCCAGGCGTCAATGAGTTTATGCTGTGTGATGGTGCGAACAAAAGATTTATGGGGTTTATTAGGAACAAAGGAGACTTTAGAGTTTCTATCAATAAATGGGTCAAAAATCTGATTACAATCACCGGCTTGGATAAAGTTATCTTCGATACAATGAGAGATTTGATTGGCCAATGTGGGCTAGAAGCAGGGTTCACGACATGTAGGAGGATAAACATTTAGAAGAGAGACAGGAACACCCTTTAAAGACAACCTAACAATATACCTTCTACCAGTAACATCTGATTCTTGGGATATGAATGTGAGCAAGAGGGTTTTATGACATAATATTATAACTCCATTACGTTTTCCATCACCTGGGGAGGAGAAAACCTCACCTACCCAACCTTTTTTCAATTTTAATGATTCAGCATTTGAAAGATGGGTTTCCCGCAAGAATGCGATATCAACATCCAATTTGGCTAAATGAGTCAGGACTCTTTGCCTCTTAATAGACCCCTAACATTCCAGGTAATCAATTTTAATGACGTATGTAGTTAGAAACAAATTGAACTATCAGTAGAAAATAAAAGTCCGATTCAATATAACGAGGATGTAAAATGTAAGAGGAGAGGAAAAGAAAAAGAATGATTGATATAATGTCAGAGTAAAGAGAGGTATGAAAACCAGATAAGATAATAAAGTGAAAGAGGTCATGGGAAATAAAGAAGACAATGACACCAAAATAAAGAAGAAAAGTACTAGGAAGGAAGAAAAAAACAGAGAATAGGTAAAGGGATAAGATAAAAATGAAGGGAAAGAACATACCTACATGGGAAAAAAGCAGGAAGACACGGGGAGGGGGGCTGGAACCACATGAAGCAGACGACACATCCAGGGTCAGTCAAACGGAGAGCCAGAAAGACACTACCAAACAATGATTTAATATCTGTGAAGACGAAAAATAATAAAAGTCAGGAAAAAATACAGAAACGAATGATAACAGGAAAAACCAGAAATAACATTGAATAAATTTGCAAAAATGTGAAACTTAGTAAGAGCAATAAATGCAATGAATACAAGAAAATTCCATTCTTAAACTATCAAATATTGTAAGGAAGAGAGTCAATTCTGGACAAGCCTATTTGGAAAAGCTAAATACAGTATCAAGTATTAAATGAAATGGAAGGACCAGAAGAATCCATAGCAGTCGCATGTTAGGAGCAAAGGAAAAGCAATTGTTGAGGAGATTGGTATCATTGTGGCAGAATTGTGAAGAGGCGCTGTTGAAGCTCAGTGATAGATACCAAATGGCTCCTCTTCATACTGCATCATGAAAGCCCATACAGAATTCAATTGGTGCGACATATCAGTGATAAGATGCAGACTCTGCAACTATAAAAACGAATCTCTGTTACACATGATTTGCTGTTGTCCTGAGATGCTCCTGCCCCGATGGATCTTTTTAAAACAAATCTGGCTACGACACGGGGTTCGAACAGTAAAAGAAGCTGTATCTGTACTTTTCTCCTGCACCCTTCCATCAGACCTGGCAAAATTTGGGAAATGCATGGCCAAGCTTCGAAACAGGCTTTCGGAAAATGAAGGGTCAGGCATGATGAAAGTCACCTTAGACCAATAAGCCAACTTGCCCCACAAACCAGACGGATAAGACATCATTTTTAATAACTATAATATCTTAACTTAAGCAAGCAAGTCACTAATGTGGAAACACTGATATATGCTTGCTGTTTTTATTCACAGATACAAATATTAATATATATATTGATTTTTATATACTGATTTTGAAAGTTTTGTATACAAATGCATTTTTTTAGGACTGCCTTTCTTTTTAAGATGTATTGTAAATGGTTTTAAGTACCTGTGCAATATAAATAAAAAAATATCAATATCAATATCAATATCAATATATATCAGTGAATATTGCAGCATCAGCAAGGGAAAACGGCACATTATCAGTTCTGGGCAAATTGGGGATGCAGGCGAGCCATTCTGTTAATTTGGGCTTCGTTCTCATATAATCCTGAGGAAAATCGCGGTCGCGTAAAAAAACAAAATGGCGGCAGCGATAAAACGGAGCCGCTAGAAGAAACGCTACCTTGAATAAAACTTCCCCAAATGCACACGAGGGGTCACCGAGAGTCTCAAAGCATGCCCTGAGCCTTTGTGGGTCCTCGCTCATCTTCAGCTGTACGGGGAGTTGCTCGGAAGCGTGGAGTCCTCCAAGCACGCCGGGGAGCTTCACCCGTGTGCCAACATACTTCTCGGGCGCCAAGCCACGCCCCGACATCCAGAGTTTTTAACTGAACCTTAGGTGGTAATGTGACTACCCCAGTCTTAAGCAGGGGGTGCCTCTGGGCCCGATGGCTACTCAGCTGCCTAAGTCTAAAACGCTGATTAGTTCTTTATGGGCCTCTCCCATCTGCAGACAAAGCTCATGAATAACACTACAGAAATGCCATGTCAGAGCTGAGGGGTGGAGGTCAGACCTGCCAAGTGTAGTTCCAGAAAAAGGATTGACATGGAGAACAAATGACAGCTAGAGAGAGGCAAATAGAATTAGCTGGTGAGATAGGTAAAGGGAAAAAACATTGAGGGGAAGAAAGAGAAAGAAGAAAGAAGGAAGTGTGCAAGGAAGGTATAGTAAAAGGAAGGAAGTCTACAAGGAATGAAGGATGGGTGGAAGAGGGAAGGGTGTTTAGATAGAACTGAGAGTGAAGAACTCTTCCTGGAATGGCCAGGCTTTGCTCGCATGGCGCAGTAGAGGTATGTTTCAAGTTTGGCTGGCTTCTCTCTTGCTGCACTCCGGGTTGACGTCCTGGTACTGAGACATGCACAGGGCTCTCATTTTACACCTTTCAGTGACCTGAAATATGCACCACTATGCAAAGCTGGCTGCCTATTTTATAAATTGCAGAATATGTAGAGAGGTCACTCATTTTTGTCTTATTCTATTCCTCTGTCAGCAGACCACTTAAGAATGACAATATGAGTACAGCGCCATATGGGCTTCCTGTGGTAGGAAGGCACAAAAACATGCTTAAATACTCCACATTCTTGTGTAAGTAATTGCTTGTATGTTTTAAACAGTGATGCTTTAGCACACTCTGTTGGAGTGGTACACTACTGGGCCACACAGCAGGAAGTGGCTACACCCAAAGTATATCTTTGCCTTCCCAAAGAATGTGTCTCTTTGATCCTGTCATAAGCAAAGCAGTGAATCATACTGCCCCTAAACCTAAGGCAGTGGTTAAGAACCTGGGGGTATGGACGGATTACTCCCTCAGCTTCCGAGACCACACAAAAAAAGTTGCTGGCGCCCGCTTTGTTCTCTTGCATGGCCTTAAACCCCTTTTGAAGTTTTTTGATCCTCTGACACGCCAGCTGATTCTCCAGTCTGCTATTTTATCCCGACTGGACTACGCCAGCTCCATTCTTTTAGGGGCTAACCAGGCTGAAATAACTTGGATGCAACGTGTTCAAAATGCTGCTGCCAGGGCCTTGTTGGGGCTACCTCGGACCTGTCCCACAGCTGGTGCTATCAGGAAACTTCATTGGCTCCCCATAGCTGCTCGTATTCAATTTAAGACATTGTGTCTCTCTTTTAAGATTCTGAAGCTGGCCAGGCCCAGCTTATTGGCTAATCTTCTTACTCCTCATGCTCCCTCCCGCCAGTTGCATTCTCAGGGGCAACACTTGGTCACTGTCCCTTGAGTGAAATGTCTCCACACCGGCTGCCGGTCCTTTCGCTATCTGGCGGCTAGACTGTGGAATTCCCTACCTGTTCGGATTCGCAGTATGGAAAGCTTGTTGGAATTTAGGAAAGCCATTTAAACCTTCCTCTTCCCCTCTTGTTAGGCTCTGATTACTACCCCCCTCTTGTCAGCATTTTCTGCCTTGGTGTCTGGCTTGTTGTTCTGATGCTGGCAGCGCCGGGACACCCCTTTGCTGGGGCAGCTGTGCGCTATACAAATCCGAATAACATAACATAACATAACATAAGCTAATGCAGCTATATGTGGAAGTAGGTTTGGTGGCGATGTTGGTAAAGGGACCAAAAAATGTTAGTACACTTGTTATAGGGTCAGCATCTTGTTTCCACGTCATTACAGACACTGTCTCCAGTCCTCAACTTTTCACCTACAATTTATTGACTTCAGGTGCGGACGCCTAATTAGTTAAATGGATGCAAAACAAGACGACAACACCCAGCAGTAGTAGTGAGAATATGTTTATTAGGACACAAGTCCATAAAACATCAAGAAACATAAAACATCATAAAACCACTAATACATGCACTAAAATCAATTAGCTCAATCCAAACTTAAAAACCCTAATTGACAGACATAAAATTTGCAATTCCCACTGTAACATCGTAAAACTGCATTTCAGACAGTAGAGTCAATTCCTCCTGCCTGGAACATATCTGATATTTAAAAAACAAAGCTCTTAAATATTTAGGGTCAAATTTTTAATTATTTCATGCAGAGTATCAAGCCACCTTGCTGCACTGCATGAAAGAGAAAGGGTAGGAATGTGTTGTATTTAACACAATACAGTGCATTCCTGTCCTTACCTTGCGCTGGTGCACAAAGTGCTGCCTAGTGCTGACGCAGGCACCCTTGTGCTGTGGTACAAGGCTGTCTGTGTTACAGACAGGATTGTTTTTGTGCAGGAATAACACAACACCTTCCTGCACAAAAACAATCCTCAGGCCTTTTACTCTTTCTATGCGTGCTGCAGATTGCAGCACCCATAAAATGGGGGAACAACAAGGAGAAAAAAAAAAAGATATTTCTCCTTGTTACACCTCACCTGAGGAGGCATAGTATTTTGCCGCAGTCCCATTCCCAGGTCTACCACTCATGGTAAATCTGGGAATTTGCCAAAATCCATGGGGGGATTCATGAAAACACCCACGCTGCACCTATGGAACACCTCACTGGGAAAGAGTAAAGCAACGGAGTGATTTGCTCTGTGCTGATTTACTATAGATTTATCATACCATGCATAGCTACGCAAGATGGCCATGTGTGGCTTGATAATCTGGCTTAGTAGTTGCATCATCATTGTACCCCTTGCTTGGCACAAGGGTGACTCAACTCAGTGATAAATCTGCTATCCAATACATGAAATGGTATGCGGAGCATTTTACATGAAGAGGACACGCACACACACACTATTTTCTCTACATACCTCTTGGCACCAGACACAACAGGATAAAATGAGGTTACACCCCACTTTTATTTTCTAAATTTCATTTAGAAGCTTAGGGTCTGGCAACTGAGACAAGTAGGGAAATACAGTATGCCCTGGGCAGCGCACCCAAACCAACAGACCACGCACGCAACCTGGGCTTCATCTTGGACTCCTCCCTCTCCATGACCAGACAAGTCAACGCCGTCTCCTCGTCATGCTTCAACATCCTGCGCATGCTACGTAAGATCTTCCGTTGGATCCCCACCGAGACCAGGAAGACGGTCACCCAGGCCCTCGTCACCAGCCGACTGGACTACGGCAACGCCCTCTACGCCGGAACCACCACCAAGCTCCAGAAGAGACTCCAGCGGATCCAGAACGCTTCAGCAAGACTCATCCTCTGCATCCCCCGACACAGCCACATCTCCGGACACCTGAGAGACCTGCACTGGCTCCCGGTCAACAAGAGAATCACCTTTCGCCTCCTCACCCACGCACACAAAACCCTACACAACCAAGGCCCAAGATACCTCAACAGCCGCCTCAACTTCTACACTCCCACTCGTCAGCTTCGATCGACCAGCCACGCCCTCGCCGCCGTCCCCCGCATCCGAAGAGCCACCACAGGAGGAAGGTCCTTCTCCTACCTGGCCGCCAAGACTTGGAACTCCCTCCCGACCCACCTCCGCCTGACCCAAGACCACCTTGCCTTCAGGAAGCAGCTCAAGACCTGGCTGTTCGAGCAGTAGCGGACCCCCCCTCCCCAAGCGCCTTGAGACCCTCCGGGTGAGTAGTGCGCTATACAAATGTTTTTGATTGATTGATTGATTGACATCATACCAGCCAAGTATTTGCAATGTAAACTTTATTGAGGGTTTCTCCAGTAAGTAGGTCATGTCTCACATGTAACCAACTTTCTGGGCCGATTCCCTCAATGTTTACTGGGGAAAAGAGACCATCTTTCAATTGAGCCCCAAGTTGTATGGAGTGTTTGACCCGTACTCTATGGCAAATTTCACTGGCACATTCCCCTTCAGTAGCAAGAATTTCTTCGGAGCATAATTTAGAGATTTTCAATATGCCATCCTCCTGCCCTTACTTATTGAAAAACTGCAGCATACAGTAATTGGCCGGTACACACCAATGGACCAAGTTTAATCCTCTCATTATATCCTGGACCATTGCTTCTTGGGGCAAACTTAATAGGCCCTAATGTACTTTTGACGATGTCCGAATTGAAGGACGAATTAAACGCAAAAAGTTTTGCCCCCTACAGGGCAAGAGGCAGGATTTTTCCTTCATAAGCTTTCACGAGGAGAGTCAAAGAAAGCCCCCATACGTCTGATTAAACTTAGCCATATACCTGTATTGTAACATACCTTTAGATCGTATGCTCCTCACATGGGCATCCCTCGATGAATTCCTAGTGAATGTGAGCCCCAAATACTTGTATGAGTCCACCACTTCAACTGGAGTTAAATTCAAAACCCAATTATACTTCGATGTCCTTTTATCAAACACCATTATATATGCTTTCTCCATATTAATCTTCTGGGAGTTGACTTTACTATAGGCATCTACAGACTCTAATTTGGTTTGTAAACCCAGAGTGATATAATCTAGCAAAATTAAGTCATCTGCATTCAGCAAACATAGGATATCAACAGCCCCCACTTTTGGAGAGAAAGAATTGCGTTATTTTCGACGAACTGAGGATACATCTGCCAAAAATAGACTAAATAAGGTCGGAGCCAAAACACACCCCTGCCGCAGACCATTAAAAATCGAAATCCTCCTAAACAAATGCCCAAAGCTATCAAGCTCAACCAGTGCCCAATTATGACTGTGCAAAGCCTGGATCATACAGAGTGGCTCACTCGGTAACAGCCAGAGAGCATTAGTGTGTCTTCCAAAATTCCAGGACTAGAAACAAGGTCTGTAATGACCTTCCGGGGCGTGGCCAATCTAACTAGTTGGAGTGACTATTGCATGGGACAATGTTACAGAATGTATATGAGGTAAATGGGACTAGCCAAAGGAAGACCCAAGGGTAAATGCATACATATGGCTGCCTGCGAGGAATCTCCAAACCTACTGCACCTCTTGGCTCTTAAAGCTAGGGCTGAAATGAGGAACCAAAAGGAGCCCTGGCAAAAAAGCTCAAACCAGCCCACTCCCATGGTCTACCTGCTCAGTCTCTTTCTTTCCATCCATTCATTCTCTCTCTCCTCAACGGATCGCTTTTTCTCTACGTTTTCCACCCTCTCCATGTCCTTCTCTCTCTTGAAACCTCACCGTGCCTTCTGCAGTTAACCTCTGGGAGCTGTGGGAAGTGACAGAGGCATAAGGACAAGCCCTGGGCTTTAAAAAAACTGACAGCTTCAGCCCACTGGTGAAATGCCCTGTGTAATAAAAGCCTTGTCCGGCCATGCTTAAAGCTCAACAAGTGCATAACACACGCATGCCTAGTAAGTGTGCATCTCTTATTCGAACAGACTCTGCGTTGTCTTGTGTAGAGAGATGGAATGCACCACTGACAGCCTAGGGGAATGCACAGTGCCAATCACTGCTGGGAGCCCCCGTTCTGATGGCTGTGACGCATGTATTACCATAGGCTGCTGCATGAAATCTATGTTTCTGGTTTCATGAACTTGTGTTGTACTCCCAAGCTAACTTATCCCCATCTGTACATGTCTGAAAGGTAGGTAGACACTGCATTGTGCATGACAGGCAGAGGAAGAACTAGGACTTTCAAGAGTAATATGAAGTGACCAGCTGCGGCACTTGCAGGTCAGAGCAGTAGGGCGATGGGACAGGGTGGGGGGGATTTCGACAGATGACAATGAGGGCAAGTTAATTATTTATTTCATTTTCCCTCATGGTTGTCTGTCGAATACCCCCCACCTAAGCCCCACCGCGCCACTACTCTTACCTGTATGGGCTGCGCCTGGAAGTAACAACAGAGCTCAAGAACGACAGCAGCAGTAGAACCGGCCTGATATAAGAGCAGGAGTCACATGAAGTGACGACAGCAGGACTGACAGAAGAACAATAGCAGGAGTTACAGGCATTGACAGAAGGACTATGTGTAACCTCAGCATGATTTACAGGATACGACGAAATCATCTCTTACAGCAACGGACGTGAAAACAAAAGTGAAAGAGAGTGCCGATAGGTGTATGGGCAGAGAATGACACCTGAGTAAAAGTAGCAGCTGCACTCACAGGTATTATGCACTGCACAGTGTTTTGTTGCCCACCCTCCCTACTCATGCCTTTCCCCATCCCCCTTCTCCTTTGGACTCCATCGACATTATTTCAAACGTGGTTAAGAACCGAGTTGGGTCCTTTGTCAATAGCTTAATTATCATTTGCTCCATTGGTTAATTCCTTCATAAATACAATGAGTACTTACATTTTCATGAGCTGGAAGGGTATTCATTGTTGTTTTCTCTTTTGTGACAGGATAATATATGTAATACTAAAGTTGTACCACAGCACTTTATTTGGTGTTTCCATATAATTGTTAATTCCCACGCCATTTGTCCTTTGTCTCTTTCGATTGACCATATTAACCTGATTGTATGTTGTTTTATTTCTTTCCTCCTTAGATTACAAGCCATTTGTTTTGGGGTCAGCCCAGTCCTTTTGGAAGGATTCATTCCATGCCCATCTCAATTTATTTCCAATTAATCTAATTTGTACGGTTGCTTAGTACTGATCTTCTGATGTGATTGCCCTATTAGACCTGGAGGCAAAGGCATACGCTCGATGTCTTCTCCGGGTGCTTGAAAAATGGGGCAAAGAAAATAACATAATACCATACTACCAAACCGGGTTCCGGGCATCAGCCTCCACAATAGACAACATCATTACTCTAGCCGCTCTGAGTCAAAAAGCAGCACAAAAAAACCATCTTCCACTCTACTGCTGCTTTATAGACTACAGCGCGGCTTTTGATAAAGTGTCTCCGAACATCTTGTGGAGGAAGCTGAACAAATGGGGGATTCCGCATGACCTACTATGTGCACTAATTTCCTTGCATAAGAACACGTGTGTGCGAATTAAAACCAACCCAAAGACACTTTCTTCAAAAATTGCCGTCGAAGATGGGCTAAAAGCAAGGCTGTATTCTTGCCCCGCTGCTGTTCAATCTCTACACAGCCGACCTCGGTACATTCTTGGAGAATAGTAACCTTCTCCAGCCAAAACTGGGACCCGCTAAAAAGCCTCTTCACATATTACAATATGCAGATGATAATGTAATAATGGACCAAGCAAAATCGGGTCTCCAACAGGCATTAAGTATGCTTCATACATATAACTCTGCCAAAGCCGTGAAAATCAACCAGGCAAAGACGAATGTACTGGTATTTGGCAGATGAAAGAACAAGAAATGGCTGGCATGGAACATCGGGCCCGCCAGGATTAACACAACAGTAAAATATAATTACCTGGGAGTCTGGTTCAACGAGACGTTCAGGCCTACAGCTCACCTAGCAGCTTTGCAAAAGAGAGCAGGCACAATTACATACTCCCTGACCCGGCTGAACCAAACTTTGAGCAGCCCCTCTGCAGAAGCCATCCTGAAGGTGGCTAAAGCTACTTTACTTCCTGCATTAACTTACGGACACCAGGCCTTTCCTGGAGCATGCTCCTCCAGTCTTGAGCTCACCCAAATCTCCACCTACAAAAAACTTTTCCATCTGCCAAGTTTTATTCAGCGGGCAAGACTACGATTGGAGCTGGGCCTACAAAGACAATCTCTTCACTGCGAGGCCGATATCCTGAAATTTTTTATTAGGACCCTAAAAGCAGGTGATAACACTCCTAAACTCCAGCTAAAAGGAATCCTGTCTAGCCCTGGCAATCCCTGGAATACCCAGATTATAAAGGCCATAAGAGTGTTAGAGATTGACGAGTCATCTCTCCCCTCAGTCACTATCCCATACTAGGCCTGGAAAAGCACCATCAATAAGCAAGTCAAACTTATTTCTCAGTCCATGGATCTGCAGGCTCTAAAGACATCAACCATTCTGCTCCCCTTGAACTCTTCGTATCTTCTTGGGCGTCCACAAGCATACTGCCAGGAAAACTTAAGCAAAGTGGCTCGGAAGAACATAATGTTTATGCGACTTCTAGGCCTGCGCTCGACGGCCTTCAACAAATGGGCCCCAACAAGCGAGGGGGGGGCTTGCAGGCTGTGTAAATACCACTCCGAATCATGGCTGCATCTCCTGTGCTGCTGCCCGGCACTAGCAGCCCCAGAAGGTCCCTTTTGAAACCCTTGTTCTTAAAATGGGGTGCCAGGACGTGCTGGGAGGCCTCAGTCATGTGTTTTACATCTACTGACATTCAAGTGCTCGCTAGGTTTGGAAAATTTGTGAGACTTTTAGACAATCTTCTATTACCTCCCCTGGTTGCCATGCTTCCTCCCCCTCCCCCTCAAAGACTCATTACAGACTTTTTTCGTCCTTTGGCCCAGTACTCTCTGTCTTAACTATTTTATCCGGCCAAGCATATCAAAACGCTTACATAGGGAACTATAATGCTGCTCTTCAATAAGCATATTGCTCTCTAAGCCTTGAAAACTGTTCTTTAGCCTTGTTTTTACTTGAGAAATGTGCTGAAAGCTAAATTTTATACATGTGCTAAAGTAGATTTTGTATAGCAATGGTTTTAAGTAACTGTGCTAAATTAATAAAAACTTGAAACTTGAAACTTCTAATGTGATTAATCTCTCATTGAATACCAATGTTTTATTCTTTGCCCCATTAAATGGGTGCCCCCTTACTCCTATGGCTTGGCTCCCCTTCTGCAGCATGTTTGCCGTGGTCATTTTAACAGGAGAGTGCCTGTTCTTGTTCCCTCTTTCTGCCCTTTGGGCGCCCTGCATCTCGGCGCTTCCGCACTTCCGTCCTTGTCGTCAGTCCCTGAGCAATAGGGTAAATGTTCTAGTCTTTTTCGCATTGCAGACTCTTTCACATCATGGCGTCTTTGTCATTAAACTTCAGGGCGAGTGCCTCAGGAATGATACATTTTTTCGTTCTCCGGTGATGGGGCCGTTTTTCCTGGATTTCTTCTTTTCAGGTGTGCTCTCTCCCTTTTTACCGCATTATGCCTTTTCTCAGCGTTTCCTGGGGCAGCGCCTAAGTTTGTAAATACTTTCCTTCCTTTCCCTCCCCAGCCTAATTCAAGTAAAGGCGTTGTACACTAGCAGCAGACATCCTTTTATCCCGGTGATTAACTCTCAGTATGCTCCTGGCTTGCAAATAGTACCTTCTTTTGCCTCCAGTTTAAATATCATTAATTTCTGGGGGTTTTCCAGACACTATGGGGCATATTATCAGGGGGTTTATCTCCGCTTTTTTGGCTTTAAAAGCCAAGAAAGCGGAGATAAAATTATCTCCCTATTACCTAGCTGTCGCTAACACCAGTTAGCGACAGCTAGTAGGAGATAGCGACCATCTTGGACCCCACTTTGCATGTCAGTGATATTTATCACTAATGACATGCAAAGTGGGTGTGCCAAGATGTTAGCGACTGAAAGCAGTCGCTAACATCACTATCTCCTATTACCAACTTTTGGAGATATTCGCGCTAAGCGTGAATATCTCCAAAAGCTAACACCTGCCCTGAGCAGTTCTTAGCTATGTTATCCAATAGGAGGTGGATAACATGGCTAAGAGCATTAGCTCGCTAATGCATGAATATCGCTGACTTTTCAGCGATATTCATGCATTGCGGCCGACTTTTTTCGCATTTGCGATAAACCTTGGTAATACCAAGGTTTATCTGCGATAAAAATCACCGCAGATCAGCGTTAATTTTTTCACGCTAACCAAGCAATGGTAATGTGCCCCTAAGGGACAACTCTGCATGTACTTGTGAACGGATTTACTCTCGTTTTGGTGTGACCCTGGGGGTGCACCGATCACTCATTGGATTGTGTTCTTCCTGGCTTTTAATGCTGATGCCGTATTTTTCTTTTCTTTTCTTTTCATGCAGTACCACTCGAAGTTCTTCTAGGTACCACAAGAAATGGCTTTCCTCTTTCAAAGCACCTGGTCATTTTTGACCCTTTGACTATTTTTTTTCCCTTTGATTTTGTTAATTTCCTTACTCCGTCTTGTTTGGGCAGCAATCAAACTCCCTGTGCTCTCTTTTGTCTTAATAATGACTGTATAAATCGTGAAAGGGCGAAACACATTAGACAGATATCTGGGTCAGAATGATGCCCACTATGCAATGATATACATATGAACTATGAATCTATTTTTCCTCTTGCGCAGAAATTTGGAGTATTATTGCTTTTCGTTGTTCCTTTGTTTTCCATGTATCACTTTGCGCCGTTCGCGTATATTTCACAAACGCGGTGTGTCCGCTTTGTACAATGACCACTCTCTTTATTTTGTACTTGTTATGTTATGTTACATAACATAACATAACATGGTGTGTTGCCCCTGGTAGCTTGTCTTTGTTTCTATGGGTGATACTATTTCCCTGTCATTAGTGGAATGGTGTTTTTACCCAATTGCCCCTCCTGCCTTGTTTCTTCCTAAGAGACAAACACTCAAGTGGAACCCGAGGAAGAAAGGTTTGTTAAACTATGCAAGAAAGAAATCTATTCTACACTGATTAGGAAGGATTGAGAGTATTAAAAAGTGAGTGCGAGTGGAGTTACTTATTAAACCCAGGAGGAGAACTCCGCTCCACCTGCGGAGTGTGCAGAGTTTTTCCTTCTCCGCGTTCCGCAGAGGACGCAGAGAAGGCAAATCTCCGCACACTCTTCAGTGGAGCAGATCAGAGTTGGAAAGCCCCGCCTCCACCCCACCTATTGCGTATACCTCTCGACCACTGTGATGCTATGCACAGCATTTCTTGTCCAGGGGTTTAGTTCTAGATGAATACAAACCAAAAGAGAACCCCAGAAGCATTGACTCTTCTGACCCATAAAAAATGCCAAAAGCAGATGTATCTCGGAAGTCGTCCTAAAACTTCTCGTTTTGGGGATCAGTGTGTTCACTCTTTTGGGTAGGGTTTCCATCAGGAGTAAAGATTACTTCCGCAGGTCGGCCTGCTCACAGGTATGAGCTGGAAAACAAAAGGAGTCCTGAAAAACCTCACGAGAGCCCGATTGTGCAGGAAGTATAGCAAACCCGACATTCTGCTGGGTTACTTCTGGGGCAGGTATTTGGATTCCGCCTAGAAACAAATTTTTGGAAAAAAATGGGCCAAGCACTGCATTTTATTCCAGGGTCTATCATAGCACCATGGAGTGTTATTCCTAAGCAGCAGCAAAGACCACCATACACCATCCTGCTAGGAATGTCTTGCCTCCCTTGTGTACCTGATGGCCTTGGGGCCAGTGGCATGATTTTGAGTAATTCCGTGAGTTTAAAATGTTTCTAGTGCCTTCAGGCATGTCAAGGGACTCCTCTGGCATTCCTTGATCTAGGAGTTAACTAGACTGTCTAGATTGCCCTAACATTCTAAGACCCAAAAGGAAATAATCCATGGTTTCTGGATGGTATTCGGAAGCCCACGAAGACACAAAGTGTAGGGGGTGAGCTGGCCATCACACGTCGTTAGGTGTGGTTACGGACACAGGCAAAGGGATGCGACTGTGGCTGTTGCATGCTCGTGGACCACATGAAGCAACCCAAGACTGAGGAGCCAGAGTAGCACCAGTGTTGTGGGCCTCAGAGAGAGGGTTGAATTTAAGACTCACTGATGTGTTAAAAGTGGGTTCATGTCCGCCCAGAGTGAGTGGACTGACATGGCAGGTTTAGGTCAGGTTTGTCTCACCCGATTCAGATTGAGGCTCGTGAGTCCAGCCTATCATGCACCGACGTTTCATTCATTTGTTGAGCCCAGAGCACGCCCATTGTTTCAGATAAACATTCCAGCCCGCAAACAGGGTTTCCGTGGCCTTCCGCGCACCACACCCATGCAGCTATGAGACCCGTCTCTTTGAAATTAGCATTTGTAAGAGGTGAGTGAGTCCTTGCCATGGCTGGCCTATGGGAAGTGAGCTCTGCCCACTATCTTTAGCTGCAGGCTTGGCTCTTTTGTTCTGAATCCAAAGGGTCAGATGGTGGCAGTTATGGATAAAGAGTTTTTGTTGATTGCTATGTTATGCAGCAAGTGACACAGAGGACTGTTAATAGGATTTAAGGACAGAATATGCAAATAGGCTGGAATGTTATCTGCATACATACTGAAGCAGAATTCAGCTATATTTAGCATGATGCAGTTCTTAATTTGAGTTGGTGATTGCAGGTGGTGCCCACCAGCAGTCATTTTTGGCAACCAGAACTTATTTTTCTTCATCAGAATTTGATCCAGAGCAAGAGAGAGAAAAACACAAATGAAGGAGGACGAGAAACACAGAAAAAAGTCACAAGGGAAGATACCAGGGCTTAAAAAGAACCTGCAAGAGGGACACAAAAAGTCAGGGAGAGTTTGGTGGTGGACTAGGAGTCGTGAGTGGAATCAAAACTGTTTGACTCAAACTTCAATAGTGCCGGGTGCAAGCTTCTGAGCAAAACTTTGGGCCACTGCACTTATATATATATTTTTCTTTTACACAAATTAAGCATTGTCTGTGTCATCCGGTGTCCCTCCCGAAGTTGCCACTGGTCTAGCTGCCACCCGGGCAGTGCCATCCATGACTGGTCAAACTAAATCTATGGTGGAAAAATAAACCTGGGCAAAAGTCGTCAACCCAGGCCGAGGCTGCATGCGATCTCAACCAAGCGATGCATAGTTGGGTCATAGCAGCCGATCCTGCTCTGAAAGTAGCCTACAACTCACCTGGAAAATGCCAGGGTGACAGGGTGGCCAGTCCGGCCCTGCATGTTGGCCACGGATGAGGTGACGTGCACCATTTTCTTTTGCCACTGACGCGTGCTGTCCTTGTGGCCACGCTGAAAGGGAGCCCGGGTCCCAGTGATGGATGGCTCCTCTGCCTTTTGTTCCGAGACTCTTTGTTCCAACAAAAACAGAGGCTTGTGAGACATATCGAATATTAAATCCAGAAGGATGTCGGGACGGGAGCCAGACCCGTGTCTCTGCGGCTTCGGAGACATTAAATTATGGCCCGGAATTGCGCATTTGGGTGACTCCAGCACGGTCTGCCCAGAGGGAACAGAATCAATCAAGCCAGACAAGTGAAGGAGACGACAGAGAAGACAAGAAGGGGGAGCAGAGAGAGGCAATCGAAAGAGGAGAGACGCACCGGTCAATAATAAGAGCCTGCCTGGCAAAACAAGGCTGCTCTTCTGTCAACCATTGCTGGCATCTTTTGCTGTGATTCGTTTTTTTTTTTTTTTTAATTAGGTTGTGTTTTTCATAAGAAGGATTAGTTAAGCATGTCTATGTACTTTGCATTTTTTGTTCCCTTGTATTGTTTTTCACTTTGCCCTTAGATTCTATCCGTCCCCGTGTCTCCACCGTCCGAACATCTTTCATTCCGAAGCCACTGCAGTGATCTTAGCCAGGTTTGTGCTGTCACTGAGGTAAATGCAGCACACACTTGAAGTCCCCAAAATGAATAGGGTGCATGGCTGTGGAGTGATAGAGTAAATTCGCCACCGTGAAAAAATATTTCCCGAGCTAAACTTTAAGAAAGAAAAAGCATTGGCAAAGTCAATATGTCTGGGATTGCCCATCCCTTTCGGGCTTTGTCAGATCTTGTTTTACTTCGGGTTTTTTTCACAAAAAATGTATTGTTGGGGAGACTGCCGGCGCCTCATCAATGAAAAGAAAGCACAAGGATAAAAGCAAAAATATATTTAAGTCATAACAAGCTCAGGTTGTCATGGTAGTCCCTGGCACTTAAGGGAACTACTTTATGTGTGCATGAGGCCCTTATGAATGAGCAGAATGCAGTGGAGTTAGCCAGTGGCATAAGTGTGCCGACCCACTGGTCCATGCTGTATGCTGCACTGGGTGAAAGAAGAATGTAACTGACACAATAACCGAGCACTGGATGACGAGGGATGGCTTGAAGCATACGTATGTATATTATACATATCATTTTGGTAAAATCATAAGGTCTAGGCTAACGCCAGACCTAAAAGTGTAAAAGTGCAAATGACCTTTAGCTTGACATTTCTCATTGCAGAAATGCACGCATCTGCAGAACATCTTCAAAAATACCTCCTAGAATTCCGCAAAAGACGCAGGTCCTCAGGAGTGCTCTGAGAATTCTCTAACTTTTCCGAAAAATCAGAAAAGTACTCACAAATATAGGGGTAGGTGTTACCCATGTGCATAACTAACACTTCACCCAACTAGTACCACCACAGTTATTGTTTTTTTATTACAAGAGCGTTATAGTGTAAACAAAGAACCCCCGTAGAATCGATTTCTCACCCAATGTGCCTTTATATGCTCTATAAGTGACCGAAGTAATTCAATGAAGTAGCATCTGGCAGTATACTTCAGGAAAGATTCATCTCAAAAATGGAGGATATGTGAAAGCTATAAAGGTGGAGGAGGTAGGTCGGGTGGAGCACTGCTTCATTTCTGGGTGTTCCGGCTATGTGGCTGAGGCGATACCAGCGAGTGAGAGTTTGAGCTTTCATAGAAATCAAAGCCATATTTTGGTACCCAAGCTCCAGGGGCGGCTCTAGGCTCATGGCAGACCTGGGCAGGGAGCGTAGGTTGGGGGCCCCGGAAGAGGGCGTCTGGGCAGGGCGGAGCGCAGAGGCCAATGAAAAGGGGGGGGGGGGGGGTTAGTGTGTTTGGAAGTGGAACAGAGCTGGAGGCCACCAAATCCCTGTCAGGGGCCGCCACGCAAATATGTATCCATCCTCAGAGGATTATTATATTAAGGATATATATTGGTGTGGTGGCCCCAGGCGTTTGGAGGCCCTGTGCAGGTGCACAGCTTGCACATGCCTAAGGCCGCCCCTGCAAGCGCGGAGCCGGTATCAGGAGTCTGCCCACTGCTGTGTGTCTTACTAGCAGCACAAACACTGCAGGTCCCAGATGAACATGGGACATGTGCACTGGCGAGCACCACACGAATGCTAGGTCATGCTCCACACCGTGAACCTGCCAGGGCGTAACACAGGCCCCTGCGGCACCAAGTGGGCCCGCATTCAGCCAAAGACCAATGAATATCTGTGATTTGAGGGATACTCCCCTTCACGTTCTGCAGGGGTCCCCATCATTTTGTGTTACGCCGCTGGCACATGCACGCAGGCTGATACACTGCGGACAGGTTTGCAGGTGAGCTCTTTCATTCTTTCTTGATGTAAGAGAACATGGACCCTGGGAGGCCAATGTCTTTGAGGACACAAGCCCAGCTAGCATTTATCTGCAACAGTGTTTCTCCATGGTCTGCTTGAAAGGCCTTCAGCTGATGGGTTGGCTTCTGGAGTCCTACTTTGCGTTTCTCTTGGTTGGGCCCTCGTGATGCTGATACTTCTGTGAAGCTGGAGCTTCCGGCTGACTCCATCATACGGCTTTTTACTGAGCAGACAGAGATTTCATGTCACCTGCTATTCCTAGTCCTCCAACAGAAGCATCCAGTGTCTTGACCGATCCCTTTCTTTTGGTTCAACTTCAACTTGTTATAACATAACAGTACATTGCTGCGGGCAGTCCTCAATTTGTAAAATATTAAGTACTGGGGCACAAGTTTTGATCTGAAGCCCTTGGCTGGGGCTATCGAATATCAGAATTGCTGAATGCCAAGGCTACTTCACCTCACACCAGACAATTCCTGCCCCTTTATTCCCTACTTGCGAGTTTGTTTTCACCCCTGCTCTCTACATTTCAAATCATTTTACTGCCTTTCTTTTTCTCTGTCTTTTCTCGTGTGGGTTTTCTCTCTGTTTCTCTGGGTCAAAGTTTGATGAGGAAAAATAAGTGCCCCCCCTCAAATGCCTGTGGGCTCCACCTGCAATCACTGGCTCAAGTTAAGCACTGTGGCAGGTTCTGGATGTGAAGTATTCTTGACCTAGATGCTTCAGCACACCACAGCTTCCTTCCAAGCACCTTGGTGCATAGCGACAGGCCACGCCTTATTCCAAGGCAGCGAAGGTCCACCTCATGCACTTATCATTAAGGTTGTAAAGATGTTCAGGAAAGACTCCAGGGAAGCATTGGCTACATACCCTCAGGTCCCACAACATAAATTTATCATGACAAATGAGATGATTTGCTCACAACTTCCACTTTTCTTACCTTGAAACTGTGTAATACTTTTTGTACTCAGCATACGCCTCTGTAATGTGTTATCTACTCCTAAATCACGGTTTGTCTCTAGAAAAAGTCCTCTTTGTGGCTGACATCTACTGCTTTCTTTACACCCAGAAATCGCCCCATTCGGGTTACACATATACCTATGTCTGTTACAATAAGACCTCTTGAAAATTCTGCCACAGGTTTCTTGCCGCTCCGATAGCTATTGCGTCCTATTAATCAACCTTTTGCCTCTTTCTTCTAGTGGAGAAGTGTGGCTCAATGATTAGAGCGGCAGACCCTGATGCAGAGGTCTAGCCCGGGACCAGGGTTCAATTCCCTGCCCAGCCTCAGTGGGTCTTGGGCTCAAAAATTCCACGGACCTGATAATTCTCACCTCGGTGATTATTTCAATCATGGAGTCCCACTCTGCAACTCTGGGCAATAGCTTGCTTAATCTCCACAACGGCCCCCACAACACTAAGGATGCCTGGCCTCCACCTTGGGGGTGCCCAGGAGTGGACGCCTCACAGGGAAAGCCAGGATGGGTTCCACAGCGGTATGAATACAAGTGCCTTGAGACCCTTGCGGGTGAGTAGTGCGCTATACAAGTATCAATTTACATTTACATTTTTCTTCTAAGTCCACCATACTTTTCCTTTGTTCATTTCTTCTTGTACCCGGTCTTTTTCCCTAACAATTCTTCTCTTTCTCATGTCCTTCTTTCTCTGACTCTGAGTTTTTGGACCTAATTACGACTTTGGAATCCTACAGTGAACAGTGCAATGAGTCGTCCACTGTAGGACCGCCAAAGCCGTGGTGCTGCCGCCTGCCAGATTAGGACTTTAATCCTGGTCTGGAGGAGGCTGGTCGCGCAGCGGTCTGACAGCAGCGGTCTTTTAGGCTCATATAAGAGCCTAACATGCAGACTGCCGCTCTCAGTTTGCTGAATGCACCTTCCTCCACAGTGTGGCATACATGCCACACCATGCAGGAACTGGGGGTGCAAGTGCAGGAGGGAGCTACATGTGCCCCCGCATGCATCCACAGGCCCAGAGGTGGCAGGGCAACAGTGGCCTTTGTTGCCTCTCCACCACCTGGCCCTGCCAGTATTTTTCAGCCTCTAACTGCTGGGCAACTGCCTCTGGATCCCTGGCGGTCGCAGCGGTCCTGTGGCGATCTGACCGCCAGAGTAAGAATGCTACAGGTAGGCCCACAGTGTTGTGGGGGTCAGACGACCACCACAGGTTCTGCAGTCCTATGGACCGCTAAACAAGGCCGCCATTTATCTCTTACTTGTTCTTGTTTTACTTATTATTTTTCTCCTTATTAATTGCCACCTCTTTTTTTTTTACCTCTCCTTTTATCGTCAGTGAATCTATGCAAGCGTGGCAAATCCAAGAGCAAACACATGTGCAGTATTCATCGCTATGGGTGGGCCACCCATGTTATTGACCCTAAATGAATATCTCCCTTTTTCAAGGCAGTAATGTATCATGTTTGGGATTCCATTTTAATGTTTTTCAGTGTCGATCCCAATTGTGAATCAACTTGACTACCAAGTAGTGCACCTTCATGACGATGTCCTCAGCTTAGACGTGCGTATGCCTGGAAGTACATTTTCAGCCAACATTAAAAAGTGCGGTGGGTCTGCCATGAACAGTCCAGCACATGCACTACAAGCATCCTCTGTCTTTGTACTTTTATGTTTAAAGTGAAACCTTATTTCAAAGCCCAACCCCAATGCCAGCTCCACTCTACCACTTAAACATACTGACATTAACTATGCTGGACGCAATGTACTATTTACTGTTTCCTCCCATCGAACCCTTCAGCGGTGACAGCATCCCTCCCTGTTGGCAGCCACAATAATGAATGTTTGATGGGAAGAACTTGAAAGGAGACCAAAATTGATGTCCCCTGATATCAATACAAATCATTCACCTTGAAGATAAGTCGGCGTTCTCCGCAGAGTTTATGGAAATTACCTGTACAGCTGCTAGTGGAAGTCATCCTCTTATGCAGAGGCAGGGTTTGAAACGCAACCCCCACCCCTGTTGTCTACCTGCCGGTGTGTTGTCCACAATTATGTACATATCTCGGTGCTTAAGTTGTTGGATTGGCTACTGCTCATATCTGCATTGAAGTATTTGGACAGCCATTGTGCAGTGCAGACCTAGCCAGAGCAACGGAGCACTGGGTGGTAACCAAGTTGATGACCGTAACCTTTTCCAGATTGCGGGGATGTATAAAGTGTGAATTAAAGGGATACAAATTGTCAGGAAGTCGAGGTTTACCGAGGCGGGTCTTCAGCTCTTGAAGTAAGGCTATGGCAGAAATTATAGATAAATATTGTTGTTCCAGACCCTGTGTGCATAGAGGGAGGAGGCGTGTTTCTATTTTTTTGTTGTTCTTACATTTATTCACTTTCCATTGTGCGATGTCCTGGCTAGATGCAGAGATGGTGAGTTTGTCAGCCAGATAGGCAGGGGTACCAGTAGGAAGGCCTTATATATTATGTAGCTGGCTTTAAAGACAAAGGAGGGGTGCAAAGGCAACTGGTGGAGGTCCCTCAGGGTAGGGCTGATGTGGTCAGTTTTTTTCAGATCTTTCATGAGCGATACCAGAGCAGATCACAACAATATGCTACTGGTTCTCCATTGAAAGAGCCGAGCGTGTGCCAGAGCCCCTATCACCAGTATCCGTTGCCACAGTAACCAGTAGCATATTTCCACTTTTGGAGTAACTCACACTATTGTTTGATTGACAGAATGACTCCTGTCTTTATTCCTTTGCTATACTCATCCCAAACATTGTTGCGTTGCTTAGCTACCATAATTGTGTGTTTGTCAGAACCAGTTCCACTGCTGTTCCGTTTTCACAGCCACTCTAACTGTTTCAGAGCCATTTCCAGGGTAACTACTTTGCCAGGCTCCATTGTTCCAGACCCATTAGCATTCCCTAACATCATTTTTACGACAGTTGCTTTTTTTGCCATTGTGTTCCCCTTATTTTTGTTTTTTTCTTTTCCCTTTTTTCTCAATAACATCCCTTCCATCAAACCTATTACTTTTTCCTCAGGGTAAACATTAATTTAAATTTCTCTCAGCAAACACCATTTTTGGGGAGGTGATAATTTTTGGGTGCATACGTCTCCCAACGGTTTTTGCCAATAATATTTCTGTCAATGTACAATGTTAGAAAATATCAACGGGTTACTTGGTTGAGGTTAGTTAACTGTGGTTCTACAGCTCCAGCAGGAAGTGGGGCAGAATATGCGTTTCTGCATCTGATATTTCTGTGTCAGTTGCCTTCCTTTTCATCCGCCTGGGCTCAAAATTAGTAAATGTTTGCAATGTCACTCTGCGATGCAAAATAGGGCAACAGCAGCGATGGACAATTTTCTGGCTCAAAAGCTGTTTTGCGCCAAAAGTTCACCCTCATGCAGAGACCAAACCTCTCTGTGCAGTGACGTTAATGTATTCTATGAGGTGTGTCTGGTGCAGTCCCACACAAGAAAACATCACTTTTGGCACGTGCCATATGACTGGAGAAGTAGATCTGAATTTGCCACCAATGTGAATGCCAAGTAAAAGCCACATAAACAAGGAGTTAAGCCCTATATTGCATGGCATACCTAGCTGTAACATCTGCTCTACCCAACAACATACAACCTACATGCCTGACGTGCTTTTGATTACACTTATGACTTTGTACTTGAGGGTGTACCTCGAGTACAAATCTTTCTTGGTCACCTTTGCAGAACAGTGCAAGGCTGGGCCTCGTGAGGTATTCCAGGTTTAGCGTGACATTGCTAATGATGTCATCAATTGGTGTCGCTTGGTTAATCTGGTGCTGAAGTTTGTTCTGCGTTTTTGTGCAGCGCAGTGCTGCAGTTTTTTGAACAGCACTCAGGGGTATATTTACAAGTCTGTATCGCCACGGGAATGTTACTTTTTACGACGTTCCTGTGGTGATAGGTGCTTTGCCTTATTTACAAGGCAGCATTAAGCCACTTAATGTGGCTTAAGACAGCCTTATAAATAAGGCCCCCTTTCACATTATGCTTAGAGTGAAAGGGGAGGGCAATGGGTGTTGCTGTGGGCGTTCCACCTCAACACCCATTGATTTGACGCTGCATCCTATTTACAAGGGAGGCGTAAATAGGAGGCCGCGCCAGAATTAAGAACAAGGAAAACCTGGTCTTACCCTGGCGCAACGAGGAGACATGTTTCATTTCTCCTTGATTTTGCTGTTTTCATGTGTGCTGCTTTGTGCTGCACACATGAAAACAGCAAAAGGCCAATAACTGTTTACGTACAGGAAGGTCCCCCTTCCTGCACATAAACAATCATTTTTTTAAAATGCGAATTTGCAACTTCTGTGGGTGCTGCACTAAGCAGCACACATAGAAGTCACAAAACGGCATTTAAAGATTATTTATAAGAGATTATTCATGTGTAGGAAGGGGGACCTTCCAGTACATAAACAATCTTCCCCTGCACAAGGGTGCCTGCGTTGGCCCTAGGCTGCTAAGTGTAGCGCCAGCGAGGGGGAAACGCAGGGCTGCATCATTTTCTTGTAAATATAGTGCAGCCCTGCGTTTCTATAGTGGCGGAGTGAGGCATTAAGCCAGGAAGGCTAACGCCTCACTCCGCCACTTCCCTTGTAAATATGCCCCTCAATTGTGTGAGGACAGTAAACCCGGGTATTGGGTTTGAGTGGTGAGGGAGGCCTTGACTTCTCTTCAGCCCCACTAATCTATGGGCCTGCTGACTGCCCAGGCCGCGCAGACTCCCCACCAATTTCCAGAGCACACTTATGGCCGCATTTTTACAACAATAAGAGCAAATAAAAAGGGAAACATTACTGAGTTATAATTCCTATTTGTTGATTTGGACCACAACAGCGTGTTAGAGTGCTCCAGAATCTTACATAGTCTTTCTACGCTCATTACTGGTCAATCCTGAGCCCAGAACAACCTTGTGCTCCCAGCCAAAGCCTGCCCCCCAAAACAAGCACCTCCACTTACAGCTTTCCTGGTGCTAGCGACCATTGCGAATATGTCAATTTGCCACACAATTCTTGCTCCACGTGAGAGTGAGGTTTTTTTACTATTGCTCTCAGTAATAGTATATGTGCTTTGAAGCTTGATGACAAGGAGATGGCATATGATTTGCTCATTCGTTGAGGGGCTGGAAGGTGCCACAAAAGAGCGCATCCAAGGATCCTCAGAATGTGCTCTGAGAGCAAACTGTGCAAAGCTGGACCGTGGGCTGGCATGACGGGCCCAAGTACGAGGATAATTGGGCATGGTGACAGGCAGTGAATTGTGCCTCAGGAACATGTCACATCACTGCCACCTTATTACTGGCAGAGCTCCGCACACCTGCAGCACTTTTCATCTTACTTTTTGTACATGAAGCAGATTTCTAGTTTATAATTACATCCACCTCCCGTTTTTAGGCCTGGAGTAGAGACAGCTTGAGCTGTTTCGCAACCTTGAGTTCTCTAAAAATCATTATAAAATGACACATGCAACTGCATACATGTTAGGGCTTTCAGTCAGCCATCTTCATACACTGGTTTGTGCAGCAGTCATTCACATTTTGCTTTCGCCCACCACAGCAAACAACGTGGGCAATAAGTCGTCCCACTTCATCTGTTGGCTGCCTCGCACTGAGTGAAGGCACTTTGCTCAATCAGATGTGCACAGCCACTAGAAAAAGGAGCGGGCCTCATTGCCAGGGCTGATGTGCTGGGTCACTCTTTGGGGTATATTCTCAAGAACGTGTGATAACCATCGCTAAAATAACTTAACGCAACACTCAACATCGCAGTCTATCGAAGGAAAATTATGCTGTGTTAACTAAGTATTCACAACACGGAAGCACCATGGGATAGGCCGCCGACAACGCGTCAAATGTCCGCGATAAAGTCACACGGCGCCGCAAAAATGCAAAACATGAACACAAGAAAACTTGCGATGAGGCCGATCGCGATACAAAAAGCAGCGAAAACAAGTAGCAGGCCTGCACATCCCACGCGTCTGGCGGGAAAATGCACTATAAAAGCAACAAAAACAACACGCCAAAAACAATCCAAAGTGTGTAGCAGCAACATGGATGCACCCTGACCGAGTGCAGAGGCCAACGCAAACCCCAAAAGCCCCACAGAACACCAGCAAGGAACAACAGGGTCGGGGAAGGCCAAGGAGAAGAGGGAGACGAAGACGGGGTGCTGTCCACAGCAAAACCAGATCAGCGTCACAGAGGTGACAGAACACTGCCATCAACTGACCCACAATCGGACTACTGTGAATCCAGTCGTAGTGTCGAGTAGGCCAATGGAGGAGGTCCAGAGGCGCTGGCATGATGTGAAAATCTAAACCAGGCACAAAGCCACTGCCAACAGGAAGGCAGCAACAGTGACAGGAGGTGGGAGTCCTGCATCACAGGAGGAGCTGGAGGAAACCGAGGCCACAGTCCTCAGTAAGTAGACGGTGCAAGGAACTGGGAGTCCAGACACAGCTGCAGAGGACCTGACATAACATCAACAGGGCGAGGAACGACCAGGGACTGGGGGGACGGGGTGAGATGGGCACAATGGCACACATGCACGACGATGTGTAGCACACTGCACACCCACAATGACCCTGGATCATGTCCCTGATCCCCGTGGCACACTGCAGCACACACACATAGCAATAACAGCACATCCACATTGACGACAATGTGGTACAATGTGTCAGATGGAAAGGTACGTGTACAACCTCACATCCGTCATGTAGTCCAATTGACCACTGTCCCGCATCTAAATCCAGCACTTCCAAAACAATCACAACGTACATTGTCATACAGTCTGTATGTAAACAAGAACAATGTGCCAACATACATGTCAACACAATGTCAACATGCATCTCCCCTTCACATTGCATAGGGACACACAACACCTCCAGCAGAGCACAGCAGACCACTCATCAGTAATGCCGGAGAGGACCACCACACCTTCGACACCGACGCCATACAACAGCCCATGGACATCCCATGCAACCCACCACCGGGACCAGGGCAGCCAAGCTACATAGAGGAGAATCCAGCCCCTGCACAGACCACACGGCAGGAAGCACCAGCCAGCACGGCTGGCTCCCAACACCTCACCGACCCACACATGGCATCCCAATGCCAGGTGTCAAATTGCCAAAAGGAGGTGGCTGAACAGGTGCGGGTGGGGGCCGAACCCATTGAAAATGAACCAGATCACATACGTGGGTGTCTTATACCCTTCATGGGCCACCTACACCCCACAAAGGAGACCCACACTGCAACAGAGACACATGCATATGCACATTCCCAATACAGAACAATGCCCAGGGGCACGCAATAATCAGTCACACACCCACGTTGGCTCTATGCACGATGGCCCAGTCCATTCCTCTTACGTATTGAGTGGGTGAAGACAAAGCTACATGTCCAAGCTCTAACCCGCTGCCTGCAGGGCATGTCTGCGTCCGCTGTACACAGCACAATGTAATGTTGTTGGGCCCAGGGCCTTCAATCATACAACATGACCACAGGGACACACGCAGATAGTATGTGGAACTGGCTACGGGCACTTGCGCCCGGCCCCTTTATTGGCAGGGCCACATGTACAGTGACGCCTGTGCAGGATATGTGTGGGGTGAGTGTAAGCCAGCCCGCACAGATTGGTTGGTGCTGGCAACAACTTGAACAGTGATCACCATTAAAACGGTAACCCAAAACTCCAGCATAACATAAACAACTGCGAAGCATCATGATGGTAGCCGGGCCAAGTACAGAGGTCACCCAAAATGCAAACATAAGTGTCCGTGAGTTGCAGTGCACTGATGTTGGGGCACTAGAGCTGAGTGCACTCATGTGAAGAAAATGTCTAGCATTGTATCTCTTCGGGATATTCCTGATACACATTCAGTGGGGTGTGTTACACCTGCATCATCTTCCTCAACAACGTCCCAGGTCTCCCACACTGCCTAAGGTGACATTGCTGCGCAACCTCTCCACATCACAGAACTCAATCAGTAACGGTCCATGGGTTGCAGTGCACTGAGTTAGTGGCACCTGGAGTGCTGAGCAGGGTATCAGGCAGATGATGGCATCCACGACAGGTGTGAGCAACTCTGTTAGTCTGCCAGTACCACTGTTTCAACTCTGGCAGATGGCGGTTGTAGGTGGTCCTGGCGATGGTGGAGTGTGCCTCCTGCGGTGATGCGACATCCGGGCCAGTCAGGACTCGATTGGATGTGTGAGCCCTGGTGGACCGCAGTTGAGGCCAGAGGCAGCGGACCGCACAGGGCCACAGACACATGGCGTTGACGACCCCAAGGCCATCGTCTCAGAGGCCATCCAATATTCAATCTGACTTGAGCTGCACAGAGTTAGTGGCCCAGGATGCTGTTCCAAATGTGTGACCTACTTGTCAGCTGTGTTTGCCTGTGGAATACGTCGACGAGAAAGGAGTACTGTGGGCCTGTGTCGCGGGGCCGGGATGGTCGGAGGAGGCTGCCAAGGTCACGGGCCTCTGGCTTGGAGCTTGCACCGGCACATGGTGGGCCCTCTTCGACCTGGGTACGCAGGGGTGGGCACGACTGGTTCGGGGACCAGCGTCACGGGGTTCAGCAGGTGCACAGGATCACAGGCAACCCCGCTCACGGCATCGGCCTCATGGCGGGGTGAGGGGAGCAGCCATGGCAGACACGTTGGGCATTCCGGAAGAGGACCACGACCAGAGTTACATGCCTTTTATTCACAATCCTACGCTGGCTTGGCATAAGCCGGGCCAGCCCACTCCGCTCACATTTACGGGGGGGACGTAAAAAGCTACCTTTCCGTGATCTTCACACTGGCTGGGGGGACATGGTTGCATCCACTGTCCACTACATTCCAAACACCAGCGGTGTATGTCGACATGGATATGTGTGTGGTTTGCATACTGCAGTCTGTCCAGCACATCCACCCCACACTTGGCATTGTGTACATTCTCATTCATGGGTCACTTGCCTCCTTCGCACATGTCTGTTCCCCACCTAATCTCACATTCTGCTATTCTGTGGTTGCGGTGCCATGCCATTGATGGTTTGTGTACATGGCTGGCCCAGTTTCCCACAGTAAGTTGCGCTGTCGTGTCTGGTGAGTGTGCATGTTGTTTAGCATGTTGTATGTGAGCTTGTGACGTGTGCATTCCCAGTGTTGTGAGTTGCATGATTGTGGAGTTGATTTGTGTGGTGTGTTCATTTGGTATTTGCCAACGAGCACTGCATGTCCATGGGTGCCATCCTGAAAGCGATGGTTGATGATGGACAGTCGGAAGATGTAGGGATCATGCACACTGCCTGGGTTGTTGGCGACGACTATGGTGGAGATTCCCCTGTGGTCCAATATTGCTTGGAAAGTGGTGTAATACATGCACTTTCTGTTGCAGTTATTGTGTGCCGTGTTGCCAGGGAGCACAAGTAGGACATGTGTGCAGTCAATTGCCCACAACACGTGCGGAAAGCCAGCTGTGGCGTGGTCATCTTGCTTGGTCTCCGGCTGTTCCTGCGCAGTGTGGGGGTAGTATAGATAATGGGGTACCAAGCTGATGGTGTCATCCATGACCCTTGTGAGGGACTTGGATTGGGCTGGCTGTCTGACTTCTCCGACGCAGGCGGTTGGTGGTTGGAGGGTACCAGAGGCCAACACGTGCAGCACGGCCAGCAGCTTTGTCTGAGGTGGGATGTTGGTTGCCTGTTGTGTTGATATCGTCAGCCTGTGGACAATGGTGGTCAGGATCCGGAGGATGGTTGTCCCTTTGAGCCTGTAGTGGGCAATGACATTCTCTGGTGTTGGGTCTGTAGGTTGGTGTGTTTTCTGAGGGTCGTTGTCTTTGTCTGCGCTGCCTCAGTGTTGGTCGGGGGGGATCCTGGGGGTGGTGGCGGTGGGTGTTGTTGCCCTCTTGGAGCTCCGCGCTGCATGTTAGTTGGCTCCATGGCATTTGTTATTCTTCTGGTGTGGCTCTGGGCTGGGCTCTCTTTTGTGGTGCAGGCTGTGGTCTGACTTTACGCCAGGTCAGAGCTTGTGTTAATTTCCTACTGCTATTGCGCCTTATCGCCTGTTTTGTGGCTGGTCATTGAGAATGTTGCGAAGTGGTGTTGTCACGGATTGTTGCACGGGTACTTCTACTCTGCATCTTATTAGCGATAGTTGCCGGGGTCGTCGGTGGAGATGTTTTTTGCGGCTGCTATCGCGGTTAAACTGGTGATATGAGCTGTTAGCAACGGCTTGTGAATGGGGGATAATTTATTGAGACTTTGGCTGCAATAAAGTGCCAATAACTCGGCGATAGTTCCTTGAGAATATGTCCCTTTGATTTTTATATTTTTGACAATTTCTTGCCAAATACACATGTTTTCAACACAATATAAAAAAGCATTACACAATTACCAAGGGCATACCTATGGTCTTTACCAATGTTTGTTGGAACTTGGCATGATAATGCATACATAAATATGGCACATCTTCAAATATAACATATCACTATCGAGCCACGAGCAGCGAAGATATGCGTTGTGGAGACCGGTGAACCTTTATTAAAAAAATCAAACTGTACTTGGTCATAAGTGCCATTTCCCTCGATTAATATCATAGCACCACGTTTTACACTCACGCACATATTTGTATGAAATGGAACTTAACAATAATGCCACCAGAGCTTTTAAGTGGCACAAAGTCCTAGTCTCTGAACTGGGCAGTGTCTTCCAAAGTGCAGCTCGGAGAAGGTGACACTGTTTTATGCATGTGGGCACGACTGAAAAGTTACGTTTTTCTGTGAGACTGATTGGGGAATGGGGGGGGTGATGCTTCCCCAGGTAACTCAGACCCCGGTTACAGGATTTCTAGGAGGATGCGTGGCTGCAGAGACTTTTAGGACATTTTTGCCCTCATCCCTCACTCCTTATTCCTGGCCTGCACCGCTGACTAACTCTGCAGACTCCCATTTTGTGGCAGATCAGAGATCTCAGACCATGAGAGAAAACAGGAATCACACAATTCAGGCAAGTGCCACAGCTCGTATGTAACTTGACATAACACGTGTTTGTAAGGGGCTGTTCAAGCTCAGGGGATATGGCAGATGCTCCTTACCCAAGTCACCGGTGTTCATTTTATGAACCTCGGAGAGATAAAACACTGATCAGTCCATATCCAACCTGTGACTAAAGGTTTCTGCTGTGGATGCTTTACTCCACCGAGCCTCTGAACCCAACAATGAGCCCAGACCTCCTTGACATGAAGCTTGCGGCTCAGACACACCAGGGACTCCTCTGGGGGGCCCAGTAAATACAGCCTCTGGTTGTCTTCTCACCACCATCTGACCTGTGTCAGGAGTGATCAGGGGCTGCTTCTTAGGAGCCAGTGCTTAGGAGAATTGACCATTATTCATCAGAGGGCTTGAGAAATTGACCTTCGGATCAATGCAGTTCAATATGAACGAGAAGCACCGCATGCCCAGGGCAGGTGGGCTGGAGGCTTTGAAGCCGCTGGTCACGTGAGCCTGGACTCTGCATGGCAGTATCTGTGTGGGACAGCCCTTTGCAGAGTATCTGTCTTTGCATCAGTGGTTGATGTCAGTAGCGGCTTGCACAGGTAATAGTGGTGGGCGGGGCGGGGGCGGGGGTGGTGGAAGTCAACAGACGACGGGTGAAGTAATGTGGAATAAATAAATAAATAAACCACTTATCTTTCGCTTGCCGCATCACCAAGTCGGCGATGTGGCGAGCGCAAGGTAAGTAAGGGCCACAAAATTACTGGTGGGACCAAGGGCCACACAATTATTGGTGGGACCCAGTGCAACAACGTTACTGGTGGGGCCCAGGGCCACAACATTACTGGTGGGGTTCAGGCAGTGTTTAAATGTATTGTAGTAGTGCTGAGAAGTGCAAGTACTCTCTATTTCAAATTGAAGAAGTACAGGTACTCAGTACCATACAGTACCAGCCCATTTAAAGCACTGGGCACACGGTATATGAGCAGTTCCATCGAGACAAAGCCCCTGGGACGCCCTTATTCTTGGTCTAATCATCCATGGAAGGCCCAAAATATCTGGCCAAAATCTTTCAGCAATATGCTCCTGGGCGTTCCCTGCGATCCAGTAATCTGCAGCTATTGCAGGTACCCAGAATAAAGAAGTCCAGACAAGGAGGCCGAGCGCTGGCCCATGCGGGACCAGTGCTCTGGAACTCTCTACCTCTTGAGTTGAGATCACTCACTAGCCATCTGGCCTTTCGGAAGACCTTAAAAACACACTTATTCACTAGTAATTAACTCTTCCTTTGCAATATGTACTACCCCCCCCCCTGAACACGGCTATCTGGAGTCATATTCTTACTGGCAAAAGCGCGGAGATACCCCTTCGGGGGTCTATTCAGGCGCTATATAAGAATATAAAATAAATAAATAAATAAATGGAAACGGCCTGGAAATGGGCCAGCGCCCAAACTCCAGTCCCGTGGATAAGCCACTCCCTTATAAATTTTATATAGCTCCTACCATCGAACACTAGGCACCTAAGCTGCCCTCTAATCAATCAGGGAGCAAATAACAAGTTATAAAAATATAGGTGAGTTACTAATTAACTTAAATGAAGAGGTGACTTCATCATAGGGAGGGCTACCACAACCTTATCATGCTCTACTTTGCAGTCATAGCTGAGGGACAAACTTTGCAATGTATATTGCACAGGCATGCAAATTATATATATACACACTTTAAAGACCATCTACCTCTAAAGTAGCAAATGTTTTAAGAAGAATGTGAAGTTACATTTTAAAAAATTCATGCAGCAAAATAAGTCAAGGCTGTTATAGAAAAACACAAGCTACGGAATGTAAAACGTTGCTTTAAGACGCTGTGCGCCAATGTCATTCTTCATAATTCAAATGTACTTATTTGTGATACATGATAAAAGGTGTGCAATGGGATGAGGGCAGCTTTACTCTCAGAAATCTCAGGCGTGTCGTGAGCATGCTGTAAATTTGTAGAAGCATGCTTCTGACTTTGTGAGCACTAGGTAATTGAGGCCTCGAATGTGAGCCTATGGCTGTCCCAAGCCATACACCCAGTTTGTCATAATCCAGGTAGCTGGAAAAAGGCGCATCTTGGGGCACATTAATACTGGACAAACAATATGAAAGACCTTGGCCTCCGAAAAAGAGTTTATTTGGTGAATATAGTGACAAGCAATTTAGGCCCTCCCCAGATAATGAGCAGCAGTGGGTTCAAATTGTAATTTGTAAAGCATACCGCAGCAAATAGTGTGTGCATCATTGGTCACTGCTCCTAATTTCTGGCTTTGTGACATAACGTGTTTTGTGCACTGTTTTACACTGGAGATGCAAAGAGCAAAAGGAAATAGCGGAAGAAGTGCTAGCAAACACATTGGGTATGAGCGAATGTAAGTGTATTTACAACAGGGGCAGTCGCACCTGGTGTTGGGCCAAAGTGGCGGTACAGGGTGAGGAGGGGGGACAAAACAAAAAACAAATGATAAAGAAACACTTTCCTGAATCCCACCGCATCGCTGCTCTTTTGGCTCCACTGCAGGCACAGACTCCCAGACTTCCCTGCGGCCAATCCTGACACTACTCTCACAGCATGACAGCAGCAGCAGGATTGGTCTGAACACCCTCGATTTGTCCTCCCAGGGAGACTGGAAGCATGCGCTTGCTGTCTCCAACCCGGCAACGCAGCTCGGGTTAGAGAGAGCTTCACTGCGCATGACGGTTTGGCCGTCCTGAGACGGCCGGATAAACCGCTGTGCGCGCTGACAACAGTGCACCTACTACTCCCCCTCGTGCATGACAATTTCATGGCCCTGCCCTCTAGACTCCATGGTAGGAGAAAAATGAAAAGATAATAAACATGCTTTAATATCATTTTGTTTTTAAAATTTTGCGGCTGCTGCTGCTGGCAGGGGGGGGTGGGGTGGGGAAATGCTCCTCCGCCATAGTGGAGGAGCTGTCACTGGACAGGGGAGGGTACCTTGGGAGGATTCAGAACTTATTTATCAGCCACCACCCATTGGCCGCTTCTCCTTCCGCGCCTCTCATCCTTGCCGCTGTGCACTGCGTCAGTTCCAGGAACTCCAGCTAGAGCCTATTGCATGGAGCTCTGGGGTGGAAGGCCATATCTTCCAGAACAGATGTGGGGTTGATAAATGAGAAACTTAAAACTGCCTGCTGTTTATGGGGGCCTCGGTGCTGTAGCAATGCCGAAACTAAACTTGAGGGGGCACTCCTCCAAAGTACATGCAAGGTGCCCCTGATTCTCTGGATCCAGTTAGGAGCTCTCAGGCAAAGGACCTGCCTTGCTGGAGAGGGCCCCCTGCACCGCAGGGGCAGCGGGGGCTTTTGTTACACCACTGCTCGCCAGCTTCTGTGACACTTCCTGTTTCACCCATCCCCATATTGGGCTTGGAAGAGCGTAGAGTCTGAATAAGGTAAAGAGTGGAGCAGTAATGCCGAGATGTTAAAAATAAAATGGCACATCAGACAACACAAGGGAGGAGGGTGGGAATCACAATGGAGAGAGGAAGAGGCGGGAGGGTGAAAAATAGGGGTTGGTAGAAAACAATGGAGAGCGGGAGGAAGGTGGGGGTTTAGAAACAACTTAGCGTGGTCTGGTGGGTTAGAAACAATGTAGAGCAGGAGGAGGTAGGTTTAAAACAACAGCAGTAGTAGGTTAAAAACAATGGTGCGGTGAACGAGAGGGACTGCAGGCATATGCACTCTTTTAGAGTGCATGTGGAATTTTTTTTTAATTACCTGCAGCCAGTGGAAGGACACTGGTCACAGGAACCTGTGCTTGGTCCAGGCTCCACTGCATGGATGAAGACTTCGAAGCCCAGGAAGAAGCTGGAGACCAGGAGGAGCCACTGGCCAATAGGAAGCAAGGAATCTAGAATGACGTGGGACCCATCCCAATGGTAGGTAAAGGTAAGTAATGAGCAGACTCTGAGGGGCATATTTACGAGTTCTGGCGCATCTCTGCATATCAGCAGAGATGCGCCAGAACAAATGCGTCACGCAAAACTACCCTTGCATCACGGCAGATGCGCCGCATTTACAATGCGGCCCGCCGTGGCGCAAGGGTAGGCAGATGCGTGATGCATCTCGTGACGTAAGGGCGGTGCATCGCTGGAGTTGCGTCGCAAGCGCGACGCAACTCCAGCAATGCTCAGGGCCGCCCAATACTTAACATGCTGTGTCAGTCCTTACGCCTGCTTCAAGCAGGCGTAAGGAATTGATGTAGCATCGTCGCGGAAGTGCCTGCGTGAAATCTTGTAGATTTCACGCAGGCACTTTTGTGAGGCGCACAGGCGCCGGAACGTCCACCCTGCGTGGGAACGCCCCCATTGTGGCGCTGGGCTTTATAACGTGACACATCTCCCTAGATGCATCACATTGTAAATGCCTCGCAGAGATGCGCCACATTTACGCCGCTGTTGCGTCACGCAAGGTGGGGTAAACCTGGCGCAAGGGGCTTGTAAATCTGCCCCTAAGACCCTCTTAAGATTTTTGCTTTCATTACAAGTGATGTTGCAAGCACTGTGCAGGTGAGACCTAAAAATGCACTAAACAGTTCTGCAATATTGTTATCATTATGAGCCCACTGTTAGGAGAATTGTTATCAATATTAGTTCATTAAACTCAAAGCAACAAGAACGCTGTTAATATTAAACGTGAGACAGTCACAGTAATGTTTTGTCTTCCCTTTCGAAGAGGCAGGGAGCATTGTTTCCTGCGATGCTTCTCAAAGATCTGAGTGGGAGGGGTGACTCGCTTGTATCGCCCCCCCTGCAAAGTGAGCGAGCAACACAACTTTCCCCAGTGCGCAGGCATCTATCATTAATGAGCAGACAGTATTCCATAAGGATTTGTCCTGAAGGGAAAAGAGACCAAGCGAACGCTTGATTATTTTATTGAATTTGAAATAAGGATGGGATAAAATATTTGTTTCTTTCCTTCTTCAATGAATAGCTAGAATGCAGAAAGTTCAAATTGCTCTATTTTCGCTCCCGCTGACATATTGATGTAATATGCAGTGGGTACATTGCGGCGCCTGGTGAGATTCAGTTGTCACAGCAAAACCCACACAGTAAGCTCATTTTGGAGAACAGTGTCGACATTTTACAAAACAGGGGCGGCCTATATGACAAAACAGGACTTCGAGCGCCTAAACACATCACAGGAAGTGATGCCATCAGACCTATGACCAGGGTAATTGACAGATAGACTTTTAAAACTTTTTAATAACAAAATAAAAAAATCCTCATGTAAAGTGAACAGCCTCACATGGGGCCATATGTATCATAGTTCCGTTTTGCGATTTCTAAATAGCGATTTTTAAGGAATCGCTATTTAGAAATCGCAAAACGGTATGTATGTAAAAATCACATTTCTTTTGCGATTTCTTAATCTTCCTTATTTGCGAATTTGCAAGTTGCGAATTCGCAAATAAGGAATAATTATAATAATAATAATTGCCAGGAGGCCCATAGGAATGATTGTGAAATGCATTTCACTTTGCGAATCGCAATTTGCTAATCGCAAAATGAGATTGATTTCAAGGGTGCAGGGGTGTCTCAAGGACACCCTGCTGCACCCCTGAAATCAGCATGTGTGTGCATATGGCGCACATACATGCCCTATGGGCATGTATGTGCGTCACATGCCACATTCAAAAATGCCAATTTGTGCATTTTTACAAGAAATCGCAAATTACCACTATTTGAAAGTTAGTGGTAAATTGCGATTTCTTAAGCTTAATTCGATATAGAAAAATGCTTCATACATAGCACTTAAGGAATCGCAAAATTGCGATTCCTTAAATGCTATAGCAAAATAAGGAATCACAAATGTAAGCGATTCCTTATGATGCGATTTTTTAATACATATCAAAAAATGCAAAACAGCCTTTTGCGATTCGTAAAGGCCGGAATTCGCCGAATTCCGGCCTTTGCGAATCCAAAAAGGCTTGATACATATGGCCCATGGACTCAACCAAAACCTAGCAGAAGAAAAAGCCGTACATATAAGGGTGTGAGAATATGGATAGCTTTGACATTCTCAGCTTCACCTATTTATTTTAAACGCCTCAAGCTGTGTGTGTCGCACAACCACTTATCTTCTTAAGTTGCTTAGAAACAAGCATTGGCAAAGTCAGTCGGTCTCACCTAACGTGCTATTGGCTTTTTGCCAATGCCGTGCAGCATTGGCAAAAAAAAACGCTCTTGCTAGCCACGTCCTTCTGTACATTCTGTGCACATGTGCATGCGTGACGACCATGCATGCCAACAGACCCAATTCAGGCGGTAGATGCCCAATCTGAAGACACACATGAATTTATTTTACCTGCCTTACACCTAAAATTGCCTCTGTTTCGATGTATGTCAATGGGAAAAATGCATTCCCCTGATTTTATCTTTACTCAGTAGTAAAATGTTGACAAGTATGGATGGCATGGGCACCTATGGAATGATGCTGGCATCATTTAAAAAATAAAAAATAAAGAATCCGAATTAAAATGACGGACGACATTTAGATAGGTCAAGAAAAAAAAATACATGTCATTTGCAATGTGCTTTCTAGGTAGTGGAGGGGCCTGACAGCAAATGGCAGCTCCCGGGCCCTGCAAAATATGTGTAAATTGATTAAAAAAATAGATACATAATGGCAAAGGGTGGGAAAACAATGGAGGAGCAGGTGGGGAGGGCAATAGAGGAGCAAGTAAGGAAAACAATAGAGAGTAAACAGGGGATGAGAAAAGCAGCTCACAAGGGGGAAAGCAGCGTAGGGTCGGCCAAGAAACACAAGATGGAGAAAAAAGCAAAGAGCATGGTAGTTTGGTGGGGTAGAAGCACAAGTGATGGAGAGGGCTTTCAGCACTAACGACAGAGAGAACAACACAGAGAGAAATGGGTATTTGTCAGGGAAAGAAGTACACATGAGAGAGAGCTAGAAAAACATGCAAAAAAGAAAAATATGTAGTTCAAGTCTATGCTAACCATGTGACATCTAAAACAAATGCACCCAAAATGCATTTTTTAAAGAGTCATGTAGTGCACATGCCCCTCAGGTTTTGTTCGACTTCCAGGTGCACCACTTTTTTTTTAAAGTGCATCAAGTGGGGCCTTAGGCCTATTGGCACCCTTGGTTTTGTATTTCCTAATTTGTGATTTCCTACTAGAAAATCGCAAATGTGGAAATGCAAAACCATTTGCAAAGGCCCATAGGTGCGAATGGTTTAGCATTTCCTAATTAGCGATTTCCTAATAGCAATTCCTACTCTGTAGGAATCACTATTTGGAAATCTCTATTTTTCTACATTTCATTTTCCATTGCCTAACTAGCGATTTCTTGGGATTCACTATTTAGGAAATTCAAAATGTAAATTTCGTACATATGGTCCAGTGTTTTGAATCTGAAAGTTTGCTCGATTTCATATTATTATTGTTAATAGAGGCTATTAATGGTTTGTGTTTTTGCTGAAAGCATTATTGTAGAAACAAAAGTATTTAGAAGCAAAAGAATGTGGAGCCATCAAGACTTGAACCTGGTTCAGAATCTCCAAAGTTGCCAGCTCTACCCATTACGCCACATCCTCGCCCCATTTTCATGGTTAGTAGTTGGCTCTGTTTTAGGCACCAGTGCAAGCTGCCTCCAGACAAGAGTCCCCCATCACTTATTTTTTTTCAACTTAACCACTGAATATAGAGCAAACCTTAACAAGCATTGGCATAGCCAATAGGTCTCGCCTTTGGGGTGTTATAAGTGTTTTGACAGAGCTATGGGCTTTGTTAACATTTTTTATATGTGTTGTATAATATTGTGAATGTTGTGCAGCATGTTTAAAAGTTATGAGGTATAATACAACAAGTGTTATAACCATTTCTGGCAATATGCTTCTGTCGCTCTCAGGCCAGGGTCTTTTCCTGAACATCTCTCGGAAGTCTCTGCAATAAGGCATGTCCAATGCCAAGACCGATTGACTATGCCAATGCTTGTTTGCTTCAGGAGTAATGATTTCTATTTGCAAATGAATATATTGCTGCAAATAGGCCATACAATTACACTCTAGAATGTGAGTGAGTCTGGGGCAGATAAAGCGGAATGCTAAGTGTGAGTTTCCTTTTAAAGTCTGGCTGCAGTAAAGCTCCGCGTTAACTTTTGCCACGGTGCCACGATGAACACTTGGAACTCGGAGATCTCTGAGGACCCACTCTGGTCATTCTCCTAATTGGCTTCATAGAGGTGTTGAGACGAGAGGTGCAAAGGCCAGGAAGCCCATGATAGCAGCTTTTTTTCTATAATGACTTCTTGCGCCGGCCTGATTTACGGTGTAATGGGAGACTTTACTTCACACATACATTTTGCTTCTCGAAAATTAAACACAATGCACTATGCTATGGTGTTCAATGGTTCCGAGACGTAAAAAGGTAAAAGCAAAGATTGGCGATGTGTCTGATACACCTGTGTTTGGTATTAGCTTTAAAACAAGTTGAATTCTAGTTGGGAAACAACAGAACAAGTCTAGTGTGTGCGTGGATGAAGTCATTCACTAGTATAAAGAGTGAACTGCTGACAAAGTAACTCGACTCTCTCTTGATGTTATGTGCGTTTCTAATATACTAACCAATTATTCTGCATCTCTTCACTTAAATGAGGATAAATTGTGTTTATATAGTTCCTAGCGCCTTACTATATAGTGCCTCCAGGCGCTGCAATCGGTTTAAAATGTCTCTTTTTGTTACTATTAAACAACAGTACAGGAAGCTGGGATGCTCCGTCAGGATTCAGACTTGCAATCTATATCTCACTGAAGATTTTAGAGGGGAGGGTTCAACTGGTAGAGCCATCTTGAGTGCATTTCTCATGTAATTGACACCTCCATGTTTCGAGGCGCATTTCACACAATTGGCATTCGTGCTTTCAGGGCGCTGAAACACACCATTAAAGATATGTGCAAATTCTGATTATTGCATGGGCCATCCCGAGAGTGCAGTTATCTTCTTGAAAATGTAAGATTTAACAGTCACATGTGCAAAGAGTACGTGAGAAGTGCTTTTATATTGATCTTTTCGGCAGCTAATCTCGGCAGTTACCGGCGCTCGAGAAAAGCACACGCAAAGAAATAACAAGCCCGGGAGTGGTGCGCTCGTGCGTGCTTGTGCTCGCCGCTGCGCGTGAAAAACAGATGGCACACACAGCGCGCTGCAGCGCGTAACAGCAAGCCATAGGCCGTGGGATGCTACAATTCCTGGCAAAGGTGGGACATCACCCGCCTTTGCCCAATTGCGTGCTGCCTTCCCACGCAAAGACCAATAGAAAGAAAGCACAAAAAATAACACGCATGAGCGTGTGTAAAGTACCGATTGATTTCAAAAGGTCGTTTTCCTAGAGCAGCGCATGCGCTGCCCTAGGCTCGACCTAAAAAGGGGCCTGAGGTCTGTTGCAGCATTTCGATGTGGCAAAGGAATATGTCCTCAACTTACAAGAGGCCTCTCAGGGCAATCAGGGGCAATCATTGTTTAGAAATTCCAACTCCCTGCTCCTGTTGTGAGACCTCTTCCAACACAGATAGACTCTGAACACCTGGTACCTCCTCTGTTTCTCTGGTCCACGCTCCTCTGTGTGACCAGGGTTCCCTTATCCCCTCGGCTCCCATGCTCGGCTTGACTGCTGCTTGATGACTGACCTCTACAGAGAGCTGTCACTCGTGTCGCCTTACCACCTCACAGCTAGCCGGCCTTACTCCGAGTCAGTACTGCCCGTCTCTGCTTTCCCAGTGACAGCTCTGCTGAGAAGACAAAAATGCTGCATGCATTTTGTTTAGCCTGATAGTGCACTGACTCCTATGGTGGACCTGCTGATGCTATGTAGAAGTTGATAAAGTCGGGGTGAATGGGCCTGCCAGTTCTGCATCTTACATGCAACCTTCGCATGCAGCAGGGTGGGGTGCTGCGTTTCCTTAGCAGAAATCCCAACTAAAGCAGATTCAGTTATTAGCATATGGAGCTTTGGATTTCTACCAAACTGCTATGGAGAAAATTCCAGTGGTGAATTCCAGTGATATATTTGCAGTGATCACTGGTATCTAGTATCGTCCACTGGCTTCAGTTGGTATTTCTATACACCTGGCTAGCTCTTGTCAAAGGCTGTGCCTTGCGGGCTGCGGCTGAAGGGAAGGGGGCGCAGTGCATGGACAAAGGTCATGCTGTCTGACCAGTGTCCACTTGGTACGATGGGAAGGGCCAAAATAACAAAACAGAACATAACAAAAACAAAGAAAAGAACTGAAAACATTTTTGTTAACTGAGAGTCTCTTTGATGACCCCACGCGTGAGATCACATAGTGCATTCCCATTCACCGCCTCTGTGACATCACAACTTTGAATGCTCTTATACTGGTGGATTCATACAACAACAACCACCAGTTTTAGCACCTGTAAAGGGAAGGTCGCAGACCCTTCCAAGTCCCCCTGCCCCATGGGGCCGCATTGATAGTCCCTATACATGCCCTGCTGGTTCTCAGCACAGGGACCGGAACCAAGACTTTCATTTATATGGTCTGTGATCGGATGTGGAAAAGAGCAATCGCTTGCAGCTGCAGCGAGGTCATCAATAATGCGGATGGTACACTCATGCGGTGTCAACACTGATGTAATTCCGGAACTAGGGTTCTTCCAGGGACAGAGAGTCAGCAGCGGAAGCACAGGATCCATTAGAAGCAATAATAACAAAGAGTCCCAAATTCTCCTCCTCGAAACACTCAAACTGAGATCTGTTTTCACTGCCTGGAAGCTATGGATTTCCCATAAGGCTTTGCTGATCTGTTTCTACAGCCTTGCACGTTCAAGGCCTCCTTATGTGGACCAGGGGCCGTTTCATGAAGGTTTGTGCTTGCGGAGAGCACAGCTGTACGCCTGTTTTTAGTGGTTGCGCACTGTAAAGCATATACGTTGATCGGTTACTGTATGCGCTGCAAAAAGCAGCCTAGAAACCGAGGGGCAGATTTACAAGCCCCTTGTGACACTTTTGCGCCACTGTTGCGTTACTTTTGTGATGCTGCGTAAACAATGCACCACGTTGTGACTCATTTACAACCTGATGCACCTAGGGAGATGCATCATGTTGTAAAGCCCTGTGCCACAGTATATCTACGTCAGGTATAATGTATGCTGGGTGGGCGTTCAGACGCAGGAAAGCCTTGTAAAAGTGACACAGTGAAATCTACAAGATTTCCCTGCGCCACTTCTACGACGCGACTGCAGCACAGTAGGTATCGGCATTCCAGAGCATTGCTGGAGTTGCGTCCTACTTGCGACACGACTCCAGCAATGCATGACATTTGTTCCAACAGATGCGTGCCAGATCTGTCAATCCTTGCGCCATGGTGCGCTGCATTGTAAATGCAACGCATCCATGGTGGTACAAGTTTTTTTTTGCATGGTGTAAGGAAACTGATGCATCTCTGCTAGAACGCAGAGATGCGACTGTTTCTGGTAAATCTGCCCTCGAAAGCGGCCATCACTGCACACTCTTTCCGTGCCGCACTGCCTCCATCACGTGCAGGACCTTTGAGAAAGGCTACCTTGAATGTGGGCACTTTAGGAAGGGAAATTCCATAAAAGTGGCACGTATATATTTACCCTCTGCGAACGCTGATGTTGATGAAACGGCACTCGGACTAAATACTTTCCCCCTCACACCTCCACCCGACACAAGTAGAAATGACTGCCTCCTATGTTTTCGATGACGATTAGTAAATCAATGGTTTTTGCTGGATGGTGCTGTAACACAAGAGCCGGCCCCGGCAGCCGGAAGAGCCTGTAAACATGCTGATATATATATATATAGAGTTGCCAGAACAGCATTCGTCTTAGTTCACAATGATTTTGTTTCTTTGATTGCAGGGTGTAACAAAATACTGTTGTATGCTCTGAGAGGGCTACATCAACAGAAGTACCTGACTAAATATTATTGCATAAAGATGTTAGCAGACACATGTTTCGCTCTTGACCGGTGAGCCTGTGAGCTTTCTTAGGGCACAATGCTTCTCTTCAATCAATGTGCCACACGGAAAAAGGCAAAAGAATGACAAAGAAATCCGAAGACTGAAGGCAACTTTAGCACAAAACCCAGCAGAAAATCATTCCGCCTAGACAAAGCTCACAGTCCCACTGTCCGATAAAGATGTTAAGCCAGTCTAGTCAAGTCAAGTCAAGTCAAAGAATTTATATAGCGCACTACATACCCAGAGGGTCTCAAGGCGCTTAGGGAGGGGAGGAGGATTACTTGTCAAATATCCACGTTTTAAGTTGCTTTCTGAATGCTAGGTGGTTCTGGGTAAGGCGAAGGTAAGTGGGGAGTGAGTTCCATGTTTTAGCTGCCAGGTATGAGAAGGATTTGCCTCCCATGGTGGTCTTGTTGATGCGAGGTACAGTGGCGAGGGCTTGGCTGGAAGAACGTAGTTGGCGGGAGGGGGTGTAGAAGGACAGTCGTGAGTTGAGGCAATCTGGTCCGATGTCGTAGAGTGATTTGTGTGCGTGGGTTAGCAGTCGGAAAGTGATCCTCTTATTGACGGGTAGCCAGTGGAGGTCTTTCAGGTGACCAGAGATGTGTTCGTTACGCGGGATGTCTAATATGATCCTGGCTGAGGCGTTTTGGATTCGTTGGAGTTTCTTCTGGAGTTTAGCGGTGGTACCTGCGTAGAGGGTGTTTCCGTAGTCCAGTCGGCTCGTGACCAGAGCATGGGTGACTGTTTTTCTGGTTTCGGTGGGGATCCAGCGAAATGTTTTTTTGAGCAGTCTACCCAACCAATATGCTCTGAAATGACTGAAAGTTGACACACCAGTCTTTATAAAATAAATAGATTAATCCAGGAAGACGGAGCCTCAGGTATATGTGTAGGCTAACCAGCTGCACTCTGGGACCTTAGCAGCACCCATAAGGCAGGGAGGCGTCTGGTCCCTGCGTGGTCGGTCTTTTGTTTTGCAATTTCTCATTTCGTTGAAGCAGGTTGCTTGTGTGTTTAATGGTTGCCCTCTGAATCAGCATTTTGTAGCATCTCCCAAATACTCTCTCCGCAGAACAAAACCCCACATTTGTGTGGCTTTGTGGTGAGCAGGATAAGTACTAAACATTGTATAATAGAAGTCACCCATACGTCACACCTTAAGTATTGCTCTGTTCAGTAGATAAACATACACCTGTAAAATGGCTGAACTAGAGTTTGGAGTCGTAGTCGCTTAGTCGTCTGGAATCCTGGCTCCTCTGTGTTGCCCTGAGTGTGAATGCCACTGTTTCTTGCCTGCAGCTCTCCGAGTCTGACACTGCACCTTCTTCATTTCAGGTAGAGTCCTCAGCTCAAGATGAAGTTCCCGTGGTCCCACAAGTCCGCGCCCATTGTGGCCCTGGAGCCCAACACCACGATGCCAGCGGTAACCAGTCCCAAGGACAACTCCACGGAGTCTGCGTCTCCGGGGTCCAGTCAAGGAGACATGATCCGAAAGATGTTCATGAACACCATCGACAAGATACCGCGTATGTCTTGGGAATCGAGGGTCGATAAATCGTGGCACCTCACAATCCAACAATCTGCTCTTTGAGGCTTCCATCTGCACGCATGCGTGATGTGTGTGTCAGCTAATGGGTGTTTGGTTTATATAAAATCCTTCGAGCATGCTCATCTCAGGCAATAAAGAACCTGTGTTAGCTTCTTGACAGGGCACTGGAATAACTGGAATATTACATGCAGCACTATTACATTCTGTGCTACAAAGACTAATAGATTTTTGGACTGACAGGTCATTCCAACACAATGCCATGCTGAGTGACAAGTGTTAGCAAACTTTGATAAAGCCAATAGGTTTAGCTTTTTAGTAGCGCATTAAGAAGAGACATACCACATCCATGCACATATTGTCATAGGATGCACAAGCATGCACATAGAGCATCTTTGTTTCTGCCCCTATGTACGTACACATGATTTATTTTGGGGCATTTACAAAGCGGGCAAAAGACACAACAAGCGTTACAAGAGATGAAACAACTGCTGCACTGTCTCCCATCAAACATAACCCATGTGTGTCTGCCTGGTGTGAAGTTTGTAGTCTGTAGTTGCCTGGCATATGCAAGTGATGCCTCCTGTATGTACCAGCAACATCTCTAGCTGCCTATGTTTCTATCGTCACTCTCTGGTCTTTCGCCTCACAGTGCCGCCGTGGGCCATCATCGCCATTGCTGTGGTGTCCGCCCTGCTGCTCCTGACCTGCTGCTTCTGCATCTGCAAGAAGTGCTGTTGCAAAAAGAAGAAGAACAAGAAAGAGAAGGGCAAGGGAAAGAAGAATGCCATGAACATGAAGGACATGAAGAACGCTGGGGCCCAGGTATTGTCCTCTTTATTCCCGCGGTCCTCTATTTGGGGGAGCGGGTACTGCTCCTTCATCCCTACACTCTTCTATATGGGGAGCCAAGTTCTGTCACCTTCATAACCATGCTTCTCTATACTTGATGGGGGCAAGTAGTGTCCCCACCATCCCCACGTTCCTCGAGATTGTTCTCTTAATCTCCATGTTCCTCAAGTGAAAGGGGCCAGTGCCTTCCTTTTCATTCCCATGCTTCTCAATCCCAGGGCAAGGGCCTGCCCTCTCCATCTCAAGGCTGGAGGCAGGCGATGCCCTCTTCATATCCACACTCCTGTAGGGTGGCAGCTGCGCACTGTGTTTCCCATTACTACACTCTTCTAGACAGAAGAGCAACTACTCTCATCTTCATGCCCACGCTCCTCTAGCCATGGTGTTAGATCACACATCTATACCCTCATCATCTTTATTTAAATGAAAATAGAAGCTGGTAGCCCCACCCCTTATATTGTGCATCCCTTCTACAAATTAACTAACCACGCCTCTTCCCTCAGCATCTTCTCCTCCTAGAACCCTAGCCTTCTTCTAATGTTCTCTTCACAAGAATGACCAGAGTGGATCACACCTAACTTTTTAAAGCATGAATACGCCCTTCTTCCATTTTTCAGATTTTCTAGTTTTAAAAAAAACTTCTGGCCAGGATTTCTTGAGGTGGTGGGCATGATTATTGCATCCGGATGCATTGTACCCAAGAAAAGGCTGGATGAAGAGTTGGGCATCTTATGTTTATCTACGTTATGTGGTGCACCAACCAAGCACTGCTGTTATTTCATAATTACTTCTCTAAGCATAACCATTGGGTGATAATTCAGTTGATTTCCCACCGTTGGGATCAAGGCGTGCCATCACATGGTATTTACCTTTGTAAGCTCCAGTGTAAGAGCAATTCCCAAGACAGGTCCCAGCACCACATAGCAATTCTATGTCAAAGCATGTAATCCTATGGAACATTCCAGTCTTTGAACTCCCCTAGCCATTTCCTTGTTCAAACCTTTCCTCACATCCAAATTTCCAGCTCAAACATCACTTTCCTACCTAGATTCTGCCCTGATATGGTAATCCTCAGTTCTGTCCCACATGACAATGCAATTTGCAAGCCTAGATTTTACCAGGACATTCTGACCATGAGCTGAAACCTACTACAAGCCTGAAAGTTCTAAAAGTAAGAACCAACCCATTTCCCGTATCCTCAGTGTCCGTTGCGACGGCCATACCGAGAAGGACCTCATCCTCTTTTATATCAGCTTTCCAACATTGGTCGGGTGAAGGAACACGATTTTAAATGAGAAGAACTGCAAGACCTGTAAGGAACACTCAGCTTGTGACTTTTTTATGCTTCGAAGTTAATTAATGTATTATTTACTTTATTTGTTTCACGTAAACTTTGCCCAGCGATACTGGATAGCATTACTTTGTAGTAACAGATAAAAAGGGTAAATAGAATCAGAGGGAGGGGTCCAACAAGATGGAGTTAAATTGGTTTCTAGGTCCCTCTGTAAGACAGTAACGTAGCAAAAAAACGACTAAACTTGCAGTCACTGATAGAGTGTTCCATAACTTTGGAAATTATGAGTTCCTAAGTGTATACTGTGGTTGGACCATGGCTAACACTACCAGGCACTGGAACTCAGCACAGAGGAAAAGACATCTTTCCCTTGTATCGGTAGGCATTGCAACTAGAAAGGAAAGTAAGAGGTGAGGAACAGTACTTTGTTTATTGAAGTGGTGTTAAACTTATTTTGCTCTTAGTGTGATAATACCCGTGACTCAAGGGATGACTGAAAATATTTAAATGAATATGCACAAACCTTTTGAAATAAAATTTAGGACACACCAATTTTGCAAAATGTTTTTGGTAGTTTTTATATAGTGCTCACTCTGCCAAGCAGCTGTGTCTGAGAACCAAGTGGGGTATTAAAAGGGCTGGTTAAAAAGAATAGCACCAAATGAGGCCATGAGCAAAACATACAGCTGTAAAACACTAAACATGTTAATTCACATGAAACAAACTTGAGAGTCAACAGTACAATTCCTTCTAACATGTATTTGTGAAATCTCCAATAATGTGGCCATCCTATCCACCGTCCTAAACGAAATCTCTTTATCGTTCCTAGCTGCGCTCCTGGGCATGGAACTATCTGTGATGTCGAACTAGTACCATGCTTTCATTTAGGAAAATTCAAGGAAACTTTTTAGCAGAAGACTCTGAAAATACTCTAGAACTCTTGAAAAATATGGACGGTCTTGAATATCTGCAACCAACGTAACCCCTTATACATGATGCAGGCTACAGCCTCTACGAGTTGTTTTCGAAAGTGCCAAGTTCATGCAAGTCAGACCACACTTTAAAAATATAGATAATCCACCTGCTAACTATTGTGCACTAAGTATTACTCCACTGCCTGCTTCTGGTACAACATAACGCCAGAGGAAGTCTTGGATGAAAAACTACAGATTTCATTCGAGAAATCTTTTTGCAGTAAAGGGTGCATTCTTAAGTTAAACACAACAATAGTCCTTCCAAATTTTTAATCAAAACAATATTTCGTAGTATCCATCAACAAAAAACGTATATCATTTTTTGTTGTTGAATAGTGATAATATTATAACACTAATGCATTACAGGAACTCAACGCCAAAAAAACTCCCTTTAGTCTAGTATAGGACCACAGACTACCACCAACCACCAACCACATATACTTCAAACCTCCTATAGTGTAATAATGACGTGTATAACAAATTGCCATGTACACGTATTTTCAAAAATATACAATGTATTACAATTTATTTAGCATTGTAGTTGAGAAAAGCAGTTGTCTTTTCTTAGGAAATTACAACCCAGAATTAAACGGGATTTACGCTATTTTCTTGGAAATAGTGCATTGAGTGGCTGTATCCGGCTCTACTGTTCAAGTTCTGGAAACAGTAGAAACTTGTTGTGGTCTTCCAAGTTATCAACAAGCTCAGTCTTCGTTTTCTTTCTCTGTCAAAGTATGACAGCTACCTCTATAGAGTCTGTTGACTGGGGCATGAACACACCAAGGCTCAATAAGATGGTGTCTTAGTGTGGTAAAACTGAAAAATAACTCTCAAACAATCAAAAAACTCCCCAACATTGTACTTAAAAACGTCATACACCTAGTATCACAATTGGGCCAGGTTATCAATCTATATAACATCGATATTACATCAGTGACTTCTCTCGAACACCAGAGGCAGCCATCTTGGTTTGAGAGAACCTTCAAGACAGGAGTTCTTAAGGGTCCCTGCACCACTGGAGAAGACCTGTTAACTCTCAGCTGCTATGTTGAGTTTCAGTGTGATATGTGTCCATACCACGTAAGCACAATAGCTGTCTACCTGGCTGCCAACGATGACCTGTTTGGGAATTGACTTTTCTGGTGCAATGTAAGGCACAAATAATAACTGGAGGAAGAGAGTAAGAGGTTCATATAAGATCTGGATGGTGTCTTGTAAAGCATTTTGTGTTTTTCTTGCATCTCATTGGCTGGCACACTTGCTGTCCAGGATAATGCTCAGATTCTTCTGCCACTTTCTGCAAACAATAATGGGTAGTCTATTATTCCACATCTGCGGGTCTTGCTTTCTTAAACCATGTACATTATATTGCAGACACACTCAATTTCGGTAGGAAATTTGCTAGTTCTGCTGCAACATATTTACCCTAAAATGTTAGGCCATTAAGTAATACAGACTAGTTATAACCCCACCACCCATCGGATACATGCACTAGTCTCATCACATGTATATATGTGTTTGTTGTTGGAACTTACAAAGTTCATATCTAGTTACACTTGGGGTGTGGGGATCTAAGTACTGTTGTACAATAATTTATATTTACGTTCCAGTAGTGGGTTATAATCCTTCCCAATGATACAGGGCTTCAGCACCTTTTGTAATGTCAGAGTTTAGTATTTTGTTTCCTGGAACCCTAATAAGACTTGTATTGTTGAAGCTGTAAGAAAATTGCAATATCTGTTCTGACACTTGCCATTCCTTTATATCCATTGTAATTCAGTAAAGTCATTCCTAGTAATATCATCTTAACGGTATAAGTCACCCACGCACAATGTGTATACTTTGACATGTAAAGCACTTCGACAACCATGCTGGATGAAATTGACGAAAAACATAAAAATTTCACCCCATCCACAGCGAAAATGTTCTTTTGGAATTCAATCCGCCAGATACCGTTTATTGGTGGATTTTATTCATTCTTTTCCTTTATGAATCTGTTGCTGCTCACCACGTACCCGCTTCTTTCCTTTTCCATTGATTGTGATGATGTGTACTTGTATTTTGTGGGGTCCACGGCTGGGAGATACGGTAGACCTCCTTGTAGCTTTTCCCTCTGTATTTCTGTGTTTGGCATTGAGAGAAACGACAGACCCTCCCTCTCATTCCATCACTGCCATCAGCTGGCCACTCAAAGTCTACACCAGAAATTACTAGATTCACAAATCACTTCTTCAAGCACCTCCTGGAACTTGCCTGTCTTTCAAGACTCCATGGGGCATATTATCAAGGAACCAAGTTAAAAAAATTTCGCCGCTTCACCGGCAGGAAACTGCCGCTAAAACGGCGATAATGGGCTTGATAATATCCCCTTGTGAATTCCAATAGAAGCCCATGTTCTGGTGTTAACATGGGCTTCTATTGGAATTCTCAAGGGCATATTATCAAGCCCATTATCGCTGTTTTAGCTGCAGTTTCCTGCCACTGATGCGGCGATTATTTTAACGCGGTTGCTTGATAATATGCCCCCATGAAATCAAACTTCCGTATAATTTTGTTGTAAGATGCAAGAACGTCAGTACTGGCAAGGCAACAAAATCTGTGGATCATCATTATTTGTAGTTTTTACTTAAAAAACACTCTTTTTCAGGAGGCAACCACATACAATTAAAAATATGGAAAAACTATCAATCAGGCAGAAAGTCCGAGACGGGGTGTGCACTTAGGGGTATTTGAGAGTTATTTCCAGTCCATTACACCACGCGGAAGCATGGAGTAACTCCAGGGTTTACATTCAATACCCTTGGCCCAGACAGCTGCACACCTCTTTGGATCCATAGATTTACCAGGGTGTGCCCTACAGGGATTCAAAGGCCATTATGGTGTGCTTGAATTGACTTGGATTGCCACAGATAACCAGAGGGTATCAAACAAATTAAAAGGAACAGCACAACCAACCCACCAGCCTTTGCCACTCATGGCACGGTACAGTTCGTTTCAATTTATCAAACACCACTGAAGAAGGGCATTGTGCAAATATCCTGCTATTCGAGACCCCTTATTATGAATACTAACTTTGGTTGAGGGTCTAAAGAAATCCACAAGTGAGGGCAATGTGTAGGTCACTGGCACTTGGCATACTAACTCGTTCACTCACTGTACTTTCCAGGGGCCAGTGTCTGTCGGTTTCTCACTGTCATCAGCTGTCACCTATTAGTAGTGAGTTTTGTTGTGTCCCCCTTTAATTTCCTTGTTTTTCCCCTTCTCTGTGCTTCCCGTGTTCCTCTGTGTTGTTCTGTCTTCGTGTTTTCTCACCACCCTGGATTGGCGGCACACGGTAGGTCCCTCTGAATGCTTGCTTTCCCGTCTGTCTCGAAGGGCCGGGGTGGGTGATGGCCATAAGCAACCCGCCGGCTGAGAGAGGAAATGATAGTTTGTCCAATTCTTAAGAAGGACCTAGAGGTCTAAAGGTTAAAAGACAACGCAGAACTCAAAACAATTGTGCACTTGCCGTGTTACATCTGACGTCACATTCTAACTCCTCTACAGATCACTTTGCACTGCTTGTACAATCCTGCAACTCTGAGATGCTCAGCACAGCCTCCTTGTTATGAGGGTTTCCACAGAATGCTAAGCACGCTGCGAACTAGTCACAATAAGCGCTTCCAAACCTGAGTTCAGAGTGACCTCATTTCAACTGCATGATACGGTTGCGACCTCCTCACCGAACACATTGAAAGCTCCTCAGACGCGCTTCCAAATCTGCTTAGCATTCTAGAAGCTTCCTCTTAAAATGGACGCTGCTGTACCAGGCTCAGAGATGCAGGTGCTAATGTGAATATGCAGTTACATTCCAATTAACTCAGGTGGGGACGAGGGCAACCTCTGCATGCGCCCACGGCTGCTTTGGAGGATTCAGATCACATTTCAAGCTCTGGGGGTTGGAGTAAGGCATGCCTCTCTAAGTCCTGACTTCTGATTGACGCACTGAATGGCTCTAGGCATGTTCTACCTTTGTGCCTCTCATGAATGCGAATGCAAGTTTAAGTGCTTAGAAGGCGTCCTAGCACACACACGAAGCATTATTCAAAAAGATCCGTCTGTATAACATGGTACGAAGTCGTATACCATTTCAGAAGTGGAAACATATGTTTTTCTCCTAGTGGGCTGTAACCACACGGCCCCACTCACACCAGCAAATGGTTACAAATACATATAGATTTCTAGGTTTTTCTGTAGTGGGTGGAACCGGACTCTGGAATTTGAATAGATCTTTCAGAGTGTCCTGTAATGAATCGTGATAAAACAAAAAGCAGATGACATACAATGATGCAGGGGTATGGTGTACGAAGGCTAGACCCATGCCAGATGTTTCTGATAACCGTTGTATGTAAATCTCGCTTATATGGCTATCCTAAATATCTGGCATGGATTCACCCTCTTCGACATCGCTACTATATGGTGCTGAGCCATGAATCGAACCAATGCTCAAACCCAGTCAAGTTTTCAGAATTTGCTAACACGTCTACTAACAATCTACACTGATATCCATTCATGGTAAGTTTGCCCTTTGCAGTCATGTGTATGTACTGAAAACTTAACTGAGTTTTAAATTTGACGAGTCAACCCCTTATCACTGAACCCAATACAATCAATATTTACTGTGGTTCGCAAGGGTATGTATGGTCAGAGAGTCCCGGCCTAGCCCAGCATGAGCGAGGCGTGTGCAAGGCTGTGCAGCCACTAATTGAAGTTGACTTGACCAGTAGACGGGAAGAGCTAGGCTGAAACCTCTATTCTGATGGGGATGCCTGATCTCTCGCTAAGCGTCTCCACTCTGCTTCCCTCCATAGAACAAACAGGACGATGATGACGACGACGCAGAAACAGGTCTGACGGAAGGAGAAGAGAAAGAAGAAGAGGAGAAGGAGGAAGAAAAACTTGGCAAGCTACAGTTTTCCTTGGATTACGACTTTCAAAATAATCAGGTAACCAGCGCGCGAGAGACTGTTGGCTTGAGGCAGCACCGAACAATTTTGCAACACACCCAAAGCTGTAATATATTTTTCTGATGGAAAAGCGTATTATTAGCTGATATATCTTCATATAGAAAATGTTTCCCTCAGTCTCATGATTGCTTTTGCCAACTTCCTTGCACTGAGGACCACAAGCGTTGTTAATCTTGTTGGGTAGAAAATCCCTTAAGAATGGCGAAACACGCTGGGGGCCCACGGTTGGTGGGAGTTGGGGAGGTAGTTGCTTAGTTGTCAGAAAATTAATCTCTGTCCTTATGTATCTTGTGTGTACAAAGGTCAAAGGTACCAATATGTTTCCCCCGGAGGGTCCTTTATCTGTCAAGTTGGTTTATGCAGCACTGCACACTTTAGTTGTATAGCCCTTACAATCCATCCTTCTCTGAAGAAGGCCTCAACTATGGAGGTAAGAAAGGGGCGATGGTCTCTCAATAATACCATTTCATGTCATGCAGTGTGTATAGCTGAACACATGGTTGGAAGAGTCTTGAATGTTTTTATTGTGCAAGGACAGGTTGCATCAGTTTGCATATCTCACAATGTTTGAGTGTCCTTGAGAGGAGGGTGCTGTTTCTAATGACCTAAAATAGTCTCCTCTACTCTTTGGATGTCAAACTCACCGCATATGTTTGAACATTTCATCTGGTGATTAACATGCTCCCATGTAATCTATTTACCTCCTTCAAAGCTTGCTGTATATGGTCTTTGTTGGGCTTGACCCTTTTTGCAAGGTTATCCCCAAACTTTTTGCTTCTTTCTCCTATTGTTTCCTGACTTGTAGTTGTTGGTTTTAAGACTCTGTGCACTTTACCACTGCTAATCAGTGCTAAAGTGCATATGCTCTCGGCGTAAATTGTGAACATGATTGGTTATCCATTATTGGCATATTTGATTAACTGGCAAGCCTCTAGTAAAGTGCACTGAGTGTGCCAGGGCCTGTAAGTCAAATGCTACTAGTGGGCCTGCAGCACTGATTGTGCCACCCACATGAGTAGCTCAGAAAAGATATCGCACAACCGCCACTGCAGTGTATGTGCGCAGTTTGAACTGCCATGTCGACTTGGCTAGTGCACCCATTTGGCAGGCTCTAACCTTCACTTTTCTTACATATCAGGTGCCCTTTGGTAGGCCCAAGGTACCCCCATGGGCAGGGTGCAGTGTAAGTGAAAGGTAGGACATGTACTGGTGTGTGACATATCCTGATAGTGAATTACTGCCAAATTAGTTTTTCACCATTGAAAGGCTATCTTGCCCCATAGGATAATGTGGGAGTTAATTTGTAACATCTCATAAATAAAATTTCCCATTGGGTCAAGATAGAAAGATACATTTTTGTATGCCTGAACTCAGAATATAAAGATGCATCCTTTAGTAAAGGTGATTTTTTTATTGTGTGTTTGAAAATACCACTTTTATAAAGTGGGTATTTTCTTGCTTAGCCATCCTGTGTGAATCTGCTGGTTTGTGGATTGACTGTCTGGCTTTTGAATGACAGGGGCTGGGAATGTGCATTCTCTCCGAAGGCCACTGTCGGGGTGGGGGGGTTCGATGTGGTATGTCCTCCCTTTCCTGGGTGAGTCAGGGCTGTGATGAATAGACCTGGGCTGCATTCAGAGTAGGGGAGGAGATTTCTTTTACACCTGAATGGGCCTGGTCTGCCCTGGACAATGCTGATTCCACCTCCTGCTAGGCAACTGCACCAGAGAGGACATAGCTGGTTTTAGCTGGGCAAAGAGCTTCTCTGCCACCAGAAAACAAAGGAATTTATACTATAAAAAGTCGAGCCCAGACCCTGAAATTTAGACTACTTCTGGAGTCAAGGAGAACCTTTGCCAAGGAGAAGAGCTGGAGAAACTGAGGAGAAGTACTGCCCCTTAGCTGCGTGTCTGGGGTTGGCCTGCAGCAGCTGTTTCTGCCAAAGAATGGAGGAGGATTTTGCTGTGTGCTGTGTCCCCTGCTCAAAGAAAATCTCCAAGGGCTTGAGTAGAGCTTGCATCCTGTTTTGAAGTCTCAGGGACACAAAGACTTCACTCCCAGCTCCCCGGAACTTCCTTGCTGGGAGTTCTGACCTGCCAGGAGGTGCCTGTGACTGTCTCGGGCCTCTGGAGGTTGTTTCTGCTGTTGGGAGCTGGAAAAGCAACGCTACTACAAGAAAATCGACGCATTGCCCTTATTGCTGCAGTTTTTCCGGCAATGCAAGAAGAATCTCCATTCATTTCTCTGCTGCTGCCGAAACCAATGCAGTGCCTGTCCCAGCTGCAAGAGCCGACACATTTAGGGATCGCGGCTGGAGAATCCGACGCTGGATCGATCGCTGACGCATCCAGGATTTCCACATATCGTACTGAGCAGCAAGTACTCCCGACGCATAACCTGTGGACCAGAATTGTCTTGGAGTCGATGCATCACTTCCCCCCACACAACGGACAAGACGCATCATTTCTTATGTGTGCAGCAGAACTGTTGCATTGCCTCCCCAGGGTCTCAGGACCCCAGGGTCTCAGGAACTGACGTGTCTCTTTATTTTTCGATGCTTCCCATCTCTGCAGCTGTTTGGCCTTGTGAATTTTGTCGCAACTACAGGTACTTTGAGAGAAATCACCCAAACTTTTTTAAAGTCCTATTCTTATTACATGTATGTTGGATTTTTGTCGTTTTGGTCTTGTTGATTTTAGATAAAGATGCTTTATTTTTCTAAACAGGTGTGGTGTACATGTGTGGTGTTCTCACTGTAATGCTGTGTGTTTTGAGTACAGACTCTTTACACATTGCCCTCATGATAGGCCTGTCTGCTCATGCCAAGCTACCCAGGGGGTGAGCAGGGGTTATCTAAAGTGTGTATCCCCTGTACCCTGACTAGAAGCAAGGGTCTCAATTTGGACACAGGTACCAACCTCTGACAATTAGATACCCCCATTTCTAACAGTCGTGTCTTCTTGTTAAACTACTTTCCCCTTGCTTGCTTCCAAAGGAAATCCTTGGTTGCAGTTGCACCTAAAGCTGGTGAGCTAATTCTGTTGAGTTCCTGCCCTGTACCAAAGTTTTTTTCCCACCAGAATGCGAATGTCAGGTTCAAGAGGACTGGCAAGCATGTACTCACGGGAGTGTTAGTTTGGGTTGCATATCTCTGAAAGCTAAAATGAACAGGCTCATAATTATTTGAACTACTTAAGTTCTTTGCACCGTTATATTTGGTGAGCGTTTGTTCAGTATTTATCAAGTCTTTCCGCTGTTTGAGTGAGTTCACACTTTTAATCCAACCTGAGAATTGAATTTGCTGTTCAGAGCCTAACATTTTGCCCCAGTCTTCATGTTGTGATCTCAGCTAATATCTGTGAGGTTCACGGACTCCAACATGAAAGGTTTTTATTAAAAATAGAACACAACCCATCCGAAAGCCCACAAGTCTATACTGCGCTGAATGTAAACACATGGCAGGAACTCAACTCAACAAATCATCAATAGGTAATTGTAATTTCAACTGACCAGAGCTCGCCCTAGAAAAGTCAGTTGAAACCTAATGCTAACATACATGCAATTCAGTATCTGAATACAAGTCATTGGAACCCAATCACTTGACAGAAACATATTCGTTTTAGCAAAAATCTATCTAATGCGCAGCGTTCTTGGAGGAAGCATGAGGCGAAGAATAGAAATTACACTAGCCACATTATTCTCTCAAAATCCAGTTTCCAGCGCCAGCTCTGGAAACGCGGTTATGCTGTGCAGAAATTAGCAAATGTAGTACCTGAATAAAATAGCTTCCCGGGCTACTAGAGCCATGATATTCAGCAAGCGTAATTGATGGTAAAGGACACATCAGATCAATAAGAAACAGCATCCATATTTGGTTATAAACTATATTGGTACATACTAAAGCGTGTATATATAGATGGAACAATACTGCTCCAATACATAGGGATATATGATTATGTTTGCACAGTTTCTTGGCCTAAGGCGAGGGCCTTGTGTCATATTCCAACTATCGAGGGTTTAGGCAGGACTTAGAGAGGAGACAAATTATCTTAGCTAGCCCAACAAAAATGTGTTTTAATTTTGGAATCCTCAAATTTGGCATCAATATCTGCAGACAGATGTGCACAATTTGAGTACCAAACTTCCGTTCCATTAATCAACAGATTTGTTGATTTTGACCAGAAATAATTGCAAACAATTAAAAAAGGAATTGCGGGCAAGGGAAATATGTGAGGAACGCAGCTGACGGCTACACTTGGGCTTGCTGGCCATGGCTGCAGGTCATGTCCAGAAGGAATTGGGGACAGGCCAATAACCACAGTCAGTACGTTTTTGGTGTAGTACAAAGCCAACATTGGAACTTAGCCTGGCAAATAAAATGTGTAGATTATCCTCCTTGACCAAGCTGCAAGAAATTTGAAATACTAAAAAAAATTGATCATATAGCTACCAATTTTCATGCTTATTCATAAAACTATGCCGGATGTATAAGATTTTTTTTGAAATACGATTAACTCCAAATTGAGCAGTTTAGCTATAATTTCGGAATGGCTATCACTAACTCTGTTACATGTAAAACTGGGGTGGTCATACTTGTATACTACCCCTGTGGGCATTTTTTGTGCCATACCTACAACATACTAGAGTCCTAGCTCCCCAAAGGTGGAATCTTGAGGCCTGTGCAACATGCGTTACTCTAAGCTGGCCAACAGGTTGAGTGGGAATCAAATCCATGCAGAAGCATATGACCAGACTCAGTTTCTGATTTCTTGTCCATTAATGTATTTATACACTAAGCAATGACTTCAGTACAACTGCTATTGATAAGCCTAGTTAACCCTGTCTAGGCACTTCTGAAGCATTCTTTAAGAGAGCTTATTCATCTGCTGCTATCCTCAAATTAGCGAAGTTACACCGAAGCATCCTTGTACCCTCCTGCAAAGCTGCCTGTGAAACAGGAGAGTGCATGGGAGCTTAAGATCATCTCTGTTTCCTCCTTTGGACAGATGACAGTGGGAGTAATCCAGGCCACCGAGTTACCAGCTTTAGACATGGGAGGCACTTCCGACCCCTACGTCAAAGTCTTCTTCCTTCCGGACAAGAAGAAGAAGTTTGAAACCAAAGTGCATCGGAAGACCCTGAATCCTGTCTTTAATGAAACGTTCGTTTTCAAGGTAAGACAAAGTCTTCTGTGTTATATTGTGTTAAGCGGCTTCTGTGTTATATTGTGTTAAGCGGGTTTATTTGTGTGGGCATGCCGGCATATTTAGGAATTGTGTAAATACTGGGAACCACATTACCCCAGTTAATTATTGATGCCTCTTCACAGGTGCTACACAGATCTACAGTCAACCCTTTGCTTATAGCAGGCTGAGGTTGGAACAGATCCTCATGTAAATGTGTTGGGACACCGATTTTATTAATTCCTAAATCCTGATGAGTTAGTGCAATCCTTAAATTTAGCACAGGACTGGAAAATTAATTTCTTCAGGAGTGGCGAGGGATACTTGCACAGTATCTCAGAGAGACCATGAGTGGCGAGGGATGCTTGCACGGTATCTCAGAGTGACCATGAGTGGCGAGGGATGCTTGCACGGTATCTCAGAGTGACCAGGAGTGGCGAGGGATGCTTGCACGGTATCTCAGAGTGACCAGGAGTGGCGAGGGATGCTTGCACGGTATCTCAGAGTGACCAGGAGTGGCGAGGGATGCTTGCACGGTATCTCAGAGTGACCAGGAGTGGCGAGGGATGCTTGCACGGTATCTCAGAGTGACCAGGAGTGGCGAGGGATGCTTGCACAGTATCTCAGAGAGACCATGAGTGGCGAGGGATGCTTGCACGGTATCTCAGAGTGACCAGGAGTGGCGAGGGATGCTTGCACGGTATCTCAGAGTGACCAGGAGTGGCGAGGGATGCTTGCACAGTATCTCAGAGAGACCATGAGTGGCGAGGGATGCTTGCACGGTATCTCAGAGTGACCAGGAGTGGCGAGGGATGCTTGCACGGTATCTCAGAGTGACCAGGAGTGGCGAGGGATGCTTGCACAGTATCTCAGAGAGACCATGAGTGGCGAGGGATGCTTGCACGGTATCTCAGAGTGACCAGGAGTGGCGAGGGATGCTTGCACAGTATCTCAGAGAGACCATGAGTGGCGAGGGATGCTTGCACGGTATCTCAGAGTGACCATGAGTGGCGAGGGATGCTTGCACGGTATCTCAGAGTGACCAGGAGTGGCGAGGGATGCTTGCACGGTATCTCAGAGTGACCAGGAGTGGCGAGGGATGCTTGCACGGTATCTCAGAGTGACCAGGAGTGGCGAGGGATGCTTGCACGGTATCTCAGAGTGACCAGGAGTGGCGAGGGATGCTTGCACAGTATCTCAGAGAGACCAGGAGTGGCGAGGGATGCTTGCACGGTATCTCAGAGTGACCAGGAGTGGCGAGGGATGCTTGCACGGTATCTCAGAGTGACCAGGAGTGGCGAGGGATGCTTGCACAGTATCTCAGAGAGACCATGAGTGGCGAGGGATGCTTGCACGGTATCTCAGAGTGACCAGGAGTGGCGAGGGATGCTTGCACGGTATCTCAGAGTGACCAGGAGTGGCGAGGGATGCTTGCACAGTATCTCAGAGAGACCATGAGTGGCGAGGGATCTCAGAGAGACCATGAGTGACTCTACCAGTAGTGACAAATGCTCCGGCTCCTTGAAAAACTCTTAGACGGAAATTTGAGGGACGGATTTTCTAAGAGGCTGTAGGCAATCCAACAAGTTATTTTTTTATTTATTTTCTATTTTACTTATAGGTTTTTTATTAAAAAACAAGAAAAACAAAGCTGTCAATGATATAAAATGAATGCATCAGCAATCAAAAGCTATCAATGATATACAGTCAATACATCAAAAGTTGTAGTAAGAATAAAGCCACAGTCTTAGCAATGTCACGGAGTATACATCAAATATACATCTTTGGTGGAATGAGCAAGTAGCAAAACAACAATAAAGACTAATATTCAGTCCTGGCAAGTACTATGAAGGTTCTTAGAAATACAGGGAAGGCAAGTACAGGTATTATAACAGAGAACAATATACTCAGGAATTAAGGAGGGTCCCGTCACAGGTTACCAGAAAGAAGAAGCATATCCAGCAGGGCTGTCCGCCATTGGGGCATTATGCATAATAGTGTACAGAGTGTGTAAGGCTCAGCTATCCAGAAGGTAATTGCCTTTAGTCTTATGGATTACTTTTTCCTACTCTAAACTATTTGAACTATAAGAAGTAAAACCTCTGGTCCCTTATTGGGATTATGGAAACTGAAGTCCCCTTGAAGTAGTAGCTGATGAGCATGCAAATACCCTTAAATTAGAAGTGGCTGAGGAAGACAAATGTTCTTCTATTTGGCCAGTACATAGAGAACAGTGTCTTGGGATATTCTCAATATCATCCCAAGAAGAAGTAGGGTAGCAGTCGAAGAGATTCTGGGTAGAAAAAAACAGGTTCACAGGTGAAGGGTTCCAAGTCAGCAGTACCTACAAAGGTCAATGATATTTCACATCCCACTTCATAATTTTGGAACACCATGGCTAACACTCCACTTTGTTCTTTCTTGCCAGTTTCAATTACAAGGAGCCCCCTTATGGGCATTCTTCACAGAAGCAAGTTTTGGGTCTATCGTTGTATATTTTGGGCTTGTGTGTGCAAATTTAATAAACGTTCCCTTAGGAAATGAGAAATAATGGTGGGACAGCTGATTTGCCATCATTTCTGTACAAGTCTTGTTCAATCAGTGAGTAGAGGCCACAGTTGTGCAACCTTATAATTACATTGGCAATGCTTTACAAATGTGACACAGTTTGCAAACGTAATACAATTTCATCTGTAGGTGAAATTTCCGTAAAAAGTATAATTGTACTTGGTTCCTACAGATACTTTTTTTGCAGGAGAGTTCTACCAAAATAGAATCTCTTCTCCTTCAAAAATAGTTTTGTAGATTGTTTCCCTCTTTGCTTTACCCCATCTTAGCAAGTTCAAAGGTTATTAATGTTGGTAAAGATGTTTTTTTTTTAAACACTCAACAAAGTGATTTCCATCTGTACTCCAGCAGGGGCGTGAACAGCGTTCTTTATGGACTATTAGTACATTTCAGAATTCATCATGAAGATATGGACAATTAAGGCTGTGTGTCTGGAAACTGAGACCTGCTGTACAACAGAAAAACTCATTCAATTGGTCTGACGTTTAAGCTTGGAAACTTGACTTGAAACATTTAAGTGTTAAATATTTAGAAACCTTAAGAAGCCGTTTCTCTTGAAGCAAATTATGAAAATGCCATCAATCTGATGATATCTTCAATGTTAGCATTAAAAAGCTAAAAGATTTCTAGAAGACAGTTCAGGGCAGTTATGGATGACTGTAGGAATCAGAAGCAGTTTAAGCAGTGGCATTCTTCAGTAATGTTGTTTGTTTCCCAACTATGGCCTCAGCACAGCAATTTTACTTTGGTCTGGCATCATCTTGCTCAATTATCTAACTATAGAGAAGAACAGGACAAAATATGACATCTATCACTTCTTGAAAGAATCCAGCTGTAGGTGTTGTTGGAGTGAAAAATGTCCCAGACCATATCTTGTAAATTGAGGACTCATTAAAAGTTTTGTTGGAGTTTGAACTACAAGTTTAGATTTTCCTGTTGTATACTACTCAACACTGGTGTATTATTTGTACAAACAATGAAGCTGAGTGAGCATACTGAGGTGCATGCGGAACTACTTATGTCCAGTAAGTATGCGACTTGCACAGTAAAGGCATCGATGTGTGCTCCAGGCTAATCCGCGGATCTGGGAACCTGGTAGCTGTTTCTTAGGCCAGTGTGTATTTCACAGTGGCATTTAAAATGTACTGTTACCACTACTAAATCTTGGCACACAAGTGAGTGCCTTTTTGTTCATTGATAGCACATTTCACCTACTAAATTCCAAGAGCTTGCTGTTGATTTCGCTTGGTTTTTGCCCATTCATAATTGGGCTGTTACTTTGCCAAAAATTCCCAGATCTAGTATCCCTGCTCAGCTTAGAGATGACCTCATTGCCAGGGTTGTGTGACTCAGCATCCAGGTCCGGGAGAAGCTACTGCAAAATATGGAGGGCCTGCATTCAGTCAGTGAAGGATTAGACCCACACATGTTCATGGTCATTCACTTGGTCTGGTAATTAGATCCAGAGATGATAACTTTCCCATTCCTCCCATCAAATGGTGACCGACTCCTTTTCGATACCTTTTTTACATCAAGTACATTCAACACCCTGGGTGGTCTTAAAATGTACTTTAGAATCTGGGCTCATTAACTCAGGTTAAAACAATCACCACCCCATGCTAGATATGGAACCCCAGAAAATGTTAGAGAATTTTACTTGCTATCTTTCAGCAGGACCAGAGGAAATATATCTCTTTAAAAACTGGCAAATGCTCTAAAAGTAGACAGGTAGTCAATGGAAGACCTTAAATCACTTTTTTTTTCTAAAGAAATCCAGAGAGGATTGCGATGTGCAATTGTGGCACATCAACGATAATCCACTATAAGGTATAGTTCAATGTATACCATCCACAAAAACAGATTCTGTAATTCTTTGTGGTTTTTAAAGCCAGTGGCTTGGCAGTCATTACTGTTCCCAATTTTGATACTACTCCACTTCTTCCTGATCCTTCTCGTAAAAGATCAACAGGATCAATGTAGAGTTTGATTAGAGGTCCGTGAGCCAGGGCCCACTTCCCCAACCTTATACTCAGTACATGACACTCCTCAGTGCTGAGACACACAAAGAGAAGGGCCAGGGGAGATTTATAGGCCTGCAGGTAATCACTCCTAATTCATATAACTAACACACAAAAAAAACATCTAAGTCTGAGAAGAGGTAAAACAAAAGAACCCAGCTGAACTATGATAAAGGACAATTTCCCTCACCCACCAGAGGTGGCATGCTTCATCAGTGGGATTGTCCTCGTACCGTGAAAGCTGGTCATAATGAGTACTGAGGGGCACAAGCCCTTTGCGTCTCTTTTACGCCGCCGTTGCGTCACTTTTGTGATGCAGCTGCGGTGCAAAAGAGGCACCATGCTGTGGGGTATTTACAAGGTGACACATCTGGGAGATGCGTCACGTTGTAAAGCCCTGTGCCAGAAGTAGGCTTTCAGGCACAGGAACGCCTCCTAAAAGTGGCTGAGTGAAATCTAGAAGATTTCACTCAGTCACTTTTAAGCCCATGCTGTGTCAAAACCCTGCGCCTGCTTGAAGCAGGCGTAAGGATTGATGCAGCATTGAAAAGATAGGGCACCCCGGAGCCTTGCTGGAGGTGCGTCGCGCTTGCAACGCAACTCCAGCAAAGCGCCACCTTTACGGCACAGATGCGTCACGCATCTGTCCGTTTTTGCCCCATGGTGTACCACATTGTAAATGCGGTGCATCCATGGTGGCGGAGCCCTGGCGCACAATAACTGGTGCATCCCTGCTGATATGCAGGGATGCTTCAGTTATTGTAAATCTGCCCAGAGTACTTAGCTACACATCATAGCAGGGTAACTTGACCACTACAGTGCCCCTTCTCTCCATTTGAACCCTGACCTAAGCACGCATGAATAAAGTTGGACACCTGTCCTGGAGTCAGTTTTAATTGTTTTATCCTCCTTTGTTGCATGCTCTTCGTACCCCACCACTCTTTAGCTCACAAAAGGGTTTCTACTGTGGAAAAACGTAGGGCTGATGACCTTTTTCAGAGTTGCCCGGCGTTAACCGCCTCTATACTGTGAGAAGTTGGCCTGATATGTAGTGTTTCCAATTCTGGAACCACTGGGTATCAGTCCAAACAAACCCCAAAGATGTCTGGTTGTAAGTCAACCTTGTTAGACAAGCTATCCTAGTGGTAGCATGGACTAAGCAGCCTTAAAGGCTTAACTTAAGAGGTCGTGTTAAGCGAGCTGTTTTACCACATACAATCCTGTAATCAAATGAAAGGACACCACACAAGTATATATTGTAAAAATATATGTATTTATTTCTAAATTACTCCCCAGTACTCTTTATGAGGAAAGGGGCACAAGCGTTAAATCAAAAGCACTGTTAGACATATAAAGTTGCACAATTATGGATGAGGGCGGGTGGCCACTCAGACCATATACTAAAAAAGTGGTATAAGTAACACTTATCGAACAATGGTTAGGCCTAGGGCCTAGAGATTCGCTGGGAGCAGTCAGGACTAGCAATGATGAAGTCGGGAGTAGCCCACAGGAGACGGGTGCAGCACGGAAAGTGCGGCGCGCACCAATGCACTGTCAATGGTGCGTAAAAGTTAGTTAAAGTGAATTAAAAGATACTTCCGCTGAACCTAGGAACACAAAACTTTAGACACAGACCCTAGAGGTGTGTACCAGTGTGGGAACACCGGCGTTGCAATGTTACCTCACCCACAGGCCGTGGGTGCACAGGGTCGAAGTGGCGTCGGGTTCTGTCACGCAGGTTCTTGGTGCTTGAAGCTGTTGCAGCTGCAGGCGATGTGAAGCAGAAGTGTCCGGTGGATCCAAGGGTGGATCTGAAGTGGTGAAGACCTGAAAGCAGAGGGGACAATGTTCAAAGTCACTGACCAGTGACCACCGTGGAACCAGATTGGAACCAGGCAAAGTCGGGTGCAAACAGGTGATCAGGGGTTGCTTCTCTCTGCAGCCACGTGGACACGAAGAGGTCAAGGACGTCCAGGAGTCGATCACGAGCTGTCCCTTGAAGGCTCTAGCTGATGGCGGTGTCGGCAACTCGATTGAAGCAAATAAGCCTTGGCTAACGCAAGCCACGGGGAAAGTGAAAAAGGCTTATTACTCGGACCAGCAAGGTCAGAGCGGGTACTCCTTTCTACAGGAGCGAGGGCAGGTCTAGAGCAATCAGACCCACAGTGTAAATCGTAGGTTTCGTCGCCAAGATGGCCGCTGACCACGTGACAAGCGGCCGGGATGGCGAGTCGAGTGGCAAAAAGCAAAAGGGCCCCACGCAGATCGTGGAGATGCTGGAGGGCTGGTCTTTGGTGCAAATGCTGCTCGGTTGTGGGGCTTCTCAAACCCCAAAGCACAGAGTCGAGGGTGCCTCGGGTGCTGCGCAGTCAGCGTCTCGGGGGTCTTTCAAGATGGCCGCTCCCACGTCTCTCGGTGCCTCCACGGGTCCCTTCTTTGCAGGGACTGTGGATCGGGCTGGGAGAAGTCTGGGAAGCTGGGTCTTGTCAGGCTCTGCACTCGGACTCCGGCGGGAGGCGGCGGCAAAGCAGACGTCGAGGTGCTGGGTGATGCCTGTGTTCACAGGGTGGCCCCTCCTAGGCCACAAGGGAGATGCTCTTCAGTCTTCTGTCATCAGAATGTCGAAGTCCAGTCGTCTTCTTAGTTTAAAGTTGATTTCAGGATGATCTGAGTTGCATTGGCACTGCTCCCCCTCTTATTCCAATCGGAGGGGTGGATCTCCTGCTAGGTCCCTCCCCTATGGGTGGGACCAGGAAGGGGGGTGGTTACACCCCCTTTCCTTTGTCCAGGTCTCACTGGAGCTGGGGCTGGGCTGCCCCAGAACCGGTTTGACCGGATTATGCAAGGGGAAGCCTTGTGCTCCCCAGGCACTGTCTGGTTTCATTCAAACCTCCCTGCTACAATCAACTATCTCCTGTCTGGGGTGGTGTCACACCTCCCTGTGACAGGAAATCCTTTGTCCAGGCCTCCTCTGCTGAGTTTCGGTCAGCAGCAGGAGGTCAGACATGTGTCTGTGGCAGAAGCATCCATTTTGTGGATCTGAGGCTCTTTTAAAAATCAACCGCGTTTTAGCAAAAGTAACATGCCGTCCCCTCTAGAGGGGTGGAATGCTACCCCCGTCACCACGACTGGCAAGGGGGTAGTATTCCAAATCGTATGACACCTTACACGACATGTTTTGATAAAGCCAAACCAAAGTTGACATATAACCGCGAGGATTATAATGCACTTAATAGTATATGGTTTGGCATTATCCCGGAACAGCTAAGGGAATTGGTCCCGACAGCTGCAGACAGGCTCAGCTCATGCTAGAGCACCATCTCACATTAAACCATGCACTCTGCCTTCAGGATTGTTAAGGCCTGCCATAGGAGTGGCTCACAGGTTTATATGTGTCCAGATAGGTTTAGATATAGGCATACTATATCTAAGCAAGGGGTGATTACACCACCTTGCCCCAGCTGAGTGATCAGCCAGTTGTGTCAATTTTAGATAGCCAGCCAGGGGTGGCAAAAGATATGCTGCAGCCCCTGGTAGGCCTTGGATGCACCTATGCCCTGGGCACCTATAGTGCTCTGTACAGGGGCTGATAAGGTGACCCAAGCCAATCTAGTTATGCACCTAGGGTACATGGAATCCATTTTACAGAGAGAGCAGATAGCCTGGGGCCCTGATTAGCAGGGAACCAGGCCAACTAAGTCGAAAACCAGCTAAACACAAGGCAAAAAATCTGGGGTAACCATAGTCAGGTAGCCACCTTCCTACACAACCCCCCCCCCAAACGAAAGGAGATAAGGCTATCCTTGTCCAGGTAAGCCTTTATTGCCTGAGTGGCCATATAAGGAAGTACCTGCACTAGCATGGGTACCCCCTGTCTCATGGTCCACTAAGCAGTCCCTCACCCTTGGGGTATCAGAGGGTCTCCACCATAGGGAATCACTACCTTGGGTGTGTCTTTGCAAGTTAGAAGGCTGGTTTGGATATGGAGTTTTGAAGTGAGGTTCCACTAATTTAGGACTCAGCTTCCTCCAATTATCTTCCACCATGTGTGCCCTTCTCTCTTCAACTGAGTTGCACTGTGCTCTCAGGGTCAACCTCTGGCTACCTAAAGCTGGAGGCTGGGTCCCTCTGTTTGGCTTGCTGGAGGGACAGTTCAGGTTTGGGCCCTTTGGGTCCCAGGTTTGGCTGTGCCCAACAGAATCCATCAGGGGGAGGTCCCTAACTACTTTTAAGGGGGCTCCCTCAGGAGTTTTTAAAGTTTTCACCTTACTAGGGCTACTAGTTTTGGTGCCCCTAATCTGTTGATGGGGGTGCTTTATTTGACAGGGGGCCCTCTGGGTCTCACTGTCCTTCTTGTCCTCTGCAGCCCTGGGCTGACTAAGGCAAGGTAGAGAGGGGCAGGTTACCTGCTCCAGACTGGATCCCACCTGAGAAGGGTCCACTGCCATCAGAGGCTCTGTCAGGCAAGGCCTAACAACCTCTGGGGCAGTTCCTTCATCAGGGGTAAGATCAGTTCCCTGAGGAGGCTGATCCTGTCCTACTGTCTGGTGAGGGGGAGATTTCTCTTCCTCCTCCATGCTCTCAGTTTGGGTGGAGTGATCCATCATTTCAGGCTTCACAACACACATATCTGTTTGAGTTTGGGCTGTGGCCATCACAGCCCCACCAACCTTTTCAGGAGGAGACTCAGTTTGGGTTTCTGCTGTTATCATAACAGCTTTGCTATTCTGGTTTGGAAGAGCTTCTGGTAAAGATGGGGCAGAGAGTTGCTCAGCCCTACCAACCTTTTCAGGAAGGACATCTTGAATTGGGGCTATAGCCAGTACAGCCCCACTAACCTTTCCATTGGAATTGACCATTCTAGAATGGATTTCCTGTTCAACCTCAGCCCAGGCTGAGATTTCCAAATCATTACCCAGTAGACAGTCTACAGGCAAGTTTGGTGACACTGCCACTCTCTTTGGGCCAATGACACCTCCCCAGCTGAGACTTACTACTGCCATGGGATGATTTGTTTGGATGCCATCAATGTTTGTTACCTGGTATGTGGCACCAGGTAAAAGTTGCTTAGAGGGGACTATACAGTCAGCCACCATGGTGATGCTAGCCCCTGTGTCTCTAAAGGCTTCAACTTTCAAACCATTGATGATGGGTTCTTGTCTATATTTGCTCAAGGTATTTGGGCAAACAGAGAAGTTGGCAAACCCCATGCCAGTCTCATAAACAAGAGCATTTGGGGATGGGGACCTGGATAGGCCAGGGTCCCCTTGGGCTCCAAAAGTAAACCCACCCAGATTCCTGGGTGTGCTCCCACTTCCTGGGGGATTACTGCTGACAGTAACAGGAGGTGTTGGAGCTGGCTTTGGAGGTATGTTTTCTTTATTGCCATTCTTGGGACAACAGCTGTCTGTTTTGTAATGCCCAACCTGTTTACAGGCATGACAATAAGGCTTTTTGTCAGTTGATGAAGTGTCTAGGGACCCACCCCCCTTCTTGGAGTTTTGGGGCCCTGGGGAAGTGTTTTCTTTACTTTTATCCCCACCCTTATCTTGAGGCTTGGTAGACTCCTTCTTCTGGTTATTGTCCTGATTCTTAGGCCTAATCCTGGTTCTGACCCACTTATCTGCCCTCTTTCCCAATTCTTGGGGAGAGGTCAAATCTGAGTCCACCAGGTGCTGGTGTAAGAGCTGGTTCTGACAATTACTTAGGATCTGCTCCCTCATAATCAAATTATACAATCCTGTGAAGTCATGTACTTTGCTGCCATTTAGCCAACCCTCCAGAGCCTTAGTTGCACAATCAACAAAATCAGTCCAGTCCTGAGTCTGTGTCTTCTGGGTATCTCTGAACTTTAACCTGTACTGTTCAGTGGTTAAGCCAAACCCATCTATCAGAACACTCTTCAGGACTTTGTAATTGCTGGCATCCTCATGTCTGACAGTGAGGAGCCTATCCCTCCCTTTCTCTGAAAAGGAGTACCATAAGATTGCTGCCCACTGTTCCTCAGGAACCTGCTGTACCATGCAGGCTCTCTCCAGAGCAGTCATCCATTTGTGGATGTCATCCCCTTCCTGATAGGGGGGCACAATCTTTGTCAGGTTTCTACTATCATAGGACCTGGGTTTCTCTTTAGGAACTTTGCTGCCACCAGTGGCATCTAAGCCACACAATTTTCTTTCTCTTGCTAAAGCAAGTTTAGCTTGAGCCAAGGCTACCTCTTCCCTTTCTATTTGGAGTTGGACAGCCCTCATCCTGGCCCTATGCTCTTTTCTCTGGGAGGAAGTCATCCCTCTTTGAGATTCTCTTGAGGCACTAGAAAGATGAGAGTCCCCTGATGGAGATCTCACCCTCCTGTTGCCTGGGAGAATTTGGTTATGAGATCTGGAGTGGTGCTGGCCCTCTCCATTCTCATGTAGGTCCAAGTTGGCCTGGTTAAGCCTGGCAACCTGTACCTGGTTTCCCCTCTGATCCTGATCTTCAGGCTCTTCTAAATCAGAGCCTTCCTCTTCCTCTTCTTCTTCTGGAAGATTCTCATTCTCAGGGGAGTGTATCCCTTCACCTGAATCTAAGGGAGCCTGACTCACCTTATCTAAGTCATCCTTTTCTAGGATAGCTATTAGGGAAGGAATGGTAGGGCCTCTGCCCTTTTTTAGCCCCCTGGCTGTGCACAAGGCACTCAGGTCTTTGTGGCTAAGGTTGTCATATCTGGATGTTGTCCCTATAGGATCAACTATTACAGGAGCAGAGCATGAGGCTCTACCTGTATCAGACATGACTGCTAGTGAGGTGTAAGTGATGCACTTACCTACACTGAGTGTTTTCCTACTGTACCTTGCTAGTGAGTTGTAGTCAGGGTGTGCTAATCCCTTTAATCTACAACTACTAAGTTCAGTAGAACTTAATATGCTAAGCTTTTGATTTATATGTACCTAAGGTACTTGATGTGATCTTTCAATTTGATGTAAAGATTGCAATGGTAAAACAAACAGCAAGCTCAAATCCGCATCGCTGCACACCAATGTGAGAAGTTGGCCTGATATGTAGTGTTTCCAATTCTGGAACCACTGGGTATCAGTCCAAACAAACCCCAAAGATGTCTGGTTGTAAGTCAACCTTGTTAGACAAGCTATCCTAGTGGTAGCATGGACTAAGCAGCCTTAAAGGCTTAACTTAAGAGGTCGTGTTAAGCGAGCTGTTTTACCACATACAATCCTGTAATCAAATGAAAGGACACCACACAAGTATATATTGTAAAAATATATGTATTTATTTCTAAATTACTCCCCAGTACTCTTTATGAGGAAAGGGGCACAAGCGTTAAATCAAAAGCACTGTTATACATATAAAGTTGCACAATTATGGATGAGGGCGGGTGGCCACTCAGACCATATACTAAAAAAGTGGTATAAGTAACACTTATCGAACAATGGTTAGGCCTAGGGCCTAGAGATTCGCTGGGAGCAGTCAGGACTAGCAATGATGAAGTCGGGAGTAGCCCACAGGAGACGGGTGCAGCACGGAAAGTGCGGCGCGCACCAATGCACTGTCAATGGTGCGTAAAAGTTAGTTAAAGTGAATTAAAAGATACTTCCGCTGAACCTAGGAACACAAAACTTTAGACACAGACCCTAGAGGTGTGTACCAGTGTGGGAACACCGGCGTTGCAATGTTACCTCACCCACAGGCCGTGGGTGCACAGGGTCGAAGTGGCGTCGGGTTCTGTCACGCAGGTTCTTGGTGCTTGAAGCTGTTGCAGCTGCAGGCGATGTGAAGCAGAAGTGTCCGGTGGATCCAAGGGTGGATCTGAAGTGGTGAAGACCTGAAAGCAGAGGGGACAATGTTCAAAGTCACTGACCAGTGACCACCGTGGAACCAGATTGGAACCAGGCAAAGTCGGGTGCAAACAGGTGATCAGGGGTTGCTTCTCTCTGCAGCCACGTGGACACGAAGAGGTCAAGGACGTCCAGGAGTCGATCACGAGCTGTCCCTTGAAGGTTCTAGCTGATGGCGGTGTCGGCAACTCGATTGAAGCAAACAAGCCTTGGCTAACGCAAGCCACGGGGAAAGTGAAAAAGGCTTATTACTCGGACCAGCAAGGTCAGAGCGGGTACTCCTTTCTACAGGAGCGAGGGCAGGTCTAGAGCAACCAGACCCACAGTGTAAATCGTAGGTTTCGTCGCCAAGATGGCCGCTGACCACGTGACAAGCGGCCGGGATGGCGAGTCGAGTGGCAAAAAGCAAAAGGGCCCCACGCAGATTGTGGAGATGCTGGAGGGCTGGTCTTTGGTGCAAATGCTGCTCGGTTGTGGGGCTTCTCAAACCCCAAAGCACAGAGTCGAGGGTGCCTCGGGTGCTGCGCAGTCAGCGTCTCGGGGGTCTTTCAAGATGGCCGCTCCCACGTCTCTCGGTGCCTCCACGGGTCCCTTCTTTGCAGGGACTGTGGATCGGGCTGGGAGAAGTCTGGGAAGCTGGGTCTTGTCAGGCTCTGCACTCGGACTCCGGCGGGAGGCGGCGGCAAAGCAGACGTCGAGGTGCTGGGTGATGCCTGTGTTCACAGGGTGGCCCCTCCTAGGCCACAAGGGAGATGCTCTTCAGTCTTCTGTCATCAGAATGTCGAAGTCCAGTCGTCTTCTTAGTTTAAAGTTGATTTCAGGATGATCTGAGTTGCATTGGCACTGCTCCCCCTCTTATTCCAATCTGAGGGGTGGATCTCCTGCTAGGTCCCTCCCCTATGGGTGGGACCAGGAAGGGGGGTGGTTACACCCCCTTTCCTTTGTCCAGGTCTCACTGGAGCTGGGGCTGGGCTGCCCCAGAACCGGTTTGACCGGATTATGCAAGGGGAAGCCTTGTGCTCCCCAGGCACTGTCTGGTTTCATTCAAACCTCCCTGCTACAATCAACTATCTCCTGTCTGGGGTGGTGTCACACCTCCCTGTGACAGGAAATCCTTTGTCCAGGCCTCCTCTGCTGAGTTTCGGTCAGCAGCAGGAGGTCAGACATGTGTCTGTGGCAGAAGCATCCATTTTGTGGATCTGAGGCTCTTTTAAAAATCAACCGCGTTTTAGCAAAAGTAACATGCCGTCCCCTCTAGAGGGGTGGAATGCTACCCCTGTCACCACGACTGGCAAGGGGGTAGTATTCCAAATCGTATGACACCTTACACGACATGTTTTGATAAAGCCAAACCAAAGTTGACATATAACCGCGAGGATTATAATGCACTTAATAGTATATGGTTTGGCATTATCCCGGAACAGCTAAGGGAATTGGTCCCGACAGCTGCAGACAGGCTCAGCTCATGCTAGAGCACCATCTCACATTAAACCACGCACTCTGCCTTCAGGATTGTTAAGGCCTGCCATAGGAGTGGCTCACAGGTTTATATGTGTCCAGATAGGTTTAGATATAGGCATACTATATCTAAGCAAGGGGTGATTACACCACCTTGCCCCAGCTGAGTGATCAGCCAGTTGTGTCAATTTTAGATAGCCAGCCAGGGGTGGCAAAAGATATGCTGCAGCCCCTGGTAGGCCTTGGATGCACCTATGCCCTGGGCACCTATAGTGCTCTGTACAGGGGCTGATAAGGTGACCCAAGCCAATCTAGTTATGCACCTAGGGTACATGGAATCCATTTTACAGAGAGAGCAGATAGCCTGGGGCCCTGATTAGCAGGGAACCAGGCCAACTAAGTCGAAAACCAGCTAAACACAAGGCAAAAAATCTGGGGTAACCATAGTCAGGTAGCCACCTTCCTACACAACCCCCCCCCAAACGAAAGGAGATAAGGCTATCCTTGTCCAGGTAAGCCTTTATTGCCTGAGTGGCCATATAAGGAAGTACCTGCACTAGCATGGGTACCCCCTGTCTCATGGTCCACTAAGCAGTCCCTCACCCTTGGGGTATCAGAGGGTCTCCACCATAGGGAATCACTACCTTGGGTGTGTCTTTGCAAGTTAGAAGGCTGGTTTGGATATGGAGTTTTGAAGTGAGGTTCCACTAATTTAGGACTCAGCTTCCTCCAATTATCTTCCACCATGTGTGCCCTTCTCTCTTCAACTGAGTTGCACTGTGCTCTCAGGGTCAACCTCTGGCTACCTAAAGCTGGAGGCTGGGTCCCTCTGTTTGGCTTGCTGGAGGGACAGTTCAGGTTTGGGCCCTTTGGGTCCCAGGTTTGGCTGTGCCCAACAGAATCCATCAGGGGGAGGTCCCTAACTACTTTTAAGGGGGCTCCCTCAGGAGTTTTTAAAGTTTTCACCTTACTAGGGCTACTAGTTTTGGTGCCCCTAATCTGTTGATGGGGGTGCTTTATTTGACAGGGGGCCCTCTGGGTCTCACTGTCCTTCTTGTCCTCTGCAGCCCTGGGCTGACTAAGGCAAGGTAGAGAGGGGCAGGTTACCTGCTCCAGACTGGATCCCACCTGAGAAGGGTCCACTGCCATCAGAGGCTCTGTCAGGCAAGGCCTAACAACCTCTGGGGCAGTTCCTTCATCAGGGGTAAGATCAGTTCCCTGAGGAGGCTGATCCTGTCCTACTGTCTGGTGAGGGGGAGATTTCTCTTCCTCCTCCATGCTCTCAGTTTGGGTGGAGTGATCCATCATTTCAGGCTTCACAACACACATATCTGTTTGAGTTTGGGCTGTGGCCATCACAGCCCCACCAACCTTTTCAGGAGGAGACTCAGTTTGGGTTTCTGCTGTTATCATAACAGCTTTGCTATTCTGGTTTGGAAGAGCTTCTGGTAAAGATGGGGCAGAGAGTTGCTCAGCCCTACCAACCTTTTCAGGAAGGACATCTTGAATTGGGGCTATAGCCAGTACAGCCCCACTAACCTTTCCATTGGAATTGACCATTCTAGAATGGATTTCCTGTTCAACCTCAGCCCAGGCTGAGATTTCCAAATCATTACCCAGTAGACAGTCTACAGGCAAGTTTGGTGACACTGCCACTCTCTTTGGGCCAATGACACCTCCCCAGCTGAGACTTACTACTGCCATGGGATGATTTGTTTGGATGCCATCAATGTTTGTTACCTGGTATGTGGCACCAGGTAAAAGTTGCTTAGAGGGGACTATACAGTCAGCCACCATGGTGATGCTAGCCCCTGTGTCTCTAAAGGCTTCAACTTTCAAACCATTGATGATGGGTTCTTGTCTATATTTGCTCAAGGTATTTGGGCAAACAGAGAAGTTGGCAAACCCCATGCCAGTCTCATAAACAAGAGCATTTGGGGATGGGGACCTGGATAGGCCAGGGTCCCCTTGGGCTCCAAAAGTAAACCCACCCAGATTCCTGGGTGTGCTCCCACTTCCTGGGGGATTACTGCTGACAGTAACAGGAGGTGTTGGAGCTGGCTTTGGAGGTATGTTTTCTTTATTGCCATTCTTGGGACAACAGCTGTCTGTTTTGTAATGCCCAACCTGTTTACAGGCATGACAATAAGGCTTTTTGTCAGTTGATGAAGTGTCTAGGGACCCACCCCCCTTCTTGGAGTTTTGGGGCCCTGGGGAAGTGTTTTCTTTACTTTTATCCCCACCCTTATCTTGAGGCTTGGTAGACTCCTTCTTCTGGTTATTGTCCTGATTCTTAGGCCTAATCCTGGTTCTGACCCACTTATCTGCCCTCTTTCCCAATTCTTGGGGAGAGGTCAAATCTGAGTCCACCAGGTGCTGGTGTAAGAGCTGGTTCTGACAATTACTTAGGATCTGCTCCCTCATAATCAAATTATACAATCCTGTGAAGTCATGTACTTTGCTGCCATTTAGCCAACCCTCCAGAGCCTTAGTTGCACAATCAACAAAATCAGTCCAGTCCTGAGTCTGTGTCTTCTGGGTATCTCTGAACTTTAACCTGTACTGTTCAGTGGTTAAGCCAAACCCATCTATCAGAACACTCTTCAGGACTTTGTAATTGCTGGCATCCTCATGTCTGACAGTGAGGAGCCTATCCCTCCCTTTCTCTGAAAAGGAGTACCATAAGATTGCTGCCCACTGTTCCTCAGGAACCTGCTGTACCATGCAGGCTCTCTCCAGAGCAGTCATCCATTTGTGGATGTCATCCCCTTCCTGATAGGGGGGCACAATCTTTGTCAGGTTTCTACTATCATAGGACCTGGGTTTCTCTTTAGGAACTTTGCTGCCACCAGTGGCATCTAAGCCACACAATTTTCTTTCTCTTGCTAAAGCAAGTTTAGCTTGAGCCAAGGCTACCTCTTCCCTTTCTATTTGGAGTTGGACAGCCCTCATCCTGGCCCTATGCTCTTTTCTCTGGGAGGAAGTCATCCCTCTTTGAGATTCTCTTGAGGCACTAGAAAGATGAGAGTCCCCTGATGGAGATCTCACCCTCCTGTTGCCTGGGAGAATTTGGTTATGAGATCTGGAGTGGTGCTGGCCCTCTCCATTCTCATGTAGGTCCAAGTTGGCCTGGTTAAGCCTGGCAACCTGTACCTGGTTTCCCCTCTGATCCTGATCTTCAGGCTCTTCTAAATCAGAGCCTTCCTCTTCCTCTTCTTCTTCTGGAAGATTCTCATTCTCAGGGGAGTGTATCCCTTCACCTGAATCTAAGGGAGCCTGACTCACCTTATCTAAGTCATCCTTTTCTAGGATAGCTATTAGGGAAGGAATGGTAGGGCCTCTGCCCTTTTTTAGCCCCCTGGCTGTGCACAAGGCACTCAGGTCTTTGTGGCTAAGGTTGTCATATCTGGATGTTGTCCCTATAGGATCAACTATTACAGGAGCAGAGCATGAGGCTCTACCTGTATCAGACATGACTGCTAGTGAGGTGTAAGTGATGCACTTACCTACACTGAGTGTTTTCCTACTGTACCTTGCTAGTGAGTTGTAGTCAGGGTGTGCTAATCCCTTTAATCTACAACTACTAAGTTCAGTAGAACTTAATATGCTAAGCTTTTGATTTATATGTACCTAAGGTACTTGATGTGATCTTTCAATTTGATGTAAAGATTGCAATGGTAAAACAAACAGCAAGCTCAAATCCGCACCGCTGCACACCAATGTGAGAAGTTGGCCTGATATGTAGTGTTTCCAATTCTGGAACCACTGGGTATCAGTCCAAACAAACCCCAAAGATGTCTGGTTGTAAGTCAACCTTGTTAGACAAGCTATCCTAGTGGTAGCATGGACTAAGCAGCCTTAAAGGCTTAACTTAAGAGGTCGTGTTAAGCGAGCTGTTTTACCACATACAATCCTGTAATCAAATGAAAGGACACCACACAAGTATATATTGTAAAAATATATGTATTTATTTCTAAATTACTCCCCAGTACTCTTTATGAGGAAAGGGGCACAAGCGTTAAATCAAAAGCACTGTTATACATATAAAGTTGCACAATTATGGATGAGGGCGGGTGGCCACTCAGACCATATACTAAAAAAGTGGTATAAGTAACACTTATCGAACAATGGTTAGGCCTAGGGCCTAGAGATTCGCTGGGAGCAGTCAGGACTAGCAATGATGAAGTCGGGAGTAGCCCACAGGAGACGGGTGCAGCACGGAAAGTGCGGCGCGCACCAATGCACTGTCAATGGTGCGTAAAAGTTAGTTAAAGTGAATTAAAAGATACTTCCGCTGAACCTAGGAACACAAAACTTTAGACACAGACCCTAGAGGTGTGTACCAGTGTGGGAACACCGGCGTTGCAATGTTACCTCACCCACAGGCCGTGGGTGCACAGGGTCGAAGTGGCGTCGGTTTCTGTCACGCAGGTTCTTGGTGCTTGAAGCTGTTGCAGCTGCAGGCGATGTGAAGCAGAAGTGTCCGGTGGATCCAAGGGTGGATCTGAAGTGGTGAAGACCTGAAAGCAGAGGGGACAATGTTCAAAGTCACTGACCAGTGACCACCGTGGAACCAGATTGGAACCAGGCAAAGTCGGGTGCAAACAGGTGATCAGGGGTTGCTTCTCTCTGCAGCCACGTGGACACGAAGAGGTCAAGGACGTCCAGGAGTCGATCACGAGCTGTCCCTTGAAGGCTCTAGCTGATGGCGGTGTCGGCAACTCGATTGAAGCAAACAAGCCTTGGCTAACGCAAGCCACGGGGAAAGTGAAAAAAAGGCTTATTACTCGGACCAGCAAGGTCAGAGCGGGTACTCCTTTCTACAGGAGCGAGGGCAGGTCTAGAGCAACCAGACCCACAGTGTAAATCGTAGGTTTCGTCGCCAAGATGGCCGCTGACCACGTGACAAGCGGCCAGGATGGCGAGTCGAGTGGCAAAAAGCAAAAGGGCCCCACGCAGATCGTGGAGATGCTGGAGGGCTGGTCTTTGGTGCAAATGCTGCTCGGTTGTGGGGCTTCTCAAATCCCAAAGCACAGAGTCGAGGGTGCCTCGGGTGCTGCGCAGTCAGCGTCTCGGGGGTCTTTCAAGATGGCCGCTCCCACGTCTCTCGGTGCCTCCACGGGTCCCTTCTTTGCAGGGACTGTGGATCGAGCTGGGAGAAGTCTGGGAAGCTAGGTCTTGTCAGGCTCTGCACTCGGACTCCGGCGGGAGGCGGCGGCAAAGCAGACGTCGAGGTGCTGGGTGATGCCTGTGTTCACAGGGTGGCCCCTCCTAGGCCACAAGGGAGATGCTCTTCAGTCTTCTGTCATCAGAATGTCGAAGTCCAGTCGTCTTCTTAGTTTAAAGTTGATTTCAGGATGATCTGAGTTGCATTGGCACTGCTCCCCCTCTTATTCCAATCTGAGGGGTGGATCTCCTGCTAGGTCCCTCCCCTATGGGTGGGACCAGGAAGGGGGGTGGTTACACCCCCTTTCCTTTGTCCAGGTCTCACTGGAGCTGGGGCTGGGCTGCCCCAGAACCGGTTTGACCGGATTATGCAAGGGGAAGCCTTGTGCTCCCCAGGCACTGTCTGGTTTCATTCAAACCTCCCTGCTACAATCAACTATCTCCTGTCTGGGGTGGTGTCACACCTCCCTGTGACAGGAAATCCTTTGTCCAGGCCTCCTCTACTGAGTTTCGGTCAGCAGCAGGAGGTCAGACATGTGTCTGTGGCAGAAGCATCCATTTTGTGGATCTGAGGCTCTTTTAAAAATCAACCGCGTTTTAGCAAAAGTAACATGCCGTCCCCTCTAGAGGGGTGGAATGCTACCCCCGTCGCCACGACTGGCAAGGGGGTAGTATTCCAAATCGTATGACACCTTACACGACATGTTTTGATAAAGCCAAACCAAAGTTGACATATAACCGCGAGGATTATAATGCACTTAATAGTATATGGTTTGGCATTATCCCGGAACAGCTAAGGGAATTGGTCCCGACAGCTGCAGACAGGCTCAGCTCATGCTAGAGCACCATCTCACATTAAACCACGCACTCTGCCTTCAGGATTGTTAAGGCCTGCCATAGGAGTGGCTCACAGGTTTATATGTGTCCAGATAGGTTTAGATATAGGCATACTATATCTAAGCAAGGGGTGATTACACCACCTTGCCCCAGCTGAGTGATCAGCCAGTTGTGTCAATTTTAGATAGCCAGCCAGGGGTGGCAAAAGATATGCTGCAGCCCCTGGTAGGCCTTGGATGCACCTATGCCCTGGGCACCTATAGTGCTCTGTACAGGGGCTGATAAGGTGACCCAAGCCAATCTAGTTATGCACCTAGGGTACATGGAATCCATTTTACAGAGAGAGCAGATAGCCTGGGGCCCTGATTAGCAGGGAACCAGGCCAACTAAGTCGAAAACCAGCTAAACACAAGGCAAAAAATCTGGGGTAACCATAGTCAGGTAGCCACCTTCCTACATATACCCACTCAAGTTACCAATCAAAGAGGCAGGCGCTGGAGACTTAAAGGCAGGAAACAGAAGTTTTATTCCGACGGAGCAGAACACATCAAATCAGACAACAGGGTATCTTCTCGAGGTGCTCTAACCGCATCTCTGAGGCCTGGCCTCTTATACACAAGTTTATTGCTTTATTGTGTGAAACACATCTCTGTCAATACTTTGATGTACGGAAAGACATCCTCGGAATCCCCGCCTCAGGCCCGTTCCCACACACATTTACAGTTGAAGTCCCCACCCCGGTCACAACAGGTGATGATTATCGTGCAGCTGGACATTCCGCCGATTCACGGAATGTATGAGGTTGATCGGATCTCATAGGGTGGGGGCTTTGATCATGTTGTGGATCCTTTGATGGGGGAAGCTTCCTACTGTACGGGGGGGGCAATAAACAGTATCCGCAGGGCCAGGTGGCGGCCTGGGAACGAGTAAGACAAACGGGCACACAGGAAAGGGGGTTTTATCAAAGGACCCGGGACCATGAAAGGAATGAAAGGAGGTGTTGCGCTGGGAACAGGATGGGGTTCCGAGGCAGAGCTGCGCTGAAGAGGGGTTTATGACCCAAGGCATGTGAGAGCGGGGGCTGTCAGCGTGCGGGGGATGCTTGCGAGGCCAGAAGAGAGAGAGAGAGACGCGCTGGCTATCAGTGATGGGCAGAGAGGCCATGGTACTCAAAATGGCTGCCGCTTACGCGCACGAATGGGCTCGAAAAGGGGGCAAGATGGCGCCGATAATGTTGACGCTGCGGCCTAAGTTTTAACAGTCCTCCCTTTTCAACATATCTAGCCAGCTTGTCTACTCAATGTCGATCTTCATTAAATTCCTAACCTCGGCATCATATAATGCTCCCATGCGTTCATTTCCAAAGTCCACAGTCTTAGGGCAAATATAATTCGTACATAATGAACACAGAGGCGGCAGGCATTGAATTCCTAAGCATAATCCGCATATTACAACTACAGGAATCAGGATAATGGTAAACAGTCTCCAGCCCCAGTTCTTAACAGTACTCCAGAACCATCCACCAAGCGACCATTCTTCCTGCTCCTGGTGGACTTCTGAAGACAGTCTGTGGAGGTGTTCGATGGCCTTGTACACTGAGGGTGAGTTGTCCGGTATATATGTACAGCAGCTGGACCCAATAATGCGGCATGCTCCACCACGGTCCGCAAGAACCACATCTAGAACAAGGCGGTTCTGGAGAGCCACCAGGCGGACCGCTTGAAGCTCGGCTGTGTTGTTAGCAAGGATACCAGCTGTGATGTTCATTGTTGTCTCAACTGCCTGAGTCAGATGTCGGATGGCACGGCTGTTTGCCATCGGGCCCCAGAGTGGAACAAGTCCCTTCATAGCATCGAGGAACTGTGCTCCTGTTGAGTCGGCTTGTTCAATGTCCTTGGCTCGCTTTTGTCTATGGTGATTTGCTGGGGCCACATAGGTCGGAGGAAGGATGAAGGAGATGAAACAAGTGCCCCCCCAGCCTTTGGGGAGCCAGGTGTAAGCCTTTGTGCCGCAAACGAAGTACATATTTGGAGAGGATACAAAGGAAGGTGGATCGGTAGAGTCCAAAGTTCTGGTGAAACAGCAAGCACTGCGGCCTACCAGCTGTGTCCCAAGCCCTTCAATGCACATGTGGCCTGTGACGTTGATGACAGATAGAGCCACAGTCAGAGTGGCAGCCGTTCATTTCCGTAGGTAGGAGAAGGTGGGTCGGGTTGGATTGTTGAACACCTGCATTTCAATTCGTTCTTTAGCAGGGATGTCCATGTGGATAGAGTCGTTGGAGGTCTGCGGGCAGAAGTGAGTCTTGGTTTTGTTTCGCCAGACCTCATGAAAGAAATGCGTCATGGTTTTGCTGGAGGTGGCATTGTCCTTATAGCTTTCTTGCAGGAGGATCAGCCAAGCAAGGCAGGAGCCGTGAATTGAGAAGGGTGAACGGATGAAAGGTATCGAATGTCCAGTGGCATGGGGTAGCAATCCACAGATCCAGCAGTTGGTGGCATTGGTGGCAAGATTGTGCTGGTGCAGCAGCTGTACAAAGGAGTTATTCCAAAACTCCTTTCGCCTTTCTCTGAGTTGAGGAGAGAGCGAAATCAGATAATGTTCCTTCATGGTGGTAGGCTGTGCAGTGGTCAGGAATGTTTCATGAGCAGGTGCATTTTCTTCCACAATCCAGAGTGTGGTCATGAGGAGAAAGCAGAAAAGGATTGTGATGAAAAGTGCAATTGTCTTTGAGCTGTGGAGTCTGTCTGTCTTTGGGTTTCTGTAGTGGGTATTTCCAGTTGCTTCCATCATCTTCTTATTTGGCGCTTCCATCATCTTCTTATCTGGCGCTTCCATCACCTTCAAGGTGCTCGGTACCAGGCAGAACCACAGACTTTGTTTAGCTTCTCTCCGGGTAACCCTTGGTGGCGTTTAGGTCACCGTTCTGAGATTTAACTTAGTCCGTGGTCTACTTAGCCGAAGCTCCCTCCTTTCGACGCAGGAAATACCCTTCTCTGGATGGCACAGTGGGATCAGGGAATTTTGCAAGTTCAAGTGCCTCGGTATCAGGATAGCAGTTCAGTGATGGTCGGTCCTTGTTCAGGAGCTCTTCCTGGTTGTCGATGTTTTCTGTTGTGGCCAGGGTCGAGGAGACCTTCTTGCAGTGGTGTGCGTGCAGCCAGTGCCGTTTCCCCTCCACTCGAAGAGCCGTCCGGGTGGTGATCAGTACTTGCCAGGGGCCCGTCCACCGGGGTTCCAAACTCTTCGCCCGTTGAAAATTCCGGACTAACACATAGTCCCCCGGTTGGATGTCGTGGCCCGGACCCCTGGAAGCATCGGGGATGGCCTGCTGCACCTGCTGATGAATGACAGACAGAGTTTCAGTCAACTTATACAAATAATCAGACATTAGGACGTCCGGGACGTCATGAATGGAAGTCGGTTTTGGTGCAGACCAGACGCTCATGGGTCGGCCGAAAACAACCTCATAAGGTGTCAAGTGGTGTTTGGTGGGGGTGGAACGCATCGATAGCAATGCCAGTGGGAGAGCGTCTGGCCATTTCAGTCCCGTGGTAGCCACTATTTTGGCCAGTTTGAGCTTTAGTGTGGCATTGTGTCGCTCGACAAGTCCAGCGGACTGGGGGTGGAAGACTGCGTGGAACTTTTGCCTGATACCCAGCCCCTTTAAGATGAGCTGGATGACTTCAGCTATGAAGTGGGGGCCATTGTCGCTCCATAAAATTCGACAAAGGCCGTAGCGAGGGAAGAATTCTTTTAGCAGTACTTTTGCAGTGGCCATAGCAGTGTTATCACGGGTTGGGTATGCTTCCACCCATTTGCTAAAATGTGCACACCACGACAAGTACGTATTTCAGGCCTTGGCATCTGTCTAGTTGGATGTAGTCCATCTGCAGGACTTCAAACGGGTGATTGGGAACCCCGAACCCTCCCCGGGGGACCACAGTTCCTTTCCCAGGGTTATGTTGCAGGCATATCAGGCATTGTTGGACCAGACGTTTGGCGGAGTCTGTGATTTTATCGTTGTGCCAAACTCTGGAGACAAGTTCAATCATGGGGGCTGATCCTATGTGAGCAGGGGAGTGCGCCATAGTCAGTATGGGAATCAGGTATGAGTCAGGTAGCAACCATTTGTTTGTGTCCTTTGTCCGCCAGCAGCCTTCGTCGTCTTTCAATCCCACCCGTGCCCATTCAGTCAATTCGTGTTGTGTGCTAGCCATTTGAATGTCTCTAATAGTGTCCCTAGCGTCGGTCCATTTCTCTGCTTGTGACCTGGTCATTTACATGCGTGTTGTCGTCCTATTTTCAGCTGTCGTTCGAGCAGTGAGGTCGGCTAGTGCATTTCCCTGTCCAATAATGTCTGTCACTTTCTTGTGTGCCTGGCATTTGATGACCGCAAGTCTTTTGGGGAGAAGGATAGCTTCAATCAAGGCGGAGACTAGATCTCCTTGTAGGATGGGAGTGCCGTGTGAGGTCAAGAATCCCCTTTCCTTCCAAAGGAGCCCAAAATGGTGAACCACCCCGAAGGCATACTGGCTGTCAGTGTAAATGTTCGCTGTGGTTCCTGCTGCTAGGATGCAGGCTCGTGTCAGGGCAATCAATTCCGCTGCCTGTGCAGATCGTTGTGTAATGCGGGCTGTCTCTACTACAGTTCGGGCTGTGGTGACTGCATAGGCAGCTGAAGTGGTGCCATCGGGGAGTTTGATGCAAGAGCCGTCCACCCACAGCTCTCCGTCAGGGTCAGGAAAAGCTGTGTCTCTGAGGTCAACTCTACTTCTAGTCTGTTCGTCCGTGAGGGTCACACAGTCGTGTACAGGGGGCACATTGGGATCATTTTCTGGTAGGGGTAACAGAGTTGCTGGGTTCAGTGTGGTGCATCTTTTCAGGGTGATGTGGGGTGCGAGCAGAGTTAGTTCGTATCCAGTCAGTCGTGCACTCGTCAGGTGTTGCGTCTTGGTTTGGTTCAGGAGGGTGTCAACTGCATGGGGTACTAATACCGTGAGGGAATTCGAGAGCACGATCCCCTCACTCTGTCGGATAGAGATAGCAGCGGCAGCTACAGCTCGAAGGCAGGCAGGTAAGGCTCTGGCTACGGGGTCAAGAGTGGCAGAGAAGTAAGCGCACGGTCGTTGCTTTGGGCCAATGGACTGGGTCAGGACAGATAAAGCGCACCCCTCCCTTTCGTGAGTGTAGAGGGAGAAGGGCTTTGTGTAATCGGGGGTACCTAGGACAGGGGCCGAACAAAGGGCATCGCGTAGTTCCGTGAAGGAGGATTGGCATTCAGTGGTCCAAGGGAGGGGGAAAGGGACATCTTTAGCTAGCAGAGAAAGCAGCGGTTTCACAATGAGACTGAAGTTTGGTAACCACTGTCGGCAGAAGGAGGTGAGGCCTAGTAATAATAATAAAATAATAAAGGGGCTTATAAAGCGCTTGGTGACGCCATCCCGGCGTGTCCCCGCGCTATAGTATAGTAGGGAGCGGACCTGTTTCTGAGTCTTAGGGACAGGGGTGTCAAGAATGGTTTGGATCCGGTCGGGAGTAAGTTTCCTTCCGTCTTTGGATAGGAGGTGGCCTAGGTAAGTGACCTGGGGTTGGCAGAATTGCAACTTCTTTTTGGAGACCTTGTGGCCATTTTCTGCAAGGAAGTGCAGGAGTTGAATGGTGGCTGTGACTGCTAGTGGAGTGGTGTCGGCTGCCAAAAGGATGTCATCGACGTATTGTACTAACACCACCCCATCGGGTAACTGGACCTGATCCAGCTGTCTCTTGAGGGCCTGACTGTAGATGCTGGGGCTTTCTGTGTAGCCTTGGGGTGCTCGGAAGAACCTATATGAGCGGGCTTTTAGGGTGAAGCCGATGAGATATCGGCTGTCTGGGTGGATGGGGATAGAGCCAATGTGGGGTGTCGAGGTGCGGTCTTTAGGAGGTGCGTTCTTAGGGACATTCGTCTGATAGTGTCCTTTGTATTGCTCTCGTCCTATAGTCACCCCTTGCAATTGTGCGATCATCACCCTCTCTTTTAAGTCCCTTTTCTTTTTCTCTGTTGCTCTATCGTTTTAATTTTTCTGGTGCTCGTAATATTGGGCCATCTGAAGGATAGCCGCAGGTTTGGAGGCCGCCCAACTACTCTCGCTGGCCTGTAGTTTCTGGGAGACCTCCGGTGACAAACCCTTAACATAATTTTGGACAAACAGATGGTGTCCGGTTGCAGTGGTCATGTCCTGGCCGCTGTAATCGGAGAACACCGTTTCAAACCGGGAGAAGTAGTCTGATACGTCCTCCTGGGGTTTCTGACGACAAGCCGTTACTATCGACCAGTCCACTTTCTTTTCTGGAATCAGGGTTTTCAATTTCTGTACGATTTTATCTGGGAGGTCTAAAATGGATTTCAAAGGTTTCTGTCCAGGTTCTCGTTGCCTATCTATGCCATCGAGTTGTGACCAGGTATGTCCGAACAGCTCAAGGTGGTCGACTTTCCGGATTTGCTTCCACACATCAGCTGGTAGACATAACCCGAAAAACAAGTCGATGTCAGCCAGGGTCATAATCGTCGAACCTAGGGCTGTACCTAATTCAGTATAGAAGGCAGTGGGGTTTTTACGTAAATCGGGCAGAGATTTCCGGAACGTCAGAATATCTTGCCGATCCCATGGCTGGTAGACCCAGTTGTACACTACCCTCCCTCTTGCATCTTTGTGGTTGACGTCATCGTGAGTCCCTAGACCTCGTGGAGGAACCCAGTAAGGGACAGCCTCTCTTATTGGCATCATGGCGCTAGCTCGCTCAGTTTGTGGTTCGGTTGCTACAGGTGTCGTGGGTTTAGCTTCCGATTCCTGTTCAGTGAGGTGGCGGAAAACCTCAACCGTACGCGTAAGGAGGTCCGTCACATCACACTCGCCCTCATCCCCGATATCAACCTTCCTGTACAGAGTCGTTAGGCTCTCGGGACCCTTGTCTCGATATCGGTCCTCGTACGCATTCAAGACATGGTAACACAGTCGTACGGCAAAATGTCGTCTGTGGCTTCCTGTATGCGTGTTGAACATGTCCGTGACGTGCTCTTCACTTTCCTTTCTTTCTACCAATGTCCTCACTACCTTGTCAATCCCTGCTCGCTCATCCTTGCTTAATCTGTTTGTTCTTGCATAATCAGCCTTCCGGGTCTCTGGGTCATCTAACACTGTCGCTTGTGCTGTACCTAATACAAGGGGTTCGGCCGGCACAGAGGCCACGGGGGCCGAAGCTCTGGTACTACTCTCGTCTGTGCTTGGGGGTGGTGGGTGCTGTGCTAAAGGTTGGGAAGGGGCATATGGAGGGGGCATGTAGATGATCGGAGGACCTAACAAAAGATCATCGTTGGCCCGCTGTTTCAAGGGCAATTCAGGATAGAGCGTAGAGGGCGTTCTAACCGGACACTGGTTTGATGTTTTTACCTCTAGTTTCTATTTGGCTTCCTCTCTTTCCTTAATCTCTTCTTCTAGTTTCTTAGCAGCTAGGTGGGCTGCCTTTCGCAGCTCTTTTCCCAACCTACTCTCATTTCTCTTTTTACGTTGTTCTGTTTCTTTGCGCCACATGCCGAGACTATCGAGCATAGTGGGCGTTGTCTTGTGTTTCCCAAGGGCTGTTTCTAGCGCGCTTATTTTATCCTCATCAAAGGACCCTATCAGTGGCCACTGACTTTCTCGATCCTTTTTCGTATATTTATGCCACAGCTTACTATATGCTATAGCGATCAATCCATGCTTCATGAACATGTCCTTATTAGGGGTGCCTTCCAGTGGAGCCGGATGGTTCATCTCTAATAAGCGGTCCGGGCTAAACAGGCTACCAATCAGTGGGGAGAAGACAGGCATGACGGATTACAACGGGGACAAAAGTCTGCACTACCTATCTTATCACTGCGTGCAAAGACTAGACAGAATATTTCTATTCTTCTTTGTTTGCAGGCGGTGAATACCTCAAAAGAACCAATATCGAACAGTCAATGTTCGGTCAATCAAACAATCAATGGGGAGAATAAGTAGGCACGACGGGTTACAACGGGGACAAAAGTCTGCGTTAACTACCCTTTCACTACCTGCAAAGAGAGAACCTGTTCTTCCCTGTTTGCAGACAGAGAATCTCCAGAGAACAATCCGCGAACAACAGTTCGGGCCAAACAATCAATCAGTGGGGGAGAAAGATAGGCACAACGGATTACAACGGGGACAAAAGTCTGCGTTACCTATCCTTCACTGCTTGCAAAGAGAGAGCCTGTTGTTTCTCCGTTTGCAGATAGTGAATCTCCAAACAATTCAACAAAAGAGTAATACTAGTATTTTCCAAACAATCAAACAATCATTTCGCAATTCGTCGTGTTTACACGACCTTACCTGGACCGCATGGACAGTTTCTTGTCTTCCGAATCCAGCGCCCGATCGTCCTCTATTCTTCGTGATTCTCGCGGCACTCCTGATGGTTCCCAGTCAGGACCGTAGATCACTCAAGAGAGGTCTGTTTGGAACCAGTGAAGTTCGGATGATCGGCTGTCAGACGAGGGTCTATCGGACAGGAGCTCTCCCGATCGTTGCAGTCGTTCACTCTGTCGTCTGGACCTCTCCCACTGGATCCACGAGTCGCTGATGGGCCCCACGTTTGGGACACCAATTGTGGAAAAAGGTAGGGCTGATGACCTTTTTCAGAGTTGCCCGGCGTTAACCGCCTCTATACCCACTCAAGTTACCAATCAAAGAGGCAGGCGCTGGAGACTGGAAGGCAAGAAACAGAAGTTTTATTCCGACGGAGCAGAACACATCAAATCAGACAACAGGGTATCTTCTTGAGGTCCTCTAACCGCATCTCTGAGGCCTGGCCTCTTATACACAAGTTTATTGCTTTATTGTGTGAAACACATCTCTGTCAATACTTTGATGTACGGAAAGACATCTTCGGAATCCCCGCCTCAGGCCCGTTCCCACACACATTTACAGTTGAAGTCCCCACCCCGGTCACAACAGGTGATGATTATCGCGCAGCTGGACATTCCGCCGATTCACGGAATGTATGAGGTTGATCGGATCTCATAGGGTGGGGGCTTTGATCAACTCGTGGATCCTTTGATGGGGGAAGCTTCCTACTGTACGGGGGGGGCAATAAACAGTATCCGCAGGGCCAGGTGGCGGCCTGGGAACGAGTAAGACAAACGGGCACACAGGAAAGGGGGTTTTATCAAAGGACCCGGGACCATGAAAGGAATGAAAGGAGGTGTCGCGCTGGGAACAGGATGGGGTTCCGAGGCAGTGCTGCGCTGAAGAGGGGTTTATGACCCAAGGCATGTGAGAGCGGGGGCTGTCAGCGTGCGGGGGATGCTTGCGAGGCCAGGAGAGAGAGAGAGAGACGCGCTGGCTATCAGTGATGGGCAGAGAGGCCATGGTACTCAAAATGGCTGCCGCTTACGCGCACGAATGGGCTCGAAAAGGGGGCAAGATGGCACCGATAATGTTGACGCTGCGGCCTAAGTTTTAACACTACTTGCTCACCCGCACCGTGATCCGCTGTCCTGGGCTGAGGAGAATCACAATGATGAAGCATGCCACCTCTGGTGAGTGAGGGAATTCGTCCTTTAAAAGGAATATCCCTGTTCAGCTAGGTTCTTCCTTTCCACCTCTTCTCAGACCCAGGTGTTTGTTTTTGTGTATTACTCTTTCGTGCTGTCCAGTTCTAGGATGCTTTGGATCACACCCGCTTGGCCATATCAAGCACACAAGTCGGTTCCCTGATGGCTCTCTGCCCAGCAGGATTATTCAAAACCTTAGACCACCGAATACAAGTATATGAAGGCATGTCATAAACCCCTCACTGCAGTTGAAAATTGTTCATGTTGTGTCAAAGCTTTGAGACTTGTAAAGAGCACTGTCACCAGGAATGTCTTCTTAGCGCTAGCTTTTTAACTGCAACACTAACACAACATCTAACGACCTTGATAATAAATGTAATTCCATATGCTTTCTAAAGTGGCTTATATCGGACAACGCTCAGACAAGCAAGGTAAGGGCATTCAAGATCTCAGATGCCATTTAAGAAAACCGCCCACCAGGGCAGATAGTCTTTTTACAGGGAGTAATGGAAACCAGGTGGGCATTAGAAGACCCCAGACTCATTGAATCTGGTTACCATGTGTAGCAGCGGATGTATGACGTTACAACGCATACTTTTACCACGCATACCATTACAACGCGGTATTTACAACGCATACTGTTACAACGCATAGCGCTTAGAGGTGCTGGATAGTGGTAAGTATAATTTTATATTCCAACTCCAGGCCCCGTTGACACTAGGGAAGGTGTTGGATATAAAATTATACTTATTCCCTATCCTAGAGCGCCCCCCAGCGCAATGCGTTGTAATGGTATGCGTGGTAATGCCTGCGTTGTAGTGGTAGTGCGTGGTAAAAACTTTGTTGTAAACGTTGTATACCATAGCAGCAGCCAGTGGAGTCTGCTCAAAGATGGAGCCACTAAAGAAAAGAAGGTTTTTGACGCCCCAACCTTCCCACCACCTATTTCTGAATACACCGCCCAGAACAGAAAGGGTTCAACAATGGCAATTGTTTGTTGGATTCAGTTGCATCATGGACCCACCTGAAGTCTCCTACAGAGGGTCATGATATATCTAGAGAAAGCAACAGATGGGGTTGTCCGAGGATAGACTTTAACTTTGCATCCTTGTCCAATTTGGGGAAAATCAGAGAAGATTAAAGAGGATTGTTCAAAAGCCTTTACTATCAAGGATTTCCCTTAGATTAGAAATAACTTTTAGATAAATTAACAATGTTCTTTTTCCGGAGTGGTACTGTTTGTTAAAGGGAACAGAACTAGAGAAGTATTTTTATTCATGATGATTCTCTGCTTCTCCGGGTGTGGTGCTTGGTTAATGTCTTTCATTTGTTCAGGCGGAGTACGGGAAATAAGTATGTTTGAAACTGGGTAGCCAAGAAGAATTGATAGCTGTCAGAGGAATAAAATCGTTGCCAGGAGTTTCTTTCTCCTCCATGGACTTGAAGATTATGGCCATGAACTTTACAATCATGAAGAGTCCACAGCTACATGAAAATAGAGATTCTGCAATACAAAGATTGTATGATCTGGAGAAAAATTACCTACACTCAACTGGAGAAATTGGTCGCTGTTAGTGACTTCGACCCTCTCGCTTTTTGAACTAGTATGTAGTGGTCCTCCTCCGCCTTGCTCACTGACAAATTACTAGGGTGACACATCCAAAATGCTTCATGACTTAACAATTAGTTTTCTAATTCAAACACTGTCTAAATCTAATTTTGGGTTTGTTTGCTTCTGATATTAAATCAGCATCATTGCAAACATGTTCGCACACTGCAGTTGTAACCTTGAGCTCTTTGTGTGGGGAAAAGCCGTTGGAAAGAGGAAAAATATGCATCAATCTTGTGTGAGATTTAGCAAATAATCCCTCATTCCAACCTGTGAAACTCAGACAGGGCAGTAATTTCTCCACAGGGTAAAACCGTAAAGTGAGTTATCTGATTTACCATGGGATGAAAAAAATGTCTGCTAAATTCCACCAACCTAGAATGAAAGCCTTCCTCTAGTTACTAGAGAATTCAGGACTAGATATAGTTCCAACTTCAGGGCTTTTTAGGTTTCTTATTTGCCTGACTTTCTCTAATTGGGTTACTCACTTCACCACTGCAGAATCCTCTTGACTTGAGCCTGTGTATGCTGACCATCTAAGCAGATGGGACACTTTAGAAAGTAAAACATGCTTGAATTCCATCTCTTGGGGGTAATTAATTATATTTTGTCTGTGTTTAAAGCTCCTTAATTGGTCAGTAAACTATAGGACACTTGCACCAAAAGGCTGTCAAAGCTCATGGCTCATGTTTGATGCAGTTTGTGTTGGAGTCATAGTTCCCACATGGGATTTTGAGAGCACAAACTTTTTTTTTCTTTACCTTTCATGCTTGGTTTCCAGTACCATGTGCGAGGAAGGTTCGAATGCCTCAAATGAAGGGAGGGCTTTATCCATCTGTGTATGAAAAGAGGGTTGTAGGTCAATAGCAATTCTTTCTCTAAACAAAGTTCTATGAAATGCATCATGGACTTCTAACCTTAGAGAAGGCAGCGGAAGCTCCAGTGATGTCTGGGGCAGAGCTGGTTTCAGCAGGACCTGAGTGTTCCTGTAAAAGAGTGCATCAGGACCTCTCTAATTAACTGACAACCTGTGGTTGAATATTTCAGACATATTCTATTGACACTTGCTGGTGTCTACTTGTTTCTCTATAAAATCAAGGAGCGAAGGATCCGATGTACCAAACTTTGGTTGCAAAATACTGGTTGCAAATTGCGACTAGTATTTTTGCAACCAGTGTGGAATTTTGCAAACCAACCTATTTACTAGTAAGTCAGTTCACAAAATTCCAAAGAGTAGTTGGTCATAATCCAACTTACCCCCTTAATGTTTAATGAGGGAGTGGCTCACTAGTACTGGTTGTCCTCACAGGGATTGTGGCCTGCTGGGGCCAGCAGACCACCATGTCTCTCATTGTTTTTTTTTTTTAATGGATCGCAAGTTTTATACGTTATGAAAGTTGTTTGGAGAGTAGACAATGGTCCACTGCCTCCTACTCCCCAGCAAGATGCTTTTTTTAATAGGCACAAAGGGAAATTGCTCCCAAAGGAACCCTTTTGTTTTTACAAATGGGTTAAACACCCTCCTGCAGACTTGGGGTCAGTAACATTTTAATGGGTTACAGCCACTGTTTCTGCCATAAACCCTGGATATGTATGGATAGAATCGCTATTTGGGAAAGACTCCCACAACAAACCTCTTCCAAATAGCAATTCCTTATCCATTTCTACATTCATTTGAAAATCGGTAGAAAATTGCCAACTCTCGAAATGGGTTTAGTACTTTGTAAAAAGCACTTTTGCAGTCACAGACTACACCTCCTAGCATTTGCAGGCACAAAAATACATTGAACATCTGGCCCTAAATTCACAATAGAGCATAGTTTAATACTGCCCCCTAGTGGAAGCTCATGAAACATTGTCTGTTCTCCTTAGAGGCTATCAACCAATGCACATAAACTAGCACTTCTGTGCCAGGAGCAGGACACAGTGATTTTGAAGCCGTGTAAATTGAAAGTCTTACTTTTCTTTGCGTCATGACCCCTTCTGGGCATGCTTAAGGCAGGATTTGGGCTGCTTAAAATTAAGAGACATCCAGAATGGTTTATTCATGATATAGTTGAGAAGATTTCAGAACTGCGAACTGACATGGTTCCACCGTGTGCCTCACAAAATGTCTTTCGGTGTGGGTGTTGGGCCAAATTCTGCTGGCCACCAGCTGTGGTTTCACTTGGAGGTACTCTTCCCGAAGATCAGTGCTTCTGTTTTGTCAGAGTTGAGTTTGAGGTAGTTGTCTCTCATAAAAATGGCTACATTGGTCATGGCGTTACAGAAATTGGTTTTGGTGTTGGTGGGGTCTTCGGTGAGCAAGAGGATAAACAGAGTGTCATCTGCATAGGAGATTATGTTGAGTCCATGGGATCTGACAACATCTGTGAGGGGGTTCATGTAGATATTGAACAGGGTTGGGCTGAGGGATAATCTTTGGCATAGGCTGCATATGATGTCCTTAGGTGCCGAGTTGAAAGGGGGCAGTCGGATGCTCTGTGTGTGTCCTGTAAGAAACAATGCAATCCACTTCAGGGTGCTTTGCTGTATGCCGATGTTGTGGAGTCTGTCGATGAGGAAGTGGTGGGAGATGGTGTCGAGCGCAGCAGAGAGATCGATCAGGGCTACAGTTCCTCTGCATCGAGGAGAGTTCTGATGTCATCTGTGGCTGCAATTAGATTGGTCTCAATTATGTGGTTGGCCTGGTATCCTGATTGTGAGGCATCGAGTAGGTGGTTTTGTTCCAGGTATTAGGGGAGCTGTTGGTTGATGGCTTTCTTGAGTATTTTGGCAATATCTACTGCAAAGCAATCTAGATTATTACAGTGCAAAATTATCACTTCACAAGAAGCTGTACATGGTTCTTGACGTCTGTGCTTCACAGCATTATTAACAGTTTATTTTGCACTGGATTGACAGGGGCAGAGGAGAAGATAAACCTTCTCTGCAGAAATGTTTGCAGGAAAATTGCCCTACGAAAATTGGTTTGCAGAACAATTTTCCTACAAACAAAATGTTTATACGACTATTTTCCTGCTGAACATAGCTCAGTTTTATCCACTAAAGCAGATATTGAGTGATTCATGCAGCGTCCTTTTTTAAGGATATCCAATAGCAATCATTTGACTGAATTGGTTGAAGAATGTTCCCAAATACAAGTTGGTGAAGTTTGCTAACTTTTCCCTCCTTTTTCAACAAACATTTGAAATGCAAATGATGATGGCAGTGTTCAGTAAGAGAGTTTATAGGGAGGGAGATAGTAGAAACATCAGAAAACATATTTTGGGTCAGTACTTTTTAACTATTACCAAGCATATTTCGGTGTGTACCTTGTAACTATTAACACTTTGGATTCCACGCAGAGGTAAATTATTAACCCTGTAGCCAAAACTGACCACGCTGTATTTAGTCAGGAAGACGGATTGAAACTGGCCTTTGTTAAGCTACCACTGAAGGCACTTACTGAAGTGACTGATTCACCACGCAGGTCAAGGCCTGTCAGACAGTCTCTGGTACCTGAAGTGAATTCTGGGGTGACCCTTTGGGTCTTCGTCTCTTTGTAGTTACTCACTGTGCCCTGAATTGTGTCTCTTTCTTAGATCCCATACCAGGAGCTAGGCGGGAAAACGCTCTGCCTATCCATCTATGACTTTGATCGATTTTCCAAGCACGACATCATCGGTGAGGTGAAGGTGCCCATGAACACTGTGGACCTGGGGCAGCCCTTCGAAGAGTGGCGCGACCTTCAGAGCGCAGAAAAAGAAGAGGTAAGTCATAGAAAGTCCGGGTAAGCAACAGAATCAAAAGACATAAAAAAAAGGATCTGAAAAGCAAAGTGATGAATTAAGTGATTGAAAGAAGGGGTAAGAGGTAAAAAGGATAAGAGGCTAGTCATAGAAAGAACAGCACAAAAATATTGGGTCAAATATAGAAATAATTAGGAATGGACAGTAGACTTTATGTAAAGTGTTTTATATGGTAGAAAGAACAGGTAAATTGCAAACGAAAGAGGTAGGATATGTGCAAAAACACATGTCCACGATAATCATTATGTATTTCTCACGTTTTAAGTAGCAATATTGCCTTCATTTCCTTACCCAAACTAAAGTCTGCAAAATGCCCAACTTGAAAAGCTGATTCCTGTCTCAACTTTTGTGCAAAAAAGTTGAGGCGCCTTTAAAACATGTTTTGGGTCTCCCCGTATTAAAAACTGTACTTTGCTCACATTTAAAATGTGTTTACGTCACTGAAACAACGGAGGTGTGATGTACATGTGTAACATAAGCTGCTTGCATGTGTTGCTCAAACGAAGTGGTTAGAAAAGTGGGGCTAGAAGTGAAGGCAGAAACGGAAAAATCCCCTCGTTTCCACAAGCGAAGTGTAACTGCGGAATGAGAGGCCATAGATCGAGATAGTTATGCACCACAGCGTAGAGCAGTGATCCACCTACAAAGAAAGCATTTTCATAAACAAATGTGATTCACAATACAGTGGGAAATAGTTTTCTCTTTTTCTAACCTAGTCTTCATGTTTCTAACATGGCTTGAATCAGGAATTAAAATGGCATTTGGGTAGCAAGTACTTTTTCATATAAAACAAAGTGCTCGTATATTTTATTCTTCATGTGTTGTGGAATGGGTTCCTATGGGGCCACCATTAGCGAGCTGCGAAGTTGCCCTAACTAGCATCACTGGCTCTGGCTTTATGGCTAATAGGGCCCTCACTATGAATTGTCTGGGATTTCCCCACTACCAAAGTTACTGTTACAGGGACAGGGGGAAAACCGACCCATTCTGAGTTGTCTCTTGAGGGTTCACATAGAAAAGTGCAGTTTCCTGCATAATTCAAAGTCGTGCTTCTCGTTAATTCGTACAGAGAGGCACGGTTTACCACTGATTCCAGAATATCGATGGTCAGTTCAGAGCGAAGAGGCCACTTGTAGTAACGAGGGCCCACGCCATTACCTAGGTGGTCGTCAACAGGGCATCACAGACCACCAACTCTGGTTGGCGGAAAAATGTCTCTTGGTTCTCAGGGCGAGAGAATTCCTTGCACTGGGCATGATACCTAGAGCACGGATGCCGGAGTCCAACCAGGAGGGCGGGACCACGCCTGAGTTTTAATATATTCTTGATAAGTACATTTACACACAGTCAATTTAATTAAAATTAATTTACACAGTTAGTGGTTATTCTGAAAATCTTGCATGGACCTACCTGCCTTCCTGGACCTACTTTGGTTTGACATCACTGACTTTGAGCGATAATAATAATAGCGCCTGTTTCCTAGTGCCCAGATGGGAAGCGCAGTAGGTGGAATCTAGTTACAGTAATGTTCTCTCTGCTCATCGCCAACAGCCCGAGAAACTCGGAGACATCTGCATATCGCTGCGGTACGTGCCCACTGCGGGGAAACTCACCGTTAACATCCTGGAGGCCAAGAACTTGAAAAAGATGGATGTCGGAGGATTGTCAGGTACGTGCAGAGATGCTTTCAAACGCAAGGTGGCGCAAGAGCCCTTGCACAACACAGCCGACGCTGTGGATGCGGTTTCTATGCTTTACTAATAATCCCTGGAATTGTCTAGTTCATATTGGCACAAGCGTGTTTGTCTCGTCCTTTTTGTAACTCGCATAATTTTCTACAGCAATTATATACTATTTAGGCGTTGATACATTTTCAAGACAATCTGGGGCTGATTTACAAGCCCATTGCGCCGCTGGTACTTCACTTTTAAAATGGGACAAATTGACGCACCAGCGGCGCAAGGGGCTTCGTAAATAAGCCCCTCTGTATTTTTAATTATTTCATAAAGGGGCGCAATATATGTCCCTGCAATCCAGGCGGGGAGGGGGGCAAGGGGAGAGGGTGACAGGGGAATAATCCTTCAGGGAACTACATTCCCTTTCAGCAGCACTAAAACAAGCGAATCAAAAGCATCTGTAAAATGTACAAAAAACAAAGCAACATATATTTGCTTTTCCATCTATTTTTCAGATGCCTTTGTCAGCTCTCAGTTCCAAGTGCTATCAGACTGCTTTCAAACTCTTTTTCAATGTCATATAGTCCCTCGCGCATTCCATTGCATATGGAAAGGCAAAGCCATTAGGGAAGTGGTGAGACTAAAATACTCCGGTGGGATTATCCAAGGCGTGATTAACAATGTCTCAAGTCAATGGCTAAAGGTTCAGGAGCAAAAAAAAGCTAACGGTTGAAGGAGGCTGATCCAAACCATGTTAAGTAAGAAAAGAGTACAGTATGTATAGGGCCAGCTTTTCCATATTATGGTACACTTCTCAAATAAAGTGCCTAAAAAGCCATCAGTTTTGCCGACAATCCTGTAGGGGCATTTATAAAATATTGCAATAATTTTATTTTGTGTTAAGCAGCTCTGATTGTTTCCCAAAGTTGTTGATGGTTTCACCAGTACGCTCTGTACTCATAAACCTTTGTAATCAATTGAGCAAAGGAGTGTATTTTTTAGTCCAATTTCTCTTTTTTAGGTCGAGCCTACCCACATAATACTAAGAACATACAGGGGCTTGCAGCCAACACACTGCTTACCATTGGTTGGCATTCTTGTCACTCATTGGCCTGCTTCTTATTTGTGTCACAGCTTGTCACTCTTTCTTTGTCTCTCCCATGAAGCATTGCTTCTTTACCCATGTTTTTGATTGTCTGGCTTTCTATGCAGTCTGCTTCCACTGCCTGCTTTTAGGGAACTACTTTTTTATTTTTGTTTAAGCACTCCTTCAGAGTGCATGTATTTTCCATTTCTCTCCAAGTGGGATCCCCCCACACCAAATTCCATGCAGCTCTTATATACTATATTCTTATACACCGTGCTTGATGTTGGTGCGTTCATATGCAACATATTTTCATATTGATTTCCTTTGTTTTCACACTACTTCTGCTATGGTTATTTCCTGTCCTTCTATAAAGCTTTGTTATAACTTTCTTTTTAAATAGAAGTACATGTGCACATCATAACTCCACGCACATCGTATTCTGATGCAGCTTCGCAGCAGCAGGAGATTTCACCTGATGAAGGGCTAACTTTAACCCCTTCGCCGCGGGGCTGATTCCCCCGCAGCGGGGGGAGGGGGGCCGCGCACGGCGCCGTGGGGTTGATGACGAGCCCAGGCTCGTCATGCAGCACGGTGCTCGTGTGCTGGTGACGAGCCTGGGCTCGTCATGAGCCCGCCCGCGCAATGGAACGCTCATGACAGCGGGGGAATTATCCCCGCGCGTGAGCGTTCCACGGCTCATGACGAACCTAGGCTCGTCACCATTACACGAGCACCGTGCTGCATGACGAGCCTGGGCTCGTCATCAGCATGAAGTGGTTAAGCCCAAAATGCATTGGGATCATCGCTAAATTTTGTTTGCAACATTAAAAGGATGGCATTTCAATGTTGAAAGAAATCCACTTAACTTCATTGTACGAATAAAGAATAAAGATTTGTCTCAACAGAGATTACAACTACTCAATCGTTATTTTCAAAATCAGCATCAAAATCTGAATATCGCTCAGGTGATTCAAGTGCTGCAGCGCCCAGAGGGACGTTCTATAGGTGTAGAGAATGCATGACATCCAATTCACTCTTGTGTTCACCCTACTTCAACTATATCAATACTTTTCTGTCTTGCTGCAATAAGTTTCTTTTTAGATCTTGCCTACTGCTAGCACATGTACTGGCACTGTGAGGGGAGTATTGTTTACAATAGGTGGCTTGGAGCCAGTCATTGCCTAAGATTTGTTGCCTTTATGGTGACTCTTATTTGCTGCCTCAAAATTCATCGGCATGCCCTGATGTCACTTCTTTCGTTTGGAGGAAGTACTAATTGGTTTAGTTTGATGACTGTCCCTCCACTGTCCATCCACTGCTCACGCTGTGATTTAAGTATGAGTTTCTTTATTCTTAATGCCTTTCTTCTAGTTGCTTCCCCATCGTTGCTTCCTCCTCGTTGCTTGAAATCGCCCTGCTTCCATCTTGTTTTTTGCCCTCCTTCCCACCTTCCATCATATTTTTTTCTTGTAGTTTTATATTGCGGGAACTGGACCCGAAGGTTATTGGAGGGCTTTACTTGTGCATTGGTTACATTGCACAAGATCACATTCATTTTTTAAGGTACCCGAAGATGACGCGATTGCCCAGAATCACAGGCTGTTGAGCCGATGGGCATGCTCAAACCTGGTTTCCCAGTATTTGTCTTTCCTCTGCAGTCTCTCGCTTGGCTTGCAGTGCTTCTGGCCCACTTTGAGCCTTCGGAATGAGTCTTGGCATCGACTCAGTAGCCTGCGATTCTTGGCAAATCTCTGTGTACCCTAAAAAATGAATGTGACCTTGTTTTCTGTGCAGTCTTTTGTTTGGCCTGCTGTGCTCTTGGCCCACTTTATGGCACCAGGAAGATAAAATGCTTCAAGCACGCTTCCTTGCATCTTCAAAGGTTTTGTTTGTTTGTTGAGCTGCAGTGCTTCGGCTCATGTTCAGCCGTCAGAGTAAATAGTGTGGCAAAAATAAACATGACCTGATACAGCTAAGTTCCCGGTCCCTGGAACTGGAATCCAACTATTTGAGTAGTTGAGCTGAACTAAATTCATTTCTCGTTGTGGGATTGCTTTAGTGGAGCACGAGGAAGTGTCTTCTCTCTGTAAGTAAAGAGTTGCAAGGATCACAGGGGCATGTTATCAAGGGGGTTTATCTCCGCTTTTTTAAAGCGGAGATAAAACTATATCCCTATTACCTAGCTGTCGCTAACACCAGTTAGCGACAGCTAGTAGGAGATAGCGAATATCTTGGGCCCGCTTTGCATGTCAGTGATATTTATCACTAATGACATGCAAACTGGGCGTGCCATGATGTTAGCGACTGGAAACAGTCTCTAACATCGCTATCTCCTATTACCAACTTTTGGAGATATTCACGCTACGCGCGAATATCCTCAAAAGCTAACACCTGCCCCTGAGCAGTTCTTAGCCATGTTATCCAATGGTAGGTGGATAACATGGCTAAGAGCATTAGCTCGGTAATGCATGAATGTGATATTCATGCATTTCGGCCGATTTTTATCGCTTAGGAGATAAACCTTGATAATAGCAAGGTACCTAAGCGATAAAAATCGCCACAGCTCGGCGATAAAAATATCGCCGCTAAACCAACATAGCGATAATTATCGCTAGTTGTTGGTAATATGCCACACAGTTTCCTTAAATATGCGTGGATCAAAGCAAGCTGGTCACAGTGTATCCTTTCCAGTTAATCAAATAATGTGTCCTATTCTGTACTATTTGGAGATTTTGTTTAATTCTGTCCGACTAAAATGCACTGCAATGGTCACTGGGCATTAAAGGCTACTCTTCCCCCTTTCAAATTGCAAGAATATCGGACTCTATAAATAAAACTCATGTAAAATATAGTCTGTGGAAGCACATGTGATATGCTTGGGTGGAACATCGCAACATTGTTCAGCTTTAGACAGTAGTTTTTTATCCAGTGGGCGATTTGAGCCATGTAGGCATTGAACCTGATCGGGGTAATGGGCGTCTTGACCGTGAGGGAGAGAATGAGTTGTGTCTTATCGGTGTAGGTGAGGACGTTGATGTTGGGAGTTAGGATAATGTTGGCTAGAGGGATCATTTATGTGTTGAAGAGGGTCAGACTGAGGGAGTATCCTTTCAGAGCTCTGCAGATCAGGTCATGGACCAAGGTGTGTCGTGCCAGACTGATGGACAGGTTCCTTCCTGTCAGAAAGGAGCAGATCTCATGGAGTGCATGTCCTTGGATTCTGATGACGTGTAGGCGTTGTAATGGGGTGGAGGGTGTGGTAAATGCTGCAGAGATATTCAGGAGGATTCGGGCCGTCATGTCTCCTAATTCCAGAGTGTTAGACCTGGCACCATTGGCGTGGGTCTCCCTTCCATTTTAGCTGTTGCCTCGTGTTTTTGCTGGTGTTAGAGGCTTTGGGCACTGTGCCACTCTGTCCAGTGCCACAGTGCAAGTGCTCCCTGTTGTAAATTGATATATTAATCAGTGGTTCCACGTTTGGATATTTGGTTTATTTGTCAGACCCTAGTACAGTGCACCAGGAGTGCCCAGGGCTTGTAAACCAAATGCTGCTTGTGGGCTTGCAGCACTGGATGTGCCACCCACAGAAGCAGCCTTGTAAAATGTGTCTGAGGTCTGCCATTACAGAGCCTGCAACAGTCTGGTACTGTCATGCTGACTGGGCAAGTGCACCCACTTGCCAGTCCCTAAACCTTCCCTTTTCTTCATATCAGTCACCCCTATGGTAGTCCCAAGGGCAGGGTGCATTGTAAGTATGAGGTAGGACAAGCCCTGATGTGTTTGGCATGTCCTAATAGTGAATTACAGCCATTTTTGTTTTTCACTATTGCAAGGCTACCTGTTCTCCTTAGGCCAGAATGGGCTGTTAGAATTAATACATTATATAATCCTAACTGACTCGGAGAACATGGTAGAAATTCGAGTTTAGTATGTCTGAACTCAGAATGAGAAAATACATCTTTTAGTGAAGTTGGTTTTAACATTCTGTGTTTGCAAATACCACTTTTAGAAAGTAGGTATTTGCTTGTCTAACCTTTCAAGCCTGCCTCTGAGAGGTTGTGTATTCCTTTGTCTGGTTTTGTGAGTGACAGTGCTGGGCAGTGGCGGTCCGTCCATTATGGGCGTTGGGGCGTTGCCCCCCCACCCCTCAGCCCGTCTTTGAAGTGAATCAGTCACTTCAAAGACGCAGAGGGCTCGGAGAAGAATAACTCAACTGTCTGCATCATCTGCATGACGCCAGACCGCCCTGAAGGGGGTGGGCGATCTGCCGTCATTTGTCTGACGTCACCAGGCCAGGGGGCATGCAGCACCAAGTGCGCATGAGTGGGGACGGAGGGCGAATTTTCGCACCGTGTCCACTCACGCGCACTTGTGTTTTTGTTTGGTTGCGCATGCCCATTAGGAGCCCTTCGGCCTCCTAATGGGCGTGCTGCGGGCAAGAAGGCCTGTGCCCCCCTGGCGCCAGGATTGGCCAAGAGGGGCTGTGAGCCTGTGACATGACGTGAGGGGAGCAGAGCAGAGCCCAGAGGTGGCGCGGACCGGAACCGGCAGCAAGGTAAGGTAAGAATGTGTGTGTGTTTTTCTTTTATTTTAAAGTATTTTGTGCGAGCGTGCGTGCGTGTATGCATGAATGTTTGGTGGAGAGTGTTGTCGTGAATGGATATGTTTGTGTGTATTCGTGATCATGTGTGAAATTGAATACATTTCTTATTTTTGAGTTTTGTCTGTTGTGTGAGTGTGTGTGATTATGCGTCCCACTGCCAGCACCCACGGAAGAGCGCGCGAGGTCGGGTAAACTCTGTAAAAAAACAAGCCTGCAGCTTCACACCTCGCACACTAAGGTGTCCGTAGGTTGAGAGGGGAGGCGGGAGGTGGGAGAGAGGAGGATTAGTTAAAAAAACGAAACCAAACTGTCAATCTTCTGCTGTGATTTCCCTTGGCCAATGAATGCCGATTTTGGCCAGATTTGGATGGTTGATTTATGACTAAGTGGATTTCAATGGTGGGGGTGGGGTATCTTTGGATGAAAAGTCGTACCCCTCACAGTAGATCGGTTGAGTTGTGACTTGGGGAGGGTGTTTGGAATCGCTGGAACTAGTGTCCCACCAAGTTTGAAGATGATTGAAGTACTGGAAATACCTAAAATAGCATTTTTCGAGAAGGTCCGGTTTGCAATGTTATCATATGGAGGTGTTGGGGTGTTTCAGAAAGTTAATAGTTTGGATTTTTGCCCATAAACATGTAGTTTTGGGTGATGGAGCTAATACATGGGGTTGTGTAGTATATTTGTGAGACATTTTGGTGTGATTGGAAACTTGAAGTGTTAAAAATGGAAACATTAGTGGAGGTGGGGGGTCCCCCATGTTATCCAATGGAAGGAGATGGGTTGTGTTTAGGGTTCGTAGCTCATATTTTTGCCTATAAAACATGTAGTTTCAGCTATTGTGATTGATAGCTGGGGCGATTGTGTGTGTGTGAGAAATTTGACAGTAATTGGTGTTGGGGAAGGGGTCGATATTGCAATGTCGAGGAGGGTGTGGGTGTCCCTTTTTATCCAAAGGAACCGTTTTGGGGTGTGTTCGGGGTGTCCTAGTTTGTGCTTTTGCCTATAAACAGGTAGTTTTGGTTGATGCAGCTGACAGTGCGGTTTGATTGCAATTAGTAACGATACCACCATGTTCAGTTGTGTTAGTCACAAGGTGGAGTTTTTCTGATTACTTTAAGAGACACCCATCTGTAGAAGATGGAGCATTTCAGGCAGGCCTTTGTCACTGAACACTTGAAATGTTGTTCTTATGGGGCTGTAAAACCACGGAAGGCATGATGCATGTTCTAACGGCGTCATTGTGCAGGTCAGACGCAGCACTTTGTTTAGCCACTCATTGGTGTTAACATTGTCGAGGTGAAAGTGGACATTTGCAAATTAGTCGAGAGGGGTTTCTGTGACCTCAAATTTGCTTGAAAATGCTCCAATTGTCCACTCTTTTTTCAAAATTTTCCCCCGGTAGGTTGTTTGGGGTCGCTCGCCACAGTACAGTACGAAAATTATTTTACGCCCTACCACTTTCAAATGTCACCAGCCGCCACTGGTGCTGGGGAATTCCAAGAGACCGGACGAGTCAGCCCAGTGGTGAATAGAGAGATCTGCATCTAGATGGGAGGGAGGAGTTGCACCTGAACCTCGAATAGGGCAGTGCCTGCCTTCCACAATGCTGGCTCCACCTCCTGGGGAGCGGCTGATGTCTCTGCCCTGCACACTAAAAGAAGAGAAGGAGTCCTGTCAACAAAGTGCTCCAGGACTGTACTTGCCTTTCACAATGCTGGCTCCACCTCCTGTGGGCCGTCTGATGTTTCTGCCCTGCACTGTGAAAGGAAAGGAGAAGTCTGGTAAATAGAGTGCTTCAGAACTGGTTTGGATTGGGCAAAGGCCCCTCTCCCCTCAGAGAACAAAGGATTTTGGGGTATAAATATTGGGACCATGATCCCATGAAATTAGATCACTTTGGACTACAAGAAGAAACCTTTACTGAGGAGAGGAACCTGAAGAAACTGAGGAGAGACTATTCCCAAGCTGAAGTGCTGCTTTGGGGATTGGCCTGTAGTGGTTGCCTTACTGCCAAAGAAAGGAGAAAGGAACTTTGTGTACTTTGCTTTCAACTTGAGAAGGATCTCCAAGGGCTTGGAAAAGAGCTTGCCTAACAGAGTTATACTGTTTCCCCATTAACTCATTTATTACTTACCAATATCTTATACGTGTTCATCCTGGTGCCACTGCACCTGCTGCATTATTTATAGCTAGGCTCTTCCTACAATGGATTGCAGTGATGTTTCACCTTGATCTAATTTATTAATTACAAAAAATCGATCATAGGCTCCATTGGACATGGCTGAAAACATTGACAAACCTATCGGTCTTTTCGGCAAGAACTAGCAAGAACTATTAGCTTTGCCAATGCTTGTTTTGAGTTTGAAGGCAAGTCAAATAATCTGTTTTGCCATATAGCATGGTCTTACATCCTTTCAAATATGCCCTCAGCATATTTATTTACCTTCTCCTTATTTTCTTTTACCCGTCCTGCCCATTGCAAGTAGATTTTTACTCATCTGCCATGATTACTAATCAACTTACAATGGGTAGGTTGGGGAAATTAAAAGTGACTCTGATCTCACAGTCAGTACACAGCAGAGCTGTCCTTCAAGTTATACAAATGACACAGGTTCAGTGACTAAAACTCTAGCACAATCTACAATGACATTGGAAGTTCAAACACAGGACATGTTCATCCACTCTTACCTCCACAGCAGTGATGAGAATAGCATTAAACATCATTTAGTAAGGATGATAAAATGCCTCCACGCAAGGGATGAATAAAATAGCCCTAAATGCAAGAGTCCTCTGGCAGGAAGGGAATAACATTGGAAATTGGTGTCTGGTGTCCCAAACAATTTCCAATGTTAAATAACATAAAAATCAGTAATTTGATCCCTAGCTGTGATTGTATGTAATAAAACAAACATACAGCAGTAAAAAATAAACTGACTTCCTTGGCAAAGAAGCAAATGTCCAGCAGCCAGCATGATATAGTTTGTATGTTGCAAAATAAAGGGGCATCTCATCTGGACTGTCAACACAGAGTAGAAGTGAATCCACCTATCAACACTGGCTTGGCAGTCCTTCCGCACACTAGCAGCTAAACTCTGGAACTCTCTCCCACTGTCTATCTGCGGCGTGACCAATTATTTGGCATTCCGTAAGGCAATTAAGACACATCTTTTCCCCGCACTGTAGGTTCTTTTTTTTCATTTCAAAAGTTTTTATTGGGAGTTTCCAAGAAAGCAAAAAAAATAACAAGTAATACAGACATTAGGAACATAAAAGCAAAAAGCATACGGTTGAAGTACATAAGCTTAAGGTAATGACTGTGAGATGGCAATTTAATGAGTGACCTTAAGCAACAGACAATCAGGAGCATAACATAACATAATTAAGAAAACATATGAGTGAAATTATAAGTCGCGTAAATAGAAGCAGTAGTATCAGTTTCTTGGCTCAAAGTGAATGAAGCCGCTGTCGACGAAGTACGGCCAACCGCCTAGATGTCATGAGGAGCTCGAGCAGAGTTAGGATGAAGCTAAGGCGACCGGAGTTGAAGGCGCAGTGTGAGTGGTTCATGGTGGTTTGCAAGTGCTAAAGTAGTTGTCAAGGGTGGCCCATATTCGTCTCTTAGGGGGACGCCATGGTGAGTTTTGTAGTAATATATTGTCAGCTCCCCTTAGGTTAATTACCCAGTTTAACCAGCAGGCAAATAAGGTTTATTTAGTGTCTTTCCAGTTATTGAGAACTACTTTAACTGCAGCCATGAGGAGCAGGTCTAGTAAGGCCCTATCATTGTCAGTAAGGGACAGGGCTTTGAGGAAACCAAAGACTAGGGAGGACATTTCTCTGGGGGGGAGAATGAGAAGACCTTAGTGATAAACTCAAAGACTTTATCCCAAAAAGGAACTACACACGCACATTAGAGTATGAGATGTTCAAGATCGCCGTCACCGTCTTTACAGTTCCAGCAGGTTGCATCGTCCCTAATGCTGTGAGCGAAGAGACGTGCTGGTGTCCAGAAAGCTCTATGAAGCAGTCAAAAATTTGTCGGGGAAAGTGTAGGTCTGATTTTATGTCTCATGGTAGATTCCCAGGTTTTGGCCCAGTCTGCGTCAGATATAGGGAATGAGGCGTGTGATTCCCAGAACTGTGTGAGGTGTTGCGGGAGTAGGAGCTTATAAATCCAGGACACCTGGTGGCCTAGTCTATTTAGTCTACAGAAGTAGGTCGGGAGGGAGGGAGAGCTTGAAGAGAATTTAGCTCTAATGATCGCCGACTTTATCTGCAGAAAGTTATAGAATTCAAGCGGAGCGAGGCTGTCTCTAGTTTGGAGTTCCCTAAAAATGAGAGGGTATGAATCCTTATACAATTGGTGTGGGAAAAAAATACCTTTTTTGATCCAAAGGTCATTGTGTAGTGGTTTGCATTTATATAACACTGTATGGTAATGCCAGATCGATTCCCACCTAGAGCGTCCAATACTGGTTCCAGGAGTTTATCGATTTTTAACAGAGCGGTTTTTGTGTTCTGTAGAATGGGTTTCGAGCAAGTGGTGGTGTTTAGGCATGCGGTTAGAGCGGCTGCAGGGGCGAGATTACCAAAAAGGGCTTTTTCTATCTCCAGCCAAACGGGGGTGTAATCAGTCGGAGGAGACAACCAATAAGAGCCTTGTTTGGCGAGTAAAGCTGTTTGGTACAGCTTGAAGTCCGCTATGTTGACCATTCCTAGAGACTTGTCCAGGCGGAGTTTCTTTATGCTAATCCTTGCTCTTTTCCCTTTCCAGAAAAATGTAGTGAGTTGGGCATCTAATTTGTGGTGAAAGTCCGGAGATAAAGTGAGGGGCAGCATCGTGATAAGGTAGTTCACTAGAGGATAGATCATCATCTTGATGGTCTCAACTCTCCCCCACCAAGTTATAAAGCATGGGGACCATCCATCTAGTTGCAATGTAATTTTTTCTAAGGTGGTTTTCTCGTTGCGCTAGAGAGTTTCAAGAAGGGTGCTACCAAATTAAATCCCGAGGTATTTAATGAAACCGGTCTGCCAGGAGAGGCCAGAGTTCGTAGCATGTGTCTCGAGCCGTATACGTTCAGGGGTTTAACCTCTGACTTGCCATGGTTCAATTTGTAGCCAGAGTGGGGAGAATAACTTTCTATGATGGTCATGAGAGCCTCGATGGAGGAATCTGGACGTTCTGTAACCACCAGAATGTCATCCGCATAAGCAGCCAATTTTACTTGTGTCTCACCGAATTCCACGCCTCTGATATTGTCATTCCGTTTTATATCCGAGATGAGGGGTTCAAGGGCCAGAAGAAATAGAGCTGGTGAGAGAGGGCAGCCCTGTCTGGTGCCTTGTTGTAGGCAAAATGGTTCTGACAGGGAGCCATTTATTCCAATCCGGGCGGTCGGAGAGGAGTAGAGGGCCATAACCATGTCTATATAGGACTTCCCCAGGTTAAAGGATAGCATGCATTGTTCTAAAAAGGACCATGACACCCTGTCAAATGCCTTTTCAGCATCTAGGGTGATGGCAACAGAGGGAGAGGCTGTTATTTTGGCTTTTTCCAAGATATGGCAAAGTAGTCTCGTATTATCGTTGGACATACAGTGTTTAAGAAACCCCACTTGAGAGTTGCTAATAAATTTTGGTAGGATTGCATTAAGTCTGTTGGCTAGGATTTTTGCGTATATTTTGCAATCCAGATTTATGAGTGAGATTGGACGGTAGTTTTTTGTTAAAAGGTGATCTTTACCTTCTTTCGGGATGACAATTATAATGGCTTCACCCATCGATTTAGTGACACCACCTTGTATAGCGAAGGAATGGAATAATTTTAGTAGGGAGGGGCTGAGTGTTTTTTTAAACGCCTTATAGAAAGAGGACGAAAACCTGCCAGTGCCCGGTGCTTTATTACTTTTAAGAGATTTAATGGAGGAAGAGAGTTCCTTGTCCGTGAAAGGGGATCCTAAGTTGGAGCTATCCTCCTCAGAAAGTCTAGGGAGGTTTAATGAGCGTAAGTACTTGGAGCATGCCTCTAGGTTAAACAACATCTTGTTCTGTAAAGGTCTTCGTAGAAAGACTGGAAAGTGTTTAGAATTTTATTTTGTTTGGTATGGATGTTGTTGCTGGGTCTTTAATCAAAGCTATACTGAATTGTTTTTGTTTATGTTTAAGGTAAGATGCTAGCAATTTCCCTGCCCTATTACCTTCGCATAATTTCAGCGCTTTGAATTTATTTATCCACACTCCAGCCCGTCTGTTCACAATTGTGTTATACTCGTATTTCTTCTTTATAAGCAGGTCTAGAGCGGGCTTATTGTCCAAGTCGGTCGAATGAGAAGTTTCTAGTACGTTGATGTCTCTCTCAAGTTCCTCTAGTTCTGAGTTCAATTTCTTGTTAGTTTGAGATCTGATACTTATATTGACTCCCCTAATTGTGGCTTTAAGTGCATCCCAAACAACAGAGGTGTCCGTGCCTGGGAGATCGTTCAGTGCCATGTATTCATTTAGGGAAAGTATATTAAGGCTTTCAGCCAGGGTTTTAGTCTGAGTCATCTTAAATGGTACGGGTCGCTAGGAAGGTGACTAGCTTTGTGGTAGGTGCGGCTGCGTAAGAGAAGACGCCAGTTTGAGTCAAGGTAGAGGTGTCTGCTACATGGCATGAGTCCGGTTAAATGTAGGGTCTGTATCTTGATAGCAAACCCGTGGCAACCATTTTCCTGACTGTGTAATGAATATGGCATGTACGATACTACTTTTGAAATTTGGACAGCGACTAGCAAAAGTAGAAATAATAAGGAAACAACCCAAATTAAATTTACCCCAAAAGCCCACTCTCCCCCTCCCTCCCTTCCCTCAGTGCCCTGTCCCCCCCATCCCTCCCACACCCCCACACCCCCGTCCCTCAGACAACTCGAATTCAGGAGCTGCGACGGCTGTACCGTCTAAAGGCAACACAGGAAAATATTGCAGGGCATTGTCTCAACAGGAGAAAGGTACTTACTAATTGACCTAATTTCAAATATGCGATAACTTATAGTGAAACATATGTGACTCTTAGCACAGGGATAAGCTATAAGCACAATTTAAGCACAATTTAACACACAGAATATAGTGCAATATAGTGATCACATAAGTGGCCTACAAATGTATTTTGAACTTGTTGAGCAAACTTAACGTAATGGCCTAAGCTAACTAATTAGAACTACATACAGATCCTTGACAGTACCAGCAAACGGCGCCTATAGGGGGCCCATCACGGCATGACGTGTAACCAACTTACATCACGGCATGACGTGTAACCAACTTACATCATGTAGCCAACTTGGGGCATGTAGCCATCTAGACTACTTGGCAACTTCTTGTAGAATCTGGTAACTTCTTGTAGCTAAAGAATAGCATAATGAGCATTCTGACACTCTAACCGGAAAAGTATTAGAAAACAGAGATACCAGTGGAACCCAAAGGTTCAGCAGTTTAGTGAATATTGGCGTTGTGAGTGTCCGTTTTTTCGCTTGTTGAAAGAGCCGCTAGATAAGTCCATGGTCTGTGGAGGTGATTCTTCTAGGTGGTGTGCAAGATCTTGAGGGCTCGAGAAGATGTGTGATCTGCCATGCTCGATGATTTTAAACTTTGACGGGCCAGCAAAGGAGAACTGAATGTCTTTCGCCTTCAATTTATCTCTTAGAGACAGGAAACCTTTTCTTGTTTCAACAGTCTCTTTGGAGAAGTCTTGAGTAAAGATTATGCAATGACCTTCCCAGGTGATGTGGTGGTTTTTCCTGGCGAATTGCAAGATGGCCTCAGCGTGTTGGTAGCAGAGCGGTTTACAAATTAAAGGGTGAGGGCCTTTTTTCCCCTGCGCAATGAACGTTGGAATTCTGTGTGCCCTGTCCAGTTCTAGACCATTGTGGAATCTAATCCCCGTGACCGTTGGTATCCAAGCTTCAAGGAAAGCCACACAGGATTCCGTATCTTTTTCTGAGTCTTCCGGAGCACCAAAGATACGTACATTACCTCTTCTATTACGATCTTCTAATTCAGCATTCTGTCGCTTGAGATCATTTGTGGTGCTCTGGAGATGTGTTATTATTCTGGGCGATTGGGAGGTTCTGTCTTCTACGTCGCTTATACGTTGTTCCGCTTCGCCAATGCTCTTGTTCATAGAACTCATGTCTGCTCTGATTGCTGTGAGCTCCAGTTGCATGGTATCAGTATTGTTTTTTGCTGATTCAGCTAAGTCGTGGACTTCCGACAGCTTTTTAACCCCTTCCACGCTCATGACGAGCTGGGCTCGTCATGGTGTAGCCTCCTCGCACGCTCATGACGAGCCCAGCTCGTCATGTAACATGGGTTTTTTAAAATCTCAGCATACGGCCGTAATTACAATCGCGCCCATGAGGTTAAGAATCATGTCCATCATGCTAGTCAAGTCTGATTTGGCTGTAATAGGAGATTGTGACATTGTTGGTTCAGGTCTTACTTTCTTATTGTTAGACTTACTGTCCCTGTCCGCCATCTTCAGTGGGACTGGCATGTTCGAACAGGATGAGAGAAGAGCAGGGGAAAACAAACTTGCACCGAAGGGGTTTGATGATAAGCCCTCGCTTACATGCTCCTGTGCTCGAATCCCTTTATTCTGCTGTTGGTTTGATGATTTGTTTTATTCTTAGCTGGATAGTAGAAACCTTTGTGTACTAGGACGCCTGCTGATGAAGGTGAGCACGCCGTAGCTGGTAGGTAAGTGGGCATCCCCCGTATGGGTTGTTCACTTGGTCACTACTGTGCCCTCATTATATCCATGCAGAAGGTTGCAGAAGGTTGGTAGAGTGCAGGAGGCAAGACACAGTGTAGTGGCGGAAGGAGGTTCAGTGTGCCACCAGTAAGTTCATGCAATAGGTTGAAAGGTTGGGAGGATGCAGGACAAGATCTCACCCTCACTCTAAAATACCCTTGCGAGGTTGATCCACCCAGTACAGATACAAAAGGGAGTCAGTGGCTGGAAGCAATGGAAAGAATCTCTGTCACCAGGCGGCAGGCCAAGTTCTTACTCTAAAATACCCTTGGGAGGTTGATCCACCTAGTACAGATACAAAAGGTCCCCAGTGACTGGAAGCAATGGAAAGAGTCTCTGTCATCAGGCAGTACAGGGGTGTCAAGCAGGACTCCAGCAGGTCTAGAGGGTTAGCGCGCCGCCATTATGCCGCCATTTTTAAGAACACGCCACAAGGGCGTGAAAAGAGGACTCGCACTCAGGTTGTATAACTTGGCAATCCCTTGGCAGTCAATGTTGCAATCCCATATTTGAAGCAGGTGGATTGTTGTTGTCTGTTGGGCACCTCACAGTAAGGCACTACAGATGTCAGGTAGATCGTGCTAGCAGTGTGTTAGCTGCATGGTAATCTCCTTGCGGTCACCAAGTTTGTTATGGATCCTGAGGCACTCCTTGTCTCTCGTGCCTCTGGCCATGCATATCTCGCTGGTTTATGTCCAACGCTCCCGCCATTTTAAGTCAGGCTGGCCGTTGTAAAGCCGGGGCTTGTTGGGGCATGTTGAGACTCTGGGATGCAGGCGAGGGGGGTGTTGTAATCCAAATAAGCAGACAAGGTAGCTGGTAGGAAGTTTATTGTAGAGAAACAGCTTAATCAACCACCTCCAGCAGAAGACAGGTTATAACAGTTACATAGACCACATAAAGAATGTTACAGCAAGAATGTACCATAACAATTCCAATAGAGAATGCTACACACCTTACCCCTTTAAAAAAAAAAAAAAAAAACTCTCAACAAAGGTAATCATGCAACTTTACAGGAATCTGCTTAACACGAGAACTTTTCCTTAAAACTAAGTCAGTAACATCAGCATTTTGTAAAACAGAATTGTCAACGTTTCCATCATTAACAACTCTAGAGGAAACATCTTGAGAGGGATTATCCATAACAGGAATAGGACAATCCAAATTTTGATTCTCACATCCAAAGGTATCTAGCATTGCAGAGTAAGACACATCATCTTTCATGATAGAATTCTTTGACCTGTTGTCAGAATGACCCACAAAGGAATCATTATTACTGGAAGATGAAGCTGAAAGTTGATCCCCTTCCAAATTCAAACCTTTACATAAAGAAACTCTTCTAAAATTCCATACCTTACCCCCCTTAACACGAACTGCTTTAGAAAAAATTTCAGGTACCTTACATGGATCAGACCACTTGTTCCATTTATTCCCAACAGACCTGCCAAACTTAACTCGCACAAAATCTCCAACCCTGATCTTCCTACAGCGGTTGTTTAAGGATAAGGAGCTGCTTTTCATCTTTTCCTGGTATTTCAAACCCCTGTCCTTTACCTTGTCGTAATCAAAAGAAGCTTCGCAAGGAAGCTTAACTTTCATCCACCAAGGAAGAAGTTTTGAACCAGGTTTCTTACCTCTAAGCATCTCAAATGGAGATAAACCCGTAACAGAATTGGGCGAGATTCGATAAGACAACAAAGTGGCATGCAAGGTTCTCCTCCAATCCAAATTACTTTTAATGGCCAACTGGATGGATTCCTTAATAACCCTATTAAAGCGCTCCGTTTGACCATTAGCCTGGGGATTATAATTTGACACTCTTTTGTGCACAATACCACACCTTTCAAGAAAGGACACAAATTCTTTACTGACAAACTGCGGACCATTGTCAGACACGATTTCAGCTGGAATACCCTCCCTGCAAAAAACCTCATCTAGAAATTGAATCACCTGAGTAGAACCAATCCTGTCAACAATCTTTAGTTCTGGCCATTTTGAAAATTAATCAATAAGTACTAATGCAAACACATCCTTATGAGTGGACAAATCAAGAGGTCCAATGATATCAATTCCTAACTTTTTCCAGGGACATGTGACAAACTAAATAGGAGAAATGTCCACAGACAACGGTTTGACAGTTTTGTCACTTTTAGCACAAGGAGAACATGAACTGACCCAATTATCAACCATTTTATCAATTCCAGGCCACCAGTAGAACTCACGAATACGTCTCTTGGTACTAGACATACCCATATGGCCTTCATGAGCCATAGAAATTATTTTTTTCTCTCAATGCAACCGGAGGAATAATTTTGTCACACCTAATTATGAAACCCTGATCGAACATAAGTTCATCTTTTACCTTATAAAAGGATAGAATATCACCAGACAAGTATCTTTCTTGAGGCCAACGGTGTTGTAAATAATCAACTACTCAAGATAAACTGCTGTCATTACCATAATCTCAGATATGCTATTAGACAGACCTGTAACATTACAACCATTAACATCATCAATGTTAAACACTACATCTGAATCACTTCTCAAATTGTCAACACTGAAGGAATTGACTAAAGGTAACCTGGACATGCAATCAGCATGTACATTCAAACGACCAGGAACATACTCAACTATGCACTGGAATTCCTGCAATTTAGCAGCCAAACGAGCTAAACGCGCAGTTAGAGTCCTACCACCACCTGCTGCCAACATGTTAATCAAAGGCTTGTGGTCAGTTCTTAGCCGAAACCTTGTTCCCCAAATGAATTGTCTGAAATGTTCAGAAGCCCAGGTGCACGCTAATAATTCTTTCTCAATGGTAGAATAGTTGTATTCAGCGCCCCGCAAAGTTCTGGAAGCATACAAAACCACATATTCCTCACCTTTGTCTTTCTGCATTAACACAGAACCCAAACCTACATTGCTTGCATCCACACATACTATGCATTCTTTACCCAGCTTGAATGGTCTTAAAAAAGGAGCATTAATGACCTCTTATTTCAATAAATCAAAAGCAGATTGTTGATCATTGTTCCATACAAATTTTACATCTCTTTTTAACAAAGCTCTTGAAGGATGTACTTTGGAGGCATAATCCTGGACAAATTTACTGTAAAATTCAGTGAGACCCAAAAATGACACCAATTGTTCCTTACTCGATGGTGCTGGTGCTTTTGATATGCTTTGAATATGATTAAGTTTGGGTTTAATACCCTGAGAGAAAATTTCATGGCCAAGATATTCAACTTTGCTTTGTCTAAATTTGCATTTAGACAATTTTAATGTCTAACCCTTTTCCTGAACACATTTTAAAACTTTTTCAAGGTTCTTATCATGGTCTTCAAAAAATTTCCCATAAATTAGGATATCTTCCTGAAAGGCAATTGCACCCTCACAACCCTCCAACACAGTTTTCATGAGCTTTTGAAATACAGATGCTGCACTGGCTAAACCGAAAGGCATTCTGCGATATTGGAACATACCCTCAGGTGTAATGAACGTGGTTAAAAATGTTGATTCTTCGTGTAAAACTACTTGATGATACGCACTAGCTAGATCTAGTGTTGAGAATACACATGCACCTTAGAGAGTAGAAATAAGCTCATGAATATGAGGTAAAGGATGCCTGTCAATCCAGATCTCCTTGTTTAAACTCCGAAGATCAACACATAAACGAAGTTCGCCATTGCTCTTAACGGATAAAACTACTGGAGAAACCCATGGTGATGATTCAACAGGTTCAATAATCTTTTTGGCAACAAGGTCGGACAAAATCACTTTCAATTTGTCACGATAAGCCAAAGGTACGTTTCTGACCTTATGTCGAATGGGAATGGCTGATTCTTTAAGAATAATGCGGTGTTTAAAATTAACAAAAACTCCCAAGTCATCAGTGAAAATGGATGAAAATTTGTTCTTCAATTGAACAATAAAATCATTTTCAGGTGGAGCCACATATACTGGTGGAGAAGCATTAGGGTCAAGTTTAATGCCTAAATCATGTTGATGAGGCCAACATAATATGGATGCGCCTTTGGTAGCAATATACACTTTCCCTCTAGTTGTTCTGTCTTTAAACTTAATATCAGCCCACATGTACCCCTCAAGGTCAATTTTCTTTTCCTGGATACCCACCAGGATGTACATCAGTTGAACCCCAATATCTGTTGAACACATTTTTGCCTATATTAGTATACCAAGCACAGGAATCGATAAGCATTGATATTTCTTCCCCATTGATAATAATAATATCAGTAGGAAAACCCTTGCATTCAGAATCTCCAACACATAATAAAGTGTTGATTTCAGAAGGTTGCTCGAGATCTTCACATTCTTCATTAGACAATAAATTTACCTTTTGTGAAGACTTACACATTTTGTTAAAATGACCTGGTCTCTTACACTTTATACATATCTTGTTCCAAGCTGGACAACCTCTGTAGCTCCCTACATGATCGTTGGCTCCACATCTGTAACATATAATTTGGGATTTTTTAACAAAGATTTTATTTTCCTTCCCAAAAGTCTCTTTTTTAGGAGGAAATGAAGGTTTCTTATAGTTAGAAAAATGTTTAACCAAAGAAACTTCAGGAATTACTACTTTGTTTTTTACTTCTTGGCCTCTGATTTCACTTACAAACAATTCAGATTGTTCAATACCCTTGGCAATGTTTAACACAGCACTGAGAGAAGACTCAGTACCCATCCAAAGACGTTCTTGAATTTTTCAACTTTTTGTGCGCATCATAATCTGATCCCTCAAGACCTGTTCAAAGTTTATAGTTTAAAAAGAACAAGAACCTGCTAAAGTGCGCAAAGCAGCTACATAGTTTTCAATAGATTCATCCTCTTTTTGTACTCTAGAATAAAATTTAAACCTTCTCCATGACAGTATTGATCTTTCTTCCAAATCTAATACTTAATTGCTTTATAACAATTTCAAAAATGTTCAGGTCTCCAGCACCTACATTTTCAATAGGAGGCAAGTTCTCTAATTCTTTAAGTCCTGCACCTCCTAAACAATTCTTTAATAAAGCTAATTTCCTTTTTGGAGAACATCCATCTTCTTCTATAACATCTACGTAGGCTAGAAAAGTTGGATACCAAAGATCCCATTCCATTTTAGGATCACCAGCTATGGGCAAAAAATGTGCGGGTGAAACAATATTATTTGACATTTTTGCAGTAAGGAATGAATTATAATTCACAATTAAATTTTAGGATTGAAAGTTACGCTTCGGTAAGTTTTAAACAATGCGCTTCGGGCAGATGAGCAGTATTTGAGAATAAATAAAAATATGTTGAAAAACAAAGTCTAAATGCAGCTTTACACGCAACAGTAAAAGCGTCTTAGATAGGGCTATAAAATCTCTCGTACGTAAAAGGAAAAAACAGGGGTAAAACGAATATTTAACTCCCGCTGGTGCTATCAAAGCACATAAAGCAAAAAAAACTGCCGCTGGTGCAATCTACACACAAAGGAATAAAAAAGATAATACCTCTTATTTTCTTTAGCTGTAAAGGCGAACGCTGTCTCCCAACTTCTTCCATAAAATTTTGAGAAAAAAAAATAAATTTAAAGAAATACGTGGATTCTTTCTCAGATCTTCTTGGTCCCATCCTCGTCGCCAAATTTATGTTGTAATCCAAATAAGCAGACAAGGTAGCTGGTAGGAAGTTTATTGTAGAGAGACAGCTTAAACAACCACCTCCAGCAGAAGACAGGTTATAACAGTTACATAGACCACATAAAGAATGTTACAGCAAGAATGTACAATAACAATTCCAATAGAGAATGCTACAGGGGGGAAGCAAAGCGCTCCGCAAAACCACTGCCAGGGATCCTTGAAGAGGACTCACCCCACGGATATGAGACACGGAGAGAGCTTGCGGCGTCACTTCCAGCACCTCCGCCACCATTTCAGGGTCAGGCAAGACGATCGCGAAGGAGCAAGGTGAGCTGTATTTCAATATTCCATATCAGAGAGGCAATCACCATAGGAATGTTAGGCTTGCATGGAGGAGAGGATCTGTCCGTCCGACCTAGGAAACAGGGTCCAGCGTGAGCAGATCGATGGTTAACCAGTGCCGCGAGTCTGCACCATTTTGGGGGACCGCAGTGAGCTCCGCAGCGATCCACTTTCTGCGCCAAAATCAGCTATTTTAAGGCATCAGAGGTGCGGAATATGGGCATTGGGGTGCGCTGAAGGACATGCAAATTCGAAGCCTGTGGTCCAGAGTTGGAAGGTGTAGATCTACCTCCTGAAAGTGGATTAAGTCGCTCTCCTGCGTGCCGACCGACGGATTCAGCCAGCCATTGCCACTGCCATCCAAGCCACGCCCCCCTGCACAGTAGGTTATTTTGCTTTTATTCAGTGTTTCTCCTTCAGCTGCTATCAGCGCCGGGACGCCCCTTTGCTGAGGCAGCTGCGCGCTCTACAAAATCTATAACATAACATAACATGCTGTTGTGGCCCTCACAGCAGCTGACCAGCCGTGACATTAGCACGTGATATTTATTCACTGGTTTCCGGGCTTTCATCAAGTCGTCGAAACTCAATGTCCTGTGTAGCCATGGTCCCAGATGCCAGTTTCGGCCTGGCTGACACCGACACACTGATCCACAGTACTCTGTGCGTGTGTCTTTTCTTTTTTTGAAACAACAATTACTATCCAATTGCAACGACATCTGAGCATTCCAAACATTCCGGGCCATCGAAGAGTCAACGCTGAAGAGAGTTAACGATAATGTAGAGCTCACAGTTAATTAAACACTTTATAATAGTGCAAACTATGTCGTCTCAAGCTTTAGTCCTGTGTTAGCGGTGCCATTGCTGTCCGTCTTCTATTTCAGGCCCATCCAGTCTGCTAAGTTTGTGACTGCAGTCAACAAGCAAATACTGCAAGCTCTCCACCTTTACCCATGATTTAACATTATGTGTTGCCCTCCTGGATCTTTCACAGATCTGTACAATAACTGACCTGTTTGCCCACACACCTTTGATGTACAGAAGAGCTCATATTTACTACTCTTCACTAAAAGTTGAGATATATGTCTCAATCCTGATCTTTTTTCACCAGTCACATAGTCTGTGACTATCCCTCCACATACTCTTTAGCCCTGGCCTAGTCTCACATCTGGCACTCTCCAATTCCCTCTTTCTCCCTCTTATTCCGTCTTTCTATGGGGCATCTGTCTCCTTCTCCCCTCTTCCCACTCCTTCCTTAGTAACTTTCTGTGCATCGTATATTCTGCTCCGGTGCAGTTATTGGTAGGGGAGCTCCTGTGTCTCTGCACCTTTATTTTCTAACTTTTTGTATTTCCTCTATACTCTCTTAAAAACGTTTCAACCTTCTTTCAAGTTTACTCTTTCTCTTTACAGTTTCCCTCTTGCTGTTTTGCACATTATTTATGATGTTTCTGTCCCTTTTTCAACATATTTTTTCTTTTACCCTGTTTACGCCTTTTTCTCCTTCTACGTTCTTGGTCCTCTCTCTTTAGAAAGAGACAGGGGTCAGACGTGGCCTCTGCCAAATATATAAGCAATGAGGTTCCTAACACTTGTGGACCACAAGTGTTAGGAACCTCATTGATTAAAAAAAACTGCAAATCTAAACCCAGAAATGCCATAGGATTACCTGAATAATTTGGGCACATTTTCAACTTTTCAGTGATTCATTATTGACCCAAGTGTTAATACAGACATTCTGACACTCATAGAATTCTTGGAGTACTGTAACGCCCAAAATGTGCAAATATTTTTTCTACAGTTGAAAAATTATGCATGCATAAATGTGCTGCAAAGTGCCTTTGTAAGTGTAATGTTTCTCACATTTGTAATGTAATGTAATGTAAAATACATTTCTATAGCGCTGCTACCACTCCAAGGAGCATCTTGGCGCTTAATACCAACCCAGGTGGAATGGGACGGTTAGCTGAAGCAATGCGAAGAACACTACACTCCTTACACTAGGGCTTTACAGGCAGCATCATTAAGCGAGAAAACCCAGGTCTTCAGGGCTTTCCTGAAGAGGCATTTTGATGAAATTTGCCGAAGCTGAGATGGCAGTTTGTTCCATGCTCTGGAACCCAAAACAACAAGAGATTTCCCACCTTTGGTGGCCAGTCTGAATTTTGGGGTTACTAGTAGGTTCTGGTTAGAAGACCTCAGACTCCGAACGGGGGAATAGCGTTTAAAGCTTTTTGACAGATACCTGGGCCCTTGGGAATGAAAAGCTCTAAAGGTAATGACTAAAATTTTAAATAAGATACGCTTATGTATTGGGAGCCAGTGAAGGGTATTGAGTGCGGCCGAGGCAAATGACTTTCTGGGCCAACCAAGGACTAGGCGAGCGGGGGCATGCTGGACCATCGGCAGCCTGTGGAGGACAGATTTATTCGCTCCCGCATACAGGCTATTGCAGTAGTCCAATCTGGATATTATGAGCGCCACTGCTACCGTTTTCCTTGTTGACAATGAGAGAAGGTCAAAAAATGTCCTGAGCGTTCTAATGATATGGAAGCATGTGCCAGCCACACCAATTGCTTGTTGCTTAAATGACAATAAGTCGTCAAACTTAACGCCAAGGTTACGGGCCGAAGAGATGGTGTTAGGTGGGGCTTCAGCATCTTCAGGCCACCACTGCCTGGGGGAAAACAGATTTTGGAGACCGAACGGCAATATTTCAGTTTTCCCCGAGTTGCATTTGAGATGGTTGATCTTCATCCACTCAAATGTAGCAGAGAGGCAGTTTTTAAGATTTTCTTCAGCTTCGGGCAGCTCCCTGTCCAGTACCAGGATGAGCTGCGTATCATCAGCGTACGATATTGTGCTGATCTGGTAAGAGGAGATAAGCTCGATCAGGGGAACCATATATAGATTGAAAAGTACAGGGCTCAAACTAGAGCCCTGAGGCACCCCTGTACTGATTGATTTTTCTTCCGAGCTGAATTCTCCCAGGACCGTGACTTGACGTCTTTGGCTGAGGAAGTTTTTGAACCAAGTCAACACTATTCCTCCTATCCCTGAGTTGACTAGACGGTCAATCAAGATTGTATGTGAGACCGTTCTCGAAGGCCGCCGATAGATCGAGTAATATCAGGATGGCCTTCTTCCCCTGGTCCATGGCGGTACGCAGGGTCTCTGCTGAGAACTGGAGGGCGGATTCGGTAGAGTGCTTGAACCTGAAGCCTGATTGATTAGCGTGTAAGATGTTATTGTCCTCCAGAAATTTCGTGAGTTGTTTATTAACAAAAGATTCGGTCAATTTAAACAACAATGGTAACAGTGAGATGGGACGCAGGTTAGAAAGGATGGTCGGGTCAGGTAAAGGTTTTTTCTGGAGGGGTTTGACGGCTGCTAATTTCCAATCACAGGGGATCTCGGCTGTGGCGAGTGACAAATTAATAACGCCATTGATAATTGGATTTACCTCATTTACCAAGGCTCTTAAAAACATAGGGGGACAGGGGTCAAATGGAGATCCAGATTTACTTGACAGAATGGCCTGGTGTGACTCCTTTAAGGAGATGGGCAAAAATGCATTAAAGCAGGTCATGCTGAGATTGTTCTTACTACTAGCTTCCATCCTTTCCTTATCAGAGGGAGTCAGAATCGATTGGGGAAAATCCTTGACAATGTCTAGGATTTTCTTTTCAAAATAGTCAGAAATGGCGTTGAAAAGGGACAGGGAGGAAGGGATTTCCTGTGAAAGTGCTCTGGGGTTTGTGAAGCTGTTAACAATCTTAAATATATCCTTCTGTCCATTTCCAGAGGAGGCTATTGCCTCTAAAAAGTAAGCTTTTTTCGCCAATTTAATTGAGGCGTGGTATTGCCTGCGGGCTGCTTTATAAATACTACAGGCAACAGCTTCGTAGTGCCTACGCCACCTACGTTCCAATTATCTTACTTCACCTAACTCTACTTTCAGGGCTAGTGAGAACCAAGGAGCGCTTTTTTTGTTTTTAGTACCGCATAAGTTTTTTGAATTTATTGGGTCTGACTGTTTACTTAATGTTGTAATCCACTCGCAGAACAGCTGATTGTCTGTCGAGGTGTGCCCAGATAGTGTGGGTTTACTCTCTCTTACTTTCTCCAGAAGGTCTGGCTGGGTAGGTAATTTTTTCCAGTCGGGTTTGTGGCTTTTTACTGTTCTTTTTATAGCTTTCACTGGAACATTATGTTTTAATACAAGGTCAAAAGGGATACATTTGTGATCTGACCAGGTCTGGATAGAGGGAGGTTTAATGCTCAGAATATCAGAATTGGAACAGATGCAGTCTAAAATGTGACCTGCTATATGTGTGCATCCCCAAGAAGCCCCATGGAATAAGGGGGTGGGTGCCCCCCTGATTCACAAACCTGAAATTAATTTATTTTCCAGGGTGAGAAACTATTGCAAGAGGTGTGTTCATCTGGTTTTGCCAGATGCCGTGCCCAGAATCCCACCACCTTATCCTAAACGTGTGAATGCAGCAATTTTAAGCCTGGTATATTTTCTGCAGCCATAATTCGACTTTCACTGCTGAAAAGGTCAACAGTTCTGATTCCAGGAAACAGAATTGGGATTTCACAGCGCAGTTCACTTTATGTGTGCAAATACTTTTGCAAGTCGCACTCTGGGTCTTGCAAAGGGCAATACACTTTGTGAGGGAAGGAAGACAGCTTCTCTTCTCCCATTCATGGATGTAGCTGTGGGAAGCCTAGAGCCAAAGGCAGAGACTTCTGGGAGCTAGCACTTCTAGGGGCAGAACTGTTGTCATTGAGCTACACCAACTAGGCTCCATATTGCCTCCCAGCTCCTTGCCCCTCAGTCCAGAGAGATCTAATTTCTGCAAGCAGTGTAGACACAGGACCACAGACACTCATTCCCAGGGTTAAACAAAGGCACACTCTAAGTGGACACACATTCTCGTGGGATGGTCTGCACCGGTCTGGGGCAGCACTTCAGTTATCTGGAATACTCTGCATTTACTTGTTTTTTTTATTATTGGGAGAGTTCAACAATTACATAATCAGCAATCGTATGATAAAAAAGAGCAATAACATCATTACAATCTTTTAAAACATTTTTAGAAAATTGATCGGTAAAACAACAGGAATAATGCAATACATTTAACTTGCATGGATTTAAATCAAGAAAACCCCCCACACCTTGATAAAAAAACAAGCAATGATTTTATATTGCACATATTATCAATAAATCATCCTAACCAAATGCTTCCCAGAGTTTTAAATATTTACTATAAGATCCTGATCTTAACACATATCTTTTTTCAGATTCGCTGATTCTACATAATTTAGACCACCAATGTTGACATTTTGGAGTTTTTTCAGATCGCCATTTTTGAAGGATTAATGACCGAGCTATTAGAACGATAATATATATATTGCTTTATTTGCAGAAGGCCGATATTGAAATCTGATGAATACCCCAAGACATTCTCCGCCACCTTTAATAGTGTAAACGTAAACTCATTTATCTTATCCCAAGTTATAAGAGAAATCTGGAGATTTTCTTTAGACTGCCATTTATCACATGCCTTCTCGTAGACCATATCATCCTTGTCTTTTCACAGAAAGGAAACCCACCAACTAATAGATCAGCAAACCCTAGATTCTATCAGGTCCTCTGCTAACTCCAAAGTGGCCACAATACCTCTGCAATCTAAATCCCATATAAAATACCTAATGTTAGTAAAGGACCATTGCATACTTTCTTTAAAGTATCTAATACTAGGCTCAACTTCCCTCCAACCTTTCCAGTTTTCTCCATCTTGAAAATCCCATATTGTCCAATAATCATTGCTCACCCACCTAGAGGCAACATTTTTCTCTAATTGGGGTTGATCCCTAATATATATATATCTGTCAAATAGGTCGCTCCATTAGTGAAAGGGATATCATAATGCCTAAACATTTGCTCCTTAGGTTAAATGGCCACTGTAAAATCTTTTGTCTCACTTTTTTAGGAATGTTTGTGAGGTGTAAAAAATTATCAGGCCTGGGGTCTTAAAAAACCTATATGTAGTATGATCAAAATTCCCAGAATAATATTCTTTCATGTCGGGAGGGGACAGCCCTCCTCCTTTCACTGGCCTGCATAATGTATCCATTGCCAATCTAGGCATTTTATTAGCCCATAGAAATCTGAGAAAATACCTTGCATCTCTTGAAAGTATTTCATCTATATGACATTGGGAAAAGCAGCAAACAAAAAATTTCACAAAGATAAGAGTGATATTCGAATCAAGGCAATACATCCCATTATTGAGAGAGGTAAATTAGTCAATTTCGCGAACAACCCCTTAATCTTACTTAATGAGGGAACATAATTCAAAGAATATAAATCATTAACATTTTCTGAAACATATATCCCTAAATACCTCTTGGGCCTTGAGTTAACTGAAGGATGAAATTCAATTAGTAAAATGTCTATTGCGTTATTAAGTGATAAAAGCTCTGTTTTTAATTCATTTATCTATATAAAACTTAATAAATAAATATAGCCTTCCACAAATTGATATTCTTTAAAAATGTCAAACACCCTCTTTTTGTTCTCTATATCGGGTTTAAGAAACAGTGCTAAATCATTGGTGTATAATTTTATATTAGTCTTCCCTTTCAGTGGTGGTACTATATTCACATTAGTTTAGACAGCTATAGCTAATGGTTCTACAAAAAGGGCAAAGAGTATAGGTGACAGAGAACAGTCCCGTCTTTTATTCTGCTAACCTTGCATGTACCAATATTACTAGAATTGATCATTGTTTGCACAGAAGCTCCTTTATATGCCTTTTCAGCATCTAATAACATAACCTGTGCCTGAATTGTATTTTGTGAAAAATAATTCAGAGCTTCAATCAAAACATTTGCATTAAAAACTAGCTGTTTCCAAGGTACAAATCTGCACTGATCCAGATGAATAAGAGAGCCTAAAATATAACTCATTCTATTTGCTAAAAGTTTAGTTATAATCTTATAATCACCATTTAAAAGAATTATAGGTCTATATGAATTGACATCTTCTTTATTCTTTTTTTTCTTCAAAAAGCTTACCACAACTGCAGTGCGGAGTGATGCAGGAATGTCACCCCCTTCTAAAATATGATTAGCTAATTTTACAAGCTTAGGATTTAATACAGATGCAAACATTTTATACAGTTCAGCCGGCAAGTCATCTTCTCCACAAACCTTTCAGTTAGCCAATGATTTCACTACATCTTTGATTTCTTTAAGAGAGATGTTACCTACCAGGGCTTGCGCTTGACTTGACTGCAATTTAGGAATAGGGAGCTTGCTAAGGAAGCCCCTGAGCCTGAAAACATTCACACCCTGTTGTACACTATATAATTTTCATAGTGTTTAAAAAATCTACCCTGTATATGCGCCAAGTCCGTTATAGGAACTTTTGTTTCCTTATCTATAAGACGTGAAACCCTATTCTGTGGTTGAGGTTCCCGTATCTGCCATGCTAAAACCTTACCTGCAAAGTCACTCTTCTCATATACATTTTGGAGGTATGCTGAGTTAACAGTGTAGCCTCTGGCACAATATTACTACTGCATACACATTCTCACTTGTCTGAGTGCCAGTTTATTAGTAGTAGTTTTATTACATAAACAGTGCACGTTTGCCCGATTTACACAGCCAATTCTAACCTTTACCTATGCGCCTTAATGCATTTGCTTTGTGCTATCTCTTTGGAAGTTATATAGCCACGCATGGTTGCTTTAAATGCCCCCCAAATTATCTCTATCCTTGCTGTTTTAGTATTAATCTGAAAAAAACTTGTTATTTCACTATGTAATTTTATGCACCATTCTTCATCTTCCAAATTTCCCTTATTAAAAAAAATCTCCCAGATGTTCCTAATACCCAGATCCCTGACAGTTCCATCTTTACCAAAGCTTGATCCGAAATACCATTCTGGATGTCCGTACAACTATTTAAGAGTATATAATCTAATCTGGTGGCACATTTATTTTTTGCCAAAAACAGGAAAATTCCCACCTAATTGGATTTTTTCCCTCCATAAGTCCATCAGATCCAGCCCCGCATACATTCAATCAGTAAACTCACACTTTGTGGTTTATTCTGCTTGCATCTGTCAGAAGAAGAATTTAACATTGGATTTTGAAGAAGATTAAAATCACCACCTAAAATCACAAATCCAGGAATACACAGCAATGCTTGGTATAATTCTAACAAAAGTACTGAATTATCTAAGATCTGTTTATTAAGTTCAAATATTATTAAGTAAAGAGCTAATTAAACCCCATCTGCCTTCTGTATCAGACTGGGAGAAAGTGATTTGAAATGGGAAATGCTTATTAACAAAAATTGCTACCCCTGTATGGGTGGCGTTTGCAGATGACACACATTGATAGCTGCCCATTGCCTAAACATTTTATATGTAGATTCCCTTTTATCCATATAATGCATCTCCTGAACAAGCACGATATCCGAGGAGTGACTTCTCACCCACTCATCTATAGCCTGAGCTTTACTTTTGTTATTGAGGCCATTGACATTTAAGACAACAATTTGTATGGAATCCTTATGCAACTGCATTTAAAATCACAGTAGCAGCAAAGACCTGCCAATTTAACTTTAAGTATAGAGCAGACAACAATCTGGGGCATATTGTCTTTACACATAGTAAAAATCTATTGCATATTTCCTGACAGTGTTTAATAATTCCTAACCTTATTGGACATTCCCTCGCAAACAATATAAAATTGTCTTCCCAGAACTTTCTGCAACATAAAGTGCAAAATGCATACTGAAGTGCCTAGTCCATCCAAGAATAAAGTGCATTGTTTCACATTAATGATAACAGTTTGTAAAAAAGAAAGTGACTGAGTGCATTGTTTTAGACAAAAAAGCCATATAGGGTAGCACCTAGGCTAGCAAGCAAAAGTGCATCATGCAGTACATAACGTGCTATTCATTTCAACTCTTCCTAAACCGTTTTGTATAAAAGATGCAACATTTTGCAGACCTGTAATCTTCCATAATCATTCTCAACCAATTGTTCTACTGCAATTGCATCATTTCAAACATCTTTCCAGCATATCCAAACTGTAAAGGATAGTTGTGAACTCTCCCATTTTTCTCCCCTGATATCACCCTCTGCCTCCCAACCCCAACAACAACCACCCCCAAGTGTACCCTGAGTGAGGATAGCCCACACAATCTCCTTCTCACCTTTAAATCCCCTGGGGTGCCATGGCGTTGCAGCCCTTAACACTCATACTTCCAGAGAGTCCGAAGGTCCACTGGCCCCGGACCCACATCCCCAAAATACCATATATAACCATTGAAAGGCTGTACGAGGGAACCATTTATAACCAGATATTCTCGTCATTTTAAATAACTTCACTAAGTCCAGTGCAAGACCCCAGAAAACCCTGGGTCTATCTCTAGATTAGCAAAATACACCATATACCTTATATCGACTAAAGAAGCAAAATGACTCATGCATTCAGGTGCAGAATTATTCAGATCTATACTTCTTACTGCTTACAACTTAATTAGACAAGCTTTGTAGATGCAGCTGAGCCTCTTCTATATCTGCAAAGAGAGAAAGCTGGCCTTTTGCTAAACCTTTAAGTTTAGATTGTTGTATAATTGGTGCTTGTGTCACTTTCTCTTTAAATGAACCAATCATTCTGACATGGTCTCTGCCCCTCCGTACTGCTGCAGCAGTCATGTCAGAAAAGATTCTGAAATTGAGACACTTCTTGAGCTGAAATAGTCTTATTTCCAATGGTTTTACTCAGAATGTGCTCCTTGACTCGAAAGTCAGTGAAATGAACTAATATTGTGCGAGCGTATTTAGCATTCGTAAGGTGCTGAGCAGGTACCCTATGAGCTCTTGTAATAGTCAGATCCCCTGTTAACTCAGGAATTGCATTCTTCACCAGGGAATAAACCCAGTCTTGCACATGAGGACCTTCACTTCCTTCAGAAACACCTACTAGTCAAAGATTTGTGCGCCAATTACAATTTTCCAAATCCTGCAATTTACTTTCAAGAACATCTTTGTTTTTCCCAATTTGCTTAACTTCCCGTTCCATAGACAAAACGTTATCATTTCAGGTGTAGACTCGACCTTCCGCCTCTGTCATTCTCTCTGGCAGTTTAACCATTGCTTCCTCGACCTTCATCAGTCTCGCATGTAATGGTGCAATTTGCTGAAACTGTGTTGTTTGTAATTCTTTTATTTCAGCAAGGATAAGCTCAAACATACTTTTAATGGACTGACCAGATTCCTGTATGGCTGAGATACCCGCCACCCTCTCTCAACACAATCCCCAAAGGAGGGAAACCGGAAACAGTTCTTGAAGTTTTTGGAAGTGGGAGGGAGTGACCCTCCCGGCCGTATTTATTAAAACAAAAAATTAAAAACATTTAAACATTAATGTACAATTTCATACCACATTGCGATGTTTGGCTAACCTTAACAGATTCTCTAATACAGAGGTTCTCCTAGCCGAACTAACATCCTACAAAACATTTACTTGAAATATTGAAATTGTACATCCTAACGTTTAAGGGCCAACGGCAAGGTCGTAACCGGTGTCAAGATCCCTAACCAGACATACCCCCCCCACTTGGAGGGGCGACAGCACTGAGGCGTACTCAAGTGCAACTACTACCAATTTCCCTTGACTTGACGGGGGCACTTATCAACTCGACGCCAGTTAAAGGTCGTTCGAAGACTCGTGTGAGGTATCTAGAAGGTATCGTAGACCTCCCCCCAACCCCACACAACTTACCGCATCTGCCGTCGCAGATGTCACTGGCCCCGGGAAATTCCCCAGGAGGGGGCTGTAACCCCTCCTACACAGGAAGGGGCCTTGACCGCCTTTCCTCTTCTTTCGGCGACCCATCCTTAGAAGGGACCGCCTCCCCGTTGAGGGGCCAAAGGCCACCTCCCCCGAGCGCTCCCATCCGTGTTGGGTGACGCCCACTCATAGGGATCTTCCAATTAGTGCTCACCGATCATGACCTTACCGCCCGACCAAAAATAAATACGACAAATGATAACTAAACGAAACTACATTGGCCACTATGACCGAAAAAACCTGTTTATAAATGGACCTTACAACCGAAGTTCTTTAATCACAAACTTGTAAAATTAGACCAATCTTTATTACACATTCAACATCAACACAACACTACAATAACCTGAAAACGAAATAGAATAATTGATCAAATTTATTAAAACAACTGGCTGTCCTCAGGGGCTGGTGGGTGGGTCAAAATTGGCTCTTCGTTCCGTCTCGAGCTCACGTGCAGCGAGGGGGTGCAGCTTCAGAGCACAGGAACAAGAGGATGTCTTCTGGTCTTGCGTCCCTTTTTATCCATCTTCAGGGCGGGCGTAAACCCGCCCCTGCCTGCCCCGAGGGCGTGGCCAGCCGCGTCAGTGTCTAGGCCAGCCCACTCTAGGGCGGGAAAAAGCGCGCCCCGGCTACGCCGCTTCGGGCATACCAGCCGAGACGCGCCTCCCGCCCAAAATGGCTTCCCGGGGGGATCGAGGCACTCTGCCATACGTTCGGGGGGACCGAGTGGTCGCCCCTTTCCATATGGCTGAGATACCCGCCACCCCCTCTCAACACAATCCCCAAAGGAGGGAAACCGGAAACAGTTCTTGAAGTTTTTGGAAGTGGGAGGGAGTGACCCTCCCGGCCGTATTTATTAAAACAAAAAATTAAAAACATTTAAACATTAATGTACAATTTCATACCACATTGCGATGTTTGGCTAACCTTAACAGATTCTCTAATACAGAGGTTCTCCTAGCCGAACTAACATCCTACAAAACATTTACTTGAAATATTGAAATTGTACATCCTAACGTTTAAGGGCCAACGGCAAGGTCGTAACCGGTGTCAAGATCCCTAACCAGACATACCCCCCCCACTTGGAGGGGCGACAGCACTGAGGCGTACTCAAGTGCAACTACTACCAATTTCCCTTGACTTGACGGGGGCACTTATCAACTCGACGCCAGTTAAAGGTCGTTCGAAGACTCGTGTGAGGTATCTAGAAGGTATCGTAGACCTCCCCCCAACCCCACACAACTTACCGCATCTGCCGTCGCAGATGTCACTGGCCCCGGGAAATTCCCCAGGAGGGGGCTGTAACCCCTCCTACACAGGAAGGGGCCTTGACCGCCTTTCCTCTTCTTTCGGCGACCCATCCTTAGAAGGGACCGCCTCCCCGTTGAGGGGCCAAAGGCCACCTCCCCCGAGCGCTCCCATCCGTGTTGGGTGACGCCCACTCATAGGGATCTTCCAATTAGTGCTCACCGATCATGACCTTACCGCCACAGGCCGGATAGTTGACCGGCTATCCGGACCCCCCACACAACTCCTACCTAAAGGTCATGTTTCAACGATTTTAACCATGCTAAGAAGTCTCCTAAGAGTAACTCATTCCCCACCCAAGACAAATGCACACCATCCCCCAAATACATACTGTCATCATTAATACAGCTATGAGAAATAGAATGCAATGTCCTGGAACGGAACAACCTACTCACTTTATTGTTAAGCTTCCTAACAGAATGGTTCAAAGCAGGAATAGAGATAGCCCCCCGCCACACCTTTCGTGGAATCAAATGGGACCATGCAATCGTGCACCCCGGAACTCTCCTCGCCAACCAACTTACAGTGGAAAGCATTGCCTCCAGGAGTAGTCGTCTACCGATGGTGACCAAATCATTGCCCCCAACATGCACTATAACTATAGACGGCGGTGACCTTGTCCGCCCTAACAAACCCTCGAAAAATGTTTGAAACTGGTCAATACAGAGACCGCCCCTTCCGTAGAAGGACATCCTGTACCCGTATTCCCCAGCTACGTGAATCATGTCACCTGCTTTGAATACGTCTGCGGCACGCCTCACGTATGAGTGGCCCACGACCCACACCTCCTTTTTCACAGCCGGTGATGTCTGACCGCTGGCCCGGTGTAGGGTCGACTGCATAGTCCGCCCCGCCTCGTAAGCTTGCGTAACTGAAAACCAAACAAAAACAAGAAGCGTGAGTACATTATTACAGCTTCACAACATGTGCAACCGCACGTATCTTTTATAACAATTGGAGGACCAACGCCCCACTCGTTTCACTTGCTCAACATTAAGACCCCTGGCTGTAGCTTCCGTAGCAGCCCCTATCCGAAAGGAATGGGTCCCAAATTCGCCCGGGTTCAAGCCCGCAGCGGCAATTGACATCGCAAGCACCCGCTGAAACTGAAATTTCGTCAGTGGGGTGGCGTCAGCGTGTCTTAACAAAGTCCCCCCCCATGATGCCACCCTTCGTGCTAGGTAATCCTCTAAACACTTTACCGGACATATGGAGGACCCAGGAATCCTGCGTATGATGACGCAGTCACCCATCCCATCTTGATCAGTCTTGGATTTTACAAAGGAGACAGTCATTGTTTCTCCCCTGATCTGAACGTGTTCCTGGCACAAACCCCCCGCCACATCCAGTTTGTTCCTTGCAACTAGTTCGCTTACCCGCATTGCTCCGTGAAATGCTAGCGTAAAAGCGGCTCGGAACAGCACCGCCTCAAACTGAGATAAACATGTGGCCGGGAGTGTGGCCAACAACTGGGACAATCTATCCAAACCTATCGGGCGCCTTTCATCTACTCTGCGACCCTCAAGGCGTTGCCACCCACGCAGCGCTTTCTGTACAACGAAAGACGCTGTTGGGTCCTGGATAGCGTGTGCTCTGGCAACAAAGGAAATGGCCGCACGATGCCTCTGGGCCGTAGCCACCGATTTCCCAGCCCTACGTAAGGACATCAGGAAATTCACTACCCATTCCTCGTAACCCCAAAGTCGCTCTCTATCACTCCCCAAAAGGGCTAAATAGGCCCGAAACGCCCCTTCGTATGCCTTCCTCGTCCTTGGTGCTAGACTCTCTCCCACGAGGTGACGAAGTTCGGGGCACCGAGAGACCAGAGAGCTTCGGGAAAGGGTGCCGGCTCTGGGTCCGCTGAGGGGAGGAAACCCGAAAAAGCCTGCATTTGAAAACGAGACAGTGCGTCAGCCGCCTGATTCATCACCCCTGGAACATGCTTTGCTCTGAATAGCACGTTCAATTGCATACATAGTAAAACAATTTCCTTAAGCAGTCTTAAAATCAGTTTACAACGTGCTGCCTGACTATTGATGCACTCGACCACGGTCATATTGTCAGACCAAAATATGACAGAGTGATCCTTGAACCCATCGGGCCATGTTCTCAAGGCCACCAAGATGGGAAACAGTTCCAGGAAAGCAATATTACTCGTCAGACCATTCTCATGCCACCATGTCGGCCATCTTTGTGCCGACCATTTCGTGCCGAATATGGCGCCAAAACCTATGCTTCCTGCTGAATCTGTCCATAGCCCCAGCTCTTCAGAAGACACGGCTGGTTCATTCCAGACGATTCTACCATTGAAGTCCGCCAGAAATGCTAACCAAATACGCATGTCCTGGCGGATTTCGGCCGATAGTCTCGTGCGATGATGGCACTCTTTAAGGCCGACCATCGCTTGGGCAATTGAACGGGAAAAGGGGCGGGCCATTGGTATTACCCTCAGGGCAAAATTCAACTGTCCCACCAACTGCTGTAATTGTTGCAGCGTAACTTTTGATGCATTTATACACATTTGCAGCGCAGCCCTGAACTTCAACACTTTCTCAGCTGGCAAACGGAAACACCCTTCAATGGAGTCCAACTCGATCCCCAGAAACTCGAGGCAAGTCGTAGGACCCACTGTTTTACCCGGCGCCAATGGCACACCAAACTGTTTCATTAACACACAAAATTCGGCCAAGGCCCGGCCACATTCAAGATCCCCGGCCGCCCCAAGAAACAGAAAATCATCAAGGTAGTGCATTACATCTTGGAAACCTGTTTTCTTTGTGAAGACCCATTGTAGAAAACTACTGAATTTCTCGAAATAAGCACAGGATATAGAGCACCCCATTGGCATACACCTATCCATGTAATAACAACCCTGAAACATGAATCCCAGGAGACGCTGGTCGTCTGGGTGTACCGGGAGCAATCGGAACGCTGACTCGATATCTGACTTCGCCATCAGCGCCCCGGGCCCCAGGCGATTCAAAATGGCTACGGCCTCATCGAAGGATGCGTACCGCACCGAACACACTTCTGGATCGATTGCATCATTTACGGAAAGACCTCGCGGAGCTGATAAATTGTGAATCAGTCGGAACTCACCGGGGTCTTTCTTGGGGACTACCCCTAAGGGAGAACAAACAAAATTCTGGACCGGGGGTACACTAAACGGGCCGGCGACCCGACCTCGAGTCACCTCTTTCCGGATCTTATCCTGTACTACGGTCGTATGCTGCAGGACGGAAAGTTGATTTTTACACTTTTCCACACCCTGAAAGTCCCCTACCGGGATGCGGAAACCATACGAAAAACCGTTCCGCAGCACCCCAGCAGAAGTACGATCCGGGTATTCACTGAGCCAGGGAATCATCGCCAGGGTATCAATCGGGGTAGGTAAAGGCGCCCCTCGGACTATATTAGACCTGTTTGGCACCTCCTCTCCCCCCATTATCACCCGTTCTGGCTCTGCACGAGGACTCAGGATGGGACGACCCACAACCACTACATTCATGTTTGAATTTACACGATCCCTGGGGTCTAGTACATTTACCCCTGTTGAAATTAAAGCAGAAACCCCTTTTTCCGGTACTGCCGGCAGGTTTCGAGTACTCGTCGGCACCCGTACCTGATCGAAAGGGCGTCCCCTCATATTGCCGGGAGGATTCGCCAACATTACTTCCCACCAACGGCATTTTCAACATTCCTGACTCCTTCATTTTATCCCAAGTCAAGGAATCATAACAATCCCAGGTTAAACTTTTATTATGCTCCTTTTCCTTTCTGAACAGATTATCGTAACAGAACCAATGATTACCCTGGTGCGATGTCGAGTACCCCATGATTCGTGATTGATAGATTGGGAACTCGGAAAGCAACTCAGGTCTACGTTCCCCCAAGATTGATGTAAAGATTCCCCAAGCATTGCCCCAATTGCCGATATTCTCATTCACTTTAAAGGCGGCCATTTTTGCGCGCCAAACACTCGGATGCATGAGATCCTTCTGACTCTTTACATGCTCTACCTCATAATGATCAACAAGCAGTGAAAAAATGTTCACATACTCCCCCGCCCAAATCTTTTCCTTAATTGCCAAAGGAACATGTTGCCCCAACTTTTCTCTCCGAGAGGGTGTTCACTCATCCCTCGCGATCGGCAATGGCCGCTTACCTGCACCTGACGCTGCCTCTGTGGTCGCAATCGTCCCTGGTGTCTTGTCCCCTACTGCAGCCGGCACGGGCACCTTGGCTGCTTCCCGTTTCTCACGCAATTGCTTTATCAGCGCCTGCGCATCGACAGCCGTGGCGCCCTCGTTACCTTTACCCAACCACGCTGCCAATTGTGCTGCCAGCTCGGGCGGCATATGATCCTCGGACACGGGGGTGACCACAACGGGAATTGGATTCCCCTCCTCCGGCACGGGAGTTGGAGCCTCGAGCGGGGCACTGGGACCCGGGATGTCTTCACCCGCTGCCCCCCTCCTGGGCCTCTTGTTTTTCCCTCCCGGGGCTGCTCCCGCCAAAGGACGTTTTGGACCCCCTTCCTCATTCTTGTCCACCCGCTTCTTTAGCTCGGACATCTCCTTCATGAGAACACGCAGCATCTGGTCAGTAGTCATGCGCTTTCCCACCTTCTTCGGCATTCTCCAACAAAGTAACTGTAAAACAAACAAGAACGATTAAAACGCTCAAAATTGGCTCTTCGTTCCGTCTCGAGCTCACGTGCAGCGAGGGGGTGCAGCTTCAGAGCACAGGAACAAGAGGATGTCTTCTGGTCTTGCGTCCCTTTTTATCCATCTTCAGGGCGGGCGTAAACCCGCCCCTGCCTGCCCCGAGGGCGTGGCCAGCCGCGTCAGTGTCTAGGCCAGCCCACTCTAGGGCGGGAAAAAGCGCGCCCCGGCTACGCCGCTTCGGGCATACCAGCCGAGACGCGCCTCCCGCCCAAAATGGCTTCCCGGGGGGATCGAGGCACTCTGCCATACGTTCGGGGGGACCGAGTGGTCGCCCCTTTCCATTCTTGTTGCATGTCCTGACAATCTACCCTGTTTTCACCTTCCATTATCACTTGGGAGATATCAACCTGAGATGCAGTCATGGCCTGAAAAGTTGGCTGATGGTTCATGGCCCTAGCTACTTGAGACGCTATTGAGACCCCCACCTGAGCTCCTGTTGAAGCCAAAGTTTTATGTTGCTTTAATAAAAGAGGATACTGTTTACGCCCAGTGGGGCTTATGATAGGCTTGGGAACACATACTGCAGAATTGACAGACAATATGCTGTTGTTACTTTCCCATCCTTCCCGAGTGGAGAGGGAGCAAGATATTTGAAAATCAGAAATGTCTTCACCACTTCCAATCTCTGCATCTGCCTCGCTTTCGGTTCAATTGCCAGAACCCTCTGTTTTCCCAGCCTCTAAAAGCTGCTGTACTTTTAAATCGATTCTTTGCTGTGCATTCCGCAATGCACCAGCATTAGATGGTTATTCTTGGGTGCCCTTTTGCCTTAATTTCTGAGCTGGAATAGGTTGGCTAAAGGAGGCTGCGCTGGCATTTGTGGTTTTACGCTTAAGAGTGCACATGCTGTGGCCACTTTGACCTTTTTTCCCCCTCTTCCAAATTCAGTAGAACACAAAGAAGAACCTGGGGCCATGTTAGCAACAAACTGCGATAAATATCAAAGAGCGCGCTTAGCGCAAATATTTTTTACCGCTGGAATATATCCCCACGCTAACGCTGTATTAGCAACAATTAGCGCTATGGTGATAAATATTCCAGCGATAGCGGGAGGGAAGGGCCAACATCTCGACAAAACCAGCGATGTTGCATGGGGAAGGGGAAAACCTTGCTGATACGACCATGTGGTCGTATCAGCATAATCAACCCCCCCATGTTAGGTATGGTTAAGTCAGGAAAATAGCAGGTGTTAAAAAACCGGCAATGACCCCGGTTAGCGCGACTTTTCACGTCGTTACCCGGGGTCAGGGCCTCCTTGCTAATAGGCGATATGCTTGTTAGCGGCTGTTTACCAGGTCTGTTGGTCGGGATCACCTACTTTGCATGTCATTAGCGATAAATATCGCTGACATGCAAAGCGGCACCCAAACCGGTCGCTTTCGCCAGAAAGCTATCGTTAACAGCTGTTAGCGACAGCTTGCTGATAGGGCAACAGAATTATTGTTGCTTTAGCAGGAAAAGTTCCCACTAAAGCGGCGCTATTGCCCTTGCTAATATACCCCTAGCTGGCACATGAGAAGGCCTGTTTCTTCTTTCGTTCTCTGTCCATGGATAGTGTCAAAGAGACGGCCCTGACGAGAGGGTGCTGTGGGGGGGGGGGCTATGTTTTTCATTTACAAATGTACAGGCACAGCTTCCTCAGAGAGATCCCCTGAGGAAGGTGGATTTTTTTTTAATTGCCGTCAGTGGCATTAGAGCAGCAGGTGCAGTGACACTGGGGCAATGCTATGAGGGACCACTGCACCCAAATTATGTCTATGTTACTAGCAAAAAGATAAGTGGGAACCCTAGTTCACTGTTAGCATTATGGCCCAAGTGACCCTTGCTGCGCAGGGAAGAGGTTCAAAGCAACAGGGGACGAGATGTGCATGATTTTCCCCATTTTGTTATACACAATGAGGCAGATAGCCTGCTTTGGGACTAAGGCCTAAGAGTGATGGATAGGGGAATGGCTAGAGGAGTAGGTCCCATTTGTGCAGCCGAAGCAGTGTCACAGGAGACCAGGACTGTGAGGTGCCTTCTAAACTCCAATTAGTATTATTTTATTATCCTTCCTTGTTTGCGGGAGGTCCAAGTGCCCCACTGTTGTGCCAGTGTTGCTTTGGCCTTGGACTAACAGCCCAAAAGAGGGGGGAATTGAAGCAGGAAAGACGTCTTAGCTTAGGCCTCAGAGAGAGGGCAGAGCAGAGAATTGGGCATGATGGAGGTCTATGTCTTTAACAAGGGACAGAGGAGACTAGTGTCTTTGTCAGGCAATTGCTTTCATTACTGAAGAAGGTGCAATGAATATGAGGCCACGAGTTTGAGAGGACCACCACATAATTATGACTGCCTTAATTTATAAAAGAGGATTGGAGGCTCATTTTCCTTACTAGCATTAGGGCTGAGGGCACCTTGCTGCAAATTAATGCGCAACATTTTAGAAGATAATTTTATTCCGAAAGAGACAGAGAATCTGTTTCAAGATTGGAGTGATGGCCAGGCATGGTGGGGAAGGTGTGAAAGAGGCCGACTACTAAGGGCCATGAGTGAGGAGCTCACAACATCCACATTATAGGTAGAAGTGTTTTTTTCTTGATATATTTGCTCTTTTGTAAGTCTCACATTTAGTGTGCATTGTGAGCCATAGAAGAAGTACCCCTGAAAGTATAAGCCCACTCCCTGCATTCAGCCCTGACTCTTCCACTGTCCCATATACAGCCAAAGTTTAGAAGGGAGCCGACCCTAAAACATTCTGCTTAGGGGTTTCACAGCAAAACTGTTTTAAGGCTTCTGCCTTAGATGTATTTTCCTCTTTCTATGTGTGCTTCAAAATGCAGCACACGTGGAAAGAGGTAATAACAAGGAAAAATAAAGATATTTCTCCTGGTTACATCTCACTTCCTAAGTCTTTGTAAATCTGTTAATGTGTGAAAATCCATGGATGGATACAGGGGAACATTCATGGTTCATGGGTGGAACGCTTCCCAAGTTGAAATGTAATGAAAGCAACACAAGCAGCTGCCTTGCATTACATTTATTTACAAAGCCATCCAAGGCCATGCAAATCAAGCCTTATGTGGCTTTGTAAATATTACTGACTCCATTGCATTGTCTTTTTGTCACCTCGCATGACACAAGGACAGCGCCAAAGCTTCATAAATATGGTCCCAGAGTACAGAAACTTGCAAGACAGTGAAGACCTCCCAAGATAGGAGCTGATCATATAGTGGATCTTGGATGACATAAAACTAAACATTAACTGAAAAAACATGGCTATGATGAAGTTGTGGTTATCTTTGGTTATGATATCTCAACATATGTTTTTAAAAACCTCAAAAAGTCTTCTAAAAATATCACTTAATGTACAGCTATGGTTATGAATTAAAATAAAAAATCACTGAGCTATGTAAGTTATAGTCAGCAGCACCAACCATAACTCACTGTTCGCAACAGGAGAATTAGAATTTAAGTGCAACAAAAAAAATCAAAGAAATGCACTGACATGAACAAAGTTAAGAAGTGAGTTATGGTTCTGGCTCAAACATGTAAAACCACTTGAATTCATCAGTTATCGTTATCAACACTCAACACACACCAAAACCTGCACTACCCAACATCCTCATAACACCAATCTCAGAATGACCAAACATACAAAAATAGTGAAGATAACAGCATGGTGGAAAGTGTGAGTCTTGGCGTGTTTGTGTGTATTGATAACCATAACTGCTGATTTTCAGTGGTATTGCGTGTTTGAGCCTGAGCCATAACACACTTTCACTAGGTTAGCTTTAAGATTACATTGTATGAAAGTGTTTTTAGATAAGGTAAATGTCGTGTCTTCATGGTAATATTGCATTATAGTGATTTTAATCTTAAGTAGTTTCAATGTTACCACAAGTTAAACAAAATGGGAATAGATCATTTATTGTGAAGGGCTTTAGAAAAGTACAATGCCCACTATCATCAGTGCACAGCAAGGCCTCTTAGCAGTCATGTAGCTGCCAGGGGCCATCTGCTATGAGGATAATTTGGGGACTATGGGGCATATTAGCAAGGGCGGTAATGCCGCTTTAGCGGCACTTTTTGCCGAGAAAGCGGCAATTTTTTTATCAATTACATGCTGTCGCTAACACCAGTTAACGACAGCTTCCAGGCGATAGCGACCGGTTTGGGGCCCGCTTTGCATGCCAGAGATATTTATTGCTAATGACATGCAAAGTGGGTGTACCCAAACTGGTAGCGACTGAAAGCAGTCGCTAACACAGCTATTGCCTATTAGCCATACCCGCGATGCGATAAAAAAACGTGCACTAACCGTGATTAGCCGCAGGATTTTTCACCTGGTAAAAACCTGACTTAGCCATAATAGTCTATGGGAGGTGGATTCTATGGCTAAGTCCGCACCTGCCTATTAGCGAGAATTTCCTTACCGATAGGATTTGTATTGCTGGAAATCTCATGTTATAGATGGGATTCGGCGCTATCACTGGATTTTTTATCGCCGTGGAGATAAACCTTGATAATACTGCATTATCTCCGCGATAAAATCCAGCGATAGGAGGCTATAAAAAAAATTGCGCTAAGCGTGGTTTGTGATAATTTTCGCAAGTTGTTGCTAATATGCCTCCGTATACGTAATGTAACTGTGAGGCCTGCGCCCTTTTCTTTCCAGATCCATACGTGAAGATCTACCTGATGCAGAATGGCAAGCGGCTGAAGAAGAAGAAAACCACCGTCAAAAGCAAGACCCTCAACCCTTACTTCAATGAGTCCTTCAGCTTTGAGATTCCCTTCGAGCAGATACAGGTGAGATGTTTTCTTGTACTAAGAGAGGGAAAAGACCAAATGTACTGAAGGGGGATGTTCATTCAAGGACTACCATCTGTCTCTGCTAAAAGAGAGGGTGGAATCATCAAAACTTGGCTGATGCCATAACACAGGAACAGGGACCTCTAGAACAGTTTCCATAGTTCTCCCTCACAATGGTACCTCTCAAAAAAAGCTTCTCGATAGAATTCTGGTGTTGATGTACATTTCTGAATATGTGGGGTTTCCTTGTTAGCACTGCAACCCGGTAACATTTTAAGTAGAGCTAATTGTGGCAATTGTATGCAATATCTTCAGCACCTCGACTCACATGGTGTCTTCCAAGTCTGCATTGTGGGTGGTGATACGCTTGAATGTTTAAAAGACAATCCTGGTAGCACTGGGTCGTTCAAGGTCAAGAAGAGGACCTATGTAAGTCACAAGTGTCACACTCCAGAGGCACACGCCATACATAGCTTGTGAACTCAATAAATAAATAAGAGTTGCGCACGCATACGCTCTATTGTGGCAGACGTACACAATTTGTTGTATAAAAGTAGAGGGGAAACAGCCTTTACAATGAGGTTTTACCTTGTTGTGCCTTTACCAGGCATTTTAGCACGCATATTTTTACAGTGAATATGCATTTACAACGCATGCCAATACCACGCATTTAAAGGTAAGTTGGGGGGGGGGGGGGTCACCCCACACAAATATATTGTTTTTAAATAAAAAAACAATGCGTGGTATTTGCATACGTTGTAAATGCAAGGTCGTGGTAAAAACATGCGCGCTAAAAATGTGAGGCAAAGGCATGCAAAGTAATTACCTGTGTTGTACCGTCGTACAACAAATTAGAGAGCATTTAATTAAGCATTTATCATCAGTGTGTCCGGGCCTACAAAGAATGATGGGATTATGGGTCAAGCATCAGAGCGTCCATATTGAAAACAATCACCTGAATAGGTCGGCACACTTTTAAGGAAATCGAAGGAGTTCCTAACTGGTCCAGCCCCCAGATGACCAACAGGCCCAGAGTAGTCACATGTCAAGTCAGCTCCGGAGTCTGACTGTCTCTGCTCACCTGCCTATCAGGTGAACAGCACCAGCGCAGCCACCAATATCCCTGATTTCCCACAGACATCCAGCTGGTGTGTTCCACTCTGTGTTTAGAGTTTCCTTCAGGAAATGGAGGATTCTTTTTTCCCTTTAGAGTCAATAATTTTTATTGTGTGGAGAAGCAATCTTTTACACAGCCCAGCTGCCTACATCAGCTTTCCGGCAGGGCGTACTCTCATAGCAATTACACAGCATCTGGGTCCACAACCCGGAGGGCGACCCCGCGGAAGAGAGCGAAGCTGTAAGAGCAACCTTGTAATGCTTTAGCCACCACTTTTAATCGAAAAACAAGCATAAGACAAAAAAAACCACCCCCAATACCCCCACCCTGCTCCGCACCAGCTTCGAACTCTACCATCCAACCTCCAGGACCCGCCAATTTTCCCTATCAACAAGCAATCAATCAATATGTGTGGCCCCCTGAGGTTCTAAAGGAATGAGTTGCAGAATTTGCAGATACTTCGGGCACGTTACTTCTCGCAGGTCTTTAGGGAGGAGTCGCAAGAACGGACCCCAGAGCTTTGCGTAGTCGCTGCCCTTCCCACCCATACCCAGGGAGAGGTGCTCCATAGCCAAAATGTGCCAAAGTCTTAGTAACCAATTCCGTGGCTATGGACTTTTTTCCCTTTAAACTATAAATCAGACCCTCTCTTTGAGATTTGGTTATCTCAAACTAGAGGTGGCCAAGCCAAGAAGTTAACAGTGAGAGCTGAGCCAGAGCAGAGACAAAGGCCTGTCTTGGCTCCAGGAGCCTGTGTATGAGGTGAGCCTTGAAAATATTTGCCACATAGATCCTGCACCAAACAGCATGTAAAAATATTAAAAAGTCCCTACAAAATTCAAAAATGTGTATTTCTTTAATGTGGAAGCATTTCACCCAAGAACACCAGATTATATCATTGCATTGATAGGCGTTTATTAAAAGTGATACTTTGTATACATTAACTTAGAATCATTTGTTCCACCCTCCCTGACCATAATGCCATTTGTGAACTTAGAGGCAAGTCAGTGTGTACCCAATATGTGGTCTAGATTCCTATTGTACATGGAGCCGCATTATAGCCTATTGAATCAAACACAAGAGGTTCTCATACAGCACACATCTTGAACACACACATTTGAATGCGCTCTCATATGTAATAATAAAGAAAAAGGAGGCTCTGGGAAATAGAATGTTTGCATAGGGTCACACAGTTTGTTGAAGTGAAGAAGCCGAGATGAATTTGGTTTCATAATGTGCAGTTCAGTCACACAGTGGGTATCTCTTACACTCCTTCCTCCATTTTACATCAAAAGTCATTGCCTTGTCTTTAATTCTTGGCTCCTAAGGTTAGGTGGGGGTGGCAGGCGGAAGTTACGTGAAAGCTTGCTTGTTTTGGGCTGAATTATCCGAAGGGACCCCAAGCTGAGTCATAGCCAGGCATCTGGCGTGAGCTTTCAGTATCTCCCCTGCCTCTACCTCAAACCTCATCCATTCAACTTATGTGTGAAACATTATCTTCTGCACATGCCTCTTTCTTTTCACATTCTCTCTCCACGACTTAGTCATGCCCCCATTGTTTGAAATTATACATTGATTGCTGTTATTTCCTACCATTCTTCTAAAGTGATTTAAGTGAATATCCTATTTAGGTAACGCAGCACTTACTCTTTGCTTAACTCTCACTTTTTCACTTTGCAGAAAGTTCAGGTGGTCATCACCGTCTTGGATTATGACAAACTGGGCAAGAACGAGGCAATTGGGAAGATATTTGTGGGTTGCAGTGCCGGGGGTACAGAGCTCCGCCATTGGTCAGACATGCTGGCAAATCCCAGAAGGCCTATTGCACAGTGGCATCCACTGAAGCCAGAAGAGGAGGTGGACCAGGCACTTTCCGCCAAAAAGTAGAACGTCACAGTCCAGCATAACCTAAAAGACATTTAAGCGACCCAGAGCTATTGATACCTCAGTTATGCAAAGTTAGAGTTTTTTTCCATGTTGATTATGAAATATTCCAGCTTAAAGAGAGTGGACAGATTCTGAGAGGGAGTCAAGTGGACCTGGTGCAGGTTGGTGCTGTCCAATCCATTCTTCACAAGGAGCGGAAGACTTAGCGGCATGTTCTAGAATGTTTCCTGTTGTAGGTCCTCCCTCTCGTCTCTCCACTTATGTTGACCCAAGCCGAACAACTAACCCTGCTAAATGGCAATGCTTCTTGTTTCTTGAACTCTCCCCTGCCACATCATGTGCCACGTAATTCAAGACAGCCCAACCATCCAAGTTGACCAGATACACTGTGCTTGTTTCAGAATCGACCACCCAACCAGGACACCTCTTATGAGGGGTGGCTTTCATCCGTGCCCAAGCACTGACCTTTGTTTGCACACATCCGAGTTGAAGTCCTTCCGGGAAGGCTTTCCTTTGGGAAATTAGAAGTATCTACTGTCTGACTTTGTTTGAGAGAAAACACAACACAAAGTGGTTTTAGAAAATTTGGTGAGCTGAACACCTTCGAAAAAGAGAAGAAATACTTAAGGATCTGGGGTTACCTGACTACTTTAAGACTTTTTCAGAAATGAAAGTTCCAGACCACTAGAACATAGAGTGTCTCCTTTTGGTGGCACAAGTGGCTGGGCAGACAAAGTGTGATTCCATTCTTGCTAGTAGGGTTATTCCTAGGTGATTCAGCAGGGGCCCAAAGAGCAGAAAGCAGACACTATGGAACATACGCTACTGCTTGTCCTTTTGCAAAGTTTCTACTCTCCTCATTCTAGAGTTGTAAAATTGGGAGTTGAGTGCAATATGTGTGTGCAAGGAAATTGCTGTGTGAGTTATGTGTCTTCACTCTACAACTTCCAGGTCAGATGAAAATTCATGCTAGGACTTCCAGGTCATGTGCATTTACTTTCAGGACTTCCGGGTTAGGAGTGTGCTCCTCACTTTCAGGTCAGATGTGCCGACTTTAGGACTTCCAGGTCAGCAGTATGCCCTATAAGATGTATGGGGTCACATACGTCCTTCCTATGAGAATGTCTCACATGTCCAAAACGTCTAGAAGACTGACTACTTGGAAAGCAAGATGGCTCACTTAGCTAGTTCTTCCCATTCACACCTGCTGTGAGGTGTAGGTTACATGCTTGGATCCTGGCAAGACCAACTCAGCCTTCCATCTGTTCAGGGTTGGTAAACTTACTACCATTACCATGGATAACCGTAATACCTGTTGGTTAGAGTACTAACAAACAGTGGAAGCGTGATATGAGGTTGCAAAAATGCAACATAACAAATTATAGTAAGATTGGATAAGAGGTGGGTGTATAATGACTTTCCAAAGTGTGTTTGTGAAGAATGACTCACTGCTTGGTGTACCTTTGCATTAGGACTTCCGGATCAGCATGAAGTTTCCCTTCATTAGGCATTCCACTTCCAGGCAAGACCACTCTCGTGGCCTTAGGAGGTTTGGCATAAATTAGCTCCTTCTAATGGTCTTCAGTGTCCTGCTCATCCCTACTCATGGACATGAACATCACTTGAGTCAACTGTGGAACAATGGAGTCAGATGTACATGGGTTTGTGGGTGACGTGTGCCTGTTTTGGGATTTGCTGGTCAGGGTCAGCTGAGCTTTCTTTGCGAGTCTCCATGTTGGGACCCGGAAATGGCAGTGGTAATCAGCCGTCCGTTGAGGTGCTGGCAACCTGATTCAAAAGATACATAGGCACCAGATGCATAGGCATTTAACAGGAGGTTTTGTGTGCTCTTTTTGACTCCTTCTTAATATTAAAGATACATGCGATGCTATAACCAGGGCACAAGCTACTGGAACCATGGTACGATGTATGCTAACGACCCGGGCGGCATGCAAAGCAAGGCTGGTGAGACTTGGAGACATGTTAGGGAGCCAACAAGAATGTGGCGCCCGATTGACTTTAGGAGCATCAATTGTGACCTTCTGGTGAGTGATGCAAACTCATCAAAAACTCAAAACACATTTCAGACTGCTGAGACACAGCTTTGCAGCTTCAAAAGTGAGACCATCATACAACCGCAGAAACGTGTGCACGGTTATTGAGACTACATGATGGCGTACAAACACGCAAATAAAACACGCGCTGGCCTGCTGGTGGTTAAAAGATGAGACGCTGCATAGGATGCACTCAGGCTAGATATGGCCTCCACTGGGAAAGTTACCCAGATTGTAATTTACGGCATAGTTTTCCCAATCTACCACAGAGATACACCTGGCCCAATAAGCCACCCATGAAGCCATTTCTGGGAGCCTAGAGTGAATGCTGGGCTGCAAAGAGTTTGACTGGTTACACTGTCATCATTCACGCACCACATTGTGAGGTTTCGATGCCTAGGGGAGAGCCCAGGACCATCATATGATCATCGGCCTACATTCCTGTGCAGACTGAGCACCGTGTAGGGCCTCTAGGACCAGTGGAGTGTATGGGATGCACCCAGTAATGCCTTCAGAGGCAGTGGGGTGCGAGGGTTTATGCTTTTCTAGGGTACAAGTCTACCAGAATGTTCAGATGCACACTGGACTATGGCATGAAGGCCAGCACAGTGTTTGGGGTTTCCATAGAATTGGAGAGCCAGTCAGAATCGGTGTAAGTAAATTGTAAATTGTAAATTGTTGTATCTTGTAAAGCGCACTGCTACCCGGAGGCCTCGTAGCGCTATAGACCGCTGGGGAACCCGTCCTGGCTTTCCCTGTGAGATAGTCCCTCCTGGGGGTCTCCAAGGTGAAACCAGGCATCCCCGGCGTTTGTGTGGGGCCGTTGTGGAGATGAGGCAAGCTAATGCCCAGAGTTGCCGAGTGTGCTCCCTGGTCGGAGTAGGCACCGATGCGAGAATTATCAGTCCGCTGATCCTTGTCCAAGACCCTGCCGCGTCGGGAATCGAACCCTGGTCCTGGGCCGTTCTCTGCACTCGGGTCTGCCGCTTCTAACCAGTGAGCCACACCTCTCTCACTCTAAGTCGAGAGTGAATCTGCATTGGGGCCTCTGGGTCTAACAAAGTTAGTGGTTAACAATGGACTGGTATAGCAGGAGTCAGCAAGTGTGAGTGTGCATTAGACAACAGCTGCCAGCTGAATGAGTTTGTGCTGGACAGGGAGCACTAGAGTGGGCAGGAAATGGTTTTTTACCACGGATATGGAGCAATAGAGCCAGCGGGAGTGCATTTACACTGAATATTGAGCACCGGAGTCAGCAGAAGCTGGGCCTTTACTCTGAATACTGAGCACACACTGGAAGGAGTACATTTACAATTAAAACTGAGCTTTGGGGTCATCAGGAGTGCATTTACACTGAATATTGAGCACCGGAGTCAGCAGAAGCTCAGCAGAAGGAGTGCATTTACACTGAATATTGAGCCCTGGAGCCAGCAGAAGGAGTTAATTTACACTGAATATTGAGCTTTGGAGTCAGCAGAAGGTGTGCATTTACACTGAATATTGAGCACCAAAGTCAGCAGAAGGAGTGCATTTACACTGAGTACTGAGCACCGGAGTCAGCAGAAGGTGTGCATTTACACTGAATATTGAGCCCTGGAGCCAGCAGAAGGAGTGCATTTACACTGAGTACTGAGCACTGGAGACAGCAGAAGGAGTGCATTTACACTGAATATTGAGCCCTGGAGCCAGCAGAAGGAGTGCTTTTACACTGAATACTGTGCACTGGAGTCAGCACAAGTTGTGCATTTACACCCGCTAATGAGCACTGGAGTCAGCAGAAGGTGTGAATTTACGCTGATAACGGAGCACTGGAGTCAGCAGAAGGAGTGGTTTTACTCTGAATACTGAGCACTGGAGTCGGCAGAAGGTGTGCATTTACACTGAATAATGAGCACTGGAGACAGCAGAAGGTGTGCATTTACACTGAACACTGAGCACTGGAGTCAGCAGAAGGAGTGCTTTTACACTGAATACTGGCACTGGAGTGTAATGAAGAAGGGTATTTACACAGAATATTGAGCACTGGAGTCCACAGAAGGAATGCATTTACACTGAATATTGAGCACTGGAGTCCACAGAAGGAGTTAATTTACACTGAATATTGAACTTTGGAGTCAGCAGAAGGTGTGCATTTACACTGAATATTGAGCACCAGAGTCAGCAGAAGGAGTGCATTTACACTGAGTACTGAGCACCGGAGTCAGCAGAAGGTGTGCATTTACACTGAATACTGAGCACTGGAGTCCGCAGAAGGAGTGCATTTACACTGAATATTTAGCACTGCAGTCAGGAGAAGGTTTGGATTTATATAAGATTGTGAGCACTGCAGTCAGTAGAAGGTTTGGGGTTACATAGGATTGTGAGCACTGCAGTCAGGAGAAGGTTTGGAGTTACATGGGATTGTGAGCACTGCAGTCAGTAGAAGGTTTGGGGTTACATAGCATTGTGTGCACTGCAGTCAGTAGAAGGTTTGGGGTTACAAAGGATTGTGGGCACTGCAGTCAGGAGAAGGTTTGGAGTTACATGGGATTGTGAGCACTGCAGTCAGTAGAAGGTTTGGGGTTACATAGGATTGTGTGCACTGCAGTCAGTAGAAGGTATGGATTTGCACTGGACGTGGGGCACTGTAGTCAGCAGGTTTGGAGTTACATAGGATTGTGAGCACTGCAGGCAGGAGAAGGTTTGGAGTTACATGGGATTGTGAGCACTGGGGTCAGCAGGTTTGGAGTTACATAGGATTGTGAGCACTGCAGTCAGCAGGTTTGGAGTTACATGGGATTGTGAGCACTGCAGTCAGCAGGTTTGGAGTTACATAGGATTGTGAGCATTGCCTTCAGTAGAAGGTTTGGAGTTACATAGGATTGTGAGCACTGCAGTCAGTAGAAGGTATGGATTTGCACTGGACGTGGGGCACTGTAGTCAGCAGGTTTGGAGTTACATAGGATTGTGAGCACTGCAGGCAGGAGAAGTTTGGAGTTACATAGGATTGTGAGCACTGCAGGCAGGAGAAGGTTTGGAGTTACATGGGATTGTGAGCACTGGGGTCAGCAGGTTTGGAGTTACATAGGATTGTGAGCACTGCAGTCAGCAGGTTTGGAGTTACATGGGATTGTGAGCACTGCAGTCAGCAGGTTTGGAGTTACATAGGATTGTGAGCACTGCCTTCAGTAGAAGGTTTGGAGTTACATAGGATTGTGAGCACTGCAGTCAGAAGGTTTGGATTTGCCCTGGACGTGGGACACAGCAGTCAGCAGGTTTGGAGTTACATAGGATTGTGAGCACTGCTGTCAGTAGAAGGTTTGGATTTGCACTGGGCGTGGGGCACTGCAGTCAGCAGGTTTTCGTTTATTCTTGGTATAGAGCAGCAGTCAGACAAGGGCTGCATATAGTAAACAGTAATGAGAAACGAGTGCAGGGGAGAATCAACTGATGTCTGTGTGCCGGAAAGAGAGGCCGGGGAAGTGATAAGAAAACTTGATGTGTGTGTGAAGAAAGAGGAGAAGGCCATAATACCGGAAGGCCTCATGGGACGAGAGGACTCGCGGAGTATGTTTGTGTTGGGGCAGAGAAACCAGGGGCTAGTAAAGCCTCAGGCGGCCATTTATACAAAGAGAGTCCCAGCCAGGACAGAGAGACGGGTCTGCAGCAGTTCTGAGGAGAACCTGTGCACTCCAGCGATGCGAGGGGGGCTGTAACTCACAGGAGGACGTCCTGGGTCTTTAAGGGGCTGGGGATGCAACTTTCGAAACAATCTGAGGGTCACTTTGGCCCACATTAGAACTCTCGGTGACTGATCTAAATTGTCAGTACATTCAAGGGAAGGAATTCATCAACAACAACATCTATTGTGGGAGGAGGGGACAGAGGCCGAGGAAAACAGCGCATTCGCCTACAAAGGCATCACTACCGCTTCGAAAACATTCGTCCAATTTACGTATATCTGAAGCACTGCCGTCATCTTGTAGGCTAATACGAAACTAAAAGAAACACCTCTGCTGGCACGCGCCCCTCCCCCGCGTCCCTAGAGGAGAGAACCTTGTTTAGAGGCCTTTTCATTGCCTTGTGTGCTGCGGCCACTGACGTCTCTCCTACACCCCCACTTACACCCTTGTAGTGCCCCTGAACGCTGGCAAACTGGAGGCTCATCTGGTAATGGGCGCCACCTCGCTCTAGCTGTGCGTTCTTCCCTGACCTGCTCCAGGGGTTGGGAAGATGCCCTAACAGGTCAGAGTAACAGAGAACTTCGCAGACTGACACTGGCCTCCTGACACCTTCCGAGTCCCTGTTGGGCGGATGTGCCCTGTGCCGTGTATCCGCCCCACCCTATTCATGCTCAGTTCCTACGCTACAGTTGTGTTATCTGCCACAAGTTGATCAACACAAAAGAACACAGGGGGTCTGGAAGCCAACTAACCTGGCTCGGCTGTCTGTAAAGACTATAAAGTCAAAGGGTCACCGGGTCACCACAGAACAGCCTCAGAACAGGGAACAACTACCAGTCTGACGAACACATGAAGCCCTGAACAGACTCAAAATATATCCAAAGCTGGTCGACCAGATCCAAACCATCAAATAGTGGATTACCATCAAAAAGACACTGGGCAGATTTTTGTTAACTGGCGCATCCCGAGGGATGCGCCAGTTAACGTGCGCCACAGTGCGCCACAGCTACGCCACCCATGGTGCGCCGCATTTATAATGCGGCGCACCTTGGTGCAAAAACGGCACAGATGCGTGACGCATCTGTGCCGGAAATGTGAAGCATTGCTGGAGTTGCGTTGCAAGCGCGACGCAGCTCGAGCAAGGCTCGGGGGTGCCCCATCTACACAATGCTGCATCAAGACCTACGCCTGCTTCAAGCAGGCGCAGGGTTTTGACGCAGCATTGGCCAGTAAGTGATTGAGTGAAATCTCATAGATTTCACTCAGCCACTTTCAGGAGGCGTTCCTGCGCAAAAACGCCCCCCCCCTGCGCAGGAACGCCTCCTTATGGCGCAGGGCTTTACAACGTGACGCATCTCCTAGATGCGTCACGTTATAAATAGGGCGCATTGTTTGCGCCACAGTTGCGTCAAATAAAGTGACGCAATTGCGGCGCAAGGCCATCATAAATCTGCCCCACTGTGATCAGTCATATGGTCTGGCTGTCCACCCTGTGAATAGGCTGGTCCCTTGATCATCGAGACCAAATGCCACACAGTCAATTAATAGTATTGGATCTGGTCCACAGTTATCTATGAACCGCCTTCTGATAGCTAACCTTTGATTATTATTTGATATTGTGTAGCTGGGGATGTGAACAAGGTAAGAGTCTTAAAACTTTGTTTCCCTTTGACCCTCTCTCCACTGTTTGTTGTGATATCTGCCACAAGGTGGCAGCACTGTGGGAATGGAGATTTAAAAAGACTGCAACAGCCTACTGAGAAACCAACTTGGCGAGGAGGCTCCTGCTGCAAATCCTGAAGCTCACAGATCCAGGAACGTTCACCAAATGGACCACTCACGAGCCCTTGTTTGTAAACAGAGAGGGATCACAGGGATAGAATAGCCAGATGTCAGAGTGATGAGCAAGAGGGAAGGGGAAGAAATATGTGATGCAGAACGTGGGGTGTAATGAACAATAAAGCCTCGATGCCTGTGTGCAACAGATAAAGGAGACTGCAACAAGGTTTGTTTTTTTATCTTTCACATGCCTCATTCACTGAGAGGACGCCGTGAGACTGCACCGCTGATTGACTTTCGCTGCCGTTTCCTGGAAGCTGTTCCAATTTTTTTTCCGCCAGAGGATCAGCCTGGAACATATAAGACGTGGCATCCTTCTGGCCACTTGCAATATTTAGGGGCAGAGACTATGACTTTAGCGCCATCGACTCATTAGTGCTAGTATTTATTTTTTACAAAAAAACAAAAAACAAAAAAAACAAATCCAAAAAGGAAAAACGCAAACTGAAGCCATTTGAGACTCCTTTGATTCCAAATTGGAAGACCTTTTGGTGTGTGTGTGTGGATGCGAGTAGTTTTACAAATAAATACAATGTATATATATAGACGCATATATAAATATATATAAATAGATTGACATATATATGGAAAAATGATTTAAAAATCTTGAATACTGCATGACGCACTATGTAAATAGTAGCATGGAAAAGCAATCTTTCAGACCTGTGTGTGGCTCACCTGTTAGTACCCGTCTTGGGGTCCCTGTGCGCGCGGTTGCTCTATGTATCTCTAGCGCCACCTGTTGTTATGGGTCTAGGCTGTGCTGGTGATTTCTTCTTCTGCCCCTACCCATTAACCCACTGGTCACTCCAATGCACAGCCTAGCTCCTTCCATCATTGGTATCTTCTAATTTCCTCATTTTACATGTATTTATTTACTGATATATTTATTTATTGCTATGTTTATGTATTTAAATATTTAAGAGTAATTGACCAGTGAAATGGGCAAAATAGCTATTCATTTTTGTTAAAAAAGGGAAGGGGTCTACAGTTTGAAGAGTGTTGTTTCGTATGTGATTGGAGATGGCCACTTTCAATCAAAAGACATTCCCTTCAAGAATTAGGGAACGGAATGCAAATGGGAGGATCCTTCCCTTAGCGGCTATAAAATGTTGCTCAGCTATAGCTTTTGTTCTGCCTGTTGATGGCATCAGAGAAGCTGTCAAATGATGTCTTTCCTTAAATATGTAAAATGGAAAAAAGACCCCCAGTACGTTCGGATCCGAATGATCATTCCATGCAGCGATTGGATGTTTTTTCGAAATTCTGCTGAGGGCTCGTGAGGACTGCACAGCCTGCTGCAATGATGTGTTTTCTGTTTTACATCACATCTAGCTCATAAATTGAACTAAATAATGCGACCAACTCTATTGCGTTAAACACGGTGACTTGGGTACCAGACGCCTTTGGTTGTTCTACAGCCCTCCTTGTAGAAACATTTCACGACCTACAGTGTTCAACGTACCTTGCTCTACTACCCTTACTGTGGAAATTGAGAACGCATATTTAAAGATTAAGCCCTGCTGGAAATGCTACTCACTAAAAATGTAACGCTTACTTTTTAGAAGCACACGAGTTTTGTTGGTGGGCAAGCACTTCAGTCTGATTACAAGTATTAAGAACGTTCTATTTATTTCGAAATTGTGTGAACAATTTTGTGACCTTATTTCCTAATGATGATCAAGTTAGAAGGGGGTACGATTATTTGTTGCTGATATTTCAGTTTATATACCCAAGGATGGGGCAAAAAAGCATATAACACAATATTTTTTTTCAATCCCATAAAATTGTTATTCAAGCAAGGTCTAGTGAAATTGTTGCATTTTCATCCTTGATCACCCATCTCTTGCTCTAGGTATTTTAGATACTGTATTATATGTTGATGGGTCCCTACCCAATGAATAGGGACGGGGGGGGGGGGCGCGGTCTAGTAAAAAAAAGACCAAGCAGCCCTGGGGGCATCCAAAGGGTTGGTCATGTCTAAACAGCATTGCCTTATTTCTGCGAGGACACTTTATGGGGTCAGGTTCAAAAGCAGTGACGTTTCAGCATGTGAATGTGCCATACACAGGTACCCAACAAGAAATAATGTTGGTGTAGCCTCACCACACTTCACCAGCTGAAGACTTCCTTTCACCTCGCAGGACACTAGACCTGCTCGCATGCTGAATCCGCTCCTACCACTTGTTCAGGAAAAAAGCGGGACCAGCGAGTCAGCTTGATGTCACTCATTGAGAGTGACTTGCACTCCAAGTTGATATTGGAGGATGATTTCAGGCAACACGGCAGGCATTCGATCATTGAGTGCCTCTCATTGAATTCACTCTTTACAATCTTGGCCCATCAGGGGCATTTGTTAGGAATTCTCTCAATGCCCTTAAGACCAAGACAGAGAAATCCCTCCCTCTCAATGAAAAATCGTTCAAAGAGCAGTTTTGTTAAGTCAGTAGAACAGGGTTTTTTTAAACATGGAAGTAAGTGGGTTATTTTTGGTGTAGTTCAGGTAAGGTAAAGAATTCAATCATGGTTTTAGTTACAGTTAATGATAGTGTTGCGAATAGGTTAAAGGTTAGAATTGGGTTGAGGGGTATGATCAGGGTTATAATTAAGGGAAGATAAAAACTGATGGCTAAGTTAATGTGTAGGGCCATATTAAGATTTAGTATAAGACATCATCAAGGTTATGAATATGGTTATGGGTTCGTGCAAAGGTTATAGTTAAGTTAGGATAAGGTAAGCGGTCAGGATAAGATTAGAGTGAATTTGGGTGATAATTTGTTTTTGTTGCAGAACAATTACTTGCAGCAAAATAATGTTATCTAAAATCATTGTGGAGTTCATTGTATCTATGTGGTATTTGTATAGCATGGACCTAGCCTGAGGCAGCAGTGTGCTGTACAGGGTCGTAATGGGGAATTCTCTGTGATGATGTTCTCAGTAAACAAATAAACCTGAGAAACTCATTTTAAAACACGTTTCAAGGTTTATCCTCGAATCCACTATATTCCATAAATGTTTTCATAGTGGTGGGTGGAGAGGGCATGTATTTTAGTAGATGTTTGCCTATCATCAAACTAAATCAACTTTGCAAATGCACATCATTCACATCTGTCAGATGGAAGAATTGACCACTTGTCAAGATATCTTTCAACAAAAGAAAACCACAAAGAAAGTAAGAAAACAAAATTTTCTAAGAATCTTTAGATACAAGAATCAATCTGGTAATGAGGCTGTCACTGCATGCCCACACCATGTGCTGAAAGCTATGCTTCTAGATGAGCAGGACAGGAGTCAATAACTTTAGGAAACAATATAGGTTTTTAATGTCCTTGTTGTCCCCATTCACAGGCCATATACTGGTTCCACTTTTAGGGTGCGAGTTCCTCTTTCAGCTGTGCTGAATGATTTTCAAATTAGCCCATTAGCGACTCCACCCAAATGATCAAAATAAAAGTATTACCCCTCCCACCCCAGTTGCTGAAATCATAAACTGAATGCTCTCAAAACAATATTGAGTCCAAATCTGCCTTCAGTGCTACTCCCACCACCTTATGCTTAAAAGCAATGATTATAAAATTGACCTTGGTTAGTTGTTAGAAAAAGGTTTTCAAAATAAGGTCACTAGTGCCTACACTATGTGCTGAAAAAACACTACGCTGAACCTGACCTCTATGGGGTACATTGTCTATTCGAACATGTTGTACATGGCACGGATCAGAAGCTTTCTGTTCCCCAGTCTGGGGCAGTGCATCAAGGCGTACAGAAGGTTGATCATAACATATTTATCCATAGCCAACCAGGCACCAAGACAGTTTATGTTTTGTTATTGAGCACCATACCTACCCAAGAAATTTTAAAGCATGCCTGTTATATGAACAAAATGTGAGGGGAGGGTGGGAAGCAAAAAAAAAGAAGAAAAAACAAATAAAAAAAAGGCAGCAACAAAAAAATGTATGAGGGGCATTGAATTTTTGTGTTCGTCTTTGTGTCTGTAGCTGCGAAAACTTGAATCACGATGCAGCAAATTCTCTCGTTTCTGTCTCTGTGTGCAGTCTGCCTGTTTAATGTTGCATTCCAGCGTTGAGTCTATCCCCCTGAAATGTGCGACTCAGAAGCCATATTTTTTTGATCTCTAGTGACAGGCTAGTATCCTGATTGGCTAGCAGATGGTCCTGCCCCTTCCGCTCCAAACAATAACTATGTCGCATCTGTATTGTCCGTTATGAACAATGTTGCATCCTTCAATGTTACTTGTGTGTAAATAAACTGTTGGTTTGGGAGAATTTGTGTGAACATTTAATTAAAACGTCCCAGTCTGTTGATTTTAGAGAACTCGTGTGAGCATTTATTTGAAATGTCCCAGTCTGCATGCCCTCAGCCAGTTCTTTAAATGTGCGCAATAACAGACAGTACATGTAGAAATTTATAAAATCTCTATTAATTTATAATATATGCTTCAGGATTAAGCTATGCTAAGATTGCCTCTTGAAGAGCTGTTCTGCTTTCCATACAGCCCGTATCACAAATTGTCATCAGTCTACTGGACATGGAACATGCAACATTCTACCATCAGAGGGAGCATCAGTACTTAATTTGAGCCAGTGGTTTCCAGTGTTTAGCACCGGCACTTAATTCTCAACACAGACACTAATGACAGTCCACCACATGGTGGCGCTGTCTGTTTAAGTTTTGAGATGAGCATAACAATAGTGTTTAATAAATCAACATAAATTAAATATAAAATTATAGATGAGTAACAGTGAATTACGGGAATGTTTTTCACATAGGAGCTCTGAGTGACCTCAAATAGCCAACCAGAGGGAAGTGTAGAACGGCTTTTTGGAGACCCCTCCCCCACTAGGAGAGTCAAAGCCAGCAGTGCAGGGGACACCTAGAATCTACGGGTTCTTCTTGCTTAAATCATACATTACCAAAGAGACCAGGACAACCAGCCGTGGAGGGAAGTAAGTTATTTATTATCTCGAGCTAAGGACAGGGTCCCAGAATGGTACAAAGACAATTCTACGGAGACTGCTGCTTCAATCCGCAGCGCACACAAACATATAGCGCTAGCTACCCCCATTTGCACAATACATAGTTCCACATTTTGACAAGTTCCTCATCAGATAAGTTCTTCGTCAGTCTCATGTGGTGCAATCGTGGCCAGGGGGCATCTGTCTCTGATTGCACAATGTACACAGCCTTGTGCTTCCTTGCTCAAATGTGTGGTCACAGGGTGCAGCCTCGTGCTTCCTTGACCAGATGGTGTGGTCACAGGGCACAGGAGTTCGTCGTGACAGGCTGAGTTACCAACAATGGACAGGATGTGGCTAAGTCTCTGACACAACTGGGGAGGTGTGGCACACAGGCAGCTTCTCGGAATCGGCTCGACCACAAGGAGGAAGGAGGGTTGTGCAAGTTTCAACAGGCACGTGGAAAGCAATTCTTCACCAGGTTGCCGAGAGCATGGCAACACAAAATGGAGTCTTGTGGATCATTTTAATTACAGTTCAACAGTCCCTCCTTTTGCCATGCAGAGGCAACAATCAGTAGTCATCCAGGTCAATGTCCATCATCTCCTGGACCTCTTTCTCGATCATCATCATGGCATTGTGATGGTGTGAATTCACTTGTTAGTGTGCCAAAGAGGTGGCACAGAGCACACACAGCGCGGGCATGCATTGAACACAGAGGCAGCAAGAGAACAATGCGGCTGCAAGGATTGCAATGAAAATCATTATCTTACATCCCCACTATTAGGGACCATGAACCCTCATCCTGATGGATGTCGAAAGCAATCTTATGGAGCTTCTTGATTGATTGATAAACTGTCGGTGCATTATCAGGGATGTAAATGCAGCAACTTGTTTTGATCAATGTGCAGACTCCTCCACGGTCCACCAGTATTATGTCAAGCGCCATTCTGTTCTGTAAAGTCATGAGGCTTGAAGTTCAGCCGTGATATTACTGAGGGCACCAGCAATTGCGTTGATGTTGGCCTCCACCACCCTGGTGAGACGTCGGAGATAGCGACTATTGACCATAGGGCCCCAAAAGGGGAGGAACCCTTTAGCAAAGTCACCAAATTCTTGGCCAACTGTGTCTTCAGTATCAACCACACCTCTCTTCTGGATGTGGTGTTTTGCATCGGCTGTGTAGGAGGGGAGCAACAAAGCAATGTAACAGGTGCCTGCCCAAGACTTGGGCAGCCAGGTGTAGGTCTTTTTCCCACACACAAAATAGGTATTCAATGAAGACACCAGAGCTGGGGGAGTCGAACCATTGAGCTGGAGCGTGTAGGCGCAGTCTTTTTGCCCCACCCATACTGTTCCATTGCTTTTCATGCAGTATTTTCCGGGATGTGGGTAGACAGGGAGATCCCTGAGAGATGGCAGTCTTTTCTTTCCCCCACTATTGTAGATGTTTGACGGAAAAAGGACCCATGATTGGTCTCATATTCGTTCTTTTCTGCTTATTCTTTATCCATGCTTGGCCACTCCGCAGCCATGATGTGGAGGAATGCTTGTCTGCTACTGATCTTCACCAGGGATCGTGTGGATGTGTCACCTGAATAGAATGCGTCAAAGAACACAGTGTACCAGCCGTAGGCCGAACCAGCTCGAGAAAAAGGAGCATAAATCAGGGACATCCCAGTGCTTGCAGTATGGGGCAGCAACCCACATACCCAACAGTTTGTTGTGTTCACCACAAGCTGGTGCTGGTGTAACATTTGAATGAAAGTGTTGTTGAAGAAACCTGTCCTTCTGTTCTTCTCATGGGTGGGTAATGACACATGTTGATGAGGCGATTCTGTAGAGGTAGGAGGCTCACGTGCTGCAAGGGCAGCATGTATTACCCATCCGAGGCAGACCAGTCCCAGTGAAATAGTCATTAGTACTATTAGACAGATCGAATACCGGCCATGTATTGTCTTTATGTACTCTTGTTTCTTTATTTCTTTGCTCTTCAAGCTTTCAGTGTTCATTTTGTTCATCATCTGCTTCACTTGGTCTTCCCTAGTTGCTGCCTGTGATTGGTGGTTGCTTCACTGGTCAGTGATTGATTCCGGCGGTCCTATAGGCACGTTCCCGTCCGCTAACCCGGCTCCGGTCAAAAATGCGCCGGTGTATCACAGCCCTGCAGCGATTTGTCAGACCATGTCAAGCAGAGGGCAGAAACCTTTGTCTCTTCAGTCCTTTTTTCTGGGTCGGAGGTTGTACCGGGTGGACCTGGGCGTTGTTTGATCAGGAAACAAAGGCTCTGGCTGTTGAGTGTCCCGCAACCTCAGATGCAGAGGAACGGCAGATTGCAGGATGTCGTCGTCTCTCGTTCAGATGAAGCCCAGGCAATGTTGGCGTCACTGAAGGGTACAAAGCGTGGGAATTTCTCACATTCGTCGTCTCCCAGGCCTTCCTTGACCAACCGGTCATATGGTAGTGGTAGAGGCACCATCTTGCAGTGCACTCCGTGAACCCAGTTTTTTCTTCCAGCCACCTTCACTGCAGACCTGGTAGCCAGCAACACCTGCTGGGGCAGCTTCCACCTCAGCTCCAAGTTCTTTGTTCTCTGGAAATTGCGGATGCAGACCCAGTCGCCTGGCTGGATGGTGTGACCAGGGCCCTCGGGTTTGGGTAGCAGGATATCTTGTACCTGACGATGAATGAGACGTAGGTTAGTGGTCAATTCATGTAAATAATCAATCAACAATGGGTATTCAATGTCAGAATATTTGTTTGGGCGGGGTACTCCCCAAACATTTGCTGACCGACCAAACACTATCTCATACGGGGATAGTCCGGTACGGGAATGGGCCGTGGCTCTAGTTGATAGGAGGGCAAGGGGCAGGGTGTCTGGCCAAGACAGTTCTGTGTCCGCCTGGATCTTTGCCATTTTTAATTTCAGTGTTCCATTGTGGCGATCAACCAAACCTGCTGACTGGGGGTGCTTGGCGGCATGGAATTTCTGTCTGATCCCCATCCCTACACACACTTTCTTAATTATTTCCCCTGTAATGTGGCTTCCGTTGTCACTTCAGATAATTCTGGGCATCCCAAATCTGGGAAAAAATTCCTTCAACAGTATTTTGGCAGTGCTTATAGCAGTGTTATCCTTACGGGGATAGGCTTTGATCCACTAACTAAAGGCACACACAACCACCAGGACATATCAGAGATTGTTGCATCTTTCCATATGTATGTAATCTATTTAGAGCGCTTCGAAGGGGAGAGATTTTATTTATTTATTTATAAAGTTTTATATGGCGCAAACTTGATCTTGAAGGATATCAGAGCGCTTTACAATTTGAGGGAATTAAATAACTTCCCACCCTATATAAACCCACATCCCACTATGGAACTAAAAATGCAAAATTAGAACAAATAAATGTAATAACTACTAACATTTATACACAGATAATAAATACAAAAACAAATCTTACACCAAGGTAAGTGTAACCTTTTCCTATCTATTTCAATCACTGACTATGGTGCTGGCGTTGCACGAAGGATATTGTGCTGGATAACTAAACACTTAGAAGGTCCCAAAGGCGAGACCTATTGGCTATTCTAAGCATCTGATTTCAAGCAGATGTGTGCGATTTAAGGCAACAATATTAAAAATGGACCATCCGCGGGGTTAGGTGACAAACATGCATGGGCATCAGGATATATAGACATTGGGATGGTGCAGTGAGCTAAAAAACGGTGATGGATCAAGCCCTGATCTCTTGACTGGGTAGGAGTATTCTGCATCATTCGGAAACTCTGTCCATCACCACCCCCTTTTCCAAAATCGACATTGGAATAGGGAACACTTTGGACATTACCTTGAGAGCGAGGCACAGAATCTAGCAGATTAAGTCGGACTCCAGGCATGGAGACAGACATATATTCGAAATCACCCCAATCCAGACAAATGAGCACCGAGACAGAAGCACTGTCACAGTACATCAAATAATGAAATGGGACAAGGAGACACTGACCGCTGAAAAAATGAAATCCAACACTGACAATCGTTCAGAGCAGGGACAAGTGACAGTAAACAAAACGTGGGTACTGGGAGAGAGGGTGCCGCTTTGTATTGAGTATTTTCCACTGGTAAAGTGAAATTTAACTTGGGGAAAATTATGAGGTATGTGGTAATTACCCCAACATTTGTAATTCTGATCCTAGTATAAAGAGTCGGTGGTGCAGGGTTTGAAAATACCGGGTCACTCTTAACTAGGGTCAATTATTTTAGGGGCAAACCCGCTTTGAGTGACGTGGTTTATTATCCCTGTTGTGTACTAAAACAATTTAGGGGCTCAGAGAAAACGTATGTATTCTGAGCAGTAACAATCCAGTGGTGATATAGTATGAGGTAACACTGTGGCTGCACTTTCCTTTTCCACACACTTAATATACAGTAGTTTCAAAGTGCACCTTCACCCCTTGGGCACTGAGAAAAAGTTGTTGAGTGCCACTAAACTCAGTAGAATTTTAATACTGAGGTTGTCGACCTTGCAAGGATGAAAGCCTGAATAGCTGCGCAGGGATTCTCACCTGTACCCAAGAGTCGAGCGTAGGTTCCTGGAATGGTTCCAGCAGTCCATGAATAACCACCACCTGTGACTCAAGAACTAATGGCGGCTCAGTGGACTTAATTAAATAGGGGTAACTCTGTCATAAAATCTTCCACACTACTCCGTGCTTTAGTGCTGTGCTCTTTGACTTAATGACCTCGGGAGGATGAAAGGCTAACATGGCCAGAGCATGATTTGATCTTGTGGTTTGAAGGTTAACAGATGTCAAAAAATAACAACAAAAGAGTGTTCTAGTGCAGGTAGGGTGGGGGTCTGCACTGAGCACAAGGAGTCAAACACAAGCCCATTTGGTTTGTTAATAAAGCCCTCACTCACCGACCTGGTCCGTGACTTGCTTCATCATCGGGCCCCACCGGGTGTGACCCAATGTCACCCCGGTGTGCTGCAACGCCAGAGTTACTGCGGAGCTGGTCTTGTGAGGATGGAGGGGCTATGTGATAAGTAACGTGAGAAGTGTAAAGAGTGGTTGACCAACCACACTTTCACTTAATGTTATCGGTACAAGACCATCCAATTAGTTGGCTTTGTTTATCGACACATTTTTTACTTTGTCCTTGATGATCAGCTATTAAATAATTTTTGATACATACAAGACAATTTTAAACCACCACTCTTTACACTTCTCACGTTACTTATCACATAGCCCCTCCATCCTCACAAGACCAGCTCCGCAGTAACTCTGGCGTTGCAGCACACCGGGGTGACATTCGGTCACACCCGGTGGGGCCCGATGATGAAGCAAGTCACCGACCAGGTCGGTGAGTGAGGGCTTTATTAACAAACCAAATGGGCTTGTGTTTGACTCCTTGTGCTCAGTGCAGACCCCCACCCTACCTGCACTAGAACACTCTTTTGTTGCTATTTTTTGATAATCTATTGGGGACTAAGAGTGTTCGCGCTTCTCCCTACCTCTCTTTTTGTTGATAGGTTAACAGATGTCAGCAGAGAGCTCATAACTCACTGAGCCATCTTTTAGGTACTGGAGAGCTCTCATAGATAGGGAGTCGAAATGGGAGCGGTCCTGTCCTGGAGGTAGGATAGAGATGGTGGCCATGGAGAGACTGTGTCCTTAGGGCCCGCAGTGAGTGGAAACCGATCCAGCAGGATCGCTCAGTGAGTTAAACCCTGAGATGTGCAGTGCTATACAGGTCCAGGTCTGAAGCCAGAAGAGCCTATTTAACCTTCCATCCTTCTGAGGCTGGTAAATTGACTGAAATTAAATTGGGTGATAGCAACACCTGTTATGTACAAGGCGTAAAAACTACAAACTACTATTATAAAATACAATATAACATGTAACATGAGACTGGAATGCAGCCTGCCCTCCATCTGGCACAATGCGCTCCGCCGCTGATAATTAAACAAGCATTGGCATAGCCAATAGGTCACACATTTGGGACCTTATAAGTGTTTAGCCATGCAACAGTTGGTGTTGTTGTACCAAGTACATTCTGCTGCATAACTAAACACTTATAGGGTCCAAAAGGCACGACCTATTGGCTATGCCAATGCTGGTTTGTTTTTTGTTGCTGCTTTGTTTAAGTTGCCAGATCTACAATAGCTGGACATGTTTTTTGTTAACAGTTCTTTGCATCAAATGAACTTGTTTTCATTGCTCTAAATGGGGGGTGCAAAATTCCCAGTAGGTGTTGGTGTGCCTTTTCCGGGGTTATGCATCAAACAAATCATGCAATTCCTGACTAACCTTTCAGCATATTTTGGGATGTGTTTGTTTTGCCATACCGGAGCTGGCAATTTGCAAATACATTTTGCACTAATGTGAGCTGGGCCATGAGCCACAGTGACCACTGGCAAAACATAGGCATCGGGTAGCAACCATTGCTGTTGTTTGGACAGACCCGTCCAACAGCCATTCTCATTTAATAGGCCTGCTTGATCTTCCCAGAGAGCCTTTTCTTCTCTAGTCGCCTCTGCCTGTATTTCCTTCACATTCTCAATAGTATCCTCGTATATCCCTTTCTCCGGTACCCAGTTTGAGGGGCCAGCTACATACATACAGGCAGAGACATCTTTAGCTGTTACCTTTGCAGTCTGGTCAGCAAATGCATTACCCCTTCCTATGTCATCAGTTACTTTCTTGTGGGCGCTACATTTGACCACAGCTATCTTTGAAGGAAGAGTCAATGCTTCTAACAGCCTCCTGACCAGATGGCCATTCTGTATCTTAGTACCGTGAGAAGTAGAAAATCCCCTCTCAGCCCATAGTCGCCCAAAATTATGGGCCACTCCAAAGGCGTATTGGCTGTCAGTGTAGATGTTGACGGCCATCCCTGTACTCAGTTCACAGGCTCTTATTAGTGCTACTAACTCGGCAGCCTGGGCTGATTGGTAAGGTATTCTTTCACTCTCCACTACTGTCTGTAATGTGGTGATAGCATAGGCAGCAGTTGAGCTACCATCAGGAAGTTTGAAGCAAGAACCATCCACATACAGGGTACCATCAGGGTCAGTTAAGGGTGTGTCAGTCAAATCCACACAGCCTTTAGTCTCTTCCTCCGTCCGGAGGACACAATCATGCGGATTAGAATTAGTGTCATCATCAACAAAGGGGAGCAATATGGCTGGATTGAGCGTAGTGTAGCGGCGGATGGTGATATGACTGGCTAAGAGAGTCAATTCATATCCGGACAAACGTGCACTAGTAAGGTGTTGAGTTTTTGTCCTATTTAATAAAGTGTCAACTGCGTGAGGAACCACAACTGTAAGTACAGTATCAAGGACCAGGCCAGCAGATTGGCGAATGGATATGGCAGCTTCAGCTGCTGCTCTCAAGCAACTGGGTAGTGCGTGGGCCACGGGATCTAGAACTGCAGAAATATATGCACAGGGGCGCCAAAGCGCTGTGTTAGCACTGACAATGCGCAACCATCATGCTCGTGTACAAAAAGAGTGAAGGGTTTCTGAAAACGAGGGGTGCCTAGCACCGGGGCCGAACAGAAGGCTGTTTTCAGTTCTTCAAATGCATGCTGGCACTCATTTGTCCAAGGGAGTGGGTGGGGAACATCTTTAAGTGTGATGCATAATAATGGTTTATTGAGTAAAGAAAAATTGGGTATCCAGTGGCGGCAGTAGGAGGTGATACCAATAAAAGCACGTACCTCTTTCTGCGTATTTGGTGGGGGCATCTTACTGATTGTTTGTATTCAATCAGGGGTTAGGCGGCGTCCCTCCTTCGACAGGAGATGACCTAAGTAGGTCACCTCATGTCGACAATATTGGAGTTTGGAGAGGGAAATTTTGTGATTGAAATGTGCCAGATGCAGGAGCAATTTCATTGTAGTTTCTTTACATAATGCCTCGGTGTCTGCCGCTATAAGCAAATCATCAACATACCGTAGTAGGGCTGTACCTTGAGGTAGGGTCAGGGAATCAAGTAGGCCCTTGAGGGCCTGACTATAAATTGAAGGGCTCTCTGTATATCCTTGTGGAGCTCTGAAGAACCGGAAAGTCCGTCCTGCCAATGAGAATCCAAAAAGGTCCCTACTCTGTTCATCAACAGGTATACTAAAGAAGGCGTTTTTTAAGTCAATGACAGAGAAGAAACATGCAGACGGGGGAACCATAGTCAGTAGAGTGGTGATATCTGGGACCACGGGAAACTGGGGTACTACTATTTTGTTTATCTCATGTAAATCAATGACAAAACGATAAACAGGGGGCTTGGTAGGATCGGTGCATTTTAGGACAGGCAAAAAATGGGCTATTTCACACGTTTCCTCTGGTCTCTTCAACCACACCCTTGTCAACAAGTTCAGAAATGATCTGGAGTAATGCCTTTTCCCCTTCTTTGGGTATTTTGTATTGGGGAAGTCGGGGAGGGTGAGTATTTTGCTTCAGTGTAACAGAAAAGGGGGTATGGAGAAAAGGCCGACATCAGTATCACCTTGGGACTAAAGAGCAGGAGGGACATTCTGAAGTTCCTGAGGAATGGGATCTGAGGAGGCTAAATATACTGGGTGTGTGGTAGGGGGACCCATAGTGATGCAAACCCCATCAGGAGAACAGTATGTGGTTGCATGTAATCTTTTTAATACTAAACCCAACACATTTTCGCCACATGTGGAAGTCAAAACCAAAGGGGAATCAACTGTGTAGGGTCCTATCGTTAGTTCCAGTGGTTGTGAAACGGGGATACATACTGGGGTGCCAGAAAACCCCATAGAAATGTTATTTGTGCCAGACAAGGGGGCCCCAGGGACTTGAGACCTAACAATAGAACTTTTGGTTGCACCAGTGTCGACCAAGAATTTTTCCGTAGAGCCCAATGTTGTAACATGGACATACGGTCCATGTTGGTCAACAGGAATAGGCACGGGTCCCTTCTCTTGTCCTTGGCAATCCTAGTGGGACAAAAACCCCGTCCCTTCTTAAGGCTCATAATCCTCAGTAAAATAATTGCGGTCCTCATAATTAGCGGTATCAAATCTGTTCTCTTGCATAAGGGGGCGCCTGTCCTGAAACTGCGTTATAGGTCCGCCTTGCCCTCGCCCTCTCTGAGACGTTGTCCTGTGAAGCTGTCAGTGGGGGCAGAGTTGTTCTGGGCCAACAAGGGACACTCGTCGCGCCAATTACCCTCCTGGCGACAATAAGCGGACTGGTTGGGTCCCAGCGGTGGGCGAGGAGTCACAGGGGCAGGTCTCTGAGCTATTCGTTGAAACTTAGGGGCACCTCTGTTTTGGGTCTCGGTCGGGTATGCTTGTTGGAGTAATACCTTTGTCTTTAAGTGTTTAGTCTTTTTATCCGTTCTATCTCGCTCTTCATTCTCCCTATTCTCATAGTACTGGGTCATTGTCAAAATACCAGACGGGATGGAGATGAGCCATGCACTTTCTGACATTTTTAGCTTAGTCCCAAGCTCTGGTAACAGATTGGACACAAATGTATCCACAAACAGTCGCTGTCCCCCTTCTAAAGTCATGTCCTGTCCACTATAGTCGGTGAATGTGCTTTTGAATCGTGTGAAAAAGTCAGAGACACTTTCATCTTTCTTCTGCTTGCAAGCAGCTAATGTGTCCCAATTGATACGGTGAGGTGTCAACATCTTTTTCATGGCAGTAAGTATCTGGGCCGGAAGGGCTAAGATCATGGGATCGGGTTTCTCACGACCAGATCGAGCTCTGTCAGCTTCCTCAAATTCCTTTCACGGATGGCCAAATTCTGTCTGATCATTATGGCGTATTTTGGACCATACTTCAGTCGGTACTACCTGTCCCATTAACATATCTATATCTGCTAAAGTCATTACGCAAGATTGGAGTGTCTGAGTCAATTCCTTATAATAACCTGCTGGATTTTTACGCGGGTCAGGCAATTGGCTTTTAAGTTGGAGGACATCACACCTTTTCCAAGGGACATGGACCCACATTTGTCTAAAACCTGCTGGTGTGTCAGGGTTGCCATCTATGCCAACAACGCGGTCTCTCCAAACAGGCTGTACCTCCCTCATTGGAAAACCCTTATTTAACGTAACACCAGATAGGAAGTCTCTGTAGGCTACTAACGTGATTAGATAGCATAATAGTGCTGGGCCCTGAATATCCCCTTTTTCAACCTTATGGCGAAGGTCAGACAGACTTGGGGGTGGACCTGATTCTACAAAATCCTCCCACATTTGGATCAGCATGTCACACATTTCACAAAAAATGTCAATCTGTTGAATGTGTGTCCACTGATCCATTGTCACCCATATATCCTGAGCGGTGAACATAGTGTTATTTTCAATCCACATACAAGCTTGTTGATTCATAGCGAGTTGTTCCTGTGTACTACCTATCAGTCTGCGCAAAGTGTGTTGTCTGGGAGTGGGTGGTCTATGCGGAGTTACATAAGGGATATAATCACGGACCACTGACCAGACATTCGCTAATAGCCCTGCACTGGGGGAAGGTGTCGGATGACTGTCAACAAGAAATGGGTTGGTTGCAACGGGAGATGAAGGCATATTAGGTTGGACAGGTACAGGACCAGCGGAAGGTGCAACAAGAGGAAAAGAAGGGTGGACTTGCATTGGTACAGTGGCCTGAAAAGTCGGGCGTTGGGAACAAGTGGCTGAGGAATCGGACAAACCAGGGCATGGGCAAGGGCAACAACTGGAGCAGTAGCGGGGGTCAATTGGGCGGGATCACGGGCCGGATACATGGCGGGAGTATAGGGTGGAGGAGTGTTCAACGTGGAGGTCATGAGAGAGCCATCCTCCTTGCCCCGGGCCTTTTTGGGAACCTTCTTTGTAATGTAACATCCATCTACCTGCATTCTATTTAATCTATCCAGTATTACTATACAATCTTCTATTCTTTGATTATCATGATTCTGGGCTTTCTGAATCACACTCATACGCATTATTTTATCTTCGTTCTTTTTAGCTTGATTTCTTTCTGTTTGGACTCCTTGCGCCAAACCCAAAAGGAATCAAACATCGCAGGTCTAGCTTTTCTTTGAAACAACTTTTCCTCTAAATTATCTAATACCGGAGGTTCAAAACTACTGTACATTGGCCATTGTAATTCAGCACTATCCTTTGTATATTTGTGCCAAAGTGAGGAAAATATAATCGGGCCAACACCATGTTTAGCATAGACTTCATGATTAGGGGACCCCAAAGGAGGAATCGGACAAGATTCCTCCAATACGGAGTCCTGTGTACAATAACAACAACCAGTGGCGTCACTAGGGTTGGTGTCACCCGGTGCGGGCAACTCAGGGTGTCACCCCCTCACGACTTACCGCATGGACCTCCTCCGCTCCGAGTCCGCCAGTGGACACAACAGATGGCAAATAACGGGAACATACAGAATCCTTAGTAACGTAATTTAGTTCCTATATTTACAAAGGCCATAGAAGAAAAATTTAATTTAACAAGGTCGGAGGTAAAAGATGGTAAGAAGTTAAGAACTAAGAATAAAAGCTGCGAGGATGGACAATAAAGCAGCAGGATGAAGACCGGCCAGCAAAGCAGGCATATTTCAGCCAAAGCAATTCACTTCATAGTATACGTATGAAGAGAACTGTGAAGTGAACCACCTGCAAGTGACGAGTTCAAGGAAAGGCCTGCTCCCTGCCTTGAGCAATGAATCATGCATGTTTTGTGATGCATTTTATTCAGCTTGAATAAAATGGAGCTAATCCGTTTTGCATTTGAATAGTAATGTTTGATGTAGCTCTAGTAAGTTGGAGGTAAGTATTTCCTAATCTGCTGACATGGTCTGGTGTCAATTGTTGTATTGCTGGTCTGTTCTAGTGTTTGATTGTTGTGTTGTGTCAATTTTTTAGTATGCATCTACTAGAGGAGGTCATCTTTGTGTTTAGAGATCGTCTCAACTTTTTCTTGCAAAGTTTCCAGAGGATGCAGTACTGAGTACAGCTTAAGCGCATTTGACGTCATGACACTTGGTCATGTTGGTTTGGCCAGCTAGAGTGACTGGGTGATGGGAGTGTTGGAGTATTAGGCTGCACATTGTGGGTCCATATGTGGTGCAGTGTGGTGTCTTTGTGGCGATGTGTGTATTGTTTATGGAAGATGGAGAAGGTATGAGAGTTTGTTGCTCTGTGTAGCTTAGTGAGGCGGATGTTTGGGGACATTGTGTAAGAATGTAGTTGTGTTGACTGGTTTTGTGTTCGAGTCTGGTCAAGGACATTTTTTAGCGGAGGTGATATACAGGCCCGGACTGGCCGTTGAGGTCACCAGGCAATCCCCCGGTGGGCCGCATGGTTGAGGGCCGGTTTTGGGCCCCTGGGGCCGTTTTTGTTACAGGGCCGTTATGCTGCAAAAACGGCCCTGTAACAAAAACGGCCGAAAACCGGCCCTGTTACAGAGCGCGGTTGCACCTCTCCTCCCTCCCCTCTTTTCCCGGAGGGGGGGAGGGGGCCGGCCGAGCACTTTGCCAGGGCCGGTTCTGGTTCCCAGTCCGGCCCTGGTGATATATGGTTAAACTTTCCATTTATGTTTTGGGCATTGAGTGTGTAGACTCAGGGATGACAGGGAAATCCTTTGTCGAAGGAAGCCAGTCGATTCTGTACCCTGGCTGTCGCGTGACTGGGTGTCTGTGACTACATATTCTCCATGCATAACTGATGTAGGCATTATTACCAATATGCAGACAAGTGGCGGTAGCGCAGCATGTCACAAGACTGTGTAAGCTAATCATGTTGAAGATTGAGTGATTGTTGTTGATTGTTCATATTCTTTATATACAAAGGAATAGCCCTTCTTTGGTTGGTTCTTTGTAAGAAAAGGAAGTGCGTATTATCCTATGTGTCCCCATTTAGTGTATGTCTGACCTGGTGTTTGGAATTCTGAGGGTAAAGGATCTAATAAAATTTTGGTGTATGGTATGATGTGGAGTGGTAACTAGAAGATAGGGGCACTTTGAGGGAGGAATAGGCCTGACGTACTTGCTTGTGCTGTAAGAGCCAGAATGGAATTGCCACTAGATGGGAGTCTGCCTAAACATGAATTGAATTTGGCAAGTGCTACGGAGGTCTTAAGCAGACAAGATGTATTATATTTGTGTGTGATCATTGAGAAAGGCTTTGCAATTGTCTTCCCATCATGGAAAAGACTCGCTGCGATTGATAATCAGCCAATAAGTTGCTGGTATTGGTGAAGCATCAGCACAAAATCAAGCTGAGCTTGGTTGGTTGCTATGGCCGGCGCCGGCCGTGTCCAACTGCAAGCACATGCACGCTCGGGTCAGGACTAGCCTAGGAGGCTGGAAGGGCGGGCAGGACAGGGCTTTAATTTAACCATTACTGCAGTCCCCAGGCCTATCGTAACTGCCCAAGGAAGAAAGCTCTAGGTGCACCAGACCCCGAGAGGGGCATGTTTTCGTTTGTGCGCCCGCTGCGCACCACAGAGTAGACCAGGCTGTAAAAATCCATGGGACACACAGATGACCGTTGACGTTTTTTTCTTTTGCATTAGTGTGCCACTGCACTGCCACATTCATTTCTAACCTAGTTCATTCATTATATTTAATTTATACAGGATTATGATATTTCTCTCTCACCGACTGCCTGCCTCCGGAGTCCTGACCCAAGAAGTCAGTCCCAAATTTGATGGGGAGAGGGAGACGACGGCGCTCGCAAATCGCGATATCCAAGATGATGGTGGTGTGTCTGTGATCATGTATAAATTAAATATAATGAATGAACTAAGTTAGAAATGAATGTGGCAGTGCAGTGGCACACTAATGCAAAAGAAAAAAACGAAACGAAAACATGACGTGGCGGCTGCAGTGCACACACTCACTGCACTGACTGCAGTAGTAGCAGACGCAGTATTTTAATTTGTAAGCAGCAACTGCGCACCATGGTGGCGTGCGCTAGATGCGGCTTGCACACACTATAGTATAAATAAAAAAAAGCAGCACTAGCACTGGCAGCAGGTGAGGACGAGGCTGAGCCGAGACTCAGGCTGCACACCAGTGTGCAGTGCAGAGCGAGAGCGAGCGAGCCAGGCCAGCCAGCGCAAAACTAACCAGATTGGTGTCACCCCAGATGGGGTGACACCCGGTGCGGTCCGCACCCCCCGCACCCCCCTAGTGACGCCGCTGACAACAACACTATTTCTGAAACTTACTAAATCCAGGCATCTCTAGACGTGTAGCCTGGTTCCAAACACCAAAGGGTAAAATCTAATATTTACAGCATACAACTGTACTTACCATCTGGCTTCGGCTTTTGCAAAAGTCGAACAATACCCAAAACCAAAATACAATTCACCAAAGAAGTGGGCCACTTCCACTCTTACCTGACCGTTAATCTTCCATCACAAAGGTCTCGATCTCCAAAAACTAGGAACCAGAACTGGGGCGTCAGTCAGGGCCGCAGTCGGGTAGCCCACTCGAGGGAGGAATCATACAATCGGAGACCTCGGTCCCACAAGGACAATTTTCAGCCGATATATTGGCGTGCCTCCCTTGGAATTTGATCATGGACCCCACACAACCACCAGGCTAGATGACGACCACCGAAGACGCCCTACGCTGGGCGCCAAATTGTAGAACCGGCTTTTTGGAGACCCCTCCCCCACTAGGAGAGTCAAAGCCAGCGGTGCAGGGGACACCTAGAATCTATGGGTTCCTCTTGCTTAAATCATACATTACCAAAGAGACCAGGACAACCAGCCGTGGAGGAAAGTAAGTTATTTATTAGCTCGAGCTAAGGACAGGGTCTCAGAATGGTACAAAGACAATTCTACGGAGACTGCTGCTTCAATCCGCAGCACACACATACTTATAGCGCTAGCCACCCACATGTGCACAATACATAGTCCCACATTTTGACAAGTTCCACATTTTGACAAGTTCCTCATCAGACAAGTTCTTCGTCAGTCTCATGTGGTACAATCGTGGCCAGGGGACATCTGTCCCTGATTGCACAATGTACACAGCCTTGTGCCTCCTTGCTCAATTGTGTGGTCACAGGGTGCAGCCTCGTGCTTCCTTGACCAGATGGTGTGGTCACAGGGCACAGGAGTTGGTCGTGACAGGCTGAGTTACCAACAATGGACAGAATGTGGCTAAGTCTCTGACGCAACTGGGAGGGTGAGGCACACAGGTAGCTTCTTGGAATCGGCTCGACCACAAGGAGGAAGGAGTGTTATGCAAGTTTCAGCAGGGACGTGGAAAGCAAATCTTCACCAGGTTGCCGAGACCATGGCAACAAAAAATGGAGTCTCGTGGGTCATTTTAATTACAGTTCAACAGAAGAGAAGGTCCCCCTTCTTGCACATAAACAATAATTAAAAAATTGCAGTTTTGCAACTTTTATGTGTGCACATAAAATTAGCAAAACAGCATTTAAACATTGTTTATGCGAAGGAAAGGGGACCTTACTGCACATAAACAATCTTCCCCTTATCACAGGCACCTTTGCACTATGATGCAATGGTGACGCTAGGCAGCTAAAGTTAGTGCCAGCACAGGGGGAAAAGCTGGGCTGCACCATATTCTTGTAAATATGGTGCAGCCCTGCGTTTTGAAAGTGGCAAAGCATGTTGTTAGCCTTCTTGGCTTAACAACACGCTGCAGCGCTTTATTGTAAAAATGTCCCTAGGCCTCAAGAATGGTGTAAGATAGGATCTCTCTGTGAGCGTCAATTGTCAGATGGAATGTTTTGATCCTATCTCTGAGGAAAACTTCCTCTAATTTAGCCATGTCCACCATTTCTGGTCCCATTTAGATCCTCTAACCCCTAGACATTGGAAAAAGTGGGCAGATGAGCTCATGCCACCAATGACAGTACTCTGTAACCAATCCCTGGAATCTGGGGTGGTAGTGCATAGTTGAAAAAAAGTCATATTTACACTTTTATTGAAAAAAACAACAGTAGATACGGCAGCTTTGAGTAATTATAGGCCTATCTCCCATTTTCCATTTCCAGAAAATATATTGGAATGCAATGTGAGCAGCATTTTCTCTCCATACCTGGAAACATAATGCTTGTTGGAAGTAGAGCAATTTGGCTTCAGGCCTGGCCATGGCACAGAGACAGCTTAGCTGTGTGCTGTTGATGAGATGCATCTGAGGGTAGGTAGTGTTAATCTACCCTCAAAGTTAATTCTGCTTGATTTGTCCGCAGCCTTTGACAAGGTTATCCACGACACCCTGTTAGCAAGGCTAACATCGTTAGCTGTTGGTATTACAATGTAAGAGTGGATAAAATCCTACTTACAGGACCGCTGTCAAGCAGTTGCATTACCACCTTACCGATCAGACTTTAGAGTTTTTCAACAGGGAGTACTACAAGGATTGGCACTCAGCCTGGTATTGTTTAACATTTATATGAAGCCTCTAATTCCTTAACGAAAATGCATAATATTACCCTGATCATGCTGATAGTACACGGTTGATCCGGTCTCTCAATTATAGTCAGCAGGATGTGGCAAATTCATTTCAGACCTGTCTAGCAGACATTGTAAAGTGGATGAATGGTAATTCCTGTAAATTGAATGGGGGTAAAACAGAGGGGCATATTACCAACGTTAAGCGATATTTATCGCTAACGATGCTTAGCAACAAATTTTTTAACGCTAAACATCGACAGGAATTATCGCAGAGATAACTTGCTATTAGCAAGGTTTATCTCAGAAGTGATAAAAATCCTCACGCTAACTGCCAATTGAGAGATTATCGCTGGAAAACCAACGATAATCTCTTAAAGTTTGGCGTTAGCTTGATGATAGGGGCTCACAAACGTAGCCATGAAATTCACCTTCCATAGGATATCCTGGCTAAGTCAGGAAAATACCAGGTGTAGCGCTGCTTTTTCTATCAGTAACAGGGTTATCGAAATCCTTGATAATAGGAAAAATGTCGTTTAACAACATTTCTTCTATTATTTTTCTCTGGAACGCCCCCTTTGCATCTCATTAGAGATGCAAGGGGAAGCGTAGAGAAAAAGGGTGTTAACATGCAAATTGCGTGTTAGCACCCTGTTGCTGATAGGGAGATAATTTTATCTCCACTTTCTTGGCTTTTAAAGCCAAAAAAGCGGAGATAAATCCCTTGATAATATGCCCCAGAATTCCTCTGCTGATCAGCAAATAAGGTTTCAATGCCACTACCCCCCTAACTTTTGGCCATTATCCACAGAGACAGAGCTGCACCCCTCTGAGACTGTTCGTAATTTGGGAGACCCCTTTGATGAGCATCTCTCTTGAGAGAGAGAGGCACGCTTATAAAGTGGCTGGGGTCTGTTTTGCACTGCTCCATGGCCTTAGAAAGCTGTTCCCTGTGCTACCTGTGAAGGCTAAATCTCTAATTGCACGAAGCGTTGTATTGAGTTTACTTGACTATTGTAATGCTCTTCTTCTTGGGTCTCCTGAGAATCTGGTTAAGTGACTGCAAAGAGTTCAGACAGCTGCTGCCAAACTAACGTTAAATAGACCCCGAAGATCCTTTGCATCGACTGCCCTTTGAGAACTCCACTTGGTTCCTGTGGAACAGAGGATCTTCTTCAAGTCTAAGTGCGTCGTGATCACAGCCCTTCAAAATAAGGACCCTGTGCTGCTGCAACGTAGACTGAAAAGATATGTCCCTAGGAGGTCCTTTGTTCTGCCACTGCAAATCACATTCAGGTGCACAGGTTCCTAAAGGACTGACAAGGTGGATGAGCCTTTTCAATAAATGATGCTCAGTTGTGGAACAATGTATTAGCAGGGGAGACCCAATATACCCTTGGAGGCTTGGGCGAATCTAACAGTGACAGGTAAAGATGCCTACAAGGGACTTTGTTTGAAGAAAGTTCTGTAGTTATTTATATTGGACTTACTCTGCGGGTGAGTCTAATACGAACAGATACCCAATTGTCAGTTGACAAGATCAATGAATGAATATATGAAGCACAAAACACGGGAATATCTTTTGTTGAAAATACTAAAATATTTATATATGTGTAAATCAAGTTAAAAAGGAGTACACATGAACAATGAATTCAGCAATAATTCATGAGAGGTGAAATCAAATGTGTCCTACAATTCATGAAGAAAACATCTATTCCAATAAAAATATCAATGACATATCTCCTAATGAGAATAATGCAATATCAGCAGAAACTGAAATATAAGATGGCGGTTCTCTATAAGAAACCCACAAAACGAATTAATAATACCTGTCGTCCACGTCATCCTTATACATTTGGGTTGTCTAGAATAGACTGAACTGTCACACTTTTAGGAGTGTGATGGTTAGTATTATGTTGGTATTTTCATTGGCAGCGCTGGCAGGGGCAATGGGTGGTGCAAGCTACAGTGGCCACCTGAGGAGGGCCCCATAACTTACTTTTTGACAAAATAAGCTCTGAGGGCACTGCATTATCATACACATGTACAGGATAAGTGACACCCAACAGGCAATTAATGACAAGTACTACTCGACAGATGCGTCTCAAAGCATTTTCACTGTATAGGTGTGGTACATTGCTCACCCGCCCGACCTTTTCTATGCATAGCACACCGTGAGCAGCAACCCTCTCCATTTTTGTTACTTTCCATGTAGAATAGGTCTACTGCAGAAAATGGTTAAATGATTGAACTAATAAAGTTGTGAACAACTGGCATGATAGTTCAATGATTAACATGGTCATTCCTGACGTGTGTCTGAGCTGATGGTTAAGAGTTTTAATCCCAACAGGGCCTACTGAGCTTTTCACCTTTCAAGGTTGATAACTTGAGTAAAATGTATTTGTGGAAAGAAATTTCAAGTGTTTATGGTTCTTTAAACCGAGAATATATATGCTATTAGGTACTAAATAAAGAATACATACATTTACATAAGCAGGAGAGTTGGGACTACAACGCCAAAGAACTGATGACAAATATTGTGCTATGCTGTGTTGTTTTATTTGAAAGCACATTAGTACAGTAAACTTGGTACTTTGGGGATCTCCAAAAAATACAATTTAATGCATGTGGTCGTTTAGGATAGTAAGGTTGGCCAAAAAAACGGGTATGATATAAACACTACTCAACCAAGGACATTTCCTCCAGTTACTTTTTGGAAAAAGTAATGTACCACAAAAGTACATTAGAAGAATAGGATTTAAATTCCACGTTATATTGGGCTAGAGTGGACTGTGTTTTACATGTTTACTTATTGCATTAAAGTGAAGGGGTCACTGCTAACAAATTAAGCTTGGGCATTATATAGGTTTAGAATGGCCCTCAGTTGCAGCCTGCAACCAATGCCTTGTTAAAAATGTCCAGTTTTCTGTTGGTGTTACACGTACCCCGTTGAAGCAAGTTCCAAACCGACTGAATGATCTTCCTGGGAATGACATATATGGCTTCAGTGTTCACATGGTCCTCTGCAATTATTGTGTTAACTGATTACATCAGTTTAATTGCTTGCCTGACGCACAAAAGACTGCATTTCCAAAGGTAACAGAGGTGACTGCAAAGGCCAAATCCATATACACAAAGCACAACAGATTACTGGAATACATAATGGCCATTAGGAATAGCTATGCAGGCATTGTGAAGCTTTGCGAGTCAAGGAAAGTAGCCAGTCAAACGCCACTCTTCCTCCCTTACAATGTACATGGAATGAAACTGTTGCTAAGTCATCCTGTGCCCTGGGCACCCCCAACGTTTTGCTGACTGATGCTGGTGGTAACTGATTTTGACTGACCCTGGGCTCTGCCTAACCAGGTCCAGGGCCAGTGCTGAGCTGAAATGAACACATTAGAATACAGTTAAAACACCCAACATACACTAGGGTACACTATGGTATGGTGGGGTACCCCTGTAATTGGCATGACCTACCTCATAGGCCCCTAGTATATAAAAGGGCATGGTTTTGAAACTACCTAGAAGCAGGGCTTTAAGTGGGCCGGGTCTCTCCGGGTCTGAGCACCGGCAGTTTTTTTAAGGGAGGCTCGAAACGGGTCTCTATCGGGCTCTGTTTTGAGCTCTGGAACAGGCAAACTGTCTTTTTTCCCGGACTGCAGTGACAGCCTGCTGTTGCTGCAGTCCGGGAAAAAAGTGCCAGGGCACAAAACAGAGCCCGATAGAGACCCGTTTAGAGACTGCAGGCACATCATGTGCGCTGCTGACGCTGCTGACACTGCTCAGTTCTCACTAGTGGAGAAGTAACGGCATGAGGTCATGCCAGGTGAGCGTTGTAGGGGAAGGGAAATCCTTTAAAGAGAGTCATTTTCTCTCTGAATTTCCCTTCTCTTTCTGAGACTCAGGTGCAGCAACATTGTTGTGGCGTCACCAGGACTTTAAGTGGAAGCATTCTCAACATTATCGTCAGGTCAAAGTTGCTGCTTATTTAACTTTTGCAACTACCAACCATTGTCAAATGCCAATAGTCCTGACTTGTTGTAGGTATGATGTTACTTGTTGTATCATATTTAGATGCAATGACACAAACAGCAAAATACAAGTTGGGCAGCACACTATTCTAAGCACAGATTTTTGGTTTACAAATCTTAAGCCAAGCCCCTGATTACATAGGTCACGCCCCTTTGAGAGACCCCCCAGTTTTTTTATCCCACTTAAAGCCCTGCCTAGAAGTCCCCAGTACCCTGGGGCATGGCAGTTTAGAGGCCAGCAGCTTTTTCTGCCCTAGCATCTGTGCCGTGCTGAAGCCTGAGGTCTGTTTAAAAGCAGTACTGGTTGCCAGGACTGCTTTTAAACAGTAAATTGTGCCCACACTCGACTTTGGTGGTAGGGGCACTTAACAATGGAAAACCTACAATGTTTTGGCAGATTTAGGACCCCCAGGGTCTCCCCTAGGAATCCCAGGGGTGGTGGGTCAGTTATCTATAAGGTACACCCTTATAAAATTAGTTTTCATCTGCCTGGTAAAGTGAAATTTCACATTTCACTCCCCACATTGTTTTAAAGTGCTTCTCAAATTCGACTTTGATGCTAGGAGCACTGGGTAAGGAGGATCTGCAATATTTATGCATTTTCAGAACCGCTAAAGTCTTCCCTAGACACACAGGGGGTGGGGGTCCTGTAGAAATTAGGGAAATACGTATAAAAATATCTTTTTATAAGCCCTGGTGCTAGAAAGCTGGCCCATGTAATTTTCTCCATTGCAAAACCCATGGCCCATAGGTTTTCATGGCAGGAAGTTATTGATTAATAAGTATTGATAGGAGAGGACTAGCCGGACCATTCAAAGACTTCCCAGAATGGTACTAGTAAATTCAACAATATTATATTGTTGAATTTCTCCTAAAGTATACATACAAGAAGTTGTAAGACTTTCTTGTTTGTAAGTCCAAATTCAGCCTTCCAGTGGTCTGCCCTGATTGGTCAGAGTTAAGTGGATTAGCCAGGCTGCTTTGAAGAGGTGATAAGGAACCCCTAGGGTTAACAACTCTGCTGGGAGGGCAGTATGCTGGTCTATAGGAATGCCAGGCCAGGGGGTGGAGTCGTATACCATGCTCTTCAAAGGCAGAGGGGAGTCCTGGGTTTCAGTTTCACTCTTACACTCTTGACCCAGAGTCAAGGCTAGGCTTAAGGAAGGTATGTGCAGATGGTAGGGGGAGATGGTAGGGGGAGAGGCCATGGAAATAAGCCATCCCAAGGGGTGTGTTTAGCCAGCTCTTAACTCCTTGCTGGAAAATCAGCCATTATGGATTTGGAAGATTGGTGCACTCTGGGACAAAATAATGCGACACTCTACAGGATGTGGTCATAACTATGAGGAGTTGACCTGCTCTCATTGGTCAGAAGTGACCTGGTGCTTGACTCAGAGAATTTTGAATAAGTATCTGAGAGGGGCAGAGCCCTCCAGATCTGCTGCTTACGGAAGCAAGAAGTGCCCTGCTGAGAAGTTTTGCTGTCGAAAGATTTCTAAGGCCTGACCTTTGAAGACTGCACCAAGTGAAACTGCAGCCCTGTGGATTACCTTGCTGCAAAAGGACCCGGTGGACTCCCTGCAAGCTACAGGTTAACAGAGCTCACCTGGACAACCCCACAAAGAATTTCCAGCCTGGAGTACCAGTGGATTTGTAAGGGTGTTGTTCAAGTGGATTGCGGAATTGAAGTTTCACACTTTCAAGGACCCTCTTGGAGATTCCAGAACCTTGGATTGTGTGTTGGATACTTTGGGACTCGCAATCAGAACCACAGGAAGGAGTTCTAACTGGATCTGCCTGCTAGAGAAGGTGGCACAACACAGTGGTGAGAACATTTTCCAGAACAGTTTCTAAAGGTGTGTCCCTGTCAGAGAAAATGACTAAAAGAAGCACTGTTGGTTTCTTAGCACTTGTAAGTGACTAATCTTCAAAAATTCACATCTCTGGTTCCCTTCAGTAGATTTTGTTAGTTTTGGTGTCATTTAAAAGATAAAAATATTACCTATTATTATAAATTGATTTATATTGTGTGTTGTGTCTGAATTATTTACTGAAATTTTGTTTTTAAATGCTTTACATACCTGTCTTTGTAGTTAAGTCTGTCTGCTCGCAGTCACGTTACCAAGGGTTGAGCATAGGAATAATTTCCTAAGACCTATGTTGGGTCCTATCATGTGTTATGGCTTTATTGCCAGTGGCAGACCTACATTTGCCCCTACCAATAACCCACTTTCCAACAGAAATATTTTACAACTATTTTTTAGAAGGCAGTCTTTCTAGAATGTGCCTAAAAAATGTTTTAGTCCATATACAGAAAGGGGAAAGGGCCCCATAGCCCCTTCAAATTTGCAAATGATTACCACCTCCTTTGACTTGGTAAAGTATAACTATCTTGCAACTGGATTTTGGTCCGGAAACAATAATAAATACCTTTAGGAATCAGCATTTGGAAGGGTCACCCATTACACGCCTCTACCAAATACTGATTCTGTATTTATTCCCAAACACGGTAATATGCTAGCAAATGGAATTTGGGTTTTCTACATTTACAAATGCCATTTTGGTAAAACAAAGGCTCTGATTTGACTGCAAAATGTCTTTGTTCATGAGGTCCCTAGGGTGGTAAAGCATTGTGTGGTGATGGCGGCACACTCTAGCACTGCCATCCATCCAATTTGTCTAAGACCTGCGGCAATGGTCCGAATACATTCACTTCCCTTCAAAAGATGCACATGAGAAAGGCCTCAGTTCCATCGGAGCAATGACAGAAGCTGCCAATGTGTTCACAAAATTGCACAACGCATGCCACTATGTTAAGTTCAGGGAGAAGTGGTTCACAACAGAACAAGGCACCAAGTGGCAGCGACAAAGGTTATTTTATATTGTGCACACCATAAAACAGCAATAATATCTATATGCTCTACTTGAAGGGGGGAGACCATGGAGGAAGAGAGTGAAAAGGTTAAGAGAGATGTGAAAGTGGTAGTGATGGATGTGAGAAGTTAGCCTGGCATATGATGTGCACTATTCTAGTGGGCACCTTGCACTAGTCCAAATGACCCTTATTGATGGTAGGTTATAAAGTCAACCTTATAGAAAACTATCCTAGTGGTAGCTGTGGAGAGCAGCCTTCAGGCTAAGACTTGGAGACGAGTTAAGCAAGTTGTTTTACCAATTATAATCTCTTGAATGATCAAATGAAAGCACACCACTCAAGGTATATATCAAATATATATGTATTTATTCTAAACACAACCCCCTGCACTCTTTATGAGCTCAGAGGTAAAAGTACAATACAAGGAACCTAATTAACATACGATAAGTTGCACAGTATACGTTATGCCCTAGGGGCCTCAAAAACCATATACTAAAATAGTGGTATAAGAACCATGTGAGAGTTAGAAAGCAGACCTAGGGCCTGTGGAATCGCTGGGGCTTCCTAGAACCACCAAAGGTTAGGATGTAGGAGGCCCACTGGAAACGCATGCAGTGTCTAAACACAGCCGCGGGTTACCATTGACTTTCTATGGAGAACGAACAAGTTACCAAGTTACAGTTTAAGGGTACTTCTAGATGAACTACGATGGAAACTTTTTAGACTAGGAGGACACTTCAAGAGTCAAGGCCCACGGAAGCACCAGAGTACTCGTGTTACCTCACCCAGGGAAGCCGTGTGCATAGGTGCCTTTTGGTGTCAGATTTCGTTGTCGATTCTAATGGAGAGCTGCGAGGAAGTGCTGCAGGCGACCAGAGGAAAATTTGTCATGTGGATCCAAGGGTGGATCGGAGATGTGAAGAAGCTGAAAGCAGAGGAGACAGAGTCTGGCCCACTAGTCCGTGACCAGGATGGCGACAGGAAGATGCCAGCCAATGTCGGGTGATTTCAGGTGAAAAGGTGAAGCTTGTCTCCTCAGCCACGAAAACCAGGAGGTGTCGATGACAACCAGGAGCTGTATTCGAGCTGTCCCACAGAGGATCTAGTCGACTGCAGTGTCGATATCCGGATTGGACCCAACAAACCTTGGCAAATACAATCCATGCAGGATGTTGAGATGGGCTTTGGTGCAGACCAGCAAGGTCTGTGGAACTCCCTCTTTGGAGAGGAGTTGGAGGAAGCCTGGAGCAACCAGAAAAGCTGTAGAAAGTTAAGATTGGTAATTGTGGAGGCTCACTAGCCAATGGACTAGGAACCGCAAAGATGCGTCAAGCTGAAATGCACAAAGCGGGCCCACGGGACACTCGTGGAGTATGGGCCTCTGAGCTTCGGTGCAATAAGTGCTTGGGGCTGGGACTTCAAGCATCCTAATGCACAACTTTGGCATACCTCGGGAAATAGATGCAGGTTGCAAAATGCAGGATGTCCAGACGTTCCGGTCCCACGTCTCTTGTGTCCGCTACAGGTCTCAGCTTTACTGGGAACGCAGGTCAGTATTAGAGATGTCTGGAAGTTTATGTCCTATGTTGCAGATTCTTTGGGATCCAGCGAGAGCCTCGAAAATTCAGACCGGGAAGATGCAGTTGGTGCCTGTTTGAACAGGGTGGTCATTCCTTGACCACAAGGAAGATTTCTTTCATCTTAATGTCGATATGGAATTAAGAAGGTCCAAAATATATGGAGAAGTGTGGCTCAATGGTTAGAGCGGCAGACCCTGATGCAGAGGTCTGGCCCGGGACCAGGGTTCAATTCCCGCCTCGGCTGGTCTCGGCGGATCTAGGGCTCATAATTCCTCGGATCTGATTTCTCGCCTCGGTGCCTATTCTAATCATGGGTCCCACGCTGCAACTCTGGGCAATAGCTTGCTTAGTCTCCACATCGGCCCCCAACAGCGCTAGGGATGCCTGGTTGCACCCTGGGGATGCCCAGGAGTGGACATTTCACGGGGAAAAACCAGGAAGGGTTCCCTAGCGGTATGAGTACAGCACCAGGACACTCTGGAGTATCAGTGCGCTTTACAAGTACGCCTACATTTACATGTTGTAGAGTTTCGTCCAGGGTAATCTAAAGTCCTAGTGACTGGGGTTCTATACTTATATAAGTTTAGGGGTTAGACTAACTCTAAGGTACCTTCTATGGGTGTACCTGGGGAGGGAGTGGTTACACCGCTTCCCCTTTGTCCAGTTTCATGCCAGAGCTGGGATTGAGTGCCCCAGCAACTGGTTTGAACTGGGAAATGCATGGAGCACCATGTGTGCCCCAGGCAGTGTCTGAAAAGCATTCACTGAATGCAGCGCTTCCTGCCCCACTACTCTAAAGCCTGTCTGGGGAGGTGCCAGCACCTCCCTGGACTGGAAACCTATTGTCTAGGCCTCCCCTGCCAGAGTTTCCTCCAGCAGCAGGAGGGCAGACTCGTGTCTGTGGCAGCAGTACCCATTGTGTAATGCTGGGGCCCTGTTTAACTTTAACCGGGTTTAACAGTAACTACATGTCTTCTCCCTCTAGAAGGGTGGAATGCCCACCCCCGCCACCAGAATTGGTGGGGGTGTAGCATTCCAAAGTGTTTGACACCTTACACGACATGTTTTGATAAAGCCAAACCAAAGTTAGCATTAACTGCAGGGATTATAATACACTTACGAGTATATGGTATGGCTATATCATAGAACAGCTATAAGGAGATGGTTCCGAAAGCTGCAGAGGGGCTCAGATCATGCTAGGGCACCCTCTCACATAAAACCAAGCACTCTGCCTCCAGGATTGTCAAGGCCTGTCATAGGAGTGACTTATAGGTTACTATGTGTCTATATATATGGTAGATATAGATATACTATATCTAAGTAAGGGGTGATTACATCACCTTACCCAGGCTGTAATTACATAGCTGTGGTGTCAGTTTGGAAGGCTAACCAGGGGTGGCACCATACCTGCTGCAGCCCCTGGTAGGTCTAGGGTGCACCTATGCCCTGGCTACCTAAGGTACCATATACAGGGACTCACAAGAGTGACCCAGTAACCAATCTGGTATGTACCTAAAGTACATGGTATCAATTTAGAGAGAGTACAGCTAGGCTGTGTGGCCTGATTAGCAGGACCACAGGCATGCTAAAGTCGAAAAACCAGTGAATCACAGAAAATAGTGGGGGTAATCATAGGAAGCAGACTCTACTCTCCTACACCCCCCCCCCCCCCCAAATGCAGGGACATTAAACTAACCTTGACTAGTTGAGTCTTCATGTTCTAAGTGAAAATATCTGGAGAGTTCATCTGCATTGCCATGATTACTATGGACCACCTGAGTAGTTTGGGATTTTCACGCTTCATCTGTTTTAGCCACATGAGGGGCTGATGTTCTGTCTGAACTGTGAAGTGAGTGCCAAACAAGAATGGCCTCAGCTTCTTCAGGGCCCAAATTACAGCAAAGGCCTCCCTCTCAATAGCTGACCAACGTTTCTCTCTAGGAGTCAGCCTTCTGCTAATAAAAGCTACTGGCTGATTCTGACCTTCTTCATTCAATTGGGATAGCACAGCCCCTAACCCCAACTCAGAAGCATCTGTTTGAACAATTAATTATTTGGAGTAATTAGGACAGAATTGGTCCAGTGCACATGGCCTGCTTCAGGTCATCAAATGCTTTGACAGCTGGCCGTCCACTGAACTTTCTTAGGCATTCTTTTAGAAGTTAAGTCATTCAGGGGTGTCACAATGGAACCATACCCCTTGACAACTCTTCTATAGTACCCAGTCAGCCCCAAGAAAGCTCTGACCTGAGTCTGGGTGGTTGGAGCAACCCAGTCCATTATGGTCTGGATGTTGCTCTGCAATGGTTGAACCTGGCCTCCACCTACAAGGTGGCCCAGGTATACAACCTGACTCTGCCCTATCTGGCACTTAGTAGCCTTGATAGTTAGGCCTGCTTTTTGCAGGGCCTCCAAAACATTTTTCAGGTGGATCAGGTGATCTTCCCAGGTGGAACTAAAGACAGCAATGTCATCAAGATAAGCTGCACAGTAGTCATCCAGGCCTGTGAGGACTGTATTCACCAACCTTTGAAATGTGTCAGGTGCATTTTTCAGACCAAAGGCCATTACCACAAACTGATAATGTCCACTAGGGGTTGAAAATGCTGTCTTTGGCTTGGCCTCATCAACTAACCTGATTTGCCAGTAGCCAGCTGTCAGATCAAATGTGCTCAGATGTTTGGCAGAGGCCAACTTATCTATGAGCTCATCTGCTCTGGGTATTGGATGGGCATCTGTCATAGTGACAGCATTGAGACCTCTGTAGTCTACACAAAACCTCATCTCTCTCTTATTTATTTATTTATTTTTGAAGCTTGTAAAGCGTGCGGCTACCCCCGACGGGGGTGTCCCGGCGATGCGGACAGCAGCTAAAATAATGGGTGGTGTCTACTAGGGGCCAGTGAACAGCCAGGTTTTCAATCTACCCCGGAACTGTGATTCCGAAGTAATGAACCTAAGGTCTAAAGGGAGGCTGTTCCAAAGTTTAGCGGTCACCACTCCAAACACTCTGCCCCCCATTCCGGACCGGCGAAAGCGTGGGGTAACCAAGAGGCGAAGATTGTTAGACCTCAATGATCTGTTAGAATAGACCAACTTGAGCCTTTTTCTCAGGTAACAAGGGCCGAGTCCATTAAGGGCCCTAAAAGCAAAAATTAGTGCCTTAAATTGGATACGCTGGGAAACTGGTAGCCAATGTAGCTTCCTCAGATCAGAAGACACAGAGTGGCGGTAAGGGATATTGCCAATCAGTCTGGCCGCCACATTTTGTACAATCTGCAGGCGCTCTATTTGGTACAAAGGGCCGCCAGCATACAAACTGTTGGCGTAGTCTAGATGTGAGGTAATCAGGGCATGTATAACAGTTCTGCGAGAGTCCACAGGGAGGTAAGGGAAGATTTTCCTAATCATTCGTAGCTTGCCAAAGCAGGAAGCCGTTACCTTGTTAATATGGGTTTTACAAGATAGAGAATTATCAAATTGAACACCCAAGTTTCGAACTGCTTGGACTGGGACCGGAGGGGGATTAAGCCCTGACGGCCACCATTGGATGGCTGGTAGTGGAGATTTCTGATTAAAAAATAAGACCTCCGTCTTGTCAGTGTTAAGTTTAAGATAATTAGAAGTCATCCAAGAAGAAATGTTGCTGAGGCAGTCACGAAAGTTGGTAAAATTGATGTCAGAGTGATCTTTAAACGAGAATACAGGCTGAGTATCTTCAGCGTAAGAGATCACTCTGACCCCCCCCCAAGATTCCACCACTTCTGCCAGAGGTGCAAGGTATACGTTGAAAAACAGAGGGCTCAATGCAGAGCACTGCGGCACACCACAGAGCAAAGGTTTATCTTCTGATTCAAAAGGTCGGAGAAGGACCTTCTGAGTGCGTCCTGTAAGAAAGGATCTAATCCAGGCTAACACAGTGCCTCCAATGCCAATGTGGCTCAGTCGATCCAGCAGTATGTTGTGAGACACCGTATCGAAGGCTGCGGATAGGTCGAGGAGGACCAACATGGCCTCCTCGCCCCTATCCACACACTCTCGAATCGACTCCGACACCTCTAGAAGTGCTGTCTCTGTGCTAAAACCTGATCTAAAACTAGACTGCGAATCATGTAGAAGCTGATTAGCTTCAAGATATTCCGCCAATTATTTCTGCACTACTTTTTCTAAGATTTTAGCCAGTTTAGGGAGAAGAGAAATTGGACGCAACTTACTAAACAGGGATGGGTCCGCACCCGCCTTCTTAATGATAGGTACCAGCATGGCTTGTTTCCATGCGGTCGGAAATTGGCCCGTGCGTAACGAGGTATTCCAAATGGCAAGGAGTGGACTCATCACCAGAGGAGCTAGTTTGCCCAGCACCTTTGCTGGGGCGGGATCCAAAGGGGACCCCGATTTACACTGGTCAAACAGAGTCCAGGTAACCTCAGGAGTGAGATCTTTAAAGGAAGTCAGGAACACTTTCTGCGAGTCTTCGAACTCAGGCACGGGCGGGGCCCGGTCTAAAGTAAATAAAGAGGTTATCTTAGTAATCTTTTCATGAAAGTAGTCAGAAAGGCTGTTACATAGGGCCTGGCTAGGTGTCCTTTGTGACACCAAAGCAGGAGGATTAGTAAAATCCTTTATGATATTGAAAAGGGTCTTAGCAGAATTGTCAGCCTTCTTAATTTGTTGAGTAAAAAAATTCCTCATAGTGGACTGTTTTAATTTATGAAAATTCTTTAGAGCAGTTTTGTAAATAATTTTTGACTCAGTGTCATATGTCAGTCGCCATTTGCGTTCCAATTTTTTGCATCGGCTCTTTTCCTCACGTAAGGCGTCGGAGAACCAAGGTGCTGATGGTCTTGATCTAGAGGAGGCGAGAGGTTGCAGTGGGGCAATAGCATCAATGGCAGATAGAAGGGAGGTATTAAAATTGGCCACATCTCTATTCAAATCCATAGTGGTGTGCCCTAACTGATCGGAAAAAATAGAACCAGGGCGGCACAGGTGACTTTATGCCATTTTCTCCCACGCTCCCTACCTATAGCTGAAGGGCCAGATAGTTGAGGCAAAGCTAACTCGAAAGGAATAATATGGTGATCTGACCATGCGAGAGGCAGCGGGGGAAGAGTTGTAATCCCGGGATGATTAGTAAATATCAAGTCAAGAGTATGGCCCGCTATGTGAGTAGGGCCATGGACTAATTGAGTCAGGTTCAACCCCTGCATGATATCTAACAAATGAGTAGCTCGTGTACAAGAGGTGTTGTCAACATGCAGGTTAAAATCTCCCAGCACTATAAAGTGAGTGTGTCTGAGGGAGAGGTCCGCTGTCATATGTAGCAGTGCAGCTAGCGAGGTGGATAGAGCACTGGGGGGTTATACACTAAAATGCCAGCTAAAATAACTGAAGCCGAGTCTGAGATGGTGAAGTACATGGTTTCAATGAGGCCTATTTTCGTAATTTTCCTAATGGTCATATTATAATGTGCCCATAGGATAACGGCTAAACGTCCTCCAGTTTTTACGCCCTCTCGGTTTATTCCCACTAGCCGATAGCCCGGGGGAGTTGCTAGGTGAATATCTGGTTTAGACGTTTCTTTTAGCCAGGTCTCGGTAAGAAACAGGATATCCCATGCGTAGGTAGAAAAAGATATCCAGATGTCACTAGTATGACGAGGGAGGGATCGGCAATTAATCAATCCAGCCTTCACTGTTACAGGATAGCTAGCCCGTCTAGCCTGACTCATTAGATGATTGGTCCGTTTGGTACAGGGAATTAAAGTGAAGGCACAATGTGAGCAGCTGAATGAATGTCCCTCTAAACTGGAAGGGCAGCAACGTGTAGTTGGGGAGCAGGCACCATGTCTCAGCTTTAAAAGCTGGGTTCTAGCCACCCTGGGTGTGAGGTTTTGGCACAAGGACTACTGGACTGGTCCACGGAATCTCTGAGGGCTCAATCACTCCCAGTTCCAACATTTTCAGGACTTCTGTCCTGATACAGTCCCTGACATTATCAGGTTGCCTGTAAATCTTATTTTTAATAGACAGACTGTCCCGAGTGTCCACTTCATGAGTGCACCAGGTAGTCTGACTTGGAGTCAGTAAAAACATGTGTCTGAATTTCTGCAGAACTTGTCTGCAGTCACTTTGCTGCTGGTCAGTGAGGCTACCTGCCAAGGTTACACCATCAACTGACCCATCATCAGGGTTCTGAGAGAGCAGGTCTGGGAGAGGGTCACTCTCTTCCTCCTGTCCATCAGTAGCCATGAGCAAACCCATGTCTGCCCTGTCAACATATGGTTTCAATCTATTGACATGAAGCACCCTATGGGGGCTCCTGGGAGTTCCAAGATCACCAAATAGGTGACCTCTCCCCTCTGTGAAACACTAGTGTGGGGTCCACTCCACCTGTCTTGGAGAGCTGCTGGGGCCACTGGCTCCAACACCCACACTTTCTATCCTGGCTGATAAACAGTCAGTACAGCCTTTTGGTCATGCCAGGCCTTTTGCAATTCCTGGCTAGCCTCAAGGTTTTTGGATGCCTTTTTCATGTACTCAGCCATCCTGGAGTGGAGACCAAGTACATAGTACACAATGTCTTGAATGGAAAGTTTGAGAGGTAACTCCCATCCTTCCTTCACCAAACAAAGTGGTCCTCTTACAGGATGCCCAAACAGATGTTCAAAAGGGCTGTAGCCAACCCCCTTCTGAGGAACCTCCCTGTATGCAAATAAAAGGCAGGGTAGCAGGATATCCCATCTCCGCCTGAGCTTTTCTGGGAGACCCTTAATCATACCCATTTAAGGTCTTGTTGAACCTTTCAACTAGACCATTGCATTGTGGGTGATGGGGTGTGGTGCACTTGTAGTTCACTCCACACTCCTTCCACATTGCAGTCAAGTAACTAGACATAAAGTTTGCACCTCAGTCTGAAGCAACCTCCTTAGGGAAACCCACTCTTGAGAAAACTCCCAAGAGGGCTCTTGCCACAACAGGTGCTGTAGTGGTCCTAAGTGGTAGAGCTTCTGGGTATCTGGTGGCATGATCCACTACCACCAGAATAAACCTGTGCCCAGAGGCTGTTTGGGGATCCATTGGTCCAACAATGTCAATCCCTACTCTTTCAAAGGGACCCCCCACCACAGGTAGTGGTATAAGGGGTGCCTTTGTAGTGCCACCTGCTTTGCCACTGGCTTGGCAGGTTACACAGGAGCGACAAAACTCCTTTGTGTCTTCTGACATGTGGGGCCAGTGAAAATGAAGGACAAGCCTGTCCCAAGTTTTGTTCTGGCCAAGATGTCCTGCTAAGGGAATATCATGGGCTAGTGTCAAAAGGAAACCCCTGAATGCCAAAGGTATGACCAACCTCATGGAAGCACCAGGCTTGGGGTCTCTACCCTCTGAATATAGGAGCCGTTCATCCCAGTAAACTTTATGGGTTCCACTAGCATTCCCTGCAGCCTCAGCAGCAGCTTGCTGTCTGAGGGGTTCAAGAGAAGGACAGTCCAACTGTGCCTGCCTCAGAACTGCCCTGGAAGGTCCCCCTATCCCAAGAAACTCAACCTGATCAGGTTTAAGTTCTTCTAGGACAGTTCCTTCTTCAGGCTCACAATCAGCTTCCTCAGAAGGCAGATCCTCACTCTGAGGCGGGGGGGGGGGCAAAGCCTTAACCCTACTGCTCTTTTTCCTGGTAGGCAACTGGTCTATTATTCCAGAATCCAGTGCCTGTTCAGTGTTGCAATGTTTGTTCTGTGACCTAGTCACTGCAAGAACATGTGCTGAGATACCTAACATTTCTGCATGTGTCCTAAACTCCACTTCAGACCAGGCTGAAGTCTCTAGGACATTGCCAAGCAAACATTCTACAGGGAGGTGTGAACTAACAACAACCTTCTTAAGGCCAGTTACCCCTCCCCAGGAGAAATTAACAACTGCCATACTATGTGTGGTAGTGACATTGCTAGCATTGGTCACTTGGTATGTATCACCAAGTATGATCTGTCCAGGGTCCACAAAGTCAGGTATCACCATTGAAACATTGGCACCTGTGTCCCTGTAGGCCTGAGCCTCTTTATCATTGACTAAAGTAGTTTGTCTGTTCTTGTCCAGATTACTGGGACTCACAGAGGAGGACATATCCATGCCTCCATCACAGATCAAAACAGCTTGAGTTGGTGTTCTGACTAGGCCAGAATCCATCTCAGTTCCCAGGGTTAACCCTACTACACCCTTCTGTCGAGAACCACCACTTTGAACTGAACTAGGGGTAACAGTTGCCTTAGGGGCAATGGTGGCTGGAACTGTCTCCTTTTTGGTGCACTCACTGGTCCAGTGAGTATTAGTCTTACAGACCTTGCACCAGGGTTTCTTTGGACCTTCTTTCTTTTTGGATTGTTGGGGACCCCCGCCATTAGAAGCTTTTTGGGGACCTTGTGAAGACTTCTGGTCTTTAGCTTTCTATCCACCCTTTTGGTCTTGCTTCTTCTGGTCACCACCTTGGTTCTGTACCTTCTCCTTCACCCTGGTTGTGACCCATTTGTCTGCCCTCTTACCCAATTCTTGGGGAGAGGTCAAATCAGAATCAACCAAGTGCTGATGCAACAACTGGTTCTGACAGTTATTAAGAGTCTGTTCTCTCATTATAAGGTTATACAATCCTGTATAGTCACTTACTTTACTGCCCAGTAACCAGCCCTCCGGAGCCTTAGTAGCACAATCTACAAAGTCAGTCCAGTCCTGAGTCTGTGTCTTCCGGGTATCTCTAAACTGCAACCTATACTGTTCAGTGGTTAGGTCAAACCCATCTATTAGAGCCCTCTTCAGGACTTTGAAATCATCAGCATCCTCTTCTCTTACAGTGAGGAGCTTATCTCTACCTTTGTCTGCAAAGGAGAGCCACAAGATTGCTGCCCACTGCTCCTGGGGTACCTTCTGTACTTTGCAGGCCCTTTCCAGTGCAGTGATCCACTTGTGGATGTCATCCCCAGTCTGATAGGGAAAGACAATCTTGCTTAGGTTTCTATGGTCATAAGACGTATCCCTACCACTGGGGCTATTGCTGCCACCAAGGGACTCTAGCCCCCTCCTTTGTCTCTCTCTTTCAGGAGCCAGGGTCTCGTTCTCAAGGGCACCTTCTTGCCTCTTGATCCTAAGCCGGACTTCCTTCATCCTAGCTTCATGTTCCCTCCTCTCTGGTGAGCTTCTTCTCCTATGAGATGAGGCAGAGGACCCTGTGGAGGACTCAGAATGGCTAGATTTCACTGAAGGTGACCTTTCCCTTCTAGGTCCCCCAGTAGGCCTACGTGGGGGGATAGAGGGAGGCTTTTGAAGGCCCTCTCCATCTCCAGGTAGCCTTGTGTCTGCTAGGTTGGGTTCATTAACCACTTCCTGGTCTGCATCCTCATCATCCTCAGAGTCCTGGTGGGGAACCCCACTAGGGTCTTCTTCTGATGATGGATGGTCCCCATCATTAATACCTTGAGTATCTGGATCTGATGCTTTTGCTAAGTCATCTGCCACTAAGATATCTATCAGGTGTTGGGTGGTAGGACTCTGTCCTTGCTTTAATTTCCTTATGGCAAACAAACCTCTTAACTCTTGGAAAGAGAATGCGTCATATTGAGAAGGCAGCACTGGGCTATCTTCTGGCAGAGGCACACTAGACCCTGCCTTTAAAGCCATGACTGGTGAGGTATGGTGTGTGCACCTACCTACACTACTTGGTTTCCTACTAGAATCTCTCTAGGAGTTGTAGTCCGGGTGTGCTAAGCCCTTCAAAACACACAAGATGATGGACGGAATGTTGCACAATGGCAAAACATTCAACCCTAGTCACAGATATGGGTTTAATCCATCGTTATTTTGCTCACCAAGCCACCCCAGTTCAGACATGGCCATATGCAAATCAGCCTTGACCATGGATTACACCCAGATCTGTGACTGGGGGTGGATGTTTTGCCATTGTGCTACATTCCGTCCATCATCTTGTGTGTTTTGCTGTTCAACCTATGTGGGAAAGGTATGCTCAGACGTGGGTCCCGTCCCGTGCTCACTAAGCCACTAGAGTCAAGCTATCCTGGCTGAAGACGGCTGATAGCCAGAAGCCAGTCCTAGGATGCTTCATTCCGATCCAGGGAAGACATGGCTTGGCAGTTCGAGCTGGACTGTTCCCATGAGGCACAGGGTCAAGACTGATTTGCATATGGCCACGTCTGAACTGGGGTGGCTTGGTGAGCAAAGTAACAATGGATTAAACCCAGATCTGTGACTGGGGGTGGATGTTTTGCCATTGTGCAACATTCCGTCCATCATCTTGTGTGTTTTGCTGTGCTAAGCCCTTACCACCTCAACTTCGAAGTTCAGTAGAACTTAAGTATTATAAGTCTTGATTTATATGTACCTACTGGTACCTTGATGTGATTTTTCAAATGATATTCTCAAGATTATTTGGTAAAAGAATGCAAGCTCTTATCCCATCCGCTGCACACCAATGTGAGAAGTTGGCTATTCATATGATGTCCACTATTCTAGTAGGCACCTTGCACCAGTCCAAATGACCCTTATTGATGGTAGGTTATAAAGTCAACCTTATAGAAAGCTATCCTAGTGGTAACTGTGGGGAGCAGCCTTCAGGCTAAGACTTGGGGACGAGTTAAGCAAGTTGTTTTACCAATTATAATCTCTTGAATGATCAAATGAAAGCACACCACACAAGGTATATATCAATTATATATGTATTTATTCTAGACACAACCCCTTTGCACTCTTTATGAAGTCAGAGGTGAAAGTACAATACAAGGAACTAAATTAGCATACGATAAGTTGCACAGTATATGTTATGCCCTAGGGGCCTCACAAACCATATACTAAAATAGTGGTATAAGAACCACGTGAGAGTTAGAAAGCAGGCCTAGGGCCTGTGGAATAGCTGGGGCTGCCTAGAACCACCAAAGGTTAGGATGTAGGAGGCCCACAGGAGAGGCGTGCAGTGTCTAAACACAGCCACAGGTTACCATTGGCTTTCTATGGAGAATGAACAAGTTACAAAGTTACAGTTTAAGGGTACTTCTAGATGAACTACGATGGACCCTTTTAGACTAGGACACTTCGAGAGTCAAGACCCAAGGGAGCACCAGAGTACTCGTGTTACCTCACCCAGGGAAGCCGGGTGCATAGGTGCCTTTTGGTGTCGGGTTTCGTTATCGATTCCAATGGAGAGCTGCGAAGAAGTGCTGCAGGCGACCAGAGAAAAAGTGTCCGGGTAGATCCAAGGGTGGATTGGAGATGTGAAGAACCTGAAAGCAGAGGAGACAGAGTCTGGGCCACTAGCCAGTGACCAGGATGGCGACAGGAAGATGCCAGCCAATATTGGGTGATTTCAGGTGAAAAGGTGAAGCTTGTCTCTTCAGCCACGAGGACCAGGAGGCGTCGACGACAAGGAGGAGCTGGATTCGACCTGTGCCACAAAGGATCTAGTTGACTGCGGTGTCGGTAACTGCATTGGACCCAACAAGCCTTGGCAAACGCAATCCATGCAGGATGTCAAGATAGGCTTCGGTGCAGACCAGCTAGATCTGAGGAACTCCCCCTTTAGAGAGGAGTTGGAGCAAGCTTGGAGCAACTAGGAAAGCTGAAGAAAGTGAAGATTGGTCTTCGTGGGGGCTCATTAGCCAACAGACTATGAACCGCAAAGACGCATTGTGAGAAAGTGCCATCTTTCTTGCACTGGTATGCCCCCACTTTTTCTGAACTGCTGATGTACTTTGACTGAGCGTGCCCTGGGTTCCTGCCAACCAGGTACCCAGTCCCTGTCATCCTTCCCTAAAAGCTGTGTTGAAACTAAAACCCAATTGGCATTTCTGGCCACCTGTCAGCCCCTAGTAAATGGTACCCTAGGTACCCAGGGCATGGTGACCAGAGAAGACCCCTGAGGACTGCAGCACTTATGGTGCCACCCTCAGGGGCCCTGTAACCCGACAACCACACACTGTCTTTGCAGGCTGAGTGTCTAAGTACAGACCTAAACAAAGAGTCGACATGGCACACATCCCTGTGTGCCATGCCCACATAACCCACTGCACTGGCATCCTTCAGTCACCCCTCTAGCTGGGTGCCCTATGCCAGAGGTGTAGGCCCAGGTGCATGAGCCCTGTGCCCGTACAGTACCCAGGGCCATTCCTGGGCACTGTAAGTGCAGTGATGCCATTAAGAGTATATGGTGCTGGGAGATTGTCATTACGAACTCCACAGCACCATAATGGCTACACTGAAGACTGACAAGTTTAGTACTAAACTTCTCAGCACATTAAACCCGCACTGATGCCAGTGTGGGATTTAATGTAAAATGCACCAGAGGGCATCTTAGAGATGCCCCCTGAGAACCTAACCTACAATCCACTTCTGGGCTGAGTGGCTGCAGAGGCTTCCACACAGCAGCCATGTTGCTGGACCCCTGGGTGGAGAGCCCCCTGCTCTCCTGGGCCTGCAACAATGCACATCCTGGGCGAGGTGCTAGGTCTCCTCCCCCAGGATGGGCAGGGGGAAGCTTCAAAGGCATGCCGCCTCCGTGAGCTTCGCCAGACCATTTGCTGTACCCAGCAACTGGCCCCCACCAGTTCTGACCCCCACTCTGGTGGGAAAAACTGCATCAGGAAGGAGGGTGTGCCGGGCTGTGCCAACCCCACCCCTCAGGTGGGGGACAAGAGGTGATGCACGACCCCGGGCTCCGGCCATATTGAAGATGGGGAGCCCTGCCCAATCCCAGCTAGGCTCCTGCCCCCCTCCTACAGGAGAGGAGCAGGCTTGGGGGTATACCCACCCCAGGACAGGGACCTATTGGTCCCTGCCTTTGCCCTACCTGTAACCCCCCTAAATTCAGTATTTAGGGGCTCCCTGAACCTTCCTTCCTCAGATCCTGATACCAAAAGAAGAAAGAAGATCAAGAAGAAGAAGACCCGCCGTGCATCTGCTAACAACAGGACAACAACCGACTTGACCCCAGCCCTACCAGCCTGTCGATCCTGGAACCTGCTCCTGCCTAAATCCCGGCGGCTCTCGTGGACAGCAACCTTGGGACACCCAGAGGAGCTGCCTGACTTGACCCTCTTAAAGACTGGGACTCCCTTCAGCAGAGGCTCTGCTGCAACAACCCCCCTGGTGCCAGCCAGGAGGCTCCGGACCAGCCCACTCTGCACCGGCCGAGCCCGGCCCGTGCCTGAGTGATCCAAGACCCCGAGGACGTCCCCCCGGTGACTGGGACCCGAAGTCCAGTACCCAAAGACCCTCCTCGATGAACCAGACAACACCTGCAGACTCAGAACCAGGGGCCCCCAACAGCGATCAGCTGAGGGTAAGCTTTTCCGACACCCAAAGACACCCCTGCACCCGGCACCCTACAGCCCCCTGTGCCTCCCTTTGGGGTACCTACATGTGCTCCAAGATCCTAACTTACCTCTCGATGTGCTGGTCACCCCTAGAGAGTCTCCGCCCCCGAGCCTGCAGCCTATGTTCCCTTTTGACCGTTTCCATTGGATAACATTGAGCGTCCAACGGCTCAAAAGCACCCTGCACCCAGAAGCCCGAGTAGCGCTGGCTGTGCCACCTTTGTCCTATCCTGTTTCCCCCTTTGCCCTGAGCAAGTGACCAGGAGTCCAGCTCCCACATCCGCGTCGCCTGCTAGCCAGCAGCCACCAACCGGAAGCCCCCTGACCCCCATTGGATAACATTGGGCCTAACTACCTCTGCAACCTGTCGCCCCTACGCCACTGAGGGTGAAATAACTGTACCTACCTTATCCTGAGGGACCCCTGAGTCTATGCCAAGAACCACAGCTTCACCAGTCGAGTACTCACCAGGAAACCGGTAAATCACTTACCTGCCGTTGAATAACATTGACTGGTTTTGACTCGAAAAATCTTCTAAGTGTCCACTTTTGAAAACTTAAAATATTCATATAAAATCATCTGAATTCCGAAATACTCACCTGTGTTCAGGAGAGGAGCCAGTACTGTACCTTGTAGCCCAGTACTGAACCGCAAAAGTAAACCCTAGCGGGTTTACTAGTAACTTGTATTTTCTCCATAGGAATCTTTTGTCTGCTTTTCTATGAAATTTCTTCTGTCTACTTTTGAAAACTAGAAATATTCTTTAAAAATCAAACGAAATACTGAAATGTAATTACTTACCTGTTCTTAAGTTGAGACCCCAGTGCTGGCCCCAGGAGCCCGGTACTGGATTACAAAAGTGACGAGATTGTACTTTACCTGCAAACTGAATGTTCTCCCATTGGATAACATTGCAAGATTTCTGTTGAAAAGTTTCTGAGTGTGAACTTTTAAAGTAGCTTTTTATTCCTGAAAAATCAGTGCAATACCTAAAACGTTTTTGATAAACTGTTTCCAGCTTAGACCCCAGGACTGAATCTAGCAGCCAGTCCTGGAATTACCAAAGTCATCCACAAAGTAATAAACTGTGTTTATACAAGAAAATCCATTGTGCTCAATGCAAAATTGTGTGTAGAATTGTGTTGCCTACTGCAACCCCTGTACCTATTGTGTTTACCAAGTTTTTTGCCTTTCTGCAAAGTACTCAAGTGAGACCTCTCATATTGAGAACAGTATATCTTGATGCCTGTTGGTTCTAGATATAAAATAACTATATCTTTGATATCAAAACAATTGGCCTGGAGTTCAGTCTTTGAGTGTGTGAAACCCTTTGCTGACTGAGTGTGTACAACAAATGCTTTACACTGTCCTCTGGTACTGCTTTACTGCTCGACCAAGCTACCACTTTAGAGGGTAAGGTCACATCTGGCTTTAACCTCCGTAATACCTCTGGGGTTGGTGGACTCTATACACACTGTACCTTATTCTTGTCCAGTATATATAGAGCCACTTTCTCACACGCGTCAAGCTGAAATGCACAAAGTGGGCCCATGGGACACTCGTTGAGTGTGGGCCTCTGAGCTTTGGTGCAAAAGGCGCTCAGGGCTGGGGCTTCAAGGACCCCAATGCACAACTTTGGGATACCTCGGTAAGTACATGCAGGTTGCAAAATGCAGGATGTCCAGGAGTTCCGGACCCACGTCTCTTGTGTCCGCTACAGGTCCCAGCTTTGCTGGGAGCGCAGGTCAGCATCAGATATGTCTGGAAGTCTATGTCCTGTGTCGCAGATTCTTCGGGATCCGGCGGGAGCCTCGAAAATGCAGACCGGCAAAGATCCAGTTTGTGCCTGTTTGAACAGGGTGATCACTCCTTGACCACAAGGGAGATTTCTTCTGTCTTCCAGTCGATATGGAATGTCGAAGGTCCAAGATATATGTTGCAGAGTTTCGTCCAGGGAATCTAAAGTCCTAGGGACTGGCGTTCTATACTTATAGTACGTTTAGGGGTTGGACTAACTCTAAGGTCCCTCCTATGGGTGGACCTGGGGAGGGGGTGGTTACACCCCTTCCCCTTTGTCTAGTTTCACGCCAGAGCTGGGGCTGAGTGCAGCAGCAACCGGTTTGAACTGGGAAATGCATGGAGCACATTGTGTGCCCCAGGCAGCGTCTGAAAAGCATTCACTGAATGCAGCCCTCCCTGCCCCAATACACTAAAGCCTGTCTGGGGAGGTGCCAGCACCTCCCTGGACAGGAAACCTATTGTCCAGTCCTCCCCTGCCAGAGTTTTGTCCAGCAGCAGGAGGAGGGCAGGCTCGTGTCTGTGGCAGCAGCATCCATTTTGTGATGCTGGGACTCTGTTTAACTTTAACCTGGTTTAACAGTAACTACATGTCTTCTCCCTCTAGAAGGGTGGAATGCTAACCAGGCTGTAAGTACAGACCTGTGGTGTCAGTGTGGAAGGCTAACCAGGGGTGGCACAATACATGCTGCAGCCCCTGGTAGGCCTAGGGTGCACCTATGCCCTGGATACCTAAGGTACCATATACAGGGGGTCACAAGAGTGACCCAGTAACCAATCTGGTATGTACCTAAAGTACATGGTATCAATTTAGAGAGAGAACAGCTAGGCTGTGGGCCTGATTAGCAGGACCACAGCCAAACTAAAGTCGAAAAAGCAGTGAATCACAGCAAAAAGTGGGGGTAACCATAGGAAGCAGACCCTACTCTCCTACAATGGAAATAAGACCAGGCAGCATGGACAAAAGGACTATAGGTAATCAAAGTACTCAGTTATGGGGGAGAGAGGCAACAGTCTTGATGCCAGCTCTGGGCGAGCTGCCACAAGTCCCAGTCAATCTGTCCCCCATCGGTAACCACGTTCCGAATAGGAATTCCTGGCTCTCACTTGGCAACTTTTCCAACTAGAAGGGTGTTCTTTAGAGAAAATGCAAATGCTCAACAATTAGCCACAGACAAAGAACAATCCAGTTACCAAAAAAGAACATGGGTAATAAGATGAATGTCTTAAAAAACATAAAAGACACAGATATAGGGGTCAAAAGTTACAAAGCAACTTGAAGTGTAGTTCAAAGTTATCCTACAGGAAAAGGACATTCCAAGTAGTTGACCAGCAGCTGGGCATCTTGGTGGCAGACCACGAGGAAATATGCTCACAGGCCGGTTGTTTTTAGGCCACGCAGATGAATCTTACCTTCAGTACTAGAAACTTTTCAGAACAAAAAATATCAGCAGGGACAGCTCGTGAAGTTTAAAAGCAGTGGGTCCTATTGTAGTGTAGTTCCTATTTTCCCTATAGGCCCTGCGCATTGGAATAACATAAACAGCAGTGTAGACGTAGAAGTGCGGTCTTCTAGGTCTCTACTGACTATGTTAGACTTAATTGGGTTTGTACCAGCTAGCTCAGAGGTCACTGGAAACTTTCTTGACTGAATAGGAAGTGATCAGCTTCCCTGGCTCAGACAAGAAGGGATTCAGTTTTCCAACAACCGCATAAACATGACAACTTTGCTCCTCAGAATAAGAGTCAATCTCTAGAGTCGTGTGAAACAATAGACAGCTATTTCACTCAGTCAGTTGTGCAGAATTACTTTCACCTGGATGCAGAGAATAGAGAGACGGGCGCTTTCAATAAAAAGGTATTATTTATTGAACAGTCTATCTTCTCATGCAAGAGAAATGAATTGCCACAATTGCAAGACTTGTTATTATAAAAAGTGCGTACAGTAAAAGGAGTATTGCGAAATAATACTGTAAAAGCATTGATATGGTTTCTTAGCCATATGATAGTTTAAATGAGTAAAATATATACATTCATATATACATTTGGCTAACGTCCTCAACTGGTGCTTCTAACTACGCCTACCCCAGTGTACCTGACCTAAGCCTAATACTTGGGAGGGAGTAAGTAAGTAGCAGTTTAAGTTAAGTTGGTTTTGCCGAGGGTTTGCTTCAAGAATTCTCTCTAAGGGTCTAGTCAGCACCGTACCTCTGGAATAGAATGTTGGAGGTCTGGTATCTCCTCTCAGGACTGGATATTCCAGTAACCCGCAAGGGTATGCTGGAAACGCCGGAGCTGGATTTTCTCGGCAGGAGAAAAGACAGCGTCTTTCTCAGCGCGTCAAGGAGGAGGAGGGGCAGCGTCCGTGGGCTTCTCGCATCTGCTGGGCTCTGCAAGGGACAGCTGTTCTGCTCCTGTATTCACCACCACCATCGTGTGTGCTTAAGGCAACGTTGGTATTATTTATACCTGAAAGGTGCCTTGTTTGACGTACGTTTTTGGACATAAGACGTCAATAAAGATGTCACTAAGAAGTGGTCGTTCTTACAGTGCTCGTTAGAGTTCTATTACTAATCAAAACAAAGCAAGCGGGGCCTTCCCAGGTTGCTGGGGGTTTTATCTGTTGAACGAACTTGGTGTGTTATCTAGGGATCTAAGGAAGTGGCTTCTGCTGTGTCATGTACTGTAATGAGCTGCAGAGACGAGTTACTGAAATATGGCTCTGATAGTTTATGCCATTATAGGGATACCTATTGATTATAGCTGTATAGGGGCATGAGGTCACAATATTGATTGGGGTCCTAGATAGAACACAACACCCACTCCACAAATTTATGTCCATCAAATTACTAAAAACTAAAGCAATAGGATGCGCGTGTATTCCTACCCACCCCAAAATACATATTGGATTTGAAATGGTGTATATGAAATACATGAGAATGTAGGTACTGTACGTTTACAAGCATAGTAATCATTCAAAAAGTATTGCATATGTAATCAGTTTGAACGATTTTGCGAAAAAAATTACACATGAAAAGTCTCTAAATACAGAAAAGAAGGGCGAGACTATTTCATCACATATAAATACAATTGCTGTAAAATGTGCTAGAGGCCGTGGTAATATATTGTCTCTAGATTTACTAAAAATAGAAGCTCTGTTCTTTATGAATAGTTCTACTTTAAGCAAAAGTTTTTGTGCCAGAAAAAAGGTAAATATTTTGAAAAATGTTCAATTAAAAAAAAAAAAATCATGGTGAACGGGGGAATAGAGTTCCAAACGCTTTTCAGTAGTTTTTGTTGATCAAAACTGAAGGCCAAATTCAGAGTTCATGGGAACGCTGTGCGTCGGAATGTTTTTTCCAAAAAATCATTGTTGCTGTTCAGGGGAGAACATCATATCAGACAGGCTCTTAAAGAATAGGTCTACATATTCAGGTGACAGTTCGACCAGGTTCGATAGTGCAGTAACCTGTCAGTTGTGAGAATGATTGCTATCATCGATGTTTGGATCAGCAATACTCACAGAAGGCCATACCTGGGTGATGTTGCTTTCATTTACCGCTTCACTGCCGCCACCTAGTCGTAGCGCAGGAGTCTCAACAAATGCCGTTATCAGGATTGGTAGCCGCTGGGGACAACACGATGCATGAGCCGTTACAGGACTTAGCAAAGTATCGATATCCATTGGTACTGCTGATGGTAGTGCAAGACAGGTGTCTAACACGCATTCTTCTCCGCATAGCATACATCGAAGCACAGGTAAGATGCAGGTCTGCCATATAGGTCTGAATGAAAGAAACCAGGTCATGTTCAGATCTCTCAGCCGGGCCAATCCAAGGACTCTAGTTATGCGGTCCCGGTAGCGTACTGCTAGGATCGTTTCTTCCATCCTTGCCGGAGTCATGTCTGTGTTTTGGCTTGCCATATCGGAGCAGGAGGGCCAAAAATAAAATTCCTGCTACAAGTCCCAAAATTAGGGGTATGCCGCCAAAGACTGCATGGACAAAATTGGGAATAATGCCCAGAATTGCTTTGAATGGTGTTAACAGTCCCGAAAAAATCGTCTTAAATATGTTTGAGATACCAATGGCATCCGACATATTTAGGATTTGGCTTAGCATTTCTGTGAAATGCACGGGGCAATTTGTTGATAAAAGTTCATGTATCTCCGATGCTGTCCTTGCAACTTGGAGATCATACGTCTCTTTTGATGACCTGATGGGCACTGTTGTCTGTAAAAGCACAGACTTCATTCTGCTTAAAGTATCAATTCGTATAGAAGAGACATTCAAAGGAGGCCAAATCGGCGTCTCGGAATCTCCAGGGCCGTTTGGAAACAATGCTTGCATACAGCAAGTGACCATGGAAGTCACGCTTACGAGATATGCTTTCCCTGGCACCAAGCCACAACAGCTGTGATCCGTTATTAGAATGTAACTCCCGTTAGAAAGTTGCTTAAAGAAAGGCTCTATCTGCATTGCAGGTGTGACGTGCTGGTGGCATGAAAGGTTGTTTGAAGTCCCTTCACAGGCCCCATGTAAATTAATATCCAGGTACAAAAGTATACTGCTTAGTGAATGTTTGCAATTTTCACCACTAAGAAATAAATTTTTGTTGTTGTCGCTGTAGCATGTGTGTGTATATGGTAATTTCCATGATGACTAAATGTACCCTTTACCCAATCGTTCATACTGGCCAGTCAGTATATACTCAAGGCAATTTTTAAATCAGAAAGTTGTTATCGGAATTGTGATAATCCCGTGTATTATCCATTCAATGACAGGTCTTTCTGACATTGTCAATGGTAATCTCTCAAGTTTTTCGATGCTCAGGATTGTATAGTCTGCTCCTTTCTGTGCCAAACTGATTTGTTTATCAGTAAGGTTAAAGATGGAAAACAATGACGTTATGTTGATTAAACGCCATGGCACATAGCCTGAACGAAGATTTTGCAGCGTCCAGCCTAGCTGTACAATAGAACGTAATTGCGACTGGCCATGTTGTAACATTAGCAAGTCTTTATCTATTATATTGATGGCAGATGATACAATACTGTCCAGAGGATATATTCTGGAGGACAGAGTCATTAACCCATTGTCCACAACAGAAAGTGATTTTTCCAAATTAATACGATCAATTTCTCGTATTTTTTCTGCTGTTTCAATTTGTGTTACTTTCCATGCCTCGTTGTATGCCGCATATACACTTGCCGCTATGAAACGTTTCTGACGCTGTTTGCGTGGTCCCATAATGAAATCGCGCAAATCAGCACCATCTTTAAGTAAAGATAAGTGTTGCTTAATTTCTGTCAGTGTGGATTATTCTAGCCATTCAAGGCACAGTTTCCCTACACTGTATGTTGTTACTATCCCTGGATGTTGTCTCTGGGAGTATCTAGGGTCTGGTCTGGTCATTTTAAACCCCCGTGTTTTGTTCAGGAATCTATCTTGACAGTTATTCGTGTCAGTAGGCCAGATTAACCCCTTTTTCCAATCAGGATGTGTTCTGTTTGGATGTAAAATTTTTGATACGTCTATTTCAATATCTGTGGTTGCATTATCAGGTATTGGCTTTGGAATAGACAGTTTGTTTAAATCCTTAATCTTAGCTAAGCCAAGACAGGTTGTTTGGTGAATTGTGTCATTTAAGCACATTATTTGTTGTGGGATCATGCAGGCTCGAAATAATGCTTCTAGCCCTTGTACCTGCCAATCTTTTGTACCCCAGATGGTTTTTGTTTCAATGTTGTTTTTTCAGTAATCAAAACCAAATGTCATCATTTTTTCATAAAATGCTTCTGAATATATCAATTTAGTATTTGTCAGCATTGTTTTCGTCCCTGTTTTATCCAACAGTTTATAATAAAATGTTTCTGCATTATTTGTGTTAAACCCTGAGAAGTATTGGAATTTCTCAAAAAACCTTTTTGAACTACTTTTAGGTGGAGTAGCACAATGTTCCCATTGGTTATATTTAAAAACATTTCTAGGTTGAGCAGATTTATGTAAGTAATGGTCTGCATAATGTGAGAAACAGTACATTTGTTCATAATTAGATGAACCTTGCAAGTAATCATGTTCTGTAAATTTTGCTGACAGCACTAAATCCGACATCATATTATTTATACTTTCAAAATCCCAATCATCATAGAATGTACTTGGTTTTACAAAGTCACTTAATGAAACCTTGAACTGGTGAGGATATTTCAAGATCTCGACCGGGCCATATACTTCATAGTCAGTCTTGTCCCACACTACCCCGCCGGGTATTGGAATGGCTGTGACATTTACTGATGATAGTCCTCTTTTCTTGACGTGAGATGATTTGTGAGGTTTTAGAACTAAGTTGATGTTCTGACTTGCTGTGTCCATTGAACTGTAATAAATGTTCCTAAAATTAAAACTAGAATTAGGCATAGTAGGAGTATAAGTACCCCTGATATAATCCAATGCTCAATCAACGGTGCAGTTAGATATACTTCTTTGATTTGATGAAAGAGTTCTGTTGCTTTTTCTTTAAAAGTCTTTCTTTCTGGCGTCACTTCAGGGTTGCTTTGATCTTCAGAGAAGTTATCGAAATTGATGAAGTAACGAGAGGCAGTTCTGTCAATTGTTGGAATTGTTTTCTCCATTTGCTTTTCATTAGCACATTCTGACGCCACATCATTGTAGACTGGTGTTTCATGACGAACTGTTTCAATCTGTGTTTCAAGAGGCACGAGTTCCATGGCATAATTGCATAGTCCTTCTCAGTGCACTGCAGATTTATCAAATGTGATTAGTCTTTCAGTTTGAACCTCTTGGATTGTTGCAAATTTGGGTATTCTGTTATTTCTTGGGAGTCCACTTGGCCTACTGTTGATTATAGGCCACGTGCTTGTGGTTTTACCAGGTCGATTGATACAACTTGGTTCTCCTTTTTACCAGCAAGGGGCGGTAGTACTACTGATCTTGTTCCGTTGATTGCTAAGACAGGTACTGCTTTTCTGTAAGAAGGCCCAAATTCCTTCTTCACCGCTATTTTTTCCCTGACCAGAACCCCAATCTTTGGAATCCAGACAGGTCTTGCTGAGACAGGTGGTGTGTCTTCAGTGGTAGTTGGCTGTTGCTTTAACTTTATGTTGCTTAAGGATTTTCTTGTTTCATTCAGGTCCTGTAAAATAGCCAAACGATCTTTGATATCAAAGTCTTTATTTTTATCTTTTACCACTGAAGCCTGACTATCAAGATCCTGAACATGCATTCTAGTTCCGAACAATAGTTCGTACGGGCTGAAACCTTTCAGAGAATTTCTTGGCAAATTATTAAGACTATGTTGGACACTTATTAAATGTTTGACCCACCCATCACCCGAACCTAATACCTTCGCTGTTATAGATTGCTTTATGTCTCGTTTTTTTCTTTCCACTACACTGTTCCCCTCAGGGTGGAATGGACAAGAGAATCACAACCCAATGCCCATACTGGTCATGGCCTCTTTATAAGCTCGAGAGCTAAAAGCAGGACCCTGGTCAGAATGAAACATGGCAATTGCGTATGTGCCGATAAAGACTCGCAGATCTTTTATAACAGTTTTGGCGTCAGCCGAGCGCTGGGGCCACATTTTTATAGTAAATGTAGTCTTATACAAGTAATAGGACGCTGGATTGCATATAGACAGCATTACGCTACCTACATACCAGGCCATGGCATTACTCCGCTTGACTCGCTGCTGCGATCTCTGTCGCAGTCGGGACAGTTCTTTACATATTTATAGTGGTGCAGGCTCATCTACGGCCACCAGTATACTGATTGTAATTCGGTCAGAGATTCCTTCATCTGTTTGTGCCTTGGACCTTCACCCATGTGTGCGTTTGCTATTATTAACTTTCTCCGGTTCATGTTTGGAATTACCCTATCCCCCACTCCAGGGATTCGAGCAAAAGGAACGGAGTTTGCATCAATTACGTATGCATAATTGAGTGGATAGTTCACGGGTAGTGCTGCACAGTCGCCTTTTAAGGACGTTTTTACTGCCAGCATGGTTTCCCCGTCTATATATTTTTCTGAATGCTTTTTGTGGCTACGGAAGCCGGTTTAGTTGCTTCCGCTATGGCTGTTTTAGCCAATGAATTCCCTGCAACGTGAACGCCATCACGTTGATGACTCAGAGTGTGTATCACGTGAGTCTTTTGTAGTTCTTTCTGTAAAAGAACTACTTGCTTCCAAAGCATTTTATGCTTGATTGTGGCACCTGTGTCATCTTTGTAATCATTTTTAATCCAGCTCTGCAAATTATTATTGTAGGAGTTGACGCAAAAATGCGAATCGCACACGATTAGTGTCGGGAATTCACTTTCGGCATTTTCAAGCGCCATCTTTAAAGATCTGATTTCAGCTCGCTGAGCCGAACATTTTCTCAGTGATTCAGTTTTTGTTATTTTCGGTCTGAATTTACCGCAGAGCCAGCGACCTTTAACAATCGCACAGGCTTCATCGTAGGATTTATTTTCTACATTGTAATGCTGTACAAATCTGTCGGTATAGATTATACAGGAGTATTGTTGTAGAGGTAGAATTTCGATTGGCAGAGGATATTCTTTTTCATAATTTAAATCATTCTGTTTTTTCATGTGCGGGGCGAAATAGTATTTCACGTCTTCTGCAGCAAGAAAATGTTCCCACTTTATCCATTTCGGATCCAGTGACACTGTAGGCAGGTTTACTGGGCTGAATAGTGCCTCGAAGGAGGATTCTGATGTGAAAACAGTGATCCTTTTGCCTTGTGCTAGTTCTCGTTCTTTAGCTATAGCAGTTTGCACTGCTGTCACAGTATTTTCTGTGAGACTGAATGTTTTTTCTGCTTGTGTGTACCAGTGAGATTTGTAAGCTATTGGTACAGTTTCTCCCTCATTAGAGGTCAGGTACGTGAATCCACATCTTCCTGGGATGACTCGGATTACAAGGTTCGGTGTATTGTCACGTGTTTCTAATTTTGTTTTTGCTAACATGTCTGTTTGCAATGATCTCAAAATTTCTGTGTGCTTTTGAGTCCAGTTGATTGGTTTAAAATCAGGTTTAATTAATTCGTAGAAAGGTTTAACCCTCTCCGCATAATTTAGAATGTAAGTTCTTCCGAAATTCAGGAATCCTAGAATCGATTGTAAGTTCTTCAGCGTTTTTGGTGCTTGGAGTACAGCGCACTTCTCTAAGAAGTTGTCCGCTAGGCTTTTTCCTTCACTTGATAATTCGTATCCTAAAAATATTACTGTCAGATGGGCAATTCTTGACTTTTTAAAGTTGAATTTGTAACCCTTTGCTGCGAACCCAAGTATTATGGTGTTCACCCTTTTCAAGTGAGTCTCCAAGTCGTCGTCTGTTAGATAGATGTCTTCGACATAAGATAATGCCTCATCATCATACATTTGTAGTAACTCTGTTACTCTGGCTGAGAATAGTCCTGGGCTGTTCTTGAATGCCTGTGGGAGCATACAGAAATTTTTCTGTGACCCCATTATTGAGAAAGCGGTCAAGTACCTGCTTTCTGGTGCAATATTTTGACCAAAAAATCCATTAGATATGTCTAATGTTGTTTTATATTTTTTGCGAACTATGTTATTCATTAGTGCAGCACTATGTGAATTTTGTACTGCAAATGTTTTGCAACATGAGTTAAGGTGTCTGTAGTCCAAGACTAGACGATATGAATTGTCCGGTTTGGAGACAGGAAACAAAGGATTGTTCATTTGAGAGGTGCATGTTTCAATCACTACCTGGTATTCAAGTTGATCTAAAATCTCCCTGACCTGTTTTTTAGCTTCTTGCTTGACTGGGTACTGCCTTTGTGCAGTCGGTTGACATTTTAACTGGATTTTGTGAGGAGGAGAGTCCTCATCCCATCCTACAATATGTTTATATAATGCTGGTGCCTGGGCTACTGCCCATTTCCTTGCATATATATATTTAGTGTGAATCGGAATGTGATTCGAGAAGGCAGGCATAATCATTTCTTTGCCACGAGGGCACTCCCTGACAAACTCCGGGGGCCAATCTTTCTCAGCTAACAGGATGTCATAGCCTTTTGAGAGGTTATCCCAAAATAGACCCCTTATTTTCCTAGTCTTATCTCCCTCTGTACGCAGTGTTATTTCATATATCTTATGAGGTTCGCTAACTCTGGTGTCAGCAGTTTCCACTTGAATGTATTCATTCGTGTCCACTGTCTCCAGATGACTCATCAGGATCTTGCGAGCTATGGTGATTTCTGCTGCACTGTCTAGCATTGTCTGTGCCCACTCTCTGTTTTTCAGCTGTGTCCTCAGTATTCTCGGCATGTTCGATTACTCTAATACTGGCTACCTTCTTTGTTGGAAATTGCAATTTTTTACTTTGAGCAGGTTCCTTGTCTTTGGACTTGGTGTGCTCTCCTGGGTCTGACCGTCCTCTTCTTTCCGATTTCTGCGAAAAAGATCGAGAGGGACGTGTATCAATACTTTGATATCTATCAGGCTTTTTCAAGTTATCCCTATTTCTAATGTTAAATCTTTTCTCAGAGGACTCCCTCTGGGGAGACTGGTGTTCTCGAGTCGGAGTTCTTTCCCTCCGTCGAGGAGACCTTCCTCTGGACTGGAAAACTTTTTCCTTGGGAGTGGATTGTTTATTTCCATCCCAGCTCTTTTTAGGAGTGTTTAAATTATTTTTAATAAATAATTTTTCAGGATTTTCCATTAGTTTGGGTTTTACTGGTTTCCCACCCAAGCTGTCTCTACCTAGTTCCTCATAGCATTTTTCTATGATTCTGGCGAGCTCAATTGGTTGATCTGTTATATATCTGTTATATATCTGTTTCCTTCAATTTCTGGCGGATCGCCACAGATGCTGCTTCTCCTTTTATATTGGCTAATAATATAGCCGAGACCTGCTTGAAGTGTTTCAGTAATTTCATACCAAGAGTTAAAGCAGGTTCTGGACGGTATTCATTCTGAATCTGTTTTAGCACATCTGGTATTACCGCCATTGACGGAACACCATGTGTTTTTGTGTAAATGGAAGCAAAGACTGTACCCCAAGTGTCACAGTCCTCCACATGTGGTGCGACCCCCATTGGAAGGCAGATGGTCAGAATTCTGTGTTTCTCAATAGGGGTAGTATTCGGAAATACTGCCTCTATTTGAATAATTTTCTGCGCTAACCAGAAAGGAATTTGTTCCCGTTTAATGGGTGTTTTACCAAGACATGATTGTATGTTCTGTGGTGTAATTTTATTTGTGTTCCCCTGATGAGGGGTCAGCTGTGGAACATTAACAGCTGTTTGGATTGTTGCAGTCCACATTACATATTGGACTAACTGTCTATGTATTTTAATTAATGTTTTTAGCTGTGCTAACAGCTCTTCTTTTGACATTTTATCAATGTCTGGATGTGGTGTGTAGCTGGCTAGAACCGGCCACGTTGCTCCTGGTCTACCTAGTGGACCGAGCCTGGTAATATGATCATTGTGTTTTAGGGCGCCTTTAAACCAGAGCAGGTGCTCTTGGTATTTTAATGGGATTTCAATTTCCTCGAAAGGAGCCTACTCATACGGTGGATCCTCTATTTTGTAATAGTGGAACTCGTGTGTTGTAGCGTTTGCCGCTGGAAATTTTATCCAAGAATAGAATACCTTTGTCTGCCGATATTCATGTGCCTCTATCACGAAGACGACTGTGCCACCTTGTGTGGTCAGTACGTTTACTATAAGTTTTAATGTTATAGTTTTTCTTATGTTGACTGGGATGATTATTGCACCCGGTTCATTAATCCCTGTAACATCGGGACCCTGCTGAGTCGCATTTACTGCGGCTTCAGCGGTTCCGTTGTCTTCTACTGACATTGTATAAATGAAAGTTTTGCAGAGCAGGTCTCCAAGGAGACAAAGATTAGGTGCACAATATTTTGGAACACTGTATCCTTCAATGTTGAATAAACTAGAAACTCTACATAGGAATCTCTTCCTACTAAGTTCGGGCGGATTTTAACCTTTCACCCACTCCAGACGTCTATTGGAGTATTTACGGGAGAAAGGGTCTGTGTGAAAAAGCACAACTGCGTTACTCTAACGTCTTCCGTTAGTTTTATCCCCTTACCAAACGTTGGGCGCCATGTAGTGTAGTTCCTATTTTCCCTAAAGGCCCTGCGCATTGGGATAACATAAACAGCAGTGTAGACGTAGAAGTGCGGTCTTCTAGGTCTCTACTGACTATGTTAGACTTAATTGGGGTTGTACCAGCTAGCTCAGAGGTCACTGGAAACTTTCTTGACTGAATAGGAAGTGATCAGCTTCCCTGGTTCAGACAAGAAGGGATTCAGTTTTCCAACAACTGCATTAACCTGACAACTTTGCTCCTCAGAATAAGAGTCAATCTCTAGAGTCGTGTGAAACAATAGACAGCTATTTCACTCAGTCAGTTGTGCAGAATTACTTTCACCTGGATGCAGAGAATATATTATTTATTGAACAGTCTTTCTTCTCATGCAAGAGAAATGAATTGCCACAATTGCAAGACTTGTTATTATAAAAAGTGCGTACAGTAAAAGGAGTATTGCGAAATAATACTGTAAAAGCATTGATATGGTTTCTTAGCCATATGATAGTTAAAATGAGTAAAATATATACATTCATATATACATTTGGCTAACGTCCTCAACTGGTGCTTCTAACTACGCCTACCCCAGTGTACCTGACCTAAGCCTAATACTTGGGAGGGAGTAAGTAAGTAGCAGTTTAAGTTAAGTTGGTTTTGCCAAGGGTTTGCTTCAAGAATTCTCTCTAAGGGTCTAGTCAGCACCGTACCTCTGGAATAGAATGTTGGAGGTCTGGTATCTCCTCTCAGGACTGGATATTCCAGTTACCCGCAAGGGTAGGCTGGAAACGCCGGAGCTGGATTTTCTCGGCAGGAGAAAAGACACCGTCTTTCTCAGCGCATCAAGGAGGAGGAGGGGCAGCGTCCGTGGGCTTCTCGCATCTGCTGGGCTCTGCAAGGGACAGCTGTTCTGCTCCTGTATTCACCACCACCATCGTGTGTGCTTAAGGCAACGTTGGTATTATTTATACCTGAAAGGTGCCTTGTTTAACGTAAGTTTTTGGACATAAGACGTTAATAAAGATGTCACTAAGAACTGGTCGTTCTTACAGTGCTCGTTAGAGTTCTATTACTAATCAAAACAAAGCAAGCAGGGCTTTCCCAGGTTGCTGGGGGTTTTATCTGTTGAAAGAACTCGGTGTGTTATCTAGGAATCTAAGGAAGTGGCTTCTGCTGTGTCATGTACTATAATGAGCTGCAGAGACGAGTTACTGAAATATGGCTCTGATCGTTTATGCCATTATAGGGATACCTATTGATTATAGCCGTATAGGGGCATGAGGTCACAATATTGATCGGGGTCCTAGATAGAACACAACACTATGACCAAAAATCAAATTGACCTCCGTGAGCAAGCAGGACAATTCCAAAGAGGACTCAGAGAGGGAAGGAGCCCCCACCCCCCCAGAACATCTTTCAGATAATATTATAAAAAAACTGCATTTACAAAAGCAATTGTTTCTACTGGTATTTTTTAAAGCGTTGGGTTAAATAAAAGACAGTTAAGGATAGTGACTTGCCGGGATATTCGTTCTGACTGTTATGACTGGACAGGGCCTGTCAGAGGATGGTTGGGATGGGGCAGAGCCAGCAAATATCACAACTTCCAGTCAGGGGCAAGTAGGAGGTAGCAAAGAAGAGGTACAACGAGGACAACGAACAGTAAGCAATGTGCGGGCACCAATACCCTTGTAGAACACAATACCCCTCACATGCAGTGTCTACAAGCATGACTGCAACAGCATCCCCCATGGCCCTTCAGAAATGTAAGATGTTTACATAACGAAAGTTCCAACCTGCTGCTGCCAGGGCCCGATATGTGTTTCAATCACACAGACCAAATCACACCGCCCTGCGGCTCACATTGGTCTTCTCTGACCAGTCGGGTTGATTCGATGCGCTACGTATGGTGTCTGCAGCCGAACTTGGGACTAATCCTAGCTCCTTTTCGGTCAAAATAATAATTAAGTGCATGTGTCCTCAGTAAGCGCCTTCTTCCATTGCATCCGACTTCACTGAGCCCAGCACCAGGGGTTTATGTGGGCCGGGTCCTGCTGGTGCTCAGCACCGACAGTTCTAAAAAGCAGGTGCTGAGACAGGTCCCTATCGGGCTCTCCATTTTTGCCTCCAGCTTCAGGGTCAAAAACAAATCCTTAACTCTGCAGCAGTGCCGCCCTTCACTGCACTGCCTTTGATGTAACTTCAAAGAGACTCATTATAATTCTTTCATAGTCTCATCATGTCAGAACTGAAGCATTTCCAAAGTTATATACAACCAGTGCTTAATTTGTGCCAGTGCTTTCCGGTGCTAAGCACCAGCACTTATTTCTCAGGACGGGTCTACATGGGGCGATTGCTGTTAAGAGAGTACAGTAAACAAAAGAAAAACCCATGAGCTGTTTCAGGCAGTATGTAACCTGAAACTCGTGTTTAAGCACTGTGAAAGTGAATTCACAATGCTGCTTCCCATGTATGAACCAGGAGGCACAAGGCGGCATTTTACAATGCCCGTGTATTTGTTTCTGACAACGCGGCAATATTCTAGCTGCGGCGGCGCGTGGTTTACAACAATCGACTCGCTCTGCTGCCAATTAGGGGGGAGGGGGGCTGCCCTCTCAGCATTCGATGCTACTGCTAACAGTCACTGTAGGGGCCAGGATTAAATCTGGATGTGCCGGAGGAAAATGAAGTAGGCAGAAGCGGCGGAAGACTCAATCTGAGTCAGTCCACCAGACTCGAGCCTCTCTCTCTCATGGCCGCCCGCCGCGCATGAGGCATGATCAATTGCATCGCGGCGGGCAGCGCAAAACACTAAGGGCCCCATTAGGATGGCGGGCGGGCTTTGCCCGCCCCCCATCCTATCGGAAATCAGGACAGCCCGCCCTAAGGGCAGGGGTCCCGCACGCACCATTAGGATGTGCCCGCCACAGTGGCGGGCACATCCTGTATTTATAGTATTGTGGCGGGCGGAGCTCTCTCCTCCGCCCGCCACAATACTAAAAATGCTTAGCAGCATTTACGTAATCAAAGCGGCAGGCACCGCGCGGTGCCTGCTGCTTTGATTATGCAAATGCAGGGGGGTACCACAGGTATCCCCCGTGTGCCACCCCCCTTTGGCCTTCACTCCGGGGGCCCACAGGGGGCCCCCAGAGTGAACACCGCCTGCCTTTCCGTGGCGGCATTGCCGCCCCGGAAAGGCATTGCACACTTGCCATTGTAATATGGCTGGCGGTGTCTCATAGACACCACCACCATATTAATCATTTTCCACCCCGGCCGCAATGAAACCGGGGCGGAAAAGTGGCGGGCGGTGTTTCCCACCGTTGCGGTCCCCCCCGCCATTGTAATGTGGCGGGGGGGTAAAGGGTGGCGGGTGGTCATTTCTGTCGGGCGGATCGCCACCGCCACCATGGCGGTGGCGATCCGCCCGACATCCTAATGGAGCCCTAAGTGCAGTCGGCTCAGTCAGGCTGGCCAGCGGGAGCGGGGCCGGCCCGCCATGACTAGAGTGGCCAGCAGAGCCTCGATGAAGAACAGGCTGCAGAGTGCACCATCGATGTAGCAGCAGTCACGGACAGGCATAGTCTCTGACAAGTAAGTGATTTAGTCGGTGACAGGACACTAAGGTTAGCACGCGCATACATGCAAAATTGGTAGCAAGAGTGGCAACTAAATGAGGAAAGTTAGTAACCCTGAGTGCTGAGCAAGGCTGTGTACATGGTACAAATAAAACCTCACTCTGAAACAGCTTTAAAACTATCCCGACCGGCGGATCATCTGAACTCCCCACGGACTGTGTGTGGAAGCTCTGGAGATGTTCCCCTCCAGCATACAAAAGCGGGCGTCCACTCCTGTGCAGCTACTGCTGAGCTACACAATATAATCCTGCCCGGGCCAGTTCTTGCTACGGTGGAAGTCGTTGCAGCGAGGTGTGGCCTGCACAATTGACTGGCTGCTCCGGGACACCAAAGGTGGACACCTATGCGGGCGGCCACCCTTAGTGCCATAGGATGGCACAGACCAAGGAGCGGTCTAGTGGTTGGGGGACCGGAGGGTCCCCCTTGTGATGTCACTTTATGGCCAGGGGGCGTGGTGGGAGTATCTATATAGCCCAGGGGGCGAGGGTCAAGCGCCCTCTTTGTTCCTGGACGCGGTGGTGAGCTGACCCTCGCCCCCTCACCCACCCCCCCCCCCCTTCGCTCGCGACGTTCGTGTGGCTGCCCGGCGCTTTTCCCGAGGTGAGTGTCTGGATGGGAATGTTGTATTTTATTACGTGGTTGGGGCGAGGGGTGGGCCCTGAGAGGATGGTGCCGGGGGGGTGGGGTGGCTGGGGAAGGGGGGCCTCGAGATGGGGCGCACAGCCGTTGCCGTGGTCTCTGCACGTTTTGCTGGCCTGGGGTGCAGGACGGCGTGGGGATGCTGGGGGCAGCAGGGTGCTGCCGCGGGCAGCAGGGTGCTGCCGCAGTCAGCACTGGGGATAGGGCGACGATACGTCAGTCTCCTGGCTCGTCTGGTTGGGTGGGATGGGGGCGTCGGTCCGTTTTCGGCAGGGTCCGCGTGCCATTAGGGTCGGGTGTTGTTTATGGTGGGGGGAGGGGTGCTGCAGGTTATGCATGAGCTTTTAGGGGCCTTACCTTGCTCCGGCGGACTGTAACAGGGGTCCATGCTTCCTCAGCCAGCTTGCGGTTGTCCGGGAGGGGGGGGGCATGTATCTGGAAAGCGTCCACGGAGCAGCGCGCACCTAACCCGGTGTCGCACGCTCCCCGGTGGGGCCGCCATGCTTTTGCGGTTATCCTCGTGGTTTGGGGCCCACGTTGGACGGGCTCGTGGCACTCCTGCACAACCATGGTATTGCGTTAGATTGGGCGGTCCTCGTGTTTTGTTTGCGAGAAAGAATGAACAGATATCCTGAGCTAGAAATTCATCAATATCAGTGTCCAAGTATTAAATCCAATAAGTCACAGTATCTTCGTTTTATCTTCATTTATTATCCATTCTTAGGTAAATCCAATCTTCACCAAGAAAGCATACAATAGCCGCTGCCAACACGTGTTTCGTCTTGGTCTGGTGACCAAATGACTTTGTCAGGGCTGTAAATATTATGATAAATGTAATCACTATTCCATTCAACTTCAATCCTACCACTTGATCACATATACAAAACAGTCCATATCAAAACAAAGTGGTCTTAAAACAATTTTCAACACTATTAGACATTCATATAGTGGTTTACAAGAGAGACCAATAGTAGAGGTCCACTAGGATTCCGATAAAATTATTTTATCAGAGAATAACATAGTTTAAGAATTGCAAAAAATCCATCAATTATTATGTATATACTGTCCTTCCAAAGCTAAAGTTATTGACAGTATACTATATAATACAAAAAGGGAAAAGAAGGGGAAGATAACGTGCTATTAGTAGGAGGTTGTTTTTAATCCAAGAAATACTAGATACAAACGAAAAATTTAGATCGGACGATGGGACATACAAGTTCGGTTCTAACTAGTTATTAGATTATGGTTAAACAGTTGTATATAGGGATTTACTCGGTGATGCTATTTACGTTTGAATTCCAACTAATATTCATATGGGTATTATAACCGACACGGAGATTGCTCTCATTTTTAGGACACGAGTGAGCCACAAATACTCTTCGGGACTATCTATGAACTGACCTATATGATACGGGTTGGTTTTATACTCTTTCCATAAACCCTAAAGGACTGAACTTATGGATTTCGTTATTGATTGATACCTTTGGAGAATACTTTGGATATCGAGGAATATCTTAGAAATAAGTGAGTGTGATATAATCATCTATTTTAAACCATTGAATAGTCTTAACCTCATCTAAATTTATATACATTGAAACACGGTTGTTTTCCGGTTTTTTGGATTATTTCCATAAACTATGACATTTACCTTCTAGAAGGGTTAATTTTATGTGCTGACAATATATTGGTTGATTTTTTATTTTTGCATATGAGTGAATGCTGTGAATGGATTAAGGCACACCTCTTAAAACTCCATTACGAACTATTCTAGCCATATGGTGAGCGAGCCCAAAAAATGCTTATATTCACTTTCCCTTCTCTTATTGCGCCTATTTGATTTATTTATCTACTAATTCACAACGGGGTTCTTACTATATTTTCTTCGCTTGGATTCCACGTATTCTGACGTATTTTCTTATTTACGGCTATGGTGAATGTTGGGATTATAGGATCATTACATTTTTGTGTTTTTCTTTTTCACGTTCTCTATGGGATCTCAATTTTTCGTTTGTATCCACTATTTCTTGGATTAAAAACAACCTCCTACTAATAGCACGTTATCTTCCCCTTCTTTTCCCTTTTTGTATTATATAGTATATTGTCAATAACTTTAGCTTTTGAAGGACAGTATATACATAATAATTGATGTATTATTTGCAATTCTTAAACTATGTTATTCTCTGATAAAATAATTTTATCGGAATCCTAGGGGACCTCTACTATTGGTCTCTCTTGTAAACCACTATATGAATGTCTAATAGTGTTGAAAATTGTTTTAAGACCACTTTGTTTTGATATGGACTGTTTTGTATATGTTATCAAGTGGTAGGATTGAAGTTGAATGGAATAGTGATTACATTTATTATAATATTTACAGCCCTGACAAAGTCATTTGGTCACCAGACCAAGACAAAACAGGTGTTGGCAGCGGCTATTGTATGCTTTCTTGGTGAAGATTGGATTTACCTAAGAATGGATAATAAATGAAGATAAAACGAAGATACTGTGACTTATTGGATTTAATACTTGGACTCTGATATCGACGAATTTCTAGCTCAGGATATCTGTTAATTCTTTCAAGTTTACATTTGTGACCTGTCTCTTTGTCACATTGTTTGGTTCTGGGTGGGTGACCAGGACCTTATCCTTAGAGCTAACCAGATTTTGAATTACATTACCAATATTTCTTCCCAGCTCAAATACTCTCTTTCACCTGTTGTTTTGTTCTTTTGTTTGCGAGGTCCGGGCGCTCGCGCTGGCCATGTCGTCGGTCCTCGAGGCTGGGGCTCACAGAGGACTTTTTTTTATTTTGAATAACATGGCCGCCGTTGTCGCGGGTTCGCGCAGGCGCGTTTCTGCGCATGCGCAGACTGTCAAATCTTTAGCCCCAAGCCAGCCCCGCCTCCCAGCCTCACTCGCCGCGGTCTTTACCCTTCGACGTCAATGCGCTTCACAATATGAACGAATATTTCAAATGAGCTAATTCATTAGCAGGCGATGAGTTACTTGAGATGGAGGTGAGAATTGTGTGCAGGTTTTATACATGAGATAGCATTCAGTGCATTCATAGGGAGAGAGTGACAAGTGTGTAGGTGGCAAGATAGACCAAAGTATATTTAGAGTTAAGATACTGAAGTATGCTAGTCACAGAGCCACAAGAACAAACGAGAGAACATCTGTACATGGTTATACGTGTTATCTGTTTCGGTATTATAAGTTTGTAGCACTTATTAGGATTAGGGGGGTTGGACTCTTTGGTGTCAGGTTGTGAGGAAGGGGGGGAATGGGGGACTCATATGTTGTTTTGTTTTTCTGCAGGGCAGCGACAACAGAGAAGGTCGACGCACGCTATTAGTCACACACCATGTGGCTCAGGATTGGGATGCATCATTTATATTAGCTGGGCGTTTTCTTGTAATTGATCTCTTTGTGCACGTAATTTCAAATGAATTGCTTCAGGTTTTAGGGAAAGGTTCAGCACATGGGTTAAAGGGGCAGGGGGTGGAGGGGGGGGCTCGAGGTACTCATGACTCTTCTTTTGTTTACTACAGAGCAGCAGCGAGAGGAGGTTGTCTGAACGGATGTCATGGATATATACAGAGGTAAACTGGTGGGCGTACTGAGGTCAGTACGCTGCCTAGGAGTAAAACAATTGCGGTGTGTGGCTAATTGGTTTTTCTATTGCAGGGAATGGTTGCTGAAGAATACAACCACTGAGAGGATGGTGGAAACAGGATTGGGAGCAGGTATAACAAGAAATGCGGATAGCAAGGTGTTTAGGAAGGGGGCAGGGAGGTGCTGGGCTCAAGGCTGTCAGGAGCAACTGGCCACAGGGTGGGGATACTTTGCTAAAACCTCTCTTTTATTTCCATTCAGCATTGCGCACCGTGAAGTCTTGGTCAGGCCTGAAGCTCGCTTACGCCTAATTGCCACTGATTGAGTAAGTAAGTCGGGGACCAGGGGACATGGAGGTTGCTGGACCCGCAGTGGGTTGCCCGAGCTACTAGAGTGTCAAGGACTTTTCTCATTCTCCCTTTATCCTCCCCCCTCAGATTCCGAGACGATCCAAAGACGCTATATGGAAAGCCAGGGCTCCCCATTGCTATTCTCTCAGATGTCGCAGGTGGACGACTCGCTGCCTGATGCGTCACAGGAGGCGCAGTGGGCGGCGTTCATGCAGATGGCCAGGGGAAAAGGGCTATCCTGGGCCAAGGGGATTGCGAGGGATGTCGAACGAGATGACTCCGGAGTCATTTGCGAGGCTCCCCTGCCGGATCTTGATTTGCAGCAGGCCGGTCCCACTAGATCGTCTAAGAGGGCGCGGAAGCAAACGTCCAAAGATTTCCTGCCAGACCCTCCCGCAGGCAAGAGGAGGACTGTGATCGCTCAAATCGAGCCGCCGCCGTGGACCGCATCACCGTGTGTGTCACCAGTCGCTCCACAGGTATCTGTCCAGAACTCAGCTGTTTACGCCACCCGAGAGGACCTTGGTAAATTGTCCGATTACCTGAAAGACTTCATGAAGGAGCTTTTGGGAAATAGGGTCCCCCAGTGCCTGTTATGACATTGAGTAGTGCTGTGGACGGCGGCGAGGGGGTGAAGGCGGCGGCTACTGTGTGGGTCGCTCCGCCGCTTGCTCCGATGCCATCTACATCGACTCTCCCTCACGTGGCCAGCAACAGTTCTATGGTGGCGACGTTGTCCACGCCGCTGCCGAGCGGAAACGTTGGGGGAGCCGTGGCGCCTCCTCCTCCTTTGGTGCCCGTTCTTCCTTTGATATCCACTCCTGCCAACACCAGCGTAACCTCCATCTCCACCGACACAGAGTTGATCAGTTCGGGTCCACCCTCTGGTACGTCCTCTGCACATACTCTTTGTAGCTGTGCCTTGATACCTCCTTTGTTGACAAACACTCTTTCTTCCGCAGGAAGCGCTGCTAGCGCAGTTCCCCTTGCAGCACCTCTGACCACACCTACTCCTGAGCCCAAGGTGGAGGCAGCAGCCCTACTGTCTGGTCATTGTCATTTGGCCTGGCAGGTACCCCAAGCTGCCAAAGAAATTATATGGAGGAGAGAACTGATCGGTATCTTCTCGCTGTTGCTATTAGGACAGGAAGGCACTGACGTCAGGAAAGCTGGGGTGAAAGAGGAGGATAAAAAGACAAAGTACCAGCAATGGCCTGAGAAGACAATCGAGAACTGTCTAGATGCGTTTGCCACCTTACAGGCAGTTATATTAGAGAAGCACCCAGAACAGGCGCAGGAGCTCGTCCAATATAGCACACTGATCAGGAAAGAAGCTGCTCGTTGGGGCGGGCAGGTTTGGGTGAGTTACAACCTAGAATTTAGGAGACGAATGTCCTTTTCCCCAGAGATGAGATGGGACCAAAAAGAAGTACAACTGTGGCTAGATCACATGGGTTCCAACCTGCTCCGCAATGCGGGGAGCATAGATAAGAAGCAGGGGAATGAGGACTCAGGCAGTAACACACAGCGTAGCGAGACACTGGCGGATAGACAATCCTTTCGTGGTGGCTACAGAAATAGAGGGGGCAGCAGAGGGTCGTTCAAGAGGTCGCTCTTTCAACTCCAGTCATTGCGCCTGCGGAAAGTCCTGCAAGTTTGCCCATTCTTGTAACAAATGTGGGGGCTCCCACTCTGCAGGATCTTGTTCAGTGTAGCAAGGGGGCACTTCCAAGATCACTAAGGATGCAGGTAACAAGCAATAACAGTAGTGCATGTCCTCCCCTCTTCAGCCCCACCGCCTCCTTTGTACCCCATCGCACAATCCAATGCTTATCCTGGCACTGTAATGGGGCCCTCTCCCGTGATCCTGTCTAACATGTTATCCCTCCTGCTAAAGTATCCGCTCCCGTGGGACAAGCTCTTGCTTCTGGATGGTTTTAGCGAAGGATTTAAGATACCCTTCGTGGGCCGCGAGGGCCCCAGAGAGGCAGACAATTTATGGTCAGCTAGGGAGATGCCTCTTATAGTCAAAGCAAAGGTGGAGAAGGAGAGACTGTTAGGGAGAGTGGCTGGACCTTTTGAAAGACTACCTTTAGAATACTTTGTGGTGTCACCTCTGGGGGTGGTACCTAAGAAAGAGCCAGGGCCTTTTAAGTTAATACACAACCTCTCTCACCCGGAAGGAGCTTCGGTCAACCATGGTCTGGAGGAAGGGTCCTGCTCCGTGTCATACTGCACGCTGGATGTAGCTTTAGATCTAGTAAGAAGAGCAGGCGTAGGGGCATGGTTGGCCAAAGCCGACATTGAATCGGCTTTCAGGTTATTACCTGTGCATCCCAGCAGTCAACACTTGCTAGGCTTCAAATTGTATGGGGTTTATTACTACGATTGCTGCATGCCGATGGGATGTGCAGTGTCTTGTGCCTACTTTGAAGCGTTCAGCAGCTTCCTGCAGTGGGCACTGCAGTCTCGCTATGGGATCAGCGGTGTTTCTCATTACCTGGATGACTTCCTTTTTATAGGAAGTCAAGGGTCAGAGGAGTGTAGCGAGGCTTTGCAGAAGTTTGAAGCACTGACTGCTAGCTTAGGGGTCCCCTTAGCTCCAGGTAAGACAGTCGGCCCTGCGCAGGTTTTGACCTTCTTAGGGATTGAAATCGACACAGTGAAGGGCGAGTGTAGGTTACCAGCAAACAAGGTTTGGGATCTGGCACAGACCATTCATTCTGCTCTGGGTCAGGAGAAGGTGACGCTGGGTTTTTTACAAAATCTGCTGGGCAAGCTCAACTTCGCTGCGAGAATCATCCCCGCCGGAAGGGTCTTTGCGCGCAGGTTGGCAAGGGCATCCGCGAAAGTCAGCAAGAGCTATCATTTAGTGAGGATCAGCAAAGGCATGAAAGAGGACCTTAAGATGTGGGCCACCTTTCTTGGGGACTTCAATGGCTCTGTAGTTTGGAGGGCGCCTTGGGCGGGGTCTCCTGAACTTTCTATGTTCACTGATGCATCTGGAAGAGAAGGTTTTGGTGTAATTTCGGACACGGAGTGGTGCGCGCAAGCATGGCCGAATGTGTGGCGTAAAAAGAAGGTTACATCCAACATCACTGTGCTAGAACTGTTTCCCATTGTGGCAGCATTTCACCTGTGGCCAGAGAAGCTAGCTGCACGGAGGGTCCTGATGTGGTCGGACAATTTAGCAGTGGTACAGGCCATTAATTCTCAGTCAGCTTCCTGCCCGCTAGTTCTTTGTCTACTCAGGGAGTTGATGATGGCATAGCTTTGTGTATCCAGGATACTCTGTTGTCTGGGGATTGCTTATCACTAAGGTTGAGACAATCTAAAACGGATCAGGAAGGGGCTGGCAAAGTAATAGTGCTGAACAAGTTAGAGGTTGCCAGGTACTGCCCGGTACGTTTGGTTGAGAGATACCTTTCCCTGCGCCCTCCTGCTGAAGGTTATTTGCTGGTTCATGCGGACGGAACACCTTTGACCAAGTACCAAGTGCAGCGTGTTATGGACACCTGTCTAGATTTATCTGGTAATAAAGTACAGGGCAAAAGATTTTGTACTCATTCTTTCAGGATAGAGGCAGCGACCACAGCGTTTCAGGCAGGCTTGCCAGTAGAAAATATAAAACATGTGGGGCGCTGGGAGTCGAGTTGCTACAAGCGATATATACGTTCATAGGATGAGCTAATAAGCATCTTTTTCAAACATTTTGTTCCTTGTGTGTGATTTACTTTAATGTTATTGGTTTGCAGTGTGTATATCTTTGTGTGTTGTTAATAAACAAGGTGTAAAACATCTGCATCTCTCATTTACTAGGTAAATCGGTCTGGGTGACAGGACATTTGAGAATTCAAAGGGTAGCCCGGTGGGCGGATAGCAGAAAGTGGAAACATGGTTTCACAGCGACCAAGATAAGGTGGATAGTGTCGCCCAACATGCATTGAAGTAGCTTGAAGCACAAAATTCGGCAGTTACTGGACGGGGGTGAATTAACACCCGACTTAATAATAAAACATTTAGGTGGTGAGCAGTTGGTGCATTTGGGCCGCAGGGGCCTGTTGCAGATGATGAGGAACACTTTGTGTGATTTGAGCAACCTCCTGGGGACCTGCAAATTATGGTGGTCCGAAATCACACCAAGACTTCAGTGGAAAGGCGCTAGGTCAGGGGTGGCAATGGAGACTTCCCGCAGGCGGGTGAACAGCGCCATGCGCAAATTCACTGAGCAAAGGGGATTTGGTTTCATAAGACACGGTCTGCTACACACGAAATGCATGGGTTGCTTTGATGAAGACGGTGTTCATTTATCTGAAGTAGGGTTGGCTATTTTTCTGCTTGATTTAGCGGAAGCAATGGGAGCAGCGGGTTGTATCTAAAGGAGGAAGAGTATGTGGGGGGGGGGGGGGCTCTGGGACGGAGGCAGCCGCACCCAGAGCCATGGCGGAGTTACAGGGCGATCCAATGCTGGAAAGAACAGAAGGGTACCCTCTACAGGAGCACCGGTAGGGTGCGAGAGCAAATTATCCCCAGAGAGATCCACTGTGGGATCCTGGAGGAGTGACGGCGCCCCGTTAGTCCTTCGGGCAGTTGTATACCTGAGCAACCAGGGGTTGCCAGCAACGCTCAGCCCCCCGTAGGGGAGGGGCGTGAGTAAGGGGCGGATTGTAGGTCAGCCGGGGGGAGGGGTTAGACCTTCCCCCTAACTGACAACGCCCCCGCGGTTAACACCTCGGGGGTTATGGCTCATCAGGTGGGCGGGTCGCGAGGGGCGGCCTGCTCTTGGATCGCCCGTAAGATAACCCAACATGTTGGCATAATGTATATGCTAATAAAGCTGCAACAACTTTCTCCAACATTTCATAGTGTGGTGTCTTTTATTTCAAAAGTTGGGGGAAAAGCGGTCTGGGGTTGGGCTCATATTGGCACTATGATGTTACTCAAGTCCACTCATAAAATATGCTGTGCTTCAACGAGGTAGCTCTCTTTTCAGTGTACTTTACATTTTATTAATAGCGCTAGCCCACCAAAAGTGCTGCCCCCTCCTATTACTTAACGTGGTCAGTGCCTGCCAGTGTGTGTCGGTGTAGTTGCTCTGTGACAGCCCATAACTGAAAACAAATACGCAAAGGAGCCCCTATGTTCATCTGGGCTGTGTGCGGGCTCTGTATTCACATTTCAGAACGCTAATGCAACTTAGACGTGTTGTAGAGGGCAGCCTGCTTTGAAATTGTTAAGCAGTGACACTAGCACATTTAAATTGATTCGAGCCCCTTTAGTTATGAACATGCACTGACTGCATATGACCTCCATTACTGCGTTTTTGTACAAACGTTTACATTTTATTTTCAACAGGCTGTTTTCTTTAGTGCATTATGGACCTGAACGTTTCTGTTTAGACAAAAACATTTTTTGAAAAAGCAATATGAAAACGGAAAAGGCAGAAATGGTCCAATCTTAGAAAGCAGCTTGAAAGTCTTTCCAACGCTTATTTTTGTTTTAAAGGGCATCATTTCTGATATTTAGCTTTTTCCATAGACTTAAGTGCTTGGTTTTATTTTGGGTGGAAACATGTCTTTGTCACTGAGAACTGCAGTCCCGCAGTCTGTCTCTGGTTAGGGCCCTTCCTTCCATTTCTGGCGATTTGCTGCAGTTTTAAGATCTTCTTAGAGTTTTTCTATGCTCAAATGGGTGTAATTTCTGATATTTATCTGTTTCCCTCATCGTCATTTCTTGATTTTGCTTGTGAGAAAGTGTCACTCATAGGTTTTGAAATGTCACTCACAATTACACTGGCATTATGAAAATGTCAGACATGGCAATCTGAAACCTTGGCAGCTCGAGCAGCAGGATTGCAGACCTATCGTTGCTGCCAAATCCCTACTCCTTTGGAGCTGCAGTGTCTTTGTAGATTAGAGCCAGGCTGCAGCCCCAGCCCTCACTTCGCCATTGACAGGATTGACTGTCTCATGGGAGAGCAGGACATCTGCATTAGGTATGTGATAATAGCAGCAGTAATGCTGTAAAGTGTAAACAGCGAGTTGCCATTTTTTTTTGTTTGGTATGGAGATGCCATCCAAAGATGGTCTAACAATGCTTCTCCCTGCACATTTAAAGAGAAGCTTGCTTTACATTAGGAGATATGCAATTTCATCTTGGGCAATTTACATACGTTTCAATAAGGAAAATTAAAATTTTGCAGTTAAGAAAGATGCCCAGTTTCCCATGTCGAGTGTACATATTTCAACGGCATTATTACTCTGTAGAGACTACAGACGCTTTAAAGGCAGCAACGGCCCCTAGAAGTGTCCAGACCTGCTTCCCGTCTTTATTGCCCACTGCAATGAAGAGGCCGGGCGGGCAGATTAATCACAGCGGCTGAAAGAGGAACATGGAGGGTTCTTTGTTAGACTCTCAGCGCATTAACAGTTTTAACATTAAAAGTTCTGTTTTCAGAAAGACAGTGTTCCTCTAAAGGTACTAAAGGGATTTAATGTGTGGTCATGCATATCTACGATTCTACAGATTGCTGTATGTGCTTTAAGTCTTTCCATTTTCTTTATGTGTGCAGGGGGACTGGTGTGCCTGTTTGAATGCCTGTGAGCACTGTGCCTGTATGAGTGCATGGTAAGTGCTGCGCAGTGTGACCTGTGTGCATGTATGAGTAAAAGTTTAGTGGTGCACCAGTAAGAATGCAGGGTGACTGGTGTGCCTGTTTGAGTGCAGTGTGAGCACTGTACCTGTTTGAGTGCAGGGTGAGCACTGTGCCTGTACGAGTGCAGGGAGAGCACTGTGCCTGCACGAGTGCAGGGTATGTGGTGTTCCTGTATGAGTGCAGGGTGAGCGGTGTTCCTGTATGACTGCAGGGTGGGTGGTGTTCCTGTATGACTGTAGAGTGAGCGGTGTTCCTGTATGAGTGCAGGGTGAGCCGTGTGCCTGTATGACTCCAGGGTAAGAGGTGTGCCTGTATGAGTGCAGGGTGAGCAAAGGTTGAGTGGTTCAAACACAAAACTGCACAGGTGGACATTTCTGACTTGGGTCTGTGAAGTTTGCAGACCTACATTATATGCCCTGTAAAGCTTAAGTCATCTGCACATTTGAACAGTGTAATTTTCAGATACCACAGTATTACATACTGTGCATATACAAAGGGTCTGCATTGTATAGTATAGGCATACCTGTGACACTGCATTTTACACAAGTCTATGATATATGCACATTTTGGAGACCTTATATATGCATATATGAAGAGGGTTCAGATGTCCATATGGGGCATGTTACATGTCTGAATGATGTGCATAAATCAGTTACAGGTCGTGCATATGCCAGAGAGGTGCATATTGTGCATCTAGCAGAGTCCAATATATTCTTAATGTGATAGATGCCTTCATAGTGGGCTTGTACCACTGAGCTCTACAGTGTCATATATCCTCTGCCAACAAAATGTACATATATCAGTGGTTGAATTCCCCAAGTTCTGATAGCAAAATAATTGAGAAGTGTGTAAGGTGTGGCACTATTTTTTACAAATAGTTTAGCAGTTTAGAATGCTATTTGAAAATGAAGCATGGGGAGACACAAAATGCAACTGAAGTAGAAGTAGTCATTTCAGCGTTAATTTAGAGTCAGGCCTTTCATGGTCAGAAAAAGTTCATTATCTTCAGTTCCAAAATTTATAACATCTAGTCTCTTTTGAAGTTTTGCCTTGATTTTATTAAACATCAGACCCTCCAGATTTCGCGATTTCGCAGTTTGCCACGAGATCGGCACTTTTGTAAAAATGCTGCGATTTTTACAAAAGTGCCTGCGAAATCGGCACTTTTGTAGAAATCGTGGCATATTTTTACAAAAGCTAATCCATGCACCTATATCCTGGGGGTCTGAGATGTTGGTATGCTGCTAAATGCTGTTCAAGCTCCAACATTATTCGACATAAGTATGGAACTGCCCTGTTCATCCTTTGCGAACTCAAAAGTGAGGATTTATCAAAATGTAGATGCTGCATAACTATACTTTAACATCATCTCTGGAAGACATTAAAATATTATGATCCTAGCTCATAAGAGTCCAACCATAGATGTCTGGAAAATTAAGCCCTTTCAAAGTCAACCCTCGAAGTCAAATTCCTTTAGGTTTCACCGTCCGGTACCAAATTCCACTCAACGTTAATGGCTGAACTGAAACTCAATGTTTCTCCCCAACCTTATCACTTGAAGTGAATTCCTGACTGGGTATCCATCTCCGCATCTACTCAAAAAAAGCACAACTTTCCTCCACTCTCTAGTAAACATTTTAAAATAACTGTCACTCAGCCACAATTTAAATTTGCAGCTGATACACTAGTGATTTAGCTGCAAGGCTCAAGTAATGCCCTGATCGCCAGTCTATCTGAAACAAGCAATGCCCTGTTAAAAGCAATCTTTCATTCTACTTCAAAACTGGTTCGCCTCAAAGTAAAAATAAAAACACTTAATACCTAAATTAAAAGACCTTCATTGCCTATCTTAGAAAGCGATTTCCAAATTCAGAATATTCTTCTGGACCTAATAAGCCATCCATTTGAAGAACCCTACAGGCCTACTAAATATGTTGACTGTCGCAGGGTGACTACAAGGATTGAAGAGAAAGGTCTCTTTTCAACTTGAGTGATCTAAATTCGAAACAATCCTACCTATAAAAATCATTTTCAGGTATGACCTCCAAGCGATTGTGTGGTCTACCCAAAAGGCTGAGGACTGTGTCATCCCATCTCTCTTTAAGAAATCATTTAAAAACTCACCTGTTTCTCCTGGTCCTCAATTAAGTTCACAGATTTTTGTAATTTGTCCGAAACAATGTATATATCGAATATGAGTTAATCACCCTTAAAGATCTTTTTCTTCACTCCACTGTCCCTCCCATGGTTATTATTTTATTATAAAAGCAAGGCTTGTTTCATTCTATTATGTAAATATTTTTGTTCTGTGTGAATTGCAGTTGGCAGCTATATAAATTGTTAAATAAATAGGAACAGATATTACACGCATCCCCTTTAGTTGTTCTAATTAAGGGTAGGCTCAAAACTCCATCAAAAGAAGGAAACACAGAAGGGCTATATGCACATATATGGCATGCACTAGGTTCACATGAGATTTTACATAAATTGCCTGTAATGGACAGAAAGTCTAGCCCTGAAGAAGGGTAATAACCTGACAGTACGAGGAAGGATCCTGACCCAGAAAGATCTTAATCTGCGAAATTCACTTTGTTCCATGAAGGACATAGATTTAAACCAACTGTAAATCACAATTACCGGATGAAGGCACAAAGACCGAATTATGGAAACCAGACACACCACTATGTACCCAGTACAAGCACAGAAAGTGAGACAAACTTTTATACCAGTAGAAAGAAAAATGTATCCCACAGACAAGTTTGTTGACAAATTGATGAACAAAAGGCTACATTTACTTGAGAGAGCACACAGATACACTAATCTCTGAACCTATAGCCTATGGGTATAATGTTACTGAAAGACATATTGAAAGAGATGGATAACACCCAAACCAGCTGCAAGGCATCCTTAATAGGATGAAGAGAAAAAAACAAGAAATTGTGAATAGTACGGATTGTTGTAGTGCAGCCTGAACTCCATAACTGAGCTCTTCCCAGGGATTGACAGAATAATGTCCACCTGAAAGGTATAGGTGAAATGGGGAAGGCAATTCTAGAGCATTGGTGAAATGAACAAGTCACATCAACTGAGGAAGCCAAAGACACAAAACAAGAACAGTAACTACCTAAGATTTCCAACAATTAAATATTATATCCCCTCACATGGGGGAACAGCGTTTACAATGCAACTTTTACAACGCAGTACCTTTACGACGTAACCATTACAACGCAAGTCATCACAACGACTTGCGCTGGGGGGTGCTCTAGGATAGGGAATAGTTTTAATTTACTATCCAACACCTTACCTACTATCCACGAGGACTGGAGTTGGAATAGTAAATTGAACTATTCACTATCCAGCGCCCCCCAACGCAAGTCGTTGTAACAACTTGCGTTGTAAAAGTTGCGTCGTAAAGGCATGCGTTGTAAAAGCATGCGTTGTAATGACGTACAGCCCTCACATGTATTTAGCTCTCTTGATCTAAGCAGCCTTCCCTCACAGACCTTGGAAGGTTGCCCTCCTAGTGAAATTAACTCAAAGCATAAATAAAAACAAAGTCCTACTATAAATGTTCTAGGCAAATGTAGAAGAAAACCTTAAAATCCACACTATTGAGTAGGAACTTATCCAAATGTTGGACACCAAACAAGACTGAAGCCTCATTTCAGGGAGCTCATTGATGCATCAGTTGCTAAATAAAGTTTTGATGGCAAGAACTGCTTTAATGCTCTGTCCCCATTGTAACTGGCAACCTCCTGGTTCGATTTCTAGGGCTTGCTCATCTGTTGCTCGTAGGTGGCATTGACTAGTGCTGTGGTTTGGCATCTTATGGGCTCAATCTACGAGAACCACGGCTGGACTGGGAGCAGCAACCAGCCCTGGTAATCTGCTCTAGAGCTTCCCCTGTAGCATGGGGTGATAGTGAGAGGCGCCGCTCCCACTTTTGTTACAGGGGCCAATATTGTAGCACTGCTGCAACTGGCCTCCACTGGCCCAAAACTGCCCTCCACCCTTCCAGGCCACCGAGAAAATGCCTGGTGCCCACTACGGCCAGTCTGGCCCAGACGCAAACTACCCTTTCCATCCTTCTCATTCGCTGTTTTGCTGCCTTGGGCTGCTGACAGGCAGTCTTTTGCTTTTTGAGGGAACCTGCTGCGCTCGACGCATCGCCCTGGTGGGACTTGTGGCCCCAGGGTGCACCACCACTGAATTGGGCACAGCTGCTGCATTGGGGAGGCGCTGACACCGCGCTATAAAGCACCGCCTTGCCCCACGCAACGCGGGATGCCTGTAACGCTGTTTTGCTGCCCTAGGCTGCTGACGGGCAGTCTTTTGCTTTTCGACGGAAACAAAGTGTCTACATTGTAAATAAACCAAATATACATAGCTTCATGTTGTTAAATAACTAAAAAAAACTAAGATATCTGTATTTGTTGTAGGAAAAATTGCCAAATAAAATGCTGCAAAATTGCTGCTAAATTTCCATATTTGTGCCGCTAAATTTCTATTTTTGTGCCGCTAAATTTGCTAATCCATGCCGCTATATCCTGGGGGGTTCTGTAGATGTCCTTCACAAGGAGCTTGGAAAACCCACACGTGTTTCAAGTCAACCATTATATTCCAAGGTAGGAATTCAGACCAGGTATTACATCTGGCTTTTAGCAGTGCCAGTGAGGATGTGCGTGGAGCCAATAGAGTAAGTGGGTGGAGCCAGTGAGGAAGTGGGTGGAGCTGGGGGGAGTGGGTGTGACCTCCTACAAAATGTGAGCACCTGCACTTAATATTTTACAAATTAAGCACTGTATACAACGAAGCTGTAGTTGGTGCTTATTTATCATTTGCAATTAAAAAACATTAACAAAGTCAATAGTCCTGGTTTGCTGTAGGTGTAATGTTAATTGTGTTATATATCTCGATGTACATGGGCGTCCGCAGGGGGGGGGGCAAGGAGGGGCGCTTGCCCCCCCCGGAGCATCCCTCCTTGCCATCCCTGCAGACACCCATGAAAAACACTACTTCAAGACGGGGTTCTCACTCTCTTTCCTCTCCTTTCTTTTATTTGCTTCCCTGTGAAATGGATCCAAAAAAATAAAGACGCTTTTGCTGGAAATGTCCTATTTTTCTGACATTTTAATTCCAAAGTGCAGCATTGGGAATAAAAGGCTAAAAATATGATAAGACAGAGTGGTAGCAAACTGCCCAAACTGATTTTATTCACACCGAAACACATTAGCACCACTTTTACAGAGTTTGCCAGTGAAGCGCTATTTTTGTTTTCTTGTCTTTGTTGTGGATTGGAAAACAAATTGTGTGCTGCGGCTCTGCATCCTGGGATGTAGTCTTTTTACCATACTGCTTATGTTTTGTAAAGATATAAGCAATGGCCATTGAAATGGGTCCATTCCCTGTGGTCGTGTCCTTAACTTTTCAGGCAAAAGCACTCACTGATTTCTGAATAGTGAGTGTAAAAGCATTAAGGTAACCATGTTGTTCCTGCTTACATTTCCCATGGTTTACTAAATGTTGCATTCCCTATAAGTGTTTGCTTTTTCCAGGATGTTGTTATTTATTTTTTTGTAGGCCGCATATTGCTCTTGTCTAGTGCGTAATTTAAATTGAGCCGCATCCAGGTGTTTTTAGCGGGCAACAATTGGGTTGTAGTTGAAGACAGTGGGAGTTTTTCTCAGTAGGGCAGTATGGTGTTCAGTGGGGGAGAGGATGTGGCACTATGGTCAGAGCTGCTGAATTTGGAACTGGGAACCAGGTTCAGCCTTAATAACCAGTCCACCAGACCACTCTCCTGCGAGAGCACAATCACATGCTAGACCTTAGAAGCCCTGGTGTCTTCGCACCAGCAGGTGGACCTTAGTCCCTAGCATGACAAGTGTAGGTTAACCTTCAAGGCTTGTCCACCACTATCCATAATGAAGTTCACCTCCAGTCTTGTGAGCAGAACTTTGAAGCAGCAATCCCTAGAACAATAGTCACTCTGTCACTGATGTCACAGAACCCTTGAGAAGGTCCAGCTCTAGGGCGGTGCAACCAGTGTGACCGCACCAGGTGCTGACTTTAGGTTATGGCATCATGTTTGCAAGTATATTATGGTTTTAAAAACACTTGCTGCCTCCTTCCTGGCCTCCAGCAATTTTCGGCAACAATAAAAATGTCATGATGACTCTGGTGATTAATGTTCTTCCTAGAGAGAGATCAGAATTATGTCTAGTGGAAGTTTTGACTCATGGAAAGGTAGCTCAGAGGGTTAATGTACAGGCTGCAAAGAACATGTGCCATGCAGATCCCAAAGTGCACTTAATGTAAATAGGTCAGTGGGTACTGCTTTTGTCAGAGAGATCCTTTTGTTACTTGCAGTTTATAAGTTAAAATCCTAGCTTAGAACAGTGAGCTATTAACTGTCATCTAAGAGCTGCATACAAACTGCAAGGTATAAATTAGAGCGTTATGCCCCCCCCCCCTCCTCAGTCTTTGAATATCCTAATGTACCAAAAAGTGTTCTTTTGGACAGAAATAAATTCTGATTATTAAGGAGAATCCCCAACCATGGTATTATGTTTTAAATTCCGGGTATTGCGTTTCTCCAGACCAATCACTATAGAACTATACGGCTACTAGTATGGTTGTCATGTGGCTCCTAAACCTTGTAGTCCTTAGTCTTATGTAACATTTTCTATACAGTGATTTACACACATAATGATTGTCTCTGTGTAATGTGTGTGATGTAAAGTGTTCTGACACCCTACAATGGTATGAGTGGCGCTGTAAATCAAATTAAATGCATCTGAGAGAGAGTGGTTATGGAGACTTGGGGGGAGCACAGTTAAAGGGTGGTAGTGAGGGAATCCTTGGCAGAGGTGGTCATTGGGGGGGCACTAACAAATATTAATGCACAGGACACCACCAGTGCTATGGCTGGCCCTGCCCTTGAGGCCAGTCTACCTCACCCATACTAGGTACCTCCATTGGCCTTGTTTCAGCAGCAGTAGCTGCAACTCACCAGGGATTGGCAATGCAGGATTTCCACGCACACCAAACTAAGTTCACAAACTTCAGTCTCCCTGCTTCATTTACAATCACTTTTAACATGTGCTGCCTCCTGTGGGGCCACTGGAAATAATTATGCAGCAAAGGATGACAAAATGCTGCCATAATGTTGACTAAATTATGCATTAAAAATAAGGCTGCAGCGTAATGAAGTATATTTTCAGATATTTTATTATTTTGACGTGTGTACACATGCTAACAGTCTCTGGAAAGATTTTGCCTTATTAGTACCAGTGTAACATACAAACGCAGCAGTGAGAAAGGTGACCAGTCAACTTTTGCAATAGGCCATCCACTCCGCAGCAACACAAGTCAAATTGAGCAACGAACATTTTAATAGTTTAAATGGTCAGATCATGCAGCAGATCTTGCATTATGAGGCAACTATGGCAGAGTCAATTTTTAGAGAAAACATTTGTAAACTAGGATATTTTACCATTCATGTTTGAACTGCTGTTGTGGAAAAAGGGAGAAGTGCTGATGACAGAAACTCCATGGCTCGGAGACAAATGGCTTGCGTTTCCACATTTTATCGTATTTGGTACATTCTGTGATTAGAAGCATATCCCACTTTGTGAATATATTTTAATGTCAATAACTCATAATAACCTTAAATAATTATGTGTATCCATTGGTTGATTAAACTGGGCAGTGAAATGCCAAACAAATACTAAAAATTGGGATATTTGCGCATTCTGGCCACACCTCTGGCTCCACCCACAGATCCAATCCTTGGGTTATTCCCGCCCTCTGATTCTCCACCCACTGTTCTCCTACTTTTTCCCCCACTTCGACCATTGTTACAAGACTCAGCATCCCTGGACCTGTGATGTGCCGCTGCTGCGGGCACCGCTTTTCCACACATTTACGGTGCAGGGCTTCCGCATAAGGGAGCTGGCCATTATTGTATCCCTAAACATGTGCACGTTGTCAGTTTGACATTGACTACACGTAGAAGGACTCTAGGTTTCTTTTAAAAAATATAGCTAACATTTGGAACGATACATTTGATTTTGTATAAATTAATTGAATGTGTGTAAAATTTTGCAATGCCCGGGGAATTCTAGTTAAGGGAGCACCCCATGGCGAATCACTAGCATGGGTGATTGCTGTATTATTTATTACTGACTTTGACGTTGTGCTTTAACTTTGGATAACATTTATCATGAATTCTAGCGCCAAGAAGCCAATATCAGTAAATATATGCGCTACAAATAATCCCTAACATGCACTGTGCATACAGTATATTTAATCTGGTGCTTTAATCATAGGCTGTTTTAAAGTATTCGGTGCTGAAGACAGCCTTGATTGGTGTTGGATTGAGGACTCGGAAGTCTGCACACCTAGCAGACAGAGATAAAGCAGCTTGTCAGAAAGTTTAGCATTTTCCCTACAGGTGGTGTTTATTGGCCTGTGGAAGGGTCAATCACATGTCCTGGATTCCTGTCATTTAATTGAGTCTATGCCAGTTCTGCGCCCCAGTGTTTCTTGTGCCCCACCTGGCACACATCATGTCGGAGGATGGTGATGACGTTAACATTTTGCCCCCCCTGGAAAAAAGTCTGCGGACGCCCATGTCGATGTAATGACAGAAACAGCAAAATACCAGTCGGGCAGCACACTGTGCTGAGCACAGATTTTTGGCTTAGGTATTTTTAAGCCACGCCCTAAATCACATCAGCCACGCCCCTTTGAGAGACCCCCCAGCGTGTTTTCACCCCACTTAAAGCCCCGCCCAGCACCGAGATTTCCTTTGGGAGAACTTTCCAAGGTAATCAATACAGCGCTGGAAGTGCAGGCCGGCGGGCAAGGGAACTCAATGGACATGAATACAAAACAAAAGCTTCCTTTGCACGGAGAGTATATTAAAATACTGATATGATCGCATTGATGGTGCTAACTTCTCTGCTTTCTGCCGAGTCTCTAGCCCCAATGGTATATTGGTATCTTCTTCAATTGCTGGTATTTCCTGTCTGTGTGTTCATTTTAAAATGCAAGATATGCTGATGTCACATATCCCAGAAAGGTCATTGCATTGAAGTATCTTCCTCTGTTGCAAGGGACATCGAGAATGTAGGCGTTTTTGGAATACAAATGAATGTTTTTTCGAAAACCGCCTGCCTTAGACCACCTCTCAGCCTGTCACATAGTATGTCTCCGTGGGATCGAGGCTGCATGAAGAAACAGAATAAAACGTGGAGCGTTTTCACATGAAAACTTCGTGAAACAGAAGTAAAAGGTTGGCGACCAGAGGGCCCCAAAATTAAAACATATAAAAGTACAACACGGATAACTTCGCTTGAAAGGGAGGCAAATTATTCATTCCAGTAAACTGCTAGGAGAATGCAGAGCTTGAAACGGCTGCCATCCTGTGGTAACATTTTGTATTACTGTTCACAGTAAGGTTGCTTATAGTGACATACAAAAACAAGCATTGGCACAGCCAATAGTTCTCGCCTTTGGGACCTTAGAAGTGGTTAGTCATGCAGCGAGGGTAGGAGAGGACTGGGGTAGTGCGCTCAGGTACTCTACTCGTGGAGGGTAGGGAAGAGGTAGACGAGCTTGTGAGCAGGACCACGTAGTGGTCTTAAGTACAACTACATTAACTCTGGGAGTTCGAACTTCTCAATAACTTTATGAGTTATCTTTGGTAAAACTTGTGCATGATATTTGAAGCACATCTATTAACCGTTGCCCACATTGAAATTGAAAAACAGTGCGTTCTACTTATTAAAAAGGCAGTGCTTGTTTTTTTCAAAAGTGGCATATGTATTACTTTCTATATATGTTTAATTTGCATTACAATATTTTAGTACATTTATTCTTTAAAACGTAAAAACCTTGATATGTTTACCAAACATTCAAAGACGGTTAGCACCTAGTCCATTGCTAAAAGTTAAGTGGATCTTATATTTTCAAATAGGATGGTAAACAGTAACACAATAACGATTTTACAACTTCGAGGAATTTAAAAATGTTAGAAGATATATTGCATACATCTCTCTCACTTTGACTCCAAATATGAAAGGGTGTACACAAGGCAAACAGTGCTACTCTACTCCAGCTATGCAAGAGATTGAATAGAGCTACAAAAGCAAGTGGTTTATAGTAAGTATGGTGCAAGAGACTCTATTTTGGCAGCATACAAAAACTTACGTTTCGTAGCTGAGTCAAACAATCCATAAAAAGTCCAAGTGTTTTCTTTTTCTGCGAGGAAGAATAACAAGTTATGTTTTCTTTTTAAACCAGCTGAGTATGGAGCTATATTAAAAACGGATGTGATACTGCACCAATGAGACGAACTGAGAAACACTGTTTCATTGTACATGACAATAAAAAGCTTTTCTTCATGTCACAAAAAAAATGCTAATCGTTTCTCTGCATCAGTTAATGTAAAATCAGACAACGTTGCAGAAATACTGCCAATAAGTTGACTTGAGCCACATCCCCTTTCAATAATATTTACTTAAGAAGTTTTGAATGCAACACAGCAGAAAAGGAGTGCGTGCATCGTAACAAAGGCAGCTGAATTTGTGACCTCAAACCACGTATTTCCGTCTTCGGTTACATTCACTCTCAGAAAGAGCGTGTTCAGTGGACTTCAATCAGTCTTCGTGTTGAGAAAATAACACCCACTTAGAAGGACATGGCCTTAATGTATCTTGTGCTACTTGCAATACGCTTATTAAATTGCATTGCCCAGTTAGAAAGTGTTTCTGGAAAATCCAATGACGATGTGGGTCGTTAGGCGCTGGACTACATGCAGCGAAACATGATACGTTTATATTGGTCAAGTAAAACCAATACCAAAAGAAACCATTGCGGTTAAAGATGCAACCTGAAAGCAAGACTACGAATCATAGTATCAACGTGCTATTGGGTAAAATGATAATAACCCAGGTTGATTGTAACATTATGTTTTGGGGCTCAGGCCATGGTGTAATCATTAACGGTCATTAAAAGTTCTAACTGGAATTATCAAAGAAAAACAAGTGCATATTCCAAGAACCTCGATTTACAACTGAGCCAAGGCACTTCAGCCAGGAAGAGCAGCACCCATGACAGGGACAATATAACCAAAAAAAAGCAAGTCAGTTGATAAGAGCTCCTTTTACATTCTGCCGGTGTCGAGTGACATCTACATCGTGTCCTACTAAGGAGGAAAGAGTCGGGGCGTGCTCAGTATCGTTGACTTAAGAACACAGCTGAACGACAAAAATATTAAAAGACGCAGGTTGTGTCTCTTCCTCCGGAAAACGAATGGATAGTTATTAGAATCAAATAGTTCATTAAAACAAATTACGTAATGACATATAATATTTCGTTCGTGACAGACAATAGTTTGCTTGCTCTGCAACTGCAGAAACACAACATCCAGAGTATGAATGAAAGCATGCACTCCCCATAATCCCTCCCCTTTCAACTACATAAAAGATTCTAGAAAACAAACAGATCCATGTCTTAACTCTGCTGCACCGTTATATTAAAGGTCGTCAGATTATTCCCTCCCAAAGGGCCAAGAATCTGTCTGTTTTCCCAAAACAAGAAGAACGCAGTACCCATATATTGCGTGCTTAAACTGCACCTATCGAAAAGGAAGTCTCAGCTCTTGTTAAAATGAAACAACCTCAACTTTCATAAGTTCAGTCTGAGACAAGCATCCTCTTCTTAGAAGCAGACACAATAAAAAGCACACCTGTGCATACAAGGGGGCTAAGAAGGGCGGAGTAGCCACACTGTGGGATCTGAGAACGTTCTGGCAGAGGTCCCAGACTAAAACAAGCGCGGCCACAAAGGAATGTTAGGAATGCAGCTGGCATCTGGACGCGCTGCTGCTCGCTCCGGAGCTCCCTCGGCCAGGGACGTTAACATTTAGAGAGAAGGCATGACATGCACCCACCTTGCATGCTGTCTTTCTTAGAAAGACGCACGTAAAGGCCAATACCTTGTGAGAGCAAAAAAACAAGCATGTGGTCAGAGTTGGAAGCCCTTACTAAAAGCCTTGCAGACAGCGCATGTGCGCTGGCGAGACCTAAAATTGTACACCAATTACAATTGATGCAAACATATTTTTGTACCAAGCACAACAGCAATAAAAAGTTATATTTGCACTACAGTCACAACCAGTACCATCGGTCTTCACCTTTTTAGGTTTTTAAGCAGACAAGGAGAGTGGGAGGGGTGAAGAAATAGTACCTCATTCACGTCAGGAGCAGAGGACGGCCACTGATTAACTTGAATCAATCTGTCTTGGCCAGTTCTCAATAGAAAGGATAGTAAGTGACGCTTGGCCAGCACTGACCAATTAAAGGGGCTGCAAACAAGAGGACACTGGAGTCAACAATTGGCAAGGAATGGGGGTGCTCCAAGTCCTTTTTGTAAACAATAGTGTCTCGCTAGGAAGATGCACGCACTGTATAGTGATCTAAAGAGAAACATCCGTTGGAGAGAGGGTCTTATTGCCCTATCTCTTTGATTAATGCAGATGCCAAAATGTATGCAAAAACACTAGCCTCACGGATTACCCCTCTTTCCTAACATGTAGTCTCACCTCATCAACATGGCATCGTGCCTGGCTGGGATAATACCAGCCATACTAATACAGCAGTTGCTGTTTTTGATGTTGCAGGATCTACAGAAGCAAAGGTCGGTATGGTTCTACTAGATGGGGAAAAGGCTTTCGACCAGGTTGTGTGGGATTTTCTTTGGTGAACAATGGTCGCCTTTGGTGGTGGCCGTAGATTCATTCTCCATTCTTAGAGCCTTTATAGAAATCTTATGGTTAGGGTGGTTTTGGATAGGAATTGTACTTAATTTTTTAATATCTGCAGGGGTACCATTCAGGATTGTCCACTGTCCCCATTCAATCAATAAGGTGTTTGTTAAGCGCGACTACTCACCCGTAAGGGTTTCAAGGCGCTGGGGGGTGGAGGGAGGTGGGGGGGGTCACAAGTTCCAGTCCATCAAGAAGGGGACTTTTAAAGAGCCAGGTTTTGAGGTTTCTTGCGAAGATGGGGAGCGATGTTCTCTGCCTGAGGTGGAGCGGAAGGTCGTTCCAGGCTCTGGCCGTGCGGAAAGAGAAGGAGCAGCCTCCCGATCTGGTCTTTCGTGCGGGGGACCACGGCGTAGGAGAGCTGGGCTGATCGTAGGGTCCTTTGGGGTGCGTGGAATTTGAGTCGGCTGTTCAGGTATGTTGGTCCGGTGTCATAGAAGGCCTTGTGAGCGTGGGTTAGCATCTTGAGGATGACTCTAGCTTCGTTGGGGAGCCAATGGAGTGTGCACATGTGCTGGGAGATGTGGCAGTGTCTTGGCAGGTTGAGGACCAGTCTTTGGGCGGCCTTTTGGATGTTCTGTAGCTTGCGGTGAGGTTTTTATTTATTCCGGCACAGAGTGAGTTGCCGTAGTCGAGCCTGCTGGTGACTAGGGCGTGAGTGACGTTGTTTCTGTGTTCGAGGGGGATCCATTTGAAGGTCTTACATAGGAGGCGGAGGGCGTGGAAGCAGGAGGACAAGACGGAGTTGATCTGGGGGTCCATTTTGAGCTCTAAGTTCGGGATGATTTCCAGGTTGAATGCGTGGTCCGTGGGAGTGGGGCTTCCGAGGACGGGGGGCTACTAGGTGTCGTTCCAGGCGTTGGTGTTTGGGCCCATGATGAGTACTTCAGTTTTGTTAGTGTTTAGTTGTAGGCAGCTGTTTTTCATCCATCTGTCTTTCATGCCTTCTCGAAAGTTGTGTCTGGCGGTGTTGGGTTCGTTGGATAGGGAGAGGATGAGTTGGGTGTCGTCTGCGTATGACACAATGTTGAGTTTGTAGGTTCTGATGATGGGGACGAGTGGAGCCATGTAGACGTTCAAGCGCTGAGGGAGGACCCCTGTGGGACTCCGCAGGTGGTAGGTGTAGGGTCCGAGAGGAAAGGGGGAGTCTGACCTGCTGCATTCTGCCGGAGAGGAAGGAGCTGATCCAGTCGATGGCCTTGTCTTGGATCCCTGCGTCGTGGAGTCTGCGTATTAGGGTGCGGTGAGAGACTGTGTCGAATGCGGCTGAGAGGTCAAAGAGGATGAGGGTTGCTGTTTCTCCTTTGCCCAGTAAGGTACGGATGTCATCTGTTGATGCGAGGAGGGCTGTTTCCGTACTGTGGTTTTTTCTGAAGCCGGATTGGGAGGAGTCAAGGATGTTGTGCTCTTCCATGAATGTGGCGAGTTGGCTGTTGATGGCTTTCTCAATGACTTTTGCTGGGAACGGGAGCAGGGAGATGGGTCTGTAGTTTTTTAGGTCAGTGGGGTCCGCAGAGGGTTTCTTCAGGAGGGTGTTGTTCTCAGCGTGTTTCCAGTCATCAGGGAATGAGGCGGTTGCCAGAGAGTGGTTGATGGTGTGGCAGAGCATGGGTGTGATGGTGTTGGCGGCTTTGTTGAAACTGTGGTCAAGGCAGGGGCTGTGGGGGCCCAGGAGTGGACTGACTTCATCGTCTTCAGTGTGTCTTCGGTGGTGAGGGCTGTCCAGTTGTCGATCACTGGCTTCATGGTGTCAGGGTGGTTGGTGAGGGTTCAGTGTGTTGGTTGTTTTCGTCGAAGTTGTGTAGATGCTCTTGATTTTGTGTTGGAAAAAGGTGCTGAGTTTGTCGCAGAGATCTTGTGAGGGAGGGATGTCGGTGAACTCGCTTTTGGGTTGGGCAAACTCCTTGATGATGTTGAAGAGTTCTTTGCTGTTGTGTGCATGAGTGGAGATTCTATCTTCAGTTCTTTTTTCCTCGTTTTTCTGATGAGTTGGTGGTGAGCGTTGGTGGCGGCTCTGAAGTTGTTGTGGGCTTCTGTGGATTTGGTGTTCCTCCAGGCCTTTGCTGAAAGCCCAAAACCGGTCCTAGGATGCTTGTTTCCAGTCCAGGGAGGACCTGGACTGGCAGTTTAGGCTGGACTGTTCCCATTGGGCGCAGGGTCAAGACTGATTTGCATATGGCTGGGTCCAAACTGGAATGGCATGGGGAGCAAAAAAATGATGGATTTAGGCCCAGATCTCTGTACTGCGGTGAATGTAGCTAAAAGCCCAAAACAGGTCCTAGGATGCTTGTTTCCAGTCCAGGGAGGACCTGGCCTGGCAGTTCGGGCTGTACTGTTCCCATTGGGCGCAGGGTCAAGACTGATTTGCATATGGCTGGGTCCTAACTGGAATGGCATTGTGAGCAGAAAAACGATGGATTTAGACCCAGATCTCTGTATTGGGGTGAATGTGGGACATTGCTCGGCATTCTGTCCATCAATTGTTCTTTTTGCATTTGTCACCCCAAGTGGGATGGGTATGTTCAGACGTGGGTCCCATGCTCTCCATGCCACTCGAGTCAAGCTATCCTGGCTGATGAGGGCTCAAAGCCCGTAACCGGTCCTAGGATGCTTTTTCTGGTCCAGGGAGGACCTGGCCTGACAGTTCGAGCTGGACTGTTCCCATTGGGCGCAGGGTCAAGACTGATTTGCATATGGCTGGGTCAAACAGGAATGGCATTGTGAGCAAAAAAACTATGGATTTAGGCCCAGATCTCTGTACTGGGGTGAATGTGGGACATTGCTCGGTATTCTGTCCATCAATTGTTCCTTTTGCATTTGTCACCCCGAGTGGGACGGGTATGTCCAGACGTGGGTCCCGTGATCTCCATGCCACTGGAGTCTAGCTATCCTGGCTGATGAGGACTGAAAGCCCCGAACCGGTCCTAGGATGCTTGTTTCCAGTCCAGGGAGGACCTGGCCTGGCAGTTCGGGCTGGACTGTTCCCATTGGTTGCAGGGTCAAGACTGATTTGGATATGGCTGGTTCCAAACTGGAATGGTATGGTGAGCAAACAAACGATGGATTTAGGCCCAGATCTCTGTATTGGAGTGAATGTGTTACATTGTTCTGCATTCTGTCCATCAATTGTTCTTTTTGCATTTGTCACCCAGAGTGGGACGGATATGCCCAGACGTGGGTCCCGTGCTCTCCATGCCACTGGAGTCAAGCTATCCTGGCTGATGAGGGCTGAAAGCCGAAACCAGTCCTAGGATGCTTGTTTCCAGTCCAGGGAGGACCTGGCCTGGCAGTTCGGGCTGGACTGTTCCCATTGGTTGCAGGGTCAAGACTGATTTGCATATGGCTGGGTCCAAACTGGAATGGCATGGTGAGCAAAAAAACAATGGATTTAGGCCCAGATCTCTGTACTGGATTGAATGTGTGACATTGCTCTGCATTCTGTCTATCAATTGTTCTTTTTGCCTTTTTGAGGTGGTGGCAAGTGCGTCTGGACTCTCGAAGTTAGGTGCTGAACCATCTAGCTTTCTTAGCGTGGGTGTTGTTTTCTTGAGGGGGCTATGGTGTTGGCGCTGTCGGAGATCCATCTGTGCAGGGTTCGAGCTGTGGTGCTGGGGTTGCATTTTCCTCGATGGTTGGGGTGGAGTTGCTGAGTGATGAGGGTAGCTGGTCATCAGTGATTCTGGTCAGTTTCTTCGTGGGAGCAGGTGCTAGTGTCTGTGGATGGTGGGTGTTCTGAAGGTGAAGTGGACGCTTCGATGTTCAGTCCATGGGAGTTTGGTGGTGTGGCTGACGGTGATGGAGTTTCCTGTTGTGAAGAGGGGGTCGAGGATGTGTCCTGCTGAGTGTGTGGTTTCGGTCACAATCTGACGGATATCAATGTTGTGGAGGTTGTCCAGGAGGGATGTGGTGCTGGGGTCCAGTTGGTTGTCGAGGTGGAAGTTGAGGTCTCCCAGAAGGGTGTAGTTGGTGGATGCGATGGCATGCGGGGAGATGATGTCCGTGATGGAGTTGGCGAAAAGACGGCGGGGACCAGGGGGTCGGTAGATGAGGGTTCCTCAGAGGGTGGATGTAGGGCTGGCCAGTATCTTGAAGTGAAGGTGTTCCATCAGGTCTGTGGGCTCGTCGGGGAGTATGCTCAGGCAGAGGGTGGATTGTTGGACGATGGCGATTCCTCCTCCCGAGTGGGTGGGGCGGTACTTCCTGGAGATCTTGTAAATGGCACTGGGCCCTGACATTGTTGTATATTTAGCCTTACATAAGGTCGCTTCTTTACAACGCATGGAGCAGCCCGGTCATTTTCGGTGGGACAGAGCTGAAAGTAAGTGCCTATGCCAGCGATGTCGCTATTTATACCTCCAACCCGATGTCAGACATCGAACAAGTGTCAAAAAAGGCCATGATGTTTGGTGCTGTCTCTGGCTATGAGCTTATTCTCACCAAAACTCATGCTTAGCTAAATTTTCAAGCAGATGGCCAAATTCCAGGGACTGTTCCGGTGGCCACCTATCTTGGTATCAAGGCATCTACTAATGTGCAGCAAATTGTTTAAATTAACTATGAGCCCTTGCTGCAGTCAGTTGTAGCCAAGATGTGGTTTTTGAACCATCTCCTGATAAGTATTATTGGCCGATGCAGCATTATAAAGATGAATATTCTTCTGAATTATTTTGGTCTTTTTCTCTCAATACCTCTTCGCATGCCAGATTAATTTTTTTAAATGTCTCGAGGGTGCTATTAGCAGCTTTATCTGGGGTTATAAGTGAGCCAGGCAGGTTATTCTCTTTTTACAACTCTTGCAGGAGTGGGGGAGGGGGATGGGGTCTCCAGTTTCCCGATTGAAAGCTCCTTTTTTGGACATCTTCTGGAGCCCGGGTAAAGAATCTACTGATCAATCAGGTCCTTTTCTATCCACATTAGGATATCAAATGGCACTGGGCCCTGATATGAAGTTTTTTTTTTTACATAGGCACTCGGATCCCAACTACTTTAAGGAGGTTAGTTCAAGATCATTAAGGATATCGTCTGAATCAGTGGAGAGATATGTTCTGGATATTCCCTTCCTGACATTCATATATATATATATATTTATATATATATATTAAATCACAAGGTTCAGCAGAACGCCGAAAGGCGCCATGGCCCATCCGCTGTGCGACAGCGGTTCGTGCTGGATGGCGAATCCTTTTATCCAAGTCAAAATTCACACTCCAATTCCTTGTTCCTAAGGCAAGTATGAAAAGCACGAACGCAACTTGCATCAGAAAGAATTTATTCTGCGATAATTTTTGATAATTAGTCTGAATGAGACATTCAGTAAGAAGCGGGTTAGCCCACTAGGGCAGAATTTTATTGCACGAAGTGAAAGTGTGGAAAATAACTTTATTAAAATTAATGTCACAAACAGAAGGTGCATACTGCTAAATAATAGCAGATAGCGATTCACTAATTTGTATTCTGTCTTCCATGCCCTTTAAATAGTGTTATATATTCTGGCAGGACAAATGTCATAGCTTCTTTCTCAGTTCCTTTCCATATTGTGAAAATATCATCTATATAACGCATCCATTTAATTGCGTGTTCTTTATATATAGATGATCTGTAAGTAACTTCCTCCTCCCAGTACCGCATGAAGAGACCCGCAAAGCAAGTCCTGATGGAAGTACCGAGAGTTTGCCGGAAAATCTTATTGTCAAATAGAAAGAAAGTCTGCCTAAGACATGTGTGCATCATTTGGATCAGCATTTGAGTATGGTGTAAATATGAAATAGATCTTTTAGCCCAAAAATGCATGCACGCATCCAGTCCCAGCTAGTGCGGGATACATGTGTAGAGGTTTATGACATCGAGTGACAAAAGAGAAAACCTTTCTTCCCATTCGATCACTGCAATTTTGTCTTAAAAAGTCACCTGAGTCCTTTACATAGGATGGAAGTTTCTGGACAGAGTTCTGTAAAAAGTAATCCACCTATCTAGACGTGTTTTCAAGGCAGCTGCCATTAGATGAAACAGTTGGCCTACCAGGTGGATTATCTCGATTCTTATGTATCTTTGGCAAAAGGTACAAGGCAGGTAATTTGGGAAATTTACAATGTAAAAATGTAAATTCTTCGGCCTCAATCACACCTTTATCTATCCATTGTGACAACTGAATATTGTATGCTTTCACAGAATTCTCATATTCCATACGGTTGCTTCTGCAATAGGTAGTGGTGTCCGAAAGTTGTCTTAGACCTTCTTCTATATATTTTTTCTTTGATTGGACTACCACATTCCCTCCCTTGCCTGATTTTTTAATGACAATGGTTGGATCATTCTTTAGGCTTTCTAGTGCTTTCCTTTGTGAATGTGTAATGTTGTGCCAGCTTATATGTCTTTTATCATTGGCTAAGTGTTGTAATTCCTTGTTCATACTTTTTCAAACACATCAATGGCATTGTTCTTGATTGGTGGTAAAAACACAGACTTAGGCTTAAAGCCAGTGTTAGCGCTTAATCCCAGTGGAATATTTTCAGCTAGGAGACTTGCATAGGGATCGCTATTTGCATCTACTTCCTCTGCTAAAATATTCAAAGAGTGTGTAAGTTCTACTTCGGCAATACTCAATTCATTGGGTTTGTCAATTATTGGCGTACTTTTATCACAGACTTTAGTGGCGTACCATTTTCTTATTCGAAGTTTTCTGGTGAAAAGGAACAAATCAATTTTACTTTGGGTATAGTTAAAAACATTAGACGGGCAAAAAGTCAATCCCATAGAAAGTAGGTCTACCTCACATTTTCAAAACCATCATGATCAAAATTCCAATTTGTTAAGTTTTTGTGTCCTTGATACCATCAAACATAATGAAAGGGGTGGCAACAGACTACAGTGTCTGCGAAGACTAGAGTCTAAAATCATAATACAGTATAGGACAATGACCCCACTAGGACACAACAGTGATGATGAATTGGAAGTACACCTAGGATAAACAATAATACTTGTACCTTTTGAACAAAACTGAATTTTATTTAATTTTGTTCTTTACCTCTGGAACCCCACAAGCATTCCCTGATAGAGAATCCAATTTTCGTAAAAAATACATGTGCCCGCATGTAGTCTTTTTAACGTTTCACTTTTATCAAGTCTGTGTGTTTTAATGTGAATGTTGACACAAAATTATTTATATTATTATTTAGAGTATTATTTGGTTTTATTTCAGGAAATGTGTTGTTGACATAATACTGAAGCACTGCCACAAGGAATCTTTTGGACATCTGAAGACAGAAATAACATTTGGAAGCTATGCCCACAAGGGCATGATTATGTGCTATTTACGTTTCACAGGATATTTTCAGCTACTGCACAAATAATTTGTGATAAGTGTTTTTCCACTCAGAAATGACGAATTGACTAAAATAACCCTAAGCACTTTGGCCCACTGGGGCGATATTCTCGAGAAGTCTAATGATATAGGAAGACATAAGCGTTTTTGCACACTCAGTCGCAATTCCATTGCACAAATTGAAAGTGTCAAAATAACTTTATTGACATGATGGTCGCAAACACAAGGTGTTTAATGCAATAACCAAACAACAAGAGATAGTGATTCATTATGTCTCCTATGTCTAGTTAATGGTGTTATGCATAGTGATTATGTGCTATTTATCCGCTGCATAAATTATTTTTCACGTGGTTTTTCCATTTGCAATTGATGTATTGACTGACATAATTGTAAGTGCTTTAGCCCACTGGGGCGATAATTTTTGATAATTAGTCTGAATGAGACATTCAGTAAGAAGTGGGTTAGCCCACTAGGGCAGAATTTTATTGCACGAAGTGAAAGTGTGGAAAATAACTTTATTAAAATGAATGTCACAAACAGAAGGTGCATACTGCTAAATAATAGCAGATAGCGATTCACTAATTTGTATTCTGTCTTCCATGCCCTTTAAATAGTGTTATATATTCTGGCAGGACACAAAGATGTAGATACACATTTTCGGCTACGTTAGCAAAATGCAAGCGCTAACGGTAGTTGTTTGTTTTTGTTTATGATTATTTTGTTGTGATCACATGTCTGATTATTTAAACCAATTGATTTGCACACATCTTGACTGGTGACCAAGGGAAGCCCTTTCCCGAAACGCGTCGAGTTGTTACTTTGTTGCCGATGAACTTTGCCGAATAAATTCTTTCTGATGCAAGTTGCGTTCGTGCTTTTCATACTTGCCTTAGGAACAAGGAATTGGAGTGTGAATTTTGACTTGGATATATATATATGAACACCACAGTCCTGAAGTCGTGATGGACGCGCAAAAATCAGGTACGGACCACAAGATGATAAAGGTGCAATTAAGTGCTTTATTCCTTAGAAGACAGCAGCATGACGCGTTTCGACTGCGTAAACACGGTCTTGATCACATGACATGCCCAAAAAAACAAGTTTAAATGCTGTTTCGTTCTCATGCAATGCTCCACCTACTTACTCATAGACATAAAAAACATACTGCAGGTGAGATCGGCATAAAGTGCAATTACACACATTTGGCATACACTTTGTTTGTACAAACTAAATCAGACAGAATAAAACCACCAAAACATTATTATTTACAAATGGTAAATCTACAAAGTGTAAAACAATATTATTACCATTATGTGGATAGCTGTAAAATGTATGTAGCTAAAATACAGAAAATGGTGTTAATAGACTGGTAATGGGCAAGTGCCCATACAATATCAAATCCAAAGCCAAAATGTCACTGCACTAACAAGTCAAATCTCTACCAATACTGATAATAGTGGCAAAGAAAGAAAAGAGAACAGTATTAATATGTGCAAAAGTGCAAAATGCAATCCATATTAAATTCATAATGGATTGCATTAAACTAAAATACATATGAAACACATATGTAATGAGCAGCAGAGGTTGAATATATTAAGGTGCAAAGTGCAAAAAGTAAAAAACCGGAAATTTTTTCTTATTTCATTTTTCAGTTAGCAGCTTAGAAAGAATTATGTAAAGTGCCAAATGCATTATATAAATATCAACCACAAACAAATCACATATTAAGAAATGTCAGATGGAACAGGCAACATAACAGGATCAAAATTGAATGAGGACACCTGTTATATCCAGCAGGTACTCAACAATTAACAATAAAAATTATTAAATAAGCCAACCTTATACTAAAACAAATGGCTCCCGATTCCCATACCTCATCTCCATCGAGCCTAAAACCAGTAAAACCGGAGAACACAGTAAAACCAGTTAAAAGCACGACTAAAAACAAGGCATAAAAGAATACAGATAAAATTCATTCAGTCAAAAGGTGGCCCGAAATTCATAGATATGTCAATAGCAGCATAGGAAAAAATGGATCAAAAGATATATGTGGCTCAGATAATATACAGTACAGTATAACATTAAAGGGACAAGGCTGTCGCCTTTATGGATTTACAAAAACTAGTATAACCCTACAGATAAAAGATTATTATATACATATAAGAGGTTATAAAATGTTATGTAAATCCTCCCCAGTATTAAGACCATTTGGAATCTTTGTATCAAGAAGTAAGATGTAGTGGCTCTCCAATTGTCTTAATTTCCATTCCCTATCACCACCCCTTTTGGAAAAAGGAACAGCGTCAATAACAAAATAACTCAAATCATTGAGATTATTTTAATGAACCAGTTTGAAATGACGTGCCACAGGATAGTTGGAGTCAGAATTAACAATCGCCCGCAGATGCTGCAGGATACGATTGAAGACCTGGAGCTTAGTGCTCCCAATGTACTGCAAATTGCAAGTGCATTGCAATACATAAAGGGCGTAATCTGTTTTACAGGTGAACAAGCTCCGAATCCTTCATGCATCTTGGGAAAAGGCCTCATGATATTCAGAGGTGTTGACCCCAAACTTGCAGGCTCTGCAAGAACTGCATTTAAAAAAGCCTGATCGGTTGGAGAGCCTATTTGATGATTTGGTGACTTCCGGACTGGTCTTTACAAGAGCGTCCCTAATGTCCCTCCTAAAAGTGATAGCTGGAGTCTTGCTGAGTAGTGGAGCTAATGTGATATCAGTTTGTAAAATGGGCCAATTAGACTTCAAGATTTTCCTGACTTTTTTCTCCTGACAACTAAAAGTTGTGATAAGTCTAACTGTAGTTTCCCCTTTCTTAGAGGAACTGTCTCCAATAGATATCTCTATCTCAGTGTTAGCAACCTGGGGAGGATTGGCATAATTTAAAAGCATTCTATTCATGGCATTTTGTAAATCCTTTTTATTATAGCCCTGAGCCAGATATCTTTGAGTCGATTCATCACGACAAATTTTGAGATCGAATTCATTACTGCAAATTCTGTGAATTCTTAGAAACTCCCCATAGGGGATGGTTTTTATAAGGTGGCGAGGATGAGCACTATAGGCATGAAGAGTTGAGTTACCTGCCGTCGCTTTCATATGCAATCTGGTTTGCATTTCATTCTAAATAATATAGATCTCAACATCTAAAAATTCAACAATCTCATTACTGATAGTGGCAGTAAATTCTAAATTGAGCATATTAATGTTAATGTCAGCGACAAATTTTTTAGCAGCCGCTCTAGATCCTTGCCATATTACAAACTTGTCATCTATAAAACGCCACAAATGAACAATGCCAATATCCTGGTCTTCAACAACAGTGCGGGTGTGGCAGAGAACATGCTCCTCCCAACAGCCCATGTGAAAACACGCATAGCTGGGGGAGAAGCATGCTCCCATAGCCACGCCCTGCAACTGCTGGAAAACTTCTTTATTAAAAAGGAAAAAGTTATTACAAAGGCAAAGTTCAATCATTTTGACTAACATTATACTATGTTCATTGAACCGGATGTCCCTATCCGATAAAAAATATTTACTAGCATGAAGACCATCAACATGATTAATAGAAGTATAGAGAGAACAAATATCCATCCCAATGAAACAGTAATCAGACTTCCAACAGACCTCTTTTAATTCCGTTAAAAAATGGCCAGTGTCACTGATATATGAAGGAAGGGCTTCCATATAACTGTGCAAGAAAAAATCTATATATTTAGATATAAATTCAAATAACCCATTCTGGGCAGAGATTATCGGACGCCCCGTTATTGGAGATATTCCTTTATGCACTTCAGGTAAAAGGTAAAGGGCGGGAGTAATTGGATGATCTTTTTTCAAGAAACAGAATTCTTTTTTACTAATCAAACCTTCCCTTTTCCAATGTGCCAGCAATTTGTGAACCTGATCTTTAACTTTATTCAGTTCATTAAAGGAAGTCTTTCTATAACAAAGAGGGTCATTCAATTGTCTCTCTGACTCTTTGATATAAACATCACGAGGCCATAGAACAACGTTGGCTCCTTGTCTGCTTTATTCACCACAATGTTACCATGATGATTGATTTTACGAATAAGATTGGAATATTGTTTGTCTGCATAGCTCCTCCGATTCTGACTTTGCAAAACCGATCGATTTTAATCCTTTTAGATATTCAATCGTGCGGTCGCTGAATACATCGATGGCATCCCTGGGCATCATGGGTACAAAAGTTGAACGGGGGAAAAACGGGCTCATAGCAGCACTACCGCTATTGATGACCATGGCTCGTAGTTCTTCTTGAGTGTCTTGTAAAGATTCATCATCTTGATCGGAAAGGGAATGAATAGTTTTAAGCATAGCCACATCAGAGATTTGAAAGTTTTTACTGGGTTGACAATCAGAAAAGGATATTAGTGGCAGTACTATTAGCTTTGTTTAATTTGTGGTATTTTATTAACTTTAGCTTTCCTATAACTTTAAATACTTCGATTCTGGACTGCACGTATTTAAAGCCATTTTTGGGGCAAAAGATAAGCCCAAAGCTAACAGTTGGATTTCAGCTGCATTTAAGTCCAAATCAGTGAGATTGATGACTGTATTCTCATTGTCAACGGTGGTGCTTGATGTTAGTTTGCCTGCGGATTCCCTCTCCCTCTCTTCTTTTTCATGAAGCCGCCTCTGCCTCCTCCTCTTCTTGCGGCATTTGTTCCGTTCACGCCGTCTTTTGTCTGTGGGGTTCCTCTCGACCTTAAAGTGTGTCGTCTGTCCTCGATCATAAACCCCAATTCCTCCGATGGGATAAAGCCACTCAATATGGGTTGCTGATCAGCTCTTGAATTTTCGTCATCCGATCCTGCACTACTGGATAATGAACTAAGGTCTATATCCGATATTACTGGAATTTCACTTTGTTGGGCTTAATGTGCTTGAACAGAGGGCACTTTATTTGTCAACGCCTGCCTTTTTACTGATTCAAACTTCTTAGAAAAAGTGAAAATTCGTCCCTTTTCATAATCGGATTTATCACGTGCAAATTTAAAGACTTTACATGTTTTGATTGTTTCTTCATGTTTCTCCAGGCGTTTCTTTATTTCCTCTCGCACTTTGCTAATAGTTTCCTGCTATATATGTACACCTCTATGGGAGAAAAGCTCTGGTGTAACAAGGAGCTTAAGACTGCTGGGCACACCTTTGACTATAGTGTTCCCAGTTCTTATACCCTAGAATCGCTGCATGACTTTACGCAGAAGGCTTCAGTTAGATATCCCTACTGAAGAAATTACAAGCTCCTTTGACGTAATCAGTCACTCAGTTCTTTCGGTCAGTCTTAAGCTGCAACAGTTGAAAGTGTTGTGCATACTATATTATACTCTGAGAGACGCTGGGAGCAGTTTGTAAGCAGAGCCGGTCCTAGGCCTTCTGAGGCCTTCTGAGGCCCCGGGCGAAAGGGAAGATGTGAGGCCCCTCTAAGTGCCTTCCTGCCTGCGCGAGTGCGCTTTTCCCTACTCTGCGGGGCCGGCAGGGGGCCCCCTGAGCGCGAGGCCCTGGGCAGCTGCCCATACCACCCATGCCTAGGACCGGCCCTGTTTGTAAGGGATCGGAGACTCGAGCTTGGCGCGCCTTGGGAACTGATGCAGCCGCTCGGGAGACAGAGGGCGAGAGCACCGAGGGCCGCTAGAGACGTGAACAGCTGTGAAGAGCTTCACGGAGGCATAGAGTTACAGCTGGACCCAGACTCCGCGTTTTTGCTTCTGCCGCCCCTTTGATGTGCCCGGTGTGCTCCTGAAGCTCCCGAGCCTCTCCACTGACAGCCGCCGGAGCCCACGCCGCCACCTTTGCGGTGAAGCAGGCGTAAAAGAACGGGTGGCGAACGCGGTACAGGTGAGGCGGGGAGGCGAGCTGTGGCAGGACGAGGCCGCGGGGGGAAGTGGGAGTGCTGTGGGCAGTGTGAGGCGTGCTTGAGGATAGAGTACAGCCACCGCCGTCAAGCCATTTTCAGTGCCTTCATTGCTAACATGGACACCAGCTCAGTGGGCGGCCAATTCAGGCACAATTCAAGCTCAGCGGCAGCCGCCTCTATAGGTGCCAAGCCACCCCCATCAGCACCACAATTACCACAAGGCCGTGCAGAAGAGGAAGCCACAAGGAGCACATAGCTCCCATGGTAGACTATCCAGATAGAAGAATGACAAAAAAAAGAGAAGGAAAAAGCAGCCAGCAACTAGAAAGTGGCCACGCAAAGTCACTACATCAGTCTAAAGCTTCACCCAGAATTTTAAGGAGCGCAAAGTCTGCAGAACAGGATAAAAAGTTATTTTTGAAATCTCCATCAAGTGGACTCATAACACAATTTTAGGTTAAACTCACGCCCAACCCAGAGAGCACCTCAGACATGACAGCTCAACAAAGAGCCAAGAGCAGCGACGGGTTGGACAACAGTTCAGGGAAACAGTTCCTTCAAATGCTGCCAAATATACAAATACAAAGCGTAAATACAGGAAGCACAAGCTCAGAAAGAAGACGCTCTCACTCCTGTTCGGGTCCGGGACACTTATCTGGAATGAAAATTAGACACACAAGTGAACCAGTAAGCGACAGCACCGCGCCAAATAGCAGAAAGACAGAGCAAGTTATAACTGCCCAAATACACTGCCAGGATCAATCGATTCTCCACTCCCCGGTGCAGAGGCCGTCGCTATCAATCATAGGCTCCGGTTTAAGAAACTCAGGTGTGCCAGAGAGGCTGCAAAATTCGGGTTGCCTATCCCCCACATTCCCCCAAAACTTGGAATCCAAGATACAAAGCACATTGGAGCTGACTCCAACTTTCTCTAGAAGCTCTAATGAGACCCGATGCACACCTTCTTCTACACCAAGCTCCCAAAGCCAAAAGCTCCAGGAGAGCAGTGCCATTTTCGATCAAGGAGCATCCCCTCCTGGAGAAACAATGCAAAACATGGCCAGGTCTCTGCTCTGGCAATCGAAGAAAATTGAGTTACAAATTGATCTTTTAGCAACTATCGCCCAACGTCTAGCGGAGCTGAACAATAAGGTGGACTACTTGGAGAAAAAGCTTAGTGACATTGAGAACAATAGTATTGGCACCAGCTCGTGCGCAGCTCTCATGGACACATGGGCAACACTGCCAGAAATTCTCAAAGGTTTGGTAGATGCAGTAAAAGTACAAACAGGAAGCACGATGTGCCCAAGCAATAAGAACAGCTCCATCCCTGCTTTAAACTTGGAAAACCAGTTAGGTATAGCAGGTGGAGGCAATTCGGGGAATCCAATAACAAATGCAGAGGCACAAGACTCTTTGATATCGAACAAATCTTTTAGCAGACCTATCAGCTGCAACTCCAATAACAGTAATTTTTCCCCGGGAAAGCAAGCTGAAGACAACAACTCCAACCAGATAAGGAAGGAGAACCCGCTGTCAAGGAGGGCTAAGCAAAAGCTCAAGAAACAGGAAAAAAAAAGCTAAGGCATCAAAAAAACGCGCCCTCTTTTTACCAACTCACTTTCACCACAGAGATAAGACGCCTCTTTACGATCTTTATAAAAAGTCAAGCCTTAAATAATTCAACAGGCACAGCTCCACCACCCCCCTGGGGAAGACAGAAGCGAGGGATAGTTTCAAACAGTCAAACCCTCATACAGAGGGCGGTCAAAGCCCAACAGGCTCGGAAATTAGAGTCCAATCACCCCCAGAATCAAACAACAAGAAGAGAGAGCAAAGAAAATCAGAGGGAGCACGTAAGGATCAAGTACCCGAGACTAGGGCTGGTATAACTAAGGGATACCTAGCCCCAGGTGGGCAGAAAATGAGCGACCGAGTAGAACAGCCAATCCAAAGTTTGGCCCCGCAGCCGGTCTTAGGCCAATGGGTCCTTGGTACTAGTCACAAAGCAAGCAGCAGTGAAGGAGAACCAAACAATCGGGGCACAGCAAATCAAACTCGTAAAACAATGTACGAGGTGATTCTAACCCCTAGATATCACATCAAAGGCAAACATGATATTCTAAACAGGGGTAACTTACTCAGACTTTTCAAGCACATTCAGTCCCTTACGGAAATACAATCAAACAACTTAGTCTAGGTCAAATTCTTAAGTCTAACCAGCGACTCTCATGGAGAATCAACCTCGATTGGATTGAGTCGACACGCCCAAGTGGGGCTCACAACTGAGGAAATAGCAAAAAATGGCTGCCTGGGGTATTGACATAGCATTTCCCATACCCGAGAAATACCCACATGTATTAGCAGTAACCTCTCCAACAAGGGAGGTTTATTCGGTGTTAAAGGGGACGGCAGTCAAACAAACAGGGAAAAGTGCTGCCAAGGATCCGAGACTTTACAATGCTTACAAGATAATAAGCTCAGCAGAGCAAAGGGCAGAGTTCCAAATGGAACCAAAGCACAGCGCAAAACAAAACATGCTGACGGGTCCGGGAGACTTGAGGCCTCGACGGCACATCTAACAGTAATAAGGGAGGCAGCTATTTGAACAAGAACCAAAGATGGGGGTACAATACTCTCCTGTCCATCTTATCATGGAACGTCGCAGGGCTAAAAAGAATGCTCAATTGTAAATCAGCATGTATGTATCCTCGAGAAAATTACATTCTGTGTCTACTAGAGACAAGGGCCACTGAACCTCTAATTCTCCCAGGTTACTATGAGATTCACACTGCAGCAATAAAAAGTAACATCTTCGGGAGAGCAGCAGGTGGACTCTCAATCTACATCAATCACAACCGTAAAATAGAGGTAAATTTAATAGGAAACCACCTCTTCTAATCGCCAAGCAGTACTGACCTCCGGACTCAAAAGTAACAATAACTCAATTCGTTTGTTGATAATCAATTGTTACATAAATCCCGCCACAAGGCAAAAAAAGCAAGCAATAAAACTATTAACCAAAAAAAATGGACCATTTTATAATCAAATATGCCTCTCATCTCCCAATCATCGCAGGGGATATGAACATCAGGGGTCTGGGAGATGGTACAAGGAACACTCCAAACATAACAGAACTTTTGCCTCTACATCGGCTGTTGTTTGAGCATAACATGGTTTCCACCCATGCTTCCAAGAAAGCAGTGGACCCTCAATGGCATCCCTTGCCCACCTTCGAGAGCAAGTCAACAATCGATACAGTTTTATCGTCAAGAAACTTGTAACATACTTCAAAGACTTCGAGGTGGGAGACAGGGAGGAAAGTGATCATAAGCCATTGAGGGTCACATTCGATATAAACGGGAAAACCGCAAAACACCCCGGAACATTGGGTTCTTCAACCGAGGAAGAGCACCATACATTATTGAATAGAATAAAATGGACTATAAAATTAAGTCCAGTACTCATGGAGTGGGTCACCCATAAAGAGCAGTGCCAAACACAGGCACCTCCCCAGGAGCATTGGAAGGAACTACTTGAGGAACTAAAATCGGTCCTAGGACAGGCCAGTGGTAACCTGAAAGCTCAGGGCCTTTACCCGCAAAACCACCCAGTACAACCAAACCCCAGGGACTTAGAGCAAACCAAACGGAGTCTCTCAAAGGCCTTGAAGGCGAGAAGAAAAGGAGTGACAAATCATCTCAGTGTGGAAATAATAGCACTACGAAGTGAACATAGGAAAAAAATATGGGAAATTCAAACAAAGAAAATTGAGGCAGAGTGGCTGAAAATCTTTAACATGCTTAAAGAAAAGGGTTATACTTGACTATGGAGATACATCAGACAATTAAGCCACACTGGCCAAAGCAAAGAAAATGGGGTGGTAGCCGCCAAGTGGGTTAAGTATGTAAAGCAATTGTACACAACAGACCAGGAAAGGAGGGTCATGCAAGAACAACAAAATCTACTAGACAAAGAAGAAGAGGACAAGTGTCTGTTTATTACCACAATAGAGATAACCAACTTGATCAAGAAAATGAGGAAAGACAGCGCACAGGAGCCATTTTGTACCGAGTGATTCTGCCTGTGTGCATTAGTGTGCATGTAGACAAACCAGGCAGCAGCATGTGATTCGGTAAAAAAAAAAAAAACGGGGCTTGTTGCTCAGAGGGGGGAGCTGAAGGCTGCAGGTCCCCGGCACAGAAAGAGGAAGGGTAGCTGCATCCCCCATGTGACAACAGGAGCCAGGCATTACCGGGGGTACAGGATAAAAACATTGAAGAACCACACCTCTTAGTCCAGAAGTTGTGTGATATCACTTCATGTGATTTCATTTGGGGCAGTGGGCGCCTTACATCATATCTGCCACGCCAATCATTTGCTTAAAATTATACCACATGTACCAGGAGAAAATAAACAGTCAGACTCCAAAAATCGGCCCTAATCACGACAGTATTATTTCACCTGCATGAATATTAGCCTCTGAAATTCAGGCCAGTGGTAAGACACACAAGTAATATAAAATTGTTGTTCCAAAGAGCATTAAATGGAAATAAAACAAGCATTCACAATGCAACGGTCTCGCCTTTGAAAAAGTTAGAGCTATTGGCATTGTGAATGACAACATTTTTATTTATGTGTTGGTTTTGAAAACAGATAAATAAATGGCACTGTCATTTACAATGCCAATAGCTTAATCTCTCGCAAATGCCACACACAAACACATACCCACACAGAGTCCCACACACATACATACATACCTACAGAGCCACACGCAGAGCTACAGACATATGCAGAGCCCCACACACACACACACACACAGACACACATACACAGAGCCACATACACAGACACACACACGGCCCCCTGCCGGGACGCACCCTCCAGGGCCAGCATGCACGGGAAGTCCTTGCAGTTGGAGATGCCGGTCGAGTCGCTGATGCAGGTCTTCCACAAGTTGGACCAGAAGGTCACCGTGGTGATGACCGTGCCGTCGATGCTCGACACCTTCCAGTAGTCGGTGGGCCAGCAGGAAGGCCATGATCTCCCCCGCCGTACTGGCCATGGTCACCGGCGAGGGTCACAGGGCACAGGTGTCAGACCTGAGGGCATGGGTGAGGGCAGAGGGCACAGGGGTAAGAGCTGAGGGCAGAGGGGTGAGTGCTGGGGGCACAGGGGTAAGAGCTGAGGGCACAGGTAAGAGCTGAGGGCACAGGAGTCAGAAGCGAGGGCCTAGGAAGAGCTGAGGGCACAGGGCAGGGTAAGAGCTGAGGGCAGAGGGGTAAGAGCTGAGGGTACAGGTAAGAGCTGAGGGCACAGGAAAGAGCTGAGGGCACAGGAAAGAGCTGAGGGCACAGGGGTAAGAGCTGAGGGCACAGGGGTAAGAGCTGAGGGCACAGGGGAAAGAGCTTATGGCACAGGTAAGAGCTGAGGGGACAGGAGTAAGAGTTACGAGCACAAGGGTAAGAGTTGAGGGCACAGGGGTAAGAGCTGAGGGCACAGGTGTCAGTGAGGGCACAGGTAAGGGCAGAGGGAAGCGTGGTGAGGGCTGGAGGCCTGGGTTGAGGTCAGAGGGCACAGGTGCCAGAAGTGGGGGCCTAGGAAGAGCTGAGGGAAGAGGGGTAAGAGCTGAGGACAGAGGGGTAAGAGCTGAGAGTACAGGGGTAAGAAGTGAGTGAGGGCCCGGGGTGAGATCAGATGGCAGAGGATTCAGAGCTGCGGGCACCTGAAGGGCAGAGAGCAACGCGGCTTGCAACTTTAAGGAATGCCTGGAACGTTGGAGTCCTGCTCGGGGGACTCTGAATCAGAAACTGCCTAAGAGCCTCTCACGGGCTCTAAAACAATAATGCCCCAGGATGCTGTGGTGGAAAGATGGAGCGGCCCTCTGCCCTCCGGGGCCGCTCTAGAACCACTGCTGAGCCCCCCAGACGCCCACACTCACCGGGCTGCTTTGGCGGGGGCTCCTCGTCGTTCCCGCGCTGCTCCTCGAGGCGGAACTCTGGGAGCCTCGCGGCTGGACTTCTATCTCTCCTCTCACTCCCCAGGGCTGTCCCATGCTCTTGGGAGCCCTGGGAGGTAGGGGGGGCGTTTGCGGCAGCAGTATCTCTCCGGACACGGCAGCTTCCAGAGGTGGTGGGGTGGGCTCCCGGCCTCTTCCTGTGGTCCCGCAGTCCTGCCCTCGGCCTGCCTGACTTCCGGTTCGGGTGCCGGGGACAATCTCGGGCAAACGAGGGGTAGGCACCCTCTCTAATTTAAATATAAAGCGAGGTGGGCACTCGCTCGGGCAATAAAAAAAGAAATCGCCGCAAGGTCCCTGGCGGGGTGGGCACTCGCCAGGGATTCCAAACTTGGCAATTAGCGAGGAAAATGCCGGGTGGGCACCGGCTACGAACAGAAAGTGCTCCCAAGGCACTGAAGACAAGTACAGAGCTTCCAGGCGCTTTAGAGAAGAAATAAAGCTCTCTCAGCGCTAAAGGCACAATAAAGTGTTCCGCGACCCGCCCGCCCCAGCTCCATGAAAAAATGGCAGCAGCAAACATCCTGAACAACAAAAAAAAAAGGAACCACCCACAATTGGCCACCTCTTCATGACGAAACAAAGGGGGCGGGGCTTAAAAAAAACACAGAAACGCCCACAAATCTGCTCCAAGAATGAGTGACATTCTCTTCCAATGGCTAGCCTCCATTTATGGAGCTAGCCAATGGAAGAGAGAGGCGAGTTCAACCCCAGTAACTGAAAAACAAAATTTCTCGAGCTGCGCGACACTGCTGCGCAGTGCACGCCAGTCGAGACCTAAAAATGAATATGCGGGAGATCACGAGCTTGGCTTGTGTTGTGAACAGCTTGTAACCTGCTTCTGTAATACCCAGATGGCTAGCAACATTAAACTTAATTACAAAGTCTGGACCATGCATGCTGTTCGGCCGCAGTGCATGGTTCCCGCGCTCTAAGCAAACGCCTTACAGGCTGTGGGACTCAGCTTTTCTGCTGGCCAGGTGGAATAGGCGGTGGGTGTGGCCTCACCTTGAAAACTTTTTCGAGACAGGTTAATCATGCTGTGCCACTGTTGAGTAACCTCACCGCATTGCCATGTCATGCTGTGAAGTGGCAATTTAAAAGTGTATGGAAAGATTTGAGAAGCATGGGCCTCGGGCCTCGGTCCTCGCACCCCGACCTGCTAGCCCCTAAACCGCAGCAACTTCGGAGCTGCGGTGTGTGGACAAAAAGGGTCGCCTTGCTCAGTGGCGGAACGTTACGTAAAATGGGGTGCCTCCCTTCAGATTGTGAAGTCTTCCACATTTCACAGACCCCGTGCCTCGCCCGCTTGAGGCAAGTGATTATCCCACTGATAACATGGCGTTGTGTTTGTGTAATTCAGTGAAGTGTTCGCGGGCCCTCTCTGCCATTAACGGAGAGTTCACATTAATCTGATATTTGCCTGACGTTTTGTTTGTTTAGGTCAGTTTTGTTCCTCTCTTTCCACCCATGTTCTATTTCTTTTATTCGCCCCCCTACTTGTTATAGAAATGTATAATTGCATAAGATACGTTTTTGCGTGGTGGGTGTCTGAGCTAGTATCCTACATGCAAATACATGCGAACATGCCATTATTTTCTTATCCCTGCTGTTGTTCGTATTTAATTCAATCTTTGGTGTCTTCTGCTTGCCAGTACGGGCCTGTTTCTTTGTTGACTCCTTTCCGTGTTTCTGTTTCCTTCACCTCCGTGTTTATGTGGCTTTCTCCTCCCGCGGTGGACGGTGTGGGGCAGTGACCGGCCCTCCGGACCACAACGAGGTCTGAAAACAGGACAACGAGCGCTCACAAAACTGCACGGGAAGAGAAAAACGAAGCGTTATTTATGCATGCAGTAGCGGGAGGCATTGAGAACTGTGAGCTACGGACGGTGAGTCACTGGCACAGTAGTGGCGATGGAGCACAGCGGAAACTGACAGACTCTGTCCCCTCCCCTGGTAGCCAACCATACCCCCCCTGGTGCCTGCAATCACACCCGGAGCGGCAGGAGGAACGGTGCGTGGGCGGGAGCAGTAGCGGGAGACAGCAAGTAGCAGAAGGCGGCAACGCGGGAGCAGGGTGCAGGAGACCGAGTAAGATATCCAACAAGCGCCCACCATGACACAGCCTTTTCTCTTTAAGCCCCGTCCCACTTGGACGGGCTCAGCCTGACTTACTGCAGTGGCAAAAGGTTCCTTATCTTTATGGAGCCATCTGTTTCGCCCCATAAAGAAGATAAGGAACCTTTTACCACAGTGGTAAGTCAAGGAGCCCAGTCTGAAAAGGACGGGGCTAAAAGAGAAAGAAGAACGTCACTAGGACCTCTTCTCCAATGGCTGGCCACCGTTTAGGAGGCCAGCCAATGGAAAAGAGGGGCGGGGCTTAACCCCTGCTAGTGAAGTACACCCTAAAACATAAAATCTCGCGAGCTTGACTGCGCATGTGCGCAGTACACCACGCGAGACCTAAAAAAGAGGAAAGAATTTAAATCTCTTTGTCTAGGATACGAAGATGTTCATGGAATCAGACCTGCGTTTCTGAAACAACACTTCACCTAGTATCATTCACCCAGAAACCTACGCTCATCTCAAAGCCTACTCCTCCAAATACCTAAATTTAAGGGTGCTTAATGGGGAGGAAGAAGCTTCGTTCTGAACACAAGGAAACTATGGAAAACACTTCGTTTAGACATTAAAAATTGCCCAACGTTATTCTCCTTTAGAAAATCTCTAAAAACATGGCTATTCTCCCAACTAATAGGCATCCATCCACTAAACCTCTGGCAGACACCTCCGCACAGCGCCTATACGCCTATGGGCAATTGTGCGCTATATAAATCTTTCAATCTTTAAATCAATCAAGGCCCACCCCCCACCCGCACCTCCCAGATTGTCCATCTCAAGAGCAGCCAGACAAGTAAATATTCACTCTGCTGTTATACACACCTGATTAACTGCTATTAAATGACCCCAAACAGTGGGATCAATGAACAAACCCCTCACCTCAGATATGCAGCATAACAAAAACATTATTTCACACAGCAAATCCAATTGTACTTTTGCTGACAGGACCCATAGCCTAACCCTACTCCCCAACCATAGCCTACCACTAACATGGAGAGGCTACCCACTAAGACATAACTTGCACACAGAATGTTATGCCTTCATGGATAAATCCTTAACACAGTGAACTCCCACATTGATTATTATGCAATCCAACAAACCATGTAGGCATATCCCCACATCTTAACATTCAACTTATAAGTACGGAATTTAGAACGGGCCCTTTCTGCAAGGAAAAACCAAGGTAACCATTAAACAGTATTACATAGACTAAAATCTGCATTAAGTTCCACCTCCAATTTCAGGCTCAGACTGCATAGAGACCTCTGTATGCATTGGCGAGGTCTCTCCCAACTCAGACCGCCGATTCTGGCTAGCCAGAGCCATTGCTCCATCCTCCTGGATCTCCACCCTACCAGGATCAGCCTTCTCAGGATGGTGGGGGGCGGGGTCAACTGCTTGACCTTTTCCTACTCTCCAGTTTGAGCTCTCTATGGCAGACAAATGCCGACCCCAAAGGCACCAAGAGCCTGAGCGTTCCTGAGGCACCTTGTTCCAGACCGCCAGTCAGCACCATACATCCTCTGTGGTATCAAAAAAGTGGGACTTGCCTTTAAAGAGCTCTCTTAACCTAGCTGGATACGGCAACATGTAGCGGAGTCCCATCAAGTAAAGCTTGGCCTTAACCTCAAGGAATGTTTTATGTTCAACCTGAACCTTGTTGGTGTAATCCGGATAAATCGAAATCCTCCTATTCTCATATTTGGTAGCATCAGTGTCCCTGGCAACCCTAAGAATACAATTGCACAGACATCGACTTCAGCCACGCCACAGAGCTTCAATGGACGGACCACAGCTGCGTCCACTTCATCTTCAAGAGAACGACGACCCACCAACACCAGCAACAGGCCGCCCGCAGAAGCTGGAACAAGATCACAGCAGACCAGCTCGCCACCTCCCTGAGCCAGCACCCTCCTGCCAGCTCAGTGAACCCCAGACAGGCCGCCGACAACCTCACGAAGTGGATCAGCAACTGCGCGGACGAACTCGCCCCACTGAGGACCCCGCCTAGCAGACCCGGCAGCAAGAAGGCCCCATGGTTCACCGACGAACTCAAGAGCTCCAAGAAGAACTGCCGAGCCCTCGAGAAAGTCTGGAGAAGGGAACCGACACCGGACAACAGGACCTCCTTCAAACTTGCCACCCGGAAACACCACCAGCTGATCCGCGCCGCCAAGAAAACAGCATTCAAGGACCGGTTGGACAACAACGCACACAACTGCAAGGAACTCTCCAACATCGTGAAAGAGCTTTCCAACCCCAGCGCAGGAAACAACGACATCACCCCATCGCAAGACCTCTGCAACTCCCTCGCTTCATACTTCCACAACAAGATCGCGGACATACACAACAGCTTCAACAACCAACCAACGCACACCATGACCAAACACCCACCCCCCACCACCACCCTCCACGCCTGGACCCCGATCAGCACCGAAGACACCATCCGCACGATGAACTCCATCCACTCCGGATCACCGACCGACCCCTGCCCTCACCACGTCTTCAACAAGGCCGACGCTGTCATCGCACCCCACCTGCGAGACATCATCAACACATCCTTCGACACCACCATCTTCCCTGAGAGCTGGAAACACGCCGAACTCAGCGCTCTACTCAAGAAACCAACAGCGGACCCCACCGACCTCAAGAATTACCGCCCCATCTTGCTCCTCCCGTTTCCAGCCAAAGTCATCGAGAAGACCGTCAACAAGCAGATGGCCGCCTTCCTCGAGACGAACGGATCCCTCGACCCCTCACAGTCCGGCTTCCGAGCCAATCACAGCACCGAGACCGCCCTCATCGCCGCCACCGATGACATCTGAGCCCTGATGGACAATGGAGAAACAGCGGCCCTCATCCTCCTAGACCTCTCTGCGGCATTCGACACGGTCTGCCACCGCACCCTAGTACGGCGCCTCAGCAACATCGGAATCCAGGACAATTCGCTGGAATGGATCATCTCCTTCCTCGACGGAAGAACACAGAGTCCGCCTACCACCGTACAAGTCAGAGGCCTCCGAAGTCATCTGCGGCGTCCCTCAAGGATCATCTCTGAGCCCCACCCTCTTCAACGTCTACATGAGCCCCCTCGCGGCCATCGTACGCAAACACAACCTCAGCATAATCTCCTACGCCGACGACACCCAACTGATCCTCTCCCTGACCAACGACCCCGCCGCCGCCAGAGCCAACCTGCACGAAGGGATGAAAGAGGTAGCCGAGTGGATGACGACCAGCCGCCTGAAACTGAACTCGGACAAGACGGAGGTCCTCATCCTGGGCTCCTCACCCTCCGCCTGGGACGACTCCTGGTGGCCTCCCGCCCTGGGCACCGCACCCAAACCGACAGACCATGCACGCAACCTGGGCTTCATCCTGGACTCCTCCCTCTCCATGACCAGGCAAGTCAACAACGTCTCCTCGGCGTGCTTCAACATCCTACGCATGCTACGGAAGATCTTCTGGTGGATCCCCACCGAGACCAGGAAGACCGTCACCCAGGCCCTCGTCACCAGCCGACTGGACTACGGCAACGCCCTCTACGCCGGTACCACCGCCAAGCTCCAAAAGAGACTCCAGCGGATCCAGAACGCCTCAGCCAGACTCATCCTCGACATCCCACGAACCAGCCACATCTCCGGACATCTGAGAGACCTTTACTGGCTCCCCGTCAACAAAAGAATCACCTTCCGCCTCCTCACCCACGCACACAAAGCCCTACACGACCAAGGCCCGAGCTACCTCAACAGCCGAGTCAGCTTCTACGCTCCCAAACGCCACCTCCGATCAGCCAACCACGCCCTCGCCGCCGTCCCCCGCATCCGAAGAGCGACTACAGGAGGAAGGTCCTTCTCCTACCTGGCCGCCAAGACCTGGAACTCCCTCCCGACCGACCTGCGCCTGACCCAAGACCACCTCTCCTTCAGGAAGAAGCTGAAGACCTGGCTGTTCGAGCAGTAGCGGCACCCCCCCCAGCGCCTTGAGACCCTACGGGTATGTAGCGCGCTTTATAAGTGTCACTGATTGATTGATTGATTGATTGTAATTTAAAATGCAGGCAATAATGGCCGTGGTGGGGACCTATGCCGCGGTGCACCCAGTAGTGCACATTACACCCTCACAATGGTAAACATAGGTGACAGCCCGCTGGGATATATGGTGCCTCGTATCCAAGCCTCAACAAACTGCTCAGGGTATTCCCCCTCCGTCCGCTCTGGTAACCCCAGTAGGTGCACATCATTGCTGCGGGATTGCCCCGCTGCATCTTCCACCTTAGATTCCAGAGCCCCAGGCCGATTCGTGACTATCGCAACCTGCTTCCTCACAGTGCCCACTTCAGACTGTAGTTCTTCAATTGAGCCCTCTGCCAAGCTGACCCTTTCTGAGACCTTGCAGAGACTGGAGATTAACTTCCAGTGCCACCATCTCTATTGTGTTTTCCAGTGCCACTCTAGAGCCCTGAATAAACGGCAGCATCTCTGCCCGCGTGGATTCTGCCAACTGCTCGACTGCCTGTTCACCCCTGCTAGAGTATGGCCGTAGTGCACTGTGAGGTGGAGGCCAGGTCGTGTATTGCTCCTTGGTGCTCGCCTGGACGGCCCGGCCTGCTTATTCCTTCCCATGAGTGATCTGTGACCAAAGTCTACAGACGGACTATGCGGATTTGCACTAGCAGCAGTCTCCCACCACTCCTGGGATGTGAAGGAACACAGCCAAAGACAAGCAGCGGCAACCCAATTGTAGAAGTCCTCAACCTCAGAACTCCAAGGACAATCAATCTCCAGGCACCAGCCCTGGCCCCGGCAGCACATGTCCCACAGCCCCCACAGGGCTAGCCCAGGGGTTTTCAAAGCACCCTGGTCACTTACTTTGCAACACCAGTGATACTCTTATGCACCACAAACTGCTCAAAGCCACGACCGTTATGTGCAGGTAGAACTATTAAGGCAACCACATGCAAGTGTGTCGCTGCTTTCCCTTTTCTCTGGAGAGTTCAGTTGACACATGGAACCCACCAACACTAGAAGTATTTGCTCCAAGGAAGAAAAAACAATGCTTCATCCAATGTTAGACAAATATAATGCAGAATGATCCTTTGTTTTAGCAAAGCCCCCACGCACCCTTGGTCCATGAACCTGGCCCAAACAGTGTGATGTCACAAGGCCGTCCCTCCGGGGGCCGTGACACGATCTCTCCCGGCCACTCACAGCAGGAGAGTCTCCCCACAGCCAGGCCCCAGTCACATCAACGCTACTGCTCCAGCAGCTGATGGCAAACCCAGAAGCTTCACCAGAGTTGCAGCCACAGCAGTGTGTGCAACATTGGGGGCATGACTCCCCGCCGCAACCTGTGCCACTGGGGCCCATGGGCCGAACGCTGGCTTTCCACACTTTTCCCCGAGCAGCGGACCACCCCAGGGTGACAGACAATCTGTAATTGCAGCCAGGCAAGAGTGGCTCTCTTCTCAGTCTGCCCTGTCACTGGCAATTGGCGTTCTTCCGGTACAGGTCAATGCTGCACACTCACCCGTCAAACACCTATATTGGCAGGTAGCCAACTCTGCCGGCAGTCAGTGCCCCCACTCCCCAAGCCACCAGGGTGAGGCCCTACCGTGAAAAGAGGCCAGGCCGCTCCTGTCAATGCAACACCTTCAGCCTACAATGAGCTACCTCCTACCACCACTGCCAGGAAAGTCCCCACGATCCATTCAACAAGTTTTCTACAAAGTGATGTCCTCCACCACCATAAAAGTATTCATGGCTCTGAGATTGATCATCTGTATGCTGTATTAATAAGACACACTTCTTTCCACCTTCTACTAAATGTGATGCTAGATCAAGTTTAACCTAGTAAATCTGTTTCATTTTTTTGGTAACCACCAGGCCAAATGTCTTTGGTAGTAAGTTTAATCCTGGCCACTCTTTCTGAAAGCAAGTGTTTGGGCATACTTTTTTACATCAAGCAAGAGTACACTATCACATAAAATGTCTTCCCAGTAATGTCAAATTTAGCCTTTGGTCTGGATCTAAACTGGGGTGGCAAAGTGAGCTAAAGAACAATGATGGATTCAACCCAGATCTGTATGGCCAGACGTGGGTCCCTTGCTCATTTTGCCACTGGAATCAAGCTAGCTTGGTTGATGAGGGCTGTTACCCCTAAACTGGTCCCAGGATGCTTGTTTCCGGTCCAGGGAACACCTGGCTTGGCAGTTTGGGCTGGACTGTTCCCATGGGGCACAGACTCAAGACTGATTTGCATATAGCTGGTCTGAACTGGGGTGGCGAAATGAGCTAAAGAACGATGATGGATTCAACCCAGATCGGTGACTAGGGGTGAGTGTCTGAAATGTTTTAGAGTTCTGTCCATCATATCCGTTTGTTTATGATGACAGGTCAAATGGCAGTGGTGTGAATTCAAAAACACTCTCCATTGTGATGAAGGCATGAAATGTAATCTGATGAAATATAATGTAATGATCATATGCAATCTTCAAGTACAACTTCAAAAAGTTTCTTTCCCCATTGAAAAATATTTAGAATAAGAAACTTATCAATTACAATACTCTGGTTGGGACTATGACGATCTATGCACACACTCAATCTTCCACCTGCCTTCTCTGTGATGACAACAGGAGACACCCAAATAGATGTCTTTACTGGCTCTGTGATCCCTTCTCTGACCAATTGCTTTAACACAGATCTATCTTGTTCTATTACTATTACATGTACTATTGTCAGCCTATTTTGAAACAGTTCTGCATTTTCTTTCAGAACAATTTTGCAAGCATATCCTCCCAACAGTCTAAACTCCTCTCTAAATACATAATTGTAGTTCCTAATGGTTTTCTCCATAGTGATGTCCACCACCACCATGACTTTATTCATGGCTCTGAGATTGATCATAATCTGTTTGTTGTATTAATTTACCCACCCTATGAATAGAGGTCCATCCCCATGACTCATTTATTTTCGCCTTCCGCTAAATGTGATGCTGGACCACGCTTAACCTAGTAAATCTGTTTCATCTCCTTGGTAACCACCTGGTCAAATGTCTTTGTTACTAACTTTAATCCTGGCCACTCTACCTGAAGATAAATGTTTGGGCATAATGATTTACAACAAACAATAGTCCACTGTCACATCAAATTTTTTACCAGTAATCTCAAATTCAGCCGTTGGTCTAATTTTTACACCTTTGGATAAACGTGTATCCCTTATACACAAGACCCACTGAACACTACTCTCACCTTCCGAAACGCATGCTATTTTACCTCTTTCTCTACACATAAGTATGAAGTGTCACTTTCTACTTTAATCTTTAATGATCACATAACAATTCTTTGAATCTGGATCATGGTAGTTCCTACCATACTGTTAACATCGCTTGAATATTTGTCTTCCTAATCCACTATTACCAGTTTTACATGATCTTTAATCATTGTTGTCTTTTTTCCTACTATTACTCTGCTGCAAGGTGGATGATTGGGGCCCTTTCCTCAACAAATCGATATCCCTCTCAGTTCTTTCTTTTGCAGATGTTTCCCAAGATTTCTTGGTGTCATTCCCTGTGTTGAGGGGCAGGGCGCAGGTCAAACAGTGCCTACAGGGCCACAGCTGTTGTGGTTGGGGTCATTTGGCTATGATGTTATAGCGTCCATCCTAGAATGGCTCTGTAAACCAGGCCAAGGCACCCTTACCGTACGTGACACTTAGGATAGCGAAGGCGAGCAGTCAAAGGCTGAGTTGGACAGTGAATAATTCAATCCAATGGTTGACCGAGTCTGAATCTATGCCTCCCACACTACTTCTCTGAGAGAGAGGTAGTGTGGGAGGCATAGATTCAGACTCGGTCAACCATTGGATTGAATTATTCACTGTCCAACTCATGCTTGTCTTAATGAAAAGAAAGTACTTTAATATCACAGCAGATTGAGATACTACACACATTATTTGGTTCAGCTACATGGTGGTTCTACAATCCCACCTTCAGGCTTGTGTGCAGCTCCAGGCCATATCAGTGGCCTATCCCCATTCTTAAGGTCCCCCCAATATCTTCGGTGACTTATCAGAGATTAATATTTCTACGCAACAAGTAGGCACTAGTAAGATAGTTAATTCAGATCTTGAGCAAGAGTTCTATAAAATGTAAGCTTCCTAACAACAGGCTTCTCTTTGTGTAACCAAGACAAAATCACTATGTCTTTGAGCCGCTGGCCCCATTTTACTCATTTAGCAATTCGCAGCTTGGTGCAGCACCAGTCGATGTGCTTGTCTACGTTACACCTGCGGGCCAGGATCATAGATGGAGACCTGGTTGACGCTGCTTATTTTCACGCGTTGTGGCTTCATTGTCAGAGGGCAATTCTGCCAATGCAGGGCCAGTGTTGATCCTGGCAGTGGGGCTCCACACATCGATGCAGCGGCAGTACGAGTCACTCCGGTCTCACTTTCAGGGTTCTGGGCACTGTGCTGATGTTTGTGATTGTAATTTCTTCATGCAGTTCCCCACATGAACTGCATAGGGGGACTGGGTGAGCCTTTTCAACTTGGGTCTGCACAGTTTGTATCATTATTGTTGGTCAGTTCTTCTGGATGCTCCACATGCTGGGAACATGAATGGCTTTACCTACTGATCCGTATTCCCTCCTGCAGGGCCAGGCCTCAATGAGCATGCTGGCTGGCTGGCTTCTAGGGTCTCAGCAGCCCTCGCCTCTCACTGCAGACTGGGCCTCTATCCTATAGTTTCAGTAATGAAGACAGTATACTTCCAATATGTGGGTGCCGATTCTCATCCTCCATTTTGTGCCATTTTAAACCAGTGGCAGCCCAAAATGGATCCCACTCACCCCGGCAATCAGAGACTCGCCATCAAATGACGTCTTGCTACTATCTACACCAAATACACATGGGCAATATCAGCGCAGGGGTCTGGGTGTTGCATCTAAGTGGAACCTTTACATGAAAGGGCAAGTAAGTGACACTCCCTCCTGGAGCAGCAAAAAAAGGTCTGCTCAGGACTATGAAGCCACAAAATCGGTATGCTGCCATCGCCACTTTGTCAGCAACTAAGGACATGAATGGTATTCCATGTTAGCAAGAAGGGCAGGATTGGCGCGAACTTCGAGCTCACAGAACATGTTGGTTGCAGTCCCTGGTCCCCTTCCCACTGGCCCCTCTCACTTGGTGTCCCCCCGCTCCCTGTACCCAAGGTCAAAACCCTTGGCATTTTTCTTAACTCTTCACTCTCCGTTCACTCACAGGTCAACTCGGTTGTTTCCTCCTGCTTTTTTTCCCTTAGAACCATCAGGAAGATCTCTCGCTTTTTCTCTCTACCTGCCCTCAAGATCATAGTGATGGCTATGGTGCTCTCGCGCCTTGACTACGGCAACATCATTTACAATGGCGCCCCAGCCTACGCCATTCACCGTCTCGTGCAGAACCAGGCCGCCCGCCTGATTCACGGCCTGCCCAAATTCCACCGAGCCGCTCCCTTACAGGAGGCCCTACACTGGCTGCCGGTGAAAGAGCGAGCCTTGTTCAAGCTGGGCTGTACCACCTTTCAGGCCAAAATGGGCACCGCCCCGGAGTTCATTTGCTCCGCCATCAAGCCCTACACGCCGGGTAGAGAGCTTCGATCCACCCATCAGGCCCTGCTAACTACCCCCCGTTTTAGAAAGAAAAAGGCAGGCGGAACAAAATTTGCAGTTCTCGCTCCTGCGTTCTGGAACTCCCTTCCGACGGAACTCCGTATGACATCCTCTTACATCGAGTTCCGTAAAGGCCTTAAAACTCTGCTCTTCTCCCGTGCCTACAATGTCTAGACTCCCTCCGCTCCTGCTGTCTCCTCGCAAATCCAAAAGCGCCAAGAAACCGCGTGGTAGAAGTGCGCTATACAAATGTTTTTAAATTCAAATTCAAGTTCTGAACCTCAGAATTATCATGGATTCTTAGTCAACTTTATTTATGCCACGCTATCTATGAAAGGTTTTCGGACTTTGACTGGTTTGTGGCCTAAACCTATCAGCTGTATTATGACACTGAGAGATTCCCATCGGGCATGTTGGTGTGAAGGGCTGAAGGTTCAATAGGACTAATTTCTTCTTGTCAATCACCGGATCTATCCTCAATTTAGTTGATCATTGATGTATGCTTTAGTATGTGGCACAAAAGGTTTGTCAATATGTTAGCATGATGGTTCCAAAATCGACAGACAGCCTTACAGAAATGGGTAGCCGGAGCTTTTAAATGGCATCTCTTTGTGGTTTAGGAGAGACCTAGCTTGCCAGAAACCGTAGGAGTGATTTTTGTGGGCAATGCTTGTTCATGTTTTCCTTAGTATTACTTTTTCAAAGGCTTCAATAGTAAACAGTTTTATCTGGATTTGTATATGTGTCTATACTCAGGGCCAGATGTACTGAACCGTGGCGCACCACAGCACATAAAATTGCTACACTGCATTGCCTCACCTAGAGAGAGCCGAACTGCGTCAGATCTTTAAAGAAATGGCACAGTTCTGCTCTCTCCATGCACTTTGTGCTGCCTTGCGCCGTGCCATGCATCTTTGCGCCGTAGTGCAAGGGCATCTGCGTTGTGGTAAAGATAGCTTTTTGTGCACAACAACTATGCATCTGAGGCTATTCTTTCAATATATACTGCAGAATCCAGCTGACATGCAAAGAGGAAATAACAAGGAGAAATGAAGATGTTTCTCCTAATTATTCTAAGCTCAGGGAGGTGCAGGGTTTGGTGCAAATACATGACTCTGTAGGTATGGGTTTGTGTCACAATCCATGGGTGAATGTACTGGAGAATCCATGAAAAGGAGCAATGCGCTGCGTTTAGTTGTTTTATTTTTTTAAGAAAGCAACTCAAATATCCAATTGTGCTGCTTTGTAAGTTCCAAATAAGGATGTTGTGCTGTCTGTACAAAAAAATAATGCAAACACACTGCAAAACCTTTGTAAATCTGAGCCTTAGTTTGGTTTAATGAACAGCCATCGATAAATTCCTCAAATCCTTCTTGTTGTATACTTCCCTCGCCTTGGTTTGCAGGTTTTATCATTCTGTTCCTGTTGCATTTTGACTGAATGTGAAGACTTTTGTGCTGCTTTCTTATATTCAAAGGGATATCCTGCTTGTTTGGTGTAGTTTGCAAATGTTTTAGTGTGATGGTTTTAGAATGTATATATATTTTTTTAATCTTATGAAGGAGTGGGTTGGAGGCGGAAGTAGACTGCTTGCACCTGTGGAGCAAGTAATTTCAAAAATAAGTCTTTTCGGTCATAACACAAGACACTTCTTCACTTACTAATGAAGTGTCATCAGGTGTATAGGCTTTTGTGGCTAGGTTAGAAGATTGGTCTCTTAACATTGAAGGGGGACTGATCGCTACTATTCATAAAACTGTCTTAGAGTCTGCTTACTCCAGAGGGAAGCATAAGTAAAGCCAATAGGTCTTGGCAATGCCTGAGCTATTGGCCTTGTCAGTGGGAATTTCTTTAGCCATGTTTCCTAGCAGGACATCTTCTGTTCAGCATGGCAGATAGTTACTGAAAGCCCAGAATCACAGGATGCTTAGCTGACGCCGCATCTCTTCACCCCCCGTTGAGTTTTTTTGTCCTGCTCCTCCTAACACAAAAAAGTGCTTGCCACATCATAGCACTTCTGTCCGCAGCTTTCAGCCATTCAAAGACATTCAGATTGACAATAACAAGGCTCGGGCATTGCTGTGATTTATTGGCTTTGCCAATGCTTGTTTGGTGTTGACGGGGTCTTGCTAATCAAATGTGAAAGTGATATTGAGAAACAGTTGAGGAGCTTTGAAGTGAAGTGAGGATGTGCCATAACGACCAGAGCTGCCGATAGGGGAACTGGGAACCCTGTTTGAATCTCTTGGTCGACTGAACAATTTGTGATTCTGGGCAAATCACTTCCGCTTCCCCCAGCCTACGACAATGAATGTGTCATTGTGTAATGTAACTGATGAGCCCTGAAAGCGCTTCAACCCCATTGGCTGATGGTAGCAATATGTCAAGATGGTGGACGGAATAAGTGCTCCAATACCATCAGATCATGCACAAAAAAGAAAACCCAGCAGCGACGAGGGAAGTAGTGGGGGCAGGTGAAGCAGGAGGGGATTGGGAGATGGGCAAGCAGCTAAGGAAAAAAATACTTAAAACCTTAACTGAAGCAGAATTTGCAGCAAAAATGAATGTGTTATTGTGTAATGAAACCGGTGAGCATTTAAGGTAGTCCAATACCATTGGCTTGTGTTCACGCTGTGGCACGATGGATGACTGAGCGAGTGCTCCCATACCATTGGATCGTGCAAAAAAACAAAAACCAGTGCTGTTTGTGGTTTAACAGCTTTTTAAGAAATGCATTAGTTAATGAACGCATGCATGCATTTTAGTGGAATGTGTGTGTGTACAAGGGGGATGGCCTGAAAACACAAGCACTCCTATGGTGTGGTTGAAACCAAAGAAAACAAGCATTTGCAATGCAATAGGTCTCACATTTGCGAGAGTTTAAACTATTGCCTTTTACTTGTCTGTTTTGCTAATTAACACATAGATAAAAGGCACTGTCATTTACAATGCCAATAGCTCAAACTTTTGTAAATGCGAGGCCTATTCAAAGAAGCGACCGCCATTGTTGTGCCTGCAGTAGGAGAAACTCATTAAAGAAAATAGTGCTTACAGACCAAAAAAGACGTACTGTGTAGCAACCGAAGTAAAAGGGCAAGTCCTCATGGGAGGTTACAAATGAAGACAAGGAGAGACTAACAAGCATATTAACGAATCAGAAGACAGCATTTATGAAGGGCAATGACACAAGCCAATGACCAATATGAATAGAGAGTGGGCGGGGCTTCAATCCCATACTCTAAAACAGCATGCGCGACACAGGCTCGACCTATAAACTGCAGACTGGAATGCATCCCAGAGCAGTTACTGCTTGCTGAAATATTTTCAAGTATTCTGTCCACACATTTTTGTTCCTTCTGGGTGAAAGAGGACCGATAGTGGAACTAGGTGACAGATGAGGAGTCCAAAACATGATGGAATGGAATACAGAGCAGAGTAAGCAGCAGTGTTTGAGATTAACCCTAGCATTCCATCCATTATTTTTCGTTCTTTCCTAATGAAGGGCGACAGTCATCAAAGAAGAGGGAAAACTGAGTTATGGGGAGGGGGTGTAGGAGTTTGAGTGCTCGTTCACTTTGGAGCTGTGGGTGCTAATTCTGATAGAGGAGTGATCGCGGAAGTGAGGATTGTGCAAGATGGGGAGCAATTTGCAGGTAGGAGGTGAACTCGAAACTGACTGACATTTCTGTGGTGACAGTTTGACAAAAGTATCTACTGGAGACAAATCTGAATCTTCCACTGTACCAGTCTCACTGTGAGGTGAGATGCAAGGGTTGGAGAGTACAGCCTAAATTCACAGCATTACTCTTGTGGTCTTATTTTGCCAAGTGGGGCATCATGCCATCGGGTATCACTCTTTGACCTGTCCTTCACAAAGATGTCTCGCTCGTGCCGTCTTTCGCCCAGGGGTGTGGAACTGCAGCACACCTTGCTCCGCTGCTGGAGGGCTGCACCGCCATCTGGGTACCACATTCCACATAGGGTCACACAGTAGCATAAATCAGCCACTTTCCCAACTGAGCAGAAACATTCTGCGGCCTACTCTGTCCGAGTCCTGTTCACTCGCCAGTACGGTCTTGCGCCGCCCCACCTTCCCCCTGCCAAATACATTAATTCCAAATACTTCTTATTTTTATATCAGACTGACTTATCACATCTGGGATAGCAGGGGCACCTTCCACAGTGACTAGTGCTTCACAAAAAAGAATTCTCGGCTAGCGCTCAGAAGCCTTGAAGCTTTGATGCTATGCATTACATACACTGATTTTATAAGACTCCCTTGGAGCTCTAAACTGTGACTTGATCTTAATTTTGGTCATTTCGTTTGCCCGGAAGGACTAAAATATCTGTGAAACCCTCTTCTTTTATAGTTTGGGCATCGTCTGTCGTTTAGCAGGATAATGCTATATATTTGAAAATACAAATATCTGGGAGGAGCAGAGAGCAAATCTCCGCGATGTTGGGCATTCTCCTATCATAAAGGAAGCGTGTTGGTGGAGCCTGTGGAGTCTGACACATAATTTAACCCTATATCCGTGGGCACCTACCACAATAATGTATAGGTTGAGTTTGTTCCGTTCCCGTTTTTAATTTGATATAAAAATCAAATCACTGCACACTCTCTACTGCACACTCTCTACTACAGTCACTACTCTCTACTACACACTCTCTACTACAGTCACCTGACCTCTCTACTACACACTCTCTACTACAGTCACTACACTCTACTACACACGCTCTACTACAGTCACTACACTCTACTACACACTATACTACACTCTACTGCACACTCTATTACACACTCTACTATAGTCACTACTCTCTACTACACACAGTACTACACACACTCTACTACAGCCACTACTCTCTACTACAGTCGCTACGCTCTACTACACGCTCTACTACACACTCTACTACACACTCTACTATAGTCACTACTCTCTACTACACACGCTACTACACACACTCTACTACCGTCACTACTCTCTACTACAGTCACTATGCTCTCCTACACGCTCTACTACACTCTACTACACTCTACTACACACTCACTACTCTCCTACACACTCTCTCTACTACACACTCTCTACTCTCTACTACACACTCTACTCCACACTCTCACTCTACTACACACTCTACTCTCTACTACACACTCTCTACTCTTTACTACACACTCTACTCTTTACTACACACTCTCCACTCTCTACTACACACTCTCCACTCTCTACTACACACTCTCCACTCTCTACTACACACTCTCCACTCTCTACTACACACTCTCTACTACGCTCTACACTACACACTCTCTACTACTCTACTACTCACTCTACTACACACTCTCCTACACTCTCTCTACTTCAATCTTTCTACTTCACCTTCTCTACTAGTCACTACTCTCTACTACACACTCTCTACTAGTCACTATTCTCTGCTACAAGTGTGGTAAATTAATTTTACCGATTCATTTTTCCATATAATTATCAATCCAAGACAGCTCATTCAAATGAGAGGCAGAGTCCGTGGGATCTGAGTCATACGGGCTTTAATGGACAATCCTCGAGGATGGGGACGTCATGTTCCATCACCACTAAGGTTCAGGAAGGGAACATTCAACTTTTTATTAACAGTACATATTATATATAGTAAAATGTTACAATTGAATTCAATACAGTAGGCGTAACAGGTGAAAAGAGAGAGATAAGAACACATGTACGTAACAGGAGGCGTGTAAGAAGGCGTACACATGGGCGTGCACTTGATATGTCAGAGAAACGTAACATGAAACGTCACAAGTGGGTGGATGCTTAGTGAAAGTTGTAGAGTCGGCAGAAACTTCTAACCTATATGCGCGCGCAGCTGAGCATGACGTGTAATTGGGGAGAACTGGGGCTTTGACTTTTGCACGAGTAGAGGAGACTGGTGTCTGGGGTGTCAGAACGACCTGCACCTATAGCATATCTGGTATCTCATGTTTGGAGGATGTAGTGTCTGAAGTTAAAGGTCTCTCGGGCAGAGGCCGTTCATCACTGAATGCTAGTGCGTGCAAAGGGATCTTCATGTAGAGTGCGGGGGCCATGGGCCTCCATGGTAACAGGAGCAGTAAATTACTTGCATGGAGACAGGAAGGCAGGGCCCTTTGCTCTGCAGCCGGGAATATGTTTACCTATTTCACTAGACTGGAATGTGTTTTCGCGGAGGCTGAACAGATAACTGTAGGCAAAATAACGTTTTGGCAGGCAAGCAGGCCGAGCCGGGCACCGCTCGTCTGTGCAGGATGTAAGGTAGAGGTCAGGGATGCATACAGTTTTCAGAGACATGAGAGATGAGGCTCGGGGCCTCGTTTAAGGGCCTAGCTCAACTGGGCCAGGAAACATGGAGAAAACGTGAGCTGAATTCAAAAGTGCACCATGTAAAGACGTTGGCACCATAGGTTTAGAAACCTAATTAACTGGATATTCATGCATGACTGGATAGCTAACATGTTAAGGATCAACGCAAATCCATATGCGTCTATCTAGCATGAACAGAACAGAAGTTACACGACATACAAGGAACATGGGTGCATGGATAGGGTGCGAGTGGGGGACACATTGGCTACCTGAAATTTCTATTACCTCACAAGCACACTACTACACACACTCTACTACACACTCTACTACTCATTCTCTACTACACACTTTCTACTACTCTACTACACACTCGCTCTACTACACACTCTCCACTCTCTACTACACACTCTACTACACACTCTCTCCTATTTATTTATTTTATTTATTTTTACGATTTGTAAAGCGCGGCATATACCCGTAGGTGTATTGGTGCTGTGACTCATCTTATTGTCTCAGTAAGAACATTGTCAGGTTTTAAAAGTAGTATGGTGAAAAAAAATCATTGGTCGAACAACCAAGTCTTCAATAACTTTCTGAATTGCCATAGTGACGATGTCGACCTTATCACCATCGGCAGAGTGTTCCAGAGTTTGGTCGATGTATTTGTAAAACATCTATCTCCCCAAGTGACCGTCTTAGTCCGTGACACTGTTAGTTGGTATAGATGTTCAGATCTAAGTGATCTCTTGGGTTGATATAAGGTGAGCTTCTGTCTGAGAAACACCGGGCCAAGACCTTGCAGTGCTTTAAAGGTAAGGCATAGGACTTTGAATTTAATCCGATTTCTTACTGTGAGCCAGTGGTAGCTCCTTATTACATGCTTAACGGATTTAAATTTAGGGGTGCCTGACAGCAGCCTTGCTGCTGCATTTTGAATAAGTTGTAATTTGGCTACCACCTTAGATTGAGCATTCACGAATAAACCGTTGCAGTAATCCAGTGATGATAATATCAAGGAACTAACCACCGTTTTCCTCGCATTATCTGGAAGAAATGGTAGGATTTTTCTGAGCAGTCTGAGTTTATGAAAGGCAGCCGATGCTATCTGGTTAGCATGATTGGTGAAATTCAGTGTTTCATCAAAGATTATCCCTAGGTTTCTAACCTTATGAACCGGAATCGGTAAGGTTCCTAATGACGAAGGCCACCAGACGGAAGACCACAGAGGAGATAGTTTTCCGAAGATGATTACCTCGGTCTTCTCGGAGTTGAGTCGTAAGCAGTTTCCTGCCATCCACTCCTTAATTGCCAACATGCCCTCCTGAAAACGTGCTGCCACCTCTTTCCCATCATTTTTGATGGCCAACACCAACTGGGTGTCATCGGCATATGTGGTGAGGCTCATCCGGTAGCTTTTAATAACCCTAGCTAAGTCCGACACATAGATGTTAAAAAGTGTCGGACTTAGGGATGAGCCTTGAGTAACACCACATGGAAGAGCAAGATCCATAGATTTAAAGGGTCCTAGTGTTACTGCCTGTGATCTGCCTGACAGAAAAGAGGCAAGCAAGGCCCTAGCCATGGAATGGACTCCCAGTTCTTCGACACGGTCAATCAGGATGGAGTGATTGACCGTGTCGAAGGCCGCAGATAAATCCAGCAGGACCAGTAACGCTGTCCCTCCTTGGTCCCTAATGGTCCTAATGTCGTCCGCGGCCTTGATGAGTGCAGTCTCGGTCCCATGCATTTTACGAAACCCAAACTGTAAATCGTCAAGTAGGATGTTTTGTTCAATGTATTGTGACAGTTGTTTATTCATTGCTTTCTCAGCTACTTTAGCCAAGAACGGCAGGCTAGCAATGGGTCTGTAATTTTTTAACATAGTTTTCTCAAGACCAGATTTTTTGAGAAGTGGCTTCAATAGAGTATTTTTTAATCTGTCCGGAAAGACCCCTGTTGTAAACATCTCGTTACAAACTTGTGTTGTAACTTCACTAATAAGATCAGTTATTGGGGGAAAGATTTTGGGGGGGCGTGGGTCTAAGGCTGAGCCAGTTTTTATCAGCCTGATGATATCAGCTGTCTCCTCCTCTTGTATCTCTTTAAATTGGGAAAATGAACATGGACAGGGTTTAACTGATGAAGTACATTTCAATTTTATTGCTGAAAACTCAGCGTAAATGCCGTGTACTTTAGAGAAGAAAAAGTTAGCCAGGGCATCGCAGAATTCCTGCGAAAGAGGAGGACCCAGGTCTTCCGATTTCCCCGCCAATGTTTTTACCACCTCATATAGTTGTCTTGATGAGTTTTTAGAGTTTTCAATTTGTTCCTCAAAATGTTTCTTTTTTCCTTCCTGAATCATTCTTTTATAGAAAGCTAGCGTTTCTTTATATTTAACTTTGCTTTCGCTATCATAGGTCTTTCGCCACTTTCTTTCATGGTTCCTACAGACCTGCTTTTGCTTTCTTAAGGCTTCTGAGAACCACGGGGCTGAGGGCACCTTCCTGTTTTTTGAGATAGTTTTAAAAGGGACATGAGCTTCCACCGCATTATCCAACCAGGTGCAGTACTGATCCACTGCAGTATTAGGGTCTTCCGATATAACGGGACATGTTTTAATCAGTGAGTTTCTGAAAATCTCATAATCAATGTCCTTCCAGACTCTAAATGATTCCTGTATTGAGGGGGTTTTTTTGTACTAGGAGCCTGAATAATGGGAACATGAAATACAATTGCAAAATGATCAGACCACGTAAGGAGTAGTACATCTTGAATTACTAACTCCTTAATATTGGAGAAAAAGCCGTCCAAAATGTGCCCGGCCTCGTGTGTGGGTACAGTAATGAGCTGAGTTAAACCCAGCGATTCGCAATCGGCCAATAGTGATACAGTTTCCGGATCCTCCAGTTTATCAAGATGAAAGTTTAGGTCTCCCAAGGATATAAAGGTGTCATTAATTGCCAATGGTTCTAAGAGAGACATAAAGGAGGACAGGAAGTCGGATCGTGTACCCGGAGGTCTGTAAATAAGAACTCCTTTAAGATTATATTTAGGAGACAACTGAATAGTAAAGTGTAAAGCTTCACATGTCAATGAAGGTATAGGAAACATTCTAACCGGAAAAGTATTCCGAGAGATAATTGCTAAACCTCCTCCTTTTTTCCCCTGTCTATCTAACCGATGTACCGTGTAATTCTGCGGTACTGCCACCAGTAGATCAGGGCTGGATGCTTCATCCATCCATGTCTCTGTAATAAAAAGAATATCTATTTTCATGTCCAAAATTAAATCTGCTATCTCCTGCCTGTGGCTGGCAAGAGATCAGGCATTAATAAGTGATATGATAACTTTCGTGGATTTGACTTTATGAGTGTTTGAAGTCCTCACTTTAGATGTAATAGACGGGATAAACGACTTACAGTTAGGGCACATACTATTAATTTCGCTGATAGTTTCCGGGTTATGTTGTAGACAGGCCACCCTAAATGCTGGCTTCAGCTGCATAATCTCGCCTGGAGCGTATACAATCCTCTCTGTAGTGCCAGACACAGGTGGTATGGCGCAGGGCGCGGATCCGGCGCGGATCCGGCGCGGATCCGGCGCGGACGGGCGCAGACGGGCTTGCCTTTGGCACGCCGCCGGCGCGCCCGCTGGGCCCGCCCGCTGCGCGGACGAGATGACCATCCCCTTTTATCCAGTGCTAATGAGGGTGGGAGGCGGCCAGCTACTGGTACGCCACCTTTCTTACCCCCAATATGGCGCCTGCTCCACCTGTCCTCCCGGCGTCAGCAAGTAGTCTGCAGCGCTAAGAGCAGCGTAAGAAGCGGCGTTTAAACCAGGCAGGTTCCGATTAAAATTAGCACATAAGTTTTAAATGACAAGTGAAATTAAAGAATAATGCACACTTTTTAAAAACGTAACAGTGAACCCCCGGCTTTCCGCCTCAGGGGAGAGACCATCAATTAAGTCAGCGCATTCGCGCTGTGTTGGTGCTTTTATAATCTAAGAGGTTGGGAGGCGGCCAGCTACAGGTACGCCACCTTTCTTACCCCCAATATGGAGCCTGCTCCACCTGTCCTCCCTGCGTTAGCAAGTAGTCTGCAGCGCTAAGAGCAGCGTAAGAAGCAGCGTTTAAACCAGGCAGGTTCCGATTAAAATTAGCACATAAGTTTTAAATGACAAGTGAAATTAAAGAATAATGCACACTTTTTAAAAACGTAACAGTGAACCCCCGGCTTTCCGCCTCAGGGGAGAGACCTTCAATTAAGTCAGCACATTCGCGCTGTGTTGGTGCTTTTATAATCTAAGAGGGCGGGAGGCGGCCAGCTACTGGTACGCCACCTTTCTTACCCCCAATATGACGCCTGCTCCACCTGTCCTCCCGGCGTCAGCAAGTAGTCTGCAGCGCTAAGAGCAGCGTAAGAAGCGGCGTTTAAACCAGGCAAGTTCCGATTAAAATGAGCACATAAGTTTTAAATGACAAGTGAAATTAAAGAATAATGCACACTTTTTAAAAACGTAACAGTGAACCCCCGGCTTTCCGCCACAGGGCAGAGACCTTCAATTAAGTCTCTCATTCTCTCTAGTTCACATTCTCTATTACACACTCACTACTCTCTACTACACTCTACTTCACACACTCTACTACACTCACTGCTACACACTCACTACTCTCTACTACACTCACTGCTACACACTCACTACTCTCTACTACACACTCTACTACACACTCACTCCTCACTCTCTACTCCTCACTCTCTACTCCTCATGACAATGACAATTATTTATCTGTTTTCAAAACCAACACATAAATAAAAAATATGTGTCATTTACAATGCCAATAGCTCTAACTTTTGCAAAGGCGAGACAGTTGCATTGTAAATGCTTGTTATGGAGAGCCAATGGAGTTTTGTTTAGACATGAAGTAATGGACTGAAATTTGGGGATATCCAGCAACAATTTGGCGACTGCGTTCTGTGCCTGCTGGAGCATGATCATGTACTGTTTTTGAAGGCCTATATGTAGGGCGTTTCCATAGTCGAGTCTGGCCATGGCAAGAGCTGTAACCAGAGTTTTAACTGCCTCGCGGGGAATGAACGTGCGCACTTTCCTGACCGATTTTAAAGTTAGAAAGACCAGAGAAGAGACCTTGTGGATCTGGTGTTGAAAGGTCAATTTATCATCAAATGTGATGCCCAGATTCCTCACTTTGCATTCTGGGACTGGAAGAGTTCCCATGCCAGGGGGCCACCAGTTCTTAAACCAAAAAAAGGTATTGCATCCCAATAGGAGAACCTCTGTTTTGCTTCCATTAAGCTTTAGGCAGTTTGTTATCATCCATTGGTTTATGCGGGACACACATTGGCTAAAGCGTTCAGCAATTTTCCCCAAACTGTTTGAGATGGACACCACTATTTGAGTGTCATCCAAGTAGGAAACCAATGAAAAGGCAAACTGCATGATGATATCAGCTGAAGGGGCCAAATACACGTTGAACAGTGTGGGGCTCAATGAAGAGTCCTGCGGCACCCCACATGGAAGCGAAAACTGCTCAGAGCAGGCATCACCAATCTGGACATATTGGAGTCTATTGTTCAGATAAGATTTAATCAAGTTTGGGCAGAGTTCTTGACTCCTGCCTCTAGGAGTCTTTTTATTAGGATATCATGGTTAACAGTGTCAAAGGCCGCCGACAGAGCCAAAAGGATCAGGGCGGCCTTGGAACCGGTGTCCAGTATTGCCCAGAGCTCCTCTACTGCTTAAACCAGGGCAGTCTCCGTGCTGTGCCCCTGACGGAAACTATATTGTGATGAGTCCAACAGGTCTGCTGAGGAAATAAAGGCAGTAAGTTAGGAAAAAAAAAAAATCCAGGGCCTTGGCAGGAAAAAGAATCGTGGCGATAGGTCTATAGTTACTGGTGTCACTATGATTTAAGTAGGTTTTTTTTAACAGAGGGAGAAGTGAGACCACTTTCCACGTGTTGGGGAAGTGGCCTGAACTGATAGTTGCTCGCTGATGCGGTTGGGTGCCATATTAAATATTTTTGGCAGGCAAGGCCCTGTGGGTGCTCCGGATTTTATTGATCTGACTGTGCGAAGAATCTGTTCCATAGTCGGTGGAACAAAGGAATCCATAAAATTGTCAGAGCCTGAGAGTGTTAGGGGAGGAGGTGTCTCCTGTGTAATCAGGGCCCTTATCTGTGAAAAATTCAAAGATAGTTTGCACTTCATCCTTAAAAAAACCTGCAAGTTGATTGCAGAATTCCACACTGCCTTGTGGTCTGACCATGGGATTGGCAAAACCTCTTGTATTTTCAGACGTGGATTAGATGTAAAAATTCCATTTAGAATATGTCCTTCATTATGTGTGGGCTGCTTAACTATCTGTTTCATTAAGGCATTAGCCATCATCTCTATTATGGATGCTATGTTATAGCCTTCTAGATTTTCTAGGTGATCATAATTAAATTCACCTAAAATAGAGAAATCCTCTGAATCAGTACATGATTCTATGATTGGGCTACTATTTTCTTCAAATTTGCTATTTGTACGGGAGGTCTATACAATAGTGTGCCTTTGAACGTGTAGTTTTTACTTAAGGTAATTCTGAAGGAAAGCAGTTTGCAGTCTGTGCTGCTTCCTGCCGAGGAGCCTTTGATGGCCAGAGTATCTTTAATAATAACCATTTCTGATTATCGTGAATCCTGGAGGGATGGCTAATGACAGTTTGAGATCAGAAGTACTGTCTGCCCAGGTTTCAGTGACAAAAGCCATGTCTATTTTGTGTGCTGTTAGCAGCTGCAAATTCTATTCTATGCTTAATCAAAGAATGTGTGCTAAATAGCATGTCTGAAACCGTTTTGGGTGGTGCCGTTTATGTTTCACTGTAGCGCAAGTTTTAGATTTCGTGAAAAGAAATTTTGAGTTGCAGTGCAGACAGAGCTTGGGCTCCTTATATAGGTCGAGCAGTTGGCAGGTGGGCTTCGTATTATGTTTATTGAGACTCAAGAGTGTGTTTTGAGTATGTCAGTATGGGCCCTGTTAGTTGTAAGAGACGGACAGGGGTTGTGGCCCTAGGCCCGGTCCAGGTGCGGATGGGTGCAGACGGGCTTGCCTTTGGCACGAACGCTCCAGCGTCCTGATTATATAACAATGCAGCAGGAGAACTGGCGCGTAGAAACTGACTGCTTCCTCTGAACCGGAAGTCAGCCCAATGAGTTTCCGGTTCACCAAGCCCTCCACACAAGCGGCACTAGCCGTGATGGTACAAGGCCGGGACCAGGAAAACTACATAAGTGTGCTACTGTTAACCATCTTTGTTGTAGTGTTACAGATAAACATTAAAGAGCTTTAAAAAAGGCTTCAATTGGTGGAAAAATTCATATAGCTCGCTAGCTCATTGAGTACAAAGCGCAACGTGCAATAAAATTTAATGTTCTTAAGAAAATAGTTCCAAAATAGCGCGATAATGCAGGAACAACGTGAAACATGTAAAATAGGTAAGAGTTGCAGCAAGGACCTACCGCTGGTGTCTGCGCATCCGCTCCAGCGCCTTGGATCAGAATTTGCTGTGCCAAAGGCTGAACAAATTGGCATTGATACATTGAATGTTGGTGTGTTACGAGGATACCCCAAGCGTTATAGGGTCCACTCATTTCTTAAATGTCATAAGATTCACATAACTTGTCCGCAAGAGGTGCATTTGGGAGTCGAGGGGCCTCAGAAGTTGCGCAAAAAACTTGTTGGCAGACGTGTAGGTTAACCCATAACCTGGGCATGTGATTTCAACTGTGTTTTAGAAGGGGTGGGGGATTGTAACCCGCCCATGGAGGGTACCAAACCGCTAACTGTGGGTTCACGGAGTAGGGTGATGCAGAATTTGGGTCACTTCGATGGGTGACAACTATCGCACTCAAAAGGTCATAAATGCACAAGTTAATACTTGTGTAGCAATATATCTGTAAGAGACATTCGATCATGATAGATTCCTTACCTTAGAATATCCCCAGGCGTCAGACTGGATCTGGAAAGTTTTGCTAGCAGTACCCGGTGTCGTGTAGCTCAGCGTCCGTCGCTGGCATTGTAAGCGCCAAGATGACGTCACTGAGACTACTTAGGCGCCACCCATGCACGCTGACGTCAGTTCTAAACACGACTTTCCGTGCCAGGAACGAAGAGCCATGCAAAAAACTGACCACTGGTGCCATCAAACTAGGGCCCTGAAAGGAATGTCCTTAACCCTAGTAATCAGTTCGCAGAACGGGGAGGATGGATGGGGCGTTAAGGAATCTATCACTAACTAATGTCTCTTACAGATATATTGTTACACAAGTAGTTACTTGTGCATCTGAAAGAGACACGTTAGTGATAGATTCCACCAACCCCAGTAGTGGGTCTGCGAAAGGGATTACACCAGAAAGTCAAGGAGAACTGAACATCCAAAGAAACAGTCTCCCTAGACTTGACTGTCAAGGCAGCAATGCTTGGTAAACGTGTGCAGCGAGGCCCTCGTAGCTGCCTATCAAATATCCTGCAAGGGAACGCCGCGTCCAAAAGCAGTAGTGGCTGCTGTTGCCCTGGTGGAATGGGCACATAGCCCCACAGGAGGCTCCTTCTTCGCCAACGAGTAGCAGGCCTTGATGAAGAGAACAACCCACCAAGAGATGGTCCGTTTGTGCACGGCCCAACCTTTTTTGGCGCCCACGTAGCCAACAAAGAGCTCGTCATCCACCTGGAACTGTTGTGTGTGGCTCAGGTAGGAAGGAGAGCGCACGTTTTGGGTCCAGACGGTGGAGCCTGTCTTCCTCTGTGGAAAGATGCAGAGGCGGAAAGAAGGTGGGCAAAGTGATGGTCTGCCCAATGTGGAAGGGAGTGACAACCTTTGGCAAGAAAGGTGGACGGGTCCTCAGAACCACTTTGTCCGGATGAACAGAAAGGAAAGGAGGTTTAGAAGAAAGAGTCAGGGGCTCACTCACTCTTCTCGCAGAGGTGATAGCAACCAGGAAAGCAGTCTTTAAGGTGAAAAGACGCAAAGGACAGTTATGAAGGGGCTCGAAAGGAGCGCACATTAGAAACGTCAAGACAAGGTTTAAGTCCCATTGAGGCATGATGAACAGCATGGGAGGGAATGTGTGTGTAATGCCTTTCAGAAAACGGTTAACAACTGGGGACTTAAAAAGAGAAGGCTGATCAGGAAGCCGTACAAAGGCCGAAATGGCTGAAAGATAACCTTTGATAGTGCCCAGGGCAGAGCCCTGCTGGACCAAAGAAAGAAGGAACGGAAGGACCTTAGAAAGAGGGGCAGAAAGGGGAGCCACAGCTTTGGCTGTGCACCATGCCACAAACTTGTTCCACCTGCAGGCGTATACCGTTTTTGTGGAGGGACGCCTGGCTGCCAGAATGACATCACAGACTTCGGGAGGAAGATCGAAAGCTGTCAACTGTCGCTGCTCAATCTCCACGCATGGAGGTGGAGGCTGGACAGGTTCGAGTGGAGGACCGTCCCCTGCTGCTGCGACAGAAGATCCTACCGAAGAGGCAGTCAGATCAGGGGATCGATTGCCATGCTGAGTAGCTCGGGATACAAGTATCTTCGTGCCCAATCTGAAGCCACAAGAATGACATGGGCCCGGTTGCGCCGAATCTTCTTTAGCACTCTGAGCAGAAGTGGTATAGGCGGAAAGGCGTACAACAGACCGCAGCTCCACTCGAGATAAAAAGCATCTCCGAGCGAGTGCCGCTTTGGAAATACCAACGTGCAGAACTGAGGACATTGCGCGTTCTCTTCGGTGGCGAATAGATCTAACCAGGGCTCTCCTCGCTGCAGAAAGAGACCTTGCGCCACGTCAGAGTGCCGACGCGATTCGTGATCCATCATGCACCGTCGGCTGAGTTAGTCTGCCCTGGCGTTCAGAGAACCTGGCAGGTGTTGAACTACCAGCTAATGCCTTGATGTTCCAGCCATGTCCAGAGGCGCAGAGCTTCCTGACATAGGGTCCACAACCCCACCCCACCCTGTTTGTAGCAGTACTACATGGCGGTGGTGTTGTCCGTGAACACCTGCACTACACTTCCCCCGACAGAGGGAAGGAATGCTTTCAGTGCAAGTCGGATCGCCCGAAGCTCCAGAAGGTTTATATGGAGCCGGGACTCTGACTGAGACCAGAGGCCTCTGATCTCCGCCTCTCCCAAATGGCCTCCCCATCCCAGGAAGAACGCATCCGTCACCACTGTGTACCCCGGTTAGGGAAGGGAGATGGATCTGCCATTGACCCAATCGCGACTTGTGAGCCACCACTGCAAATGTCGTGCAGTGCCCTCCCACATCTGGACGTGATCAGACAGGTTGCCTGATGCTGTGTCCACTGGAACTTCAGGTCCCACTGCAGAGCCCGCATATGCCACTTGGCATGTTGTACTAGCAGGATGCAGGAGGCCATCAGGCCTGACTGGAATCCGGGATAGAGGCCGAAAGATCGGAATCATTGCCTGAATATCCCGGACTCACAGCTCGGGGGGATAAACCCAAACCTGCGTAGAATCCAGAACCGCTCCGATGAAGGAGAGCTTCTGAGAGGGACTCAGGTGCAACTTCGGCACATTGATGGAGAACCCCAGCAAGTGCAGGAGGTCGGCCATAGTCTGAAGGTGAGCAACAACTGCCTGGGGTGAGCCAGCCTTCAACAACCAGTCGTCGAGGTAGGGGAAGACAGACACCCCTGACCTGCGCAGGTGAGCTGCAACCACCGCCATCACTTTCGTGAACACCCGAGGAGCGCTGGTATGGTCGAAGGGGAGCATGGCAAACTGAAAATGCTCCTGGCCTACCGTGAACCACAGGTAACACCGGTGGGCCGGCAGGACAGGGATGTGAAAATATGTGTCCTGCAAGTCCAAGGCTAAAATCAAGTCTCCAGGGTCGAGGGCAGTCAAGACCTGAGCCAGAGTCAATATCTTGAACTTCTCCTTCCAGAGGAAGCGATTGACGTCCCTGAGGTCCAAGAGGGGGCGCAAGCCCCCTTTGTCTTTCTTGGGGACCAGAAAGTAGTGGGAATAACAACCACAGCCTAATTCCAGCCCAGGATCGTGCTCGATTGCCCCCTTGCCCAAGAGGGCCATAACTTCCTGCTGGAGAAGCGTAAAGTGATCCCCTGACATGCGTTGGAACCAAGGTGGCATGGCTGGGGGTAGACTCGAAGGGAAGGGAGTAACCCCTCCTGATGAGTTGCAGCATCTACTTGTCGGAAGTGACAGAGCGCCAATGGAGAAGGTGATGGCGAATTCTGCCACCCACCGGCGTTATGCGAGACCTGAAGCCCAGACTAGGAAGGTTTTGAGGTTGACGTCGCAGGGGCGGATGTGGAATGTCCCTCAGCCCGGCCCCCGGAGCCACCCCAGCGGCCTCCATGCCCACAGGTGCGCTTAGTCTGGTTCTGCGCAGGCTTTTGGCTGAATAAACGGGCAGGGGCACCTCTGCCATGGCCACGAAAGGATTGAAAAGTGGACATAGCCGGGCGTGTGGTGGAAAGGCCCAAGGACTTGGCCGTAGCCCAAGGGTCCTTAAAACGCTCCAGTGCAGTGTCTGCCTTATCACCAGGCAGGCGAGTGCCATTAAAAGGCATGTCCATGAGCGAGCTATGGACGTCCATGGAGAACCTGGTGGACCTCAAGCAGGCGTGGCGACAAAGCGCCACGGTTGTGGAGATTGCCCAACCTAGGGAGTCCGCAGTGTCCAAGCAACAACGAATGGCAAACCTAGCCTCGTCCTTACCCTCAGCCACAGCCTGAGACAGCACAGTCTGGAACTCCTCCGGACAGTGGGGCAAAACCTCAGCAACAGTATCCCACACCGGGTGGGAACAGCAGCCCAAAAGGCATGCGGTGTTCACCGACCACAGCCCCAAGCTGGCCGAAGAGAACAACCGCTTGCTAAACTGTTCCAACTTCTTAGAGTCCTTATCCGGCAGAGCCGTGGGAAAGGCACTTTGGGACGTCGAAGCTTGAATGACTAGACTCTCAGGTGTTGGATGGGTGGTCACAAAGGCAGGGTCACCCGGCCCTGGACGATGATGCCTGGCGACGTTCTTATCCACAGGAGCCCCTGTGACTGGCTGCGACCAAGGGCCCAACAAGACTTCAGTGAGGGCATTGTTAAAGGGTAAATTTGAAGAACATCATATATATATAATGAGATGAGTCCCTTTTTCGAAAATATTAAACACTGGTCTAGATTTATAGATGATGTGTTTTTTATTTGGGAAGGCTGTGAGGAAGAACTGAATACCTTTTTGGAATGGATGAATTGCGGTGACCAAAATCTGAAAATTACGGCCAATAAGAGTCAGGAGTCTGTGGACTTCCTTGATATAAAAATCAAGGCAGAGGGAGGTAAATTGTGTGTAGAACTATTTGTGAAGCCGTCTGATAGGAATAAGCTCCTACACCACACAAGCTACCATCCCAAATGTCAGAAAGACGGGATTCCTTTTAGCCAATTCCTTAGAATTAGGCGTAATTGTAGTGACAGGAGTACATTCGAGACACTTGCTGAGACACTCAAAATCAAATTGATGCAACAAGGGTATCCAAAAAGATTAATAAAGGAAGCCTACAAACGGGCTAATAATGTAATATATCTAATAATATGCCTGTGTCAAAAGTGCTAGGTGGGGGAAACAGGGCTTGAAGTATGCCTGCGCCTCACTGAACACAGCTCTGCAATCAAAAATCACAGAAAGAATACTCCGTTAGTGGAGCGTTGGATTACTGAGAACAACAAGGATGATGATCTCAAATGGTTCATATTAGAAAAAATTAAAATTTCTGTGAGGGGAGGGAATATAGAGAAAAAACGCAAACAAAGAGAACAATTTTACATGTCCAAATTTAAATCATATTACCTGGGACTGAATAATAGGGAAGAGTGGGAAAGACTAATCAGATAAAATTCCAAACGCAAATGTTTGGATACAGACTTACTCATTCCTGATATCTAAAGTCCTTATGTTAACTGTTGCAAGAGAAACTAGTCTGTTGAGCAATAAAAGAGAGGTAGACAGTAGTTTAAAAAGAAAATCTTTTAACTGTGAATGAATGATGTTGCTTAGATGTACACTCACAGATGTATAAAAGCAAGATATGTGCTACTTAATAACGCGCAACTGTCGATGTAAACACTATGCACTCAGCACTGCAGGTATTTTGAGTCTCGATAGTAGATTTTGCCGTGTGCTTAAGCGTACACCAGTGACCACATATATGCGTTTGGGTTAATGCCAGACGTACTGATAACAACATGGGGCATATAGTCATTTATGATTATTAATACTAAGGTGCCGTGCAGTGCTGCGCACTAAGTGTATTTTCTTGCATAAAGACTGTAATGTTGCAATATTAACTAAATTGCGCACTTAGTGTGTTTTTTAGTAAAAAGCTTAAAATATGATAAAATTTATTGAAATGCTAATGGACACTGGTCCCTCTATGGCAGATATGGTTGGTTTCAGATAAATGATACGAGAGCTGTCATTATTGTATTATTTTAAGAAATACTGTAAAGAAAACTACAAATATGGCGCCCGCAGCTACACGGGTCCTACAATGCCTTAAACCATTAACCACATCGACGCTGACGACGAGCTCAGCTCGTCATGAGGCTTACCTGCCGTGTGCTGATGACGAGCTGAGCTCGTCATGAACTCAGGTAGTTTAAATTCTTCAGCACCAAGCGGGAAAATGCGCTGCAGCGATGTGGTTAACTTGCCCAAAAATATAAAACCCACCCGAAACGTCAAACATCGCAATAAGTTAAGTAATGCACCACATTGAAGGGGTAGATACATATTATCCTCCTTTGGAATATGATTAGGAGAGTGGATTGATTCAGTCGTATTTTACCCGATGCGGCCACCCCACGTCTTTAGATAGCGTGAAGTTTTTAAAAACTACCAAAATGGCACGAGAAGGGCGGTAGTCCTACAAGAAATTAAATCCTTCAAAAAGCGCGACGTTAGACTGTTACAATAATAAGGAATATAGGTCCTTCAACATCTGGGTGTAATATCCCTGTAAACGTAATATGAGCAGGGTTTCTAATAATTTTCCAATTTACATAGAGATTATAGTGATGTAGCACTAGATCACCTTGGAAGCAAGATACACAAACTACTAAGATGGCGCCCAGACACCGATATATACTACTAGAATGTTATAGCAACAATACATATAAACTACCAAAATGGCGCCAGGGCGTCACTATGAATACATTATACATTCAATTTATGTGATTGAAACCAATTTTCCCTAATTACTCGCATTGCGAGAAGTATACAAGGGGCGACCGTAAGCAGTCATTCCAAACGAAAAGACGACTGCAGTGAGGCCCCAAGAATCTGAACACAGAGATAAGGAGTGCTACGCTGGGCAATCTCCGTGATTTTTCGCGAGAGGAGGGATGTCACTGCGCCACATGTCCTATTTAAGAAGGAAGGGAGGGTGATAGCTAATTTCTTTTAAGGAAACGCAAAACACTCGATAAGAAAGATTGTAAAGGCTGACAATTGGTTTAGCCACATTGTGATAACATCTCTCATTGATGTAAATAGTGACATTGATATCTGAAACCTGTATGAGCATATAGTAATGGAACCTCATACAGCCCTTTCTGTATACCATTTCCAACATATACTACGAAGGGCGATGTGAGTATAATTCTAGTTCCAATAGACTCATGTCAAAATATAGACTCAATATGAAAAATTGAGATATGTAAAGGCCTGAAATATAGCGCCATTTACGATAAATGAAGATAGCATAAAGGTATGCACTGAGCCATCAGCGTCCTTATGGGAGGTATTCAAGGAAACTGAATTATATCCTCTTATTCTTCTTCAGGTGCCCAAATTTCCCACATTCAACAGAGGAGGGGCAGGATTTTAAGTAAAGACCGACTGACTGTATGCTACCGAATTGATTTACGCTTTGAAAACTGGCATGACCATCACGACAAGGATGGGACAAGATAAATGAATGGAAATTAAAATACCCATTTTTAATAAGTAAGTGTATTAATTAAGCTATTAGAGAGATCCTTGACCAATTACATTGACATATTGGATGTGGATAGATAGTTTCTCTCTTCCATTAGTGACAACAGTGGATACTGATGTAAAGATATTGCCTGACTAAGAACTTGCGGTAAAGAGAAGAAGACCCCTGACTGCACTAATGAGAGCCCCATCATTGGCAACTCATGTCTGTCCTGAAGGTGCATAAAAAGCACAAAAGACACCGAAACGCGTCGACAAGAGGACTATTATATTGTTTTATTATTTTTATTTCTTTATATAAATTGAATGTATATTTGTTATGTATGATGATATTGTATATTAGACAGCGGACACGGTCCATGAAAAAACTGAGTATAGATTGAATCAAAACTGTTTGAATCAACTATAGCGAGGACTTTGTTCATTAATTTTATGTGGTGTATCTCTTTTTATAAAAAAGAAAAAATAGAAGTATTTTAATAAAAACAACAAACGAACCTTATTTTGTACTTTTGTCTGTAGTTGTACAATGTTAGAAACTGGAAGGTCTAGGGATCACTGCAGTCAATAATTGAATAGCACAGAAAGGGAACCTATTTTGTCTATTGCCCATCGTTAAAGGGTACCAGAGGCTCCGATGAAGTGGACGCCAACTGGAGCACCTCAGTGAGGAAATTAGTCACTGTGGGGAGATCGAGGTTAAGGACCTCGGCTGCCCGATGGAACACCACCGAATACGAGGCTCCTTCCTCCATAGTGGGCGGGGAGAAGCAAACCCCGGATCAGAGGAGACGTCAAGGCCGCCGGCCTCCTCCAAGTCATCGACCCAATCCTGCTTCGAATCACACTGACTAGCAAGATGGTCCTTGGACCCCTCCCAATTGTCGTCTACTGCCAGCGCAGCTGGCACAGGCCACGGCGGCAGGGCAGGGATCAGGGAGGGATGAAAAGGCGGTGAGAACGGGGCCAGCTGGGGCCGAGCCGGCGCTGTGTCCCAATTCGGATCCCAGGTGGGGACAAAACCGTCCAGGAACCGGGGCGTAGGCGGAACCAGCGGTATCCACTGCGGCGGCGCCGGCGCCAGAGCCTGCACCATAGGACCTCTTGGCGCCATGGACGGAGCAGCACAGGATACTGCGGCGCCGGGCCACAGGCGGCACCGGGACAGGATCCGCCGGAGTCGACAGACCAGTAGGATCCGGACATGGGACCACCGTGCATGAAGGCTCACCGGCAGGAGCCCAAGGCCTAAACAGGCGGTCCATGGCAGAAAGGAATTCTTACATTTGTGCGGGAGTCGCCGACAGACCCGGTAAGGTGGGTAGGCCGCGGGACTCCCAGGCTCCGAAGGAGCCTGGGAGTCGGGGCCCCTGTCCCCCTTGTCCGCATCCAAGGACCGACCGGGGGACGTAGGAGAGCGAACACGCTTCTTCGACATCTTTTTGTGTCGTCTCTTACCCGAATCCGAGGCTGAAGACTTGGATCCCCAGAAGCGGTGATGACGGCTCCGCGATTGGTCACGGGAACCACCCCTGGACCTCGAGCGGCACGGGGACGAGTGTCAAACTTCAAGCAACTTTCGGCGCCGCTCCCTCAAGGCCTTCGGGGCCATAGCCCTACAGTCCAGACAGGAATGGGAGCCATGGTCGCGCTCCAGGCAGTAGAGACAGACGTCGCAAGTGTCAGCCACCGACATATAGCGACGGCAGGTCCCACAGGACTTAAAACCAGGCATCCGTACTCGCACCAGAGAAAACCAACACAAGACAAAAAGTCTCAAAAGGATAGTCAAAAGATGACTAAGGTACGTGCTCCAACCAGATCTGCGCTTTCTGGCGCGGAAAAGGAAAGAACTGACAGCGCGCATGGGTGGCGCCTAAGTAGTCTCCGTGACGTCATCTCGGAGCTTACGACGCCAGCGACGGACGCGGAGCCGCACAACGCCACCTACTAATGCGCAGGGGTACTGCTAGCAAAACTTTCCGGATCCAGTCTAACGCCTGGGGATATTCGAAGGTAAGGAATCTATCACGAACGTGTCTTTCAGATATACATGTAACTCTCGTACCCATAACACTTATAGTAGGCTGTAACGTTTTTTGGTGGGAGGTTTGGATCATTCCCGGATAGGTGCAGTGGTGCATATGGTTAGGTTCCTCTTGGATCATGCCCTGACCGAGGAGGTTAAATGAGGTCTGGTTATGGCAAATGCCTGAAGATCTCCTCAAGGATGTCATTTGTAGGCCGGATTTGCGCATTGCTCTGGAAAATAATCTGTCTGATAACTGTGGGACCATGAATTCCAGGGCAATTGAGTAGGGGGTACTAAAAGTGGTAGTCCGGTTGGAATGCACATGTGTATGTAGTCCATAGGCGACTCATAGAGGACTTGAAAACCAAGGAGGTCTGGTTGACTGATCTTCAGAAGCAGGAGGTACATTCGGCTAATGTGTATGCAACAACGTTTACGGTTCATAGCAAGCTCCAGTCACACAGATACCTGGACAAAACTGCACTCAAATCCTACTGTCCGATGTTACATAGGGAAGGTGATAAATCTGGTAGGCTTCTGGCTTGGGTCCTCCAATTAGAAACAGCAGTAGCCCCCATTTTATCCTTTTGGAATACGCAGGGCCACTTACAGACTTGGCTGCGAGATATCCTGTCAGCTTTACTGGACCACTTCAGGCTGGTATATAGAGCTGGCTCGCCGGACATCGAGGGGGGACGGTGAGGTTTCTGGGTAGGGGAGGGCTTCTTTAATTGCAGGGGGAGGTCATGCGGGACTTGGAGGAGAATATATCCTTGGAGAAAGTGGGTGCTGCTACGATTGCGCTTAATAAGTCCAAGCCACTGGATGGATTCACAGCATAATTCTATCAAGCCTACTTTTCTGTCCAAAAGGAAAAAAAAATGATTGGAGGTCTATCTGGAAACAAGGGAGAATCGTATTCTCCCACCGACTATGCGAGAGGAAATAGTATGCCTGATGCTGAAACCTGGGGGGGTGGGGGGGCACCAATGTGAGAGGTGAGGTCTGAATGGGCGTTGATGACCAATGGGTTTTCATGCCAGCGCGTAGTACCGCTCACAATCTGTCCCTAAACCTGTCCAAGGTGTCATTCTGCAGGACACCTTGGACAGAGATTGGAATATGGCCTTAGTCTCCCTTGATCTTGAAAAGGCACTTGATACGGCGGAGTAAGCTTTTTTATTGGCAATACTGCAGGCTTGGGGTTAGCCCCAACGTCAGTAGCTGGATACAAACTTTATACACTGAACCTACTGCACGTATCAGCGTGGGTGGTGAACTCTCCGAGGCCAGGCCAGTCAGGAGGGGTACCTTCTAGGGGTCCCTTCTCTCACCCCAATTATTTCCTTTAGCGATTGAGCCCCTTATGTTAATACTGCGTACGGAGCTGGAGCCCCGGGGGATCAGGATGGAAAACTCTACCCATGTTGTCTCACTATATGCCGATGACGTGTTGGTCTATGTGCATTCGCCCGAGCAGTCTGTTCCAACCCTGATGCAGTTGTTGAGCACCTTTTGTGAGGTCTCAGGGCTCAGTATTAATGTCTGCAAGTCACTTATGTTACCCTTGAGTGGCTGATTGGGAAGCAGCTGGAGCAGTTGCCAGAAGTGGGTCTTCGGTGGGAATTGGAGGGCTTTCGTTACTTGGGAATCTGGGTCACAAACACAGAGGCCCAGTATCAATGCTAGAATGTTGATAGAGTGCTGACCGGCTTGGAGATCTCCATTAATTTTTGGAATAGGCTTCCCTTTTCGGTGATGGGAAGGGCAGCCATGGGGAAAATGTTTTCCTTCCTCACTGTCGATGCCTATTTCAGAACTATATGTTCCCACTAAGAGACCTGTTCTTTTGCAGATAGTCTGTTGGTGACTATTATGGTGCAGAAGGGTGGCTCTAGCAACGCTAAAGAAGGATTGAGAGGCTGAGGGATTAGCAATCCTAGATATATGGTTCTACTTCTATGCAGCACACTTGCAGCACGCAGCTAGATGGCTCACAGTCTGATAACTGGGAGAAATGGCTCCTGGGAACCGAGTTTAGAGGCAACACTTTGCCACAGTTGCGGATAGTGGGGGCAGGTCGAAGTTTCAGATTCCGTACCTGCTGAAATACTGCAGAAATCTGAGAGATGGTAATCCACAGGGTTCTCCGCAGAACCCCCTTTTGCAGAGTTAAAGCTGTGGGATCTGGCTCCTTTTAGGAATATTGACTCTACCATGTCCATGGAGCGATGGAAGAAGGGGGCTGTTTGGAGCAGGGGATATTTATCCAGGGGGAAATTTCCTTTCAAGATACACAGGACACTTTTAGGGTAGGACCAGTCCATTTCTTACATTATGCCAAGCTGGAGAAGGAAATCGCCACGTCCCTCTGGGGTGATAAGAGGGTTTTAGCGGGTAAGGAGAGGAAAGTCACTTAATGACCCTCTTTTATAGAGGCCTTCGGAAGGACATGCAACCTCATTAGTTTCATGCACGAGGGGCCTGGGAGAAATTTCTGGATATGCCCATCTCAAATTGAGATTGGGTGAGCGCGTCTGGCCTCGTCCACACTGTATCCTGTAACAACAGATTTAAGCTCCTGCAATTTCCATTTCCTTCATCGCAGTTACAATTAACCCAATAAAGTCCCAATAAAATGGACCCCACTAGGGATGTGGGGAGATTGGGGCCACTATCCTGCATCTAGAGTGGGACTGTGCTTAGGTCCGGGAGAACTAGGAACAAGTGGTGTCAAGCATAGAGACAGAAACCAGGATTAGCATTCCACTAACTCTGCTAACCTGTCTCCTGGGAGTGGTGGTGTGAACGAAGGGATGTACAATCCTGTACAAACTTGCCCAATTTGCTCTCTTGCTAGTGAAGAGGCGGGTGGCCAGTTGGTGGATGGGCACAAGGGTCCCACTGTTGACAGATTGGTTAAGCGATCGTGAGAATTTCCAGTACCGATGAAGGGGCAGCCGATGCCATAATGCTGGGGGCTCAACTACTGGGTACGTTTCAGGAGGACTGTGATGCATCTTCTGAGGATAACTGAGATAGGGGACTGATCAGGAATAGTATAGTATTACGACGTGTTAACTTTCTGAGGCTCATATGTGTGCTGGTGCTTCCTGGTATAGTGCTTGGCTCGTTGATTTGGTTTTCTGTATGAACTGTTTGATTATTAACGGAGAGGTAGATAATCCAACTCATGACTGCTGTATACTGTCTGTTTGCAAAAACATCTGATGTACAGTTGTCATAACAATATGTAAGGCACAGTCTATGCACACTGTTTTTTGCTTGAAATCAATAAAATAGGTTAAAAAAATGTGTAGTGCCATTTGTGCTGGGTAGTTAAAATAAATGTGAAGTGCATGATGGGAAATTAATTGCTTCATCTATACTTAAACAGATATAATATGCAATTAAAGTTCAAACTAAGATCATATCTAAAAAAGTACAGCTGCTCTCGCACTGCTGCAAGCGGGTCTTTTAGAGAATGCTGCTATATTTGCAGTAGAGGTCTCTTTAATCTTTTTTTCTACAAGAACCATGAACTTTACAAACCGTACTACCAAGGTTATATGTGCGCCATGTAGACTTGCAGTCACAGCTTGTATGAGCCCCAGTGTTTTAAGAAGTGGTTTCAACAGGCCACACCTCTCTGGTAGTAACTCTGGACAATGGGTCTCATTGAGTTTTAGGTCAATCAAGTGAAAACGTTGCTAATAAGACTGAAATCTTCGGCGTGCTGTGGCGAAGATGAAAATATTTTGAGTGGGGAAGAGAAAACAAAAATGTTGAAAGGGGACCAAAGACGAAATAATTAATGCAAGTATTATGATGCTTTTTAATTTCAAACAGAAACCAATATTTTAGAGTCGATGCAAGTGTCGTAAGTATAGGTGCAATCTTGACCTAGGGAGTTTGTGCATATCTGTGCAGAAGATTTTCTTAAATGAACAAAAAAGGGTTGTTTAAACACATGTAACTCTTACACCTATTTGTGCACCCATATAAACAGTATGCTTTTTCCAGCATATTCATGGTTATATACTGGTGAAAATCCTGCATCAATCTCTCATTGCAGCCTGAAGGAACAATAAAAAATGTAAATACATCTTCTCTATAAATGTGCTCAATATATGTGCATGTGTCGACTGGACAAACATAAATCCTGAAACAGAAACCAATGAAAGAAGCTCTCAATATCTGTAATCTGGCAATGCCTAACATGTGCACATTTTCCTAGGGAAATTATGCAAGCCCATGTCACTAAATTGTAGCAAAATCATTATTTATGTCTATTACTCATTTGATGACTGATATAAACCCGAGGACAAAATGTATAAAACGTTAATGTATTCTGGATGACCTCAGGAAACTATTGGTGTATATCAGACCTACCTTTCCCCGACTGGCTAACCAGCAGAATGCAAAGGTTTTCATGTTTTAAAAAATTCTTGTTTTCTCTCCAGTTTCCCTCGTGCAGGAACATATCCTGTTGCCCATTTTTTCACTGGGTCTTATGAGCATGATGGCACCAGATATTTATAGGTTTTCTACAAATTTGGGGTGTCAACAGGCGATATACTAAGAGCATTGTATTTTGGTCAAAGTACGGTTCCCGGGCTCTATGTAAATATACCACAACTATACACAATACATTAAGAAAAACTATACATCCTAACATTTCTATCACTTGGTGGGATGGTTAGGAGATTGCTTTAAACATGAGATTTGTTAAATGCCAGCAATGTTGGGGGGGGCGGAGCTTGCCGGCGTCCATGAAAGACGTGTGAGCGCTGAGCTCCTCGCCTGAGCCCCATTAAACTCCGTCAAAGTTATCCTTTTGGCGCCTCACTAGCTCTGAAAGTTGAGGCGAACATTCTATCTACGCTCCGGCCTAACGGGGGGCCTTTCCCCGGTCGAAATCTGGTGTGGTGTCGCTTTACTGCTTGGAGGACGGTGCTGTGGCGGACCAGGCCGTAATCCACGGTCTATCCTGAGTGGCTGCCCGGGCTGCGTCACGCTACGTGCGGCCTGCGTTACTAGAGTGGTGCCGGTCTACCTCTCCTGCGACTGAACACCTGGTCCTGCTTGGCGATCTCACGCCCTGTGTTCGAGGCATGTGGGCTGCTGAATTCATATCTGTGCATAGTCCGCCACCTAGTGTTGGGTCCGGATGATTGCACCTTGTTGTCCTGGAAGAGTCTTCGAAGTATCACGAGATAGGTGGCTCCTCCCCTGGACTACAGTGCGCATGGGCATCGCCTCCATCCCCCAGATTGTTTTTTTCCGCCATTGGGTTCGGATGTGTTTCGGTTCCCTCTGTCGGAACCGATAGTTGTTCTACTTTTTACTTGAGACCAAAAGGTCTTTAGGCTGGGCGTCGGTATAGTTGCGTTCGGGTTTCTTACTGACTCTCAGCTCCTATCTCTTGCTGCCCTTCCACGTGCTTTCGACGCGGACGGGCCTACACTACACCCTTTGCTATGGAGCGGACTCCATTCAAGAAGTGTCCGCTGTGTCATTCTAAATATTCGCACCTCGACGTGCACCCCGTGTGCAATACATGCTTGTCACCGGATCACCGTGAAGACACCTGCATGGCGTGTTCGAAATTTAGAAGTAAGAAGACTTTAAAGATTCGCCGGGCTAATCGGCTCCAGGCTCAATTGTCGGCTTCGGCACCCCCACCCGATGACATCTTCCAGGAATCGGTCGAGGGAGAAGACGACGTACAGGGGTCGGACCCTGGCCCCGCGTCCGAGGAAGAGACCTACGACGCGGATGAGGAGGCCTGCGACGAAGCCTCCGACGAGGTAGGGGACGACGATCTGGCTTGTGCCACGATGGGTGATAGCTCGGAGGAAGAGCATCCCCAACCAGACTCTGGGGTTACTCCCCATCATACGGCCCAGGTCGAGGGATCGCCTTCGGGCCTTACCCAAGATCTAACTTTGAGTCCTACGTCCCCGCCTCCGGGCCCGGTCACGGACATTTCTAAGAAGAAACCGAAAGTGAAGCCAACTGGTCTCGCACCCTCGGATGCGAAACCGAAACCGGCGTTGTTGAAGAAGGTTCTGGAGGCGTCAACTTCCACGAAACCCAAAATGGCCGACTTGAAGAGCCACGCCAAAATGGCCGACCAGAAAAGCCGCGCCAAAATGGCCGACCCGAAGCCCTCTGGGTCGGCGCCGAAGGTGAAGGCATCCGACGCGGCTGCGTCGGCGCCGAAAGGGGTCGCGGACCCGAAGACGGCTTCGAAGAAGCGTCACGCCGACGGTGCGCCAGGCCATGGGACGTCGGCACCGAAGAAGAGGCCTACCGACGACCGGGCTCTCGGAGACGAAGAGTCGCTCGAGACAGTTCAGCCCTCGGCATCCCTTACAAAGAAGGTGGGAGAATCCTTAAAGAGGATCCAACAGTCCACTGTGGTTCCCAGCCAGGACACTGTAGTGCCTAGGCCCACGCCGAAGCCTGCCAAGGAACAAATGCCCATTCGTTTTACCCTTCCTCCCAAGTCGGCGCCGAAGGCCTTCGCGCCTAAGCAGAGCGGACACTCTCAGGAAGTATTGACGCCGAAGGCTGCCTTGGTGGTGTCGAAGCTTCGGCTCCAGCCGCTTGCGGTGGAGGAACGTCGTGAGGTGATCATCGACGCCAACACCGGAAAATTGTCGCTCCTCAAACAAAAGATTACGTCGGAGCCGGCTTTGGAACCTTTTAGGATTCCACTCAAGAACAAAAGGTACTCTGCGGACTCTTCGGCTCTGATGGAACCTCTGTCTCCACAAGCCCTGGAACACTCGCCGGCCCATTCCCCCGTGCCTGATGTGGACGAGGAAGAGGCCGAGTACGACTATCCTGCGTACTCGGATCCGGAGGAGGAGCAGGTGCCCTGGACAGCAGGAGGCGACACAGACGACCCGCAGTCGGGGCAGGACACTCAACTTTTCGCCGCAAAGACGTCCCCGACAGAGGACTCGGCGGCATTCAATGCATTAATAGAGAGAGCTGCAGCGAACCATGACGTCGAACTGCACTCAGACCCCGTGGATGCAGACTTCTTGGTCGACACCTTCTCGGTAGCCGAAAAACAAGTCAAGACACTACCGATGCTGAAAGGGGTGCTGAAGCATGCACAGGAGGTATTCAAGGAGCCCACCCGGGCGCGGGTGGTCAATCCTCGCATCGACAGGAAATATAAAGCGGCGCCCACGGATCCCACGTATATTAAGGGACACTTGCCATTGGACTCCCTGGTGGTTTCCAACGCTCGAAAGAGGGCGAATTCGCAGACTACTGGTGACGCTCCTCCCCCGGACAAAGAGTCCAAGATCTTTGAGGCATCAGGCAAACGCATTGCTGCACAGGCAGCGAACATCTGGAGGATCTCTAACACTCAAGCCCTGCTTGCACGTTATGATAGGGCCCATTATGACACATTAGAGGCCATCCTACAACACTTGCCTGACCAATACAAGGAGGCGGGGGAGATGCTCATTCAGGAGGGTAAACTCATTACAAATGCATCCATCAAATGTGCCCTAGATGTGGCAGACACTGCCTCCAGGGCTATCAATACAAGTGTGTTACTTAGACGTCATGCCTGGCTTCGAATCTCGGGGTTCAAACCCGACATACAAACCACAATATTGGGTCAAACAGTGAATCCTGACCATCTGTTCGGCCCTGAGGTGGATGCCTCCCTAGAAAAGATGAAAAAAGATACTGAAACTGCCAAATCTATGGGGGCTTTACAAAGTCAGCAGTTTCGGGGTAGTTCCTTTCGCCGCTCCAATTCAAGAGGCACCTCGAGGGGACAGGCATCCCAATCCACACAATACTACAAGGGTAACACCCAGTCCTCGTATAACAACAACAAGGGCAGGGGTGGCTACAGAGGCAACAATATCAAAGGCAGGGGACGTGGAAACAATGCATCCAGGTCCACCACCACCAACAAGCAGTGACGTCTTGTCACTTCCCCCCGATCACACGACACCTGTCGGGGGGAGACTCCAGCAGTTCCTGCCGGCGTGGAGGTCCATCACCACGGACAGGTGGGTGAGGTCTCTTATCCAGTACGGGTACTGTCTAGAACTTACGTCCATTCCACCGGACATACCGCCAAGAAGCCGTGCTATGTCCGACGAGCACTTGACCTTGTTGCAGCAAGAGGTTCTGGTCATGCTGCAAAAAGGGGCAATAGAGCTCGTTCCATTGCAAGAACGGGGAACCGGGGTTTACTCCCTGTATTTTCTGATCCCCAAAAAGGACGGATCACTCAGACCGATCCTGGACCTCAGGCCCCTGAACTGGTACATCAACTCGGAGCACTTCCATATGCTCACATTGCAGCAGGTGCTTCCCCTGCTTCAACAGGGGGACTTCCTAGCAACGCTGGATCTGAAGGATGCCTATTTTCATATTCCCCTGCATCCTTCCCACAGAAAGTATCTCAGATTCAAGTTCTTAGACCAGCATTACCAGTTCAGAGTCCTGCCGTTCGGGGTCACCACGGCACCGAGAGTATTTACGAAGTGCCTAGCGACTGTGGCGGCGCATCTCCGTCGCCAGCACGTCCATGTCTTTCCATACCTAGACGACTGGCTTATTCAGGCAAAGACGGAACAGCAGTGCGTAGACCACGTGTCACGCACCATTCACCTCCTGCACGATCTGGGATTCTCTCTGAACTACCCAAAGTCCCATCTCCAGCCCGCCCACGTGCGACAGTATCTGGGCGCAACAATCGACACTCTGGCAGCCACTGCGCAGCCGAATTCAGTGAGAATCGCCAGTATCCAGGCGCTGATCCTACGATTCAGACCCCAACACTCGCTTCCAGCGAGGGTGTTCATGCAGTTGATAGGCATGATGGCCTCCTGCATCTCCATTGTCCCGCACGCGAGACTACATATGCGTCCGCTTCAGGAGTGCCTTGCACGTCAGTGGACTCAGGCTCATGGGCAACTGACAGACCTAGTGTTGGTGAGCGGTCGGGCGTACAACTCTCTGCATTGGTGGAATCCACAAAACCTTTGCAAGGGCCGACCATTCCAGGAGCCTGTCCCACAGATCATCCTGACGACGGACGCCTCTCTCCAGGGATGGGGAGCGCATGTACTTCACTACACTGTGCAGGGACTATGGACACTTCAGCAAAGGAAGATGCACATCAATGTGTTGGAACTGATGGCAATCTTCATGGCCTTAAAGGCGTTCAAAGTACATCTGTGCAACAAGGTCGTGTTGATCCGGACGGACAACATGACGGCAATGTACTACATCCAGAAGCAGGGAGGTACACACTCTCCACAGCTGTCTCATCTGGCTCAGAGCATGTGGAAGTGGGCCATTCAGAGGAACATCTTCCTCATGGCAGAGCATCTCCCGGGCAAGGACAATCAAATGGCGGATCTGCTCAGCAGACGCAGCCATCAGATGCACGAGCGGGAGATACATCCTTCAGTACTCCAACCGTACTTCCAAAAGTGGGGTCATCCAGAGATAGACCTGTTCGCCACAAAGGAGAACGCAAAATGCCGAAGCTTCGCCGCCAGGTTCCCACACCCCCAATCACAGGGCAATGCGATGTGGATGAACTGGTCAGGCAGATTTGCGTACGCTTTTCCCCCAGCACCTCTGATACCGCTGGTGGCACGCAAGCTCAGGCAACACTCGATGACGCTCATCCTGGTTGCTCATCGTGGGCTCGCCAACCATGGTACACCACGTTTCTGGAACTCTCCGTGGTACCGCATCAAAGGCTTCATCTCACTCCCAGCCTTCTGACGCAGAGCCATGGCGACATTCAGCACCCAGATCCGCAACAGCTCAACCTGGCGATCTGGCTCCTGAAGTCCTAGAGTTTGGCTACCTCAATCTTCCTCCCGATTGCATGGACATCATTCGGGAGGCAAGGAAGCCCACTACTAGAGCTTGTTATGCGGCTAAATGGAAGAGGTTTGTCATCTACTGTGTGGACCACAGCATTGACCCGCTAGATGCTTCCATTCAGAACATCATATGTTACCTCTTTCACCTGTATCGATGTAATCTAGCGTACTCTTCCATCCGCATTCACCTGTCTGCTATGGCAGCATACCTCCAGAATAGGCAGCACCTGTCTCTCTTTAAGGTCCCTGCTATCAAGGCTTTTCTGGAAGGACTCAAAAGGGTCATTCCACCAAGGACTCCACCAGCTCCAGAATGGAACCTCAATGTGGTTCTTACAAGGCTGATGGGTCCTCCCTTTGAGCCACTGCACTCTTGTGAACTCCAGTTTTTGACTTGGAAGGTTGCGTTCTTAGTAGCAATTACATCGCTACGGAGGGTAAGCGAGCTGCAGGCGCTCACCATCCAAGAACCTTTCTTCCAAGTACATGCTAACAGGGTGGTGCTCCGCACTAACCCTAAATTCTTACCCAAAGTGGTCTCACAGTTCCACATGAACCAAACAATTGAATTGCCGGTGTTTTTCCAAAACCCAGAGACACTGGCGGAGCGTATGCTCCACACTCTTGATGTGAAAAGGGCCTTGATGTACTATGTGGACAGAACAAAAGATTTCCGCAAAACCAAACAACTCTTTGTTGCTTTTGCCACACAACACAAGGGAAATGCAATCTCCAAAGCGGGGATTGCTAGATGGATAGTAAAGTGCATTCAGATCTGTTATGCTAAAGCTAAGCGCACTCTCACTATCCCACCAAGGGCCCACTCCACTAGGAAGTTGGGGGCCTCTATGGCCTTCCTAGGTAACATTCCCTTAGAAGACATCTGTAGAGCAGCCACATGGTCTACCACACATACTTTCACTAAGCACTACTGTGTAGACGTGCATTCCAAACAGCAGGCAGCTGTTGGTCAGGCTGTTCTAAAAACGCTTTTTCAAACTGCTGCAGCTGGCACAGGCGGCCGCCGCTAATGGAGGGACTGCTATGTATTCTATGCACAGATATGAATTCAGCAGCCCACATGCCTCGAACTGCAAATGCTACTTACCAGTATGCATCTGTTCTTGGCATGTAGGGCTGCTGACATTCATATCGCCCACCCTCCTCCCCGGCGCCTGTAGCAGCTGCAGTATTTATTCATTTACACATATGCTCATAGCATGGTCATCACTCACTTTCTTCACTCCATCTCTGCCAATGGCTAAAAACAATCTGGGGGATGGAGGCGATGCCCATGCGCACTGTAGTCCAGGGGAGGAGCCACCTATCTCGTGATACTTCGAAGACTCTTCCAGGACAACAAGGTGCAATCATCCGGACCCAACACTAGGTGGCGGACTATGCACAGATATGAATGTCAGCAGCCCTACATGCCAAGAACAGATGCATACTGGTAAGTAGCATTTGCATTCCGAGCGGAGTTGTGGTGAACTGGTCTTCGATGGTGCATTCGGAGGAAACAGAGGTGCTAGTGTTTTGAGGTGCTACTGGACACCGGAGGAAGTTTCTAGCCGACCGCCAACCTTCTTGGGGACCGAGCTATCGGCCTGTGCCTGAACCCTGAGCGACCCACGGGCGGCTGTGGGACGGTGGATGTGAGGTTTTCTGGAGTGGTGGTGACCCATCTACCTGGCTTTGGTGTGGACTGGTTACAGGGGAGTGCTCGGTGGTGTGCCTCTCTGGTGACTGGGCCTACTCGTTCTGCCGTGTGATTAGCCGCCATCTTGGACGCATTTCTTGCTGCGCAATGGCTTGTCCTCTGGGGCCTGCTGCCACAGTGTCTCCTTTCTACTCCCCTAACTTTTTGCTGGTGGTTCCCTGCTGGCGGTGGGGCACCTCGACTGAATGTCCACCAGGAACGCTATGGGGAAGGGCGACAAAACTCAGCCCAAACTGTCGTTTGATCAGCGGAAAACGAAGGTGCAGAGGGGCCGGCCCCGGATGCCTCGCCGCGGCCTACGGCCTCCGACAGCTCACTGTGTGCGGACATTCACGAAATGCTGGTAACTATGGAGAAAGGCTTGCAGGACAGCATGGCGGCGATTGGCACTAAAATTGATGCATTGTCATACAGGATGGACCGCATGTTCGAGAGAGTCGATAAGCATGCCGAACGGCTGGATATGGCAGAAAGGCGGCTGACGGAGGCGGAGGAGGCCCAAACGGAATGGGATAAAGACCGCAAGCAGTTCGGAAGTCTACTTCAAGTCATTCAATACAAGACGGAGGACTTGGAGGCGCGCTCACGGCGCTCCAACGTTCGCATTACTGGGGTGGCGGAATCTACCAACACTGGTAAAATGGAACTGTTTGTGGAGAAGCTGCTTCGGACCCTGTTAGGGGAGGAGGTCTTCTCCCCTATGTTCATTGTCGAGAGGGCACATCGTACTCTGGGGCCGAAACCGCAACCAGGTCTCCCACCGCGGCCGATCATTGCGAAGCTCTTGAATTATAGAGACAGGGATCTGGCGCTTCGGCTGGCTAGGGAGAAAGGACATTTGCAATTCGAGGGCATGAATATCTCCCTCTATCCGGACTTCACGGCGAGAGTGCAGGAGGAAAGGAAGCGCTTTGCCCCATATAAGAAACAAATGAGAGACCTTGGGCTGGACTATGCCATGTTGTACCCTGCGAGGCTCCCAATCAACAGGCAGGGGCACTCACACTTCTTCACCGACCCTGCGGAATTGAAAAAATCTCTGAAAGAGTGGGCTAAGGAACAACGCAACAGTCCAAGGAGTCAACGAGAAGACGCTGATGCCGCCGCTGACATGGACAGCCAGGGGTAATCGAGTGTGTGGACCCCTTTCTGGGTCGAATGTGCTCCACGGAACTTTTTGACTCTTGTACAGACGCTATGAGCCTACTGTGTCGCACTTATGGGGTGAGATCTTGCTAGTTACTCATTAAACTAATAGGAATGTACTGGGGGTCTGGTGGCGGCACGCTTTGCTTTCTGCCGGTTGCTATGGGGAGGGCCTTCCCGCGCGCGGGAGCTTAGTTCTATGATGATGAGGTATTGAGCTGGGGAGGGTGCCGAATGCTAGTGGGGGGCGGGGTGGTGGAGTAACCGAGGTTTAAGGTCCCAGACCCAACTGTACTGTTGTCTGGCTGGGAACCTCTGCCCCTGTGCTTTTGGCTTTTGGCTCTTTTGAGGGGCCTTTGGGTCTGTAGAGTCAACTGTTGGTTTTGAGGGGGGGGATGATGGGTGGTGGTGGGACCTGTCTGACCGGGTTGGGGTTGGTCGGCAGTGGGTGGGTGGTTGTTCTATTCTTCTTTTGTTGTCCATGTTATATACGCCACTTGGGGACTGTTGGGGGGAGGGTTTTGTTCGGCCTACTACAAGACTGTGTCTGCTGTGCCACCTGTGCGAAATTGATTCGCTCACTAGTCTGCAATGGTGGACGTTGAGATTTTAGGGCCGGAGAGTGGCCCCAACTCTATCAGACTGCTAACTTGGAATGTGAGGGGACTGAATGATTTCCGTAAACTCCGGAAGGTACTTGCATATTTACAGCGTCACCGGGTTGACCTCGCACTGCTCCAGGAAACCCACCTGCCTCTAACTAGCCCTATGCTGTTGACAAGGGGTCTTGGGAGTGCTTGTGTTGCTGCAGGGTTTACTACACATGCAAGGGGTGTGCTTACGTGGGCTAATCCCAAATAGCAATTGAAACTACAGAAGGTTGTTGTGGACCCAGAGGGTCGGTACGCTGTTCCCCGCTGTGTGGGGAAAGGCCACGACTTGTTGGTTGTGAATGTGTATGGCCCCAATTACGACACCCCTACCTTTTACACCTCGCTAGCGGATCTATGCAGACAGTATGAGGGCTCCAGGTTGCTGTGGGGGGGGGCGATTTCAATTTCGTATTGGATCCAGGGCTGGACAGGTCGGCTGGTGCTTCCAAAAGCCCGGCGGCCTCGGCATTACTCATGCAGGCGGAATTGGTGAAGCTTGACTTGTTGGATGTTTGGCGTCATAGGCACCCGGGGAAGGGTGGTTTCACTCATTACTCAGCCTACCACAATATACACACGAGAATTGATTATTGGTTTGCCTCCCACTCCCTCCTTAATTCGGTGAAGGGGTGTGCAGTATTGCCCCGCACGTTATCTGACCATTCCCCACTGCTTTTGCTACTAGAGGCACCAGCTAGAAGGATACCCCCGTTCACCTGGAGGTTCCCGCTATATTCACTCCTGGATGAGGCCTTCAGAGGGGAATTAGCTGAGGATATAGACACTTACTTCTCGACTAATGTGGGGTCGGTGGATAGTGTCCAGGTACTCTGGGATGCGTTTAAGGTATACATACGTGGGATGACGATGGCCAAACACTCAGGGGTGCTCAAAGCTATCAGGCAGCGATTGAAACACTTGGAAACACAACTGTCTGATCTGGAGCGGCAAGCGGGGGGTGCAGAGGATTCCGTCACGAATGAGAGGCTTAAATCCCTGCTAGCGGAATTCCATGAAGAGGCGGATAGGGAGATACAACAAATGGGGAAGTAGGCCACGACACGCACGTACGGAGAACGGGACCGCCCTGGCTCCCTGTTGGCTAAACTGATGCATAATAGCAGACCGCCATTGGTGATTGAGGAATTAATAACATCTAGTGGTGAGGTGGTTACGGGGGAAAGGGATGTACTGGCGGAATTCCATGCTTATTATACCGAACTGTATAAATCAAGGTCAGGTCACCTAGAGGAGGAAATAGATGACTACCTGAGCTATATCCAGATGCCCTTCCTGGCCAATAGGCAGCGAGAATTTCTGATGGCACCGTTCCAGAAAGAGGAGATTACAGAGGCGCTGGAGGGGATGAGATCAGGCAGCGCTCCGGGGGCTGATGGACTCACGGTGGCCTTCTATAAGGCTTTCCAAGACAAACTTGTCCCTTACTTGATGCTGCTCTTTGATGACGTTTGTCAACAGGGTAGTATGCCGAAATCTATGAGGGAGGCGCTTCTCATTACCATCCCGAAGCCGGGGAAACCTCCTAATGAGTGTGGCTCGTATAGGCCGCTCTCCCTGATTAAAGTAGACGCCAAATTATACGCAAAAGTTCTGGCAGCGCGTTTGGCTCTACTTGTCCCAGATTTGGTTGCCCCGGAGCAGGCTGGGTTTGTCCCCGCTCGGAACTTGACCTATAATATTCGTACGGTGCTAGGCACCATTCAACATGTCCGGCAAGAGAATAAGGCTGTTGCTATCTTCCTGGACATGGAAAAGGCCTTTGATTCAGTGGGGTGGCCGTTTATGCTCAGGGTTCTGCGCAAGTATGGGCTCGGCGAAGCTTTTTTGCAGATGCTAGGGGCCCTGTACTATAAGCCGACTGCACGATTGAAGATAGGGAACTCGGTCAATGCCCCGATTGAGATCGGCAGGGGCACCCGACAGGGTTGCCCCCTCTCCCCGCTTCTGTACGCTTTAGTGGCGGAACCCCTGGCGTGCGCTATTAGGGAATACCATGGGTTTGAAGGGATCAACTTCCCTACCTATCAGATTGGCATTTCGACGTACGCTGACGACACCCTGTTATATGTTCGAGAACCGGAGGAGAACTTGTCGTCTGTTTTGCGGGAAGTGGTGAGGTTTGGAGCCCTGTCTGGATTGCGGGTCAACTGGAACAAGTCTGTTGCGCTTCCCCTGACCCCGGTGACCCTCCCGTTTGACTCGGAGTACCCGCTGCAATGGACCACGGACTCTATCCGCTACTTGGGGATCCGTGTTCACACTGATCCTGAGATACTGGTACGCGAGAACTATGGTGTTGCGTACTCTAGGCTGGTGGATGATGTGGAGGTGTGGTACAGGCTCCCTCTGTCCCTGATGGGCAGGATAGCAATAATGAAGATGGTGGTCCTCCCCAGGTTCCTCTTTCTCTTTGCTAATATCCCCGTAGTGCTTTCAAAGGCTTTTTTCCGGCAGCTCACGCAGACGCTCATCAGGCTTGCGTGGGGGGGCAAACAACCGAGGGTTCAATGGCAAACTTTAATGCTCCCCTATGAACGAGGGGGCCTGGGGGATCCAGATCTGGAACGGTACTACAGAATAGCGCAGGGGGCTCATCTACACACTTGGATCCATGAGGACCCTGGCATCCCGCACGTGAAACTTGAGCGCCTCTTCGCTGATCCCACCCCGCTCCCAGCCACAATATGCTGCCCTGTTGACCGCAGGGTTGGAAATTTAGACTCTATTGCAGCCACAAACCACGCTTGGCATGAGCTAGTCCGCTCCCGGGATAGCGAGCTGCTGTATTCCCCCCTCATGCGGGTGGAATGGGCGGTGTGGTTGGCCCCGCAGACAGAGAAGGGGGTCCTTAAAGCGTTACGGGACTTGGGCATAGAAAAGATGGGGGATTTCTTCTTGAACGGCACGGTAAAGACGTTGCAGCAGGTTCTGCAATCCCACTCTGGGAAGACACTGTTGCACAGTTTCCAATATCATCGGGTCCGTAGGGCGCTGCAGGTGTTGCTGGGCCCGGAAATGTCGGAGCCGCAGGAGGTACTGGAGCTCACATATGTTATTAAGAACCCATCGTCCAGTAAGTTGGTTACGAATTCTAAGAAATTGGGGGACCGGCAAAGGCAGTACCCACTCTCCAAGGCCAGATTGGCTTGGCAGTGTGATCTCCAGTTGACGATATCGGACGAGATTTGGCACTACTGTTGTACGAACACTAGAAAGATTTCACTTAATAGTAGACATCGTTTGCTACATTTTAAGTATCTGCAGCGGGTCTACTACACACCGGAAAGATTGCACAGGTACGGATTGCGGGGGTTCGGCGGAGTGCGAGCGGTGCCATTTTCCCTCGGCTGATTTCTTACACATGTCCTGGACTTGCCCTAGTATTCATACATTCTGGCAGGGGGTATTCTCGGAACTTAGTGTGATGTTGGGAACGGAGGTTCTGCCGTGCCCGGCTCTGGCGCTGCTGGGCTTTTCCAAACCGCTGCCGGTGGCAGTGCGGCGCTTGGCGGATATTGCATTGCTGACTGCCAAGCGCCTGGTTGCGTTGTGCTGGATGAGGGGACCGATTCCTACTAAAAGGCGCTGGGAGACGGATTTACTGTATTGCTGTACGCAGTCTGAGGTGTATAATGAGCTGCTTCCCCCGAAGAGTCGCCCTAAGAATTTCTGGGGGCTATATAGGGAATATCAGTGTGCCTAGGGGGGCGGTGAGTCAGACCCTGAGGGGGAGGAGTTGGATGAGTTGCAGGAGGGTGGGGTGGAGGCGTCAGAGGTTGACATGCTACACATCTGATCGTTCTTTTTTGTGAGGTGGTCACCTGGTTCCTTGTTGCTGCTAGCTTTGATGTTGGGGGTGAGAGTCCCTGGGGAGGTTCCACAGGGGGGGTGGTACTCGGTGGCTCCCTTAGAGTGCTCCTTTACACCCTTGGGCCTACGGGTCCTTGGCTACGGGTGCATTGCTCATTTTAGATTCAGCAGGCACCGCAGGGGGGGGGTGGACACAGGTATGGGTAGGCTGATTGTTTGGGGGGTGGGGGGTTTATTAGGATGTGGGTTTATTGCACTTTCCCCTTTTTTTTAAATTTATTTTTTTTAGGTAACTTGTTTACATGGTTTCGAGACTTCATCTGCACAATCACGCTAGCTGCATTGTATTTGGACACCTATCCGTGGTCATGGGCGTCGATGCCTGGATTATCTACTTCACTCTTGATACACGGCAAAGTTATTCCTGTAGAACGCTTTTTCTGTCGGCGCCGCCAGGCCTCCGGGATGCTGGCACCACGGCTGTGTATGATGCTACTGACCACTGTACTAGATGTTATTTCTTGTTGCCGCCGGCCTCCGGGTTGTAGGCGATGAGTGCTGTGTGCTTATATCGAAGGTGCAATAAAGTACAAATTTAATAAAAAAAAAAAATGCCAGCAATGTTTTCAAAAACATGTTAATTCCCGGCAGTTTTACTGTGCAAGACTATACTTCCATCAACAAGGTAGAGACCAAATGCCCATAAGAGAATTAGTTATGGCTTAATTGAACTAGTAAGGGTTGTGGAGAAGCTGGTTCATGCTGAAAAACATCAGAGTGCATTCTAACTTCACCAGAAACAGATTTAGATTCAGGATTTCAGCAGCAAGTCTGATTACTACAGCAAAGGATGCACTCTCTTCCGTTGGAATCCTTAAGGCACAAGTTACTTACCTTCGGTAACGATATATCTGTAAGAAACAGTAGTTAGTGTTAGATTCCTTACCTTAGAATATCCCCAGGCGTCATACTGGATCCGCAAAGTTTTGCGTAGCAGTACCCCTGCGTGTCGGTAGGCGTCGACTACGGCTCCGCATCCATCGTCGGCACCGGGATGACGTCGCTGGAGTACTTAGACGCGGCCGTCGCGAGCTGACATCAGTTCTTATACACAGCTTTTCTTCGCCAGGATTGCAGAGCCATGATAAAAACCGACACTGGTGCCATAAAACTAGGGCCCTCAAAGGGATGTACCCAAACCCTAGATATCGGTTTGCAGAATGGGGTGGATGGGTGGGGCGGTAAGGAATCTAATACTAACTACTGTTTCTTACAGATATATCGTTACTGAAGGTAAGTAACTTGTGCATCTGAAAGAAACAGGTAAGTGTTAGATTCCTTACCTTAAAATAGATACCCCAGCAATACCAACCCCGGTGGTGGGTCTGCGAACCAATGATCAAACCAGAAAGTCCTGGAGCATAGAACCGCCGAAAAAGTCATCTCTCTGGACTTGGCTGTCCAGGCAGTAGTGTCTAGCAAACGGGTGCAGTGAGGCCCACGTAGCTGCCTGACAGATGTCCTGCAAGGGGACTCCCCGACTCAGGGCAGTAGTAGCCGCCGTGGCCAGAGTGGAATGGGCACGCAGCCCCATAGGAGGCTCCTTTTTAGCCAGTGAATAACAAGCCTTGATGCACAAACCAACCCATCGAGAAATGGTCCGTTTGTGAACCGACCGTCCCTTCTTAGCGCCCACGTAACCAACAAAGAGCTGGTCGTCCACCCGGAACTGGAGTGTGCGGTCCAGATAGAATGAGAGCGCACGTTTTGGTTCCAGACGGTGGAGCCTCTCTTCCTCTTTCTAGGGATGCGGAGGCGGAAAGAAGGTGGGCAAGGTGATGGACTGCCCGATGTGGAAGGCTGTGACTACTTTGGGCAGGAAAGAGGGACACGTTCTGAAGACAACTTTGTCCGGATGGACAGAGAGAAAAGGAGGTTGAGAAGATAGAGCCTGGAGCTCACTCACTCTCCTGGCAGAGGTGATGGCAACCAGGAATGCAGTCTTAAGAGTTAGAAGACAAAGAGGGCAATTGTGAAGTGGCTCGAAAGGAGCGCACATTAAATAAGTCAGAACAAGGTCCCACTGGGGCACCACGAAAGGAACAGGAGCAAACATGTGAGTGATGCACTTCAAGAATCTATTTACAACAGGGGACTTGAAAAGAGAAGGCTGATCAGGAAGCCTTAAGAAGGCTGAGATGACAGAGGTAGCCTTTGATAGTGCCCAGAGCAGAGCCCTGCTGGGCAAGAGAAAGAATAAAGAGGAGAACCTCTGAAAGGAGGGCAGAAAGGGGATCCATAGCCTTTGCTGTGCACCATGCCACAAATTTGTTCCACCTGCAGGCATATACCGATTTTTGGAGGGACGCCTGGCTGCCAGAATCGCATCATAGACTTCAGGAGGCAATTCAATTGGCCTCAACTGTCACCGCTCAATCTCCACGCATGTAGGTGGAGACTGGACAGGTTCGGTGGAGGACCGTCCCCTGGTGCTGCGACAGAAGGTCCTCCTGAAGAGGCAGACTAATTGGGGGATCGACTGACATGCTGAGTAGCTCGGGATACCAGTATCTTCATGCCCAATCCGGAGCCACAAGGATGACTTGGGCCCGGCCGCGCCTGATCTTCGTCAGCACTCTGGGCAGATGTGGTATAGGCGGAAAGGCGTTCAACAGACCGCAGCTCCACTTGCGACGAAAAGCGTCTCCGAGCAAGTGCCGCCTTGGAAATTCCAACGCGCAGAACTGATGACATTGCACGTTCACTTCAGGGGGGAATAGATCTTACCAAGGCTCTCCCCACTGTTGAAAGAGACCTTGCGCCACGTCCGAGTTCAGACGCCATTCGGGATCCATCATGTACCGGCGGCTGAGTTAGTCCGCCCTGGCATTCAGGGAACCTGCCAGGTGTTGAACCACCAGAGTTCCAGCCACTGCCAGAGGAGCAGAGCCTCCTGGCAAAGGGTCCACAACCCCACCCACCCTGTTTGTTGCAGTACCACATGGCGGTGGTGTTGTCTGAACACCTGCACTACACTTCCCCGGACAGAGGGAAGGAATGCCTTCAGTGCAAGTCGGATTGCCCGCAGCTCCAGAAGGTTGATATGGAGCCGGAACTACTCCGGAGACCAGAGGCCTCTGATCTCTGCCTCTCCCATGTGGCCCCCCAGCCCAGGAGGGACACATCCGTCACTACTACGTGCTCCAGTTGGGGTAGGGAGTGGGATCTGCCGCTGACCCAATCGCGGTCCCTGAGTCACCACTGCAACTGTCTCGCAGTGCCCTCCGAGATCAGGACGTGGTCGGTCAGGTTGCCCTGATGCTGGGCCCACTGAAACTTCAGGTCCCACTGCAGAGCCTGCATCCGCCATCTGGCTTGATGCACCAGAAGGATGAAGGAGGCCATCAGCCCCAGAAGCTGCAGCGTCAACCTGACCAAGACTCGGGATAAAGGCTGAAAGATCGGAATCAGGGCCGGAATATCCCGAACCCGCTGTTCGGGAGGATAGACCCGAAACTGCGCCGAATCCAGAACCGCTCCGATGAAGAGGAGCTTCTGAGAGGGACACAGGTGTGACTTCGGCACATTGATGGAGAACCCTAGCAGGTGCAGAAGGTCGGCCGTAGTCTGGAGGTGGCTGACGACTGTCTGGGGCGAGCCCATCTTCAACAACCAGTCGCCGAGATCGGGGAAGACGGACACCCCTAATCTGCGCAGATGAGATGAGACCACAGCCATCCCTTTTGTGAACACTGAGGGGCGCTGGTAAGGCTGAAGGGGAGCACGGTAAACTGAAAGTGCTCGCGGCCTACCGTGAACCGCAGGCAACGCCGGTGGGCCGGCAGGACGAGGATGTGAAAATATGCGTCCTGCAAGTCCAACGCTACAATCCAGTGTTCTGGGTCTAGGGCAGCTAAGACCTGAGCCAAATTCAGCATCTTGAACTTCTCCTTCCGTAGGAAGCCGTTGATGTTCTGCAAGTCTAAGAAGGGGCGTAGGCCCCCTTTGCCCTTCTTGGGAACCAGAAAGTAGTGGGAGTAACAACCACACCCTACTTCTGGCCCAGGAACGCGCTCGATGGCCCCCTTGGCCAAGGGAGCCATAACTTCCTCTTGCAGAAGTTGCAAGTGATCCCCCGACACGCGGTGGTACTGCGGTGGCATGGCTGGAGGGGTCGCCTCGAAGGGAAGGTAGTAGCCCCTTCGGACGATTTGCAGCACCCACCTGTCCAATGTGATGGTGCGCCAGTGGAGGAGGTGATGGCGAACCCTGCCCCCCACTGGCATTAAATGGGCCTGAAAGCTCGGACTAGGAAGGCTTTGAGGCGGATGCTGTGGGGTGGATGTGGACTGGCCTCGCCGCTGTCCCCTGGCACCGCCAGAGTGGTTACCACGTCCGCCGCCGCGCTAGATGTTAGTCTGCAGCCCGTGGCTTGCAGCACGTGAGGGGGCGCCCCTTCCTTGGCCACGAAAGGCAGAAGTTTGCTGGCGCAGGCCCGACAGGCCCAAGGACTTGGCCGTAGCCCTGGAGTCCTTGAAACTCTCAAGCGCACTGTCTGCCTTGTCGCCAAAGAGGCGACGGCCATTAAATGGCGTGTCCATGAGGGAATTCTGGACATCAGCTGAAAAGTTGGCCGACCTCAGCCAGGCGTGGCGGGGAACCGCCTCTGTCGTGGAAATCGCCCTGCCTAGCGAGTCCGTGGTATCCAGCCCACATCGGATAGAGTACCGCGCTGCATCCCGCCCTTCCGCAAGGGCTTGAGCGAGTTTGACCCGGGCCTCCTCCGGGCAAGCTGGCAGCACGTCCGCGCCCGTGTCCCACAGAGAGTGGGTATAACGGCCCAAAAGGCAAGAGGTGTTGACCGACCACAACCCCAGACTAAGTGAGGATAACCGCTTCTTACCGAACTGCTCATACCTTTTGGATTCCCGATCAGGTGGAGCAGTCGGGAATTCAGTCTGCGAGTTAGAGGCCTGGATAACCAGGCTCTCGGGGGTGGGGTGGGTGGCCAGGAAGCTATGGTCGCCCGGGGCTGGGCGGTGGCGCGTGGCCACGTTCCGATCTACAGGTGGACCTGAAGCGGGCCTGGACCATGTGCCCAACAGAACATCAGTAAGGGCCTCAATAAACAGCAGTAGTGGCTCCGAAGAGCTTGCCTGTGGTTTAAGGACCTCGGTGAGGAGGTTAGTCCTCACAGCCGCGACGGGGAGCTCAAGAGCCAAGGCCTTGGCCTCCCTCGTCAGCACCACGCTGTAAGCAGCCCCCTCCTCCGTAGCCACGGTAGGAGGGGAGACAAAGCCAGTGTCGGGCAAAGTGTCCAAACCACTGGCCTCCCCTACATCCACTGCCCAGTCCTGATACGACTGGCACTATCGTGCCTGAGGGTCCTCAGACCCCTCCCAATCCTCCTCGTCTCCCAGATCCTGAAAGTCAGGTGCAAAGGATGGGGCCGGATCATAGAAGAATTGCTCTTCTTGCGGCGTCGAGCGACGCCGGTCCTACACCGGATCCGGACCGAGGGAGGGACAGGGGACGACGTCGTCCGGGTCGACACCCTGGGGGTCGGCGCCACCGGAGGGGTGGTAAGGTCGACCAGCGGCGACCCGAATCCGGTGGGGCCCTGCGGCGTCTGGACCGAAGTCGTCGATGTCGCCGGGGCCGAAGCACCCGACGGCACCGAGGCCGATGCACCCGGCCCGCTTGGGCTCCTAGTTGGGGCCGCGGGGACGAAGGCGCCACAGCAGGACCCGAAGGAGGAGAGAGTGACCTCATGGCCATGAGGAAGGCATCGATCTCCTCCGGTGTTGCGTTCAGCCCAGGGACCAGCGGGTAAGGAGCTGGCAGCGGCGCCAGCGGCTCCGGCGGAGCTGCGTGGGCGGTGTCGCCCGAACCTCCGGTTGCATCGTGCGAGCATCTGGGGGGAGTCGGAAGAGCGATGTGGTCTCTTCGACTTCTTGTGACTCTTTCCTGATGACTTGGAGCCCGACAAATGGTGTCGACTCGCCAAGCTGCGAGGACTGTTGCCCCGCCCATGAACAGTGCGGGCCGACTGCCGAAGCTCGAGGCGCTTACGGGACCACTCCCGCCTATTCTTTGACGTCAAGGCCCGGCAGTTGGGGCACGACTTGTCATCGTGGTCAGCCCTAAGGCAATACAGGCACCAACGGTGGGGGTCAGTAACCGACAGCCGCCGGTTACAGTCAGCACAGGGCTTGAACCCGGGCATCCCTACCCGGCACCAAGAGTCTACCGACTCGAAAAAGGACCCAAAAAGAATCAAAAAAGTTAGTCAAAAAGTGACTAAGAAGTACTCCTTTTTCCGGATCTGCGCTTGCTGGCACGGAAAAAAGAAGAACTGACGTCAGCGCGCGAGGGCGGCGTCTAAGTACTCCGGCGACGTCATCCCGGCGCAAACACGCAGACGACGGATGCGGAGCCGCAGACAACGCCTACCGACGCGCAGGGGTACTGCTACGCAAAACTTCCCGGATCCAGTCTGACGCCTGGGGATATTCTAAGGCAGAGGTCTTTAAACTGGGGGGTGGGCCCCCCAAAGGGGGCCTCAAGTGATCCCAGGGGGGGGCGCCAGGCTCTGGCCAGAACAAACATTATGCTTTGTTTTCAGCCTAAAAAACATGAGCAGCAGTAAGCACGTCTGTAGTGGGCCATTACTAACATCCCTTGTCATTTAAATCCTGGCTGGGAGAAGGTGTCGAAAGGGAAGGGACTTCACATTTTCTCCGAGACCCACACTACCATTTCGAATAACCACAATGTGGACCCTTTGGAATAGTATGTTTGGAAATCATGTATTTGTTTGCATTTCTAAAACAGTGACAGAACTTAGCTGCAATGTTTAAATAATTCTAGACATATTTAAACATTGCCAGTTAAATAGAATAATTGTGAAAAATTTTGAGGGGGGGGGCTCGTTTAATTGTTTTTCTACACTAGGGTGGCGCGGAATTAAAAAGTTTGAAGACCACTATTCTAAGGTAAGGAATCGAACACTAACCTGTTTCTTTCAGATGGTGAAAAGCAGCCCTGTATCAAGGGATATAGCAAGCAACTGGCCTCCTGGATATCCATGTATAGTTAGCATCATAATGTGGGTGTGAATCGCTCTCATCGTCGCCACTGTCATCTACTAGTGGTGGTATATTCTGATCAGAGTGGGAACCAAAAAGCTAGTGGAGAAACTGAAGAGCGCTCCCTGGTAGAGGGAGTGTTTTGTCTGAATCCGACTGCGTAGGAACCGGGTGGGCTACAGTGGTATCAGAGTGTGATTTCGGTCAGGCTTGAGGCAGATTTAGCTCTGGGTTGGATCCCAGAGTCAGGAGAAGACCCCCTTTTGGCACCAACATTAACTAAAGAGAAACCAAAGCCGATTTTTGAGTAGAATGAAAGTTGGCAAAGGAGTTGGAATGCAACCAGAAGCGGGTCTCAAGGCTACCAGAGGAAACCAGAAGAGTGGCAAAAGAATGGAGCATGGCCTCCCTAAAGCCTAAACCTGCTAAGGCTGCGTCTATGGCCTGGAGAACTCTGGATGCATTTGGATCAGCTGTGGGATCGGCTCCTGAATCAGAGATCGGGCACGAGATACAGTGAAAACTTGATGTCCTTGTGACTTATCTTTAGCTAGAGAGTGGTGGGATGGGGTTGAGTCTTACTGTGCTTTCTTGTGCCTCCACTTTAATGTGGACTTAGACTAGCAGAAGAGCACATGTTGCATGATCAGTCTCGAGAGCGGGAGCAGGATTTGTAGATGTTTGCAATAGATATGTCAACACACAGCTTTGTGGTCCCGGATCAGCTTTGGGTGCATGAGCCCACATTCCTCACACGACTTTGAGGTGTGCCATGAGCCCAAATACCAAAGTCACACAACCCTGTGGAACCCTGTCGTATAAGGTTGTTTCCTTGCACACAAACATTCAGTTTGAAAGACTTGTCAAACCAACCAAAAATGGAACGGAACTCCAGATCTGCATTCGAAGACATACAAAGAAAGGAACTCATGTCAATGTGCAAGGATGGCGCTCCGCAGATCTGCATTCGAAGATGTTGAAAGAAAACAACTAATGTCAATTTGCAGCGATGGTGCTTACATGCTGCTCTGCTCCATCACTTCTTAAGCGAAACGAAGCCAATGCAGAGCTGCATGGCACTACCTAGAGAGACCTGGTAGCACAGCTGGAAAAATGCCCAGATCCAGGCTAGTGCCTGGGGAGTATTCAAAAGGTGAGGAATCTGCAGTTAGACGTATCCATCAGAAATGTTACTTTTAATGCCCTGCATACTTCCTGTTCATGACACTCTTTCAAACCCTCTCGCAATTGACTGACCTTGCTGCTATACAGTGTGGAAAGTATACACGTTAAATCTGTACAATAATTGTAAACATATGATTTTTTAACAGTACTTGATCTTTTCAACAGCATGCTAACTTTACATTTCTTCTTCAGCACTCCAATGACAATGGGAACAAAGCCTGCACTAAAAATTTGAACCTCAATGATCTGCTGTGTAGCACCTCTGACCAGAATTCCCTTTGAGGCGGATCAGCACCATAAGGCCGATCCTGAGGGAACGGCTGCTGAAGTCAATCTGCTAAATGACTATATGAGTTCTTACTCGGTGGTCAACATGTTCTGGCCAGGCAAATATGCCACTCTACAAGCTTCTGTTTTCAGCTGCTGCTGAGCACACTGTGAAATGCAAAGCCTTGTGTAAATCATACCAATAACATCACATTTTGCTTTTAACGCACATGCAAGAAAAAACCCACCAGATTGAGGAACCACTCACAGTATTGTCAAGTGACACCAATCTTGCCTCAATTAGTGTATATTAAAGCGTCAAGACGCCAGTCATTCAATATGAAGGAATTACCTTTTGCAGAATTAAAGTGAATACTTGGATTTCATCTGTCCACTCTCTGCCACAAACATAAAACTCAGAGGCCATATTAAAACACTTTACTTGTTTATTTATAAATACCGATGTGTGATTCATTCTTCATACACATGTGAAGGTTACTCCCAAACGTTCAACCATGTAATACTTATATAATACTACATCATCATAAACAATATTAATAAACAACCAATAAAACGGAACTTCCTTCATCTCCAAGTTAGAAAGGCCACTCAGATTGCATAAAGTTACATTCTAATTTCCAACCCCTTATCATGCCAGGTCTCTACTCTCTCTGGGCTGTATGTCCGTTTGTTTTGGGTCCAGGAACAGCAGCTGGATAGGGGCAGGGAGAGGGAGGAAAAGGGAAATAACCCAAACCTCTAGAAAGCTTGGGATATCCAGATGCTCGTGCCATTCACATTAGAAATAATGTGTCATACAAGTGAGTGTAGGACTCGACTAGAAATGTGCACTAAAGCGGGCATCAAGCTGTCCAAACAAGCCATAGGCAACAACGACAGCATAAGCAGTGACCAAGTATGTGCACGCAAAGCAACTCAATAACGGATAGTCAAAGGTAAGAAAACAAGCAGCTAAGTAAAGCAATACCGCGGTCATATGGCCAGTCAGGGGTTGTATTCTCACAAACACACCATAAACTGAGGACATTTTGGAATAATAATGCCCAGCAAAGAGGGCATTACTGCAGTTACAGACCAAATTAGATATTATACCTAGAGTGAAAAAAATGCTTCCTCAAAATAAAATACTACACTGGAACACATTTTATGACAATAATCTACTTATCCAACTGACAAACTCGAAAGATGACATCACCCAGGAATAGTGGAAGCTTTTCTTTCAGTGTCCTTCCTGTGGAAACCACTGAAATGTGCTGGATCCACAATCAGCCACATGTGCTTAAAAAGTGTACACATAATTTCTCTTCTTTTGACCAGAGGATATTCAGCAGAAGCATGGGTGTGTGGGTGTGTGTGTCAGCAGTGATGGAAGGAGCACTTTTTGACAAGAGCGGGCCGTTAAGTCTCATACCAGTAACAAGGTAAAACCAACAACCTTCTTCTGGACACTCTTTGTAATTAAGCTTGTCATGAAACAAACTTTGCTCAATACCTCTTGACAAACCTTTGTGTAACGAGGACTCAACATTTTTGTTAACAGAGTACTTCATTCACTGAATTACAGTACATAACAAGATTACATGTCACAATATCCATGGTTGGATGACAATCTTTACCAACAAAATTCAATCCCCTCAAAATTCCAAGTAATCCCTATAGTCTCAAAGTTAGAGCTGAAACGTGCCTTGCACAGACTATGCAATTACGTGATGGTGTTTGGTAGGCCTCTGAGTTTTCAGCTTTTTGCGAAAATATTTGAAATAGACAATTGTGATGAAAAACTGTGCCCGTGGCATTGTGTTTTTAACACAAGGCAATTAAAACTAAAAAATATAATAATGAAGGAATAAATGCATTAAAACGGAACACAGCTACACCTAGTAAATGCAAAAGCATCATCAGCCTTTAAAGAACCAACTAAGAACTACAATGGTCTAAAATTAAAACCATTGGGAAATATACATAGAAAATATGGCATCTGTGCCACTAAAGTAACTTTCAACATTCTTGAATATAAAAAAAAACCAAATATGAATTTTTTTTTTAACTTGTGTTAAGTAGTTCATCTTTAATGGTGGCAGCATCTCCTTATCCAATTCATACTCCTGGTTTTCTAATGAAGGGCAGTTTAGACTATGACATAACTTGTGTTATTTTATTTCTCTATCTTCTTCACATTACCGCTGTAGGCCATCTCCACCATCTTGCAACTTAACTGCAAATGTGTTTTCCTGTGCAAGGCCAAGATATGTAGATAAAAGTTGTTTAAGGAAAAACCAATTGTTGATTAACTAAATAATAGCCAGGGAGATATACACAGAATATGCTGACTAGGATTCGAATTTAATTAAATGAAAAGGTATCAAGTCCGAATAAAAGGAGATTTCTTGCAAATAGTTCAGCACATTCATTTCGATTAAAATTACATAAGTTTGAATCATTTGATTTGAATTGATGGCGAGTCAGATTTTTTTTTCTTTCACTCACCTTGCATTCAACCTTACTCCTAATTTTACCCATACCCTATCCCTCACCATAAATTTCTCTATTCATTACCCATACAGTGACCTAACCTAATTCTTAATCATAACCCTCACCTTTTAACCCAAATGCCTGACCTTAACCGATCTTATTTTTCATTCCAAGTCCAAACTGTGCTCCTAAGTTTATCCCTAACTATAATCAACAACTCTTAACTATATACCCGAAACTAACACCCTACCGCATATTCTAAAACGTTTTTATCTGATCTCCCTTCTATTTTCGAATTGGTTTTCAAGCCTTTTAATGCAACCTACATTCAACTCAAATCAAATTATTCTGACTCGTCATGTCTTACTAGTTTTGACCAATGTGGGAATCAAACACATTAGACAAAAATGCTCATCGAATGGAGTTCCCAAAGTCCTATATCATGGACTGTCTTTAAAAACAAAAGCTGGGACATAAATATACACCCGGAGGCCATGAAAGACTCTGCATCCATAAATTAACTGAAAATAAGTATTCCTTACATCAGGAAGGAAATTCGCCACCAAGCAGAAATATGTACTTGTAAAGAGCCTGGCATCATGTGTGAGGACGTGTTGCACAGAACTACTGGCCATGGGAATTACCCAATATGTGCTTTGTAAGGAGTTAAATAAAAACGGAGTAATTCTTGTGTCTTTGCTAGCCAAATTCATATGTGTTAGCTGCGTTCTGTACTACTTATACAGACATTGCACACCTTTTAATTAAAAAACAAGAGTGATCATATAGGTATTTGGCATAACTTGCAATGCTGTGCTCCCTGATTATACATAATATCATCCAATTCATAACATCAGACATAGACCTGTAGATGGACACAAGCAAAGATGAAGTTCACCTTGGATAAATCGGCTCTTAAGTGCAATATACACACTACAAAACAGAGTTAAATTGTAAAAAAAATAAAAAGTGGTTTTCTGAAGAAACTTGTGAGATAAGTCTGTCGCACCTCCTTAAACACCACCTAATTTTTCTGAGATCCATCACTAGTACAGAAATACAAGGAGGGACACAGCTTAACAGTTTGCTCAGTTTGGCCATTGTCGGTTTTGTGTATAGAAGATTTTCTAGTGTGCATAATATGTTATAAGAACTCTCATAATGTGATGCTGGGTTGTGAAATAAAGAATGGATTAGGCTTTCGATAGCTTTCCACAGTGCCAATAACCTGTGTTTACAAAAAACACACATCTCTGCAGTTTTACACCTGATGAACTGCTCCCAGAAAATTAGTCTGAGTTTTCAGAGATCCTCGTAGGGATGACTTTTTTTTTCTAATCTTCAGGTGTGCATAATTTTGTTTTAGCAAAAGCAGTGGAAAGTGTCAGCCAGAGAATGCACTGGCAAACCGCTTTAGGGAGATCACTTCCTCGACCTCCCCAACAGCCATGAAAACAGAGTGAAGCAAAACTGAGAAAAAGGTGGAGACAATATAGTAACTAAGCAGAATAAAATACCGCCCGATACTAAGTCAAGCTAGGCTGCACAACTAGTCACTCGATTATGGACAATTGCCAAATTCCAATATGAAGCAAATAATAAGGACCAACAGAGACGTTTGACATGATTTGATGGAAAATATGGATATGGACATGGTGAAATAAACATGAAGAAATGGCAGCAATTCCATTTCAAAACAATCCCACCGATCAAAAGGACTATTGAGCTGTAAATACCAGCTAACTAGCCAATACTGTCAAAATACTCAGTGTTAGGGTTTACGAATAATTCAATACTAAATGGTCAACTGTAATTATTAATTTGTGTGTGAACAGATATTCAATTGCCTTTTTCCAATTCCTGTCTGCTTTGAAACAGTGTGCTGCCTAAACTTAGCCAAGCCATCTCCTACTCACAAGAATAACCAATGAAAATAAAGAATATCTCACTTTGTCAAGCAAGTAAACACACTGAATAAATAATATGGAACACATGACCATATAAAGATGTGCATATCCAATTTGTATAGAGCAATAACTCCTGCAATTAGGGAGTTAATATGGAACACATGACCATATAAAAATGTGCATATCCAATTTGTATAGAGCAATAACTCCTGCAACTAGTGAGCTGCTAATGAATGAGAAGCCCCAGAAAAAACATTTTCCCTCGATAATACAATTTGGTCAAGTGGGGAATATGGATTAGCACTCAGACGTCAGGAGCCTAAAGTCTGAAAACAGCCATAGCCAAACCTCCTCTCACTTGAACATGTAATAACACATGTGTGTAGCACTCAAGTGGCATGTTTCTAATAGTGAGAGGGGTTACTGAACATCTATTTTACTATTCTAAAAATAACAATGTCAGCAAGTGAGGCCGACTTCAGACCAGCAAGTGGCAAGCAACAACAGCAGCACGCTAGGATGGTCAGTGCAGGGAATAGGAGGTCAGTGCTTTTGAGGCTAGAATTTTCTTTATCTGTTGGTGGGTTGTGACTTCGCTTATCACAATATAGGAAAGGACATGGGTCTCTCACCTTCAAATGAGTGACTTCCTTTTTAACCAGTAGGCATAAAGTAATAGCCTTTCAACAATATTAACTTGTGGAGCCTTCGGTCATCTTCATCATTTATTAAATTGATCAGTTTGCATTAAACCAAAGTCTGCAACTATGTTCACCTATTACTAAATGAGATGACTGCCTCCATCGACGTATGACAAACAGTTGCTTCATGCCATTTGTGAGGATGGGTAGGAATCTCTTAAAGCGAAGTTTAAAAAAGATGGACATCTGAGAAATTGTGGCATTTTGTCTGCCGGGCCTGCTCATATCTGGTCTTCATTTCGAGTTTTATTTCCTGTTCCTCTGGCCCAGGTTCGAAGTGTGGGCATTATTATGGATTCCATGTTTACCATTGGACCCCATGTTGGCAGTGTTATAATCCGTGGCATTTTACCACACAGAGATGGGGTGCCACAGCATTAATTCTACCGAAATTGAACTATAACCACAATGCTTGCTTAAATTTCCCTTTCAAAATTACTGAGAGACTTCAGCAGCATAAAAATGCTGATGCTTGAATGCTCTTTATGTTAATATTGCTAGTACCATAAAATCCCAGGTCTGCAGTCTTCACCTTTTCTGCCTGTTCTAGTTTCTATTAAGTACTTGCACATTTCACATGAAGCGGTACATAAGAAAGTCCCCCTACTTGTTCTTACCAAAAATAGATTATCAGTTGAACAAGAAATCTTTAGTCAGCCAATTTACTGTCAAATCACAGTCCCAAATATAAATTCAAGGACTGTTCAATGTGCTTTGAGTTCTTCTGTTAAAGGCATGAAGAGCTGTCCCATGTAAATGAGGATATTTTTGAAAGCATTCTTAACCTATTGTACAGCTTTGATTTCCATCCATTGATTCATGTTCGCTTCATGCTACCTTTTTTTGTCAGTTACAGTACTTGCTTATTTGCCGAGCAATGCACTATATAAAACTTGTACAACCTAACTGTACACAGGAAAATGCACATTGCAGAACAGCACATTGGAATGACGCCTTTGTATATGAAAAACACGTGGATAATATCAAGTGCCTCAAAACATTCCTGTACTCGAGACTTGTTTTTAATTTAGTTATAAATATACAACAAAACTCACTGTCACTGTGAATAATTAAAAAAATACGTCAAAACAGAACCATACTACTACATCGGTAGAGCATGCAGTGTATTAAAATAATGGGTATATAAAATTTACCATAATGGTGCACTTCGTTCGTTTCCTGCTGTTCCAGATACTTCCCAATAAGTGAGAAATTCAGATTTTAAAGTAGTAAAAAAAATGATAAACAGAAAAAATGTATGCCTGTTTTCATGTGACAGTCTAAGTTGCATCTCTCCGCATATGGCGTGGGCAGAGCAATGAAAAACAATTCTAGGACACAGGTCTTATTAACTAACTGCCAAATTCTCCCTCTGGATGCAAGGGGCCTCGACTGCAGCTGCCCTCAGAACACAGAGATGAGTGTGGAGCATTCTCAAACATGGGCTCTACCTCTGGAATGAACTCTCACAAGGGTCTCGGAAGCAAACATCTGGTCTTCATTCAGAGTAAAATAAAAAACCTATTCTTCAGATCTACATCACCAGTGACTGAACTCTCATCTATAATCCTTACACCATCCAACTCCAATTCTCATACATAGATAATTAATTGATATTGATTTAATCTTCAAAATTATAAAATATCCCCACTAAGACATGACTGAAGTAGCTCATATGGCCACAGTGCAAAGGAACACACAAGGAGTTCATCGTAGCAATTAATGTGCTTCATTTCGTAATAAGAATTACTGAATTCACGAATTTTACATATTAATAAATTAAAACAGTAGAGATCATATGAAATCCTACAATGGATAAAGGAGGACTTAATTTGTTTTGACAGCATCCAGTAAGTAAAAATGATCTAAGATCCTATATTCTGTTAAGAAACCAAGCCATAGGTCGAAAACCAGCATCCTTGGCATAAGACATTTTCAGCAGAGGAATTTGATGACCATTTACATTTGAATTGTAATGCAACCTCCAGATGCAACCCATTCCTAAGGTTCTCTGGTTGGCACTTATCACTGAGAAGCAAGGTGTGTCAGACTTAATATTCCTGGACGTAGATGCTGTTCGCATTCTGTAGGCGAGAAAGAAATCAAATCTGGCAAACTCAGCAGATGTCCGTGAAAGCAATTTAAGATAGCATTTTGGAATCTAGGCTGCTGCAACTCAAGCTTCACCAAAGTAAAATAGATTGGATTAATCCCCAGACAGCTTTTCTGTGACAGTGCATCGCCATGTTTTGGCTCCACCAGCCGTCCATTCAATCACAACAGAGATACTGAATGCATTAGAAGTAAGTGGATAAGGATGATGTCACCCTCTGGGTCTAGTGACAGAGTACCAAGTTATCTGAAGCAAGATCTATCAAGATTTCGAATCTACACCAACCATCCGTCATATACTGCACTGTGTCGTAAACTGCAGAGGTCACTATACTTCTCACAGCCTAAGGCCTGTTCTTTTCTAAGCATTTTTTGGTTTGACTTTGGATGTCTTTCGTGCTGCCCACTACATCATGGAGTGTCATACACTGAAGCAACTCAAAAGTAAATAGGTGGACACAGAACCGTTTTGAATATGGGGAACTTAATCAGATACAAATGCTAAACTCTGGTACATTCTTTAACACAGCTTAGATCCATATCACAGGTCTCAGACCCGAATTTAGAAGACTAGAGGTGTGCATGATATGCATGACTTTCCCAATTGTGGATTTGTAAGAGTGGGTAGAAAAGAAGGAATGGTGGCTTCTGTTCAAGATATGCCATGTGACTATTTCTGTTGTATTTATATCCGCTCTAACTGTCTCCAAATAATAACAGTTGGGATACCATATGTCTCCACCATACTATACCCCAATCCCAACAAGGTTGACAGGTTTTTGCTCCTGTTGTTGATATAAGATTGTCATATCTATGCCACAAAGGTGAAGGAAGCAAGTTCTAGACACGTCCAGCATGAAGTCCAAGACTGACCAGAGCCAGACTTGTCCTGGATAGGACATGCATATACTTAGAAAGAAGAACATTCTAGAGCATGGTGATGAGTGAGCCTGGTTACCTCCGACACACTGCGGCAAACATGAAAATTAAAATATCACAAACGCTTCTAGGACCACTGACGTCCAGAATCAGTAAAAATGGGTTGCAGCAGTCTGTGGAAACCCAGCACACAAAATATTTATGAGTACACATATGCCAAATAAAAATCTCTTCTAAGTCCAATCAGTTTTAGGTAAAGAAAAACACAGCACTGGTGCCCTACCACAACAAACATCTCTCATCACTCTGATCTACAGTTAAATGGTGTCAGGTCAGATCTAACATCTCAGAACACTAAGGACATTTCACATAGCATCCCAAAAAAGATGACTTGTTTTCTAAGAGGTGGGACAAAGGCTATTAACTTGAGGAAGGACCTCTCTTTCAGCTGAATAACTTACACAAAGGGGACATAACAAGACCCATAAATCGCAATATCCGTTAATGCAGTTGATCATTATTAGTGCATGTTAGTTTACAAAAGACGAGATGGTCACAACACCTTAGACCATCCTTCATTAACCAGTGGAAAAGGACTTCTCTGGGTGTCAGGGATAGGATTCTAGATCTTTGGCCAGAACCTTTTCCAAAACAATGAAAGTTAGTATTTAAGGACAGGTGTAGGTTTGGCTTCACTGGAAACGCTGCTCGGCCTGTTTTACCTCTCAATGGCAGAATAGGAAAAGGAATACAGATAAGATTAGTTATTAGCAAATTATTTTACAAGTATAATCAAAGTCATTTAGTATTACCTGTTGTGCTTTCTTCAAATCAAAGCAAAAATTCTCAGAACGAATTAGATTTAAGGAGCTATTTTCACAGGTATATTGAATGATTTCATGCAGCAAATTGGGGGAGGGGTCGGTTGGTTATATTTTGCACAATTTTTGCAAGAAAGAAGTTTGCTAATACACCTACGAACAAGACAGTTTTAGATACAACGTAGGGCTCCCTTGTCCTGTCAATAACGCTGGACCAAGATGCTTGCAGTCACTCTGCTGGGCTTGTAGTGAGAACCATTTGCTTTGATTTAGAAAAAAAGCATACCAGTATCTTAAAAAGCCTTGTGAATATAGTATACATGCCAGGACAACTGGCCAACATGGAAAATAAATACAGAAATAGCAACAAACAAAGTGTGGAAGTGCAGTTCCCCTAGATGTCACATGGTTTGAGATAGAGTGCGTCAGACAGAGGTGGATTGGTTTCTGTAACTTTAAATGTGGCCATCAACAGTGAGAGGTAATTTGAGAGCTCTGGTTCAGATGATTACTGATGTTCAAACATTGTTCGTATTTCCTCGCCCAATTAACAAGAATAAAGTCTTTTGACTTCTAGAAGAGCTGTGCTTCTTTTAGCTTTCCGCCATATCTTCTTCAAGGCATGGGCTTCCTCTCCAGATCAGTCCTCCTATGTCACATGTAGACTTCACTGTTCTCCCTTAAAAATCATGCCCTGTCTGGCACATAACTGGGTTGCTAAATGGAGATTCTAGTTTCCATTAAATCGAAGTCAAATTTCCAAGCAGACTAAAAAATATTATATCTTTCAAGTGGGCAATGACTAAAACCCGGGAAGATTATCCTGATTATTCGGAGAGCGATGAGAAGGAAAACAGTATCCTGTCTTATCCCGTTATTTAAGAGTGTCCATGCTTTCCTTTGGGTATGAAGAGAAAAGCGAATGAAGCTTGTGCAAAAAGTGCCCCTGTTCATATCTGGCCTCTGTTTCTGCTGGAAGTGGTTACTTGGAGAGCTTGCTGATGACCCTTATCAGGGCTCCATTCTCATCTTTCAGCCTTTGGTTGTCAGACTTCAGATCTGTCAGAACCTGCAATGACAGAAAAGTAGTGAAAAGAAAGGTAAATCTGGGTGCATGCTTGCATTATTTTTGTTAGCTTCACTAAGTTTCCTACTTCCAGGCACCATTATTCATGAAGACATAACCGGATAGGCAAATTCTACCATTTGTCTATAATCATGCCAATAATTGGGCCCTGTTCATGAGGCACGATCCAGGAGTTGGCATCATTTCATTACCTGTCACTTGGCCTGGGATCCTGAAAAAAGACTTGCTCTTTGCATACAAGATTACCACTTACTGGTCACACAAACAATTCATGAAGCCGGCCCATGTTAACCATATTGATGTATGATTGAAATAGCTTTTTGGGCACATAGAACAATATCTTATAAGTTAAGTGCGAACCTACCTGTCCACAAAAGCAACAGATAGTAAGCATAAAGTAAATGACCATAAAATGGCAATGCATGACACATGATGGGAAGTCTTACAGGGTCAAATGTGGGTAACAATGGCATGTTCTGGTAGCACTTATGGAGGCATGTGATCTTAAATGGGCAATAGAATACTGGCATGACAATCTTCTGGTGGAATCGTAAGAATCACCACGGCAAAGTGTTTTTTTTAAATTTGCGTTGAAACTGGTTTGGCAACTTTCTAATCACAAAGGGATAAGTGGTATAGATAAGTAAAACGGTGAAAACTGGTATGGCTAACTAAAAACTGACATGGCAGAGTAAAAGCAGACATGGCATTAAGAAAAATGACATGGCAATTTTTTTCAGGGGCACTGTAAAGCATGCCGAAACTGGACTAAAGAGAATGGGAATGTTGAAAATGATAGGCTGGTGTAGTGAAAAGAACTTTGGCGTATCTGAGAAACACCCATGACAGACTGGCACAGTGATTATCACATTGCAGCAGCCTACCTAATCAACACACATATTGGAGGAACTCACAAATACTGGATCTCAATTATATACTAACGTTCCAAAACGTATAATGGCAGGAACATGGTCTATACCAATCTTGGTAGTATTTTATTGTTTGACACAAAGACTTTGATAGAATTTACATGGTGTGCGCTGATGCGTCTTTGTTCAAGGAAGAGACCCATACGTACAGTAATACTTCAGAGGGTGCCCCTGTGAACAATATTTCAAGTTCTAAGAACTCTAGAGAATTGCTTGCAAGATTATTGTCCACACATTGGCAGGTACACTTCAACAGGTTAATTAATAAAGTTCAGGTACAAGTGATAGCTTCAATTAGTCCCCTCACGTCCACACCAAACCTGGAGCAATGACTTTACCTAGCACGCTCACACACACACAGGTATGGAGTAAAATAATAACATTTAAAAAAAGACACACTTTATGCCCTAAATATTTCAATATTTTCTGGGAGAAGTATGCAAGGATTGTGGGAGCAGCAGCACTTGAGAAGACCCACTCTCACGCCCAAACTATGTGAGTTTCAGAATATGAGGTAGTGTGTTTGGGATGACCTCTGTACCATAAAAGGACACATTTATTTGCACACTCATTTATGGGAGTCATTTTGAACTGGAGGCCCAGAAAAGCTCTTTAGGGGTGGGGGAGTAGTTTAAGATCAGCAACCCTACTACATACAGATAGTGGCGATTCATGAAATACTCAGCTAAGGTGGCAACACATTTATAAAACAAACTACTGGGACTACAATGAAAGCACGACACTCCTTGCTTTTGTAATGTTGCCTCCGTGATACTCTCTCCCGAGGAAATATTCATATTTAATAGGATTGCTAAAAAGAGATTATTTAAGCATCATGGAGAATAAATGAACATACCACGTGCATTTTTTTGACTAATTAGTGCGTAGCCTTGGCAATAACAAGTCGGACATCAGTGACATACAACATCTAGCTAAATTTCACTTTGATAAATAACATTAGCAATTAATTTAAAGCAACACCTGTAATGCCAGAGAACATATTTAAAAGTAGAGTTTTTGCCATTTGTGTTAACATGTTTTATGTGAACAATTTACAAAGAATAATTCCTCAATCGCTTCTGAAAAGGTCTGAAATCCATCAGTGATGTGCACTTTAAAAAAATATTATTTTGACGATACTCGATTCAGCCAAATAAGTTTCATTATAAGAAGCAATAGAAATGTTGGGAGACATTTTCAAGACAAAGCAATGCGGCCAGCGGTGGGAGATCTCCCCTAGCGGGCAGAAGAGTGGTTTCACAGCGACCTGCACATAATCAATTATTTTCTGTTTAACATGTTTGAGAAACAGGTTTTCTAGTCAGTTGCATTTTTAAACTTCGCAGCTAAAAGATCTATTACAAATACAGTCTTCAGCTTCTAAATAGTGAATTGCTTGCGATCTAACAATTATTATAAGTATTTTGGGGCAGAAGTGTTTGAAATATGTTGATATCTTAAGCACTACCATTATTTAAAATACAACTCTCTAGAAAGTTACTTTCGAACCTGTCATTTGTGTTATGCTAGAGGTATTTTTCAAAACTGTATTAACTGCTCCATGAGGTGATTTAAGATACACATGTCTCCGGCTGTAGGTTTAAAAAACATACCACAATATTAGGCCAATATTTTTTCAACACAGTTTAGCTGATTTAAAAGTAAATTACTAGCAACGATGCAATGTACCACATTTGTGTTTACACACTATTACCACCTTTGTTTCCTCACACTTTTCTGGGTCTGTGCACTTTAAAACAGTGAATAAGAAATATGGGAGCCTGAAATGATCCCAGCTAGAGTTATAATTTATAATCTCTATTTAGCTGGAGGGATTAAAGTTGTCTTTGCACATCAGGAATGAAGTCCATGGCTGCTTTCACAGGAGTTTTGGGGGTCATATTGGAGTTCTGCAGGACTCCTATTTAAGTTCAGTGAGCCACTGCAGTTGTCTCTGACAAGATATGAACAAAGTAATTAGGACAATATGCAGCCCTAAAGAATCTGGAACTGGATTGGCACATTAATGGTAAAAGGATTTCTCTCCCTTGCCGTGCAGGTCACAAGACAAAGTGAAACGGCTGAACGTCTTAATCAAGTGTTTCATTGCACTGAGAAATGAAGTTGCTGTATAGTGGGCCCTATCTGTAATAACACCAGTCCGTTATGCCTTTTCAATGGGGGCCGTCCTCTACAAATCATATTTGTCTAAACCCCACACCCATTCTCATTCGCCGCCTACCAGCCATTGACAAATTCTAGTTCGAGGTCTCGCCCCTCTTTAAAAAAAAAAAAAAAAAAAAAAAAGAGGGGTTATATGATGATTTCTGACATGTTCCAATATTCTCCTTCCCAGTTTAAATGATTGTGTGGTTCTCAATCAGAAGGTTCCTACAATATGCAGCATGATGCAACCTGCCACACCATTATACCAATTGAACTCAATAGGCTCTGAGTCCAAAGTAAGGCAGTTAGAAACGCTTTATATTAACCCAAATAAAATAAAAATAAAATCTGGAATACTGAGTTTCTCAAGCGGCACATCTCTGGGGGTTAAAAGTGGGTAACTTTCACATGTCTGATTCCCAAATCCTCACTCCGTTTCAATGACTTAACCAGCTATTTCGATTAACCTTGGACATGAGAATTGACAGTAATGCAGCACTTTTTAAACACATTTTCTAGCCACAAAACAGGTCTGAATATCGTAGTGAAGAATAGTTTTGAGGAGAGAAGGGCTACAGAGAAGAGCATTTCCTCCAGCGAAAAGAAAGATCAACAAAGAATGACCTACTATCCAAAAGTAGGAGGCGGGGAAGAAAGATTTAGACATCCTTAGAAGATGTAGCAGAAAAGTGCATACAGAAAATGAGATATAATATGATAACAAGCATTTGCAATGCAATAGGTCTCGCATTAGGACGTTTTGAGCTATTGGTCTTGTAAATAAAAATATTTCTATCTATGTTTTTGTTCAGAAATAGGTAAGTTAATAGCTTTGTCATTTACAACTGCAATAGTTATAATTTTGGCAAATGTTACACTTATAGCATTTGTAATGTAGCTTTTTGTAACATTGAGGCAATATATTTGAACTAGTGATGATGTTGTGGTGCGGAGTGATGTTGTAGGTGTGCTGAGTGGTGCTGTGGGGGTGCTGAGTGGTGTTGTAGTGATGCTGAGTGGTGTTGTGGTGGTGCTGTGTTGGTACTGTGGTAGTACTGTGATGGTGCTGAGGTGGTGCAGTGGTGGTGCAGAGTGGTGTTGTGTTGGTGCAGTCAGATAGTGTGGTGGTGTTGTGGTGTTGCTGTGGTGGTACTGAGGGTTGCTGTGGTAGTGCTGAGTGTTGCTGTGATGGTGCTATGTGGTGCTATGTGGTGCTGTTGTTGTACTGAATGATGCTGTTGTGGTGCAGAGTGTTGCTGTGGTGGTACTGAGTGATAATGTAGTGTTACTGAGTGGTAATGTGGTGGTGCTGACTGGTGATCAGTGGTGCTGCTTAGTAATGTTGTAGTGGTGCTGAGTGGTCCTGAGTTGGGGCTGAGTGATAATGTAGTAAGGCTGCATGATAATGTAGCGGTATTGAGTGGTGCTGTGGTGGTGTGAGTGATAATGTGTTGGTGCCTAGTGCAAAAACATTGTAGTGTAATACATGAAAGTGCTACGAGGGGTTTGCGTACTAGCACTGAGACAGCTATTAAAAGATTATGCAGAGTAGTGTTATAGAAGCCAAACTATGGGCCTCTGCTATAAAGCAGTGAAGTAGTTAAAATGTATATATTTTTGGATGAAACACCTTATTTTAAAGTAAAAGCGACTTGTGCATCTCTTTAATAAAAATATATGGACAGCTGAATATGAAATAGGCAACTTATTAATGGTATAAAACTCTGTGTGTGAGCGCTAAATACTTGTGCATGTTATGTTACTGTAATATGTGGGAGATTGAATGCTGCAGTGGCTGCTTTAAAACTGACACTTCGTATTTACTAGTAAAGTAAGGCACGTTTTTATTTGTTATTTGCAAACATGCATTCTGTTCGATGCAAAATAATTGTTGAAATGTAAGGTTTAAAATCATTTTGCTTACTGGCACCAAGACAGCTATTAAAGGATCATGCAGGGCTCAGCAGGCAGTGGAGCGCATTAGTTCTACACATAGGAAGTATTGATAGTTAACGGTGTACACACACACACACACACACTTACAATAAAGGTGTTCTATTGCTGTAAACACAGACTGCAGCCAAGATTAAAAGCTGAACAGAGTAGAGTTAGAGAAGCTAGAGGTATGGGCCTTTGCAAGAAAGCTGCAAAGTAGTTAAAATGTTAATCATCTCTAATAGTAAATAATAACTGTAACTAAAAGTGACTTGTACACCTCTGAAATAAAATATATAGAAGATGTAGCAGAAAAGTGCATACAGAAAATGAGATATAATATGATAACAAGCATTTGCAATGCAATAGGTATCGCATTAGGACGTTTTGAGCTATTGGTCTCGTAAATAAAAATATTTCTATCTATGTTTTTGTTCAGAAATAGGTAAGTTAATAGCTTTGTCATTTACAACTGCAATAGTTATAATTTTGGCAAATGTTACACTTATAGCATTTGTAATGTAGCTTTTTGTAACATTGAGGCAATATATTTGAACTAGTGATGATGTTGTGGTGCTGAGTGATGTAGGTGTGCTGAGTGGTGCTGTGGGGGTGCTGAGTGGTGTTGTAGTGATGCTGAGTGGTGTTGTGGTGGTGCTGTGTTGGTACTGTGGTAGTACTGTGATGGTGCTGAGGTGGTGCAGTGGTGGTGCAGAGTGGTGTTGTGTTGGTGCAGTCAGATAGTGTGGTGGTGTTGTGGTGTTGCTGTGGTGGTACTGAGGGTTGCTGTGGTAGTGCTGAGTGTTGCTGTGATGGTGCTATGTGGTGCTATGTGGTGCTGTTGTTGTACTGAATGATGCTGTTGTGGTGCAGAGTGTTGCTGTGGTGGTACTGAGTGATAATGTAGTGTTACTGAGTGGTAATGTGGTGGTGCTGACTGGTGATCAGTGGTGCTGCTTAGTAATGTTGTAGTGGTGCTGAGTGGTCCTGAGTTGGGGCTGAGTGATAATGTAGTAAGGCTGCATGATAATGTAGCGGTATTGAGTGGTGCTGTGGTGGTGTGAGTGATAATGTGTTGGTGCCTAGTGCAAAAACATTGTAGTGTAATACATGAAAGTGCTACGAGGGGTTTGCGTACTAGCACTGAGACAGCTATTAAAAGATTATGCAGAGTAGTGTTATAGAAGCCAAACTATGGGCCTCTGCTATAAAGCAGTGAAGTAGTTAAAATGTATATATTTTTGGATGAAACACCTTATTTTAAAGTAAAAGCGACGTGTGCATCTCTTTAATAAAAATATATGGACAGCTGAATATGAAATAGGCAACTTATTAATGGTATAAAACTCTGCGTGTGAGCGCTAAATACTTGTGCATGTTATGTTACTGTAATATGTGGGAGATTGAATGCTGCAGTGGCTGCTTTAAAACTGACACTTCGTATTTACTAGTAAAGTAAGGCACGTTTTTATTTGTTATTTGCAAACATGCATTCTGTTCGATGCAAAATAATTGTTGAAATGTAAGGTTTAAAATCATTTTGCTTACTGGCACCAAGACAGCTATTAAAGGATCATGCAGGGCTCAGCAGGCAGTGGAGCGCATTAGTTCTACACATAGGAAGTATTGATAGTTAACGGTGTACACACACACACACACACACTTACAATAAAGGTGTTCTATTGCTGTAAACACAGACTGCAGCCAAGATTAAAAGCTGAACAGAGTAGAGTTAGAGAAGCTAGAGGTATGGGCCTTTGCAAGAAAGCTGCAAAGTAGTTAAAATGTTAATCATCTCTAATAGTAAATAATAACTGTAACTAAAAGTGACTTGTACACCTCTGAAATAAAATATATAGACAGTTGAATATGAATTAAGCAACTGATTAATGTTGACTAAGAGTTTGTATGCAAGCGCTAAACACTTGTACATGCTGTGTCATTGTAATATGTGGAAGGTTGAATGCTCTAGTGGGTGCTTTAAAAGTGGCACTTGCTATTTGAATGTGGCCCTAAGAAACTCTTCTCTGCTGTGGCAGATACAAAAAGGAATTGCTTACAGACATTTTAGTGTATCTAGCTTGGCAGCCTTCTCTAGCGCTAGATAATCTGCCTTACTCTGATTTATGCTACTAGCGGCAGACACTTCTGCTTGAAAGTAGCGAAGCGCTCTACAAGCTACAATAATAAACGTAGGCAAGAGAAGGTGGCAGAGAGCACTAAAGCAATCTCTTCATAGGAGATCAAAAATATGACAAAGCAAAAGAAACATGTGCCGAATAATTGCTTTCAAAAGGTGGCGCAGCTCTAAAACTCAAAAACTCTGAAGAAGCTGCGTACGTGATGTCGCTTGGTAGCATAAAGGAAACTGTTGTTTATAAGTTTTTTTGGGACGTTTTTGCATTCTGATTTCTAGCAAGTTACATTCTTTACTTAAGCTTAATTGGTAACATTAACATTTCGATTATATATGTATGTCAAAAAAATAACAAGCAAGCTGAGAGCGAAACTGCAAGCTGCTCGTGCACACACGCTTGCGCACTGAGCATGCGTGCTGTCAACTTTGCCTGGGACATGGGCGGGGGATAGAGCGCGTGGCAGTGTCTAAGTTCTTGTGAGCTGACGGAGCTTCGCGTGTTGCAACCTGTGTGAAGGAGCAGAACTTGCAGACGCTTTCTACAGAAGTCTACTCTGACTTGTAAGTGGGGCATGCTGTATGTATGGAGCGCGTGCTATGCTGCATGTGTAAAGCACTTGTTATGCTGTATGTGTGAAGTGTGTGACATGCTGTATGTGTGAAGCGCGTGGCATGCTGTTTGTGTGAAGCGCGTTGAATGCTATATGTGTGAAGCACATACTGACGTTTTAAAGAAATTCTAAACACGAAAACGCAGCGAACAGCAGTGCGAATGTTTGAATGTGTGAGTGTTTGCAGATTGTACGAAGCTTACCTAAAATGGCGGCTTTAAGTTAAGTTGTGCGTGAATGTTGGCGCATGGAGTTAACAGTAAAAGTACGAAAAAGCAGCATTTTAGCAAAAAATGGAAACACGTTTGTTTTGTAATGTCGCTTACTCTTAACACAAATGTAGTTACATTAGAAAAATAAGAATTGAAACGTATTTCTAAAAATGATTGTTTTTGATACGCGCAGTCAGGGCAATTGAAAAGCAGCCCTCGAACAAACGTAAGCGTGTTAATTGAAAGGCAGTCATCAAAGAAACGCGTTTTAATTTGAATCTTAATACTTTGAAGTTAGTATGGTATTTATCGTGCATTAAATTATTAGTGATCGTATAGTTCAAGGAACGGCGTTTTTATTAATCAACAAGAAGACGTTGTTTGCGGCTGTTGATGTTTAATGCAAACTTACTTCTTAAAATAATTACTCTTGATAGGCGCAGTTGGGGCGTGTTAGCAAATAACTAAGCGTGCGGGCAGTAAGGGCATGTCAGCAAATAAGTGAGCGTGTTAATTGAAAGGCAACCCTTGAAATAATGATTGTAGCTAAGCATAGTCGTGTTAATTGAAAGACACAAACGCGCTCAAGCTCCATAAAATGCCGACTTAATTTTTTATTAAGTTGTACGTGAATGCCCAAAATCTATAACACATGGCAAATGTACAAGGACAGCTAGGCATAGTAGGGCGTGGTAATTGAAAACAACAAACACATTCTAGCTTCATAAAATGCCGACTTCATTTGCGGGTGTTGTCGACTTTTACTTTAAACATAGTTTGTAAAATAATTAAAAGTGAGCGTGTTAATTCAAAGGCAGCCCTCGAAATAATGATTGTAGCTGAGCATAGTCGGCCGTGTTAATTGAAAGCCACAAATGCGCTCAAGCTCCATAAAATGCCGACTTAATTTTTAAGGTGTACGTGAATGTCTAAAGCCTATTACACATGGCATATTTATTATGTTGTATTATGTTTGCAATCATACCGCCTTTACAAGAGCACGGCTCAAGGTCGACAGCGAAAGCCCAGGCTCCACAGCGAAAGCAAAACTGACACCGCGCACACAGCAAGCAGCCAGCAGCGCGCTCCTGCGGACAAAACTGACACTGGAAAAGCGCGCGTCCGACTCGTGTCTACATTCCCAGAAACGGGCAACAATAGTTGTCGAGCAGACAGCAAGCAATGCTTCGCATTGCTTGCACGTCTAGGCTCGACCTAAAAATGAAGAGCAGAATCGATCACAGACAAAGACGGAAGATCTGCAATGATCAAATCTAAGAAAGCAAGCAGTCAATCAAGGAAAGCGATATGAAAAAGAAATAGTCATAGTGGGATCAAGCTTCAATACAGTAAAACAACTCTGAGCATCATGAAATAGCAAAAGATACCATAGTTCATATCGAAAAATCAGTGCACAATGGGCCAGATGTATCAAAGGGTTTTGCCCATTCTGTGTCTATGGGGAAATATGTTGATACATATGGCCCAATATTGGTTAATAAAGACATGCACACTGTTTGTGCAGAACGTTGTTTACAGATACAGCATACACCATCTTCTTAAATAATTTTAACCCATTTTGGAGGAATTCCAATCTGTGGCACTGGGGAACAAGTTGCTTACCTTCAGTATCAATATATCTGTAGGAGACATTAGTTAGTGATAGATTCCTTACCTTAGAATTACCCCCAGGCGTCAAACTGGATCCGGAAAGTTTTCGCCAGCAGTACACCTGTGCGTCTGTAGGCATTGTCATGCGGCTCCGTGTACGTCACTGGCGTCGTAGCTAACGAGATAAAGTCGTTGGAGCTACTTAGATGCACCCACGCGCGCTGCGTCAGTTCTGTACATGACTTTCCACGCCAGGAACGCCAAGCCATGCAAGATACTGACCACTGGTGCATTGAAAGTAGGGCCCTGAAAAGGATGCCCTTAACCCTAGAAATCAGTTCGCAGAATGGGGAGGATGGGTGGGGGCGGTAAGGAATCTATCACTAACTAATGTTTCTTACAGATATATCGTTACCGAAGGTAAGTAACTTGTTCATCTGAAAGAAACACGTTAGTGATAGATTCCTTACCTTAGAATAGATACCGCAGCAATACCAACCCCGGAGGTGGGTCTGCAAACCAAGATCACACCAGAAAGTCACAGCGAACAGCCTGAATACAGTCCTCCTGAGGCGCAGACTATGCTGGGCGACTTGGGGAAGGGGGTATTTCTTGCATTTATCGGACATTGGTTAACAACACCCCGACCTCACTGGCCCGACTTAGAGGCCAATGGGAGGAAGGGGTGGGTCCCCTGGCTTAGGAAGACTGGTGTGACGCCTTCATGGCACCCAAGAAGATCACTGCATCTGCTAAACTCCACTTGATCCAACTTTACTATCTACACGCTACCTACTTAACCCAGATACGCCTCCATCGGGACGTTTTTTATCAGAACGCTTCCTACACGAGGTGCGGCCATGATCCGGCTGACTTTTTCCATATGGTATGGGCATGCCCCCGATTAGCACGGTTCTGGGGAGACATTGAGGAGGAGCTCACAGAAGTCCTGGGGTGTGAGGTCCCCCACGATCCACAACACTCACTTCTCTGGATTAGGGATGGGCTAGACGGGTCCATGAACGAGAAATTATTTTTCAGCACGCCGATGGTCATGGCCAAGCGAGACATAGCTGCTTCCTGTAAGCTTCAAACGCCGCCTTGCTCTGAGAAATGGCGGAAGGGGGTGGACTGGTGTGTGGCACAGGAAAAACCTATCTATGAAGCACGGGGTTGCCCTAAGACGTTTTGCAGGGTGTGGGGCAAGTTGCTGGGTGCCGTGGAGTAGTCTAAATTCCGGACACAATGCTTATATCCAATGATACTTGTGGGGTTGCATGTGTTGTTCCTTCATTTAGCTGTGAGTTGTTACCATGAATATCCACTGCTGTACTACTGGTGTTTGCTTATTGTCAAAACAATAAAAAATTGCTTATTGAAAAAATAAAGCACTCATTTTGAAGATCCTCTGTGCCCACCTTTTCCAAGTTTGCGGCCAGATTTTTTGTTGAAATGGCGAAGGTCTTCCTGCTACTTTTCAGGGGGGGACTGGAGTCATTGGAGTAGGGGAAGGCCATGGTGCAGAAAGAGCGACAAAAACATCCCATTCCTGGCCTACGAAGTCTGGGTCCTGACTGATCTCACCCTCCTCAGGCTGATCATCAGCTTCACTCTCAATGTAATCGTCTTGAATAGTAATGCACCGAGGAGCCTGTCTCTCTCTTCCTGCACAACTGGTGGCGTAGTAACCACTGGCAGTGGTGGAGTAAGTTGAATGCCCGAGCCCCCCAGGTGTCAGTGTAACTGCAGCGTGAGAGTCCGGAAATCGTTTATAATAATCATTGAGCATGTGCCTAAGGTCGGTTACCAGGGAGGTTGGCGCCAACATGGAATCCCTTTGTACCTCCAGACGCGCCTTATGAGCTTTATACAGATAGTGTTCGTGAAAAAGAGTCGTATCATTGGGCCTTTGGATGACCCGTGAAGGAGTCATTCCCTTCCATATACTCGGACGTGTCCTGCATACTTCTCTTCTTCGTCTGTGTACTGGCATTTAACTGAACTGTAAAGGTCTGTAAGCTGGACCAACCAAACTTTCATCTCCTGATTCCTCTGTATCAAGAAGATGAGAAGGAGGCATAGGTGATATCTTGGATAGAGATGTCAAACCTGGAGACTTTTGGATAAAGTGGAGGCTTTTTATGTCCTGTTTTTGATCCATCGACGATGCCGTCGGAAGACATCTGAAAGTGATCGTCGTTGACATCAGCAGTCTAGAGGGGGATTTAAACACTGCTGTCGACGGAGTGCCCATCGACGGGGCCGTAGACGACGCAGACGGTGCGCCCGTCGATGGGGCCCATAGACTTAGTCGAAGTACTGGTTGTCTGTGCAGGCGACTATGTCATCAACAAGGAAAGAGTTGTCCCCGTATTCATCGACGAGGCCGTCACCACAGCCGTTGTAAACGCCGTCATCCCCATAGACGTCGATGGGGACTTGGCTGAATATCTCGATGACATGTCCCATGTCCATTGACTGGGCTTTTTTCGATGACGAAGCCTGTTTTAGAGGTGTGACAGGCGGAGAAGCAGCAGAAGACTTCTTCAGGCCAGAGTCTTTTTGCTTAAGGACCGCTTTATCGGCAGAGGATGATTTTTCGGCCTTCAATCTCTTAGAATCAGCCTTTATTGAGGTACAGCCCTCATTTTTACGTTTCCTCTCAGCTGAGGATGGCCCAGGACGTTCTACCACATCGGATCCAGAATCAGATTTAGATTTTTTTATTCTGGAGCCATAACAACAATCTGGCTTCTTTTTCATGTAGAGTTTTGGCTCAAAAAGTTTTGCAGAATTTACAGTCCTTGACAGTATTTTTAGGATAAAGTCAATAAAGACCGTGCTTGTGGGGGTCTTCTGAGAAAAGTCTCGCCTTCCCACAAGATCTGCAAGGTCTTAAAAACCTTTTCTTAGCTCCCTTTGACATCTTCGCAGCAAAGAAGGTAGAAAAATAGTACCTTGAGGTGAATCCTAGCAGGGTCAAAAGTTCACCGACTGACAAACTGGGCGGAGCTCAGGGAGACTCCCTTACACATGACATGCGGTTAGAAACCTGAGGTCTGATGGAGCTGCTGGGGAATTGAGGTCTAGAGCACGTCTCTGATTGGTCAAAGTTTGGACCTACATAGAGATGCTGGCGAATGTTAAAGTTTTCCTTTCTCTTTGGTGGTTTATAATGTACTCTTATAGTACTACTTTTCTAACTACGGCAAGGCTCCCACCATGATTTTTTTTTTTTTTTGTAACATCATTTTTATTGCAGTACCAAAATAATTGCACAGACAACACATTGATGAATAGCATAGCAATACAGCAGTATGGCACCTAATCATTCCGCCTCCCTTAACATGCTACTCGAGCCTCCAGGTAGAAGACCAAGCAACGAGTACAGTGAGTCCATTCTCTGCTTCATTGTCCAATGTCCATTTCCAAAAACACAGGAAGACGCGGACTGCTTTTAAGTTTTCGCCCCTCCACCACCCACTATCAGCCACCCCCCCCAATCTCCCCAAACTCCCCCAACACCCCCCCACCCCGCGTGGCAGCGCTATAGTAGAATCCTAGAGAAAAGTAAGGTCTGGTGTGTGCAAGGAGGAATTAAACATTCGCTAAAGGTGTGCTCCTGGTGCGCTAATGGGGTCGTCCGCTTCAGAGTCCGCATCCTCTCCTTCCTCCTCATCATTATCATCCCGGAGCACCTGCACCATCATTTCCCATGCTGTTGCCCTCTCGATGGCTTTCTCATTGGCAGACCTCCTAGCCATCTGATATCGTAAAGTGCTTTCACAGGCTGCCCACCTCAGACATTCACCATACCAGCGTTTGTATGTGGGCCCCACTCTCGATTTCCAATTCCTGGTTATTTCCCTCTTCGCCAATATCAGCCCCATGTCTATGAATCTGCTGGTCGTCTTATTTTTAGACGTGTGTGGAAACCAGTGCAGCACCCCCACTGCTTTAGTGTATTGTATCTCCCTATCCGTGGCGTTGTTTAAAGCCCTCCCGAACTCCTGCCAGTATTCCCCCAGTGTCGGGCAATCCCAAAGCATGTGTCCCAAATCCGCCCCCCGTGTACCACACCTAGGACAGGCCGCTTGTTCCACTCCAAAGTACTGCCGTAGTTTCCCTGGCGTGAGGTATGCCCTATGAATAATATAAAAATGTATGAGTTGGAATCTAGCGTTTCTCGTGTTCTTCCGCGCCCTCCGCAATAGTTGGCCCCAAGTGGCGTCAGGAATCTCCATCTGGAGGTCCAGTTCCCACTTAGCTTTTAGAGCTGTGAGCGGCTGCAGGGCCTCCCGCAACATTCTGGAATACAAACAGGTCACCGCCTTAAAAGTTCCCGCCTCCATCATCGCGTATTGGCACGCCATGGAGGTCGCAGGTTCTTGCAGTCCCTCTCCCCAGTGGTCTTGCATGGCGCCCGTTACCGCCGCGTGTAGGAGATAGTCACCTCGTGGAAGGTCGAAACGTTCCTGTAGCTCTTGGAACGGAAGCAAAGCACCGTCTTCATACAAATCACCCAGCATCTGGACCCCAGCCTCTTCCCAACCCAGCAGTCTTGACCAGTCCCCACCATGAGGCAGGGCTGTGACCATTCCCAACGGGATCTCCGGAGCATACATGCAGCGGATTCCCGCCCGCTTGCGCGCCCGGTTCCAGCAAAGTCGGAACGTCTGCTCTTCCACTGTTAGATCTCTGAGCAATAACTTCTGATGTAGCGTGATATACGCAAGCACATGCCGCGGAGTGCCCTCATCTCTAGAGTGCTCCGGGCCTCGATACACCCTCGCGACCTCCTGTGTGAAAGTCTGCAGCTGAGCCGCTAGGTAATAGCACTCAAAATCAGGCACCGCCATGCCTCCCTCATCTTTGGGTCGCAAGAGAGTATCTAGCGCTATTCACCGCCGACCCGTGCCCCATAGAAACGCTATGATCAGCGATCTCAGGCGTCGAAAGACTGAGCCGGGTACCCATATCGGGAGAGTTCTAAAATAATATAATAACCTAGGTAATGCCACCATCTTAAGCAAAGAGACCCGACCCGCCAATGAGAGTGGGAGAGTAGCCCAGAAATCCATACACCCTTTCAAGGCGTTAATGCACCGAGTGATGTTACCATCCAACATATCTGCTGGGGTGTGGTACACATAGACGCCCAGGTAGTGCAGGCAATGAGGCTCCCACCGGAGTTCTTGTGCCGTGAGGGGGCATGGCTCTCCCCGTCTCAGCGGGTACAGGCAAGACTTGGTCCAATTGACATTAAGGCCCGACATCCGCCCGAATAATTCTAGCAAGCGTCTCGCACCCAGCAATTCCCCCTCCGCATCGGCCAAAAACATCAACAAGTCGTCCGCATACAACGAGATGACATGTGGCCTGGCCCTGTAGATCAACCCCTTATAATAGCGGCCGGACCTGGCTTCCGCTGCAAAAGGCTCCATTGCCAACGCGAACAGAAGGGGGGAAAGGGAGCACCCCTGCCTAGTGCCGCGTCGCACCAGATACTGACTCGAGATCAGTGAACCCACTCTAACTCTAGCCGTGGCTTCAGTATATAGGACTTTGGTCCAGTTGATATAGCCCTCCCCTAGTCCGAAACGCCTCATCACTTCGTATAGATATTCCCATTCAAGGTTATCGAAGGCTTATGGAGAGCACGAAGGGAGTAGCCCCCTCCGGCAACCGAGCTCCCAGCAGCCTAGTCAACCTACGTATATTGTGGGTGGTGTTCCGCGTTGGGATGAAGCCGCACTGATCTTTATGGATCAAGCCTGTCATGTGAGTCAACAATCTATTCACCAGGATTTTGCTCAGTATCTTGTAATCCGTCGTGAGCATAGATAATGGACGGTAAGATGAGAGGGCGTCACTCGCTCTACCAGGTTTCAACAACGGGATCATAAGGGCCTCACACATTGACCGCGGGAGTCTACCTCGCGACTGTGCCTCGTTGTAAACCAGTGGCAGTTGCGGGGCCAAGTACTCCAAATATTTGCTATAGAACTCGATCGGCAGACCGTCAAGCCCTAGGGTTTTATTCCTGGCCATCTGTTTCACTGCACACCCTATCTCTCCGACCGTTATAGGCCGACCCATCTCCTCTGCCTCCGATTGCTCTAGCTGTGGTAACTGCAACCCTCCAAGGAAGGTGTCCAATTCCTCCGCCCCGCCCGTCAGCCCGCTCTCATACAGACCCTCATAATACGCTCTGATCCTATCCAGGATCCCGGCTTGGGTGTGGCAAAGCCCACCCCCCTCTTCCTGAACAGACATGATTGGAGCACCCCGCCTGATCGGATTGGCAAGCCACGCCAGCATCGTCCCCGCCTTATCACCCTCCGCAAGCGCTCTCGTCAGATAGACCTTGTGGTCGAAACTACGCAACCGTTCTAGCTCCACCGCCATTGCTTCTCTGGCGTCACTAACCCCCTCTTGGAGCTCAGGATGGTTCGGGCGCTCTCTCTCCTTCTCCCTCAGCCGCCGCTCTGCTCTATCAAGGTCATCTAACAAAGTCTTACGAGCACCTGCAACGCTCCCAATACAGTGACCCCTGACCACCACCTTAAACGCATCCCACTCCACAGACCTAGTGGAGGCGGAGCCACTGTTCTCTTCAAAATAGCGTGTCACTCGCTCCCCCAAGGCCTCCCTAAAAAGCAGATCATCCAGGGCATCAGGTTGTAGCCGCCATGTTGGGACACAATTAATTTCCACCATCCAGTTCAGGGACAACAACAGAGGGTTGTGGTCCGACAACGTGCGGGCCAGATACTCCGCGCTTCCCACTGCTGAGAGCACATGCGAAGAGCACAGAAACACATCCAACCTAACATGCAGGTCATGTAAAGTAGAGTGAAAGGAGTAATCTCTCGTGGTAGGGTGTAGTGTCCTCCAAGCATCTCCCAGGTCCCAACTCTCCTGCCAATCTAATCTTCGTTTCGCTATTCTGTGTATTGGGGAAGAGTGCAATGAGGGATGGGATCTATCCAAAACAGTATCCACCACCGAATTGAAATCCCCTCCCATAACCATCGGCCCTGCCAAGTAACTCGCCAGTTTGCCCGAAAGCGCTGTCAGGAAAGCGGGCAAATCTACATTCGGAGCATACACACTACAAAGAGACACTATTCGGCCCCTAAGTCTCCCCTACACAGCCACAAATCTACCCTCTGGATCCACTACTTTTTTTAGTGACCTGGAAGGGAACCCCAGCCCGTATCCAAATCAAGGCCCCCCTCGCAAAGGCCGAATATGTCGTGTTAAGTAGCTGCCCCCTCCACCTTCTCTGCAGCGCTACCCCCTCCTGCTTGGTGAGGTGCGTCTCTTGAAGAAAAGCTATATGCACTCCCCTACGTTTCAGATACGCATGGACCTTGTGTCTACGCACCATGGTGTGGAGACCTCGCACATTACAGGTTACACATTTCAGAGCCCCCGTATTAGCCATACCCCCCTGCATCCACAGACAGAACAATAACATCCGTCGACCATGCGCTCATGCCAACATAATACTGACCCCCCTCCCTCTCCAAACAAATGAACCCCACATCCCTCCGAACCCAACCTGAGCATCCCCAACTACTCTCGGTTCCCACCCCCCCCAGGACAGGACCCCCCACAAATGGAAGTGAACCCATCCAAACTGTCACAACTAAATATCCCCTCAAAGAAAGGCACTAATACTCGCAGTCTCCACTGCGATGACCGTAAGGGCCAGTAGGGCGCGGACCGCTGCCGAAGGAGTTCGTCAAAACAAAGCAGTCCCGCATATCCCGCCCCATGATCCCCCCATGAATAACTCACGAAGTCCCATATAGCGGAAAACTGCGCACACGGGCACAGCGCCCCAGTGTCTGACCATCAGGCCGCTCCTCAAGTCCAGCGTCTCAGGCCTCGACTATCTCCCCAGACGTTTGAGGCGTGACGACGGGGCCCTTGGCCCCTCCGAATTCCGAAAGTTCCGTCTCCGATCCTGTGCCCTGCTCCTCCGAGTCCGTGCCCTTCCCGGACTGGCTCCTCGCCGTACCAAAGAGGTCCACCACCGCCTGTAGGGCAGCCTTCCTCTCTGCCTCCGTCTGTGACACCGATGGTTTCCCAGTCCTCCGCCGATTTTTACGAATACGTTGTGACTTCCTGATCGGCTGTTTCTCTCGAGCCTCCTCCGCCCTGGCTCTAGCCCCGTCCGTACCAGCCTTGTACGTGTCCCACCAGGCCCAAGCGTCCGCCGAGGTGGTAAAGAAAACCGACTTGTCGTCCAACACTACTCTCAGCTTCGCTGGAAAGAGAAGGGAGTATTTGATGCCCTCTTCACGGAGCTCACGCTTGAGCGACAGGAAATTGGCCCTGAGTCTCTGGGTCTCAAAAGTGTAATCCGGGAACAGGGTGACTTTGTTATTGTCAACTTGGAAGGGTCCTGCTTCCCTCGCCCTCTGTAGTAGCCAGTCTCGATCTTTGTAGTGAAGCAGCTTAATCACCACCGGGCGAGGCGGCAGGCCCGGGGCCGGTGGTCGGGCCGGAACCCTGTGGGCCCGCTCCAAGGAAAAGAAAGGAGATAGTCCTTCTGGCGCAACTTCGGTGCGTAGACAATTATCGAGGTAGCCCACCATGTCATCGCCCTCAATTTTTTCTGGAAGGCCCACCAGGCGAACGTTGTTGCGCCTACTCCTATTTTCCGCATCCTCCGCTCTCCTCTCCAGCACCTTCAGCCTGTCCAGAGCATCCGCCATCTGTGCCTTCACCGCCGCGTGATCCGGGGCCAATTCTTGAATAGATATCTCCATATTCCTGACTCTGTCATTAAGCTTGTCATGGTCCGCTTTCAGGAGGCCTAGACCCGTCGCCACCTGGGCGATGTCCTGCTGCAGGGCGTCTTTTGTGGTCGCGATGGCCTCTAGGATACGGTCCTGCATGCGCTGGAGAGCAGAGTGGTCACGGTCCGCTCCATCCAACGTTTCCGAGTCAGCCGCTCCGTCCCCCTTCCCTTTTGGTTTCACCATCTTGGCTGCGGTAGGCACTGGCTCCTAGGATCGCTTTTAATCTCCTCGCAGTCGTCCGCACTGCAGGACCTCGCCACTGGACAGCCCCCCGAGCGATAGGAGCAGGGATCTAAGACACCCGCAGGGCACTGAACACTGTTCTGACCTCACCCGTGGGGTCAATTCCCGGAAGTCCACTGCTACAACGGGGTTTCGATGTGCCAATCTATGCGCGGAGAGTCGGGGTCGTCGTCACAAAGCCGCCACCATTTTGGGGCCTCCCCGGAGAATTTGCTTGTGTTCTCGTGTCCCCGTCAACTCGCCACCAGAGCGAGGAAAGGCCACCCGTACTTGCTGACAGGGTTGAGGGAGGCCCTCCAGTCCGGTAATCACTGCTAGTACTGGATCAACAGGAGAACCGGTCCTCAAGCCACCTCCGCCGACTGCGACAATCGTCCAGGCCTCAGGGCGCCATCTTAGACAATGTCCATCACACCTGATGCATTTGCTAGGGGTCGATTTTCAGGACGAGGAACAGCTCCAGGTCGTCCACTCTGAACGCCGCTGCCTCCGTGGTGCCTTTAAATCACAGATTTTTTAATTTTCGCTGGAATTCGCGTGGATAATCAGGATGATATCTGGGATCGGACGCGGAGCTCCGGGCTCACGCAGCCTACCTCCTTGGCATCCAAGCCACGCCCCCAGGCTCCCACCATGATGACGGGGAAGATACAAGTATATGAATCTATCATAAAAGATTCAATACTAGAGAACCTTGATGTCCAGATATTGTCGCAATTTTTTTAGACATCCGTGCCTTGCTTCTCCATTACCACACCATGACTCACCCACTAATCCAACGAGTAATATCTGGGATCAGTGATTTGCCCATTCACGTGCAATATAACCATAGTGTACAAAGCCTTTTGCATGTTTTTAATTCAGGAGCACCCAAGTACAGCTGTTTGTGAATCAAGTTCAGTATGAATTACAAAAACATTTACCAACTCTGAATTAAAGTTGTTCCATAATGCCTAGATAGCAGAATAGCCCCATAGCATGTGATAACACCTCTTTATAAATATATTTTATTTTACTCCAAATACATATTGGGTCATCTATAATCCAAAGTATCAGAGTGAATTGGACGGCTACTATTTTGGGGTATGCAAGAGCCTCATCTCAGTCCTCCAATCAACTTAGATGAACTCTGCCACTCTCCTGCAGGGTCTCAAATTGTTTTGTTATAGTCTACAATCAAACTGTATTTTGTAGGCGTTGCCCTACTCAGACAAGTCTTCTATGAGAACTCAGGATTCAATGAGTGTGTGATCTTTAAATGTTATACCACACAAGACTCTGGCATGTCAGTCTGTGTCAGATACAATATATTTGCATTGTTCAGTCTTCATCATCTTGTACCCATTCATCAAGTCACAACATTTGGACATCTACATTGTGTCCCAAGCCTCATATTTCTTCATGCAAGGAATTTCCTACAGCATCTACCTGGATCAAAGTGTGATTTATTTTATTATTTTGCCTTGCCACCCCAAGCCAAAATGTTGGACTTAGGCTCCGCAGTTGGTAGGGGCAATTTAAACAGATCCAATGTCTTGGGCACTACTGATGTAATCTGTCTTGCTCAGACGGAAGGCCAGAGGAGTGTGGAACATTAGCATGCGGATATATATCATAGCATTTCTGAGGCAAAAGGCTACAAGCCTGTGAATCATCTTCCTCCATGCACTCAACCCTCAAAGTAGGCATATCTAGTGAATTAGAATCAGAGGTAAATAGCTTCTCCTTTTGAGTGTAACTCTGGGTTCCGTGAAGAATACCTACCAGGAGTTACTGAAGCTATCCAACATGGCATGCTCAAAGTAGTAGATCCTGGAAAGGTCAGCAAAAATGCTAGTTTGAAGTTTTTTGATAACAGAGATCAGCTCTGAAGAGGATGAAGAAGAGAATGGAATTGTGGAGAGGGACTGTTAACTCGAAGGATAGGATTTCTTACTTTCTATGGTGTGTCCTCCTTCCTGGAAAATATCCAGGGATATCACTGCTCATCAAGACTTACCTGAAGAAGGGGAGAAGAGCCATTTAGGTTTAAATTCATGGGCCTGAGAATCTTCCCGATTACTGTTTGATGCATGAAAGTGCACAAGTTGCAGGCAAATGGGCCATTGTCAGGGTCTAGATAACACATGCTGGGGTAGAGGAGTTCTGACACACAACATCTTAGACAGGATTTGAAGAAAGTTGTGGGATGACCAGTTTATCTTACGAATGCAAAGAAAACACTTGTGGTCACAAATGAAGATCCTATTAACAAGCTCATATGATTATTTTAGGTGTTGATAACTAGATTACTTTTACCACTAAGCAGCCACAAACAAATACATGACTTAATAATGCCATCTTAGATAAGGTCAACACATTTTGTACAAATTAGAGACTAAGCTTTTAGAGTCTGTAGATGATCAAACAGGGGTGATGGGATTTAAATGCTTCGATTTACAGACACATATTTTCAGACAAAATATGTACTATCTTATTAAAATCCAAGTCAAAGAGAACATAAGCTTTCTGTGTTCCTATGAACCTGGCAAGTAATTAGGCTCGATTCACGGTACATTATTCTTTCCTTTAAAAAAATGTGTACAGCCTCTATCTGACCAATCTGATATGCCGAATAGATCTATAATCTATATTTTGACAATTCTGACTATCATCCTATAGCTGATCAATATTGACTGACTAAGGTTCAGGCTCTCAATATTGTTCTAAAGAAGTTAGTGGTGAAGGTCACCTGGCCGGCCCTAGAATGGGTTCAGGCTGATACTGGGCAATAGTCAGCAAGGCTTATGAACAGCGGAATCTTCTTTCTCCATCAATACCAATTCACCATGGGAGTGTCTTAATTACCACACCCCACTTCATCCCCTCTATTTCACATTCATATGATATCTCCTGAGGACTCACTGCTGGGTAAGGCATCCTGTTATACTTGAGTGACAATGACACTAATCAGGTTATCAAGCAGATAAAAAGGCTAACTGCAGTGAAATTACGGAGGATGCAAACAGCCTCCAATCAAATGGAAGCAATATTATTTGATGGCCCCCAAACATCTACTAAAGAACCAGCTGCACAAATGTGGGTCAACCATGGTTTAGGAGCAAGAATGTCCATTATATCTAAAGTCAAAAGCTTGTGGCCTTGGAAAGATATAGTTTAAAGCATGAATTCCCAGACCACTCTGTTGTAAAGAAAAAACTTTCCAGCAAAAAATTACTAGAATAGCAACATTTGGAGCACTGACTAACTGGAAGATGTGTTACACCACTGCAGGCTAAGCCAGCTGCCAGCTTACCAAACAGCAAGAAAGCTAAGAGTTCAAAATGTGGGGGTGAGACTTATTTTCATTTCTGAACTATGCAGGCATGGATGAACCTCTTAAAATGTAGTTCCAGTATTGACAAGTCTTAATCAGTAAGGTCTTAAACACCAAGTATATAATATTAAGCAATACCAATCCATCATGACTAAGAACTATAGAGGCTGATTTCTTATTGATGTCAAATCTATGTTTGTTAGAAGGCTTTGTTGTAGATTTTAGTAATGGGGCAAAAATTCTGATAATCTCACTAGGACCAAAATAATGCTGAAGTTTTGCAAAATGCCTTAGCTGGCTCTTGTGAACACAGTTATCAACGATTATGGATGGTGTGAAATTTTAAGAGGTAACAAGACAAGGTTTTACTGCAAAGAGGTAATGTAACTGTTTTGATGCACAGTATAAGCTTGATTATATATTTTTGGTCTATGCTAGTAGAAAAGACAGACAAGTAGGTATTTTGTGAAACCATTTAACTTCATGTTTGAAATTCTGGCTTTCTAATTTTAAATGATTTTTTTGCTATTTGATATGTGCTTTCATTGGTTGCTGTGCTGGAATGCTCTTTTATGCTGTTACACCTGCATTGTTTTAATCGTTTATTTATTTTTAAACAAGGACTTATCCATGGTAAACATCAATGGTAAAAAGCATCAACTTTCTCATATAACACATCTGGGTGTATTCTTTCACTTCATGCTCAATACTAGGTACATGGGTTTTATGCCCTTACTAGAGAATTTTCATGCACTTCTTGGTGCTGATCCTCTGGGTCCTCTTAATAGCGCAGAGTCAGGCTATGATGTATTTTGTGATTGGATTACCCGGGGACTAGGCTCCCTCATTCCGGCGAGATGGTTTAAGGGACCTACTCATGAAACCAGTCCCTGGTACGACGACTCTTTGACCACATTAAGGAAGGCCTGTAAAAGAACTTTAACTCTAAACACCTTTGGGATTGAGCAAGAATATTAATCAAATCGAATTTTGATGTGCAAACAAGGATCCTAATTATTGTAGATTTTATCAGTATACCCTTTTCATGTCTCTATGGGGCCTGGCAGCACCAACTATATTTATTTCTGGGGCTATATGCCATGAGATAGGTTGTTCATAATTTCTAGTTTCACTCTTGGTATGGCAAGGTATACCTTTACCAAGACGGAAAATATGCTCCAGAAAAGACACCTCTTGGATCAGTCAAGCCCTGGTCTATCTCCCTATTTGAAGTAATTCCATGGTGCAGCCTCTCCTGACAGAAGAGCATATCAGGCAGAAGTAGTTGGAGAGGTATTGAAGGAGTACTATGTTGAGACACAGCTGAAACACAAATACTTACATTCTTTTCAGTGTTTGTAAGAGATGCCTCAGTGGCAACTATAAAAAACAAGTATTTGCATAAATTACTCAAACTGAATTTAATTATTAGGACAACCAGCATCTGGGAGTTTAACAGCATTATGAACAAAAACATTTTTTTGCATGACAAATCATGCAGAAGTGTGACATAATAAAATTGTGTTCCAGTTGTAGCATGTTTCACAACTGAACAGTTTTCCAAAGGGTAATTAATAGTAGAATATGGTTTGGGCGAACAATACATGTGTCTGTTTGCTACATTTATTGACCGTTTTATGTCTCCACATTTAATATTAAAGAATTTGCTTATACCACACCATGATACAAATTTGGGAGCCTTAGACCAGAAGAGAAGGGGGGCTGTTAAACATTTGCTTCTCAATGTACATGGTGGACAAGTTCCTTACCATAGGTAACACCTTATCTGGTAGAGACACTAGCCACAGATTCCTTACCTTAGAATTATCATCAGGTTTCAGACTGAATCTAGAATATTTTTTAGAGCAGCACCCCTGTGCGCTGGTAGGTGGCGTTGATCGGCTCCAAGTGGCATTATCAGTGCGCTCGATGTGACATGCACGGTTTATATAGGCACCACACCAGCGCTGATGTCAGTTCTATTCCTTCCACACCAGTCAATGCAGATCCCGAGAGAGCTACCCTTTAGCCAATTTTTGACTATCTTTTTTAACTTTTTGACGCTTTTTTAGGTTTCCCTCCTGGTGTGGCTAGCTGTACTCTCAGAAGGCCAGCTTCAAGCCCTGCTGCACCGGTCACTGCTCGATGTCAGTGACAGACCCGCAGCTTGCATAACTTTGGTGTCTCGAGTGCTACCAGGGTCTGATGGCCTGCTCAGATTGTCGCCGGCTAATAAAGTTAGGACAAAAAAGGGCCCCTGAAAAACGAACAGGGAGAAGCAACCCATGGTAAAGAACAATCGCAGTGAAGCAAACAACAGCTTTTCCCAAAAAGTTGAAACAAGAATTATTCTTTAAATATTTAAATCCATAAGTCAGACCACTTCGGTTTATATTTTATTTTCTCAACATATATTCATATACATTTTACCATTGATCAATTTTTGCAAAAATATACCGATATTTCATGAGCTCCCTAAATACACAGCATCAAAATACAAATAAACCCAAAGGAAAACAGCCACATCCTCACAATTCGAGACAATCATACCCACTCATACTGAGAAAATCATACACACTAAATATTAAAAACATTATTCATAAATCATACGCCTGTTACAGAGGTGAAATTATGCTCTGTAATTTTTCTTGTTGCTTTTTTGCTGAGTCTAATTTTTATGATTGTTAATATTTTCATGGTCAATTGACACAAGCATTGTCTTAAATGAAAAGGGAAAAACATTGTTATACATGTATATTTATGTCCATTGAAGTCAATAGGATATGGCTACTTGAGATCACACTGAAACATGTGATTTTTGAATAATGTTTTTAATGTTTAGTGTGTATGACTTTCTCAGTACAAGTGGGTATGATTCACTCGAATTGTGAGGATGTGGCTGTTTTACTTTTTTTTTTTTGGTATACATGTATATTTATGTCCATTGAAGACAATAGGATATTGGCTATTTGAGATTACACTGGAACATGCATGTGGTTTTTAATAATGTTTTTAATGTTTAGTGTGTATGATTTTCTCAGTACGAGTGGGTATGATTGACTCGAATTGTGAGGATGTGGCTTTTTTACTTTGGTTTTTTTTTCGGTTTTGAAGCTGTGTATATAGGGAGCACATTGAATATCTGTATATTTTTGCAAAAAAAGATCAATGGCAAAATTCTGGGGATGTCCAAGCGTTGCTTATGGACATTCCCTTTGATGGCTCCGGTCTATTTGGGGACCCGGTGGATTCAGGGTTGGAGCGCTTGAAGGACAGCAGGCCTATGGCCAGGTCCTTGAGCGTTTCCATTACCCATCACCAACTCCAATCTGCCTTCCGCTCCTTTCATTGCCAAGGAAGGGGCTTACAGTCACGTCTGTACCTGCCCAGTGGCGTGCAAGCTTCACAGCCTCTGGCTGGCTGGCACGGTACCCACAGACCAAATGGGGCGGGCAGCCAGTGGTGGGCTAGTCCACCACCCTGCAGGAAGCCTCAGCCTCCAATCCCTTATAGTCTGCCCCTTTATCATGAGCACCCAGAGGGCGCAGGATACGAAATCACCTGCATCACTGGTGGTCTATCACATCGGACCAAAGGGTTCTACAAATTGTCCAGAGGGGCTACTCCCTCCCCTTCAAGACTACCCCTCCACCCATGTCACCTGCTTGTGGCAGGTTGACGGAGGACTGCATTTGCTGGGGTTAACTATCAATGTGCCAAAGTCACACCCAACTCCCTCTCAAACTCTTCACTTCATCAGAGCTGTTCTGGACATGGTGCAGTTTCGGGCCTATCCTCCTGAAGCACAAGTTACTTACCTTCGGTAAGAAACATTAGTTATAGATTCCTTACCTTAGAATTACCCCCAGGTGTCATACCGGATACAGATAGTTTTTTTGTCAGCAGTACCTCTGCGCGTCAGAAGGTCGCGTCGGTTGGCGCCGTAGTTGCCGGGATGGCGTTGTCGCAGCAGCTACTTAGACTCCGCCCTCGCATGCAGACGTCAGTTCCGAACAATACTTTCCACGACAGAAACGCAGAGCAATGCAGGAGACTGACCACTGGTGCACATAACTAGGGCCCTGAAAGATGTCCTTAACCCTAGAAATCAGTTCGCAAAACGGAGAGGATGGGTGGGTCGGTAAGGAATCTATAACTAATGTTTCTTACAGATGGAAAATGCTACTTACCAGTATGCATCTGTTCTTGGCATGTAGAGCTGCAGAGTTGCACACTGTGCATAGATCGCCACCTAGTGTTGGGCCCAGATGTTTGCAGTTTGTTGTCCTGAAAAGTTCTTTGGAAGTCACGAGATAGGTGACTCCTCCTTTGGACCACATTGCGCATGGGCATCGGCTCCATCCCCAGATTGTTTTTCGCCATAAGGGAAATGATGGAGCTTTGCAAGAAGGAAGTATGCTCATGCAATTTGTATTCAATTAAGAGAATACTGGAACAGGCCCGGGTAGCCGGGGAGGCGGGTGGGCGTGTGCAACTCTGCAGCGCTACATGCCAAGAACAGATGCATACTGGTAAGTAGCATTTTCCGTTCGAGGCATATGAGCTGCAGATTGCACACTGTGCATAGATTGTACAGCAGTACCCACTCTTAGCGGCGACCACCCCTATCTGTTGCAGTAGTTTAGAATAATGTTTTGAGAACAGCTTGGCCCACATTACATTGTTGCTTGGTTTGCACAGCTACACAATAGTGTTTGTGAATGTGTGCAGTGTAGCCCATGTAGCTGCTCTGCAGATGTCATCTAGGGGAATGTTCCCTAAAAAAGCCATCGAAGACCCTATTTTTCTTGTGGAGTGGGCTTTAGAAGGAACAGATAACGTACGTTTAGCTTTGTGGTAACAAATCTGTATGCATTTGACAATCCATCTAGCTATTCCAGATTTTGAAATGGGATTACCTTTGTGTGGTGGTGAGAAAGACACAAAAACTACTGTCTGTGGTTGCGAGAAGAAAACGGGCAGTTCCACAGATTGATTGAGATGGAAAGGAGAAATGACTTTGGGCAAGAATTTTTGATTAGTATGCAGAACTACCTTATTGTGATGCATTTGCAAGAAGAGTTCTTGAATGGTTAGTGCTTGTAGTTCACTAACTCTCCGCAGAGAAGTAATAGCTACTAGGAACGCAACCTTCCACGTTAAAAATTGTAGTTCACATTTGTATAAGGGTACGAAGGCAGGTCCCATTAAGCGTGTGAGAACAACGTTTAAATTCCACACGGGTGAAGGAGGTACTCTGGGACGAATTATTCTTTTAAGGCCTTCCATAAAGGCTTTAATGGCAGGCACTCTGAATAGAGATAGATGTTGTCTGTTGTGCAGATATGCTGCTAATGCAGCAAGATGTAGTCTAATAGACGTATAGGCTGAGTTACATCATTGGAGATGCAGTAAGTTTCCTATGATGTGTTGAATAGACACATCTAGAGGATTAATATTGTTGTTGTGACAATATATTACAAATCGTTTCCACTTGGCTGCATAACATGCCCTAGTAGTTGGACGTCCTGCTTTTTTTATGACATTCATGCAGTCTGGAGGAAGGTTCAGATATCCAAATTCTAGGATTTCAGGAGCCAGATCGCAAGGTTGAGATGAGCTGGCTCCGGGTGTCTGATTTCTCCACGGTTATGTGTTAAGAGGTGTGGAGAGAGGTGCAATTTTTGGTGCGGTACTACAGACAGTTGTAGCAGTGTGGTGTACCACGGCTGTCTGGCCCACGTTGGAGCAACTAGGATGAGGGTGAGAGAATCCTGCTGTAGTTTGCGTACTACTAGTGGCATGAGTGGTAGAGGTAGAAAAGCGTAATCATATCTGTTTGACCAGTTCATCCATATCGCATTGCCTTTGGACAGTGGGTGTGGATATCTGGCGGCGAAGCTTGGGCATTTGGTGTTTTCGTGGGTGGCAAATAGATCTATCTGAGGTTGTCACCACATCTGAAAGAATGGCTGAAGAACTTGCATTTGAAGTTCCCACTCATGGGTCTATTGTGTTTGGTGACTTAACAGATCCGCTATGGTATTTTGTACTCCTGGAACATGCTGGGCTAGAAGGAATATGTTTTGAGGTATAGCTTACTGCCATATGTCCTGTGCTAGTTGAGAGAGCTGTAGGGAGTGTGTGCCTCCCTGCTTTTGTATGTAATACATGGCTGTCATGTTGTCTGTGCGGACTAACACAGCTTTGTTTGATACTTGCTTTTGGAAAGCTTTTAGTGCTAGGAATATTGCTAGTAACTCCAAATGATTGATGTGGAGTAACTTTTGTTGCAATGTCCACCTGCCTTGCATGTTGTGTTGCAGTAGGTGGGCTCCCCAGCCGGAGAGTGATGCGTCCGCAGTCAAGATTATCGGAGGAACTGGCTCTAGGAATGGTCGTCCCTTGGAAAGGTTTTTGGTGTTCCATCACTGCAGAGAGCGATGAGTCCAACCGTCTACCAATACTAGGTCTGTCAATTAACCTTGAGACTAGTTCCATTGACGTGATAAGCATTCTTGTAGCGGACGCATTTGAAGTCTTGCATGTGGCACTATGAAAATGCAAGAGGCCATCATCCCTATGAGTTGCATGAACACTCGTGCTGGAAGGGAGTGTTGTAGCTGAAACTTTGTTAGAAGAGTAGGCATGCTGGATATCCTTGCGGGAGTGGGATAAGCTAGCGCTTTTGAGGTGTTTATTGTGGCACAGAGGTACTGTTGTACTTTGGATGGTTGTAGATGGGACTTGGCGTGGTTTATTGTGAACCCCAAGTCATGAAGCAGTTGTATTGTGGCATGAGTGTGTTCCACGCATTGGTTGTATGAGCTGGCTTTTATGAGCCAGTCATCGAGGTACGGGAAGACATGGATGTGCTGCCTTCGTAAATGCGCTGCCACTACTGCTAAGCACTTGGTGAATACTCTTGGTGCTGTTGTGACTCCGAATGGGAGTACTTTGAGTTTATAGTGTTGCCCGTCTATTACAAATCTGAGATATTTCCTGTGAGCCTTGTGAATGAGAATGTGGAAGTATGCGTCCTTGAGATCTGAAGTAGCAAGGAAGTCGTTTTGTGACAGAAGCGGAAGGACTTGTTGGAATATGACCATTTGAAAATGGTCTGACTGTATGTATATGTTTAGCGGTCTGAGGTCTAGAATAGGCCTTAGAGAGCCGTTCTTTTTTGGAATTAGAAAATATAGAGAGTAAACCCACTTGTTTTGTTGGTGCAGAGGAACTGGTTCTATTGCACTTTTTTGTAGCAGAGAAACTTGTTCTTGCTTTAACAGTGATAGATGTTCTTGTGACATTGGATGCTGTTTGGGTGGTATGTTTGGGGGGTAGATGTTAGTTCTACACAGTAACCTGACTGAATAATTTGTCGCACCCACCTGTCTGATGTGATGTTGGTCCAGGCAGGAAGGAATTGTTGCAGTCTACCCCCCAAAGGAGTGGAATGTTGGGGGGGAAGGGGAGGAAAGTCATTGGGTAGAGGTAGAGGCAGAGCGGGAGTTGTTGGTTTTGCCTCTGCCTTTGTTGTTGTTACCCCTGTAATCCCCTCTCTGGTAGCCCTTAGTGAATGTGGATTGGCTAAGGCTTTTGTAAGAAATGGAGGGAGTTTCTGAGGAGTAGCCCTAGTGTTGCCTCTGTATGATGAGCGACAAAAAGAACGTCTGGGAGCTTGCAGCTTCAAGGTTCCCATAGATTTTGCTGTATCGGTGTCTTTTTTCATCTTTTCTAAAGGCACGTCAACATTTGGGCCAAATAAATGTGTCTCATAAAATGGCTGAATAAGGATGGAGTTTTGTACTTCAGGTTTAAAACCTGAGATACGTAGCCAAGCATGTCTACGTAGAAGGGTGCTGGTATTGATTGCCCTTGAGGCGGTATCTGCAGAATCTAGGGCACAACGAATGGAAGTATTAGTAATATTTTTACCTTCTTGTATACGTTCATTGGCCCTATTTTTGTATTTGTCTGGTAGATGCTGCATTATGGACTCTAGTTCATCATAATGTGCCCTGTCATATCTGGCCAGCAACGCTTGGGTGTTGGCAATGCACCAGATATTAGCTGCTTGTGGCGCTGTTCTTTTACCATAGGCATCAAGTAGCTTGGATTCTTTGTCTGGTGGTGAGGCCTCACCTGATGTCTGAGAATTAGCACGTTTACGTGCATTAGACTCTACTAAATAGTCTAATGGTGCTGGACCTTTAATATAGACTGGATCTGTAGGGGCAGCTTTATATTTTTTGTCAATGCAAGGATTGAGGACCCTAGCCCTGACAGGGTCTTTAAAAACCTTTGCTGCTTGTTTGATGACACCCTTAAGCATTGGCAAAATGGCAGTAGACATTTGTGTGTTATCAAAAGTGTCTAGTAGGAAATCTTCCTCCACCGCATCGGTGTTTAAGTCCACCCCATGATATTGGGCAGCTCTTTGGGCTAGTAGGTTAAAACCTATAGTGTCCTCTGGTGGGGAAGGCCTAGAAGGGTATATATCGTCTTATGGGACATAAGGCACATCAGGGGTGTTGTAATTATCCCATGGATTAGGTGACTGAGGGAGACTATTGGTCCCTGCTGGGTCATGTGCACCCCCACCTGTGTCATCAGAGTCTATGTCTACATCATCGTCTGGATTAGGGAATGGTGTAGGTGAATAGTGAGGTGGAGGAGGTGTCGGAGGAGGAACAGTATGGAGAAGTGGTGGAGAAGGGACCCTTAATGGAGAGGTTGCAATGTCTCTTCTTTGGAGGAGGAGGAGGAGGTGGAGGAGGAGGAGGTGCTGGCGCATCAAGTGGGCTCTTCTTAGAACTGAGAGTCAATTGACCAGTCTTAGGTCCTTTACAAGAGTTTTTTGGTTAGGATCAGGTGTGAAAAGTTCCTCTGAATAGGGCAGATCCTTCGGGTCGAGCTTTTCGGCTCCGTAGGTTTTTTCGACACAGTCGGTAGCTGATTTTGGTTTAGAAGTGTGCCCTTTTGAAATGTCCTTTACCGGACCCTGTTTCTTCGGTTCCGGGTGTTTTTTCGGTTCCGAAGCATGTTCTTGAGATTTAGGCGGTTTTTTAGTCCGCTTCGAATGCGGTTTCGGCATCGATGAGCCGCTGCCAGTCTTTGGCGCTGTGTGCTTAGGTGTCGGAGCAACGGTCGGCGTGGTTGAGGAAGATGGCTTTTTCTTCGGTGTCGGTATAGGATCGGCACCGGGGATAGGCTGGCTCGAGCCCGAGCCACCTGAAGGCTTAATGGGCTTCTTTGCCGGGCCCGAAGGCGGGGCGTGGGAAGCAGTCTCTCGGTGTGCACCCGGGCCCGAAGGTGAGGGTGCGCCCGAAGCCTTTTTAGAGGGTGTCGAGGAAGGGTTGGGGTCGACGATCTGACTTACGACCCGTTGAGCTGGAGTGACTTCCTCGATGTCAGAATCTTCGGCGTCTGAGGAGCTGGTACTCTCTTCGGCGTGCTGGTGTTTTGGCACGTCGGCACCTTCTTCAAAGAGGTCGTCTGGGATGGAAGCTGACGAGCAAGCCATTGTTCTTCGAGCTAGTCGGTCCCAGATCATCTTCTTGGAGCGGAAGGAGACACAAGCGGAATAGTCTTTGGCCTCATGCTCCGGTGAGAGGCAAAGGTTGCACACTTCATGTAGATTGATGTGGGGAAACTTCGACCCACATTGAGGACACTTTTTTAGTGGCGTCCTTTCCATGAGCCAGAAAGTAAGGCCTAGGTAGACCCGAAGGCCTTGGTCGACGACCGGAATCGAAGAGTTCGAAGTGGTAAAGAATCGCGTCGATGTGGAGGGAGATCGAAACAATACCGTCAAACTGGGTGAGGATTGCGCGCCAAAGGAAATTTGGTTCCAAACCGGAGCGCAGGAAGCACATCAGAGCCCGATGGCGGAAAAAAACTATCTGGGGATGGAGCTGATGCCCATGCACAATGTGGTCCAAAGGAGGAGTCACCTATCTCGTGACTTCCAAAGAACTTTTCAGGACAACAACAAACTGCAAACATCTGGGCCCAACACTAGGTTGCGATCTATGCACAGTGTGCAATCTGCAGCTCATATGCCTCGAACATATCGTTACTTAAGGTAAGTAACTTGTGCATATGAAAGAAACACGTTAGTTATAGATGGCTTACTTTAGAATAGATACCCCATAAATACCAACCCCGGTGGTGGGTCTGCAAACTAAGATCACACCAGAAAGTCCTGGAGAACAGACCGACCAAAGAAGCCATCTCTCCGGACTTAGCAGTAGTATTTGGTGAACGTGTGCAGTGATGCCCATGTGGCCGCCTGTCAGATGTCATGCAGAGGAACTCCTCTTCGAAAGGCAGTAGTGGCTGCTGTCGCCCTGGTGGAATGGGCATGTAGTCCGACTGGAGACTCCTTATTAACCAGAGAATAAAAAGCCTTAATACACAACACGACCCATCAGAAATGGTGCGCCTGTGTACGGCCTGACCCTTCTTTACGCCCACGTAGCCAACAAAAAGTTGATCATCCACCCATAACTGTTTTGTGTGATCTAGGGAGGAGAGCGCACGTTTTGGGTCCAGACATTGGAGCCTCTCTTCCTCCTTCGAAGGAGGCGGAAAGAAGGTGGGCAAAGTAATGGTCTTTCCGATGTGGAAGGCAGTGACCACCTTAGGAAGAAAGGATGGACGGGTCTGAAGAACCACCCTGTGCGGATGAACAGACGGGAAAGGAGGCTTTGAAGAAAGGGCATGGAGCTCACTTACCCTTCTAGCAGAAGTGATGGCTACCATGAAAGCAGTCTGAAGAGTCAAGAGACGTAAGGGACCGTTATGAAGCGGCTAAAAGGGAGCGCACATTAAATAAGATAGAACAAGATTCAAGTCCCACTGAGGCATAACGAAGGGGATTGGAGGAAAAAGATGTGTTAAGCCTTTTAAGAAACGGTTAACTACTGGGGACTTGAAAAGAGAAGGCTGATCTGACAGCCGAAGGAAGGCAGAGATGTCTGAAAGATAGCCCTTGATAGTGCCCAGAGCAGAGCCCTGCTGGGCTAAAGAGAAAAGGAACAAGAGAACCTCAAAGAGAGGCAGAAAGGGGATCCACAGCCTTTGGTGTGCACCATGGCACAAATTTGTTCCACTGGCAGACATATACTGTCTTAGTGGAGGGACGCCTGGCTGTCAAGATTACGCCACAGACTTCGGGAGGCTGATCGAAAGACGTCAACTGCCGCCGCTCAATCTCCATGCAAGGAGGTGGGGACTGGACAGGTTCGGGTGGAGGACCGTCCCCTGCTACTGCAACAGAAGATCCTCCCGAAGAGGCAGTCGGAGGATCGATGGCCAGGTTGAGCAGCTCAGGATACCAGACTCTCTGTGCCCAATCTGGAGCTACAAGAATTACTTGGGCCCAGTTGCGGCTGATCTTCTTCAGCACTTTGGTCAGAAGGCGGAAAGGTGTACAACAGACCGCAACTCCACTCGTGACGAAAAGCGTCACCAAGTGAGTGCTGCCTTGGAAATTCCAACTCGCAGAATTGCTGACACTGCGCGTTCTCTTCTGTGGCGAATAGATCTAACCAAGGCTCTCCTCACTGTCGAAAGAGACCTTGCACCACCTCTGAGTGAAGACACCATTCGTGATCCATCATGCACCGATGGCTGAGTTTGTCCGCTCTGGCGTTCAGAGAACCTGCCAGATGATGAACCACCAGGGAAATGCCCTGATGTTCCAGCCATGTCCAGAGGTGGAGGGCCTCTTGACACAGGGTGCACGACCCCACCCCACCTTGTATGTTACAGTACCTCATGGCTGGGGTGTTGTCTGTGAACACCTGCACTACTCTTCCCCAGGCAGAGGGAAGGAATGCTTTCAGTGCAAGACGAATCGCCCAGAGCTCCAGAAGGTTGATATGAAGCCCGGACTCCGCCGGATACCAGAGGCCTCTGATCTCCACCTCTCCCATGTGGCCGCCCCATCCCAGAGGGGATGCGTCCGTCACCACAGTGTGGTCTGGTTGGGGAAGGGAGAGGGATCTGCCATTGACCCAATCCTAGTTCGTGAGCCACCACTGCAGTTGTCGTGCAGTGCCCCCCGAGATCTGGATGCAATTGGACAGATTTCCCTGATGCTGCACTCACTGGAAGTTCAGGTCCCACTGCAAAGCCCGCATATGCCACCTGGCATGATCTACCAGCAGGATGCAGGAAGCCATGAGGCCCAGCAGCCTCAGAGTCATTCTGTCCAAAACCCGGGATAGAGGCTGAAAGATCCGAATCATAGCCAGAATATCCCACACTCGCTGTTTGGGAGGATAGACCCGAAACAATGTTGTGTCCAGAACTACTCTGATGAAGAGGAGCTTCTGAGAAGAAATCAGTTGCAACTTCCGCACATTGATTGAGAACCCCAGCGAATGCAGGAGGTCGGCTGTAATCTGGAGGTGGGAGGCGACTGCCTGGGGCGAACTCTCATTCAACAGCCAGTCATCGAGATAGGGGAAGACAAACCCCTGATCTGCGCAGATGAGCTGCGACCACCGCCATCACTTTTGTGAACACCTGAGGGGCGCTGGTAAGGCCAAAGAGGAGAACAATAAACTGAAAATGATCGTGGCCTACCGTGAACCGTAGGTAACGCCAGTCGGCCTGCAGGACGGGAATGTGAAAATAAGCATCCTGCAAGTCCAACGCTACCATCCAGTCTTTCGGGTCGAGAGTAGACAAGACCTGAGCAAGCATCAACATCTTGAAATTCTCCTTCCGGAGGAAGCGATGGACGTCCCAGAGGTCAAAGATAGGTCGCAGGCCCTTGTCCTCGTTGGGGACCAGAAGTAGTGGGAGTAATAACCACAACCTACTCCTGGGACAGTAACGCACTCGATGGTTCCCTTGGCCAAGAGAGACATAACTTCCTGCCGGAGTTGGACCAAGTGATCCTCAGACATGCAGTTGTATGGCTGGAGGGGTAGCCTCGAAGTGGAGGAAGTAGCCCCTTCGGACTATTTGCAAAACTCACTTGTCCGATGTGAAGGTGCGCCAGTGGGGGAGGTGATGGCGAATCCTGACGCCCACTGGCGTTTGATGGGCCTGAAAGGTCGGACTAAGAGGGTTTGGATGCAGCTGCAAAGGGGGGGTTGGTGAACTGGCCTGCCCGTTGAACCACGGCGCCGGTTCCCACGTCACCAGCCACGCGAAGGTTGGCGAACTTGCTGCGGCCTGTGAGTGGGACGCAGTGGTGGCCAACGCCCATGGGTAGTGCCCCCACCCTTAAGTTGGTGGTGAAGAACCTAGGGATCTGGTTTGACTCCACTCTTGGGTTTCAGGAGCATACCAAAAAGGTTGCGGGTACCTGTTTTGGACTCCCACGGGGTCTGAGGCCCATACTGGGGTTCTTCGACCCAGCAACACGCCAATTGATTATCCTGGCGACTATTCTGTCGCCACTAGTTTCGTCAACTCTTTGATGTTAGGCGCCAATAAGGCGGAGGTGAATTTCCTTCAGCGAGTCCAGAATGCTGCCGCCTGTGTCCTGCTCAGGCTCCCTAGAACCTGCCCCACGTCGGGCGCCGTGCGACGTCTCCACTGGCTACCTGTTCCTAAGAGGATTGAATTCAAGGCACTCTGTCTTACTGTTAAAATCCTAAAACTCTCATTCCCTGAGATTTTATCTAATCTACTGGTCCCTTATGTCCCCACACACCAGTTACGCTCGGCTGAGCAATACTAGTCTTCGGTCCCCCGGGTGAAACGTCTCAGAGCGGGGGGCTGGTCTTTCCGATATCTGGCCACTAAGCTGTGGAACTCTCTTCCCGTTCAGAACCGTTGCCTGAATGGCCTGCTTCCTTTCTGCAAGGCCATCATAACTCATCTGTTTACTACGGGCTAGTCCTGCTGCCTTACTGACTCCGCTTTCAGCGCCGGGACGCCCCTTTGCTGGGGCAGCTGCGCACTTTATAAAATCACCTAACCATAACAATAACCTAACCCCTACAGTAGCCACGAAAGGGGCGAAAAGCAAACTGTGACAGACGGGTGGAGAGGTCCAAGGAATTGGCCATAGCCTGTGAGTCCTTGAAGTGCTCTAGGGCGTTGTCTAAGTTGTCACCAAAAAGGCGATGGCCATCAAAGGGCATCAAGGTGTTTTGGACATCCCCTGAAAAGCCAGTGGACCTCATCCAGGAATAGCAACAAAGTGCTACAGACGTTGAAATGGTCCTGCCCAGAGAGTCGGTGGGGTCCAGCCCACAACGTATTGTAAACTTTGCTGCATCCCTTCCGGCAGCAACAGCCTGGGAGAGCACCGCCCGGGCCTCCTCCGGACACTGAGGCAGCACTTGTGCCACCGTCTCCCGCACTGAGTGGGAATAAAGGTGCAAGAGACATGCAGTGTTTACGGACCGCAGTCCTAAGCTGGGGGAAGAGAATATTTTCTAGCCAAGGTGGTCCAGTTTCTTGGATTCCCTTTCCAGTGGGGCGGTAGGAAAGTAAGTGGAAGCTCACACTACCAAGCTCTCCAGGGTGGGATGTTGGGAGAGGAAAGTGGGGTCACCTGGAGCTGGGCGGTGGCATCGGGCAATCATCCTGTCCAGGGGAGCCCCATGTTGGGCCTGGACCACGTGCCCAAAAGGACATCGGTGAGGGCCTCATTAAACGGCAGCAGGGGGCTCCGAAGAGCTTGCAGCCAGTTGAAGCACCTCAGTCAGTAGGTTAGTACTGACCGCCACCGTAGGAAGCTCGAGGTTGAGAGCCTCGGCCGCCCTACGCAACGCCACGGCATACGCCACTCCCTCCTCTATAGCCACGGTAGGAGAAGACAACATGCCAAGGTCAGGGGAGGTGTCCCAACCATTGGCATCTACAAGTTCTTCTCTCCAGTCCTGTTCACTATCCAGCTGGCAGTTAAAGGGTCACCTGACCCCTCCCAGTCCTCCTCCTCCTCATCTGTGTGCCATTGTGGTTGAAAAGGGACCAAAGGAGTGAACAGGGGCACAAAAACCCCATCCGGCACAGAATCCGGCGTTGGACGACGCCGGTCAGGCTCCGTGTCCATGTCGGGATGGAGGTCGGGGTCGTAGACGACTAGGGGGTTGACCGGCGTTGAACGCTGTAGTGGTGCTGTCGGGAGCAGCGCCGGTGGAGGCGTAACGAGGTCAACCGGCGCTGATCCGAATACAGGCCTGGATCCAATGGGGGCCTGCAGCATCGGAGCCTCCAGCAGCGAAGCCATAGGCTCCTCAACCGAGTCCGCGGGGCCTGAAGGCGTGCCTGCGTGGTCGGTTCGCCCAAAGATGGCGTGCATCACCTCGTAGAACGTACAAAGCTGGGCAGGAGTCTTTCCGGGTCCCGGAAAGGGGGGATCGAAGCGGACTCTTCGGGCTCCGCGGGCAGAGCAGCGGGAGGGGCACCACCCGCGTGCCTCGTCGGATCAGCCGATGAGGAGAAGTCGAAGAGCGACAATGCTTCTTCAAGTTCTTCTTATGCTTCGACTTACCCGACCCAGAGTGTGAAGACTTCGATGATTTCGAACCGGAATGGTGGTGGCTCCGCGACCGGTCCCTAGACCTCCCTCTCGACCGGGACCTCGAACTGCGAGGAGCTGACTGCCGGTGTTCAAGCAGCTTTCGGGACCGCTCCCGCAAAGGCTTCGCCATCATCGACTGGCAGTCAGAGCACGATTTGGGGTTGTGGTCACGCTCTAGGCAAAAAAGACAAGTGGTGCGGATCTGTCACAGACATCATGCAACGAAAGAAGTCGACAAAAGACGAGGAAAAGTTAGTCAAAAAATTACTGAGGTACCGCTCTTCCTGTATCTGCGCTGGCTGGCGTGACAAAAGAAAGAACTGACATCAGCACGCAAGGGTGGCGTCTAAGTAGCTGCTGCAACGTCATCCCGGCGACCATGATGGACGCGGAGCTGACCGAAGCCACCTTGTGACGCGCAGAGGTACTGCTGATTAAACAACTTTCGGGATCCAGTCTGACGCCGGCGGGGGAGGAGGGAAGGAGGTAATTCTAAGGTAAGGAATCTATAACTAACGTGTTTCTTTCCACATTGGATAGTCCAGGATAGTTGAGCTATTAGAATGGTGTTTCAGCCTCTATCCTGGGTTTCGGTGAGACAGACTGAGGGTGCTGGGCCTCATGGTGTCCTACATCCTGCTTGGGACACATGCCTGCTGTCATATGTGGACTCTGAAGTCGGACCTGAAGTTCCAGTGGGAGCATCATCAGGAAAATCTCTTCGGCATGGAACAGATCTTGGAGGCAACTGCACAAGATCTGCAGTAGTGGTTACAAACTGCGATTGGGTCAAATGATAACCCTTTACCTTCCTCAACCGGATCTGACAGCAGCGACAGATGCTTAATTCCTGTGATGGGGCAGCCATCTGGGAGAGGTGGAGATCAGAGGCCTCTAGTCTCCGACTAAATCAAGACTCTACATTAACCTGGAATTTTAGAGATCCCGGCTGGCATTAAAAGCCTACCCTCCATCAGGTGTTCAGACAATACCATTGTCATGTGGCACTGCAACAAGTTTGGGTGAGGTCGTGGACCCTTTGTCAAGAGGCCAGTGCCTCTGGACTTGGCTACAACGTCCTGCCATTTCACTGGTGGCTCAACACCTGACAGGCTCTCTGAAAGCCAGGGATGACTCAGCAGACGATGCCTAGAGGATCACAAATGGCATCTCCATCCGGAGGTGGTACAAGGTCTCTTTCAGCAGTGGGGAGACCCTTGATTAGATCGGTTTGCTACCTCCAAAAACATGCAATGTCAGCAGCTGTGTGCGCTGGAGTTTCAAAGGCAGTTCCCGCTCACAGACACTTTCATCGCAAGTGGAGCTTAGGCCTCGTATACTCCTTCCCACCAATACCACTACTGCCAAGCGTTCTCAAGAAGATCTGGAACTGCCAAGCGCCAGTGGCTCCAGACTGGGCTCAGAATTTGGTATTCCAAGCCGTTGAGCATGGTCGTCGGTCCTCCGATCAGGCTGCCCCTTCAGAAGGAACTTCTTTCACAGCAGCAGGGAAGGGTTCCCTACACAAACCTGTCAACATGCCTCCTCCTTGCGTGGAGATTGAGCGGCAACCGTTAACATCCTTTGACCTTCTGCCCAAAGTTTGCGATGATATTCTGGCAGTCAGGTGTCTCTCCATGAAAACGGTATATACCTGCCGTTGGGGCAAGTTTGTGGCATGGGGTGCAGAAAAGAAGTTTGACCCCCTTTCTGCTCCCCATTCTCAAGTTCTTCTCTTTATTCTTTTCTATGCCCAGCATGGCTCTGCTTTGGGTACCTTAAAGGGTTATCTTTCTGCTATCTCAGGATTTCTGTGGTTGCCTGACCAGCCATCTCTCTTCAAATCCCCTAATGTACATAGGTTCTTGAAAACTTTGCAACAGGTTTCCTCACTCTCCCTTTATCATGCCTCAAAGGGACCTTACTCTCGCCCTGACGGTCCGGATGTGCGCTTCCTTTGAGCCCTTGCACATCTGTACTCTCAGGCTCCTTATCATTAAGACGGACTTCCTGGTGGCAATAACTTCTGCCCAGAGGTTCAGTGAGCTTCAGGCCTCGTCATTCAAGCCTCCACACCTGAACATATACCTAGACAAACTGGTTCTATGAACTAGAGCTTCCTTTCTGCCGAAAGTCATCACACCCTTTCATGTAGGTTAGTCCATCACCCTGCCTAGTTTTTACGCTCCACTGCATCCCTATAAGAGTAGCGACTCCATTGTCTTGACCCAAAAGGAGGGTTGTCATTATACCTTGACTACACAAAACAGTTCCGGATGGACGACTGTAGTATTCACTGTATTGTGCCTCCCTGGCACCTGTAGTTAGAACCCCTAGTTAGAACACCTGTGCTTGTATGTTCTATGGCTTTGTAGTAGAATGTTGCCTTCTGGCAGTTGATAGCTTTGCCTGCTCCCTGTCGCTGTGCTTCTCCTAAGCTGAATAAACCTGATCTACAAGCTAACCTGTTGTCCAGCCTACTTCAATACTACAAATTTGTTGGCGACGATGCTGCTTAGGAGAAGGTAAAAGAACCTGCCTTACCTCGTTTCTCCTCGTATTCCTGTGGAGAGTACACTGTGGATCGAGTGTACTTGAAGAGCAGCTGTTCGACTCTCTGGTGAAGACCATCAGCGAGATAAGTGGTCCGCTTTCCTTCTGCGCGAGTTTAATTAACTTAAGGCTCATTAATCAGCTTTATTTACGAGCGCGCAACGTCATTGGTGTCAGCGCGAGATTGTTAAACGAGGAAGCTTCAGCGTCATTCCCAGCGCGAGCGCGCCACGTCATTAGTATCAGCGCGAGGCTCTGTTGCTAACGCAACCACCTGACACGCGCTTCTCAAGTCTGACGCGTCTCCATGGCAATCCATAACAATCGCCTGACGTGCGCTCCTCCAACCAGACGCGTCTCCCTGACAACGCGTCTCTGAGCCTGTTCACGTTTTGCCAGTCCGAAGTCTTTGAAAGCGGTCTGCATCATCCACATGCTGGTACCATTTCCATCGGAAATAAAAACACCTGAACATAAGGAAAAGAGTTATTAATCTACAGTTACACAGACATTGCTTTTTCTAAAGATAAGGTGTTCGTTTGACTTTTAACTCTACACGTCGGTGCCATCTAGTGGTGGAAAAAATTATCACATGGTCCTTTCTCAAGGAAAATCTGTTTTTTTGCATACTGAACTTCATTTGCACAGCGACAGAGTCAATAAAGAGGGAAATCTCCAATCTTTGCCAGTATGCAATCTGTTTCTCCTCCTCCTCCTTTTCTCGAGACCCCAGGCAATCCTCCCATAATCTGGAGAAAATGGTTTGATGCCTTTGAGACTTATTTGGGGGCTATAGGCGCGTCCAGATATCGCGCAGAAAGGAAGAAGTGTCTTCTACTGCATTCTTTGGGTTTCGAGGGAAGAGAAATCTTCAAGCATTTACCTCCCTTAGTAAGAAACAACGCTGAAGAGGATGTAGATGAATACACAGAGACAAGATTAAGGCTTGAGTTACGTTTTGATGTCAAGCCAAGTCTTGTCGTTATAAGACACAAATTTTTCAAAAGAGAACAACTACCTGGGGAGGATGTTGAGACGTATGTTTCTTGTCTAAGACAACTAAGTGCTGAATGTGAATTTGAAGGCTTTCGAGAGCAATTAATTAGGGATCAATATGTTTGTAAGTGCTCCGATAAGTCTATTCAGCAGAAGCTTCTAACTTTGGGCAACCCCACACTTGAAGAGACTATTCGTATGGCCAAGAGTATAGAACTGTCAAAAAAAGAAGTAAAGGAACTTGAAAAGAAATGTGATGAGGGAGTTTCAATAGTTAGAACCAAGGAGAACAAAGACAGTAAAGTGGTTGGCAGTCAACGTTTTGATAGAAACAACACTCCTGGTTCTCAGCGTTTTGAGAGAAATGCTTTTTCAAGAAATGACATTTGTTACAGATGTGGAAATCCTTCCCATAATAAAAACAACAAGTTTTGCCCTGCCAGGAACTCTACATGTCGGAACTGTGGGAAGTTTGGGCATTTCGCAAAAATTTGCCAAGTCTCTAAACAGGGAAATCCTACTTTCAGCAACTAGTCCCAGAGTCTGAGTACCGTCAACACTATTGGGAATGTCTCAGAGTCCTATGGAAATACTGCTGATGACTCCGACTCTATGAATGGCATCCAAGATGACCTTAGAGACATGGTCGTAGTAGTACGAGACGATGGGGTCATTATTGGAGATCCGTCTGATTGTGTTGATCCTCTCGAAGACTTTGGTGTGGGTGACAAGATAATTATCCTTTTAGTAGACTCTGGGGCTAGAGTAACTATGATTACACAAGAATTGTTTGATGTAACTTGGCCTGAAAGGAACCTCCTACCACCTGACAGGACTCCTGTTTCTTATGAAGGGCGTAGAATTGCTCTTCTTGGGTTTTTTGAATACATTATTCAGTTTAGGGGAAGGAGGATCTTTGGCAAAGTATACGTTTCATTGAAGGGCCTAAACATTTTGGGTTGGTTCCACCAGGGTTTGTTCAAGATGATCCTTAGACCCGGGTCCAAAGAACAGATCAGTATTGAGGAATCTTGTGATAATGTAGAGAGTTTAGCTGTTATTGTTTCAGGTGACAATATTGAGAGTTTAATCTCCAGATTCCCCAGAGTCTTCGGAAATAGCCTTGGCATCATTAAGGGTTTCAACCACGAAATTAGAGTAAAGGATGGTGCCATCCCCGTAAAACATAAGGTGAGGAGTGTTCCTTTCAGCGTGAGGGATGATTTAGAAAAGGAGTTGATGGGTTTATGCAGAAAAGGAGTCATAGAACCCATCGAGTCGTCCTTGTGGTTGTCTCCTCCTGTTGTCGCCAGAAAAAGGAATGGGGATTTGCGCGTCTGTGTGGATTTGCGCAGTCTCAATAAGAACATCTGGATTGATTCACACCCCTTACCAAAGATCACAGATTTGTTGTCCCTTACCAGAGGGGCAAGGTGGTACACAAAGCTGGACTTGGCCTCCGCTTACCACCAGGTGGTGTTGAGTCAATCTTCTAGGCATCTGACTGCGTTTGTCTCTCCCTTTGGTAGTTTTCAGTACTGTAGAATGCCGTTTGGCCTTGCGTCAGCGGCTGCAGTTTTCCAAAGGTTGATGAGTCAGATGTTTAGGGACACTCCTGGAGTAATTGTCTTCCAGGATGATGTTTTGATTTTTGGCGAGAACAAGGCGGATCATGACTTTTCCTTGAATCAGGTCCTGGAAATCATGCAAGAAAAGGGAATTGTATTAAAGAAAGAGAAATGTGTTTTCTTAAAAGAAAAGATGGAGTTTCTGGGGCACGTTGTTTCTCATGCAGGTGTGGAACCACGTCCTGGCTTAGTGAAAGCCATTGTTGATGCTCCTCCACCTGCCGACAAATCTAGGCTAAAATCTTTCATTGGACTCAGTGAATTTTACTCTAGATTTATCAAAGACTATGCGTCAAAAGTTCAACCTTTGACTAACATGTTAAAGAAAAGTGTGCCTTTTGTTTGGGATGAAAATTGTCAAGAAATTTTCAAGTGGATCAAATTACAGCTTGTTGGGGAAAGTATTCTCAAACCCTTCGATCCCAACAAGGAGTGTGTTGTGACTGTAGATGCGAGTGGGTTTGAACTTGGGGCTGTTCTTACTCAGAGGAATGGACAAGTTGACAACACCATCGCATATGCCTCAAGGGTACTGCGTGGGGCAGAAGTTAACTTCTCTGTTATTGAGAAAGAGCTCTTGGCTTGTTGGTGGGCGGTCAGGAAGTTTAATCCTTATCTCTGGGGTAGTCATTTCACTATTCACACAGATCACAGTCCCCTAGTCTCTATTTTGTCCGGGGAAAAGATTAAGGAGCATACCCCTAGAATTGCAAGGCTGTCCACTAAGCTACTTCAGTATGATTTTGAGGTTGTTTATCTGCCGGGCTCAAAGAATGTCAGAGCCGACTATTTTTCTCGTTTTCCTTTAACTGATAATGACTCCGAGGTTGAAAAAGATGAAGATCTTGAGGATTGTTTTATTGCGGCTTTGGATCTTGAAGGTATGTGTGCAATCAGTGAGGTTGAGTGGAAAAAGGAGTTATTGAAGGATGCGGTTCTCCTACAGGTTGTCAACTATCTGAAGTCTGGGTGGCCCAAAGAAAAGAATGTTTCTGGTCTTTTCCAAACTTTTGTCAAGGTTGCTGATGAACTCACTGTTGAAGATGGCATTCTCATGCGGTGTGGCAGGCTTATTCCCCCTGAGAGCTTGCGGAAGCGTCTGGTGGATGGTGCACATGAAGGGCATTTAGGGAAGACTTTCACCAAACGTAGGTTGAGAGATGTGTTCTGGTGGCCGCAGATGGACGTGTCTGTTGATTCTCTGGTTGACAACTGTGTCATTTGCAAGTCCTCAGACAAAAGTCATAAGGTTAGGTCTCCCCCTATGGAGCCCGTTCAACTTCCGGAAAGGGCGTGGGAAAAGATTGGGGTTGACCTGGTTGGTCCTTTTTACCTTTTACCCCCTTGTTCCCGTTTTGCCATTGTTGCCATTGATTACTACTCCAAATGGCCTGAAATTCGCTTCATCAGTGAAGCCTCCTCTGCCAGTGTAATTTCCTTTTTGAAAGACGTCTTCTTGAGAGAGGGGTTTCCTTCAGTTGTCATGACTGACAATGGTGTCCAATTTGTCAGTTGTGAATTTGAATCTTTCCTTAAACAAGGTGGTGTGACACATAAGAAAAGTTCCCTTTACCACCCCCAGGCCAATGGCCTCGTTGAGAGGATGAACCGCGTTCTCAACAACTGTATCCAGTGGGCCATTGCCAGCAAGTGTGTGGTTGAGAATGCTGTGCGTTCCATGCTATGGTTTTATCGTACAACAGCTCATTCTTCTACTGGGGTTTCCCCCTTTGAGCTCCTGAGGGGTAGAAAACCCTCTACCAAAATTTGTCCGGGTTGGATGTCAAAGTGGGTAAAAATGAATGTTATGGATGGAATTGATGATTTTGTCAGAGACAATGTTTCTGAAACTCAAAAGAAGCAGAAAACCTATTTTGATGAACGGAAGAGATCTGCTGCCCATGACATTTGTGCTGGTGATGTGGTTCGGATTAAAAATCCTGTTCATGTCACTAAGGGTAGGAGCAAATTCTCTCAGCCACTTGTAGTTGATAAGGTCTGTGGAAATGCTGTACGTGTGAATAATAAGGATTGGTGGAACATCTGTAAAGTTGTTAAAGTTAGTGGTGATGATGCTTTCACTGGTGTTTCTCAGCCCAATCCCAGCTCTGTTTCAAATGACAAACGTTTCAGTACTGTTGCTATTGACGAAAATGGCAGAAATGTTGTTGATGCTTCTGTACCAGGACCTCGCAGGAGTCATAGAGTATGTAAGATTCCTGCCAGGTTCAGATAACCTTTTGCTTCTGTCTTTCTCCTTCACTACCAGTTGTGTTTTCCTTTTCCTCTTACTTTCCATCCTAATTTTCTGGATACTTCTCTTCTCTTTTCTTTTCTTTTCTCCCCTCCTTCTCCAGGTATGAACGCTTCTTCTTTTGTTTTACAGAAAAGAGGATAATGTAGTATTCACTGTATTGTGCCTCCCTGGCACCTGTAGTTAGAACCCCTAGTTAGAACCCCTGTGCTTGTATGTTCTATGGCTTTGTAGTAGAATGTTGCCTTCTGGCAGTTGATAGCTTTGCCTGCTCCCTGTCGCTGTGCTTCTCCTAAGCTGAATAAACCTGATCTACAAGCTAACCTGTTGTCCAGCCTACTTCAATACTACAACGACCAACTCTGTTGGGTGTTTCGGAGCAAAAAAGAGTAAGGATGAGCAGAAACGGACCATCTCCAGATGGATCATGCTTTGCATTTAAATCTGCTACGTGCTGGGCAAAAAGCAAACCCCTGAGGGTTTGCGTGCGCATCCCACCAGAGCCAAGGATGCAATCACTGCACAACCACAGAGAAGTCTATCAGATGCTTAATATTTTCAGCCCCAAATAGCCTATCTATGGTACCTACTTTATCTTCCTGCTTTTCAGGACAATGCTTTAAAGTTTTGCAGCCTATATGTTTCACAGTTCAGGTTGGCTGATCAGAGATTAGTCTATCCTCAGAAACATACTAATAAATTATATATTTTTAATTAAATTTGCACACTCCTGATGTTGTATGTGGCTTCTCATAAAAAGCTATCTAGAACCAATGCTAGCCTGCTTCAGAACCATTTATAAATTTGTGTCCACCACCAAAAGACCAAATTAGTAGAACAAATGCATCTTTACCTTGTTACTAACAATTTGTGCTGCTTTTCCCTCCACCTCATTGAGATGCAACAAACATCATTCAAACCAGATAACTACACTAGAACCCTTTACTAAAAAGCACCTCTTAAGTCTTCATTTTTTCCACAAGTGAATAAAAAGCAGAATACTTAAGAAGAAATGACCATCACATAACCACCATTGCATCCTTAGCGTAACTTCTACAAAATAGGGCCAGAGCGTACAGGTTTCTGTATTTCCATACTGCCGGTATTTACAACATTGCCGGAAGTCTTGGATTCCAGCACTCCATAGCCTTAATGCAACCTTCTACAAACGCTTTTTGTAACTGTGGAAACTTCACAGGTTATATTTATATTTATATCCTTCATATACTCTGTGAATTATCGAGTTGCCAGTGGGCTTGTGAGTTACTAATGTTAATATTTTTTTGTCAACTCTTATGTATCGGATAATACGTGTTCTGGACCACATTTCCTATAGTCTTAGGGTGGGATGATTAATGACCGCGCCGCGCTTGGCATGCACGATTCATAAAAGGGGGTGGTGATGAACAGAGTGTCTGAATTAAGCAGACCACTCTTACCCAGTCCAAAGATCAAGGCTTGATCCATCACCGTTATTTATCTCACTGCACCATCCCAGTTCAGAACCTGGCTATATGCAAATCAGTCTGTCCCTGGCCCAGTGCATCATGGGAACAGGGCAGACTAAACTACCAAGCCAATTCTTCACCAGAAAGGAGACAAGCTACCGGGGACCGGTTTCTGGCATTTCAGCCGTCTTCGGCCCGGCTTGCTTGAATCCTGATGGTGCAGTGAGAAAGGGACTCATGTCTGAGTATACCCTGCCACACCTATAGTGGCCAAAAACGATTCATAAAAGGGGGTGGTGATGAACAGAGTGTCTGAATTAAGCAGACCACTCTTACCCAGTCCAAAGATCAGGGCTTGATCCATAACAGTTATTTATCTCACTGCACCATCCCAGTTCAGAACCTGGCTATATGCAAATCAGTCTGTCCCTGGCCCAGTGCATCATGGGAACAGGGCAGACTAAACTACCAAGCCAATTCTTCACCAGAAAGGAGACAAGCTACCGGGGACCGGTTTCTGGCATTTCAGCCGTCTTCGGCCCGGCTTGCTTGAATCCTGATGGTGCAGTGAGAAAGGGACTCATGTCTGAGTATACCCTGCCACACCTATAGTGGCCAAAAACGATTCATAAAAGGGGGTGGTGATGAACAGAGTGTCTGAATTAAGCAGACCACTCTTATCCAGTCCAAAGATCAGGGCTTGATCCATCACCGTTATTTATCTCACTGCACCATCCCAGTTCAGAACCTGGCTATATGCAAATCAGTCTGTCCCTGGCCCAGTGCATCATGGGAACAGGGCAGACTAAACTACCAAGCCAATTCTTCACCAGAAAGGATGTGGAAAATTAATACGGTTTGGTGAACATTATCTGCGCCATCTTCCCTTTGCCCCGATGCCACACTCTTTGTCGCACACACCCACCACTTCAGCTGCCTTGATCAGAACTACCCTCTGCACACCCCTGACCCCCAGCACGGCTCTTCACCCTCACAAGTACCCCCACGCACTGATCACTCCCGCTCTCACATGCCTTGCGCGTAAGCGGCAGCCATTTTGAGCACCATGGCCCCTCTGCCCCTCGCTGATAGCCAGCGCGTCTCTCACTCTCTCTTAGCCTCGCAGGCATCCCCCGCACGCTGACAACCCCCTTCCGTTCTCACATGCCTTGGGTCATAAACCCCTCTTCAGCGCAGCTCTGCCTCGGAATCCCATCCTGTTCCCAGCGCGACACCTCCCTTAATCCCTTTCATGGTCCCAAGTCCTTTGATACAAACCCCCTTTTTCCTGTGTGCCCGTTTGTCGCCCTTGTTCCCAGGCCGCCACCTGGCCCTGCGGATACTGTTTATCACACCCCCGTACAGTAGGAAGCTTCCCCCCTATCAAAAGACCCTCGAGTCGATCGAACATCCTTCACCCCATGAGATCCGATCAACTCCACACATTCCGTGAACCGGCGGAATGTCCAGCTGCGCGATAATCATCACCTGTTGTGACCGGGGTGGGGATTTCAACTGTAAACGTGTGGGAACGGGCTTGAAGCGGGGATTCCTAGGATGCCTTTCCGTACATCAAAGTATTGACAAATATGTGTTTCATGTAATAAAGCAATAAACCTGTGTATAAGAGGCCAGGCCTCAGAGATGCGGTTAGAGCACCTCGTGACGATACTTGCTGTCCGAATTGATGTGTTCTCCTCCGGAGAGAATAAACCCTCGTTTCCTGCCTTTCAGTCTCCAGCGCCTGCTTCTTCATTGATTAATATTTTGTGGGTAATAGAGGCGACACCGCCGGGCAACACAAAAGGGTCTTTTTGGTCACTGGCTGTCTAGCCACCCTTTTACAAATTGGCGTCCCAAGCGTGGGGCCCATCTGCGACTCGTGGATCCAGTGGGAGAGGTCCTGACGACAGAGTGAACGACTGCAACGATCGGGAGGTACCCTGTCCGATAGACCCTCGTCTGACAGCCGATCATCCAAACTTCACTGGTTCCGAACAGACCTCTCTCGAGTGATCTACGGTCCTGACTGGGAACCATCAGGACTGCCGCGAGGATTACGAAGAAAAGAGGACGATCGGGCGCTGGATTCGGAAGACAAGAAACTGTCCATACGGTCCGGGTAAGGTCGTGTAGACACGACGAATTACGAAATAATTGTTTGATTGATTGTAAAAAAATACTAGTATTACCCTTTGTTGATTTCTTTGGAGTTTCGCTGTCGGCAAACGGAGAAACAACCGGCTCTCCCTTTGCAAACAGTGAAGGATAGGTAACGCACCCGTCGTACCTATCTTTCTCCCCCACTGATTAATTGCCCCCCCCCCCATTGATTAACTGTTACGGATTATTTTCTGGAGATTCTCTGTCTGCAAACAGGAAAGAATAGGTTCCCTCTTTGCAGATAGCGAAAGGGTAGGTGACGCAGACCTTTTTGCGGGCCTACTTATTCTCCCCATTGACCATATTTTTGATATTGGTTCTTGAGGTATTCACTGCCTGCAAACAACGTAGAATAGAAATATTCTGTCTAGTCTTTGCACACAGTGATAAGATAGGTAGTGCTGACTATTGTCCCCATTGTGACCCGTCATGCCGGTCTTCTCCCCACTGATTGGTAGCTGGTTCAGCCCGGACCGTTTATTAGAGGTGGACCATCTAGCTCCGCTGGAAGGCACCCCTAATAAAGAAATGTTCACAAAGTATGGATTAATTACCATAGCCTATAGTAAGCTATGGCACAAGTATACCAAAGCAAATCAAGAGAAACAGTGTCCACTGGTAGGATCCTTCGATCTTGACAAAATAGAAACGTTAGAAATAGCCCTTCGTAGTAGCAAGACAACGCCTATTATGCTCGACAGTCTCGGTATGTGGCGCAAAGAAGCAATGCAACGAAAGGAAAGAGACGAAGTCAGAGTAGGTAAAGAAACGCGACAGGCGACCTTCCAAGCGTCTGGTAGGCAAAAGGAAGGGGCAGCGACGACACAGTTCCAAGGATTAGACACAAAAAGGGAACAGTGTAAAGGGACGTACCGACAGGACAACCCCGAGACACAACGACCCGAAAGTAACAACCCCCGACACTACGCGCAGGACGAACAGACTTAAGGCAAAACCAATGTGCTTTTTGTAAAAGACTCGGGCACTGGAAAGCCCAATGCCCGACTCTACGGAACATAGGTAAGAGCGGAGGGCCGACAGAAATAACAGGCCGGCAGAAAGGGAAAAGGCGCGAGACAAAGACGAATCAGACTAACACGGACAGGACGGATAGAACCACCAAGTTTGATTATGCCCGATGGCACAGATTTCGTCAGACCGATTTCAACGACATGTTTGAGTTCTGGGACTGATTACTCTCTGTTCCCCCCCCCCCCCCACTCTGAAAAACAAAAGCAATTACAGGCCTGTGTAGACAACGCCCCGTTAGAAAAAGGACTCAAGGAAGTCAAGTCTCTGTTATATAATTTAAGATTTAATTACGGTAAAGATAACACACAACCAACGATAAATAGAAAAAAAACTAGTAAAACATTCTTTAAAGTAAAACTGTGCTAATAGGAGCAATACAAAACATATTACGTTCACTCCGGAAGTTCCCAAAATGTAACAGGTCAACGGTCCCGCCCATCCGGAAGGTGAAACACACAGCACGTGTGGGGCGGGGCCTGCCGACAGCCATAGACCAAAGAGGTCGCCGGCGAGAATGTACAGGAGGCTCCACGGGCCCGGCATGAAATGGTCTTCCCATCCTCTCCTTCCTGGGGCGGCGTCCCCCGGGCCACGAGTAGGGAGGGGGCGGATGCAGATGACCCCCTCCCCCGTATCTCCTGGTCCGGCCATCGCAAATTCCTCCGCTGAACTGGTGCAGGGTGGGCTGGGAGGGAGAGGCAGCGCGAACGAGCCTCTCCCACCTCCACAGGTAGGAGGTTTCCCAGCCCCGGCCCGGCGCCGAAATCCTCCAGCCGGGCAACGGATATACCTGCGCAGCACAGAACATACAATGTCCGACGGACCTATTTCCGCAGCACAGAACATACAATGTCCGACGGGCATACCTGCGCAGCACTGAACATACAATGGTCCTCCAGAGTACTCGCAGAGTCAGGGGTGTAGGTTGGTCATCATGTACACCCCTGACTCGAAGGAACGGCGTGGGGTGCACTGGGAGAGGGAGGCGGCGCGAACGAGCCTCCCTCACCTCCCCAGGTAGAGGCGCCACAGCTGCATCCTAGCGCCCCGAGCCAATGTCCTGCTCCAACGGCACGATGTTCCATTTTTTTTTTTGCCCCAAAGAAGTCTCTGCCACTCTTGAAGACACGACGAAGGGCGGCTGCTGCAGGGTCTCAAAATGGCGTCTGGGCCCCCTGGAAGGCGGGTCTAGGCCGCTGGAGTAACTTTGTCCGGTATTGCAACTCGGGCGCTTGCCCGCCTGGGCACGAGCCCCCACCTCCGACAACATCCCCACAGCTTTGAAGATTCTACCAAAGTCCCAGGAGTCCTCGGCATTCACAGGCTTCTTGTGGGGAACAACTGCCTTGATCACTAGGGAAACGATCACGACATAGCCACAAGATGGTGGTGCTCTCGTGTCAGCACCAGCTTCAGTCCGAACCATCCAGAAACATTGTGGACTAACGAATTCGAGTAAGTTCCGGCTGAACCTCAACGTGACCCGGTAGGGAAGATTCTACCTCCCTCCCCTTTTGATTGACGGTCCACATTACCAGCCCCTCTGTTAGCACAGGTTTTTGAACTGCTGAAAAGGACTCTGGTGCAACCAACCCGGCATCGCCCAAAATGGCGCCGGTATCAATAGGAACTTACGAACACCGCGTGGTGGTCTTTAGCTAACAAGACATGATGTTCTGAGATATGTATGTGAACCTTTGTACACTTGACGAAAAAGGGAGGAGGGTTCACTTGGTGAACATTTGAAAGGATCCCGTTAAAATGTTGATTTCAATGTACGATTTATTATGATATTTATTGTAACCGATACATGACGTAGCTTATGACGCACGCCCACGGTATACATCTAGGAAATGTGATTGCAATTAGTCTGATTGTGTTTCAATTTATGAAATAAATACCCTCTGATCCCTCAATTATTAATAGACGTTTTTAGTTTCTTGCAAATAACTAAGTAGACGTTTTCCAATGTTTTTAAAATGCTGCAAAATAGCCCCCCTACTGTATGTGCTTCAGCCATCGCCGTGTCCGGCCAAATACGATTGCACTCACATATTTACTTACTGAACGATTATGCAAATAAAGGTTTTCCAAACTATGAACAGGTATCGCATACTTTTGTAAATGTGGGAATTGGCGGGAGGGCTATTCTGTGCGCAACCGTTTTGCTCTCTTTTTAAGGTTATTAGAAAATGGTTGTTCGGCCCCGGATTGATGATCGAATCTAAGGTATGATACGCTGCCTCCAAATGTGCGACTAAGCTCAGGAACTAACGCATGAAGAAGGACCTCGACTTCTGAGAATGGGTAAAGTGAAGCGGTGTGAATGTTAGAATGTTATAAAAGTAGGGTACTCGAAGGTACTAAGGAACAGGGTTGGCCAAAGAACTGATATGCCTTAGAACATCACAGCGTTGGGAATGATTTAAGGATCCCGATAGCTAGATACATCTACAAACCGGATACCTTGCGCTAGGCGCCCCTGATTTCTTTTTAGTGTTTCCCTACACACGATCTATACCACACTCGGACCCCCCCCCCTTTGACTTCAGAAACCAAGACCCTAGGGATTATATCCCGAGGAGAGAAGACTAGTATGTGGTAAGTAAAGAACTTCCGTGCCCGTACATTTGATATGCTCGAATGTTGTTCCCCCTCCCTTTCTTCCTTTTTCTCCCTCTACAGGTTACATTGGAACCACGACTAGGGTATAGTAAAGATCTGGGGCCACGCCATGTCCGATACATGAAGCGGACTAGCGCTACAAGACGGCACCTACAGACTCCCAACTCAATGCATGTCCTTATGTACCCGGCCTAATGCTCTTCCGTCCCAAACTGCATGCTTTCTACATTCTAACACAAACCCAAAATGTCTCATGTTGGGTAACGCACTGAATAGCCTAAATAGTACACGGCCACTCTCCATGTCTCACGTGTACTATTTAGCCTATTGTTGATCTCTCTCTCTCTCTATCTGTCTCTCTCTATCTTTCTCTCTCTCTCTCTCTCTCTCTCTCTCTCTCTCTCTCTCTCTCTCTCTCTCTCTCTCCTACACGCTTTTCACTCTTCCTAGTGACTGGCACCTAATTGGCGAACCACTACCCCTGGTGCACCACCTGATTGGCTCCAAATACCACAAGTATTTGCGCAAATTTGTCTTAAATAAAAATTACATCGATACCACGTTACTACCTCTCCCTTTCTGCTAAATATTGATGAAACCTAGATTGGCCGAAAGGAAAGGGACAGGTAAGACGACTAAGGTTCCCTAATCTGACCCTTTTTGAGGGAACTACTTGTCAGTGGCATCCACGATAAAAAATGTCTCTGGTAAACGCGACCTTCCCCGTCCCGAAATTATCTCAATACCCAAACAGTAATAGTGATCGAGACATCCCCGTTTTCCCAGAATGCACCCAGTTTTGTATCAGCTGCCCTGGACGAGAGTTTGAAAAATGTCCCTTGTCCCAGTTCGCTATGTTCCTAGCTGTTTTCCATTAGACCTTGCTCACCCCAAGGATGAGTTGAATAGTCATCGCAAGCCCCGAGTTTTTTTTTTAATAAAGTAGCCAGGTTGTAAGAAACTATGTAGAATTTAGAATAATGTTTGCGAAGTCAGAATTAAGTCAAAAAATGAAAGAACTTGTTGCAAGTAAACCCTGTTGAAAGTAAAATGTTTAGCCGAAAGATAGGATGCATTGATAAAATGAAAAATCGTTTAGCCTATGTTCATTCCTCAGAAAGATACCTATCAGACCATGGTAAATAGCACGTTGCACTTTTTCGTAAAATACAAAGCCCTGAAGAACGGCATAAGCTTCGTAGGACTCGTACTAGGAAAGTGGGTCTCTGCTAGAAGAATTGACGTGACTGTGATAAAATGCAATGAATAAGTATCAGACTTCGTTCCACGACAATGAATGTAATACCAACAAAACGCCAAAGAAATAGTAACGAAGGAAAGCTGTAGGGAACCCAGCAAACCTATCATCAATTATTTATACGTTGGCTGCAAAACCTCAATGTAACGGATGCTTACCCAGTTGCTTAGTGTTGGGAGAGAAATAGATTTATGTGATTACCTTCCTCTGCAAAATCTCTAAAGACTGTCTTTTCAAACTCATTTAAGGGTACCACTGTCGGAGGAGAAAGAGACCGGATGTGGGAGCACGCGGCCTGACTGCAGATCGTGGAACATCAAGCGACATTGGCCAAGGCGAGACCGCAGCAGTAAGGAGTCGCAGGACGAGGCACTGATTCTGACAGAATGAAAGGAAGGGGCTGACCTGAGGCCCCTGCTTTATGATCGACATGTGCCGAAAAGTCCCCGCTCTCTGGACCTGGTTATGGACCCGCCTGTCTAAAAATTTTCCGTCCCCCTGGTCTGTTCCCGATCTGGCCCTGCTCCATCCCCTCCTCCTCCGACCTACCATAAGGACTACTCACACACCCCCCCTCCCTCCACCTGAACTTTCAACATCCTCTAAATCCTACTGTACCATCCAGAGAAGGGTATTTCCTGCGTCAAAAGGGAAGGAGCTCCGACTAAGTAGACCACGAACTGTGTTAAATCTCAGAACGGTGACCTAAACACCACCAAGGGTCACCCCAAAGAGAAGCTAAACGAAGTCTGTGGTTCTGCCCGCTACCGAGCACCTTGAAGATGATGGAAGCAACAGGAAATACCCACTACAGAGACCCAAGGACAGACAGACTCCACAACTCAAAGACAATTGCACTCTTCATCACAATCCTTTTCTGTCTCCCTCTAATGACCACACTCTGGATTATGAAAGGAAATGCACCTGCTCCAAAACCGTAACGTATTTCTCCCACGAGGTCTGGCGAAACAAAACAAAGACACACTCCTGCCCGCAGACCTCCAACGGCTCAACCCACATGGACATTCCTACTAAAGAACGAATTGTAATGCAGGTGCTCAACAGTGCCAACAGAAGACGACAAAGAATGCTGAGAACTCACTAATAATGGTCCACGACCATAAGACACTGGAAACCCTGATTATTGTTTTCACTATGTCCCATTTCTCTCCCAACCACCATTGAATTGACTATGCTCCAACCGAGTACAAAAAGAACTTACTTACGTGGTAACCTATCAGTTCCTATTCCGAATGACTATAAGCATCTATGATCTGTACCCAACGCTCTCACTACATAATTTTTGTCTGATATTGCATTACTATGACTTTCCTGCAACGAGCTTAACGATGAGCCCGCCCACTAAGATGAAAAGATTTTAACAATGTGATGTTTATGTACAGTTCCTTCACCTGGGTTATCACTTCCTTACTTATGACCACCACAGTAGACATAGATAGGAAATAGGCCAGCAAGATGTCTTAGAAATGTTAAAGGGAGGACTGTGGAAAATTAATACGGTTTGGTGAACATTATCTGCGCCATCTTCCCTTTGCCCCGATGCCACACTCTTTGTCGCACACACCCACCACTTCAGCTGCCTTGATCAGAACTACCCTCTGCACACCCCTGACCCCCAGCACGGCTCTTCACCCTCACAAGCACCCCCACGCACTGATCACTCCCGCTCTCACATGCCTTGCGCGTAAGCGGCAGCCATTTTGAGCACCATGGCCCCTCTGCCCCTCGCTGATAGCCAGCGCGTCTCTCACTCTCTCTTAGCCTCGCAGGCATCCCCCGCACGCTGACAACCCCCTCCCGTTCTCACATGCCTTGGGTCATAAACCCCTCTTCAGCGCAGCTCTGCTTCGGAATCCCATCCTGTTCCCAGCGCGACACCTCCCTTCATCCCTTTCATGGTCCCAAGTCCTTTGATACAAACCCCCTTTTTCCTATGTGCCCGTTTGTCTCCCTTGTTCCCAGGCCGCCACCTGGCCCTGCGGATACTGTTTATCACCCCCCGTACAGTAGGAAGCTTCCCCCCTATCAAAAGACCCTTGAATCGATCGAACACCCTTCACCCCATGAGATCCGATCAACTCCACACATTCCGTGAACCGGCGGAATGTCCAGCTGCGCGATAATCATCACCTGTTGTGACCGGGGTGGGGATTTCAACTGTAAACGTGTGGGAACGGGCTTGAAGCGGGGATTCCTAGGATGCCTTTCCGTACATCAAAGTATTGACAAATATGTGTTTCATGTAATAAAGCAATAAACCTGTGTATAAGAGGCCAGGCCTCAGAGATGCGGTTAGAGCACCTCGTGACGATACTTGCTGTCCGAATTGATGTGTTCTCCTCCGGAGAGAATAAACCCTCGTTTCCTGCCTTTCAGTCTCCAGCGCCTGCTTCTTCATTGATTAATATTTTGTGGGTAATAGAGGCGACACCGCCGGGCAACACAAAAGGGTCTTTTTGGTCACTGGTTGTCTAGCCACCCTTTTACAAGGAGACAAGCTACCGGGGACCGGTTTCTGGCATTTCAGCCGTCTTCGGCCCGGCTTGCTTACATCCTGATGGTGCAGTGAGAAAGGGACTCATGTCTGAGTATACCCTGCCACACCTATAGTGGCCAAAAACGATTCATAAAAGGGGGTGGCATGCATGCGCAGAAGAAGGAACCAGGAAGTGATGATGTCGCCCGAGTCCCTCAAATCAACAAGCCATGACCGTTGCGACTGCCGTTTCGGTAGTTGCTATGACCACCATGTGACCATGCGGGCCCAATGATTGCTTCTCAGTAAGAGGATTTAACTGGATGACACCTGCCCGTTCGGTTACCTCCCCTACGGCTCGGTTAAGCCTGGGGTACCGACGGACAGGTGAGAAGAAAGGCGGGTCTGATCAAAGGTTTTCTAACTTGTACAGTACCGTTTTTACTTAAAAGAAAGGAGGTTCTGTGTTCTTGTTTGTTCTTGGTTTTATGGTTCCAAGGGCTCTTTGGCCAAACTACTTACATGACGAGAGCGCAAAACAAACATACATCTTGTGGTTTAGCAGTCACAACATATGGATTATAAACAATAATATTTACATCGTTATGATATAGAATGATAAGATGGCTTGTTAGGACATACGATCTGGTCCTTTATTGACATTTCTTTTAACGTTTATCTAGTTTTGAGGGGTCTTGGAAGGAGGCCATGGTCAGTATGGTTATTTTAGCGACAAGGTTTTTGGTGTGTAAGATGGGAGACTGGCATACAGAGATACTCACTCTGTTTGTGACTTGTGTTTACCCACAATACAGAGCGGGGCCTCATTCATTGAGCAGTTGCCAGGTGAGGTGAGGAGTACTTCCACACAAAGATGGGTAAGTACACATTTCTTAAATTTACTAGTTTAGGACTACTTTAGATACAATAGAGCAGTATATTGGGCATTATTGCCAGTATTAAAAGATGAGACATTGAGTGATAGAGTTGCTATGTTTTCTGGGTCACATTTGAAATTGTTCACTATCAATATTTACTTTTTTAGGAATGAACTCGAAATTCCTGTGATATCCGACAACCATTTATGACTCACAGGAACTGGGAGGGTGTTTCGCACCAATTGTTTAGTTGTTCTATTTGTTTTTGTACAGTTTTTATTACATTTGCAGTAGCATAGTAGTATATTGGTCCTGACGAAAGCCTGGTTTAATGATACCATCTTGTCTGAAACATGTAGACCTGCCAATCTATCACTAAGGATAGTTATTTTTTCAAACTGTCAGCACTTTGTTTTTAGATTTGACCCTAGGATAGCACCTATTAAAGATACTGAAGTGTTTTAGTAGTCAATTTTAACTTTTGCACATCTTTCACCTTTTTGCACTGCAAATCATCAGCACCACTGATTGCAACTTAACTGTGGCTGTATCGATCGCTGGTTATGAATTTAGTGCAGCTTCTCCACCAACTGGTGTGGGCTGCACCATTCATGCAACCCACAGTTAATCCCAGATGATGATGCTCTGCCACTGTGGTGGGCTGATGGGATTCCTTTTCACTCCGTGAGTGTGTGTTTGTTCTGATCCAGTCACTGAAGTTTCTCTGCTATTTTTTGTCTCCCTGTTTGTAGACCGGTAGTTCCTTTCTGTTTTTTCAGTTGTAGTATGGAGACAGGACACTGTCTGGTCTTTAAATATTGACTCCCTAAGACCCCCTTTTGTCAAAGATTTGGTTTATTTGTCGCCAATGTACCCAGAAACTTTTGTTGCAATGGGAAGAGCTGAGAGATCGGCTTCATGGAGGGGGACCAGTATCTAGATCCGGAGCAATCGAGACATCCATGTGACTTTTCTTGGTAAGAGTAGCGGGAAGAAGGCGATTACGTTTAGACTCATGTTTTTGCTTGGACTTTTGGACTTCAACTGATAAACCTTAGTGGGAAAAGGACCTCTTTCAATGACAGCCTCGGGAGCAAAAACGTGCTTGGTTCTGCTACAAGGAGTGATCCCGGCATCTACAAGCTTTCTCACTGTGTTCAAAGACAGACAGCGTGTCGTCATTGTTTCGGGTGGCTTCAGGTTCTTTCTAGTCCAGTCACATAACACTTGTCAGGTGGGGAACCTAAACATCAGAGGCATATTTAGTGGGGGGGTCTGCCACCATCATCTGCTTATGTCGGAACTTGGAAGGTATGAAGCCTGTAGTTTTAGAGGGAGACATTTACCTTGCAAATTGTATAAAGTTTTGCAAAAATACGTTTTGTCAAAAGACAGAAAACAAGGGAGTGAGCACTGAACCCGCGTCAAAAGGTGAGCAAAGAAAGGAATGAACATCAGCGCACTGGGGTATCGGCTATATGTGGCTCCAGTCATTTTCTGGGTGGGACAGAGTCGAAGGGGAGCTGCATGATGCCACCTAATGGCACATGATGGATTTGCTGACAAAAATCTCTGGATCCAGTTTGGTACCTGCCAGTAGTCATAAGGTGAGGAATACACAGTTGGAAATATCCATCAGAAATGTTTTTGCATATGTGAGTGCCACCAGCCGTTCCGTGATACTTCCCTAAAGTTTTTTTCTTCCAATGTGGTAGGAGGGCCACTCCTATTTGGGTCTTAATTACCCAATATTTTTGCCAGATCACTTTAACAGAGGTAGGCTGTAAGAATGTATGCCCAATAAATAAAAATGCCTTTGTAAATTTTTCCCATACAGATCTCCCTCTTCAATAAATAAACTAGAACCATTTAGAAAAAAAACACAGGAGTAGAAGTGGTGCATTCAGTCACAAGAGAGGAATGTTCATGCAGTGAATGTGGCTCCAGTTTTGAGAAGGAGAACAGGAGAGACAGCAAACAAAGCAGAGAATTAGTGTAAACCTGCCTGGAAGAGTAGAGTGAAGATGCAAGATGAAGAGGAAGGCAAGTGAGCTAGAGCTCCTCGGTCTCTGCTGCCTCAGAGAGCTTGGCTACCACTCGGGTCAGGGCCCTGTTCTCCGTCAGCAGCTGCTCGTTCATCTGCCGCAGTGCCTGAATCTGTTTCAACTGATGAAGATTCTGCGGAGGGTGAGGCATGGAGAGGAAGGATGGACAGACAGAGGGATAACAGAAAACAGGTAGAAGACAGAGAAAGACCAAGAAAAGGAAAGTGGGAGACGCAAAAGTGAATTAGTATTCAGGCACAGTCATAACAAGAACATCATTTAGTAGAAAGTGCAGGAAAAAAAAGTAGAGATCCATGGTCAGAAGAGCACCTGCCTACAAATTAAAAAGCCATTCGTTTTTAGACCCTACTTAATTATTCGGGAGGCCACACAGATAACATTGAGGAACACAAAATTCCACACCTTGTAAAGAAAACACATTTTATTTGCATTACATAGCGACTAACCAAACGATTATGATTCAAAGAGGAGCTTGGGATTTTGGGAGCTAGGGTTCTAGCTCAGTGTAGTGACTTAGTGTTGACCATCATCAAATAATACGCAGTAGTGGCTTCGGAGGAGAAAACGGGTTGAATATGATTCTTTGAGAAATACGTGAAACAACGGTTTACAAATAATCTATCTTAAAGTAAGCATGCTACAGAGAACACACCCTGCAACTGCTCTGTAATTTGCAGTTTTAAGGCTCAGGACATTACTTTTTCTGCTGATCCATATTTTATGATGGTAAAAGTAGTGAGTTAGTAGATCAGAACTGATCAATGAATCAAGCAGTTCACCTTCACCTTTACATTTTATATGTTGGGAAACAAGTCGATCAATGTAAAACAAGAGTGACATAAAACAGGAGGTAGGCTACCCCTCAAGAGCCTGTTATTTGACAAAAAAAAATTGGAACACAAAGTAGTCAGCCTTTCCAAATTCCATCAACAGGCTTTTTTGATTACAAATGTCAGCAGAGGGTTGATTTTGAATGCAGGGGTGCTCTGTAAGGTTGCTTATTAATGCCATGAAACCCCTTCAAAAAGAATAAGCAAAGTATGGAACGGTGACTGGGTGAAAGTTTAAAAATGGAGTTTACTCAGAGTCAAACTAGAAGAGAGCTAAAGGGTATTTTACAGAAATGTTATGAGGTGGCAATCCAATTGATTCTCTTTAGAGATGGAAAGGTCCTCTGTGGGAGACTCTATGAAAAACCTTTGGCAGCCAATAGGTCTGGTCATTGTTAGTTATGGTGTTTCTTCATTGACTGGGGAGTTTTTGCGTCAATGTGTGGCTGGTTGAGTGGGTAAATGTGAGAATAAGTAAAGGGTTGGAGAAACTTTGCCGCACGTGAATGGATGAACAAGTGAATGGCAGAGTGCATGGCTAGATGAGCACTTGCATCAATATTTGAATGCGTGTCTAAATGGATGGCTAAATGAATTGGTAGTAAATGAATGGCTTAATGAGCTTGCATGGATGGACACAGACAGGTTACAACAATCGTACAAGCTGTGGAATCAGAGAGCAGTAAAGCTTGAGATATCCACAGGTAGGCATCCTCTAAAACAGAACTCTTTAAACTGTGGGACATGCCCCTGAATGGGGCATAAATTCCTGTCAGGGGGTGCACAGACCATAAGTAAAATTTCGTATGTTGTTAGGGGAGAAAGACAATCAAAATACAGGTAAACTATTGATGTCAATGAAAGAAAACAGAGTTGGATATAGCCACATTGTAATGGGCCATAAGTAACTTTGTCAATCATTTCCTTGCCTGAAGAAGGTGTCAACGGAGTAAGGCTGCAAATACTCATCAAATAATTCTCCCCAATTTCTGATAAAAGGAAAACATATGGGCACTAGTAAGGATACCAAATTGCCAATAAAGTGTTGGCAATAGCATATATGTGACTTTTTTTTAAAGGAATAGCTAAACTTAACTGAAATGTGTGAATACTGTAAGCTTTCAAGTCGGCCTCATTTCTAGTGAAACAACTTCAGGCAGCTCTGGCATTTTAGGTACAGTCCATTGTAGTTTCACATTTAACAATGTAATGATTGGCTCACAAATTTCAGCATGCAATGCGCTTTGGGCTTAAATGCCATTAATTACTGGCTGAAGTTTTAACATGACAGAGCCCTCTTGGTCTGATAATGTGGGAAAATAAAAAAGGAATAAGATCTATAATTTTTTGTCAAAATTTTTCCGATACTCATATTTTGGCTACCTGGGTTACAACGTTTTAAAGTTTGCATGTAGTGTTTATTGTAAGAAAAAGTAAGCTACAAGATTGAACAACATTTCTTCTTAATACTTCCCTTTTCCCGGTGATATTAATTGACAAGTTTGGCATGCTTACTATGTTTAACTCCACATGGATTTACTGTGATAAATACTAAGGCGAATTAGCTTTTTTGCATTTGTTAGAGGCCCATTATTTTTTTTAGCTTCCTTGCATTATTTAATATTTACACAATGCATGTGAAAAAATACATTACATTCTGGGGGGTCCAAATAATAATAATATATATTTTTTTAACTTAAGTGGTCGCAGCATTAAAAAGTTTGGCGACTATTGCATTAAAACTAAACACAAAAGATGCTACTGTGATAGGGCACGTGGGAATCCATCACAAGCTCTAAATAGTTATCCACACAGTAACAATTTATTAATTTAACAAATTTCATCCCAACTACCTCAGCAATAGTGACCTGCACATCTGCATGCATGAAAGAGAGCCTTTTTGCTTACCAACTGGTATTCTTAAGCAAGACAGTAAAAGCAAAAAGCTATTCACTATTTCAACTATCAAAAATAATACACGTTTTAGAAACCGAGACAGGTAACACCAATGAACTCTTAAATATATTTCGTAGCAAGAGTGGTTGAAATTCTCACGTCAGTGTGAGGCAACACAGCTCTTCATAAATACTAATACACGCACATAGTGATGGAATTCATGTGTTAGAGTAAAGCTTGCATTGCTGTTTTCCAGTATGTGTGTAAAATAGGTTTGCATTGCAATGTTAAATCTATTGTTGTGCATATTATATCCGGTTAAGAACATTTGGACAGCTCTTAAATGTGACTTAAATGTGATTCTTCTGCTGTATATTTGACTGGGACCTTGCAGTGCTCTTACCTAGGATTTTCCTGTGCTTTCTGTGTGGAGGAATCTTGCAGTCTACTTAAAATCTGATTATGCATGAAAAGACCCATTAGTTTGGCTGCACAAGTGGATGCAAGCTAGTATTGACACATGTGCAAAATAAATCAACAATCAAAGTAAAAACAAAAACAAGTATTTAATGTGCTAAGGGGTGTACTTTTTCACTACTGCTGCATGACTTCATGTTATTTTGTTCAGATACATGGCAAGTCCTTGAAGCACAAGTTACTTACCTTTGGTAATGCCATAACTGGTAGAGACTATCTAGCCACAAATTACTTCCCTCAGAATTACTTTGACTTGATCCAGATATTTTTTTTGTGAGCAGTACCACTGTGAGCCGGTAGGTGGCCCATTATGCGTAGTCGGTGCCAGAAATGACATGCGCCGAGCCTATATAGGTGCCACACCAATGTGTTGACAACAGTTTATTTTTGCAACTTTCAACACCAGGAGCGCAGAGCCACAAAGAACACCGACACCTGCCATGGAAAACTAGGGCCCTAAAAGGGAAACAGCCTTGTCCTTAGAAATCTGCTTGCGGTGAGGATTGGTGGATCAGTAAGGAATCTGCAGCTAGTGTCTCTATTAGATATGAAGTTACAAAAGTAAAATAACTTGATCATCTGTTAAGAGACTTCTAGCCGCAGATTCCTTACCTTAGAACAGATACCCAAGCAATACGGAGTTGGATCTACGAAACTGTTTCACAAGAGAAAGGACCGCACAAGCAAAGTGCCTGTCCCAATGGACCAGACTGTCCCGGCTGTAATGCTTTGTGATCATGTGTAGAGAAGCCCACGTTGCTGCCTGGCAGATAACCAGACTGGAACTCTGCATGCTAACGCAGTGGTCGCAGCCTTAGTTTTTGTGGAAGGAGCACGCAAACCCATAGAAGGTTGCTTCTTGGCTAATGCATAGCAGACCTTAATGTAGAGCACTATCCATCAGAAGATGGTCCGTTTCTGCATGGCCTTACCCTTCTTCACTCTGATATGCCCCACAAAGAATTGGCCGTCCACCTGGAACTTGGTCTTTTTGGGTCAGCTGGTGAAATCGCATCTCTCTCAGAAGGATGTGGTAGAGCATAAAAGGTAGGCACGGTAATGGACTGGCCTACATGAAGAGGAGTAACAACATTTTGCAGAAAGGAAGCTCTAGTGCGAAGAACCAGCTTGTCTGGGTAAATGTTCAGGTAAAGAGGCTTGGATGACCAGGCCTGAAGGTCAACAAGCCTCTGGGCAGCTGTTATCTTCACCAAGAAGGACATCTTGATGGTAAGGAGCCTGGGAGGACAAGTGTGCAACGGCTCAAAGGGAGAGCACATCAGAAACATTAGGACTAGATTAAAGTCCCTATGTTGCAAATATTTTAGGAACTTATTTATAACGGGGGATTTGACGAGGGATGGCTGATCTAGCACAAGAGAAAGGCTCAGATGGATGTCAGAAAGATAGCCCTTTAAGGTGCTCAGAGCAGAGCCCTGCTGGGCAAGAGAAAGGATAAGTAGAAGGACATGAGAGATAGGAGCAGAAAAAGAGGGTCAAACTGTTTCTCTGCACACCATGCCACAAACATGCCCCAATGGCAGGTGTATTCAGTTTTGGTGGAGGAATGTCTAGCTGCCAAGATAGCATGGTAGACTATGGACAGAAGGTCAGAAGCTGTCAACTGTCGCTGCTCAATCTCCACGCATGAAGGCGGAGCGTTGATGGGTTCTGGTGGAGAACTCTCCCATGCTGCTACAACAGAAGATTCTCCTTAAGGGGCAGCCTGATCAGAGGACCGATGGCCATACTCAACAGCTCATGATACCAAACTGTCCAGTCCATTGACACAAGGATAACTTGGGCCTGGTCGTTCCTGATCTTCTTGAGAATGCTGGGCAGGAGTGGTATGGGTGGAAAGGTGTACAGGCAGCCTGAGTTCCACTCGAGATGAAAAGCATGTCGGAGCAAAAGCCACCTTGGAAACTCAAGCAATCAGAGCTGCTGACATTGCGCATTCTTGCAACTGACAACAGATCTAACCAAGTGCTCTCCTCAATGCTGAAAGTGACCTTGCACCACCTCCAGATGGAAACGCCATTTATAATCAGCTAGGGATCTTCGGCTCAGTTGGTCTGCCCTGGTGTTCACAAAGCCCACCAGGAGGTGAACCACCGGGGATATGCCTTGACGTTCCAACCATGTCCAGAACCACAGGGCCTCTTGACAATGGGCCCAGGACCCCATCCGCCCTGTTTGTTGAAATAACACAAGGCGGTGGTGTTGTACATAAATACCTGTACTAACCTTCTCTTGATGGAGGGCAGAAAATCTTTTAATGCCAGTAAGATCGCTCGTACCTCCAGAAGGTTGATGTAGAGTCTAGATTCCGCAAGAGACCACAGGCCTCTGATCTTCACCTCTCCCAGATGGCTACCCAATCCCAGTAGTGACGCATCTATTACCACTGTTAGATCTGGTTGGGAAAGGTAGAGGGGTCTGCTACTGACTAATTCGTGGTTCGTTAACCACCACTGCAGATATTTTACAGTTCCTTTCGCGATCTGGACCAAGTCGGAGAGATTACCTGATGCTCTGCCCGCTGGAACTACAAGCCCCACGGCAGAGCCTGCATATGCTAGTGGGCATGTGTCACAAGCAGGATGCAGGAGGCCAGGAGTCCCAGCAGTTTCAGAGTTAGCCTCACCGAAATCCAGGATAGAGGATGAAACATTGGCATCATAGCCTGAATATGCTGGACTCACCGTTCAGGAGGATAGGCCCGAAACTGCACAGTGTCTAGAACAGCTCTGATGAAAATGAGCGTCTGAGAGCGTATCAGGTGTGACTTTGGTGCGCTGATGGTGAACCTCAGCGAGTGCAGGTGGTGGAGGAGGAGGTGGAGGTGGGAGACGACCGCCTGGGGGGAGCATGCTTTCACCAGTCAGTCGTCGAGATAGGGGCAAACTGGCACCCCTGATCTCCGCAGATGAGCGGCAACCACCACCATCACCTTGGTGAACAACTGAGGGGCGCTGTTAAGGCCAAAAGGGAGCACAGCAAACTGAAAGTGCTCCAGGGCTACTGTGAACCGTAGGTAACACATGAGGGCAGGCAGGACGGGAATGTGGAAGAATGGGTCTTTAAAGCCCAACTATACCATCCAGTCTCCTGGGTCCAGAACAGACAGGACCAGCATGTGCATTTTGAACTTTTTTGAGTAAGAAATAGGGCACAGGTCGTGGATTGGATGAAGGCCTTTCTCCTTGAGCACCAGAAAGTAGCTCGAAAAACAACCATTACCTACTTCTGGCAACGGCACCCTCTCTATGGCTCCCTTGGACAAGAAAGCTGTCACTTCCTGGCGGAGCAAGGAGAGCTGTTCCTCCATCAGTCTGTTGCAAGTGGGTTGCATGGGAGTTCACAGAAGGAAGGGAGTAGTCCCTTAAGACAATCTGAAGAACCCAGCGCACTGACGGTATTGACCTCCAGGGGGGCAGGTGATGGCGTATCCTGCTTCACACTAGGTGCCCATGATGTTCAGAGGGCAACCTAAAGGTGTACGGAGGCTGCAGCTAGTGTGGGTGAGAATAGGAGGCAGGGGGAGGAGAGGGTGGGCACAGACAGTTATGAGCTGGCCTGACCTTTAGCTGCCCCACTCAGGGTGCCAGTGGGTACAGCGTCAACAGCCATGCAGAGTCTAGGAAGCTTGCGCACCTTGGTGGCTAGGCTGGTAAAGACGCCGTTTGAAGTCTCTACCGTGGCAACGGATGGAGCAAAAGGCAGTATGAGGTTGGCAAGGGGCCATAGGAAGGTCCAAGTACCTGGCTATGTCCCTGCTATCCTTGAAGAGTTCCAGGACTGAGGCTGCCTCGTCTCTGAAGAGACGGGAGCCATTAAAGGGCTCCGTTCTTCGGCATACCCCGGAAAAAAACTGTCATTCTCAGCAAGTCGCCGTATGGCCACCGACAAAGAACCCACTCTGCCCAGCGAATCAGTCATGTCCAGAACACATGGGATTGTGAACATGACTGCATCTCTCCTGTCTGCAATAATTTGAGAGAGTAGGGCCAGGCCTCTTTTGGGACCACGGGCAGCATGGGAGTAATGGCCCAAAAGGCACAGCAGTGCCAAGCTGGTGGAAGAAAAAATTTTCTTTCCCAAGGAGTCCCCCTGCCTCTTGGATTCCCTATCTAGTGGAGTGGTAAGGAAAGCAGCAGGATTTACACGGGATGCGGAAGCTTGGAACACTAAGCTCTCGGGGTAGGGTGCTTTCTGAGTTAATTGGGGTCCCTTGGGGCCAGGCAGTCTGATCGTCCTGCTCACAAGAGCCCCTGTGCAGCATTTGGACCACGTCCCAAGCATGACTTTTGGAAGGATTCATTAAATGGGAGAAGTGTTTCTGAGGGGGTCACTCCAGGCTGAATCACCGATGTCAAGACAGTCTTGAATGCCACTGAGGGTATGGTTAAGGTTCAGAACCTTGGCTAGCCCTTCTAACTACCACAGCAAAAGAGGATCCCCCCCTTCGTAGCCACAGTAGGAGGAACAATCATGGTAGTATCTGGAGAGGTTCCAGTCTGCTGGCGTCCATAATATTCTCTCACCAGTCCATGTTAGGGTCTAGGGGCTGGCATTCTTCAGGCTCGGGAGCCCCCCCGACCCCACCCCACTCCTCCCGGAGTCCCAGCCCAAAAGAACAGGGCTTAGGCTACAGCTTAGGCTACAGCCTGAAGACAGGGCCTTAGTCGGAACCAGAGCCGGCATCGACGGCACCCGGTGATGTGAATGGGGATGGCCCGGCAGAGGTCCCCATGCGGCGCCGTGAATGTTACCATCTGGACCGGTGCTGGGATAGGTCATAGAAGTCTAATACATCCGTGGTTCCAAGGGGCCCATTGGAGATTACCACTTGTAGAGAACCAGTGGGGTCCCCACTCACTCCCGCGTGGCCCGAAGGCACACCAGCAGGTTCCCAAATATGACGTGCATGGTCTCATAGAACTCACAGTGTTAGTCGGGGTCCCTGCCAGCCACCCTGAACCGCAAGTACTTTCTGTGTCTGGGAAGGATCGGAACATGGAAGTACGCATCTTGAGGATCGAGGGTGGTCATGTGATACCCTGCCGACAGAAGATGAAAAATTTCTTGAAACGTCAACATCTGAAAGGACAATTTCCTTAGGTATTTGTTGAGGGAGCGAAGATCGAGAATGGGACGCCATTCTCCCGATTTTTTCATTATTAGGAAAAATCTTGAATAAAATCCTGTCCCTCTCTGTAACTGGGGGACTCTCTCGATCGTTCCTTTTTTTATCATCAGATTTGTCTGGGAAAACAGCCCTCCGAGATGAGCTGGAGGTGGGCCTCTTCGGGGAAAATTTGGAGAAAACTTTTCGAATTCTAGAGCATTGCCTCTGACCACAATGTCCAAGACCCACATGTCCGATGTTATGGAGGACCAGTTCGAGTAAAATCGGGAGATTCTTCCTCCAACCTTTACATGGGACAGCGGTAGAAGCGGTGGCAGGTGGCGGTTCTCATTGTTTCTTATTTGTATCTCTTCCGCGGTAGGAAGGCGTCCTTTTATTTTGTGAATAGGCATTGTTTCGTTCTCCATATGACTACTGTCTTTGTGACTGGTATCGTTGATTTCCTTGATATGATTGATAAGATTTCTGTTGGTTGTAGGTCCCTCGATTGGAGAACGATCCACGTCCTTTCGCACCTCGAAAGGGCGGCTTACGAAATTGTAAGGTGCCAAGAGATCTGGCGGTCTCGGTGTCCTTCTTGATGGTTTGAAGGGCTTCTTCTAGTTGTGGGCCGAACAATGCCTCTCCATCAAATGGCATGTCAATTATCTTTGACTGAACCTCCTGGCGAAAAATGTAGCCTTCAACCAGTCTTACCTACGCAGAACGGCAGCACCCGCTAGCTGCCTGAAACCTGTGGATGCCACATCCACAGCCGAATCTATAATCTCCACAGAGATACGTTCCCCCTGCCTGTAAGATCTTTAGAGCTTCAGCTTTTGAAGGTTCTGGTAACATGTTGATATATGGTGAGATGTCCGACCACATTTGCCGGTCGTACCGACCCAAGATGGCTAGTGAATTGGTTGCACGGAATGTGGTCGCTGCCATGGTGGAGACTCTTAACCCAATTGAGTCTGACTGCCATCCCTGTCAAGTGGGGCTGTGATTGGAGAAGAAGGATTTCTAGCCCTTTTTTGAGCAGCTTGTACAATTACGGAGTCATGTTCATCAAAAAAGGGAGGGATGAGGAAGAATAGTGTCCGTTTCTTTCCCCAGGGATTAGATGCAGTTAATCAGAAAAAATGGACACTTGTTACACCTTCTAACCTTAGGTTCAAAGGATGAAGAGTACCCTCAAAGACTCAATGCAATCGTAGGTGCGGTATATATGGTTCATCCGCCCCGCATTGAAGTTTAAGGCAGTTATCATTGGGTTATCTTCTATGTATGAACTGCCAGCCTCACCCGAGGCACCTCTGGGTTATTGGTGCAGTGTCCAGAGATATGAGGGTTTCCCCACTATATACAGTGCAAAGAAAAAGTGACAAAAAGAAGTGATGTGAAAAAATATTTTAAAAAATGGAAGTAGCCCCAAGGATTTATTGAGGGGTATATTTCCACTGTAGGTTAAAATAAGACTATACTTTTTTGCAGACCGAGTTACTGGGTCTGTTGGTATATTATTGAAAAAGCGTCGACATGTTTCAGCTCCTTGGGCCCTAGGGGTCTATGGAGCTTTCGTCAGGACTTATTCACAAACATAAAACATAAATGGTATACTCACACGATTTGTGCGGTATCTGTTTTGCAATTTTTCATTATCTGTAAAAAATTACATGTTAATATGCAAGTACATTTTTGTAATCACAAAAAAGGTTTCTTCGCATTTGGGGTAACAAAATAAACAATGTTTTATGATAAAACAAGTTTCTATAGCGCTTTGCATTATAAGGGCGAAATTGTGAGGTTAGCAGGTTCAGTTTTGGCTGATAGCAAGGAAATAGGGGACCTCAGTAGGTATCATAAGGAGGTATGTTGGTCGTACGAGTATTTATTTAACAGCATAAGTATACTTCTTTTTTATGCGCAATAGCAATATATGTGGTACACTTATAGGCAAGGGATAACATAGTGAGCAGGATAGTGGCGCCGAGATATATTGAGGTCAGCTCGCCTCGTTGTGCACGCTGATGAAGCATTGTTAAATGCGGCATGTGCAGCAGGGTCTAAAGGTTATTCTGTGCCTGCAAACGCTAGATGTTAATTATACGCGCGGTTAAACAAAAAGCAATTGAGAACGCGATGCGAAAATGCTAAATTCTACTTCATGCGCGCGTTTAAGATGGAAATGCAGTTAAAGAATGCGGTGCAGCGAAGTACCTTAAATCAGCAAAAGTTGTGCCACTACGGGGGTTCGCTTGTTTCTGAAGCCCAGAGCTGTAAATAAAGGGCGGAGGTAGAGTTTCAAAAGGACGCTGCTTCCAAACGATCTTACCGGTATAGCGGGTGATCTGTCTCAGGCGCCATTACCCGCGTGGAAGTTGTATCCAACTTGTGCTGGCTCTGCCCCCGGATGTCTCTGTTGTTCCGGTGGCTTAGTTTTAAAGGAGCCAGCTGACGTAAAGTGAAATGTTTAAAGGGGCCTCAGCCATTGGGTAAATAAAGCGCCGTTTTTGTGTGCCATTATTCTAGTTTACTCGTATCACGTTAATTTTAGGACAGGGTTTTCACAAAATACGGGGGTAAGGAGGAATGGAAGGCGATGTGCCTGGTGTATTCCTTTTTTGGTTGATAAAGTTCTCATTAAAGATCAGAATGATGTATGCTGTAGTGGGCTTATGGAGACCTGTGAATAGTTTTCAGGTAGATTTTTTTGCAAAATGGTGCCATGCTATATCATTGAGACCATATTCACAAGTACGCAAACGGTCGACCCACCGTTGCTCTTTTTCATATAGCACCTTCTCTGCATTATTTGACTTGTCGTACAGCATTTCTATCACTGTCCACTGCATCTCGTCGCAGGAATGATTCATTTCTGTGAAGTGTGAACACATCTTGGTAGTGTTTTTCTTGAGCCTGATATTACTTTTATGTTCACTGATTCTAGTTTTAATTTTGCGACATGTCATCCCTATATACTGTTTTTTACAGGGGCAGCAGATCATGTATATGACATGGGAGGAATTGCATGTGGTGTGTTGTTTTTGTGTCCATACAAAGTTCTCAGATAATTGTAGTGTTTTTGAGGCAGATGTTGTTTTACAGGCTGCACAGCTCCCACATGGATAGTGTCCTGTTACTGGTGTCATTGTGATGTCTCTTGTTTCCACAGGTAGTTTTTTTTTTGTGGGCGTGTATGTACCAATGTATCCTTAAGATTCTTCGATCTGCGGTTGGCAAACCTTGGTCTTGGCCAGTTGAATTTGCCTGTATTTATAATGTGCCAGTTTTTATTTACCAATTTCTGCACAGCATATGTGGCCGGGTTGAAGGTTGTCACACAGGTAGTAAGGTCTGGTGTAGGCTCCTTCTGATGTAATTGTAGGAGGCACTCTCTGGGTTGGTTGTCGGCTCTTTTCTTGCATTTCCTGATCGTTTTTTTCTGTGTAGTCTCTGTTTTTCAGTTTTTGGCTGAGTACCTCTGATTGATTTTTATAATCCTCATTTTTACTGCAATTTCTTTTGAGCCTAAGAAATTGGCTGTACGGTAAGTTATCCCTAAGGGGTTTAGGGTGAAAACTTTTGTACGATAATAGGCTATTTTTAGCCGTTGGTTTTGTGTAGGTCTTGGTTTGCAGTGTGTTTTTTTCAGTAAAAATGGTGAGGTCCAGGAAATCCAGTTGTTTGTTGTTACAAGTATAAGTGAAATTGAGCCAAGGATCCAGGCTATTGAGCCACATGATAAAGGTCGACAGGTCTTCTTTAATGTCCCAAATCAGAAATATATCGTCTATATATCTCTTCCAGTATAAAATACTGGAAGAGAAAGGGTTTGTTTCATTTAGGACATGTTGTGATTCGAACTGGCTCACATATAATCCAGCTACCGAAGGCGCAAAGGCGCTGCCCATGGAGGTTCCATGGACTTGTACGTACAGGTCACCATCATATTCAAAGAAATTCTCCTTTAGGGCCATTTTACAGCATTGGAGTATGAAGTGTCTGGGTGTATTGTAATTCCATTCTTCCATATACAATACATCTTCCAGCATCTGTAAGGTTTCGTCTTGTGGTAAACTGGTAAATAATGACTCAACATCTAGTCCAACCAAAGTCATGGTATTCTGGTCAAAAGGAGTATCCACAATCTGCACTAGAAGGTCCCTGGTATCTTTTATATAGGTTTCTGTCTTTTGTACCAGGGGTTTGAGAAACTCATCAGCGAATTTAGATAAAGGCTCTAACACCGAGCCTATCCCTGAGACGATAGGTCTTCCAGGAGGCGGTGATCTGTTTTTATGAGTTTTTGTGAGGGAATAAAAATATGGAATTTTCGGTTCTTTTTGTATGAGGAATTCTGCTTCCTTTTTTGAAATCCACATTTTTAACTCAGCCTCATATACCATGATGGAAATGGCGTTTTGTAGTCTTTCTGTAGGGTCGGTGTCTATCTTCTCATAGAATCTCGTGTCCGACAAAAGGACTAGGCACTGTTGGTCATAATCAGATTTGTTGAGGATTACTGTGCCTCCGCCCTTATCGGCTGGCTTAATTACAATGCTGTCATTGTTCCTTAGGGATTCCAAAGCCAAATATTCCTTCTTTGTGAGGTTCTGGTAAGTTCTTTTGTCATTTCTAGTTATTGTGTCTACTCCTTTTAATAAAGCTTGTTCGAAGGTCTGGAATTCAGGTGGTACACTCCCTGTCGGGGGATTGAAGGTTGATTTCCTTCTTAGTTGGGTATCTCCGTCATTAGGTGGTGGTTCCTTTCCTGAAAAGAAGGCTTTTAATTTGAGAGTTCTGCAAAATTCTGATAACTCACATTTGAGTTTGAAAGTATCTGTTTTTGGGGTCGGCACGAAACCTAAACCTTTGTTCAGGACCGAGTTCTGCTCTTCCGTTAATTCAATGTTAGAGAGATTCACAATTAAGGATTGGTCTTGCTTGTTGATGGTTGGGCAGCCGCCATGCTCCGTGTCTGTACATTTCTCTGCTGGTCGCGCCAGGTTATTGACTTTCTTTTTCCTCTGGTTTGATTGTGGCCCCTGGATAAAAAAGGCTGTTCTTGTTGGTGCACACCTTGCTGGCCTGTTATAATATGATCTCCATTGTGTTGCATCTGTTGCATCCCTTGATTATAGGGGTCCATCCATCCTCCATATTGTGGAATAAACGGTGGGAAGTATGGCATGTTGTAGTTCTGGCGGTATGGTCGTTGCCATCGGTTGCCCCTTCTGGGTCGTTGGTATCTAAAATTGTTTCGACCTCTTCTGTTCGTATTGTCATCAGAACTGTTGGATGAGTTTATGGAGGAATTCTTGCCAATGGATTCATCATCTGATGTCAGGTCTTGGGGGTTATAATCATCCTTAGTATAAGGATGCATCTTCTCCTGACTAAACTTTTTTAGATCTTTTCCCAGTTTTTGAAGTTTACTCTGCATGATAAATTCCTTTGTTTCTTCTAGTTCTTTATTTATTTCATCCAGCCTTTTCTTGAAGACTAGTGGGTTTATTCCATTCTTTAGCTTATTTTCACATTCTTGGATCTCTGCTAGGAGTGCTTCCGAGAGGCGTTTGGCTGTCTTTATGATTAACACAAGATAATCTAAGGTGCATTTCCAAGAAATGGAGGACCAGTCTTTGCGGAATAGCAGATCATGTAGAAAAATGCGTGGTGCGTTGCTTACCCATAGCCCCTTTGGTGCAGTTTTTGCTCTCAAATATTCAGTCATAATTATGCCATGTATGGCAGTTCTAATTTGTTCTCGCTTCTTTTCTGTCAATGTCTCCCAGTCGTCTGTTTTTGCCAGTGCCTCAACTAAATCCGTATTTTGTAGAAGGGGTTGCCCTGCCAAAATTTCGTCTATATCACTTGCATCAAAACTGAGACCCGCGTTGCCCTCCATGATGCCTTAGTTGCTTTAAGAGATCCCGCAGCTGTGCGCTGCTTATATATGTTCATCAAAAAGGGAGGGATGAGGAAGAATAGTGTCCGTTTCATTCCCCAGGGATTAGATGCAGTTAATCAGAAAAAATGGACACTTGTTACACCTTCTAACCTTAGGTTCAAAGGATGAAGAGTACCCTCAAAGACTCAATGCAATCGTAGGTGCGGTATATATGGTTCATCCGCCCCGCATTGAAGTTTAAGGCAGTTATCATTGGGTTATCTTCTATGTATGAACTGCCAGCCTCACCCGAGGCACCTCTGGGTTATTGGTGCAGTGTCCAGAGATATGAGGGTTTCCCCACTATATACAGTGCAAAGAAAAAGTGACAAAAAGAAGTGATGTGAAAAAATATTTTAAAAAATGGAAGTAGCCCCAAGGATTTATTGAGGGGTATATTTCCACTGTAGGTTAAAATAAGACTATACTTTTTTGCACACCGAGTTACTGGGTCTGTTGGTATATTATTGAAAAAGCGTCGACATGTTTCAGCTCCTTGGGCCCTAGGGGTCTATGGAGCTTTCGTCAGGACTTATTCACAAACATAAAACATAAATGGTATACTCACACGATTTGTGCGGTATCTGTTTTGCAATTTTTCATTATCTGTAAAAAATTACATGTTAATATGCAAGTACATTTTTGTAATCACAAAAAAGGTTTCTTCGCATTTGGGGTAACATAAAATAAACAATGTTTTATGATAAAACAAGTTTCTATAGCGCTTTGCATTATAAGGGCGAAATTGTGAGGTTAGCAGGTTCAGTTTTGGCTGATAGCAAGGAAATAGGGGACCTCAGTAGGTATCATAAGGAGGTATGTTGGTCGTACGAGTATTTATTTAACAGCATAAGTATACTTCTTTTTTATGCGCAATAGCAATGTATGTGGTACACTTATAGGCAAGGGATAACATAGTGAGCAGGATTGTGGCGCCGAGATATATTGAGGTCAGCTCGCCTCGTTTTGCACGCTGATGAAGCATTGTTAAATGCGGCATGTGCAGCAGGGTCTAAAGGTTATTCTGTGCCTGCAAACGCTAGATGTTAATTATACGCGCGGTTAAACAAAAAGCAATTGAGAACGCGATGCGAAAATGCTAAATTCTACTTCATGCGCGCGTTTAAGACGGAAATGCAGTTAAAGAATGCGGTGCGGCGAAGTACCTTAAATCAGCAAAAGTTGTGCCACTACGGGGGTTCGCTTGTTTCTGAAGCCCAGAGCTGTAAATAAAGGGCGGAGGTAGAGTTTCAAAAGGACGCTGCTTCCAAACGATCTTACCGGTATAGCGGGTGATCTGTCTCAGGCGCCATTACCCGCGTGGAAGTTGTATCCAACTTGTGCAGAGCCAGATACAACTTCCACGCGGGTAATGGCGCCTGAGACAGATCACCCGCTATACCGGTAAGATCGTTTGGAAGCAGCGTCCTTTTGAAACTCTACCTCCGCCCTTTATTTACAGCTCTGGGCTTCTGAAACAAGCGAACCCCCGTAGTGGCACAACTTTTGCTGATTTAAGGTACTTCGCCGCACCGCATTCTTTAACTGCATTTCCGTCTTAAACGCGCGCATGAAGTAGAATTTAGCATTTTCGCATCGCGTTCTCAATTGCTTTTTGTTTAACCGCGCGTATAATTAACATCTAGCGTTTGCAGGCACAGAATAACCTTTAGACCCTGCTGCACATGCCGCATTTAACAATGCTTCATCAGCGTGCACAACGAGGCGAGCTGACCTCAATATATCTCGGCGCCACAATCCTGCTCACTATGTTATCCCTTGCCTATAAGTGTACCACATACATTGCTATTGCGCATAAAAAAGAAGTATACTTATGCTGTTAAATAAATACTCGTACGACCAACATACCTCCTTATGATACCTACTGAGGTCCCCTATTTCCTTGCTATCAGCCAAAACAGAACCTGCTAACCTCACAATTTCGCCCTTATAATGCAAAGCGCTATAGAAACTTGTTTTATCATAAAACATTGTTTATTTTATGTTACCCCAAATGCGAAGAAACCTTTTTTGTGATTACAAAAATGTAATTGCATATTAACATGTAATTTTTTACAGATAATGAAAAATTGCAAAACAGATACCGCACAAATCGTGTGAGTATACCATTTATGTTTTATGTTTGTGAATAAGTCCTGACGAAAGCTCCATAGACCCCTAGGGCCCAAGGAGCTGAAACATGTCGACGCTTTTTCAATAATATACCAACAGACCCAGTAACTCGGTCTGCAAAAAAGTAGTCTTATTTTAACCTACAGTGGAAATATACCCCTCAATAAATCCTTGGGGCTACTTCCATTTTTTAAAATATTTTTTTACATCACTTCTTTTTGTCACTTTTTCTTTGCACTGTATATAGTGGGGAAACCCTCATATCTCTGGACACTGCACCAATAACCCAGAGGTGCCTCGGGTGAGGCTGGCAGTTCATACATAGAAGATAACCCAATGATAACTGCCTTAAACTTCAATGCGGGGCGGATGAACCATATATACCGCACCTACGATTGCATTGAGTCTTTGAGGGTACTCTTCATCTTTTGAACCTAAGGTTAGAAGGTGTAACAAGTGTCCATTTTTTCTGATTAACTGCATCTAATCCCTGGGGAAAGAAACGGACACTATTCTTCCTCATCCCTCCCTTTTTTGATGAACATATATAAGCAGCGCACAGCTGCGGGATCTCTTAAAGCAACTAAGGCATCATGGAGGGCAACGCGGGTCTCAGTTTTGATGCAAGTGATATAGACGAAATTTTGGCAGGGCAACCCCTTCTACAAAATACGGATTTAGTTGAGGCACTGGCAAAAACAGACGACTGGGAGACATTGACAGAAAAGAAGCGAGAACAAATTAGAACTGCCATACATGGCATAATTATGACTGAATATTTGAGAGCAAAAACTGCACCAAAGGGGCTATGGGTAAGCAACGCACCACGCATTTTTCTACATGATCTGCTATTCCGCAAAGACTGGTCCTCCATTTCTTGGAAATGCACCTTAGATTATCTTGTGTTAATCATAAAGACAGCCAAACGCCTCTCGGAAGCACTCCTAGCAGAGATCCAAGAATGTGAAAATAAGCTAAAGAATGGAATAAACCCACTAGTCTTCAAGAAAAGGCTGGATGAAATAAATAAAGAACTAGAAGAAACAAAGGAATTTATCATGCAGAGTAAACTTCAAAAACTGGGAAAAGATCTAAAAAAGTTTAGTCAGGAGAAGATGCATCCTTATACTAAGGATGATTATAACCCCCAAGACCTGACATCAGATGATGAATCCATTGGCAAGAATTCCTCCATAAACTCATCCAACAGTTCTGATGACAATACGAACAGAAGAGGTCGAAACAATTTTAGATACCAACGACCCAGAAGGGGCAACCGATGGCAACGACCATACCGCCAGAACTACAACATGCCATACTTCCCACCGTTTATTCCACAATATGGAGGATGGATGGACCCCTATAATCAAGGGATGCAACAGATGCAACACAATGGAGATCATATTATAACAGGCCAGCAAGGTGTGCACCAACAAGAACAGCCTTTTTTATCCAGGGGCCACAATCAAACCAGAGGAAAAAGAAAGTCAATAACCTGGCACGACCAGCAGAGAAATGTACAGACACGGAGCATGGCGGCTGCCCAACCATCAACAAGCAAGACCAATCCTTAATTGTGAATCTCTCTAACATTGAATTAACGGAAGAGCAGAACTCGGTCTGAACAAAGGTTTAGGTTTCGTGCCGACCCCAAAAACAGATACTTTCAAACTCAAATGTGAGTTATCAGAATTTTGCAGAACTCTCAAATTAAAAGCCTTCTTTTCAGGAAAGGAACCACCACCTAATGACGGAGATACCCAACTAAGAAGGAAATCAACCTTCAATCCCCCGACAGGGAGTGTACCACCTGAATTCCAGACCTTCGAACAAGCTTTATTAAAAGGAGTAGACACAATAACTAGAAATGACAAAAGAACTTACCAGAACCTCACAAAGAAGGAATATTTGGCTTTGGAATCCCTAAGGAACAATGACAGCATTGTAATTAAGCCAGCCGATAAGGGCGGAGGCACAGTAATCCTCAACAAATCTGATTATGACCAACAGTGCCTAGTCCTTTTGTCGGACACGAGATTCTATGAGAAGATAGACACCGACCCTACAGAAAGACTACAAAACGCCATTTCCATCATGGTATATGAGGCTGAGTTAAAAATGTGGATTTCAAAAAAGGAAGCAGAATTCCTCATACAAAAAGAACCGAAAATTCCATATTTTTATTCCCTCACAAAAACTCATAAAAACAGATCACCGCCTCCTGGAAGACCTATCGTCTCAGGGATAGGCTCGGTGTTAGAGCCTTTATCTAAATTCGCTGATGAGTTTCTCAAACCCCTGGTACAAAAGACAGAAACCTATATAAAAGATACCAGGGACCTTCTAGTGCAGATTGTGGATACTCCTTTTGACCAGAATACCATGACTTTGGTTGGACTAGATGTTGAGTCATTATTTACCAGTTTACCACAAGACGAAACCTTACAGATGCTGGAAGATGTATTGTATATGGAAGAATGGAATTACAATACACCCAGACACTTCATACTCCAATGCTGTAAAATGGCCCTATTGGAGAATTTCTTTGAATATGATGGTGACCTGTATGTACAAGTCCATGGAACCTCCATGGGCAGCGCCTTTGGTAGCTGGATTATATGTGAGCCAGTTCGAATCACAACATGTCCTAAATGAAACAAACCCTTTCTCTTCCAGTATTTTATACTGGAAGAGATATATAGACGATATATTTCTGATTTGGGACATTAAAGAAGACCTGTCGACCTTTATCATGTGGCTCAATAGCCTGGATCCTTGGCTCAATTTCACTTATACTTGTAACAACAAACAACTGGATTTCCTGGACCTCACCATTTTTACTGAAAAAAACACACTGCAAACCAAGACCTACACAAAACCAACGGCTAAAAATAGCCTATTATCGTACAAAAGTTTTCACCCTAAACCCCTTAGGGATAACTTACCGTACAGCCAATTTCTTAGGCTCAAAAGAAATTGCAGTAAAAATGAGGATTATAAAAATCAATCAGAGGTACTCAGCCAAAAACTGAAAAACAGAGACTACACAGAAAAAACGATCAGGAAATGCAAGAAAAGAGCCGACAACCAACCCAGAGAGTGCCTCCTACAATTACATCAGAAGGAGCCTACACCAGACCTTACTACCTGTGTGACAACCTTCAACCCGGCCACATATGCTGTGCAGAAATTGGTAAATAAAAACTGGCACATTATAAATACAGGCAAATTCAACTGGCCAAGACCAAGGTTTGCCAACCGCAGATCGAAGAATCTTAAGGATACATTGGTACATACACGCCCACAAAAAAAAAACTACCTGTGGAAACAAGAGACATCACAATGACACCAGTAACAGGACACTATCCATGTGGGAGCTGTGCAGCCTGTAAAACAACATCTGCCTCAAAAACACTACAATTATCTGAGAACTTTGTATGGACACAAAAACAACACACCACATGCAATTCCTCCCATGTCATATACATGATCTGCTGCCCCTGTAAAAAACAGTATATAGGGATGACATGTCGCAAAATTAAAACTAGAATCAGTGAACATAAAAGTAATATCAGGCTCAAGAAAAACACTACCAAGATGTGTTCACACTTCACAGAAATGAATCATTCCTGCGACGAGATGCAGTGGACAGTGATAGAAATGCTGTACGACAAGTCAAATAATGCAGAGAAGGTGCTATATGAAAAAGAGCAACGGTGGGTCGACCGTTTGCGTACTTGTGAATATGGTCTCAATGATGATATAGCATGGCACCATTTTGCAAAATAATCTACCTGAAAACTATTCACAGGTCTCCATAAGCCCACTACAGCATACATCATTCTGATCTTTAATGAGAACTTTATCAACCAAAAAAGGAATACACCAGGCACATCGCCTTCCATTCCTCCTTCCCCCCGTATTTTGTGAAAACCCTGTCCTAAAATTAACGTGATACGAGTAAACTAGAATAATGGCACACAAAAACGGCGCTTTATTTACCCAATGGCTGAGGCCCCTTTAAACATTTCACTTTACGTCAGCTGGCTCCTTTAAAACTAAGCCACCGGAACAACAGAGACATCCGGGGGCAGAGCCAGCACAAGTTGGATACAACTTCCACGCGGGTAATGGCGCCTGAGACAGATCACCCGCTATACCGGTAAGATCGTTTGGAAGCAGCGTCCTTTTGAAACTCTACCTCCGCCCTTTATTTACAGCTCTGGGCTTCAGAAACAAGCGAACCCCCGTAGTGGCACAACTTTTGATGATTTAAGGTACTTCGCCGCACCGCATTCTTTAACTGCATTTCCGTCTCAAACGCGCGCATGAAGTAGAATTTAGCATTTTCGCATCGCGTTCTCAATTGCTTTTTGTTTAACCGCGCGTATAATTAACATCTAGCGTTTGCAGGCACAGAATAACCTTTAGACCCTGCTGCACATGCCGCATTTAACAATGCTTCATCAGCGTGCACAACGAGGCGAGCTGACCTCAATATATCTCGGCGCCACAATCCTGCTCACTATGTTATCCCTTGCCTATAAATGTACCACATACATTGCTATTGCGCATAAAAAAGAAGTATACTTATGCTGTTAAATAAATACTCGTACGACCAACATACCTCCTTATGATACCTACTGAGGTCCCCTATTTCCTTGCTATCAGCCAAAACTGAACCTGCTAACCTCACAATTTCGCCCTTATAATGCAAAGCGCTATAGAAACTTGTTTTATCATAAAACATTGTTTATTTTATGTTACCCCAAATGCGAAGAAACCTTTTTTGTGATTACAAAAATGTACTTGCATATTAACATGTAATTTTTTACAGATAATGAAAAATTGCAAAACAGATACCGCACAAATCGTGTGAGTATACCATTTATGTTTTATGTTTGTGAATAAGTCCTGACGAAAGCTCCATAGACCCCTAGGGCCCAAGGAGCTGAAACATGTCGACGCTTTTTCAATAATATACCAACAGACCCAGTAACTCGGTCTGCAAAAAAGTATAGTCTTATTTTAACCTACAGTGGAAATATACCCCTCAATAAATCCTTGGGGCTACTTCCATTTTTTAAAATATTTTTTCACATCACTTCTTTTTGTCACTTTTTCTTTGCACTGTATATAGTGGGGAAACCCTCATATCTCTGGACACTGCACCAATAACCCAGAGGTGCCTCGGGTGAGGCTGGCAGTTCATACATAGAAGATAACCCAATGATAACTGCATTAAACTTCAATGCGGGGCGGATGAACCATATATACCGCACCTACGATTGCATTGAGTCTTTGAGGGTACTCTTCATCCTTTGAACCTAAGGTTAGAAGGTGTAACAAGTGTCCATTTTTTCCAATTACGGAGTCAGCCTTCGGGTGACCCAAGAGGCATGCCAGTGAATTGTCTGGCGCTTTATATTTTTTGTCCAGCCGGGGCAAAACTGGGGGATAGACGCAGGAGTTGTCATTACCTTCAATCCCTCCTTCCAGATAAAATCTATAATTGGAATTGTTCGTATCTGCCTCCTTGGATGATCCTTAAAATCGTGCAGGAAGCATTCATCCTTCTTCGTTTCCATGGGAAGAAGGAATCTTTGAGTTGCTCTTTCCATGAGGAGGTGGAAGCCTCCGATATCCGCCGGTGGAGAATCAGTGGGAACTGGAGTTGAAGGAGATGGAGTTTGGATTTGGTACTCATCCCACTCCGACATAAGAGATCTTTCATCTGCTTCACCTTCCTCTCTATCATCATCCAATAAATTAGCATAAGGAGAATGGTGTGATGGTACTGGCGAAGGCGGTGTAGGAGACCTGAATGCTGAGGTGGAAGCTTGAGTCACAGGTGTCGGTGGAACGGACTCTGACGATTCAGAAGGAGGGAACCGGCGGTAATTATCGTCTAGCATATGTTGGAGATTATTCAGAAAGGCTAGAGGCATCTGAGCTGAAGGTATAATATCAGGAGGCAGGGCCACAGGTTCAGGGGAAAGTGTTGGAGAAATATGCAATGGAGACAGTGGTTCCAGCATAGAACCACGTCTCTGCAACAAAGGTGTTGTCGTAGACGGTGTAGATGTCATAGCCGTAGACGCTGACCAGACTTGCAGCGCCGTACAAGAGGACAATTTCTGTGTCGACGCGAGGGCAGTCGACTGGGTCGTCGTGGATGAAGTTGTAACCAAAGGTAAAACCATTGACGAGGAAGTTTCCGTTGACGACGATGATGTCTTCGTTGATGAGGTAGTCTTCGTCGATGATACGGCCGTCGACGGCGATGTAGTTCTCGACGACGAGCCCGCCGTCGACGAGGCAACCTTCGAAGATGAAGTGGTCATCGACGAGGTCGTCAACGAGATTCTTCTAGCTTCGTCGTCGACGGGACGCCGACGAAAGGCACTGTCTCTCTCGTCGACGAGATGGGTGTCACAGACACGGAGACCAGTGTCGACGGGGGTGAGACCGAAGACAATCATTTGAGGCCTCGGTGATGAGAAGGTCACTGTCGATGTAGACGTCGCGTCAACGTTAGTCGACGATGTCGTCGATGATGGGGTCTTCTTCTGAGAGGAAATCTTCTCAGAAGTCATCTTTGAAAGTACAGATTTCGTAGACTTTCTTGGGGGAGTGGAAGGCAGAGGGGCTTGCCTTTAGAAGAAGGAGTAGCCTTTTTTGAGGTGGAAGACATTTCACAACTCTTAGAGGGTTGTTGTTTCCTCAACACCTTGGCCCCAGGGGGAAGACAAAACCTCTTCCTCTTCCTAGAGGACACAGATGACCCAGAGGCAATACTTCCCACCTCAGAAACTGGATTATTTTGATCTTTAGCCACAGAAGTAGGTGCCCCTCTCTGTCTCTGAGGGTTTTCTGAGGGGAGGTCCTGCATATCTCGCAGTCTCTCACCTGGTGATCCGGGTACAGGCAGTAGATGCATTTCTTGTGGGGGTCTTCAAAGAAAAGCCGGAGCTTACCACAAGACTCACAAGGTCTGAATAGAGATTTCTTTGAAGAAGACATCCTAAGTGCAGACATATTCCTGAAGAATTGAGAAATACTGAGCAGAGCTCAGGGAGACTCCCTTCACATGACGTGCTGTAGAAAATCCGAGAGCCTGAGCCTCTCAGGAGAACATTCTGGTGGGTGCTGTCGCCTGATTGGCTGCAGTTTGGACTATGTATAATGACTATGATAGTGATAGATGTGGAACTTTTTCTTTGTAGCTTTGGGCTACCCTTACTTCTTGGTTTCATGCCACCAAGGGTTTTGGGTTATTATGTGCATAGTTATTCCTTTTTTTATGTACTGTGGGACTCCCACTCCGACGACGGGGAATGATTCAGGCATGTGAATCTATGAAAGACACCCCAATACTGGAGAACTCTCACTATCCTCTCTTCAGAAACCATGTCAGTTTTGGCTTTTCGAGTCTTAAGTCTGAAGTAGTGTGGCTCACTGGTTAGAGGCGGCAGACCCGAGAGCAGAGGACGGCCCGGGACCAGGGTTCGATTCCCGGCGCGGCAGGTTTCTGGACCGGGGTCAGCGGACTCGATAATTCTCTCGCCTCGGTGCCCACTCTGATCAGCGATCACACTCGGCAACTCTGGGCATTAGCTTGCCTCATCTTCACTAACGGCCCCACCAGACCGCCGGGGATGCCTGGTCTCACCCTGGAGATACCCATTAAGGGACCATCTCTCAGGGAAGCCAGGAAGGGTTTCGCAGCGGTCGAAGCGCCTTGGGACCCTACGGGTAAGTAGTGCGCTATATAAATGCCAATACACAATACACATACACAAGCCAAATCAAAAGTCTTCCCTCATGATCTTTGAGGGTTTTAGGTGAAAAGGTTCTGCAGATTTTAGATTATTTTACCTTGTGGGTGGGATTAAGGCAGGAGATACTCTTTCTATGGGGATCTTCAGAGTGCAGCTTTCTCTTACCGCAGGTCTAAAATATCCTTTCTTTATAAGTTCTGAAATACTGGAACACAGTTGAAGTAATCTGGAATAACCAAATCAGAAGAACTGAGAGGATCTCTCACACGACATGCAGAGAAAATCTGAGGTAAGATGTCTCTGTTGGGAGTGTTCTAAGGGTGCTGTTGTCTGATTGGCTGGAGTTTGGTCCTTTTAAATGAAATGGATAAGCTATTAAATTCAATGCCTTTATGCCATTGCAAGCTTTGTTATTTTCTGCTACTGTTTTAGAATGTACTGCAGGACTTCCACCTCGACGATGGGGATGATTCAAGCATGTAAATCTATGAAAGATACTCCAATACTGCAGAAATAAGATCCTGCTCTTCCATAGGCAAGCAGGTGTTTCCACAGTTCTAGCAAGCTGAAGCCCAAAGCCTGAGCCTGTTTGTATGTTTTTAGCAACTCTTGGTTTTCCCTACAGGTCTGTCAAGTCAAGCAACATTAAGCTACATTTGTGGGACATGGACACTGACATTGACACACAGATTTCCCCAAGACTTCCACCGCAAGTCTCCATGCATACACAAAGAGACCAGATAACACCATGTGTTCTATTGTCTCAAATAACTGTGCCCAGTGGCAAATCTGGGGAGAGAGGAGGGCTTTCTTTTCCAGGTAGTAGATCCAGTGGGGAAACTGTTAATTGGGACACTTTGTTCTGTTACTGTTGAATCTGAAAAGAGAAGTACATGCTCTCCTGGTGATAGGATGTCAAGGCGTTCAGATACTGAAGATGTGAGGAGCTAGTTGCATATTGATTGGACACAGGATTATCAGTGCACAAACCTCTCTGGCTGCTGTGCACACAGTGGACCTCCATTTTACAGTCACTCTCTGGGAAGATAAGTTATTGGTGTTTTTTCAACTGTGACTTTTATCCGTTGTCTGCTGAATTTCGGAGAGAATTATATGTCTATGAACTTTAAAACTTCGGGGACATTTTGTAATTTTTTTTATATTTACCATGAAGGTGCATGGTTTACTCACTTGGCATACATGAATAGTTCACCATTTGCAATGACCCAAAACATTCACAGACAAATATCTTTCCATAATCCTAGGAATACCATTTTCCTTCTCTCCTTAAGACTATGTAAGAGGATGAATAGCAAACACAGACACCATAATAGCAAGCAACAAAGAAAAGGACAGTGACATGAACGCATCCATGCTGTGGATAGAGCAAGGAAGTCCAAAACATGGGGCTATGGTTCGTCAGTCACTGTTCCAAACTCTTTCATTACTGCTTCATAGTCATTCACCACTACACAGATTCAGTTGTGATTGAATGTAGATTCCTCCCGCACTGGCATTAGTATGAACTGTTTAGTTAAAGATATAACGTACAATATTGTAATATTGTGTTTATAGTGAATCCAAGAGTCAGACCTAAAACGAGACACCTACCTTCACTTCCTCCTCCATCTCGGACATCTTCCTTTCCAGAGCTCTCTTCTCCTATTAAGGATAGAAATAAAAAAAAGTTATTTACTGATTAATTCAAGGATACTGGTTACATGATGACTTTGATTTGATTTTACCATTGCGGGCATTCAGCAATATTATTTGAAAGCCTCCATATGAACAAACTGACTGCCACTGTTTTACACTCTATTTTCACTTTCTTGAACATCTTGTGATCCGTTTCCAAACTGAACAATATACTTTATATGTTAACAGGAGTAAAGACCCAGGGCTTTGGTTGCTCAACAAGGAATTTCTGGATTTCCATTAGAAACTGTCTGTGAACTCTGAAGAGTGATTTGACAAAGTGTGTGTAAACCATAAGAAAGATATTAGGGGATAGGAGAATGTACATTTATATCAGGCTCCTGTTGGGTCTAATAAAGTATTAGGTATTTTCTATTTCTTCACATTTTTAATATTTGCCTTTTCGAAGAGTTTTCTAATAATCACTACAAGTGCCTTTCCTCTAATATATCCTAAATGGCGTTTACAGATAGCAAAAATGAATATACTGTTGTGGTTATCTGGTGTTCTAAGAGCAATATGGGGATCCCATATATCTACAGTTACCATAGTGAGTCTCTAGAAGGTCTGTGGTAGTTTCCACACTGGCTCATTCTTGTGAACTACCTACACAGGAGACTTTGTGCGACCCCTATAAATGTATCTGTTTTGTTCATTCATTGCCTCCCAGACCCAAGGCAAAATCTAACTACTTGTCAAACAAGCATTTGCAATGCAATAGGTCTCACATTAGGAAAGTTTGCGCTATTGGTATTGTAAATGACACATTTTTTATTTATGTGTTGGTTTTGAAAATAGCAAAATGAATAGCATTGTCATTTACAATGCCAATACTATTAACTTTCGCAAATATGACACCTATAGCATCTGTAATGCAATATGTGTTGCATTTACGTGCCTTAGATGTATTGATATTACAAATAACAATTGCTTTTAATTTTTTTAATAATTAATACTTAAATAAAAGTTATTGTAATTTATAATTGCAATAGCTTAAAATTTTGTAAATAACTGTTATGAAGATTATTTTCAGTGTATTTTATTGTGACGAAAATCCAAGAACAGAAGTGAAATCTTAACATCTTTTTGTGACATTTGTAATAAAGCTTGAAACATTGAGAGAACATATTTGAACCAGTTGTTGTTGAATGGTTGCACATATTGATGCTGTGGTGGCGCTGAGTGATGTGGTGGCAACGAGTGATGCTGTGGCGTTCAGTGATGCTGTGGTAGCGCATAGTGATGTTGTGGTACCCCTGAGTGATGTTGTGGTGGTGCTGAGTGATGCTGTGGTGATGGGATAGATAGAGTGTAATTAAGTGGCGTGTAACTATGTGGCACTGAGTGGTATTTAGAGTATATGTTGCATTGAGTGCAGTATAATTATGTGGTACTGAGTGGTATTTGGAGTGTATTTTGCATTGAGTGCAGTGTAATTATGTGGCGTGTAATTATGTGGTATACTCTTTTGTGAGTATATGTTTGTAGTTGCCTGTCCCTCACTAAACCTCCTTACATCTCACCAAAACCCTCTTAAAGTGTATTCCCCATTTTTCCACCAACCTCCATCCTGGTCCCACCGACATTTACTATCAAGCAGTACTTTGACATTTCCAAAGATTTTCCCCCACAAAAAAATGGGAGACTTGGAGATCCGTAGGCTTGTGAGTTGGATTTTGTAGTTAGTAGTAATTCTGGAGTACTAATTTACGTACTACAAAATGTAGTTAGTGAATTGGGCCCTCAGTCTTGTTCAACCTGCACCATCACATTGTGAGAGAGCTACAGCCTGCAGCATCACATCGTCTCTGTGCAGAGCTCCTTGCAGAAGTGCCATGCTGCCTTCAAAGCCCCAAGTGTATCCCCTGCCTGCTGTGCTATGGGGCGAGCAGTAGCAATGCACTGCAACCTAAGCTCAGGAGGCAGAGCCTAAAGATGGACGCCTCCTTACACAGGGACAGGTGCAGTGCAGCGTCCTCACCCCCTCAGCATGGCCAGTGCTGGCTCTGTAAATCAATAAATAAGTGCCAGGGTCATGATTTTCTTAACAGGTCACCGGTGGAGCCGCCCACTGCTGCACCACTCACAGAAACTGCAGGCTCAAACTCACATGTTGGTTTCTGTGATTATAGTTCCTAGGTTATCCCTTGTGCTATGTTCAGCGCTACACTTATGGCCAACTCTCTTGATGCAGCACTGTAGATATACAAGTTTTGCATTTTACCGTCTGTTTCAAATGAGCAGTGTTCCAGGTTTTTGGAGAGAGAGCTTGACAATAAATCGTTTTAAATCTGGCATAATTTGCCTGTCCAGCGGGGTTTTATTTGTATTCTGGTATTTTTATCACAGCATTCACAATGGAACAGAAATTACAAAGGCAAAAGTCGATGAAAACAACAGGAGCAGAGGGACTGCTTGCCTGCTATTGGTCCACTCGAAAGTTCCTTTCTGCTTTTGGCTGGGGTACTAAATCCAATTGTGAATTTGGCGTTACCAACAGCAAACCAGCGACTAGCGAGACTATCCTACATCAGTGAATAAATACTTCAGGAGGAAGAATGCAAGAGATGTATAGTGCCCGGCTGGCATACCCTGGCTAAAATTAGCTATGGGAGGCATTCCTGCGTCTCATCTGCAGTGTTGATGCTACCTCACCTCTGTGCCTTGGTAGCAGCGGCGTTCTTGAAATAAGCATGTGGGTGTCACACAATCAACCAGGCCTTAATTTGTGCAGGTGTGGGACCTGGCGCTCCATTTTGTGGTCCTGAATTTATTGCTCATCATGCAAGTTTGATTCAGAGCAAGATAGATAAAACAGAACAGAAGGGAAGAAGGCAACAAAAAACTAGAAGCATTGCAGCGTCGACGGGGTGGTGTGCGGCCTTACAGACTGAAGGTCGACGCGGACAGGGAACTGCAGTGGGGGCAAGCAGCCGAGGTGGCTGCACACATAAGGAGGAGCGGCGGAATACGGAGCCTGTAGCCCGGTGAGCGGGGCTTAGTTGTAGGGGCGTGTGTGTGCGCGCGCGACCGATTGCAGGAGGCTGACTTCGTTGTACCATGGCGGGGCGGGGAGGAGTGTGAGTGTGAGTGTGAGTGTGAGTGTGAGTGTGAGTGTGAGTGAGAGTGAGAGTGAGAGTGAGAGATTGGGAGAGGCTGACTTTTCTGAGAAGCGGGGCAGGAGATGGGCACAGCGCAAGGCTGTACGTGCGCGCACACATACTGAAATTGCTGACGGCCCTGAGCCTGCCCATTCCTTGTCCCACATTCCCAGCAAGTGGATAACAATAAGGGCTTTGCTGGACCAGCAGCGCTTAGCACTGCTTACACCAGCTAGACCTTAACATCCTTGGCTTGCATCAAATAAAAATAACCAAATAGTTTCTTACCTGTCGGTGTAGTTTTGCAGCTTGAAGATCTTTCTGGATTCACTATGCTGTGCATATTCCGCGGTCTTGTGGTTGGGTCCGGATTCGTAGTCTTTTCTTTGTTTTTTAAATTTTTTTTTTCGTCACCCAGGTGGGCGTCGGTGTCACCCCTCCTTGGGTGCATTTCCGGTGACGTCGGCATGCTTCCTGCGGAAACTCCCACCCTTGGGCGCCATCTTCGGATTCTTTTTTCCGTGTTTCTTTCGTCTCCGAAGTGATGGCAATGTTCTATGCAGGTGAAACTTTTCAACCGCTTTGTACATAAAGTCCTTTGTACCTTTTTTTTTTGACCACCTCTTTCCACTCCAGCCTCATCTTTCCGGCAGAGGTGGGTGGGTTCGCTAGTGAATCCAGAAAGATCTTCAAGCTGCAAAACTACACTGACAGGTAAGAAACTATTCGTTTTGCAGTGTGAATCTTTCTGGATTCACTATGCTGTGCATAGATTTTGTAGCGGTTTCTCATTTCTGTGGCGGCTGGGTGGAAGATGAGCTTTGATTCTTGAATATGTGCTGGAGCACCTTTTGTCCGACTTGTGCTTCCTTGTTCATCTGAACATCCACGCAGTAGTGCTTCGTGAATGTGTGCACCGAAGCCCATGTTGCCGCCAGGCATATGTCTTGTATGGGTGTGTTAGCCGGGAAGGCTATTGTAGCACGTTTTTTCCTAGTGGAGTGGGCACGTGGCCCCTCTGCTAGTTCTTGCCCTGCCCTTTTGTGGCAGAGTTGAATTGTTTGCGCGATCCATCGTGCAATAGTGTTCTTGGTTACTGCCTTTCCCATGAAACTGTTGGCGAATGACACAAAGAACTGATTGGTCTTCCTGTGTCCCTTTGTCCTCTCAATATAGTGCATGACCGCCCTTCTGGCGTCTAGGGTGTGTAGGGCTCGCTCTGCACTAGTGGTTGGTTTTTGGAAGAAACTCGGTATCTGTATGGACTGGTTCATGTGGAATTTGGACACCACCTTTGGCAAGAAGTGTGGGTCGGTCCTCATCACAATCCTGTCATTGTGTATTTGTATGTAGGGTTCCTGTAGCGTTAGCGCTTGAAGCTCGCTTACTCTGCGTAAGGACGTTATTGCAACCAAGAAAGCTGTTTTCATGGTCAGCATTTCTAGTGAGGCCTTGTGGAGTGGTTCAAAGGGCTCCTTCATGAGTTCCGTTAGGACTATGTTAAGTTCCATGCCGGTGGCGAAACACGCTTGGGTGGTGCGATCCTCTTCGCTCCTTCCAGGAACCTCTTCACAACCTGTGATGTGAAGAAACTCCTGCCCATCTCACCCCTTGTGTAGGCGACTATCGCTGCCAAGTGGACTCTCAAGGAGGACGAGCTGATTTTCTTCTCCAGTAAGTGCGTGAGGTATTTTAGCACTGTGGAGTCCTTCTTCATTTTATTGTGAAGTCTTTCTTTCCTGCACCACATCGTGAATCTCTTCCACTTTGCCACATAGCACTTCCGTGTGCTGGGCCTTCGTGCCTCCCGAAGGACCCTGAGGGTGCTCTCTGGTAGTCTCAAGTGTGCGAATTCTATGTCCTCAGGAGCCACGCCACTAGGCTCAGGCTCTCTGGCTCTGGGTGCAGTACCTCTCTGTTGTGCATGGAGAGCAGGTCTTTTCTCCTGCCGAATCTGTGGGGTGCACTCTGTGTCATCTCCATGATCTGCGAGTACCATGTCTGTCTGGCCCACTGTGGTGCGACCAGTATCAGGGTCATGTTGCTCGCTCTGCACTTGCTCAGTACTCTGTATCAGTGGTATCGGGGGGAAAAGCGTAAGCAAATGTCCCGGACCAATCTATCCATAGGGCATTTCCAAGGGAGCCCTCTTCGGGTTGTCTGGATGCGAAGCTTTGGCATTTTGCATTCTGGCGTGTTGCAAACAGGTCCACTGATGGAGTTCCCCACCTGTTGAACAACCACCTCGTCTCCTGACCATTGAGCTTCCACTCGTGGGATACCGATGTCTGTCTGCTGAGCCAGTCTGCTTGAATGTTCTCCTTCCCCGGTAGGTGTATGGCCAGTAGGTCTATCCTGAGGGGGATGGCCCATCTCCATATCTCCTGCGCCAGTGTCAAAAGCGTGGTTGACTGTGTTCCACCCTGCTTGTTGATGTAGAACATCGCTGTGGTGTTGTCTGTCTGCAGCAACACCTTGTGCTTGTACAGTCTTGTTTGGAAGGCTTTCAGTGCAAGGAAGATTGTTTTCAATTCTAGGTAAAAGATGTGCTTTGTCGCATCTGTTTGGTGTCCACAGACCACTCACTTTGAGTTCCTCCATGTGAGCGCCCCATCCCTTCAGGGATGCGTCTGTGGTGATGGTCACAGTCGGTGTTGGGGGTGTTAGAGGCTTTCCCTTTGTTATGTTCTCCATGGTCCACCATGCCATCTCCTTCTGCACTGTGTGCGTCACAACCACTAGATCCTCCCAACTGCCTGAAGCCTGTGACCATTGTTCCTGGAGCCATTCCTGGATGGGTCTCATGTGAAGTCGTACATTTGGTACCAGGTGGATGCATGATGCCATCATCCCCAAGATCTTGCTCGCAGTCCTCACTGTCCGAGCTTGTCCCCTCCGGTAGAGGCGAGTTTCCCTCACCAGGGCCCTTGCTCTCCTGTCGCTGGGGAACACCCTGCCCTGTAAGGTGTTGATCTGTGCCCCCAGGAAGATCTTTACTCGCTCCGGCTCCATTGACGATTTCTTCCAATGGATGGAGAACCTCAGGTTTATTAGCGTGCTCGTCACTGTATGTGCGTATTTCTTGCATTTCTGGTACGAGTTTGCTTTCACTAACCAGCCGTCCAGGTAAGGGTATACGTGTATTCCCTGCCTTCGTAGGTGCGCTGCGACTGCCGCGAGGCACTTTGTGAAGACCCTCGTGCTGATTTTAGCCCGAAGGCTAGTGTTGTGAACTGGTAGTGGCTTTCTCCGATCGTGAACCCGAGCATATGCTTGTGCTTTACGTTCATTGGGATGTGCAGGTAGGCGTCCTTGAGGTCCATCGTGACCATGAAGTCTCCGATCTGCAATTGCGGTAGCACCTCCTGCAGGGAGGTCATTTTGAATTTTTGTGTCCTTATGAATTTGTTCAGGAACCTCAGGTCCAGAATGGGTCTCATTGTCTCGTCGACCTTTGGCACGAGGAAATACGTTGAGTATATTCCCTTGTTTCTTTCCTTGAAGGGAACCCGTTCTATGGCCTGCTTTTGTAGGAGCTCTTTTGCTTCTTCCTGAAGCCGCTCTAGCTGTTCGTTTGCTAGTGGCTTTCTCTTTGGTCTCCTGCTTGCTGGCCTCCCTTCCAATTCTATGCAGTATCCGAATTGGATGATGTTGAGGATCCATTTGTCTGATGTGATCTCTCTCCATTCCTGAAGGTAGAATCTTAATCTTCCACCCACTGGTGTTATGTGGTGGTAGGTGTCCAGTTTGTCTTGACCCCTTTGTACGTGTTGCCCCCTGGGATCTTTTCTGTGGGCGGGCACACGGATCTCTTGGAAGTCACTTAGAGGCGGGCTGCTGGCCCCCCTCTTTTATGCTGTCCTCGTCCATTTCCTCTCCCTCGAAAGGACTGGCCTCTTGACTGGTACTGCCAGGACTGCTTCTGCTGACTCGGTTGCGCCTGCGAGTCTGCCTGGTGCGTCTGTTGGAAAGCCTGGTGTGAAGTACCTGGCTGGTTTCCAACCCTTCCGCCGGGCCTCCGTGACTGGGTGCCCCTCTTGTTGCCTCTGAATTGCAATGCTCCCATGGATCTTGCAGTTTCATTGTCTTTCTTTAGTTGACTGAGTTTGTCGTCAACTGTTGTCCCGAACAGCGTCTCGCCGTTGAACGGTGTTGTTCAAGATGCTGTGTTGAACCTCTGGTTTGAAGCCCGAGATTCTGAGCAATGCGTGTCTTCTTTCAGTGACACCCATCATCATGAGCCTGCTGGAGGTGTCTGCTCCATCCAGGGCCGTCTTGAGGCAACAATTTGCCGCATTCTTCCCGTCTTCCACCAGTTTCTCGGCCTAATGCCTGGCCTCCTGGGGCAGGTCTTTCACCAGCTTTCCCAGCTCCTCCATGAGCTGGTACATGTGCCTGTTTATGAGGGCAATGGAATTAGCCATGCGCCATTGGGTCGCGGCATTCCGTTCGATCCTTCTGCCCACTAAGTCCATCCTTTTGCTCTCCTTATCAGGTGGTGGGCCAGAAGTAGTGGCCACGTTGGCCCTCTTCCTTGCTGTGACCGTGATGATGGAGTCAGCTGAGACCATGCCTCGAATGTAGGCTGGGTCCTTTGTCGAATGCTTCTACTTCTTTTCCGTTCTGGGAGTGACTGCCTTGCATGTTGCGGGCTCCCTGAATGCTTCCATCCCCTGCGCAAAGACGCTATCGAGCATAGGCAGATACTGGCTCCTTGTTTGCGTGGGGAGTAATGTCTTGAGAAGAAAGTCAGTTTTTTGCTTTTCTTCGTCGAGCTTGAGTTTAAAAGCTGCTGCCGCAGACCTTATCACCGAGTTGTAGGCCCCGATGTTGTCCGGCGGCGATGGCCTCGAGGGATATGTGTCGACCGCCTCTTCCGGGCTTTCGGTGTCGACATCTAGGTAATCCTCCTCCTGCGGTTCAGAGGTGGCCGACTCGGCGTCCATCCTGCTGTCCTCTTTCTCCCCATAGCTGTAACTCTCGTAGGGGTTCTCGTCATCTTCCTGGTCGTCGACCATTTCGACGCCAGGCTCATGTTCCTTGACATTTTAGTCTTCCTCCTCGACCAGTTCTAGCACGGGTGGCTTGGTCTTGTGGGGAATCGTGAAGGCTCTCATCTTGGCGTCGAAATCTTTCTTCCGTTGCAAGATGTTTTCCATTTCGGCTTCTAGTCGCCTTCTTTTCTTCTCCATCTCGGCCGTGTTGTCCGCGCCGGGATGTTCGGCCCCTCTCTTCGGCATCTGGCTTGGCGGCGAGATTTTCGGTGCCGAAGACTTGGACGTCGAACTGGATTTCGGGTCCCTGGACGGCGTCGGGGCTTTAGGGTCTTTCTCCCTCGACGTCGATCGGTCCCTTTCTGGGGCGATTTTCGACGACTTCTGCTGTTCAACAGCTCTCGGCGCCGGGGACTCCTTCTCAGAGGATCCGCTGGGCCTGTGGGTAGTCACGGACGCCAGATGTTTCTGCGTCAGCGCTTTCGGGGACTTGCCCTCGCTTTTTCGAGACTCAGAGTCTCTCGTGTTCTTGGGGAACGACGAGTCTCCTACCTTATCAGATGTCTTCGTGTAATCGGTCTCTACGACCGTGTAGCTGTCGTCTTCGGCAGCAGCGTTGTCCTCTTCCTCCGAGGACATCCCCATCTCGTACAGCGATGGCATCGGGGCTTTTCCTTGGAGGGTGGCGTGCGCTACCCTCTGGCTCTTTCTCACACGAAGGGTCTTCGTGGCGAAGGCGGAGCAGGCCTTGCAGTCCTCGCTTCTGTGGTCTACCGGTAGGCAAAGGTTGCAAACCGGGTGTTGGTCTTTCTGCGCCTACTTGTGGTGGCAGTTACGGCAGAACTTGAACGGCGTGTTGTCCATCATCGAGTGTTCAGGCCTCCCTGGCCGCGTGGACGTCGATGATCGTCGAAGTCCTCGATGATTTCTCCTTTTCGCTGGTCAGTGATCGGCTAAGTCTTCCGTAGTCTTCTGGTGAATTTCTTCTCCAATTTCAGTCTTTTCCTTGTACTTTCTCCAAAAATGTCTGGAGCCCAACGGGAACGATCCAGACCCGACCGCGGAAAAAAGAATCTGAAGATGGCGCCCAAGGGTGGGAGCTTCCACAGGAAGCATGCCGACGTCACCGGAAATGCACCCAAGGAGGGGTGACGCCGACGCCCACCTGGGCGACGAAAAAAAACAAAAAAAAAAAAAACAAAGAGAAGACTACGAATCCGGACCCAACCACAAGCCCGCGGAATATGCACAGCATAGTGAATCCAGAAAGATTCACGCTGCAAAACCATACAAATGAAAAATAAAATGTGCAAAATATGAAGTAGAAGTAAGATGGGGAGCATCTGGATATACTTAGGATGCTCAATTCTAACATCTCAAATTAGCCAGAGGCATTCAAGTTCTTCTACACAGAAAGATGTGGTAGGGAGCAGACTGGGCAGCTCAGTGGCAGCACTGCACCACAGAGAAATACACTCTATTCCTGTGGGTGGGCTATCTTTGTCTTTCGATTTTGAAACCTCAGACAGTGATTGTGTCATAGGGACAGAGCCTGATGAACAGAGAGTAGGTTCATCATATGAGAGGCAACATAGCTAATGCATGATCTGAACAAAGTGGCCTTAGAGTTTAGGAAGCACCACACATGGAGCTTCTGCGGGCAGAAGCCAAGGGCAAGGACAAGCAGGGGATTCCAACTCAGCTCTCACAACCAGTCATACTTGCAAAGCAAACGGATAAACAAAAGTCAAGGTACAACTACGTAGACCAGGCAACTTGGTCTAAACCTTGCCTGACCACCAATGAGTTTTTTCTATTGCATGCAGTCTAAGACCTGCACCAGATGCAACCTTAATGATAAAGCATCCTACTTAAGAGCATCTTCTTGTTCATGCATCAATGAGCAAAAGTAATCTGAATTATTTTCCCACTACATGTCCAGGCAGTGAATGCAAGTAAATCAACACTATGGGCTTGAGAGTCTTTCTTTCGGCTAGTCTTGAGCTTTGATCATTGAATGCTGTGTGTCTTTTCAGCCACTGCGCTCATGCCCTTTGGGGACATGACAGGTGAGATTTTGCTGTTCGAGGCATGTGGGCTGCTGAATTCATATCTGTGCATAGTCCGCCACCTAGTGTTGGGTCCGGATGATTGCACCTTGTTGTCCTGGAAGAGTCTTCGAAGTATCACGAGATAGGTGGCTCCTCCCCTGGACTACAGTGCGCATGGGCATCGCCTCCATCCCCAGATTGTTTTTTTCCGCCATTGGGTTCGGATGTGTTTCGGTTCCCTCTGTCGGAACCGATAGTTGTTCTACTTTTTACTTGAGACCAAAAGGTCTTTAGGCTGGGCGTCGGTATAGTTGCGTTCGGGTTTCTTACTGACTCTCAGCTCCTATCTCTTGCTGCCCTTCCACGTGCTTCGACGCGGACGGGCCTACACTACACCCTTTGCTATGGAGCGGACTCCATTCAAGAAGTGTCCGCTGTGTCATTCTAAATATTCGCACCTCGACGTGCACCCCGTGTGCAATACATGCTTGTCACCGGATCACCGTGAAGACACCTGCATGGCGTGTTCGAAATTTAGAAGTAAGAAGACTTTAAAGATTCGCCGGGCTAATCGGCTCCAGGCTCAATTGTCGGCTTCGGCACCCCCGCCCGATGACATCTTCCACGAATCGGTCGAGGGAGAAGGCGACGTACAGGGGTCGGACCCTGGCCCCGCGTCCGAGGAAGAGACCTACGACGCGGATGAGGAGGCCTGCGACGAAGCCTCCGACGAGGTAGGGGACGACAATCTGGCTTGTGCCACGATGGGTGATAGCTCGGAGGAAGAGCATCCCCAACCAGACTCTGGGGTTACTCCCCATCATACGGCCCAGGTCGAGGGATCGCCTTCGGGCCTTACCCAAGATCTAACTTTGAGCCCTACGTCCCCGCCTCCGGGCCCGGTCACGGACATTTCTAAGAAGAAACCGAAAGTGAAGCCAACTGGTCTCGCACCCTCGGATGCGAAACCGAAACCGAAAGTGGCGTTGGTGAAGAAGGTTCTGGAGGCGTCAACTTCCACGAAACCCAAAATGGCCGACTTGAAGAGCCACGCCAAAATGTCCGACCAGAAAAGCCGCGCCAAAATGGCCGACCCGAAGCCCTCTGGGTCGGCGCCGAAGGTGAAGGCATCCGACGCGGCTGCGTCGGCGCCGAAAGGGGTCGCGGACCCGAAGACGGCTTCGAAGAAGCGTCACGCCGACGGTGCGCCAGGCCATGGGACGTCGGCACCGAAGAAGAGGCCTACCGACGACCGGGCTCTCGGAGACGAAGAGTCGCTCGAGACAGTTCAGCCCTCGGCATCCCTTACAAAGAAGGTGGGAGAATCCTTAAAGAGGATCCAACAGTCCACTGTGGTTCCCAGCCAGGACACTGTAGTGACTAGGCCCACGCTGAAGCCTGCCAAGGAACAAATGCCCATTCGTTTTACCCTTCCTCCCAAGTCGGCGCCGAAGGCCTTCGCGCCTAAGCAGAGCGGACACTCTCAGGAAGTATTGACGCCGAAGGCTGCCTTGGTGGTGTCGAAGCTTCGGCTCCAGCCGCTTGCGGTGGAGGAACGTCGTGAGGTGATCATCGACGCCAACACCGGAAAATTGTCGCTCCTCAAACGAAAGATTACGTCGGAGCCGGCTTTGGAACCTTTTAGGATTCCACTCAAGAACAAAAGGTACTCTGCGGACTCTTCGGCTCTGATGGAACCTCTGTCTCCACAAGCCCTGGAACACTCGCCGGCCCATTCCCCCGTGCCTGATGTGGACGAGGAAGAGGCCGAGTACGACTATCCTGCGTACTCGGATCCGGAGGAGGAGCAGGTGCCCTGGACAGCAGGAGGCGACACAGACGACCCGCAGTCGGGGCAGGACACTCAACTTTTCGCCGCAAAGACGTCCCCGACAGAGGACTCGGCGGCATTCAATGCATTAATAGAGAGAGCTGCAGCGAACCATGACGTCGAACTGCACTCAGACCCCGTGGATGCAGACTTCTTGGTCGACACCTTCTCGGTAGCCGAAAAACAAGTCAAGACACTACCGATGCTGAAAGGGGTGCTGAAGCATGCACAGGAGGTATTCAAGGAGCCCACCCGGGCGCGGGTGGTCAATCCTCGCATCGACAGGAAATATAAAGCGGCGCCCACGGATCCCATGTATATTAAGGGACACTTGCCATTGGACTCCCTGGTGGTTTCCAACGCTCGAAAGAGGGCGAATTCGCAGACTACTGGTGACGCTCCTCCCCCGGACAAAGAGTCCAAGATCTTTGAGGCATCAGGCAAACGCATTGCTGCACAGGCAGCGAACATCTGGAGGATCTCGAACACTCAAGCCCTGCTTGCACGTTATGATAGGGCCCATTATGACACATTAGAGGCCATCCTACAACACTTGCCTGACCAATATAAGGAGGCGGGGGAGATGCTCATTCAGGAGGGTAAACTCATTACAAATGCATCCATCAAATGTGCCCTAGATGTGGCAGACACCGCCTCCAGGGCTATCAATACAAGTGTGTTACTTAGACGTCATGCCTGGCTTCGAATCTCGGGGTTCAAACCCGACATACAAACCACAATATTGGGTCAAACAGTGAATCCTGACCATCTGTTCGGCCCTGAGGTGGATGCCTCCCTAGAAAAGATGAAAAAAGATACTGAAACTGCCAAATCTATGGGGGCTTTACAAAGTCAGCAGTTTCGGGGTAGTTCCTTTCGCCGCTCCAATTCAAGAGGCACCTCGAGGGGACAGGCATCCCAATCCACACAATACTACAAGGGTAACACCCAGTCCTCGTATAACAACAACAAGGGCAGGGGTGGCTACAGAGGCAACAATATCAAAGGCAGGGGACGTGGAAACAATGCATCCAGGTCCACCACCACCAACAAGCAGTGACGTCTTGTCACTTCCCCCCGATCACACGACACCTGTCGGGGGGAGACTCCAGCAGTTCCTGCCGGCGTGGAGGTCCATCACCACGGACAGGTGGGTGAGGTCTCTTATCCAGTACGGGTACTGTCTAGAACTTACGTCCATTCCACCAGACATACCGCCAAGAAGCCGTGCTATGTCCGACGAGCACTTGACCTTGTTGCAACAAGAAGTTCTGGTCATGCTGCAAAAAGGGGCAATAGAGCTCGTTCCATTGCAAGAACGGGGAACCGGGGTTTACTCCCTGTATTTTCTGATCCCCAAAAAGGACGGATCACTCAGACCGATCCTGGACCTCAGGCCCCTGAACTGGTACATCAACTCGGAGCACTTCCATATGCTCACATTGCAGCAGGTGCTTCCCCTGCTTCAACAGGGGGACTTCCTAGCAACGCTGGATCTGAAGGATGCCTATTTTCATATTCCCCTGCATCCTTCCCACAGAAAGTATCTCAGATTCAAGATCTTAGACCAGCATTACCAGTTCAGAGTCCTGCCGTTCGGGGTCACCACGGCACCGAGAGTATTTACAAAGTGCCTAGCGACTGTGGCGGCGCATCTCCGTCGCCAGCACGTCCATGTCTTTCCATACCTAGACGACTGGCTTATTCAGGCAAAGACGGAACAGCAGTGCGTAGACCACGTGTCACGCACCATTCACCTCCCGCACGATCTGGGATTCTCTCTGAACTACCCAAAGTCCCATCTCCAGCCCGCCCACGTGCGACAGTATCTGGGCGCAACAATCGACACTCTGGCAGCCACTGCGCAGCCGAATTCAGTGAGAATCGCCAGTATCCAGGCGCTGATCCTACGATTCAGACCCCAACACTCGCTTCCAGCGAGGGTGTTCATGCAGTTGATAGGCATGATGGCCTCCTGCATCTCCATTGTCCCGCACGCGAGACTGCATATGCGTCCGCTTCAGGAGTGCCTTGCACGTCAGTGGACTCAGGCTCATGGGCAACTGACAGACCTAGTGTTGGTGAGCGGTCGGGCGTACAACTCTCTGCATTGGTGGAATCCACAAAACCTTTGCAAGGGCCGACCATTCCAAGAGCCTGTCCCACAGATCATCCTGACGACGGACGCCTCTCTCCAGGGATGGGGAGCGCATGTACTTCACTACACTGTGCAGGGACTATGGACACTTCAGCAAAGGAAGATGCACATCAATGTGTTGGAACTGATGGCAATCTTCATGGCCTTAAAGGCGTTCAAAGTACATCTGTGCAACAAGGTCGTGTTGATCCGGACGGACAACATGACGGCAATGTACTACATCCAGAAGCAGGGAGGTACACACTCTCCACAGCTGTCTCATCTGGCTCAGAGCATGTGGAAGTGGGCCATTCAGAGGAACATCTTCCTCATGGCAGAGCATCTCCCGGGCAAGGACAATCAAATGGCGGATCTGCTCAGCAGACACAGCCATCAGATGCACGAGTGGGAGATACATCCATCAGTACTCCAACCGTACTTCCAAAAGTGGGGTCATCCAGAGATAGACCTGTTCGCCACAAAGGAGAACGCAAAATGCCGAAGCTTCGCCGCCAGGTTCCCACACCCCCAATCACAGGGCAATGCGATGTGGATGAACTGGTCAGGCAGATTTGCGTACGCTTTTCCCCCAGCACCTCTGATACCGCTGGTGGCACGCAAGCTCAGGCAGCACTCGATGACTCTCATCCTGGTTGCTCCAACGTGGGCTCGCCAACCATGGTACACCACGTTTCTGGAACTCTCCGTGGTACCGCATCAAAGGCTTCATCTCACTCCCAGCCTTCTGACGCAGAGCCATGGCGACATTCAGCACCCAGATCCGCAACAGCTCAACCTGGCGATCTGGCTCCTGAAGTCCTAGAGTTTGGCTACCTCAATCTTCCTCCCGATTGCATGGACATCATTCGGGAGGCAAGGAAGCCCACTACTAGAGCTTGTTATGCGGCTAAATGGAAGAGGTTTGTCATCTACTGTGTGGACCACAGCATTGACCCGCTAGATGCTTCCATTCAGAACATCATATGTTACCTCTTTCACCTGTATCGATGTAATCTAGCGTACTCTTCCATCCGCATTCACCTGTCTGCTATGGCAGCATACCTCCAGAATAGGCAGCACCTGTCTCTCTTTAAGGTCCCTGCTATCAAGGCTTTTCTGGAAGGACTCAAAAGGGTCATTCCACCAAGGACTCCACCAGCTCCAGAATGGAACCTCAATGTGGTTCTTACAAGGCTGAAGGGTCCTCCCTTTGAGCCACTGCACTCTTGTGAACTCCAGTTTTTGACTTGGAAGGTTGCGTTCTTAGTAGCAATTACATCGCTACGGAGGGTAAGCGAGCTGCAGGCGCTCACCATCCAAGAACCTTTCTTCCAAGTACATGCTAACAGGGTGGTGCTCCGCACTAACCCTAAATTCTTACCCAAAGTGGTCTCACAGTTCCACATGAACCAAACAATTGAATTGCCGGTGTTTTTCCAAAACCCAGAGACGCTGGCGGAGCGTATGCTCCACACTCTTGATGTGAAAAGGGCCTTGATGTACTATGTGGACAGAACAAAAGATTTCCGCAAAACCAAACAACTCTTTGTTGCTTTTGCCACACAACACAAGGGAAATGCAATCTCCAAAGCGGGGATTGCTAGATGGATAGTAAAGTGCATTCAGATCTGTTATGCTAAAGCTAAGCGCACTCTCACTATCCCACCAAGGGCCCACTCCACTAGGAAGTTGGGGGCCTCTATGGCCTTCCTAGGTAACATTCCCTTAGAAGACATCTGTAGAGCAGCCACATGGTCTACCACACATACTTTCACTAAGCACTACTGTGTAGACGTGCATTCCAAACAGCAGGCAGCTGTTGGTCAGGCTGTTCTAAAAACGCTTTTTCAAACTGCTGCAGCTGGCACAGGCGGCCGCCGCTAATGGAGGGACTGCTATGTATTCTATGCACAGATATGAATTCAGCAGCCCACATGCCTCGAACTGCAAATGCTACTTACCAGTATGCATCTGTTCTTGGCATGTAGGGCTGCTGACATTCATATCGCCCACCCTCCTCCCCGGCGCCTGTAGCAGCTGCAGTATTTATTCATTTACACATATGCTCATAGCATGGTCATCACTCACTTTCTTCACTCCATCTCTGCCAATGGCTAAAAACAATCTGGGGATGGAGGCGATGCCCATGCGCACTGTAGTCCAGGGGAGGAGCCACCTATCTCGTGATACTTCGAAGACTCTTCCAGGACAACAAGGTGCAATCATCCGGACCCAACACTAGGTGGCGGACTATGCACAGATATGAATGTCAGCAGCCCTACATGCCAAGAACAGATGCATACTGGTAAGTAGCATTTGCAGACTCTGGCTTAAGATTTCTGGAATTCATTTGCCCAGACAGTAGAGGATGGTTAGGACATGCCACTGGCCTAGACACTACAGCTTGCGTGGCCTGGGCTATGGGTGCAAGTGGTGTAAGAAAACAATGTTTGGATATGTGACCCTGGGTTTTCCAGGGACGCTTAAGCATCACTAATAGACATGCCTCTCGGTGAGTCCAGGCTGTTTAGCAAGAAAGGCATTGCTTTGAAAGAAAGGATGCTTTTACAACAACCGAGATATGGCTTGTTCGATTGGGTTACTTTCCTCTGCTCATCAAACCCCCCAGCAGTATTGGAATACTCAAGAGTGATTGCCTATTGCAGGAAACAGACCTCACAGCTTTTCCAGCAGCCAGTCCAGCCCTTTCATGGCTTCAGGGGCACTGGTTTGGGACAAGCCATCGGCTGATGCAGCAGTAATACTCCACTTCAAGTGGCATCACCACCAACAAAGGCATTTGGTTTCTCCTTTAAGTACCAGTTCAGGCGAACAAGAGGTAAGACAGGACACTGCCTTCCCGGTGTATTCAGTTTCTTAGGACCAAATGGCCTTTCGGATAGTTATGCTTCTTGGTTACTACTCCCATGTTCCTCTAGTTCAAGCCCAAATATCAGCAGATAAATATCCTCTCTTGGGATAAACTGATGAGGCTAGCAAAGGGAGCAATGTTGGTGGGGAAGGGGACTGGACTGCTATTTCTGTTAGTTTCTGGTTCCCAAGCAGGGCAAGGGACTGAGACCAATTTAGACCTCAGTCTTCTTCAAGAAAAATGTTCATTATAATAACGCAGTGGCCAAGGTAATTCTTTACCTTTGACTCAGAGAAATGATTGGTTTCCTTTAAGACATATATTGCCATGTGCCGATCCTACAGTCCCCCAGGAAATATTGCCACTATATGATGAGGGTTTTCGTTTACTTACCTTCCTTTCAGCCCTTCCGTGTTTACAAAAAGTAGGTCAGGGATACAGGTATTCCGTTCCTCAACTGTATAATGAAGGCAGGTTTGATTCAGCTATTCTCAAACCACCTACAGGTGGCGGTGGTGGCGTTGTCCACTCTGGGGGTTCTCTATCAACAAAACACATCTTTGGCCAGTGCAGAGGTTTCTCATTATGAAGACATTTGTACACAGTGACTTTGATGTCCTTTACATCACTGCAACGATTTTGAGACATCCTAGCTGTGATTCCAATGTTTCAGACAAGAAAGCTTGATCAACTATGGGAGGTTCTGATGCGGTTTGGGATCCTGGGTTCATGCACCTGTTGGTATAGGTTGGCCATCAATGGAAACTTTGCATTGAATGGGCCAGCAATGGGGTGCCTTTTGGACAACATCTGCTTATGGTGTAAAGTGGCTCATGGTCTTGATGGTGGATGCCAACCTGACAAGAGATGCGAACAAGGCCAAGGGTAACCCAAGGCCTGCGTGAAGCACAGCTAAGGACTGGAAAGTCTCTCCTGATTATCAATATTTTCAATACAAGCTTAAATCAAAACAGTTCTGAATTATTTAAGGAAAAAAAGTTAAAGACATTTGAATTGGGGTTATTACCATTCACTTGTATTCAACATGTCAACATTCCTAAAATGTTCTCATTACATTGTGAATATTTATCATCTTATACACAAAATGAAATAAAAAGTCATGTTGTCAATCTTAACAAACAATATTACAATTGCACCCAATGCATTTTGGGTTTTCAAGAAACCCTTCCTCAGGGGTAATCTGATCAAAGAATTCACAATTTAATTGACGTGTGTCCTCCGTTCAGAGATACAACAGAAATAGAATAAATATACAATGAGCCACTGTTTTTTTACAATGTGAACAAATAACTAAAACTAGGATTTGCACTCAAGAGAGATAAGTAGTAAGAGTAGGGGTGTAACGTGACTGAATCGTGAAGTGCTGGAGAACGATGTGAACATTTCAATAAATAAGAAGTGTGTAACTTTTAATTGCTCGTGAATAAGGGAAGTAGACTACTCTCCAACACCACTGCCCCATGCGGACTATTAGATGAGAATATGAAGTGGCCAATGCTGCTTACCCGTCGATTGAACTTGGTACTCTGATGAATGAGGATCCAAACAAAGCAGAACATTGAAAACACAGCACCGCCAAAATATATGTCAGACGTGTGCAAAATAAACAATGAAGTTACAATGTGGCAGCTGCCGCCACCTGAATGTAAGAGCTTACCGATATGACCGGAGTTTTGCTCCGTTGTTAACTTGAAGCAATGGGATTTATGGTCTAAAACAAACTAATGGAAAATATGTCCTCAGGCTTCGCTACAACCCCCAATACTCGTTTTTAATCTCCGCATGTTAAACAACTCACCAAAGCAAACGCCGAGACCCAGACCTCAGTGTTGGATTGCCAACGTCCGCAGCATACACGATGACGTGTATGACGTGACAACTATATATTTAAAGGGGCCAAACCGGAAAATGCCACACTGTTGAAAAACTTTATTCTACCACGTTTTCACAAACAAAAATGCCCCATCTAGTAAATGTGTACCTAATTAATCGGAATCATAAAACTTGACTCAATCTCTTCCTCCTTTGTTTGTGCGTTTGTCTACAGACCTCCTAGCCACATGCCCACTTCCCGCAAGCATTTGGAAACACTATCGCAGAACTTGTCATAAATTATGCTAGGTTATTGATTATTGGCGACTTCAACTACTGGCCACATGATGCACGTGAAAGCCCCTCTTCAGTGGCTTTTACGGAGTTACTGACCATCTTCTCCATCGTGGACGAACTCGTCAAACACGACCGTATTACCACCAAAATAGTCCCCTCACAACAGCTCTGTGACTCCCTCAACACCTATTTTATCGACAAGATCTCCAAAATCAAAGCCAGCATCCCGAGGAGGCTCTCGCCACCGGAGCCTGCCCTGACACATCGAAACCCGCTTTCTTTTGATCTTTTTCCACCTATCACTCAGGAGACATTTTTTTCCCTCCTCAAAAGAGTCCGTTCTGGCTCCCCCACAGATAGCTGTCCCCCCCCACATTGCCCGGGAGATCTTTCTCCAGCTCTCCGAACACCCATTATCCCTCCTTAACAATTCCCTGGCCACAGGCATTGTCCCCAACTGTTTTAAAACTGCAGAAGTCAGACCTATCCTGAAAAAGTAGGGGCTGACCCTCTTGTACCCAGCATCTTCCGACCTATCTCGCTTTTACCCTTTCTAGGTAAAATTCGGGCTCATGTTGCAAGTTGCCTAAGTGCATTCGTGGAACAGTCACATTACCTAGATCCACACCAAGCGGGTTTTAGACCTGAACACTCCACCGAATCCATCATGTTGGCAGTTCAGGATGAACTAACAAAGGGGGCGGACCAAAACATCTCGCAGGCCCTAGTGCTCCTGGATTTGTCGGCGGCCTTCGACACTGTTGACCGCAACCTACTGGTTGAGCGGGTCGAGGGCGCCGGCATCCAGGGCATCCCTCTAAAATGGATTTCCTCTTACCTCAGGAACCGCCATCAAGCTGTCCGCCTCTGACTTCTCCTCGGAGAAAAAGAGACTCACTTGTGGGGTTCCCCAGGGTTCTTCTCTCTCCCCGCTCCTATTCAATCTGTACATCCTGCCGCTGATCTCAGATCTACGGAGGAGAGACGTAGGCATCTTTAACTACGCAGACGACATCCAGCTCGTTTTTACCATCGACTCATCCCCACACGCAATGGACACCTTTCGGTACACCATGACGTTCATCAGAAACTGGATGAACCTAAGCCAACTAAAATTAAACCTAGATAAGACAGAGCTGGTCCTCACTAGGCCCTCAGTCAACCCTTGGAACCTCAACTTCTGGCCACCCACTTTGGGCCCTCCACCCTCCCTAGTCAGTGCGGTCAAAACTCTCAGTGTTGCAATTAGCAGTGATCTCACTCTAAAGACTCAGGTCAACTCAGTAGTCTCTTCTTGCTTCTTCCATTTACGCAGAATTCGGAAAATCCGTAGATTTCTTTCCTTTGAGGCCCTTGTTCAGGTCACTTTGACCTTAGTCATGTCACGAATCGATTATTCTAACTCACTATACGCCGGAATCCCCGCCTATCAGCTACAGCGGCTTCAACTTGTGCAGAACCAAGCGGCCAGACTTGTATACGGGCACCCTAGATCGCATCACGTAAAACCCCTGCTTAAAAGCCTTCATTGGCTCCCAGTTACCCAACGCTGTCTTTTCAAACTGGGCTGTCTGATCCACAGAGCTCTGTCATCCCACGGGCCAGTCTTCATAGCCAACAGAATTCAGGGCTATGTCCCCCGCCGTGCCCTTCGCTCTGCCAGCTCCAATCTCCTGACTCCTCACTCCTTTAAACGAAGAAACTTGGTGGACTTTGATTTACGTTTCTGGCACCTCAGTTCTGGAACACACTACCTTCCAAACTACATCAAATCGATTCCTGTTCCATGTTCAGGAAATCTCTCAAAACGTGGCTATTCTCCCAGGCCTACGATCAATAACTTACCCACTGCACATGTCCACGCACCTTCCATCTTAGCGCCAAGAAACCGCTGGTGGACGAGCGCTCTAAAAATTCCCATTATCATATCATATCATAAGTCTCCCGGGATATTACAACTCTTCTGTGAAATTACTCAACATAATGATTTCACGGACATGGTCTCCACATAACCTCATGTGGAGCCTATCCTAATTCAGCACTACCACTGATGCGATAGCATTATCACAGTGAGTCCCATGCCCTAGAGATACCACTGAAACTCAAGTTTTAACTCATAGGCTTTTTGTAATCCCCAACTACTGTGTATGATGTTAAAAAATCTGAATAGTGTGTAAAAGAAGGAAAGAAACGTAAGTGATTACTACTAACTAAACAAAGGCAGTTTCACAGACGCGATTTCCACAGGACCTCATGTGACTCCCATATCTAGTTACCATTGTCAGAAATACAATGGCGATCTCCGCAAGGTTTAGTGTAAGTCACATGTTTTATAAACACTGCAAAAGCTCATGCTTTAACAGATTAGCATTATGAAATCCATAACTGCTATATAACACTAAGCAGTCTGAAGAGTATGTCAGAAAATATAGAAACCAGAGGAAGTGCAAATCCTGTACAGTAGGGGTGTCTGACACATTGTCATGCAAATATTCGGTTAGACAACTTTTTCAAAGAAAACATAATAATTCATAGTGATCATTAAGACCCCGGGGGATGATCGTACCTAAATATTTAATCCAGTAGGTCTCCCTACATGCTAAAACTGTATTTGTCTCAATTCCAGGAGTGGTATGAATTTTTTCTAGAATAGCATACCTCAACTGCGGAATTGTATGTGGAGTGATGACCCAATGTGCTGCCAAAGATTAATTTAAGTTTTTATTCCAAATTCTACTTTTATGTTCTACTATTCGTGTTTTGACCTTACGGCTGGTTCTCCCTACATAAACCAGCCCACATGTGCATTTGATGGCATAAATTACCCCCTCTGTATTGCAATCAGCAGTGTGATGCAGTTTCAGTTTTTGGCATGTGCTTGGGTGGTCAAACTTGTCACCTAAAATTACTTGCCACATTGCCCACAATTGTGACACTTTCTCATTCCTTTGTAGATAGTTTTTTCTTCGAGTTGACGATGTTTCAAAAGTTCCCTCAGATTCTTCGACCTGTTGTGTACGAATAGCGGTTAATCCCGAAATAGTCCTACAAAGTCAACCTCTTGTTCAATGATATCCCATCAATGATATTGCCTTAATTTGGGGGGCTTGAACAGAGTGTTTTAAGACCAACACTTTACGTGTGTTCAGAGGTTTCATCTACTTCTTTAGCAAATCTTCATGTTTTTTGTGAGCTACGGTGTCTGCTGCTGCCTCAAGCTCGTCTTCTGGGTACCCTCTTTCTCTGTATTTATCCAACTGTGCTTTGATGGTAATCTCACAAGTAGCGTCATCTGATGTTATTCTTTTGATCCTTGTCAACTGCGATACTGGTAAGTGTTTTTTCAAGGAATGGGGGTGAGCACTTGTATAGTATAGTGCATTATTTACATCAGTTGGTTTCCTGTAAACTGCCGTTGCCAATCCTCCAGCTTATTTACAAATTTCAATATCCAAAAAATGAATGCGTTCTGATTGAATATCATAGATTAATTGTATTCTCGGGTTGCAACTGTTCAACTCCTCAATGCTTTCTTCCAAAAGTGTCTTAGATCCTCTCCAAAGTACCAGTATGTCGTCAATATATCTCAAGAAGGTAACTGCATTGTCACGCCATATCTGGTTAGTTAGAATGTGTTGGTATTCAAAATAAGCCATAAATGTATTGGCGTAGGATGAGCTCCGGGAAAACCCATTGATGTACCCGTTCGCTGTAAATAATAGTTGTCCTGCCAAATAAAGTAACTGTGGTACAAAGAAAAATGCAATAGTTCCAAAAGAAAAATGCCCTTCTCGTGTGTTGGTGAAGATTGTAACAGTCTCAATTCAAACACCTCAATCCCCTCATTGTGTGCAATAGACATATATAATGCAACCACGTCAATGGTAAATAGTAAAATTGCCTTGTCGAAGTGATGTCTGACAGCTTCCAGTTTCAACTAACAATCCGTTGTATCCTTAATATACGTCTCCCATGATTGAACAAGCGGTTGCAAATGGTGATCTAAATAGTGTCCAATCGGTTCGTGGATGGACCCACATCCTGCTACTATAGGTCTGAAGGGGGATGTATTCTGTCCTTATACATCTTAGGGAGCATGTAGATATGTGGTGTCTTAGGTGTCAAGTTTTGCAAAAACCTCTTGGTGTTGTCAACAATTTGACCATCCTCTAATCCTTCTTGTAAAATCTTATGCAGGAGGTCCATGAATGCTCTCGTTGGATCATGGTCCAATTGAATGTAAGTATCCACATTATTCACATGATCATTAACATTTCGTATGTAATACTCTGTATTGAGAACCACCAGTGCTCCCCCTTTGTCAGCTGGTTGGAATATTATTTCCTTGTCCTGTCTTAATGCATTCAGGATGCGCGATTCCTTTCGGGATAAATCGGTGTGTTTGGGTCGCGTATATGGATTCTTTTCCAGGTCTTTCTTCACCAGAATCTCAAAGCTGTCCAAAGTTTTGTGGAAGAGGGGAGACATAAATTTGCTCTTTGGAAGAAATGGAGGTGGAGTTTGAACTTGCCCATTATGGACAGTGTTGGTGGCAAAGAACTATTTGAGTCTCAACTTTAGCATGAACCTAAAAAAGGATATTTCAGTCTCCAGACTGCTAGACACATGTGTTGGAATGAATTAGATTATTATTATTATTATTATTTTTTTTTTGATTTCTGTCTGTGAAAACGTGGTAGAATAAAGATTTTCAACAGGGTGGCCTTTTCCGGTTTGGCCCCTTTATGGTCGTCACGTCATACAAGTCATTGCTTATGCTGCAGACATTGGCAATCCAGCACTGAGGTCTGGGTCTCGGCGTTTCCTTAGTTGAGTTGTTTAACATGCAAAGATTAAAAACGAGTATTGGGGGTTGTAGCGAAGCCTGACGACATATTTTCCGTTAGTTTGTTTTAGACCATAAATCCCGTTGACTCAAGTTAACGGAGCAAAACTCGCAGTCACATCGGTAAGCTCTTACATTCAGGTGGCGGCAGCTGCCACATCGTAACTTCATTGTTTATTGTGCAAACGTCTGACATTTTTTGGCGGTGCTGTGTTTTCAGATTACTGCTTTGTTTGGATCCTCATTCCTCAGAGTACCAAGTTCAATTGACGGGTAAGCGGCATAGCCACTTCATATTCTCATCTATTAGTTCGCACGGGGCAGTGATGATGGAGAGTAGTCTACTTCCCTTATTCACGAGCCATTAAAAGTTTCACACTTATTTAATGAAATTTTCACATCGTTTTCCAGCACTTCACGATTCAGTCACGTTACACCCCTGCTCTTACTCCTTATCTCTCTTGAGTGCAAATCCTAGTTTTAGTTATTTGTTCACATTGTGAAAAAACAGTGGCTCATTGTATATTCATTCTATTTCTGTTGTAGCTCTGAACGGAGAACACATGTCAATTAAATTGTGCATTCTTTGATCAGATTACTCCTGAGGAAGGTTTTCTTGAAAACCCGAAATGCACTAGGTTCAATTGTAATATTGTTTGTTAAGATTCACAACATGACTTTTTATTTCATTTTGTGTATATGATGATAAATATTCACAATGAAATGGTAATAACCCCAAATCAAATGTCTGACTTTTTTTCTTTAAATAATTCTGAACTGTTTTGATTTAAGCTTGTATTGAAAGTATTGATAATCAGGAGAGACTTTCCAGTCCTTAGCTGTGCTTCACGGAGGCCTTGTGTTACCCTTGGCCTTGTTCGCATGCAATTTTACCTAAGAGGGATTTGGGGCTAATCCCACAGCGTGAATAGCATGCTAAACAGTGTTGAGAATTGAACACTTTGTGTCTTAAGATTTGAGTAGCATTGAAATATTCAGAAGAGCAGGCCCACCTTAATAAATAACCTGACATGAGACAGTTTTTCTTGCCCTATACAACGCTTCTAGTTAAGACGGTTTTGTCATCTCTGAGCTTGGAAGCTGATCTAGGGAAAGTGGAGACCAGAGGCATCATCTTCATTGAGGGGAATATGCTTGAGGCCTTGAAGAGCATCAGAATCAGAGTGAAAAAGTCTACATTATCCATAAGTCCTGCCTCGGTGGCAGAGGAACAGGAGGAGAAGAGGCATTCTCAATCTGTAGTTTCAACCTCTGATGGTATAGTGCATCACAGGCCTGCCAAAACTGGTTCAGAATCTGCAATCAAGGCAATTTAAGCACCAGGTCAGGAAAACAAAAGTGGAGTTAATGGCAAGGGAGTTGACATATTTCCCCGTGACGGAGTTGGGACGATCTGTGGACTAGCAGGGCCTGTCAACTTCAGGGAATGGCCAACCAGTGAAAGTCCAAAGGAAGGTCCCAAAAGATCTGTGGGCCCGTAGTCATACCAGAAGGACCCGATGCGATTTTAAAGAGTTGCAGCATGGCCCTTTTGATAGTTGCAATCTGTAATAGAGTTGACAATGACCTGAGAAAGTCAGATCGCATCGATTCGAGAACCAAATCAGTCTAGTGTCTAAGCAGGAGTCAGCTTTTTTTAATGCTTCCTGAGACCTCTCTCTGGAGCAAGAATGTTGGGGACGGAAAAAACCTTGCTTGAACTTCTTTTGTGTCTTGTAGACTTGTCTTTAAACTTAGTCTTGGACTTACCAAGGGATGGGTTACAGTAACGACCTGGCAACATGGATTGGAACTGAACAGGCTTTGTGTGCTTGGCTATGTCGCTCATGGCCTTTAGATGCATTAGGCAGCACTTATTGCAAAACTTGAAATTGGGTTTGGTGCTGAGGCACGAGACACCAATGTTGTGCAGGTCAATGACTGAAATTTGCGTGCACTAAGCAAGCACGGTTTACAGCTTGATATTTTTGGGGGGAGACATTACATCACAATGAAAAAGGTATTGGGAAAAATAACTCTGTAAAGGGACATACAAAGGGTAGGACCTGAGCTCTGGATCCACAGTGAGAGTGCGGAACACGAGCAACCGGCGTCAGCTTGTAGGGTTGAAGTGGGATATACACCGATGGCCCCACCTTCCACTACACAAAAGCTACTGCAAAGCATTTCCAGATCCAGCCTGCCACCTGGGGAAATTTACAGGGAGAGGAATCTACCAGAAAGAGCACATACGGTGGAACAAACAGCAAACATTCACTTGGAAGCAATGATATTTGCATGACACAACGAACCAAGGTGAGAATTATTTGTATGGCGGTATACTTAACTGGTGTCAATGTTTTATTTTCTGAAATTTAAAATAATAAAAATGACATTAAATAAACCAAAAAAAAAAAAAGAATAAGAGACTCACCCTTTTCTCCATCTCCAGCATTGATGATCTGTCCGAAGAGCGCTCCTGCTTCTGCAAAGAAAGAACAACTTAATGTAATAAAATATCAAATCTTCCACCTAACATGCCACGTCTTACTTGGCAGAAGAAAAAGTCTGATATTTGAGCCAGATACACTATACTAACCTGAGCTACCTTCTCCAGCTTTGTTTTAATGTCCACCAAGTCCAGCTGGGCTTCTCGCAGCTTTGACTTGAGGTTTTCATTCTCTGACAAGGCATTCTCATAGAGCTAAACAGACAAAAAAAAAACAATGAATATTGAAAGAAATATAAAAATATATTATATGAGTGCAGGAGCAGTGCCAAACACATGTTCCTCTAAATGGTTAGAGTGTTAACTTCGCACTAATTCTGGTCTGTTTAGCAAGAGCTTATTTATGAGCCTTTTTGTTACACAGTAATATCTAAATGATAGTTAAAGTGTTCAAATACTCTAGGATTCTGTAGCAATTATATAAATGAAAATGTTAATTATGACACATGAATACCTTTCTTGAAAAGTAAAATCTGTCTATAAGACACTCTCAGCAACATAGCCAAACTTCTCTACATTAGGAGGCACCTGAAGCAACTCATGTAGCCTGTAGGCAGTTATCACACTCAGTTCTCTTGCTGCTCTGGCCCAGGTCAGAAAGCAGACTCAATGAAATTGGTATTCTGAGGGGTTAATTCAACTAGATAAGTGGTACAGATGAAGCATTTCAAGTATGGAGAATAGGAAAAACAGGAGACAGAAAGTTTCAACTTGTGACTCTAGGAATCTACAAACCAACATGTCATTCAGCACTTTGGGAGATCAAGATCTTTCAAATGTACCAGGTTGTAGATACTTATAGTCCTCAGTAGGTAGCAATTTGTGTAATTTACAAAAAAGTAAAGGCCAGAAGGTAAGCAGACACCTATCCAAGAACTGTCCAGCACAGCTACCTTAAATGCTACAAGTCATCCCCAACCTCTGTCAAGGGGCAAGAGATATTTGGGGTGGTAGCTGCATGAGAAGAAAGTAGAGAAGCATTCATCGTAAATGCTAAGTCCCCAAAAAAGGGGCCAAGAAAAGCGTAAAAAGTAAATCTTTAAGACAGCATCTCCATGAACGAAGTAAGCAGGCTTAGCCATGTCTGCCTCAGGGCAACTTCTACTTGAACACGTCAGCCTCAGATGGACTATGAGAACATCAACAAGAGGCTGTTGGTGTCCATTATTTAGGAGTGACAGAGCCTGATCCACAATGTTCTGTTCTATCTTGCTGTTTCCTTTAAATACCATAGCAAATCTGCAGTGACACCAGCAGACAGTATTTCACATAGTATTGACCAGAGGACAGCTTCCTAGAAAACAAGTCAAGCTTGGCTTGGGGGTTCCAAAAGTTGGGAAACTAAAAGCCCTGCATCCACCTGGTTCAATATACCAGCCTCCAGATGCAATCTGTGCAACTTCATTTGAAAGAGTATTGCAACCAGTTGCTATACAGTCAGTTCAATCCAGTCTTATTACAATTAAGCTTGAAATCATGGCTCATGCTCCAAAACCTCTACTATGCAACAGCTTCTGCCCACAACTTGGGGTTATGAGCAAACGCTCAGAGCTTGGATAAGAGGATAATGCCAAATAATGTACTGGAACTAAGGGCAATTTTTCTAAACCATGGGTGCACTCTTGTAATACACTCTTGAGGCCCTGCGCTGGATGAGCACCTTTTTCACCCTTGCTTCACAGCAGACCAAGCCTCTACATAAGGGAATGTAGTACAGCCTGCAGTCACCGCACCTCCAGCTAGGCCCTAGCTAGGCAGTAAAGTGTCAGTGGCGTAATGCAGAGGCAACTTGTAGAGGCACAATTAGGGATATGAGGTGTCATATTAAATATTGGCTCCAATTGTTCCCTCAGCGTTCTGGCTCCTGTGTCACTTCCATACCTTGCTGTTTTCACCACGGTTGTTCGGGAAAGCAGTGGCAGATATGAGAGCTCTTGTAGGCAGCTGGGACCTGACCGCCCTTTTGCTGGGAACCATGGCGCTTGGCTTCAAGGATTGGTTTGCAAGATTGCCCAGGGGCCCCTCAGGTGGACTTCACCCTGAACTGGAAGCAGCATTTTTCTTCTATCATTTTGCAGGAAGTGGATTCAAGTGGATTCTGCCTGGCAGAAGCAGACTTGTAGGAGCACCAGGTGGTGAGTGCCCTCTGTGTCGCAAGGAATTGAGATTAAGGTGGTAGCTCTTTCTGGCCTTCTATTGGTATCCTGCATAACCCGGGTGCAGCTTGCTTGGTGCAGATATCTATAGGAGTTCAGTTGGCTAACCCTGTTGCTCCCCTGTGGACTCATGAAATCTCATGTTCTTAGATATTCTCCCCAGAAAGCTAAAGGCTTTTCTGAAAATCAAAATAAGGAGCGCTCCGGTTTACCTGGGCGAGTAACTCAGGAAACAGGCTGGGCTAAAATACTATTCTTTCCTTGAACCAACTATGGTTTCCTACAGATTAGGATTTAGTAGAAAATGTTTCATTAGATGGCACTTGTATTAATATCGTTTTCAGTTTTACAAGTTTTGAGGCATTCCTTGCACCCCATAGCACTTCAAAAATTATGAGGAGGGAACAGCACTCCCAGCAAAGATGGACTTGGAATCTAATTTGGGTGACTTTCCAGGTGCCGGTAATGGAGCACACCAGACACAGCCATTAATAATAGGGGCCAAAGCAATGGCAATACTAAACTACTATTTAAAAGCCCTCTTTGACTAAACTGGTCTTCGGTTCCTAAGCCTAAAGAGAGTGAGCACCCTAAAAAAAAAAAAAACTGAGAAAGGGGATATATCCAAGTATTGTGTTGAAGTAAAGGGGCGAAGAGAATGCTTCAGTAGTTTTCTGAACAGAAAAGCTGGATTGAGTCACACATCAATAATTTGAATACAGCACTTGACCCATCACTGTTCTCCCTCCTGCACATGGCAGCATCTTTGCTGGATAGCCAGTCTAAAACCCCTCTTCTTAATTTGTCAGCTGTTAATCAATGGTTTGGGAGTCTTCTATCTGAAATAAGGGATATCAAAAAGTCTCAGGATCTAATAAAAGTACTCACCCTTCTCTGACAAAGGTAATCTGTTTGAGCAGCAGGTTTCTGATTTAGAAGACAATATAGGAAGGCATTAAAAGATTGCTGAAGATTCTGTTGAGGGACTCTGCTTATTAAAATCAAAACTGGAAGAATTGGGAAATCATTTGCAGTGTTCAAATTTAAGATTAGTTGCCATCCCTGAAGTCCAGGAATCTCAGGAAGAGGGGGCCAAGCCATCTGATTGAGAACTTGATTCAAACAGTACATGCTTGCCGACCTCCCCAACCGATTTATTGATAAAGCGAGCTTATAGGTCTTCTTTTCATCCAACCTTGAATGCAAACCAGCCACAAACTATTTTGGTACACTTTTCTGACTTTAAGGTAAAGGAACAGATTCTCTCAAAGGCTATTCAGCAAAAAGTGTTTATTTTAGAGGATGGTAAGAAGCTTCAGATTTACTCAGACATGTTCATCACAGTAACTCGTCATAGGAGAGAATTCAAGGACATCATTGGTTTGTTTAAAGTAGCCGGAGTTCAAGCTACCATTTATCAAAAATCCAAGCTGGAAGAACTTTATAAAGGTTGTTTTTGGTCCCTTTCTTCACTTCCAGAAGCTCACAACTTGCTAAAACAAGTTCAGACGAACACAGTTTAATGATTAACAGGCCTACTGTTTGCTATTTTTTGTCTAGTTTGATGCATTTGCTGATATTCTGAGGTTTTAAGATTGTTTTTCTGATTTTGTGGGAGTGGGGTGTGCGTCCTTTCCTAGCGGAGACCAAGGTGTTGTTCCATGATATCCAACATGTGGGAGGTAAAGGAGGGAGAATGGATTGGACAGGAGATTCTCTTCCATGGGTGGGGGAGGGCACTGGGGGATACAAGCAAAATAGCGAGAGGGTTGGGGTGGTCAGTGTGCAAGAGGTGAGATGACTGGCAAAGTGACGGTACCACAGATCTGCTGTGCTGTTTTTATATGAAAGTACAATGCAAATTCTGGGTATGGCAACAGAAAGCTGCGCTTATAACGAGGTAGGTTGGGGTCAGTTAAGGTCTTTTATGCAATATAAATGATTTAGTTTATTTACAGAAGTATCTGGCAACTGCCAGCCGGTTGAGAAGTCAAGTGTGGTTTTTGGCAAGAAACTCATTTGAAGTCAAACACCCCTAGACAGACTATTCCTCCTTTCTTTACTTATGCAATTTTTGGTCAGCTCGTTGGCATGCCAGGGAGTCACTGTACTTACAAAAAAATTAAAAAAAACTCTGAATTGGAAAATTAGGTCAAAAGAGACAATATGGGGTGATTGATGTGGGAAAAAGCATGTTTGTGCTCTCAGATTTAAAGTTTTCTAAATTACTATGGACCGAGAGAGATATTATATAATATCTGAATGAGAGATTCCTACAAAGAGGATATGCACCAAAAATACTGAATCAGGCAAAAGATAAAGTAGCCAACATACAAAGAGAAACATTATTGAAACATGACAAAGTAAAAGCCATGGAAAAAAAAAAACATACACAGGATCAGATTAGAATGATCACAGGGTAGAATGTCTACAAGGCGAAAGTGAGGGATAGCTTAAGTAGACATTGGTACCTAGTGAAACAGGATCCTGTGTTACAGGGCAATGTGTCAAGAAGACCAATGATAACATTTGATAAGGCCAAATCAATGAGAGAGGATCTATTTGAGATCAATCCTGAAGTGAAGAAAGGGGGAGGGAGTTGGCTACAGGTCACCCCTGGGTTTCATAAATGCCATAAATGCAAGGCCTGTAGACATGGTAAAAACGAACAACAGGTCATATCACCCTTACTAAACAGCCCATGGAAGATAAGAACTCCATTAAGTTGTAAAAGTGAATATGCTGTCTACGTTTTAAAATGTTTGTGTCCAAAAATGTATGTTGTAAGTACTATTCACATGGTTCACATTTGCATATTACAACATCTAAGGGCAATCAAGAATAATTATAAGAATTATGTGGTAGCTCGCCACATTGAGGCACACAAGGGCACCATGAATGATCTTGTATATTTTGCGATAGATCAGGTCCCTAAAAGTTTGAGAGGTGGGGACAGAGAAAGAAAACTCCGTAAATTGGAATCTAAGTATATCCTTTTGTTTAACACGAAAACTCCAAATGGATTGAATGTAGAAGAGGATTTGCATGTACATTTGGTTTAAATTACAACTAAAATTCCAAAATTAAAATTCAATTTTCATCTGATTTTAAGTAAAATATAGATTTTAAATTCAGAGGAAGCAAGAGGGTCAATAGACAATTATGCAGCATGGTTAATTAAGTTAAAGCCAAGTAGTACGATAAAGTGTAAAAATTATAATGATGTGCTTTGAATTAAGTACTGAATCAATAATTGTAGAACATTGAGATAATAATGTATGCACTAGCACTTTATTTCATTAGCAATATTTGCACAATAGTATTTTATCAGCATAAGCACCTTGTTGACTTATTGAAATATACTTGTATTTATTGATTGAAAAGTATTTTGCACTTTTTGCTATTTTGCACATGTGACTATGTACTGTAAAACTTTTGTAAATTTGCACATGATATCTTAGGTATTGTAATGCACATACACTTTATCAGATGTTAAGATATTATGTCAATGTTTTTATAAAGTACTAAAATGAAATCATTTCTGGTCTATTGGCACAGTGTCAAAGAAGGAATTTGACTTAGATTGGGGGCACTTGCCCGATATCTTATTACAAATGGACATTGTGACTAACAAAAAGTGGACTGGATGTGCCAACGTGTAACAGACCATGAAAGACACTAGAATTCTGTGTGCTACATTGAGATGCCATCAAAGAAAAGAATCAGAGATGTGGAAATGAACTTTTATCTATGCTCTAAATAGTGAAAGTTTTTCTTGAGTAATTTTAGCATGGTTTCTGTAATTAATGAATTTGCGCACATTCACATATTCATATATATTATGCATGACAATTTAGTAGTGATGTTTTAACTACTGGATTATTGATTTAGTCACACTAATGCTGCATATAAATGTATAGTCTATCTACCATATCTATTAGACCATTATCACGTGACCTTCATTCCTCTGTTTAAAAATGTTTCATTTTATGTGATTTCCCATTTTGAGAAAGGCAAGCAGATAAATAAAACAAGAGCTCAATTGTGAAGCTTACCTGTGTGTCGGAGTCCGATTTCTGGAAAAAGAGTCGGGAGTGGTTGGAATATATATATATATATATATATATATATATATATATATATATATATATATATATATATATATATATACACATACATATTTACGAGGTATCGCGCAAGGAAGCAGATATTTTTGAAAAACATGCTCACTCGGGATCGGCGGTTAAATAAAAAGACATTTTGCATTAAATAAATTATTTAACCGCCGATCCAGAGTGAGTGCGTTTTTCAACAATCTCTGCTTCCTGCAGCGATACCTGGTGAATATTTGAACCCTTTTGTCCTACCACACTAGCAGCGCTAGCATTCTAAAGGAGGGTGTTAAAGGGAATATATATATATATATATATATATATTTACACACACACACAAATAAAAGCCAGGGACATTATAGTTAGGCTCAGATTTCACTTGTACAAAACCCTACAAATTCAGCAGTTCTAGTTACCTGAGCTAACTATAACTTAAGCATCGGTAATACACTGCTTATGACGTCACATATTACATCACTCTTGACATGGTCAGTGACAACACTGATGACATCTCAAATTACATCAATGATGAGCTATTAGCTCCCACCAAGCAAAGGCAAATGGCTATCTCCCGAGGTTGGGCACCTCAGTAGGTAGAAAGAGCCAGCTCTCTGGGGTGGCAGTCCACAGGGCCATCTATGGCTCCTCCAATGGGTGCAGTTCGGCCCCCTGCAGCGTTTGTTTTAGCCCTTGGGAATTAGTGTACCCCGGTGCTGGGGGTCCGCGATGGACTTCCTTCCTTATTTGATTGTAGCCCAACATTTATTTAATCAGTGACCTGTGGAGGTGGCAGTCCCCGGGACTGCGTGAGGGTGGGGGAGGGGGGGGAGGGGGACTAGGGGCCCCTGCATTGCATTACATTCATTGCCTCGGGGAAGGGGCAGTCACCAGGGCAAGATGGGGGTTGCATTACTCCCTCTACAATATAATGGTCACCTGGGTAAGAGGCGGTTCCAGGAGGGGGGGGAGCAACCCCCATGCATTTAGTTAAACAGTGTCCCAGGGAGGTGGCGGGTCCCAGGGCTGCCTGAGAGGGGGGGCGGAGGGTGGGGGCATGCGGGCACCCTGCATTCATTTAGTTTATTTAGCCCCAGGGAGGTGGCTGTCACTGCAGCTGAGGGAGGGGCATGCAACCCCCTGCAATATTTTACAAATGTTTGCACTTACGACCCACCAGGGGGCTTCCTTAAAAAGAAGCGCAAGAGCCCGGGCTAATAATTTTTTCTGAAGATCTGTAGACCCAGCCGCAAATTTGCGACAAAACTGAATTTAAAAAAAAAATAAAAATGTAACTCCTGGAGGGTTCACTGTGGAACCCACCTCTCCCCCCAGCCCCCCCCCCCCCATTTTTTTTTCATTTCTTACATTTTTGTGGGACTCAGCTTCAAGCCGAGTCTCAAAATAGCTGCCAACACTTCCTGGGTGAAGTGTTGGCAGCCAATCATACTCAGAACAGGTACTGTGGATCCGCGAGTCCACTGCAAGGATCTGTGTCCCTAGATATCTACATTTATTTAACCTTGAATATCTCAAACTATTAAACGGATTTACATGAAATCACAGAAAGCACGCTCTCTGGACCAACATCTAGTATTCTGGCAAACTTGGTGTAATTCCGTTCAGCAGTTTGGGCTGTAGCCGTGTTCAAAATCCCCATGGGAAAAGCATGGGGAAAACACATTTTAGGACCCCCAAACCGCCCTTTATTTCTCGGCCTGTGCTTGAAGGATCACCCCGAAACTTTCAACACGGCAGCTAAACGGACTAAAATTCGTGAAGATTCATCAAGGGGTAGGTACCAAAGTTCTTAGCAAAACACAAAATGCTTCCTATGGAAACCAGGTCCCAACCATAATGTATAAATATATATATAAATAAATAAATATATATAAATATATGTAAATAAATGTATATATAAATAAATATATATCTCAAGGGACTTTATTATGGGCTCTGATTTTAATGTTCTCCAGAACCCGGGGTTGAATGCATCTCAAAGACAAAAGGCAGTTAAAAAACGGAATCGAAAACGAAATATTGAGTCTCAAGTTAAACTAAGATCTGTTAGATCCATGACTCATTGAGAATCCCAAATGTAGACTATTCTTCAAAGCAATTTAAGTCAGTATTGAGGACTGATTTTTTACTTTATCATTCTCTAGCGACATTAAGCACTGAAATCCTCAGAAAACGGTTTTCAGACCAAACATGGGTCACTATCTAGTTTGGGGTTCATTTGGATAGGGCAAGAACCAAAAGGTGGAACGTTGCTAGATGCCTTTTATCTGATGAGATGGAAAAATGAAACTCATTTATGTAGGAGTTTTTTTTTAAGTCTCAACACTAACTCCACCCCTATTTGTAACTATTTCAGAGGTTTTTAAGGTTTGTTTTAGGGATCAGGTTATTTCATTTAAGGCAAGGAAAGCCAAACGTAATTTAGAGGTTAAGAGAGAAGATGGATAAGGAAACTAGACCCAATTTACAGTCCCAGTCTCCTTTTCCTATTAAGGCATTCATTCAAGCCAGACAGGAGTTTTGTGAATTCTTTTTAGAAGAATTGGTAAATGAAAACACCTTCATCTGGAGAGTTTACGTAGAGAGTGAACATGTGGGCCAAGTTTTAGCATTTTCCATAAAAGCGATATAAAATGCAAATTCAATGCTCAAGGTGATGAATCCATCTACAATTTTCACTACCTCCAATAATGATGCGATTCAGAAGAACTTTTTTAAATCACTATTCTGCACTTTATTAGGACCCAAGTGTGGCTTCCGAGGATGCCATATGAAGGTTTCTTGCCTCAATACTTTTTGTAATTTATCGAGGCAACAAAGGGCGAATATTGTAAAACCAATTCCTTCTACAGAATTCTAACAAGCCTTGACCTCCATAAGCAATACTAAGGCAACCGGGGAACAATGGACCTAGAAGACGTTCTCTCGTAGTTCATATTCTGTAGCTAGCCATCATCATATGCATCTAATGCATTTGACATTTTGAAGAATGTAAAAATCCTTTCTATATTTATTTAACTATTTAAAAAAAAATAATAATAATAAATCCAAAAATTATCAAAAGAATAGAATAAAGATACACTTTTCAACAAAAATACTTAATTGTGGACTCATTTTGGCTGCACCCTTTGATTTAAGTAGTATATTGTATGTTTGCTTATGTTCATTTTTCTAACCTAGAAGAAGTTCGCCCCAGAACTCCAAGATTTCATGATTAAGCTTTTCAGTGTACCGATTCCGGCTTCCTTCACAGAATATATTGTTTTAAGTTTTCTTTGAAAAGATAAACCATCTATTAGTCCAAATTCATATAGACCCATTAGAGGTTGTTCAGCACATTATATATTATTCATGAAAATCTCAACTAATCATATTGCAACTGTGACCCAGAATTTGAATCCGAGATTAAAAGTGTTTGCTTCTCCACTCTTCAATGGCAATTAACACAAAATATTGGATTCAGACAATAGACTACTTTGCAGTGAATAAAATCAAAGTTGCTATTACAATGGTCAATGAAAAAAAAGAATTCGATTAAGTAAGCTGGGTAGCTTTTTTCCGATACTGTTACCATGAACAATTTATAAAAGTTTTAAGGAACTTACATTTCAGGGTGTTAGCTAGAATTAGCATCAATGCATGTGATGCAGTTCAAATATACATTACATGGGAGATGGGCCAAGGTCAACCTCTCTCACCAAAACTATTAAATAATTTGATGGCTCCATTGGCCATTCTTTTGCAAAATGAATGGTCAATTTTACCTCCTGTTCTCGACGCGTCCAAGTCGACACATTTTGAAGATAATATTTTATATTTGGCAGTACTGCAAGCAAATATTCAAAGAGAGCTTGCTAGGTTTAATGAGTTTACTTACATTGGGGGCTATAAAAGTAACCACAATTCATCCAAGATCCTTCTATTTTAATGCAACAAAGGAAAGAGGGATCAGTTTTCACAAACTTGTCCCATTAGATGTCTAGGCGTCCATGTAAATTCTAATACATTAGACATCTACTAATTAAAATATAGGGCTAAGCTGATAAGTTTATTTAAAGAATTGGCAGTTTAATTAGAGAATTGGCATCTTCTACCTCTATCCAATATAAGCGAAGTTGAATTAATTAAAATGTCGATTCAACCCCTCTTTTTATTTCTATATACCAATGTGCTGATTAAGGTAAATAAGAGTTATTTTAATGAGACTGATATCTTAATCAGGAAGGTATTCATGGAAACAAAAGCACTCCTATTCAACTGGTCTAGATCCAATTAAGTAAAGATCAGGCCATGCCAGCCATTTATCTATATTATCAAGCTGTCCTTAAAGATTCTCTCTCTCTTGTGTACTGATTCTCTTTCTCTAATGTACTGACCAACTGTCCTTTGACAATTATTTTCTAAGAACAATGGTAAAAGAGTTAGAGTTGTGGCTCTCATTTTTCTTCAAAACTTGGAAATGTCTCAAGAGAACTTGACATAAAATATTAAAACAAATGTTTTAATTAAAAAATTCAAGTGGTGTAAAGAATGATATCTTAGATTGTCACCCATTCTTTTCATTGCAGGACTATAACTTTTTGGTGAGGCATGTATCTGAATACCAAATTAAGCTATGGAAAAGGCAAGATTTTAGTATATAAGAGGAGTTTAGAATACACAATACATGGAAGACTTGGGACCAGTTAGCGCTGCAAGGGAAAGAGAGAACGCCTGTGCTGTGGCTTAGTTTTTAGCACATTTCAAGATATATGAGGGATTACACTCCAAATGTAGGGGATTCCACTCTCAAATTGTTGAAACTACTTTTCAAAAATAATCTGTCCAGGCTGGGTAATTGCTATAGTATGTTACATCAAAGTATGTCGGAGAAAATAACTTCAAACTTTCTTTGTAAAGTATCTTCTTCAATGGGGTGCATTATTCCCCCTAATCAATGGGCAAACATTTCCTCTTTCAGTCACAAAGTTTTAGAGCAACTAATTTTTTTAAAGAATGGAGATTTTGTGTAATGGATTATTATTTTTTTTATACACCCCAATTTCTATTTGTTTTCCTATTGACCCACATAAATGTTTTAGATATAGTACACCTGTGCAAGGAGAATGGTTCCATAATTTCTTTTCTAGCCCAGCTCCGATAACCCTTTGGACTTTAATATTTAGTTTTATGAACCAAAAGTTTGAGAAAAAGTTGACACTAGATCCTCTGCCATTTCATTTCTTTTCACTCCATCTGGAAATAAATAGGCATTTTTGAAGAGTGAACAAAAGGTGATATTTATATCAGTTTCAATTGTTTGATCACTGACTTTACAATTGTTGAAATATGCAAGCTGCCCTCTGGTCACTCAATGACAAGCTAAAATGGCTCGGGTAAGACAACGTGAACATGCATATGCTAAAAGGAATAATCAATTGAGGAGATCTGACCAGCTATGGTTCCATTTTTCCTGTTGAATTATACTATGGGAGGTTGTTGTTGAGCAGGGATTGATATAAGCACAAGACATTCGCTATTGCAGTCAATTTATATGCATGTGTGCACGTGGAAAGATTGCTGTATTTTTTTATACATGTAATACGATTAAGTATGCACAAGATGGGGACAACAGCACTTTATTAATTTGCGTTTTTGCACTGAGAATGAATGCCCTATTCTCCAGAATCAAGAAAAAGGAGCAGGTGTACGTTTAGCCATAGCTATGCTTATATTTGTATCATTGTACTTCATCTACCTGTATAGCCACATCTGACATGTTACTTGTGGTCTCTGAAAATATTCTCCTGTGGATGTCGGTTCATGTCGTCTTAGACCTCCTTTCTGTTATTATTATTGTTGTTGTCTCCCATGCATCAAGCTTTATTTTTATGTTTGTTTCTTTTCTTTTCTGTAAGGAGGGAGATGTGTTGTACATTGATTCTTCTTGTAATATGGCTGACTGTAGTCTTTAGTCCTCCTTAGTGTTTTCACCTTCTCAGCCTTCCTGTATACCTGTGAGTGTTCTAACTTGTACAGTGTTCTACCAGTGTCAGTTGATGGTCTGGTCAGCTGGCGAGGTTGTGTACTCAACTGTGTCTTACAATAAATCTACATGTGTTTAACTAGAAGTATCCTGTCATCACTTACTATCATACTTACAACATTTTAGTGGTGATGCCTATTAGTTGTTTTAAGTGTTGTGTCTCACCTCACACTTCACTTTTACACTCTTTGCCCCAATATGCTCTTTTTACACTTTCCACAATGACACCCAAAACACACAGGTAGGTGTAGACATAAACCCTTGGGAGAAACACACCATACCCAAAGAAGGGTACACCATTGGGTAAAAGACACCGCCCTAGGAAAGTACAGCCACAACAGCTCTTCTTACGCTTTCCACAATGACACCCAAAACACACAAGTTCACAACCTGGAACTAAAACTACAACATACCCTACATAGGGAGTTTCTGATACTCCATATTTAATTGTTTTGATAGACCTGTATTCAAGATGGATTGAGGTTTCTGCTGTAAGAGACATAACTTCAGATGCGGTCATCAAATTTTTGGATGGTATTTTCTTAAGAGAGTTTTCCCAATAGTTTACTTTCAGATAATGGACCTCAGTTTTGCTCGAAGTTGTTTGAGGATTATTTAAAGAGGTGTGGTGTCACTCATAAGAGATGTTCTTTGTATCATCCTGAGTCGAATGGTGCTGTCGAGAGAATTAACAAGACTCTTAAAGCAGCTATTCAGTTGGCAAGGTCATCTGGTTTGGACTGGAAGGTGTCTCTTAAGGATAGGATTATTAGTTATCGTATGGCTCCCCATTCCACTACTGGAAGATCTCCTTTTGAGTTGTTCAAGGGAAGAGTTCCTAATACTTTGTGGTGTCCTGGCTGGATGAAGTTGAACAAAGGTTTGGTTGATAATAGTGTTGGTGAATGGAGATATAAGGAATTGGACAAACAAGTTGCTAGGAAAGAATATTTTGATAGCAGAAAGTCTGTATTATTTCAAAAGTTCAAACTTGGTGATCTTGTTCGCATCAGAGCCCCTGTTGGATGTAGGCCTTGGTCAAAGTTCACTGAAGTTCGCTCTGTGGCGAAAATCTTTAGGAATGCTGTCAAAACGGATGATGGAAGGATATGGAAAAACAGTTGTGTGGTTTTGGTTGGTTCAAGGTTGCCTGCTGTTGAAAGTGCTCATCCTGTTGGGGGTAGTTCAGGCAATTCCCGTTATTGTTCTCCTGGGTTTCCGAGTTTGTCCTCTTCTTCTAGAATGGGTCAAAGAGTGCGTAGACCTCCTTCATACTTAAAAGATTATGTTTAAGTTTTCTTTCTTTCTTGTTTTATTAGAAAGGGAGATGTGTGATAATATTGAGATATGTTTTTATATGCTTTGTACCTTTAATTCCTAGAACTCTGTTAAGAGGTTCTTGCCTAAAATGTAGACTTCCCTGGAAGTCAGTTGATCGTTAGACTTCGTGGATGAGGTTATTAAAACACCCACTTACTTGCTTCTGAAGTTTCCTGTTTCTTTATTTTTAATGTGGTGAACACCACAGTCCTACCATCAATGCCTTTAACAATGAAAAAAACAATTGTTGCCTTCTGGATGGGGATTGGATTAGATTGGCAAGAGGAACTGGTGTATGAAAATGAAAGAAAAGATTTATAGAGTCCACCTGCTTCTCTAACTGGGTGTCCTCACTCCTTTCCTATGATGCCTTTAACTCTGAAGTGTCTGCAAATATTTGATAATAGCCCTCATTGCTTTGCAATTTCGACATCCCTAACTTAGCATCATAAGTTTAGAGCCCCATCTCTGTATTTTGGTAAAATAAACTGGCCCTCCACCACCCCTCTGCCCAGGAATAAACTATACAATCTGGGAATGAAATTTGATAATGACCTATCATTAACTATCCACATAAAAATGGTTTACAAAACCCTATCCTACAACATGCTACGTGGTAAAAGAGTTTCTACTGCTGTTCAACTCAGCTAAAAAAAATGTTTTAAATGTTGCTGTAGGCCTGTTACACCAGGATTATTGCACAAGTCTACACTCTGGAATTCTGAGTAATTGTCCCTCAAAACAGAAGAGAGTTCAAGCCCATGCACCTCACCTTTCATTTGGTTAAAACATCATCATCACATCACAGTGACATCCCGTCCAATGGGTCGCAACAAAAGCGAGCATCCTTTAACTCAAGTGGCCTTGTACACAAATAGGTCTACAGTCACTCACTGAACATTCTACGCAAAATTTTTGTTTATTACAAGCGGCCACCACCCAGTTCCCCAGTGAGCATTTGGTGACTTCATCATAAGGCTTGGATTTCCTGTAGTTGTTCTCACGAGGATTGAGTGTGCTGAGAAGGATGTAATTTACTAGCACTTATTTCTCCCAAATGTTCTCGGGAATTGAATCAGTTGGTACCTTCTTCGGCCTTTTTGACTAAATAAGAATCGTTGTCCTGTAGACAAATGTTAAGTCAAATATGCTTGAAACAGTTTTTATCAGTCCACTAACCAAAACTAATTCAGAGAGAAGAGAGTCTCTTGCAGGGGAAACTTGCAGAAAAGGATAACAGATTCATCAACATCTGTGTTTATCATATTTCACTCTCAACGTTTCTCATAGGTCCCTTCATCTCTTTTCAATTTTTTATTGTACTTCATACAAAAGTAATTTTTCTTTTCCGAGAGACAACGGTTTATGGAAGTTGGGTTAGGGGCAGCTCTTGGGATGCACCAGAATTTTAAAGGCGTTTCTGAGCAAGAGATTCTCAGGGCCTACAGATGCACAGGTGGTTCTGTACAAAGTTCAGAAAATCTTTTACTACAAGCACGCACAGCTCTATTGCTATATTAAATATAGAGGGATTTTTCGATGTATTTTACATAATGAGGAATCAAATGTTTTCTATGCAGTGCCTGCAGCTCATCCTCCGCAATTTAGTTTTCCTCCACTTCATGCAAATGGGGAGATTCGCAAACTTTTCTTAATTCCCCTTGTAAAAAAAAAAGAAATACACACACTCTATGATGACATCATACTTTGCCTAAAATCATCAATATCAGAGGAAGGCTACGGGTGTTTCACTCCGCTGGAAAAGCAATGTTATTTGCTGGAAACTATTCAGTCATTATCCAGCATTTTTTCCAAGGATCCTTATTAATCACCTCATCGTATGAATCGAGTTCGATGGGCTTCTCATGAAGAAGGGTCACTTTAGATTTTGAAGTAATGTTGCTCACAATGAAGAGTGTTTGTTGTTAATGGAGAAGCAGTGAAGAGGTCTTAAGCACATTTGTCAACTAAAGCTTTTACTGAAGTTGCAAAGTAATCGGGTGTGTTGTTTTTATAATCTGAAGGCTTGTGGGACAGTGACAGTGCAGTTGCATAGAGGTATTTGTAGAGGTACTGATAAGCGCACTTTTGAAGCCTTGCTCACCGTTCATCACCATTCCTCAGATCAGAGTTTTATTCTGAGGATTCGGAGTAGTTTCCGCCAAAGTTTACTATCTTTAGGAGGTAGCAATCACTGGATGACTGATCTCCCGAGGAGCCATTGCCACAATGAGAAAGAAAATCAATTGCCTTTTGCTATCAGAGTTTTTTGGGGTAAGTACTTGAAATTGCTCAATCTCAGTAAGTGGATATCAGCAATAAAAGTTTTATTTATGAAGTAACCTGTATGCACATTTGTGAAGAAAAAGATCTTGCAAAAGTGTTTCTTTGTGGCTTTATCATGTAATATTTTTAAATAAATGTTATTTATGGAGAGATGGGCATTTGTTCACTTACTAGGCAACAATAAAGTACCTACAGGACGCAGCTTGTGTGAGTAAATTTACTACAGTAATCTTAACAATAAAGACCAGCATTAACTGCAGAGAATGCCCACTCTTGAGCTTTTCTGTTTCGATACCATTTCTTAGTTTAACTGACAAATTAAAGCATACAAACCTATAAAGCTTAAAAGAAAAGTTACTTTCCGGTTAGTGAATTTCTCCAGCAATGGTATCTTTCCGAGATTCACATGCTTACATCATCTCAAGAATGCGTGTTGTTATTCCCAAAATACTGCTCTACTTCATTGGACCAGTAGATCTAAAAACATTTTTTAAATAGAAGCAATGTAGCAGGAAGGGCTCTTCATACTTTAGATGTGAAAAGATGTCTAAACTGTTATATTGAGAGAACAAAACGTTTTGGCAAACTGATCGACTTTTCAGTGGCTTATGGTCATCCACGCTAAGAGCAATCTCATTCAAAACAGGGCTCAGTGGGTATTCAGACACATTACTTTCTGGGTATCAGCAGCTATATTCTTCTGTCATAATCAAGCAGATTGTCCTCGCCAAGGAAATGTGAGAGAGCATTCAACAAGAAATGGGCCCCCATCCACAGCCTTATTTGCAGGAATGCCCATGGTGGATATTTTAAGAGCAGGAACCTGGAAAAATAGAAACACTTTGCACTGTAAACAGTTCTGAAAAGAGATGCAGAGGTGGAACAAGCAGTTCTATGAAATCTACTTTAGTAAGGTGAGCACTTTTATCCTAATTTTCCACCATCTGATAAAAGAAATGCATATTATGAATGTATTGTTTGCTACTCCGATTCTGGCATACAAATCTGTGACATGTCCAGTGCTGGAGAAGTATCATATCACCCATTATCACTGTTGTGAGCTCTATCCAAAAAGAACCAAAGCAGTCTCTGAACCAATCTGGGCACAGACTACTGGCTATGCCGCAGTAGGAGAGAATGAGGACAAAAAAGTGATTTAATAAGAAGATATCAAACACCTTTTGGAAATCGATCAAATCCTAAAAACAGAACCCAGAGGCAAATTCTTATTAGGTCCCTGAAGGTTTGTTTACCCTGAACTACAATCCAGAGAATATAACAAGCTGAAGTTTCAATGAAATCAGTGAGTCTACACTAACAAACAACTGTAGTGAGAATTTCAAGAGGGAAGGTATGCAGCTCCTACTTTTTTGTAATCCTTGTCTCCGTCATCTTCTGTTCTGCTGCTGAGGGAAGCCAGGCGGTTCTCTCTACGCGTGTAGGCACTGGTCCGACTTGACGTTCGGTCACCAAAAGTATCGCTTGTGGTGGGGTTCGTAGTTCCAGATTCCAATCTAAGAGAATAAAGTGTGAATGTTGGATAACTAGACATGCCCCAAGAGGGCATATAGCAATTAACAGCATGGCATCGGATGGATCTCTTAAAAGGAATCATTTGCACCTCTGTAATGTTAGTTTATACTACTATTTATCTAGGGTATTCTGAGAACTTTAGATTGGGTTGTTGCATTGTATCTGTAGTAATCCCAAGATGTGAATACACTACATAAATGGCAACAAATCAGTCTTGTAGTTCTAGACAATCTAGGAAAGCACAATCCTACGAGTTCCAAGAGCAGGGTGTAGGAGCACAATTATCTCAAAGTCACTAATTAAGGAGCTTGGACTGCTGCAATTGATGGGATTGAAAGAACAAAGTCACTAACATTTTAGCACAGCCAGGTATATTCTAAACTGTGGAAACTTCAGTAGAGTCTAAATTGGGAGGCACACCAAGAAAATTGGAAAACAATAATTAAACTACAGAACATGGGAGGCAAGGTTCAACATTTTTAGGTCAGTGGGGATAGAGGAAAGCACAAAACATAGCCATGCCCTCTGCCATATAGAATATCAGCAGAGCTGAATTCCAGTCAGATATCATCTTTCTCTGGGTGAAGGATAACAGAAGATTTACGGAGTACAGTTAGCACATTTGAATATGTAAGGGGCACAGGAGAGAGGGGTATTCAACAAAGGGTTGGTTCCAGATATTCAAGAAACACTACTTAAGGATTAGTCAACTTCGAGGCAAACCGTCCAAACAATTTAAAAAATCCGAACACCAAGGGTAACAGAAAGAAGTTAGGGTGCATTAGCTGATCAAAAAGGCCTTACAATTTAAGGATCTCAAAATATACTGGGCCCAAGAAAGACAGGGTGAGTGAACCATCAATTCAATAAAGCCAAACAAAATAGAAAAAAACTCAGAATAACCTGGCCACGTTAAGGTGGTGCTTCAAAAATGCCAAAAGCACACCAAAGGTAGAAAAGCGAGGATAGCAGCACAGAATGAATACACAGGTTGCAATCTAAGGAGCTATGAATGCCTCAAGTGATTAGACGGAAGAATGCACAAGTTGTTTTCTGCGTGAACTCCCTTTTTACTTAATTCATTTTTAACTGAGCTAAACTCCTGTCATAGATATCCCAATATAATTACAGTTGCAGATCAGAACAGCCGTTAATAATTGAGCAAAGTCCTGCATTGGAATATAATATTAGAAATCAACTGCAAGTGCAAATGGCCAACAAAAACCTAAATACCTATGACCCCAAACAACAATGCAATAGGGGATGACTTTCAACTGGAAATAAAGAATTTTTTTTATGATAGAAGATGCTCGTACTAGAAGAAAGGTAATCCCCAGGACACAACACAGCCAGTAAATTATAAAAGAAAGAAAAAAAAGACAAGAAACTGACACTTAACTTACCTGGAAAGTCGATCATGCTAAAAGGGAAAGAAACAAAGACAAATGTTAGGACGAAGATTAAATCAGAGAGAGTAACAGTACAGTGCGTTAAAAGGATTAATGCACTTATAAGCCCCATTCTCACCATGCAACATTCACTCCTAAATGTCACCTCCAAACCAAGTATTCTGCAAAGTTATTTTTTTAGAACATAGAATCCAGTCTTAAAATACAAGATATTACACTTCCTGATATATTTTAGGTATCCATATTGTCTACCCTAGTTGTAAACGGCCTTTTATAGAAGATAGTAAAATGTATGGGATTTGCCTTTGTAGGTAATTCTTATATCTGAAAGAGCAATAAAGCTTGTGTCAACTTTTTTGATCTTTCAATACAATTTAATTATTGTTCTTGGACCAGTTCAGAAATAGGTTATATGAAGAAAGCAAAGAAGGTGTAACATATGGCTCTTAAAAAAACAGCTGTTTTGATGGGGATGTTGGGGCTTTAAGCACCTTTAAAATACTATACCGTGTTGCATTTCCACTTTCATACTTTTTGCCCATTGTCATCAGGGTTATTCTCTCAGTCTGTTTCTTCTAGGCAGCTGCAGTCTAATTCCAAGCAGCCATGGATGGACCTCTCCTCAAAGCAGATTCCGGAGGGATACCTCCAGTTCAGGCAATGCAGAATATACGTGCACACAGATCCATACCTTCAACAGCAGATTTTTCCAGACTCCTTCAGTTGATGTCCTCTGGGAAGCTTGGTGTCAAGGACAACAGCCCTGGATCTCAGAATATTTCCCCAACACACTCTGATGTATTGTCTAGACTAGACTGGTCAGTGAGAAGGTCCCACACAGTGATTGGGAGTTTGCACTTCTCTTACATTCCTTTTTGAGACATTGTGTGTTACACATGATGTCTGGGTGGGCGCTTGCTGCAGTATGAGCTTGCATGACTATCTTGAACACAAGACTACAGAGCCCCGTGTAGGAGGAGGGGCTCCACTGCTGTACTGGGCTTCAAAAGAGCTCCGCTGTTTCTGCGGCATCCCACGCTGTTAGACGTGCTCGGGAAAAAACAGAGCCAAGGGTGGGTCCATCTGCGCCCGGACATGACCAAACCGGGCCACCCCTCTTGGCTGCTGATGTGATAATTTCTGTTGAAGAACTGGGGTAGGTGTACCTGCTTCAAGAACATCCAAAGGTGGTCACCCAGGGAGCTCTCTGTGGACACATGTGACTAATCTTGCTATTTCTTATTCAGAACTGTGGTCAATTAGTAATACTGACTCTGTCAGGGCCACACTATACCAGCCCCTTAATAAGGGACCTACTATTTCCTCTGAATTGGACGAAACGAAAAACAGAGTGATGCGTGCCTGTATGGCGCCTGTCTGGCGTGGGAGGGTGGGACTGGTACACCAAAGGAATCTTTCGACATTTTAATCATTAGACACTAACAAGAGAATTACTAAAATAAAAAATGCACTATATAAAATAACTGCTTTTTTTCATTTTCGCTCGGCAACTAATATGGCCCATGAAGACCAAACGCCATCTATATTGCCCAGCATATCTGACCCATCTTTATCTTTGGATCTCAAACACAACAGTCGGGCCCCAGATTTTGATAGGATCCACAGAGTGGTTGACCTTGGAGTAACGGCGCTAATTACTCAATGTTTAGGGTTGCAGAGTAAGGACAGGGATCATACAACAATGGATGATCAACACAGCAGGGGTTAGTTGGTGCAGACATCTGGCAGATTAACTGTTGCAAAAGGCTACAGCGACCTTATAAGTTATTTTAGCTGATGCTCCATTTTTTGAAGGCTGGGAATATGAAGCATTACTCACAATTGAAAAATAAAGCTGTTCATTGAGTTGAAAAGGTGCCTTGGTCACATATCTCATTTGTATAGTTGTATTAATATGGCCAGAAGGGTATCTTAGTTTGGGAAGGCCCCTAAAATCATGGAATGCGATTTCTCTGGTATTACACCTCTGGGCTTTTTATATACGCATCTTTCACCAAGCTTATCTCTAAAACGCCCAGCATCACACATCAAGGCTGTTCCATCCAACAAACCGACCTTTAATGTTCCAATATGCTACAATTTTGAAGCCTTAACACCTTCGACGCTCATGGCGAGCTCAGCTCGTCATGATGTACACCTCTCATACACTCATGACGAGCTGAGCTCGTCATGGAGCATGGGTTTCTGAATATTTCAGCACCCAGCGGGAATTGCTCTAGCAGCCATGGAGTTAGGTAATCTGGACTCCAATGATCGACTGACCCTTCCAACACCTACCAAAGTGAATAATATAACAGGAGGAAAGTACTATGACTATGCTGGACCACTTTCCTCTCTTGATATTTTGAGTTGGAATATAGAGGGTCTGGTGGGCAGTAGAGACGATTACAGCTGGTTGTTATTTTTGGGAAAATATCATATGCTTTCAAGAAACCGGGGAGGATAGTAATAGCCTAATCTTAGATGGAATTTGGGGGTTTTCTGTCCCAGCAATCAGTTGGCAATCATGGAGGTCTAAGGGGAGGAATGGGGGGTTTGTTAGTCCTGGTTGTTTTAAATTTAAATGGCAAAATAGAACAGCTAGACACTGGCTAGCCTATTTACCTGCAGTTTGCTAGTCATTTTCCAAATCATGTACACTCCCAGTTGTTAATTTTTACAATGTTAATTTCCACAGCATACTGTAGAACTTGTCTGTTCTCTAAGAGGTTTACTGGATAGATATATCAAAACTGAAATGTTGTATACTCTGGCAGTGTTGCTTGGTGATTTTAATTTACACCCCTGCCTTGATATGGACATGGGCATTCATTTGTTTTCAATTTCTGACAAATCTCATTTTAATCATTCTGCTCAGGGTGAATTGAAGAATTGACTGACTGAAGGTATTTATAGACCGTATTACTGCTGAGGCGTCTTGGTGCTGGGTGATGTGGTGAAAAATAATGGCCGACATGTTCAGGGTTGGGAAAAGAGCTATGTTTTAATTTCCTTCCTGAAGACAGATCTATTTGGTAGAAGTCTCAGGTGTATGGGCAGTGAGTTCCAGAGTTTGGATGGCAAGAAGGAGAAGCGTTTTCCTCCACACCTTGCTCTCTATCATTGGGAGTTGTACCAGGCCGTAATGGTACATATTGGGAAAACAAGGATTGCACATCCTTTGCCCCACCACCAAACAAGGCTTTATGCACTAAGCATAGCGTCTTAAAATCAACACATCGTCGGACTGGGAGCCAGTGAAGTTGTTTTATACTGGTCGATGTAGGGTGATGTTTGGGTAATTTGAGCAGAACTCTAGCTGCCGCGTTCTGAATTGACTGAAGTTTGGCAAATTGGGCCTTACAATAGTCATTTCTAGATAAAACCGTGGCTACTACCACTGTTTTCCTCAAGGAAAAAGGAATGAGAGAATCTTCCTCAGGCCTTTTAGCATAAAAAAGCAAGCTGATAAAACTTAGTTAATCTGAGGGGCCCAGGTGAGGTTTTTTGTCAAACATAAGACCGAGGTTCCTGGCTTTATTAACCGGAGTGGGACAGATACCAGCTGCAGTTGGCCACCAAACATGTTTCCAGACCGAGATTTTCTGACCAAACTATCACCTCGGTTTTATCTGCATTCAACTTTAAGAAGTTAGAGTTCATCCAAGTCATCAGGGCAGAAGTGCATTTGCAGAATTGGGCTGCATTAGCATCCACTGACTGTGTTACAGACGCTATAAGGTGCGTGTCATCAGCATATGACACCAGCGTATAGCCGTAACTTTTCATTAGTCTAGCAAATGGGGCTACATATATATTAAAAAGCGTAGGGGATAAGGCCGAGCCTTGTGGGACTCCGCCGGGGAGTGTGAACTCCTCAGACTGATATCCATCCCAAAAGATCATCACTTGATCCCTAGACGATAGAAAGGAGGGAGAGGAAGGCAAGAGCTATACCACTGAGACCTACATCCTGTAGCCTTTGTATTAATACCACGTGGTTCACGGTATCAAAGGCTGCTGTTAAATCCAGCAGGACCAATGCAGCCCTTCCTCCATCATCCATCACCTTTCGTATTTCCTCTGCTGCCATAATCAAGGCTGTCTCTGTGGAGTGTAATGATCTGAAGCCATGTTGAGTGGCATAAAGGATGTTGTTAGTCTCTAAATAGGATGTTAATTCTGAGTTCATAGCCTTCTCAAGGACTTTGGCAGGAAGAGGCAAACAGGAGATGGGACAGTAGTTTATTTCGTCTAGGGGATTCAGCTTGGGTTTTTTTTTTTAAGAGAGGACAAATACAGGCTTTTTTCCAGGTCGTTGGAAAAACTCCTGAGATCAAAGTTTGATTTAATATGGGGGATAGCGAGATACTTATCTCATCTGGAGCCAGATATAGTATATACGGAAGGCAAGGGTCTAGGGGGGGAGCCTGATTTGATTTTTAACAAAAGGTCAGCCACTTTCTCCTCTGCCAGCAATGGGAATTTCGATAGGCTGCAGTGGGAGACCTTGTCCTCAGGCTGAGCTGAAACATTACTCGCTGTGTCCTTAACCGGTTTTAGGAGGTCATTATATACAGACTGGACCTTGCTTTGAAAAATACCTGCCAGTTTGTCTACAATACATGAATTCAGTCATGTATTACTTGAACTTCTCCGTACTACGTAAAACTTGTACCGACATTGACTTTAATGTGGGTAGGCCTACCTTTACAGGCAGAGATCACAGGGATTGCTTACTTTTTTGTATTTTCTGTCTCAGTTTCATGGCTACTTAATTACAAAGAAATTTGGGACTCGAGGAGGGACCACAATCTATGAACTGCTTCCCTCTCATGGGCACTTAATTTGGCCCTTAGTTTGCATCCGCCCCCCAGGGCAGGATTCCACATGTGATCAGGGTCAGAGGCTTAAATGGAAGAATGTTAGTCCAGACATCTTCTAATCTAATTTGTTCTATATATGTTGAGATGCTTTAACACACTGCATTAACGATATGATTACTAACAATATCATACTAATTTTTTTTATGTGATTAGTCAGACAATGAGGACCCTTCTTAACCCTCTTATGCGGTCATTATCTGCATCATATAGCTGGTTAGATAATTTCTGTTCTAAGACTTACAGTGATTTCATGATGGCTCTGAAAGAGATTCCTTTGGACAAACTTGCTGTAAAACAAGGAAACTTTCTCTGAGGCCGGAAGCTTGGGAAGAACCGATTGGTACAACCCGGTTGAGGGACAGCATAAAATTCTAGGGGATGGCCAATCAGCCGTTATTTAAGCATGAGGTAGGATATTTGCTAGTGCAGCATAACCCGCCCGATGTATAAGTTGCGATACCAAAAGGGAGGATGGACGGAGAGCTTGAGCAAATCAAACACTCACCCCCAGTCAACTGATCCTCGTTTAATCCATCATCATTCTTTAGCACACTCCACCACCCCAGTTCAGACATGGCCATATGCAAATCAGTCTGCCCCTGTGCCTCATGGGAACAGTCCAGCCCGAACTGCCAAGCCATATCTTCCCTGGACCGGAAACAAGCATCCTGGGACTTGTTTCGGGTTCATAACCCTCATCAGCCAGGCTATCTTGAATCCAGTGGCAGAGTGAGCACGGGACCCACGTCTGGGCATACCCTGCCAACTTAGGGCGAACAAAGCGATACCAAAGGGGATGATGGACGGAGCGTTTGAGCAAATCAAACTCTCACCCCCAGTCAACTGTTCTGGGTTTAATCCATCATCATTCTTGAGCTCACTCCACCACCCCAGTTCAGACATGGCCATATGCATGTATAAGTTGGGCACTTCAAAGCTATAAATAGCCACCTAGCTGCAAACCCTCGAATATTGACTCACATTTTACTTCACCATCCTCCTGTTGCTTTTCCTTAGTTTTTCCTTTGGAAGAGGTCAGAGATGCCATCAATGTGCTCTATAAAAAGTCATTTAGTCCTGATGGGGGTCCATTGGACTTATTTAAAACCAATGTCGCATTATGGGCCCCACTTCTCACATCTTTTATAAGGGCAGAAATAAGAGATAGTCTTATAACACATTGGGCTAATTCAGTTATTGTGCCGGACTACAAAAAGGGTTCCAGAAATTAATCACACTATTACTGCCATGTTTCTTTGATAGACTTAGTCATTATGTTAATAGGAAGTATGATTCTTGGTAGGTTGAGGCTATGGGTAAGGCACCATGGAGTCATCTCCGATGTTCAGAATGGTTTTTGACCTGGCAGAGGGACAGGGGACCAATGTGTAAAATTTGTATTTATTGAAAATCAAATATACATTGTCTAAACCATGATCAATACACCTGGCCTTTATGGACTGAAGTTTAGCTTTTGACAGGGTCAATAGGGATAAGCTGTGGGCCAATTTGTTAGACACATGGATTGATATAAACATTGTCTTTTTGTGTGATTTGTACTTGTAATAGTCATCATTAGTTGAATATGGAGATGGGGTGAATGCACTGGGCACTTTTTACTCAAAAGGGTGGGTTACATGCGGTTGACTCCTGGCTCTCTTTTTATTTATGTTATAGGTTAACAAATTCGAGAAGGTTCTGATCAGTAGGGGGTGTGATTTGCCCATGGTAGGTAGGCAATTTGTACCGGCTCTCCTTTATTCCAATGCTGCCATTTGATTTTAAGAATAGCTCAAGGCTTGCAGTCTTTATTAGATATTTTTGACATTTATCTGGATGAATTGGATCTTAGAACTAATATTGATAATTCTCAAACTTTGGTAATAGGACCTAAAACCACCAAAAATCGAACCCATTTATTGAAGGACAGTGTTATTAGCAAGATGAATAGAGTTACTTGGGTATCCTATTCAACTCAATCGTTAATTGCTCACCAAAGGTTACAACAAGGAGACATGATTTCGCTAAGAGCACTGCATATGCTTTTGACTTTGTTTCAAGTTAGGGATACAAAGGTGCGGCAGCTATGTTAGAAATCTATAAGACCAAGTGTGTTGCAATGGCTGTGTACAGAACTGTTGTGTTGGAGTACGTTAGCATCACTGCTACAAACTGTACTGAACATGTTTTTTAAATGTTTACTCTCAATCGTCAAAAGTTTGGCCATGTTAATTATTCAGGAAGAATTGGTATACGGCATTGTATTGGATTTTATCTGGGGTGAGTGGAAAAATCTGCTCAGTCGGCAGAGTTTGCAGTTTTCTCCACTCCGCGCTATGCGTGTAAAGTGGACTTTCATAAAAACTCCACCAAACCCCGCACGGCGGAGTTTTTTCTCGCGTGCTGCTCGCCAACATTAAGTAGAAAAGAGTAAATTTGCGTCTCCTAGTGAAATTTTGGAGCACTCGAACACCTCAAAGCAAGATTTTGTCAACACTGTGCAGTCGTGGTAGGTCGCAACCGGTCATGTTTATAAAACTTCAGCTTAATTAGAAAATCTACTCAAGCAGCAGAAAAACGGTGCCCTCTGGAATGCCATGTGGTGCTGTTCGGACTGATTTTACTGCGTGGAACAAGCTGACAGGACTAAAATCTACATGAGCAGTGGAATGTGCCAAACTCTGTCTACTCAAAGAAGTCCGTGGAATCTCGCAGCTTTTATGCAACTGCACATAATTCCGCACAGTGAAACTCCGCGAGCTCTGCCCACCCCATAAATTATACAGCTGAGGCCCTTTACACTAGCTATTTGGTTAAAACCCTAGTTAGAATTTAACAGGATGATCATTAAAGACTGTTTGGGTTTTGGCCATGCCCTTTGGACATCATGGCTTAGATATGTTCTAGGATGATTACAAAAGTTAGGTCACCCCGATCTGTTCCAGAAACAAGAGGGCATTATTAAAGCAGATAAAGCCATTGTTAACAATGCCTTTATGCTACAGAACCGTGATGGAAGGGAACCATGTGCTTAGTTGAAACAGTCTGTTAGGTTGTTTTGTTAAAAACTACCATGTTAACTAAACCATATCTTTAGTTTGATATGTCTAACACTCATCGCTTCCTCCGGACTCGCTTCAGGTTAGATATGTTTCATCACCTGTTGTGCGTACCAAATGGATGGTTTTATAAAACTAAATAAATAAATAAGCGAAGCGGACTGTGCTCCTGTCTGATTCTACCTCTAATCAAGATACGTTGCACTTTGCTATGATCAGCCCTTTTTAAAAACACCTGCATAAATGTTTTTTAAAACCTGCTTTGGTGGGTATAAATTGTAGAAAAGCTAAACCAGTGTTATTGTATTTGCAGTTCTTCCCAACAATGGCTCACTTTATGTTTTCTCCCAATAGCTACTTATATTTCGTTTTTGGCTTCGTTCCAAAATTGCCCTAAAAACACAAATGTAAATGCAGCAGTCTGAAAATAAACATCTGATACCATATACTCCTCACATTAAAAGCCAGATGCATTTATCTAATCATTGTTCTGCTAGAGGCCATTGAAAGCCTCCATACTGCAGCCACACAAAGCATGCTTCGCAATGATGGCTCCCTGCCTTTACCTTTACCCCTGGAATTGTTCCCCCTATAGCCTCCCCATGAATACCCTCATCAAGGTGTTTTTGATGCTATGGTTCTGATAGGAGGTACTGGCTCTGGGGGAGGGTGGTTTTGGCACCTCCTCTAAATTGAGACCTGAAAAAGCCACCCCAGTGCATTTGTAGGACCCCTATAGCTTTCATGGTATCTGGGTCCTTAGTCATTTTTTCAAGAATCTGGTCAACCTGCGGTCAGGATAGGTGCTCCTTATCAAAGGGAATGTTGAGCAGATGCTGCTGTACTTCTGGCTTGGAACCAGAAACACGCAGCCAGGCGTGCCGCCAAATATAGACACTTGAATTAAAGCCACATGTTGAGGTGTTATCAGCGACCAGGGCACACCGAATAGCGGTGCTGGACGTTACTTTCCCATCCGCAACAGGCTCCTGGCCTCACTTTCTGTACTTTTTTAGGAGATGTTGGTGAAGATCTTCCATTTAGTCCCAGAGTGCCCAGTCATACCTGGAGAGCAGACTGGCAGAGCTGGTGATGCGCCTGTGTGTCGCTGACGGAGTATTGACCTGTTTACCTGTGCATCTATCTCCCTTCTTGCTATGACCAGTGAAGGTGCATAATCGCTGCTGCATGGGGCGTTGGCACTATTCCAGGCTGTATGTACTACCAGGGAGTATGGAGGAAGCTGTCCCCAAATGTAGGCATTGTTTGACGGTAAAGCTTTGTAAGTTTTGTTGAATCCGGCCTTGATCGGCTCCTTGAATACCTTAGGAGATGCAATACCTCAGGAACTGGATGAAGCGAGGAGTTCACAAGGAAACATTGTCCCCCTGAATTTTGCACATTTCTACTTTGTGATAAGTGGTTGCCCGCTGCAGGACCTTGTGGTACGAAGTGGTGACATCTGGTGGGAATGGCTTCCCCGGATAAAGGTCCAGATCAGTATCCACCAGGTGGGTCTATATCAATACTCCTAATAATGTGGCTGCCGGTCAAATGAGGAGTCATACGGACCCTCTGGATAGCCCTCCTCCCCTTCAAGGTCAGGATATAGAGAACCCTTAGCTGATTCAGGTGAGAGTGGTTGAGTTGAAGTGGGGTGGAGAGGAAGTAAGCGGGGGAGAAGGTAGTGGTCGGTGAGGCTGGAAACGCAGAGGGCTGGACAAGTTGTCTTTTTATTTTGTCTTTTCATTTTGGTTGGTGGCTCAGGCTGTATCTCAAGAGCTTCCTCGCAAGCAAGTTTTCTCATAGGTGGAATTGAGTCTGAAGGCATTGGTAGAGGTTGAGGGAGAATCTTGCTAGTTTGTGGGTGGATCAGGATTCACTTTTGCCTAGCATCAAGCTTTTCCAGAAGTAGTTGAAGAATAAGTTGGTCCTGGGTCCTCGGATGCACTGGAGGACAGAGCTCTAGGAACAGGCAGTATCACTGGTGCAGAGGTTGGTTTGGCCACCAAAGGAGTCTGCAGAGCTAAAGATGGTGTTGGTGGGTGCCTTAGACAACAGTGCAGAAGTTGTAAATGTCAGGAGCCCTGTTGGCACCAGAGGTTCAGTATGTTCTTTTGGACAGGAAACTGACTTGGCACCTTATACGAAGCTTCTTTTCTGTACCGACTATGGCCTTGAGGCAGTGGCAGCCCCGAAACCTGACCACAGGCTTCAGGGTTTGATGCCCAGTTCCCACGAGGGCAGCTGCTGTGCATCCATTCTGTGACCGGATTGTGGGACAGGAAGGGTTGTCATACTCATGAAAGATACCTCCCTTGTCTAAACCGGACAGTCTGGGGGCCTTCCGTTTCAGAATCTGAGTAGGAACTGGCCTCACACTGAAATGCAGAGGCTGGTTGGCCTAAGGCCCTGGCTGTGGTACTTATTCGAAGAGACGGTCCCAAAATAAATTGTGGGGGTTGCCCCATGCTGCTGTGTCAGGGGTTATTGAGCGAAGTGCAGTGCCTTTTTGAATGGAAGGCGAAGTAGGCCGACCAAGAGGCCTCGTTATGTTCTGGAGACAGGCGGAGGTTACACACCTGGTGGAGGTCTGACCAGGAAATTTGACTCAAAACTGTGGGCAGTTCTTAAATGGAGCCCTTTCCATTACTTATTGGACATTCTCGGTAAGACGATGGAGTAGGCACCAAAGGGAGAAGGCCCCAGGCGGGGTGTCTAAGAGATCACGGTTGTCGCGACATATGGTGCAGTGCAAAAATACTGAAAGGGCTGTAAGTGCTACAATTACTTTACGAATGGTTCTAGTGAATCTGAATGGGCCTAAAGATTTTCAATACCAAAACCAGAGCTCGGTATAAATATGGCCGATCCAATTCAACAAGGGAGCCAATATCTAATCTCCGGGCGTGGGCAGCTATGATAACGGAATTGCAGGGCTCCCGAAAACCAGAGATGTTTGATAGTGTGACAACAAAGGCGACAAGAGCAATCCCCAAGTACTAAATAGAGATGGAGGCTCCAGGATAGGAAGTGAGGACACCATGGGCCATTAGACACTCCCCGGCACTGTAGGAAATGATAGGCACAGACAGTGGGTGGGCAGGGGTTCTGGCGTTCATATTGGCATAAGACCTAGAGGATGGAAATAGGAGTAACAACTTCTTTAATTGATGAATGTAATCAAGCTAGATGTTATCCTGGGGAATTGAAAAAGGTGTGGGGGGATTGTCTCAATGACACTTTTTACCCCTGGTTTCAACAAAGGCTTGTAAAGGATTGTAAATGCCAATGAAGTTACTTTTATAACAATGGAGCCGATGCCTATGCACCTAACCAGTAATAGGAGGAGTTACTATACCTTGTAACATGAAGCCTTCTCCAAAGAAAACAAGTTGCAGTCGTCCAAGCTCAACACTAGATGGCAGAAGAATGTTATTTTATGTTATGTTATGTTAATAACAACTTCTAAAGCGCACGGGCACCCAAGAGTTTCATGGCGCTGAGCGTGAGGAATGTTGCCGGTGGCTAACTTATGCAAATGCTTGCTTGAACAGCCAGGTCTTTAAGGCTCTCCTGAACACCATAAGATTGTCACTGCTCCTAATTGTCAAAGGGAGGGAATTCCAAACTTTTGGGGCAAGGTAGGCGAAGCGACAACCACCTTGTCGCTTCCGTTTGAAGGAGGGGATGGTGAGCAAGTGAAGATGAGCTGAGCGGAGATTTCGGGTGGGCATATATTTCACGATCATGCTGTTGATGAACCTGGGACTTTTACCATGAAGGGCTTTAACGGCCAAACAACCGGACTTGAAGGCCACCCGTTGGGCTATAGGTAGCCAATGGAGATCAGACAGCAGCGGTCTTGCCGAGAACCATTTAGGTTGTTTGTGAATTAGTCTGGCCGCTTGATTCTGAACAATTTGCAGGCGCCTTGTTAAGAATGCAGGTAAGCCCAGGTAGATGGAATTCGAAAAGTCCAGCCGTGAAATGACCAAAGCAAGCACCACCTGTATATGAGCCGAATGGGTCAACAGGTGGGCAATTTTTTTGATTTTACGCAATTGATGGAAGCTGGAGGAGATTGCAGCTCGCACTTGTCCTCTAAGTGAGAGATCTGCGTTGATGATGATCCTGAGATTTTTCACCGAGGGAGAGGACAAGGGAGGTGGCCCTAATTCTGTCGGCCAGAAGTGCGGGCCCCAACTGGCCTCGCTTTTCCCCGGAAGCACCAACTCTGTCTTACCTGGGTTGAGTTTGAGGTGGTTCTGATCCATCCACCGCTGGATGTGCAGCATGGTGGCCTGAAATTCAGTGACAGAGTCCAGGGAGTCCAGTGGGAATATTAGTTGCAGATCGTCGGCATAATTAAAGATTATGACCTTTCTGTTTTTTAAAGAGTGTAGTAGAGGCTTGAGATATAAAATGAACAAGAGTGGGGACAGGGAAGAACCCTGAGGGACCCCCCAAGTGGGGACAAGCTTGGGGGAAGTGAAGTTCCCGAGCCTGACAGCCTGAGTACGGTCAGTCAGGAAGGATTTGACCCAACTGAGTGCAGAGCCCCGCAGGCCGGCCTGTTCGACACAGTGCAGTAAGATGGTGTGGTCGACCATGTTGAATGCAGCCGACAGGTCCAGGAGCACTTGGGCCTGATGGATACCCCTATCAGCGATGTATCTAATAGTGTCCAGGACTGCCAGGATCACAGTCTCTGTCGAATGCGCCGGACGGAAGCCGGCTTGGTTGGGTTCCAGGTAATGTGTGGATTCTGTGAAGTTGGAAAGGCACCTAGCCATGTGTGCTTCCAGTATTTTAGCTCCGAAAGGGAGGAGAGATATAGGCCGGTAGTTGGAGAGATTGGAGGGATCAGCCCCTGGTTTTTTGATAAGGGGGACCACCGGTGCATTTTTGAAGGCGCCAGGGACCTTGCCCTGCGCTAGTGACTTGTTGAGGAGGGGGAGTACACTATGAGGTAAGACCGAGAAGATGTCTTTTAAGACGTGGGGGGGTAACAGTCATTAGGGGAACCCGAATTGACCCGGGTCATAAGGTTGGCTAATATAGGGGGGTCGATAGGAGGAATAGAATCTAATGTGGAGAGGTTGCTAGACATGTCTTCCAGTGAGTCCAGGATGGCACTCTTCGGTATGCTCTCTTTAATAGTGGCTATTTTATCCAGAAAGAAATCATTTAAGGAGTTACAGAGCTCTTGGGTGGGTATTTGAGCAGATGCTGTTCTATCGTTATTACACAAGTCGTTCACAACCTTGAAAATGTCCTTAGATTTATTATGCGCATTTAAAATTCTCTCAGAGAAATAAGCCGCTTTGGTATTCACTATGGCTTTTTTGTATTATCTGCGAGCAATAATGTATAGCTCCCTGCCTACAGCGGAGTAGCCATGTCTCCATTTCCTCTCGAGTTGGCGCAGTTCAAGTTTTTGTTTTTTAAGAGCGGAAGAGAATCATCTATGAGCATCCGATTGGAGGGCGCGAGAAAATTTGATAGCATGTGCATCTACGGCCACACATGCCATGAACAAAAGTATATACATATACAGAAAGCCGTGGACAAAGAGTAATAAGAGGGAGGCTCTATTGGTTTGTAACCCCAAGCCCAAAGATGAGCCCCCTGTTATACGTTACATACCATACAACACAGCATTCCAAAAGGTCAGATGCATCTTTAACAAACACAGGCATGTGTTGCAGACAGATGAAATACTGGCCAAACATGTAGATAACCATCCGAGACTAGCCTTTAGAAAGAGTAAATCTCTAAAGGACCTGCTGTTTGAAATATCGTTTCTAAAAAAAGACAACAGTGGCTCAGTGAGAGGTTTCTACAGGTGTAATAAATGCAACGCCTGGAGACAGACTGAAAATACTCGGAGTATCAAACTGAACCCTGACAGTAGAGATTTTGAAATCAGTTAACACCTTACATGTAACTCAGACTATTGTGTATACTGCCTGAAATTTCCATGTAATAAATGCTATATCGACAGCACGATATATAATGCCAAAGTTCGAATACTGGAACACTTGAGGCCCATAACTAATATGAAACAATATCCAGAGGCCTGACCCTTTTCCATCGAACACTCTAGCGATGCCCATTTACTCAAACTTTACGTACTAGACAGAATAACCGTGAACATCAGAGGGGGCAATAGAACCCTAGCACTCAGAAGATTAGAGTAGAGGTACATCATTGATTTTCAAACTCTTCAGCCAGTAGGTCTTAACCATGATGAGGAGTTAGCAGTACACTTAGGATGACTCCAGTACGCATAAACCTCTATATGTATTACCCGTATCCCTGCACCCCTGTTTGGACTGCACCCTATTCTTCCCCCATTGCCTATTTTTAAAGTCAGGACCAGTGACACTCGCTACCTGCTTTTTAATCATTTTAATTTATTCTGTTTTGTAGTTTTTTAGATGACCTGTGCACCAAGAGGAAGAGCAAAGGAGCTTTAATATTTCTGGAGTACTTTACTCAATTGAGACTGCTACAAGGACAGGGTTATTTTCTATCAAATGAAACACCTTATACGAATCGGTGTCTGATCACACAGATCATGGTTTTCAACTGACACTGTAGCCACACGGCTTTGGTATGTATAACTTACATGATAGTATTTTAAGAAAGCTATATTATTTTCGGTTAACAACGTGCCCCTTTTCTGGTCTATTTGTAGTAATGTAAATGTAAATGTAAATGTACAGGAATTTATATAGTGCAAATCACCAACCGGTCTCTAAGCGCTTGCTTAGGGAACCCGTCCTGGTATTCCCCTGTGAGATAACCCCGGCAGGGTATCCGCAAGGTGAAAGCCAGGCATCCCGCCGCGAGGGGCCGTTGTGGAGATTAAGCAAGCTATTGCCCAGAGTCGCAGAGTGTGAACCCGTGAATCGAGTAGGCACCGGAGCGAGAATTGTCGAGTCCATGGACATTTTAGGACTCAAGACCCCGCCGAGCCGGGAATTGAACCCTGGTCCCGGGCTGACCTCTGCTTCCAGGCCTGCCTCCTCTAACCAGTGAGCCACACTTCTCCACAATGTCCCTTCTAGGATTGTTTCTTAGAGCTTCAGCATTAGAGATTGTAGCTTTGATGACAGTCTCATTCCAGGCATGGATGCGCCTAAATGCAGCAGTGACACATAATGATTATTTTGCATGTAGCCCCACCAGGGACTTAATAATCCTTCAAAGAGTAATACAAACTCTGTTTTCAATGGACTATGTATTATATTGACCTGCTTTCCCAGATGGCTTATTACATACGAGTAAACCGTACTATGCATGTCATATTTGCAGCAAAATGCACTTTCATTATTATTTGATTATTTTCATTGTAAGAACCTCTTAAGTATTAATTTGTAACACCTGCATTCAGATGTTCTTGAATGCCCAGTGGAACAGTACCTCTCAGCTTTTGCCACCCGCGCAGAATGCATTTATACAATAAGTTTGTGAAGTATCATGTAATTCCGACATGTTGCCACTATATACCAAATGACTGTTTAGAAGGTGAATTGATAATGTCTTTTAAATACGTAATTTAAAGAGTAAATTAAATTACATTGATTTCCAGACCCAAGTGAGGGTGACAGCACTCAATATATGTTAAGGGCACAATAGATCTAAGGTCAAAATTGTGCTCATGTTTACAAACATAATGTATTAGACTTCTTGTATGGAGTCCTCTTTTCGTGTTCATTGTCAGTATGTGAAAGTATTTGTGACACACGTATTGTCTGCTTCCTGACCGTGAACAAGGAGGCGTCTGTCTCCGAACCCCATTGGGAGCTTATACATGTTACAATATCTGAATAAACTGCTGAATAGCAGTGGAGAATAGCATTGTAGATTCGTCGGTTATTGGTGCACGACGCGGCACTGAGGATTTTTTGAATGATTGAATGAATATATAAACGTACATATATATTTAACAGTTTTAGTTATTCCAAGTAAGTATAACTCGCGTTCTCATGAGTGGCAGTTAGGAGGTTTCTTTAACCCTGTGCAGATAGTCAATCCCCACCACGCATGGCCTTCAGCCACACGCCATGAGAGGTTGGTTGAAGGGTTCGATCAACTGCTGTGGTCAGCCAACTCACGCTACATTTCATGAGTGATGTAGTATGTTAGGGTACAAGTAGAGCAAGGCGGGAGTGCAAGTTGTACTTTGCACAGTAAACAAACTTGAATTTCAGAGGTGTTTTCAAACGTTAGTTTTTACTTTATTTCAACATCCAACTATAGTATATCTTTCCAGTGAAAATACATACATATATACAAACACCAACACATATCTCTAACTTGAAGATGTACTCCACTGTGTGTCTATGCACCTTTGTCTCAAACACAAAACTCTTGTCTTGCTATACTCTAGCTGTACTGTACTGTCTGCAATCCTATGGCAGCTCCACACAGACAGAAGCCGTCTGGGAAAATTAACCTCTGCTTCAGGCAACAATGACGCCCGCTCATTGGCAGCCGCTAGATGGCTCATGGCTGCTTGGTTTCAGTTTGGCCAGCCACGCAAAGAGGCCAGCATGCAACGTCAGAACGATGAGCAGTGACAGGGAAGAATTGCCAGTCGTGACAGTCAGGATATGAAAGAAATGGAGGCTTCAAACACAAAGTATGATAATTGGATCGAGGCAGAAGGCCAAGAGGAGATTAGTTTCCCCTTCAGGACCCCTAAACAATCCATAAAACTGTAGCATTCATATTGAAAAATTTAGCACGAAGAACAGAACGTTTGCTTTTGGAGAGTTATCAGAATACAGTATTCGTGGGCAGGAACTGCTGATATAGTCCCGCTGAGGAAGCAGTCTGAGGTTGAGAGATCAATCTCTCAGTGGCAGATGGGAAGCAACTTTAACCCTGACCTCATCTAGGGTTAGCAGTTGAGAATATCATTTAGGACATCATATTTCTGTTTTTTTCTACAAGGGTTTGTACTTTTATAACCATTCCTTCAGCTGGTTCACTGGAGGTGGTCCGAGACTACAATTCCAGAAAAAATTGTTCTATAGGACCAGAACGTGCCACACAACAAGGTATCATCTGGTTGCTTTGACTAGAAGTCCCACTGCACAAACTCGCTCTCAATAGACCTTTTTGTTTCTGATTGGGATAACTTTGTCATTATGTCAAAGCAGGTGGACGCCTCACAAATTTTATTATATATTATTCAGGAAGAGACTGAACCACAGGGGCGGCTCCTCCACTAGGGCGAAGGAGTGTCGTCCCACTACTTTCTCGCAGTGCGAGAAGCAGAAACATAAAATGGTAATAACTGCCATTTTATGTTTCTGCTTATCGCACTGGAAGAAAGCAGAGGTTTTGGTTGCGGTGGGCGTAATCTGACATTTAGTCATATTGTATCTACTTAGAGGGGGATAAAACTCTCATAGCTAAAATCTCACAATGTATTTGACAGCATCATGTTGCTAAATATGTTGATTACTATCTGTAATGCCATAAATGAGCCCCCATTATGGCATACACTGTGGTAAAAATACACAACTGGACTTAGGGAAGGCCCTTCTAAAGGCTCATGGTTCTCAATGGTTATCAGAAGGCCTAGTTGAAGGCAAATATCTATTGTTCTGGTTTAAAGTGCAACAGTTAAGATAAAACATTTTTTATAAAGCTCAGTGTCCGAAGGCTTAAGAATAATGCCGAATGCATGTGAAAGATAATCCACTCACTGATTTCAACGTTTCCTAGAATTGTACATTCTTTCCGATAAAAAAAGTTAGTTTGGGTGTATGTACTGAATAGGGTTATGGGTTCAACCTGTGGTGGGAAAAACACTGTTTTAGTGGAGACATTTTCTCAAGTTACCCTAATTGGTCAACTTTTAATAACTTTAATTAAAAGTCCTCATGTGCAGGCACAAGCCATGTTTAGCAATGGGTACGAATTACGGAGGATTGGACGATTTTCGTAAGCAACCTTTCCATTTAAGTATATATTCCTATACATTAATCAAGGGATTTATTTTATGGTGGACCTATAATTATTGCCTTATTAAATATCCTTATTTAGCACTGGTTAAGAGGGTAACTGAGGACAACAATATGATGCATACTCATTAATTCATAGATAGAGAATTTGAGAAAATAACAGACATTTAGTTATTGGCTTGGATGTTAAGAACTTTTTTTTCTCTACACCCTCAGCCGAACACAATCCCCTCTTTCAAGTAGAGTCCTACCCATCATAATATCAAAACATGATCACAGGTCAGACTGATCAGTTTTGTGAAACAATATAGTGTGATGCAGATTTAGTTGAGATAACAATGGTTGTAGCCCACCAGATCAAAGGAAGACTCAACAGCAGAAAGACAGGAATATGTGACTATAGAACAGTGACCATCTACACTTGAGCTCAAAGAAGGCTGTAGAGCTTCCTATAAAGCAAAGGAGCTTTTATGCACAGGACCTTTGATGTACTCTTGGAAACACAGCTCTTCAGGGTTCTACTCATGAAGGAACCAAAAGCTAGATTTGAACTTCCCTATTGAGCATTTCACAGTCCTTGAGCACTTCATATTCAGGACGATATATAGCTCTAGTGCACCTATCCCTAAAACACAACATATCTTTGCAGGTCTTGCAAGCATAGGTTAATCAAACTATTGAACAGGGTGAAGGGCCTGCTAGACAAGGGTCTGGAACACATGCAGGCATCCTCACTGTTTAGATCTGAAGGAAAATGCCTATACTTTGTAATGACTGTGCAGCACTTGGACTCCAAAGTGTTAAGACCTGGGCCAGCAGTTACCATCTCTAGCACAACCCCCTGCTTCTACGTCAGGGATGACTTTGGCTTAGGCTGCTCCTACATGTCCTGAGAACGGGACCTCTAAAGAAGAGGACGCATCTAATCCCGTCATCTCACACCAAAAGAAAAACAGCCTATTTGAGAACATACCGTTTTTTCTGTTATCTGTGCTTGGCTGCTCATGCAAGAGCATAAACTGTAAGCATTTCTGGAAATCTAGTCTGTCTTTTGAAAGACAAGAATGTGTTTTGGCTTTTAAAAGAGGCGCCTGGAGTTTTGTTGATAATGTCGAGTGCATATTTTAAGAAACGCCAGACAGCAGTTTCTGCTTAAATGGCTACGGCGACAATGCAGTATTGCATCTTTATCTAAAACAAAAGTCAGCTTCACAAAACCATTCCTCACCCTTCTCCAACATCTACAAAATGAAACCCAGCTATATCAGTTTAGTTTTCAGGCTTTTAATCATCACAGCTCAATAAAAATACACATAACGTTTGCATTATTCGGACTCGACTCTTTGAAGCGCGTTGTCAACAAACGAGGGATCAGCTCAGTAGACTGTAGCGGTTTACTATGATGACATGGTGTTGGGTTGTTCATTGGCTGATTTCTGCATCTTAAAAGATCAATGGTTTTTTTTGCCCATTTTATTAATTATCATGAAGAAAAATACTGGCAGCATCCAACAAGGCAAAGATTCCACAGCTCCCTCTGAGCAGTCCTACGTGGCAGGGGGTACAGATTACACAGTCCCCGATTATTCATGGGCAAATCAAAGTTTGTGAGCTTATGAAGTCAAGGCAAAGCAACACAGGCATCACGTCCCTCAGACGCTGAAGGTTTAAGGAGTGAAATAAAAAACAGAAGTCCGCCTTAAGAGGCGTGGCTTGGACAGGGGCAAAAAACTCAATTTCGAGAACTGGATAATGAAGGGCATCTCACACCCATACCAAATCGAAGCATACTCCGCACCACTAACTTTTGACAACCTAAAATCATCCCTGCAACTAGATGACTCAGACCTATACAAGGTCCTGAAGATCAAAACAGCCTTGACAAAATCCAAAATATCAAACTCGAAACCCTCTATATTCCAATATGTTGTAAACATGAAATAGACTAAGACACCAGGTCTCACGCATATACAAAACCCTCACCGGTCAGAGAAATACTGGAACACTCATATACACCCACCACTAAATGACCGGGAATGGAACAATCTACGGTCATCAACTACACAAGCCAACATCACCCCAGCACTGGCGCAGACAAAACTGTGGCTCTTACACAAACCTTTTTGGACACCAGAGCGTCTCACAAGCTAGGACTGAGGGATAATAATACTACATGCTGTAACTGCAACAGCGCTAAGGGCGACCTAGAACACCTGATCTTTCTGTGCCTGACTCTCAAGGGATTTTGGGGGGAGGGTCTTTGATTTTATAGAAAAGGTGCTCAAATGTAAAATGACAAGAGACTTCACTTCGATCATCACAGCCTCTATCCGCACCGACGTCCCCACAGAGGGAGAAAGAGAGCTCCTGGACCTCCTCCTAATTGTTGCAGCCAAGCTAGTCCTCACTAACTGGAAAGACACATCCAAAGAGTCGTACAGCAGATGGCTCTCCTGGATCATCTACTTAAGGGGAGCAGACTCCCTGCCCATAAAGTATTCACCCTGGAAAACCAACTCCAGAGACTTATGGAAATCACTGGACAAGTCCCTGCGAAACTTTTGACCCACCATAGGATACGACACGAGCACCCCAAATGAGCTCCCTGCTAGCAGAAATGTACCCCAATGCCAAACGATAACTTGCTGCCACCAGATCTAAACTACAACCTCTCTCTCTCTTTACTTATTCACATCTTTATCTTTCCTTCTCCCTACATTACTCCTACAAGCAAGAATTAGGGGGCCCAACACAAAACGTGCAATGTATGACTTAACCGATTTGCTCACCGGCGGGCTTTCCAAAAGGAAGTAAACCCTGTTTACTGTATGTATAAATACCATAAATAAAAAGTTTTTAAAAAAATAAAAGAAGTCTGCCTCAATCAACTGAGAGGCTGTTGGGAATCAATCCTGTTGCTGTACCACTGAGCCCATGAAAATTATGGCACTGATCCAAAAGTGTGCGTTTTTACGAAAAAGTACGATGTAAATGGCAATCAGGCCACAGCGACTGCAATCTTTGGAGCCTACATGATTTACAAAACTCTTTTCCCTTGTTTGTAAGCGGACAGGCTCAGAAGTCTGCCGACCCAACATGCCATTAGAGGATTTGAAATGGCTACCAGGTTTAAATGTCCTTGAATAATTGCCCTTTGTGCTTCCTTCATACTGTGCACAGGCGCTCAAGCTACAACTCGCCAGTTGCGAGGCAGAAATGCTTCGTGAGTGGGTTGAGTTACATGTAGAGAAAATATTGCAAAACAACTCCAGTTGGAGACTCCTATCTAAAAGGATGGGGAAGAGCTGCAGACAGATGCGCATACGACTGTCTTAAATAAAACAAGCACTGGCAAAGCAAAATACATTTTTTTTGCCAGCCTTCTGGGTTAGTCAATGCCTTTTACATTATAAAGGGGCGGACTAAAAACACCTATAATAAATGTGAGTGTGAGTGAGTTGGTTTAGCAGTTTAGTACAATCAAAATGTGTTGGCTTCTGCCATACCCCAAAGAAAAAAACAATGTCGAGGGAGCCATGAATGTATATTCCCTAGTAGCGCTTACAAGGGACATTTGCAAGTATTAAAGTCAATATTTTCAGATATAATCAATCAATCCTGACACTTGTATAGTGCGCTACTCACCCGGAAGGGTCTCGAGGCGCTGGGGTGAGAGGTATGTTACTGCTCGAAAAGCCAGGTCTTGAGTTGCTTCCTGAAGGAGAGGTGGTATTGGGTTAGCCGGAGGTGGATGGGGAGGGAGTTCCATGTCTTGGCTGCCAGGTAGGAGAAGGATCTTCCGCCGGCGGTGGCTCTGCGGATGCGTGGAACGGCGGCAAGGGCGAGGCTGGTCGACCGTAGCTGGCGGGTGGGCGTGTAGAAGGTCAGGCGGTTGTTGAGGTACTTGGGGCCCAGGTCGTGGAGAGCATTGTGTGCATGGGTGAGGAGTCTGAACGTGATCCTCTTGCTGACGGGGAGCCAGTGCAGGTCTCTCAGGTGGCCGGAGATGTGGTTGTGTCGGGGGATGTCCAGGACGAGTCGTGCGGAGGCGTTCTGGATGCGTTGGAGTCTTTTCTGAAGTTTGGCTGTGGTTCCGGCGTAGAGGGTGTTTCCGTAGTCCAGTCATCTGGTGACAAGCGCCTGGGTGACCATCTTCCTGGTTCCGGTGGGGATCCATCGGAAGATCTTTCGGAGTATGCGCAGGGTGTTAAAGCAAGATGATGAGACGGCGTTGACTTGTCGGGTCATCGAGAGGGAGGAGTCCAGGATGAAGCCCAGGTTACGTGCGTGGTCCGTTGGTTTGGGAGTGGTGCCCAGGGCAGGGGGCCACCAGGAGTCGTCCCAGGCGGAGAGAGATGATCCTAGGATGAGAACGTCCGTCTTGTCTGAGTTCAGTTTCAGGCGGCTGTTCTTCATCCACTCGGCGACGTCTTTCATCCCTTCGTGTAGGCTGGCTCTGGCGGTGGCTGGGTCTTTGGTGAGGGAAGAGGATCAGCTGTGTGTGATTGGCGTAGGAGATGTTGAGGTTGTGTGCGATGGCTGCGAGGGGGCTCATGTAGACGTTGAAGAGGGTGGGGCTGAGTGATGATCCCTTTGGTACGCCATAGATGACTTCGGTGGTCTTGGATATGAACGGGGGAGGCGGACTCTCTGGGTTCTTCCGGCGCGGAACGAGATGATCCACTCCAGTGCCTTCGTTTGGATTCCGATGTTGCTGAGGCGTTGCACTAGGGTGTGGTGGCAGACAGTGTTGAACGCTGCGGAGAGTTCCAGGAGGATGAGGGCCGCTGTTTCCCCGTTGATGAGCAGGGATCTGATGTAGTCAGTGGCTGCGGTGAGGGCGGTCTCGGTGCTGTGGTTGGAGCAGAAGCCGGATTGCGAATGATCGAGGGATCCGTTCGTCTCGAGAAGGTGGCAAGCTGTCGGTTGACGGTCTTCTCGATGACTTTGGCAGGAAAAGGGAGGAGCGAGATGGGGCGGAAGTTCTTGAGATCGGTGGGGTCCGCTGTTGGTTTCTTCAGGAGGGCGCTGAGCTCGGCGTGCTTCCAGCTTTCCGGGAAGGTGGCGGTGTTGAAGGAGGCGTTGATGATGTCCCGGAGTTGGGGTGCGATGATGGAGTCGGCCTTGTTGAAGACGTGGTGGGGCCAGGGGTCATTTGGGGATCCAGAGTGGATGGTGTTCATTGTGCGGGTGGTGTCTTCAGTGCTGACCGGGGTCCAGGCGCAAAGGGTGGTGGTGGTGGGGGGCGTAGGTTTGGTGGTTGGGTGCGTGGTTGTTGCGCCAAAGCTGTTGTGTATTTCGGCGATCTTGCGGTGGAAGAACGAGGCGAGAGAGTCGCAGAGGTCTTGCGAGGGAATAAGTCTACACCCACAAACTCTCACAAGACTATTTGATAAATACAGTTCCACATTTAGGTCTGTAGCACACTTGTAAGTGTGTGTGAGGAAGAGCTATTACTTCATAGATACAGAATTTTTATATGCTTTTTCTCACCTGCACAAAAGAAAAACGCCCAGTTCAGTAGATAGTAGTGATCAAAAGTGGAAAAACTAAATTGGGTGGACGTGGCTCCTCCTGCTAGCCTGAGACTTCGATTTCAGACATGTATGGCCAACAGAATAGCTCTGTGAACTTAGCCTGCTTCCAAGATGCAAGTGTATTCTGCAGGTAACAACCCATATCTCAAAAGGACCAACGTACCTTCACTTCTGCTGAAGTAGATAGTATAAGAGCTAGGAAAGAAATGCTATTTCAAAATGTGTAAAGCATGTACATGCTCTGGAGGTAATGCCATACACTAATTAAATATAATTATCAAAACCACCATTCCGCTGGCTGAATGAAGCCCATTTGTTATGATCATTACATTGTTCATCCGACTCTCAATCTTTGTATAAGGGTCAATGCATGTGCTATACTTCAAATATGTTGTGGGTAGTCGTATCTCAAACATAGACTTTTTAAAGCTGATCTAATGATTGTAATTAGACCTGATAAACACACCACTGGATTTACGCTCGATGGTCAATGCTTCAAGATGAAAGTAAATGATGGGACCCACTTATGAGGGTAAAAATACTGGTTAGCAGAGAAGGCACCAATGCATGTATATTCCATCTTCTATTTGTTGAGCACGTAATGCCTTAGTGAAAAGAGCATCAATATTCAGCTGCTGGACAAGTAATTATCTTAAGTATACAGAAGGCAGTGAAACACACTATTGTACATGTACTTCCAGGTAGCATGCATCAGAAATTCAAGAAGTCTGAGAAACTGAATTAATGCTAATTAAGGCACAGCTTATGGTTCTTCATAATATACCTCAATAATGGAATATCAAACAAATGCAGAAAAATGTAAGGAAGGTTTTTACTGCATTGCGGAAAAGGAGACTGCCTAAACACGGGTGTCATCTAATTAAATGTAACTCCATCTTGGTGTGCTGTGAGAAGAAACATACAGTGAGACAAGATAACAGACTGCTTTATAGGGGAAGAGGGAGGCTTGTTAAGACAGACAACTCAGTAGAGATAAGAGCTTTTAGAGAAATAATGGGAGCTAGATTATTAGAAGAGCTGTTATCAGAAACTAACAGAACACATCGATGTTGTAAGTAAATCGGAGCCATCTCATAGTGAGATACAATGGGCTCAAATGGAAGAGCCATGCTACTATGATAACAAAAAGTGTCACTATTTAGAGACCTGTGCTTTTATTGTATGACGGACTGCTATGGAAAGCCATACCCCTAATGGACTGCTAATGTATATTGATAGAGGGGTTACAAAGGGGCCATAAACTTTTGTATACCCCTGACCTGAGTTCCTGATGGTATGTGAAACTGGCATTTTTTATTTTCTTTTTGGCCCTGACATCACATTAATTTAGCATGTACGCAGAGGCTTGGGCAGACCCCTCAGGATTTCCCAATTTGCAAAAGAAAATCGCAAAATCAGCACTTTTGTCAAAATGTTGACATTTTTACAAAGGTGCCCGCAAAATATGTAAAAAAAATTGCCATTCCCCTCTCTTTACTGGGTCTGTGCTGCCATTGAGCCATTAAAGGGTGGGGAAGCAACAAGCAGGTGGTAAATTCCTCTGTCGTCTGCTTTTGAAATGCACCTCGCCCCCTCCTGAGTAATTAGCCAGCAGGCCACCTCTCCTCTTTGTGTGCCCGCTGCAGGACATTTGAAAGCACAAGTCAGCTAGCAGCATTTTTGTGGCAGACACATATTTTGCCCACTGCAAACATACAGCAAATGTTGAGGTTTTGGGCCACATATGTTGCTTTTTTAGGCCACAAAATTAGCCAATGCCACAAAATCCTGGTGGGTCTGCTTGGGCCTGTTCCTGATAGTGCACAGTCGAGAACCTTTTCTGCAACCTGGAGGAATGCACAAAGAGTATCTCACAATGTCCATAGAGCTACTGTCCATGCCCTGGGGGTTGATCATGAAAAATTGACTGGGTGTGAGTGTTTGATTGATTCAGATGCTCCGTCCATCACCACCCCCTTTTGTACCGCTTTTGGCCGCCATAAGTGTGGCAGGGTATGCTCAGACGTGAGACCCTTGCTCACTTTGCCACTGGATTCAAGCAAGCCGAGTTTGAAGACGGCTGGAATGCAGAAACCGGTCCTCGGAAGCTTGTTTACGGTCCAGGGAAGACATGGCTTGGCAGTTCGGGCTGGACTGTTCCCATGAGGCACAGGGTCAGACTGATTTGCATATAGCCATGTCTGAACTGGGGTGGCAGAGTGGGCTAAAGAACGGTGATGGGTTAGACCCAGATCTTTTGACTGGGTGTGAGTGTTTGATTGATTCAGATGCTCCATCCATCACCACCCCCTTTTGTACCGCATTTTTGTGGCAGGCACATATTTTGCCCACTGCAAAAATACAGCAAATGTTGAGGTTTTGAGCCACAAATGTTGCTTTTTTAGGCCACGAAATTAGCCAAAGCCACAAAATCCTGGTGGGTCTGCTTGGGCCTGTTCCTGATAGTGCACAGTCGAGAAACTTTTCTGCAACCTGGAGGAATGGACAAAGAGTATCTCACAATGTCCATAGAGCTACTGTCCATGCCCTGGGGGTTGATCATGAAACATTGTGGTGGCAGCTGATCTAGTTTTGTTAATCAACAATTTGAAAGGGGAGCCTACTGATCACACTAATGTAAAGTTCACTGTTATGAGAATCCCAGAACTTTGTGTTGAGATTCAGTGTGCGAATCAGGTGCTGAGAGAGTAGCGCAAGTATGTTAGTAGGACAAGATGGAGGGTGGTGCAGCTTTTCCAGGCAATAAAAGTGTACGGTCTGCCTTCATGTGGCTGGAGGGTGGAGATCAGACATGGTAATGAGGGAAAAATTAGACCGGGCTACCTTTAGAAATCCAATAAGGACAATGTTAGCAAAAGGATGCTTAATTCTTCCAGGCACTTCCATTTGGTAGGTGGTAGGGTTGGGGTGAGGGTTGCACTGCAGTTTCTGTTGTTCAAGGAGAGGAAGTTTTGAGGCAGGGCCTGCTCTTCTGGCTGGTCCTGATTACTGCTTTAAGAAGTTAGATGATAGCTAGGCTCACAGATCTCCCAGTTCACTGGGCCCTAGATTTGAATGTCCCTGCTTGGAGTCAGCCCAATTGCAACCTGCTGCAAGAGCAATCACTATGTACAAAGACGGTCTGAGGGACTGTTATGTATGAGGCACTCCAAAGTAGTTTCCAGATAAAGCTTTATTAGCAGATAGGTGAAACAGGCGAGAGCCGGGCAGCACAGCTTCCACTCCAAGACATCTGTAGTCACTGATGTCCTGGACTGAAACCTGCAGTAGAACACAGCATGCATTCCATGCCACGTTCTACACCAGCTCCACAACAATACAATACACAAGAGGGACAACCAGAAAATTACATTTGAAAGTGATCTATCCCAGTTCTCAAACTTAGCCAGTGGCTTCAGGTACCCTCTCTGGAATGTGTCAGTGACGTCACAACAAATAAAAGTGCCGGTCAGGAAATCGTCGACCAGTGCAGAAAGACTGCAGTAATAAGCAGATAACTGGGTCTTACGCACACAAGTTTGACCTAGGTGTACAGACCATGCTCTGCATCAGGAACACAGACTTTAAATTATACAATTCCATTTTGGGTACGAGCTGTTGTACTAAACTACGATTCATTCCACACGAGTAGCGACCTAATAAACTGCTTCTGTGCCTAATCCACACCCACGCTTGAGAAGAAGTCCCCTAGAGGAGTTCCTAAAAAAGGGAGAGGGTGCCAATGATTTCCTAGTGATCAGAACCCCATACCTGTGGCCCATTCAATTGTGTAGCGTTATGCTTTGCAGTCTTTTCAAAGTATTTTGTTTGTACTAACACAAGCACGGGACTGGACAATGCGCTATTGTATTCGTTATATGACTTTTGAATTCTGAGCTCGTGCTTACATTTAGTGATAGTGCATTTTATCAATGTTGCTGTTACGATCTACGTATTTAATGTTATTGCAGAAGCTGCACGGGGAGCACTGGCAGGCTGCATGTGCTTCTTCTCCAACCCCAGGAGAGCTGCGTAAGCAAAGCAGGAATAATGATATCGGGCCTTTTATAGTTAAGAAGAATTTTTCCTTCCATCTATAAAAAAAAATTAATTGCAAAGTACTAAAAAGGAAATCTCCTGAATGGCATTTGACAAATGCCGACACAAGCTGCGTTTTTCTCATGCCAAAGCCTCAGGGCCTGGACTGAGAGTTAAGCCGTACTTAGAGGGCAATTACAAGTAATCCCATTCCAGTATTTGACGCCTAAGCCTACATTTACTTTAACTGGAAATAAACGTTTGACTCTCCCTATACGAAAAGATTTTAACTGAAACATTTCGTCTCATCTTGTTTTCCATTTATTGTCCTTTAAATCTACTCTATGTTCAATGTCACATTTGCAAGAGCATTAACATACTGGTCACTTAAAAGGTAACTCCAACATGCTTCGAGAACTCCCTAATCTAGAAGGGCACCGCGCACTTTCTGTTATTCTATTTACAGTTTGCTATTACCATCTAGTGATCTGTATAACGAAAGGGTACAGATGCAAATAATGATAATTTCAACTTGAGAAAAGCAGTAGCAAACACGTCTGATTAGTTTGAAGAAGCTCTTTGTGGTAATAATGAAATTTAGAAATGTATAGTAAAGTAACGAATAATCAATATTTATATAGAGGAAATCAAACTCAATCGTCTCCAGGTGTGTGAATAGAGGGAATTATCAACTCAATGGAAGTCAATGTAAAGCTCTTGGAACTTTGAAATCCTGCAACACACAGTTAGCATCACGCCAGTATTTTAAATTGAGCGCAATAATCTGTGCTGTGCCTAGAACTTGTATATTTAGAGATGAAACATGTAGTGATGTTTTACTATGGCTCAGATGTACTCTGGTGGGTTTTATGGGTAATCATAACCTCGTTCACAGTAAGCTACCAATCTACAAATGAGCAAGTTAAGATTTTTAACTGAGAGTCACCATTCACAACAGCCTAACTTAAACACTTCGAACCAGACATTCAGCAACATCATTCTTCACAATTGCCTAGTTAACTCCAAACTAGCCGCCACTCATCTTCGATAATGTTTTGGCATTTCAAAAAAGCCTGTTGCTGATTGTCACAGAAAGCATTCATCCACTGGACAGGACAAGTCGGGAAGAAACAAACTAGTCGTTATCTAGCATTCAAGGTCTTAGGTAGTGGATGCAAGCAGGGGCGCAGCTTAGTCAGTGAGATTAGGGGAGTGTGAATCACAAATTTCCCAACTAAAAACAGTATACCTAAGGGTGGAGGGAAGATCAAAGTTTGAGATAGACTATTCCCATAAGGAACATGTTCTATACTTTTTTTGCTTTAGGCTCTTTCTATGTTTATTTCAAAAAACGTAACAGAATAAAAACTTTTAGTTAAACGAGGAAGACGAACAAAGCCAATAAAGACATAGGAAACCCAACACAGGGACTTTCAAGCAACTTTCAAGCCAAGAATGCATTTATTTGGGGAGGTCGGGTGTTTGAAATGGCCAAGTATAACGGAAGAAATGTGTTTTGTTTCAAGAGAACTACAAAAACAAAAAAAACAGTAGGTTGCCAGAGGTGCTATGACCATTTTTTCCAAGCCAATAAAAAGGGCCCACTTTTACTCAGAGAAAGAAAAAGAACAGTTGAGGACACTGGTGCTCCCATCCCTAACTTTTTATCATAGTGGGCTGGGACATAACTTTGAGAGCAACTTTAATGTTGAGACTATCATCGAACTACTCCCCTTAAGTAGAGAGGCTGACAGTATTAAGATACGACAGACAGTCTAGGACATTGGATTTCTTAGATTATTTCACCTGCTGAAGTGCTTCTTGGCTAAACGTTTTAGGCTCAATAGACACCAAGTCATTCAACAGGCATCAACCATGGAGATAATATTGAGAGGGATCACTTGTTTCTGCAGTCACTGTGCTAATTGTCCTGTTTCCGAGCTATTAATGCTACCTCCCCAAAATTCAGCACCATATCCAGGTTTAGCCCCAGTGTTTGCTTAAACGATTTGCTCAAGTGATTTACTTGAGGTCGATGTTTCCAGATTATTTTTACAAACACAACGCTCTTAGAAATGCTTTCAGCTCTTGCAAGGACTGTGTCCATGTGATTCCAACTTGGGTATCTGACGTAGTGACCCCCCTAAGTACTTGGACTCACTTGTAAATAAAGCCTGAGATGCTAATTACAAGTGTTTTAGTTAGCTTCCCTTTTGTTTGGGGTGTTGGGGAACTCAGTTGATGCTCTTGGATTTTGAAAGACTGACCTTGAAGCTGCAAGCATAGCATAATGGAAGCACGGTCCCATCGAGTAATGATGAATACTTATCATACAATATCTATTTGGGAAACCAATGGCAATTCATTTTAATAGAGAACCGCAATAAAGTGAGACATCTTGATGGGAGATTCATTGTATCCAAAAGGTATGGCTGCAATATTTAAGCAGCAGACACTGGAACACACATGTGGACTATATTATGGAATACAAATGATGCAGACATTTGAAATATGAAGTGGATTCTCATTCGGAGATCAATAAAAATTGAAGAAAAGAAGTAATTGGAGTTGCTCAGTTCCTAATAGGTCACTAATGAACTGTTGTTCTTGAGGTTGTTTGTAATGAACTAAGTCCCGTAGTAGCCAACTGCATCTATCTGAAAACGATTCTGTGTAACAGGCACAACGATCAAGTCTCCAGCATAAAGTAGTAATGGTATCTTAATTTTGTTAACCTGAGGCACATTTTAAAAGGCTTCAAGTGGACAATCTGATCTATTAATAACATATTTAAAACCACTTGGACGTTTTCCAAAAGTATACCCCTTAAATAAAGTTCAGTGTGCTTATAATGCTTTACATTTTTCACCAGCGTCAAGTAGGATTTTGTAGTGGACCTAGCATAAAAAAGAATGTGTTGGCAATCCAGATCTTTTAGGATTACAGAGCAGGAGTAGGGATAATTAACCCCCAATGCAGAGAGATGGGTAAATGCTTCCGTTAGAGTCAAATGCTTATTTCAAACTCAATGATAACAGCAACCCATCCTCTTGTACTTCGGTGCCAATTTATTGTACCAAACAGGGGAGCCAATGTAGAGAGAGCAAATTCACAATAAAGTTCCCAATAACCATCTTTCAGGCAAAAAATTAGACGTTCTTTTAGACAGCAATAATAGAAGTCCCACAAACCTTTTCTCTACAAGTATTACTAAAGATCTAAGTGAGGGTGAAATTAGAAATCTACATTAACCATAAATCAGCATTGCAAAACCCTGGACAAATTCATTTATTTGTCTTGAACCTTACTGAAATGAGTGCTTGATAGACTCATCATAAAGGCTGAGTGAGATCAGGATTACTGTCGTAATTCAAGCACTGGAATATTTCTTCAAGTTTGGACTGCAAGATACTAAGAAGACTGCTTACTGCAAACGTTCCAAGTCTGGGGGGTGAAAAGTTTTTGTGCATGTATAAAATTGTGCAAGGTGTGGATTCACACTAAGTTGTATGTGCATGCTATTGCAGTCGAAACGAATTCTTTCTGACATGTTGAAGTGTTTTTATCCTAGCTTATGTTAAGTAGGCCCCAGCTAGGTCTCAATGCCATCTTGATCAAAATGTATATCTCCCCCTGCATAGTCACTGTTTATTACTGCAGCACACAATCAACAACAATCCCGTGTATTTCCATTGACGTTCCTGAAGAAATGTTTACAATTTGAGCTCAGTAATGTTACAAACACACCAACGTCCCTACAGCTAGCTCATTGTACTGTACAATATTTTACTGCAGTTTTGTAACTCATGTGTCTTGTCATCTCTGCATGACATTAGCATAGAGAGACTGAATCAATATATATAGTGTGGGATGGTGCTGAGATCATAAGGCGATATTACATTTTATATAACTGTACGTTGATTTGCTGAAATTAAAACTTTTGCTCACACCATGCTGTTTTAGTACTTTCTATGAGAAGGTTTCTTGAATAAACACTCGATTTTGGTGACAAACCAGATTTTGTTTGGGACTTTGCCGTTACTACTAGGGATACTGTCGAATTTCTTTTTATGTTGATTTTGCTGCTCATCTGACTCTGAATTTTTTAGATTTTACTCTTGATTTGACCTATTTGAGAGTCTTTATGTAATTGGCTTCACGTATTTTCTTGTACTGCACTTTAAAACGTATGCACTATATTTTTTTTTAATATTCTAAATCTGCCCTTGAACTCACTTGTTTAGTCTGCCCTACTTAATTAACTGCATTTGTGATATGCTATCTGGTGCCTTGTCTTGAGACACACTGTCTCATGAAATTGAAGCTTAACATTGTGCTCTGACCCATCCACCCGTGGGTATGCTGTTGTGGTATCTTTTCGGGTGTAAAACTTTACGGGTTACCTGCTCTGACAGGTGCAAGCATTTAGGACTTTTAGTCATGAGCCCTCAATAGCAACAGAAAGCTTGCCCTTCCTCTGTGAAGTTCACCCTCACCTTGTTTTGGGAAAAGAACAAACACATTGATTTTTTAAGAATTTTGTAATACATTTTTTGCTGACTATGGAATCCAAAGTGTAAAATGGCTACTGTTTAAGCTCACTGATGTCTGTCTTCCAGCCAGACTCATTTGTCTGTTTGAGGACACCTACAGAAGAAATCCTTGAAGGCGAAGTACCTTATCACAAAGCTCCTAAGCATATCGCAGGTATTTTAGAGCTCCGGCCTGAGGAAGCCTGAGAAGTTGACCAGTTGGGACCTGCTGGAGGACACAGATGTTTAAAGAGGTTTTAATGAGTTTTCTCTTACAATTTTTGAACATTTACTAAACGTGTCAAGGTACTTTCATTAAAGTTTCATGACTTTTTTTATCGTATTTAATTGAAGTTATGTTTCATTTTATCCTGATCGCCCCACATTTCTATCCACACCTTTTGGTGATATTCAGACAATATTTTTTTTTAATTTTTCTCTCTTTTTGTATGGACCTCAAGTTATTTTGCACTGTGCTTAAGTTTTTATTAAACCCCACCCAGCGCCTTCTGCAAATTTAAGCCTTTGAGACCTACTACTTTAGTGAAGCTATGGTCAAACAGTCCGGGGAATTCAAATTTCTGAGTTACAGAGCGTTTCAGAGTGACTTAAGCATCAAACTCTTCAGCCACTTTTATTCTGCTGGAGATTTCACACACATCGATGAGCATACATGACAAAGGGACATTAAAGGAAAGACTGGGGAAAAAGGGCAACATTATCTTTTCAATACTGAAATACCACAGGATAGTTTTTTAATGAATATGTTAACGATACTTTGACATTTTATTTTTTATCAAATATAAAGCCATTAGAAGTTTCTGTAAGGAGAATAAAAGAAATCACATTTGTTCATGTAATGTTCTTATATAAATTTTTGGGTATCGATGTAATCAGATTTCTGTTTGTCTGTTTTTATTGGTGCAGTGCCGAAATACCTTTCTCCTCAAAATAAAAAACATGTCTAGCCCGGTATTTCTTCAGAAACAAAGGCGACCAGGATGGTTATCATTACTACTTGCTTTCAAATAGTAGGGCTTCTTCAAAGCTCCCATATTCTTTTAAGCAAACTGCTTTCAACAGTGCAGCAACCCCCTCTAATCCGCTGGATTCCTGACCCACAGATTTGAGGGAAGTTGCCTTTCACAATTCTTTTTTAAAGGTATTATAGCTGTCTATTTGAGTTCGAGCTATTAAATCTCGTAGGTTGCTTCACACTGACCATTCACAAAGGCTTTGTAATTAGAAACATGAAAGTTTTGCCTGCTCTACTACAGTTTTGTTACAAAAGGTTGGACACATTTGTGCACTGCAACGTAATATAGACATTAACATAATAGATTTAATGCTGGACGATGAGACCAAGTGTATGGAGACAAATGAGTATAGTATGGAACTTAGCAAAAAAAAAAAAGTAAGTAAAAGTTTATTTATTGATCGATGGATGCAGATCATCAGGATTTACAAAGGTTATGCTTTACATAAACTGGATAAACTATCCTTACGATTAAACAAAAATGCTATATTTCTAATAAAGAGTTTCACAAAAGACTCAAAAACAGTGTTGGAAGTTGTGCAGCTTAAATGTCAAATATTTTCACAGAAGGATGGAATGGTCTATGACAGCTCCCTCACCATATTGTGAACATTTAACCGGGAAGAGGCTACTACCAAAAAGTCCAAATTAAAGACTAGGTACTAGAATTTGCAAGAAAAATTAATCTTGAAAGCAGAATAGGTAAACAGAGATAAGAGACGTGCATTGCTTTGTCTACGAAGTAGAACACCACAGCTGATGAGAACTGTGAAAAAGTTCTGAAAGTAAGCAGGGTAGACAAAACCTATTATGGTCCCAAATTAGGCGGACCACCCTCCAAATCCTTTAGAATGAGTAAATGAACATATTAAATTGAAAATGATGAATTAAGACAAAAGATGCTGAAAAACGTTGGCTAATTAATAATGAGATATGGCATTAAAGCATCAGTACTTGTGCTTTCGTATCGCGTCCTAATAAATAGGCAAGCTCCCACCTTTTGGCAAGGAATGTGGTGCAAAAACGAGACCAAATTAACTAAGGATTTAATTATGGACTGTTTAGCTCTTCATTACAGCAAAAAAATCCCATGGTTGGGGCATATCTATACCCTTTTGAAATTTTGCAAGCTAGATACTGATAGAAAGAACCCTATAGCTCTCCAGGATTTTAGTAAAAGAGACCTAAAGATAAGATACATGAATACTATGGAATGCGCAATGGAGGTCGAAGTTAGTTAAATGCATAGCGTTATTTTCTTACTGTGAAACTATACAAGCAAAGGGGTCCACAAATGTACTTAATACAGGTCAGAAATATACAACACAAATTCTATCAAACACGACTTAGACTAGGCACGCTCCACTACTTAACAGCCTTCCCCAAAAGAGAAAAGTGGTGCCATAACTCCCGAATTGCCCTTGAGGTGGTAAAACACCCCAATCCACGATGCATTTTATTCTCTTTTGCAGTTTTTATACGGACATATGAAAATCTATTTTAAAACCTCAGTTTTTATCTAATATGCTATTCCACTACAAACATGCTTTTAATTTTATATGTAGCTTGAGCAATAAAAAATAAAAAAGTTAATAATGCTGTTATCCTGTTTATACAATTGGCAATAAGGAGAAGAAAGGCCTATGCACTTCTGGATGCTCTGCAATATGAAAACCCTGATGATTAAATGTAGCCTGCTATATACCCTGTTTTTTTAATGTTCAACAGCAACATGCACTTTATTTATCTGTATGAAATAGATAATTTAGTTTTCATCGTGTTAGGACTTTAACATTTATCTGCTATATTAGCTTTTAGCAACTTAGGCATCCATTGGTCATTTTGGTTTATGCATTATATAAAAGTGTACTATGTTGTGTTATATTGATGCTCATGAAATATGTTTTTAGCTTGTTATTGTCTACATTTTATTATTAACTGCAGCTTGTATTTGCTCCCCTCTGATCTCACAGAATACAGTTGTTTTGACTTGACTTGCAATGTATCCTTTTTGGCAACGTTAACCAGATAATGATCAATTTATAAAACTAACAGCAGTTTAAATTAAATGTGTGTCTGAGTATTGGTGGTTATGAGACCTAGATTAGTGTATGCAGACAAATACTGTTTAGGTTACTATAGTAATGCTGTTTCATAAGTACTTTTGCTTTCGAATAGCACCATGAATCAAAATACCAAAACTCCGTGAGGTGAGGGCTTGTTGCTGATCACTGAACAGGACCACCATGGCACAAAATATAACATCAGAAGGGCGTAATCAGATTTTTCATCCTTCGAGAGTCAAAAAACTAAGTATAAGTAACACAAGGGGTGTTTTACAGAAAGTGCCTTGGGGCCGCAACAATCGATTGCGCCCGCTATGTGTAGCACCCATTGGTATTACAGAATGGACTTCAAAAGCTTGTGCGGCCCCTCATGTAATACCAACAGCGTTGGCGTACATAAAGCGCAGAGCACAATCTGCATAGGACGTTCCCTCATTTGCATGCAGACGTGCTCCATGCAAATGAGGGAATTCCTTTGCCTCTCCGCCTGCACCGTATTACAGACACGGGCATAGAGGCAAAGAAGCGGACAGGAGGCGTATTGGCAGTGCGTCACCTGAGAGCAGCCCTCTGAAGGGGGGAACGGGGGTTCCATGGACCCCCCCCCAGACATCCCTTGCAGATGGGTGCTGTCAGAGTGCAGCTGCCTGCAATGGGATCTCTATTTCACTTTCAAAGTACAGTCGGGTTGCTGCCTGCTCTGTGAAAATATGGAGCAGCTTCAAAGCATCTACTTCGTTTTTCACCTAAATGCGCTGCCCCCAGGGCAGTTTGTGGGTGCCCTGTGGGCAGCACATTCATGGTAATAGGGTGCATTTTCCTTGTGTGCGCCATGCACACCTTTTTAAAAGGTTTGCCCTGTGCAAATAATGAAAATGCGTCATTCTGTAATACAGCCCCTTTTGCCTTCAGCAATATTTAATCTATCACAAGGTATGTATTCCATGTCACCCGACATCTTACAACTCTCAACCCACCCCTCTGTAAACATGTAGCATTTTGATAGTTTCAATATTGTGTTCCAATGTAAAATGACTCTTCCCTCTGTTGAAGACTGCGCTTTGAAACCATCGGCATATATAAAAAGTAGGAATAAGCAACTGAATTTCTTTCCTCTTTTGAAGTCTGTTATAAAAAACATCTTTATACATAAAAAGTACGTTTTTGAAGTACCAGATTTAAATCTCTCATTCTAATCCATGCATTAGTCAAAAATTGCAAACAGAGAGAAAGTAGTGCTTACTATGCCTTCAAGTTGTGAAGAACTAAGCCAGGGCATTTGATGTTGAGAAGATACCAAGTTTAACAAATTTACCAGATAGTTTGAGAATCTATGAACTACAGGATATTTAAAACCGCCAGAGACTCAGAAACCAGCATAGTGGAAAAAGCATACATATTTGTATTAAGTGATCAGATATCACTCAGTTTATGGGACATCCAGACAAAAGATAAAACTAAGTTTGAGTAAAGGAAATCCTACTAGCATGGCAAGTCTTGACTGCTAGCATTGGCAGGTTCTTACTCCTGAGTCCAGCCCCCATCATGGAAAGAATGAGATAGAATGTGGCATATGCTCCATAGTTTCACTTACAACTATCTTGGGAGTCTTCTGTGGTCCCTTTGAACTATAAATGGAGTGATCTTGGCAGATGTTAACAGAATCAGCCTGTTTTGTTTACCACACTGTGCTAAACAGAAACAAATAGACACACTTAAGAAGAAAAATGGCACAAGACAAGCTAGTCTTCAGAACTGTTAATAGAGGACAGAGAAGCACCAGAAGCATACTGCATCTCATCCTAGAAATCCCAAATGTAAGAAGAACCAGAACACTGCACCTTCACAAGCATGACTTCAAGACTTTGTAACAACTTGCCTAAGAATATTAGCTTTGTAGACAATAAACCTCAACACTTCCATGAAACTGGGAAAAGTCAAAGAAGCCTCTTGCCAAAACGGATCACCAAAAACCCATTAGAATGTGTAAATCATTAATTAACAATACAAAGAAAATCTACAATTCAGTCAGCATCTACAATGCCAAACCCAGGGCCTCCCTTAAACTACTTTTGGAATTCCAAAATCCTGAAGGCACTCAAACAACTATCTCTAACTTTCAAGACTTCTGCAACAAACTGTTGACTCATTGCCACCAAAGCAAAACCCTTTAACTCCTATCGCGCTAATAAAAGATTCCTCTGGCAGACGGAGAACCACTTCAGTAAATACATGCATCTCTACCATTCTTCTGAGAAATAACAACATTTCTGGACATTGTGAAAGCCACAAGCTCAGCTGGCTGTCCTTTGGACTCATGCCCCTCACGAATATTTAATAAAATTTAACTTTCAACATCTGTGTTTATGCCAACATCTAATATAATTCAATAATGTTCTGACCACAGGAAACCTTTTACAGGACTTTAAGAAAGAATATATGACAATCATGAAAAACATCCTGGACCACCAAAACCCTATCCTGTATAGACCAATTTCATATAGACATCACCAAATTTCTCAATTCTAAGAGGACACCCCCCCCCCTTACTCTCAGGCTGACTAGCTAACAGGATTCCACCTGGGAGGATCCAGGACGTCTACTTAAATCCAAATACTGAATGACCTAAAATAGACTCTAAAAAAAACGGTGCAGTAGAACTTGCCCAGAACTGCTCTGCAGTTTTCAAAATAGCTCAACTTCAAACCTTAATTCACAGACTCAAAGAAAAAGGTGCTGATTGTATAATACTTGCTTTGAACTCCTCCGACACCGATGACAGTTAACATGATGAGATATCATCCAAAATGAAGAGAAGGTCCACAAGGATCTACCAACTCTCCCCTTTAATGCACACAATAAAACTAGCACTAGAGCTAAGGATCGGTGTGGACCTTACATGTTGCAATCATGCAGATGACACACAAATCATACTTAAAGTGGAAAACCACAAATACACACAAAACACTATACTAAAAAGTACATCAAAGCTGTAGTCTAATGGATGAACTCCAAAATGGGCAAACTAACTAGGTCAGCCTCCTACTCTGAGAGGACTTTGTTGCATTTTTCCCCAACTTGCATTTTCACAAAAGGTTCAGGAGACATTATCACTCATCCTCTCAAATTTAGATTAGGTAAATGGTCAGTATCACAGGATGGATTCTTATTTTAGCCATAAGGAGGCTCTCCCGGGAATGAAGAGAACAGCCATTTGATTACTTTTTCATTTAAAGACACACACACCAGTTTCTCCTGCCATGAAGGCACTTCTTAACAATTTTAACAATTTTGTAAGAATCAGAAGGCAATAACACAAAGGTTCTGAATTCCTGTGGATGAAAATTAAACAAATACACCCAACCTATGAATTTACATTACAGACCAGCACTGCATTTAATCATTACACCTTACAAAAGAAAGCTATTGGTGGCACAACTATCCCTGTAAAGACTGCCAAATTATTCAATTCACCCCTAGAGGAAAAAAGAGTCACTGGCAATCATGTGGAATTTAAAATAATGGTTAAGATCAGCGTATTCCCAACCTAATAACCATGAGTACCCCGACACATGTTCTACAAAATGGGACATGCAACAAGAATAAATACTGCTAAATCTATAATCAGAAGCGCTGGCCACCTTGAGAAGATCTTATGCAAGAACTCAATCCTACCTGCTGAGACCTTCCTATCACTCCGATTGACTTACAGCCTAGTAAAACTGTGCAGAACATTAAATCAAGCATGCAAATATTCAGCTTTTCATACTTTCAGTGCCCAATATTGTATAAAATCAATATGCTTATGACCGATGCATATCACCCCACAACAAAAAGGACTGATTTATAACCACTGAATAATATCTTCAGTCTTATACATATTCAGATCCCTTTATTAGACTCCTTTTCCAAACTGCATATCCTAGCTTAACCTACACAAAGCTATGTGCCCTCCGACTTACTTGTCCTCATGTACTTGAGTGAACTGCCCGTCTCATCCAACAGCCCATTACCCTTTCTTCTCACAAAAATGTAGCCATTTGCCTGCAATCTGTCAAACTTTCAGGCTTCCACTACCCTATCTATTCATCACACCAATAATTTACACAAACAAACATACAGCTGAAGCCCCCTGCAAGCGATGCCATCTAAAACCCTAGAGGGAGCTTCTATTCACCCCACCCCACCCCTCATTCACATGAACGGATACATCTTCCTCCTCCTCCCCCTAGCTAAGACATTTAACTCTCGCTGATTCTACCACAAACTGAGATAATGCATGTAAGTGTTTAGTCAGAGCACAAGACAAAAGTCACTAACCAAAAACAATTAAAATCCCTACACTTGGGTTCCGCAATAGTGTACTATTCACCATAAATTGCTTCAGTGCTTCGGCAAGGGTAGTTAACACTATATAAATATTCAGATGAAAAACCACCTAGTTGGATCCTATCTAAATGATCACATTTATATACTGGACCATTACTAATGCTGACATGCCCTCTGTGTTTTGTAATTACTATGGATAATCTTCCTCATGACCATTTTTCTTCCTACAAAAAAAGTCCTCTATTTTTCATGTGGCTTCCTCCATGCTATAAATGTTTCATGAATACATAAAAAAAATTAAGAAATCTGAGTTAATGCAGGGGTCATAGGCACCCTCGATAATAAATCTATTTACAATATAGGCAGTCTGGTTCTGAATTAGATGACAATGATACTTTATATTTTGGGGCACACCTGCCTAGAAGGCGCTGCAATAATCCCCTTAGACATCTGCAATAGCTTAGGCCATCATTATAAGACTTTTGGCAAGAAAAGGTGGTCTTCTATGTGCAAAAAAGCTTGAGGATTGGGTTGATGAGACAAAAAACGTAATTATACATGCAATTAAAATGTAGGACATCGTCCAGATACACCTCAACTACTTTCTCTTTATACTCTTGAGAAAAATTATTCTTAACTCTAATGGGAGGCACAAAGCAAACTCTGTTTTGGAATTGTTACACATCCAGCTTTGAAAGTCCTTACAAAAAACTGAATTGAAGATAATCTGAAACCTGTTACCATTCAATTTTTTTCTTAAACAGAATATCATCAGTTTAGGTGTGAAATTGAAAGTCATGCTAAAAGATGATGTCACACAAGGGACTTGAAAAATACATTACTTCTGTGACTGATGGAGTACCCTGACAATGCCAGAGCCCCTTAATGTTGCCAATGATTCAATTCAAAAATCTTTATTCGATTGTAAATTTTACAATCATAAAAGTACAATTCATAAGTATAAATTTAAAAACATTCCAAACAATTCATTTCATATGGCAAGTAATAAACACAGTATACAGTACAAAAAAAAAAGATGGTACATCGGGCACTATGAGCATGAGCAGTATTTGGTTAAAAACATAAATAACTATATTGTTTAAAAAGCACCTAAAACATTCACAGCATAATTATCCATCCATGCTCTTCCTAAAACAGATGGCTTTTTTCAAAAAGTTACAGACAAATAAAGTGCAGTCGCTATTCAGTAGTTGTAGGTAGTAAAGTGCAGGTTTGATTTGTACAAATTTCAATTTTTTAAGACACGGTTTAAGATATAGTTTCCGTGGGGAGGAATAATAGGGGCAGATAAAAAGAAAGTGCGCCAGATCTTGTGGAGACTTTCCGTCGCAGCCACAAGCTGGCAACACTTCACCCCGTTGAGCCCCACTTGGCACTGCCAGTAGAAGATGATATAGATCAAAACGGAACCTTATTAGCAAAAACCGTTCATAGCTGGTCATAGGCCATGTCAGGTAAGGTTCCATTTGTGGACAGGTTTTGAGTAGTAAGTGTTTCCTAACACTGTCCTTCTGTATCTCGACCTCTTCTCTGTCAGTGCGTCTTAACAATAATATGGCATTTTTTACCGTGGTAACATCGGATTTTGTAATCAAATTGGGAGCATAAAACAAGGCAGGGCGGCCAATTGCCGTTAAACAGTCCTTTATGTACTTCATCCACGGGACTTTGAACCTCCCATCTAGCAGTAAGGCTTCTTTCAGTATGGCATGTGTGAGTGGAATGTCAGTATTTAGCCAACAATTCAACCAACACAAAACCGGGTTTACTGCTATTCTATCGCCTAAATAGGGGACCCCCAACTCCTCATGTACAGAGTAGTTCCCAATACCCCTTGGAAGCCTCAGTATCTTTTTCAAGACATCATTTTCTGTGACCTCTAGGTCTTTTATCTTACGATAGCCCCAGAGCTCGCTTCCATAGCAGGCGACAGCAACACTTTTTGCCTGATATAATTTGAGCAATGCGGCCATAGGGCAGTTGCCGATTTTTTTTGCAAAGCCAAAAATGGCCGCATTTACCCGTGTTGTTTCGCCCTTCTTTTTGGAGATAGCGGGGCCCCACGATAATTTATTGTCTAAGAGGACCTCAAGATATGAGAAAGTGTTAGTTGAAGGGATTTTCTCCCCATTTATGCTAAAGGAGTCAGTTTTCCGAATACCCTTTCCTGTTTTCATGACATAGGATTTGGAGTTATTTATACTTAGGCCACGTGACTCCATAAATTTAAAGAAGGAATTTAGTAATTTCTGTAGACCGATTGCTGTTCTAGATATAAGAACAGCATCGTCTGCATAAAGTAACACAGGCACCCCTTTGCGCTCAACAAGGGGGTAATCTGCTTCAGTGTTTAAAAGAAATTCCTCCAGTTCGTTAATATACAGGTTAAAGAGAAATGGGGCCAGAATACAGCCCTGTCGAACTCCCCGGTTTATTCTGAATTCGTCCGTTACTTTAAGATCTTGAGTGTAACGGACGTTAGCTCTTGTATCAGAGTGCAAATCGGCTAGGAAGTTGACAAGGTTCCTCTCTACACCCATTCTCAACAGAGTAGCCCATAGTAAACTTCTGTCCACGCAATCGAAAGCGGACGACAGGTCCATAAATGCCATGTAGACAGTTCCTTGTCTAGCCAGGGTATATTTACTTAAGATCAAATATAGGTTCAGGCACTGTGTAATGGTCGAGTGGCCGGGTCTGAACCCATATTGTATAGGTGATAGAATGTTGTTATCTTTAGCCCATGTGGTTGCCAATGTTTTTTCAGACCTTGAGCAAACAAATGACGAGTCCTTCCCTTGCCTTTTGTGACTTGTGACCATGGCGTACTTATACAACATAATACATATTACCGTCAGCGAAAGCATCTCTGTAGTAATAGTTGACAGGTCCCACTGAAAAGTTGTTTTTATTGTTTGTAACTCTGCCAATGCATGATGATTACCAATAAAATGTTTTCGAAATACAGTTTAGATTCTTCCAGGCAAGCTTCGGTCAGATTCTTCTAGGAGGGTCAAAATAATAGCATTTCCCCATTTTAAATCCCAAAGGAAACATTACACTCTTTGCTATATGAAGGAGGTTTTTCTCTGATCATTTTTGGGTCCACAATCTCAGAATCGCTTTTTTGGTCCAAAAACCTAATTGACACGCTCACAGAAAAATGTTTCTCCTGTGGCCGCCATTATAGGACCCATATTATGATTCTCATGTTTTGATGGGGCAAAAACACAAAGGGATTGTTTTATAGCACAACCCTCTACGACTGGGGGCTGGGGGGTGGGAAGGGTATTTAAAACTTTAAATAATCAAAATAAATATAATACGCATATTTGTAGCGTGGGGTCTGAGAACTCGGCGTAGAGTTTGCAAACCCTGAAAGGGACAGACTGCGGCAGATCTGCTCTATGGCCACAGACTCAGATCCATACTCGTGGGCTATGAGGCCACTGGATTCATGTTTGTTCTTCATTTGTGGTTGGTTGAGTCTCTGTGGAAAGTTTGAGAATTATTACACTTATGGACCCAGGTTGGGCACCCCTGCGTGGTTTCCAAATTCTGATGAGTTCACCTACTGGACCTCTGTTTTGTTCTCGCCATATTATGTGGACCCTGCATAGAATTCAAAGACTATACTCATTAGTTGGGTGTGACAGGAGTCAATTGCCTTGATATTAAACTTGACAATTGTGGACACATTTGGTGGCGGTTTAAAATAATATAGAGTACATGATAACTTCATTAAATGTGTGGTTTAGAAGTGGGCTAGGAGCACATTTCATTTTAAGGTGAACCGAAACTTTATAACAATGTGCTGGATCCGCATACTCGAATCAGTCCATGGACCCCACATTCTTAGCAATGAGGGCAGGACTTCCTCTTAAGTCTGCTAACATTTTTGCAAGATTAGCAGCATTCTCAGATTTACATTGGCTAAAATGGCCATATATCCAATTTCACCACATCAGAAAGAGTCTGCTCCACAGCAACATTAGGCATTTTGTGAGGAAAAAACGGATTGCAACGAGTCAACTGCAAGATCTCGGACCAAAAATGAGGCAAGGGCAGAAAAGTCTGTAATCCTTTAGAACTTTGGATATGACCCGACGCCTGAAGACAAAGCATGAGAAGGAGCCCTTGATGTTCCACTAGGAACAGACAATGAAAACCCATTCACCTGAAGCAAAGACAACAGAATGACTACAAAATATTCCTGTAGATGTTCTGTAGCAAGGCAGAAGGAAAACAATCCATGTTAAAATCTTTACTTTTATATTGCATGGCATGAAAAAATGAATTTCAAATAAATAGATCACTACAAAAAATATACATCAATTAAAAAAATATTTGAAGTTTATAAGTGCCCATGTGTCACCGGCTTTCAATAAAAATACAAGGCCAGGCTCTGGGGACAATGAACAGATGGTTGGATGCAGAGCATGGTTGGATGCAGAGCATGGTCGAAAGCCAGACCTTATGGTCAACCTCCACTCCTTGCCTAGCAGGGGGTTATACACTAGCAACAGGATAGACATTTCACCTGGCTAAAGGGCTCCATCGGATAAATACGTTTCAGCATGCTTCTCAGGAGACCTCTGCTTATTTGTACTCAGTAGGGGGAAATTGATTGCACGTCAAATAAAAGGTCAGTCACTCCCCACCAACTAGTAAAGCAGAGATAAACAGATTGATAAACACAGACTGTGCTGGGCGTGGCCAACTGCCGAGCATGGCGGCAGCTTAACCCGGGAGCTCCGCGAGGCATTCCGGCCCGCACATAAATCCGAATGCCCATCCGAGCATCAACCTGCCTGAAGGGGTGAAATCGGCCCCAGGGACCCAAGCGACACAGAACGATTCGCTTCCAGCGACAATCCGACGCCGGGAAGTGCCCCGTCCGTCGATGGGGAGGCGCGGCCTATAGCGACTCAGCAGCACCGGCCCTGAGTGCGGAGGCGAGCCGACCGGAAGTGCACCTCGCCCGGCCGGGAAAGAACGGAACTAGCCGGCGACCGGTCCTCCTTGACTGACAGTGAGCTCCGCCTCGGCGCTCGTACAGCGCTACACCTGAGGGCGCACTCCGCCCAAGACTCCGATTGCAGCAAGGCCAGTGGGGGACCCGCACATCATCGGGGAAGCACCCCAACGAAAGCGGCGCAAGTAGGTAGACGGCGCCTACATCGGCGCGGCCCCCCCCCACATCACTAAAATTCACCCCGGACTGCCATTAAACAAAGGGGCTGCCCACACTATCGAGGCGCCAGCCCCCGGAGGCACACTGCGACCGCCACACGCATCGGCGCGCTCCACATGCAGGAGTGACAGTATACGGAGTCAAGGACCTCCAAGCAAAGCAGGGACAATCTCTCTACTGCTTTTAAAGGCAGCCACAGACCGGCCGCACCACGGGCTGAAACGAGCCTGAATCCTGCTCTACCAACCGGCTGCATCAACGATACACAGCGGGGGAAGGTCTGCATAGACACGGGCAGCGCTAGCAGGACATCATGGCGGGCAAGAACACGAGGAGCATGTCGGCAACGCAATCGAAGCTGGACAAATTTGCCTACACCCACACCGGTCATTCGCAGGGACCTGGTCGGCACTCAGCCGGAGCCTCATCTGACGCCAATGGGACTGAGAAAGTCACCCTGGAGGCCATCATGAGAACCCTCACAGACGTACAGGCGACGGTCGGTACAATCTCCACGGAGGTGACCCTGCTTCGTGCAGATTTCAAGAAAATATCGGAGAGGGTGGCACAAGTAGAGGTGGTCACGAAATCACTTATTGAGGACACCTCGGACCTACAGGTGGCAATGGAGCGACTAGAAAAGACCACCAAACAACTTCAAGAAAAGCTGGACGACCAGGAAGGACGCTCCAGAAGGAACAACGTCCGTATTCTAGGCCTTCCGGAGTCGGAGGGGAAGGGGGCCATGGACCTGTATATAGAGGACCTTATCAAGACAAAACTGCAGCCTAAAGGGCTATCAGCCTTCTTCTCCGTTGAAAGGGCGCATCGAGTCCCCGGAGGTACACCCCAGCCAGGAGCCACACCGCGACCAGTGCTGGCCAGACTCTTCAACTATCGAGATAGGGACGCCATTTTGCAAGCGGCCAGGGTGGCGCCGCCGGTGAAGATACAAAACTCCACGCTGGCGTTCTTCCCGGACTACACGGCCGAGGTGGCCAGGCGTCGAAAATCCTTCAATGCAGTAAAAAAGACTCTGAGAGACAGGGAATTACCCTACTCGATGCTGTTCCCCGCTAAACTGCGGATTGTGGCCGAGGGGAGGACGTGGTTCTTCGACAATCCTGAGGTAGCGCGAGAATGGCTGGACGGCTGGAGACCGGCGGGCAAACCTCAACGCCCGCGCAAAGACCGCCAAGATCACCGTAAGGAGAAAACACCGGAGCATCGCACGCCCAGCCCGACCACTGAACAGGGAGCCGCCGGGGGACTGGACTCCGATCTTGAAAGAGATCCCTTTGACTCGGGACAGCCTAGCAGGGGCTGAAAGACTACGCTGGAAGCATCAAGCACTGATCACTACACTTGGGACCTTGGGCCGATGGAACCGAGTAGGGCGGGTTCAGGCCGGTGCCTGTAGGGGACTCACCAACCCCACAAGCAAGTAAGACTAGATAGGGGGGGGAATCAAGCACTCTGCCAAGTTGGGGATGCGGGCGGGTATTCGTCCGTGGTGCAGGGGAGCAGGGAGGGGGGGATGGGTTGGGAGTTTTGAAGTTCGAGTTAAAGTTAAGTTACACGGTCACGGTCATCACCATTGCGATCTCACGGGGCATGAAGACCCCACACACTATGGGGGGCGTGCACCTCCTCCGCACTCTGGCAACCTTCTCCTCCTGACAATAGAGACCTTGGTTAATTCATACACATGGCACAACATAATCAGGCTACGCCAGCGATGGGTACCCAGGCGACGACTGTAACGCCCCCACTGAAGCTCCTTACTTGGAATGTCAGAGGGTTGGGAGACAAAATAAAAAGGGGTTTGGTGCTGCAAACAGTTAAGCGTGCTAAGTCCGACCTGGTGCTGCTACAGGAATCACATTTAGCGGGAACCACCTGTAAGGCCCTGAATAGGCGTGGTTACACCATGGCGGTACATTCCGAGTTCACCTCGGGCTCCAGGGGCACGGGGATTCTCCTCAAAAACAGCTCCCCCTTCCTGGTCACTAGCCACAAGACGGATGACCAGGGCAGGTTTGCAGCACTCTCAGGCCAGTGGGAGGGAAGGGCCATGAATGTGGTATCAGTCTATATCCCCCCAGCGCTACACGCTACGGCCCTCCCGGCACTTAGCCGATTCCTTATTGATCTTCCAGAGGGAGATGTGATCATGGGGGGGGATTTCAATGCCATAGCGGACCCTCTACTGGACACCTCTCCCCAGCGAGCCCGCCAGAGAGGAGCCGCCACGCTCCAGGGCTTTCTATCTGCTATGGGCCTCATGGATGTCTGGCGTCGCCTGAACCCGACAGAGCAGCGTTACACACATTTCTCCGCACCACACAACACCCTCTCCCGAATCGACTACTTTTTCACTCTGGGGGTTGGAATGAGCTCGGTAGACAGTGTTGACATTATGCCACGGGGCATTTCTGATCACTCCCCGGTCACCCTTCACATTTCCACTAAGGAGAATAGGCGGGGTAGGTTATACCCGATCTATCCCACTTATCTGCAAGTTCCTGGCATCAAGAAGAAGCTTAAGTCGACAACCACACACTACTTCGAAGAGAATACTGGGTCGGTCGCCTCGCCCTCGATTCTGTGGGAGGCATATAAGACGGTCCTCAGAGGGGCATCCATATCTGCCATTACTGGGCATAAGAGGGAATCCAGGGCTACACTGGCCACATTAGAAGCGGCCTTACACACGGCAAACACTGCGCATATGACAGACCCCACTCCGGAGACACTACATGCACTACAGCTTCGCCAGCAGCAACATCAGGCACATCTTACAGCGATCACAAAGGGACACCTCGCGAATACAGCGCACAGGATCTATGACGTGGGCGACAAGGCAGGAAAGATGCTAGCGTGGCTGGATAAGCGGGGTGGCAGCAACAAAGGGATTCACGGACTCTATGATTCGAGCGGCACGCTGCGAACTCACCCAGAGCACATAGTCCAGACTCTAGCCTGTCACTTCCAGAACATTTACACACCGACGCGGCAAGTCACTGAACGGGAGGCTCTGGACACACTCCGCAACATCCATGTCCCGGTGCTCTCACCAGAGGCACAGCAGGAACTGGACACAGACCTGACTGTTGGGGAGGTCCAATTGGCAATACAGGCGCTACAATCCGGCAAGGCCCTAGGCCCAAATGGGATCCCTGTGGAGTGGTACAAGGCGATGGACTCGGTCCTGGCCAAGCCCCTCCTTGACATGTTTAAGGACAGCCTACAGAAGTCGCTACTCCCACTAGATCAGCGCACGGCCACCATTGTGGCCATCCCGAAACCGTCCAAACCACCAACCGATTGCGCCTCATACCGACCCATCTCACTGCTCAATACAGAAGCGAAGGTCCTGGCGAAACTTCTAGCCAGCCGCCTCACCAAACATCTCACTACACTGATACACCCGGACCAATCGGGCTTTATGCCACATAGGAGCACGGCACTTAATCTGCGCAGGGTGCACGGGGTGTTGGCAAGGGCGCATCTCCTTCAGGAACAGACAGCGATACTTTCATTAGATGCTAAAATGGCGTTTGATTTGGTTGAGTGGGAATACCTTTTTGCTGTGCTAACCCGCATGGGCTTCGGGCCCCTATATATGGCATGGGTGCGATTACTATACACCCGACCGATGGCGCAGGTAGTAGCGAACGGGCATCTATCCTCCACCTTTCCATTAGGAAGGGGAACGAGGCAGGGATGCCCACTATCACCCCTGTTGTTTGCGATAGTGCTAGAACCACTGGCAATCCTGCTACGAGCGACGCCGTTGATTAGAGGGATCGAGTGGGGCGATGGATGGGAGGACAGGGTCTCCCTATACGCTGACGACATGTTGGTATACATGACAGACCCGGATACAGGGGTACCCGCCCTGCTGGAGATCTGCGACGAACATGGTAAAGCATCCGGATACACCCTGAACTGGAACAAGACGGTGCTCTATGTGCTAACCGGACAAGCCCCGGTATTGCCGGCGACCTGCCCTCTCACAGTGACCACCTCTTCTTTCAAGTATCTAGGTATTTATGTGACGAGAGAGGCTAAACAGTTTTATGTCGAAAATTTGCAACCGTCTCTGCAGAGGCTGCGTACAGATGTCCAGTATTGGGCTACGATGCCACTGACCCTCTTGGGGCGCGCGGCTCTCTACAAAATGATGGCTCTCCCGAGGTTTCTGTATGTACTGGAGAACTCTCCATATGTGGTTAACCCGCAATATTTCCGGCGAGTGGCAGCGCTGGTCTCCAGCCTGCTGTGGGATAACAGGCCGGCACGTATAGCGCAGGCGAAACTAGTGAAGAGTTGGTACGAGGGAGGTATTGCGCTACCGGATCTCCAACTATATTACTGGGCAGCGCAGCTTAAAATAATTAATCAATGGATTCATGCTTCCAGGAACGATCCCGCATACAAAGCAGACTGGTTGCAACTGGGGACAGCTGGCATGTTGTCTGTACTGTACGACCGCCAGAGGGTGAAGACCCTGCTGGGCCCAACACTCCACACAGCGACACTCTGGCACATGGCGCAGTCACGTCTGGGGTGGACAGGGAAAATCACTAAGATGACACCCCTTTGGGACACCAAGGCGCTGGGCACACTTAGGACCTGTAAAGGCTTTGAGAGATGGGATGACATAGGTATCTCAGTGGTCGGAGACCTCTGGGACAAGGGCACGGTTGTTCCCCTCCAGCACCTCCAGCAGCAATACGGCCTAGGGCCCACTGAAACATTTCGCTATGTACAGATTCGACATGCACTATTGCGCGCTATCCCACCAGACACGACACTTCCAGAGTCCTCACCCCTTGAGGATAGACTGCTCACCGAATACATGGAACAAAAAGCGACCTCACTCACGTATAAGAAATTAATTAATAACACGCCTGATCCCACACTCAAGCTTAGGGAGAAATGGGTAGCTGAGCTAGATGAAATGGATGAAACGGAGTGGAATGAGGCATTGGCCTCCCCGAGGGAGGTGGGTATATCAGCTAGGTTCCGCCTGATACAGCTCAAGGTGCTCCACCGCACCTACTACACGCGCACACTGCTGCACAAGATACAAAGGGCGCAGCACCCATACTGCCTGCGGGGATGCGGGGAGGAGGGAACTCTCCTTCACACGCTATGGGAATGTCCACGCATAAGGGAACTATGGCGCCAAATTATGCGCACCGTCTCTCAAGCCATGAAAGTGTCTGTCCTTCCGGAACCTCGCAGGTGCCTGCTGAACATTTGGGAACCTACGGACCTGAACAGGTACGAACAAGTGTGGGTCACCCTTGCAATGACAGTGGCCAAACGGGACATTGCACAGAAGTGGGGTGCTCCGGAGTTACCTTCGGTGACGGGGTGGGTACGAAATATGGACCTTCTCATGATCAGGGAAAGGGCAGTGTATGTAATGAGAGCCTGCCCTCGTAAGTGGAACCGGGTGTGGCTGAAGTGGAACGCTTATAGAGGTGACCCATGTGAGGCTTTGCCAGAGGGTGAGGACTCAGACTCAGAGGAGGAAGAAGACTAGTGGCGGTTAAGGAATACTGTGAACAAGGGAGGGACCAGGGGGAATGTTGCACGCACTGACACTATGCACGAATTGCTGATTGTTAACCTGTGAGATGGTAAAGCAGAACGTATACAGACTCTGATATAGTGATGACGACTGTTTTGGTTTTAGGAGTAATGTTCATTATTCTTGTATGTACCCACTCATGCACTGTAAGAGAAGTAGCAACCTTCTGCCGTTGAACTGTATGGGTGGGAAGGAATTTAGAGGACAGGAAGACGCTGGGCATGATGCGGCATATATCTATTTGTTGAACTTTTGTCCATCAAGCCCTGCATGAACTCGGTAACTGTTACGGTAATCTATGTTGCATGCTGTCCCCACCTGGGGAGCTAACTACAGTTAAGTTACGACAATTGCAAATGACTTACTGCTATTTCTTCTAATTTCCTGTCAATAAAGAATTAAAAAAAAAAAAAAACACAGACTGTGCTCTCTAAAACTTGAAACCATCAGAAGGACCATCAATATTCAGTACAGTTAGCTTTTCCAGCAACACTCACCACCCAACTTACAACTAAATATGGATAGAGTCAACTGCATTTCATCAAAGAGGTGAGAAACCATTCTTCTTACCAACAGTCTGAGAATAAATAACTTTACAGCAACAGGATTTGGACATGGAATGCACATTTCTGTCCTCTATATCCATGTACCTGCTGTCGAAACAGGTCACTCGAGTGTCTGTGACGTTGAACACCGAAGGATTAAATCTTCAAAAGGCTAACCATAATCTGTCATTAAAAATGGCAATCGCCATTTGTTCTGCCATAGACAATGTGACAGTGGACACCTTTCAGAATCTGCTAAATAATTTACCTGGTGCAGGTTACAGTGCCAAAACAGAATGGGGCCGAGTATGAATAATATGGGAAGAGAAAACACAAAACGCTCAGCCATGCGTAAAACAATATAAACAGCACGAGCATAAAGGAGCAACAACAACCATTATTCTGAGTCTCACCCCATCCTCTTCATCTACAATCCTAGATACCAGAACTCGACCAAGTTAAAAAAGAAAACCTCTAAGCAGGCAAACTAACTTAATACATGCTAAGCCAACAAGAGCAATAGGTCATGCATCAATGTGTATTCCTAGGTGTCAAACTGGTAAGTACATGGCTATTGGTGATTCTATCCTTGTAAGTGGATAGGTTAGAAGGGGTTCATAAAGAATGAGGAAGAACCATGATAAGGAATAAGTATTGCAGGGTACGCTTAACACACAAAACATATCTCTCTGGTATGGGTTCGAAAATTGAAATTATTATTTTCTTATCTTAATCATCTTCGTAGATATAGATAAGTTTTGTAGTATGAAGACTGTCGCTCCAAACTCATTAGGTGACTGGTTTGCAGTTGCCACCGCGCTAACCTCTGTAACATGCTAATATCTTAAGACTTTAAAAATGTGTCACCTTTAAGACTGTTGCTCCAGCTTGAAAAGTTGAGGCATCTTGCTAACTGCAACTTGCTTGCTGAGGCATAACTAATAGTTCTGAATAAACTTCAGCAGGAATGAGAACAGATCTCAATCCACTTCATCTTTCAAACCTGGTCTGGTGGCTCAGTGGACTACAAAAAAAGATATGAGAGCCTTCTCTAAACTTGGTTCAAAAAAACATTTTAGTCAAATGATGACGGTGTCAAAACATGCCAAATGCTGCTCTAGCTGTAGCTATATAAACAAGGGGTTGGCCCTTCATTCGGCTAGAATGGGCCGGTAACTGGTAAACATACAAAAATTTATAGCCGGCTATTTGGAGCGCTGCCATTAATTTAAGATTATTCATAAAAGGCAGCAGCTTTTGAGAAATTGTAGGAACGGATTACCCCTACTATTGTCACTTGTTGCTATTAACTGGTTTAATCTGTATAACTGATTGCAAATTGATAATTGCTTTTTAATTGGTTTAGATGTTATATTATGATTTGAAGTGTTTTGCTCATGAAAAAAAGTAGAATTGAATAATCATGTATAAATGGTGATGACCATCATATTAAATAGTTTGGTCAGAGTCTGCTTAACCCCTTCGCTGCAGGTTAATTCCCCCACGGTGCGGGGGTTGAGCACGGCGCTGCGGTGCTCGTGACTAGCCCAGCTCGTCATGAGGCACAGTGGAGCTGTGCTCATGACAAGCTGGGCTCGTCACAACCCCGCCCAATGATTGATTCTCCCGCACAGGCGGGGAATCAATTGCGCGTGGGCAGGCCGCGGCCGTTATGACGAGCCCAGCTCGTCATGAGCACAGTTCCACTCTGCCTCGTCATAAGCATGGAAGGGGTTAAATTAATGGCAGCGCTCGCAATAGCCGGCTAGAAATCTTTGCATGTTTACCAGCTCTAGCTGTAGCAACACCAGATGTATGCATCCCAGGTTTTTTTGGCTAGTCAGTATGTCATATTGTCATTTCAGTCAGAAAGGAAAAAAGAGCAGGAGCTAGTCAGCTAGGTACTAATGTTCAACTACCCCTAAACCAGTCTCTTGATTATTTAATATGTTAACATGCTCGAGATATTATTGACCCCACCGTGCGTAATACATTTTTAGAAGGTCTTGCCTTGGCAAGCTTTATTACTAAAAACTGCTTTTCACTGAGTTGGGTACCACATCTCTTTCTAGGCTGTGAATACCAAACTTCCCTACGGAGATGGGGTTACCTTACGGAGGTATATACTCAAAAGCAATGAGTCTAGGTGTTCTGGGCGATTGCAGCAACAGTATTGAGTCTTTATTCTTCATTTCTTGCCACTACACACCCAGTAAGATTGTCAAACGCATTCAAAGATGCTGTATCGAAGGCTTACTGAAATGCACTAGGAAAACATGCAGTACATCCAATGTTTATCTAGTTTTACACCGACTTGATTTCCATTAAACGACTTAGATGACTGTGAATTGCACACTAAATACTTTAAAACCTGTTGAATGTAAATCACATTTTTACATGCTTTTTTTCTAGAGTATAAAGATACTGATGCACGATAATGTTAGCACCTCATGCCGGTACTCACCATCTACACACATTAAGCATTGGCAATGTAGGAATAGATTCAAGGTCTCTTGGACTCCATATGTTATATCTAATACTAGATCATTCCCTTCAGGACTAATTGGCTTGCTGGAATCGAAAATCAATCAGCCATAATGGATAAAGTCTAATTTATTGACATGTCAGTTTCCTTATATACTAAGTTATGAGTGCATGTGATTATTATTTTTTTTTTACTCATTAACGTTTGCCAAATACCAACAAATAAAGAGCTGAAGGCTTTAAGCAGCAAGCTATTGCTTTGAACAACTGCCACAGAATACATTTCAAAGAAACCATAGCACTCTGCTTCTCTCCATTTTCGGGAGCATCAACTTTCCTTCCAGCTGCTGATTAGTCAAGGAGCTTTCATCACTGCAGGAGTCAGACATCAGTGTCCCGTAAAAGTCAATACTCTGGGAAATATTAAGTGCCTGTTTAAAAAAAAAACCATTGCTACACACGTATTTCTTACTTCAACATTGATATGAATCACAAATATAATCAAAACGGACCACACAGAGCACAACACAAACAGCTGTCTCGGCGTCTGATTAATCTGTGTAATTATTGAACTTTGAGGTGCACTGTTGGGATCCTAACATGTAACTTCAAAATGATAGGCACCTCTACATTGGGCGTTCAATCAACTGAGTATATACTATTAGCATTTATGAGGGAATTATAACTATGAGTTGTTTATTATTACTTAGTTTTTTATTAGCTTTGCGCTGGAAATAACAATCCAGCGATTTAATATCTTGAGGAAAAGGGATATACTGCACCTTTAAAAAATACAAATAATCATACAATGGGTCCCAAATTAAATAAAGAAACCAAATGCGACTCAAACTTGACACTTAGTGTATATACACACACGCAGCCAGTATATTAACCCACTGAAATATTGTTTGTCAGGTGTTATAATGTCTTGAGGTCGTTCAGTTTACGACTGCAAAGCAGAACTGGTTAAAAGACGAAGTTAAAAAAGTTTAACATGGAGAAACAGAACTCAGAGCAGTTTTAAATATGACGCAAGACGATGAAGCTGGGCACATGGATGCAGCATTGTTCATTCAAGCCCTCAAGTGGTCAGGCAAAGTACCCTGCCGCTATCCGCTTAAGGAATCTTGAAAAAAGCAACAAATAGTAATTTCATTAAACACTACTGGTTTTGTCATGTGTACTTCGCTACAGAAATACCACTAAGCTTAGGCCGTGCATTGCTGCCTTTAGTCAACTTTAGATTATTATATCATTTAAAAAATAGCAAACATAACTATAGGGAAGTTGCAAACAAACTGGGTACATGATTTAGCGTTATAAGTTAACCAATTATCATGATTCAATATCAGACATAAAAGTGTACGGTCAGCAAAAATGTACTTCTGTCAGGGACAGTTTCTCGCATCAAGTCATCAAAGGACAAGAAGCAGGTACTGTTGTTTGAGGGGATTCTCGCATCTGCCAATCTAAACCACCATGTGGTCATGGTCCATATTAGTAGGCTAGAGCAATGTATGCATGTTCGATTATGTTCCCACGTGTCGCCTCATAGCACTAGATTGTGCAGGGGGAATAAATTAAGCTAGGGCTTGAGGAGCCCTAAACGGACAGGTAGTTCATTTCACTGGGTAACACTGGACAGCAAGTAAACAGCACCTGCACTCTTGTGAAGACGGCAGGAGGCTCGGTGTCACATCCCAAACCCTTAGAGCCTTGTAGAGATACTGAACATTACTTTTCACCCTCCCTCTGGTCCGACCGGTTCTAAAACCGGTCGATAGTCTAGCTCCGTGGCAGCTAGTAATTCGTAAACAACATCAGAACAAGTTTTTATATAAGCAAAAGGTAACAAGAAAAAAAAATCTTACTCTGAGAGTCTTGGCGGTGGGAGAGGGAGAGGATGGGGGCGAGTCGGACTGCGATTTCCGGTTGCGGGTGTACTCTTTGCTGCGAGAGTACAAAGACGACATGGTCACTTCAAGAACAGGGGCAACGACAGCCAGTAGGTCACGGCGCGTGGTGTCCCTAAATAGTAGGTCCCCTTCGCGTGGCCTCCAGCTGAAAGTGCTTCTTTCGCAGCCGCAGCCTGGACAGTGATTTCAAACAGCGCGAAAGCGAGCACGCCGACCGAACTTACACGCGGCGCTCCGCAGCGTGGGCTTGCAGAACACCCACTTGGGCTGTTGCTGAAATGAGCCCGGTCATTCCAGGTTTCACCCAAAAAAGGTGCAAAATGAAGACTGACGTAATCATCACTAGGTAAAATGGGCAAGAGGCAGGGCTCGGGGGGAAAGGCTGGGGCAGAGTCCCCAGGAATCCGGCCGCCCGTGCAGCAGACTCATCATGCTGTCCCCACGACGGCACAGGACCGACAGGAAGACGCTGCCAGAGTTGAGCGAACCTCCTGTTGCTTCACTCCGAAGGCTGCAGCTGACAGTCAGCGCGACTCCTCTCGCTGCCGAGCAGAGACGATCCCTTCAAGGAAGCAGAAAAAAAATGCACAAATAGGGAAGGCGCTTTGTGGGCGCAGGGGGCCGGCCAGAGCGGAGAGTGCCCACTTCGCATCCGTCCCTTCCAGTTTCAAAATAGAGTGCACAGTCGTTCATCCTTAATATGTTACTTATTTGGATGCCCCGGCACTTCGGCGCAGCAATTCCATACTCGTTCAGTCAGGAATGCTGGGCGGGCGCCAAGTTTCGCTTGCCGCGTGGGACTTTGGGATGCCATCTGTAAAGGGTGCAACCTAGAAGAGTCACGTTTGGGACATCGAGGTCTAAACCACTACAGGTCACGCAGACCCCAACGGCATAATCATAGCTGTCCCCATCACCCTTGTCTCCCTGGTTCTGGGGTGAGATTCCCACCCCGTTGTCACGGTCATGCAGATTCATGAGAAAGATGAAGGAAAAGGAGAGAGGAACATACATTGAGGCTAGGGGAACGCAGGGAATGAGGAGAGAAGCCATGGGAATGAGTAGTAAAAACGAGGGGAAAAGGAGCACTCAAGGAAAAGAAGCAGATGAAGTGTTAGAACTAGCTGGCGTTAAGAGGACGGAAAGGAGCGACTGCATGGGAAAATTTGACAGAAGTTAGGGATGGAGGCGCAGAAGAATGTGAAAACTAACAAATGGAAAAAATAAATACAAGAGGAGGTAAAGAAGGGTATGAGTAAATAGGGGAAAAGTCGGCCAAATCGGAGGAGCAAGGGAAAGGGAGGGGGACGGAAGGGAAGGTTCAGAAGGGAGAATAGAGGGATTATTCAGAACGGCAAGGAGGAGATAATTTAGACGAAGGACGAATCATAGAATTAGAAGAGTATAGCAATAGGACAGAATAGGAGCATAAACAAAGATAAGGCAGAGAACCAGTAAAATAAGTCAATAAAGTGAAGACATAAGAAGTATGGAAGAAAGGGAAGGATGGAAGGAAGGGAAGGATGGAAAAAAGGGAAGGATGGAAGGATAGGATGGATAGGAAGCAAGGAAAGATAGGATGGAAGAAGGGGGAAGGATGGACGAATGACAGATGAAAACGAAAGAGGAAAGGCAGTGAGGCGACTTGGATGCAGGAGGGAAAGGATTAAAGATAAGTAGGAGACAATATAAAAAACGTTTAGGAGGGACCAAATTCAAATTGTGACAAGAAGGAGAAATAAGCTTAAAGAAGGAATGTGAATACGGAGTAAGGGAGAGAAGGTTGAGAAGGAGGGGGTTAGAAAAAGAGAATGGAAAATAAAGAAGAGAGCAATACTAAGGGAAGGAGAGGGAAGGGATCTACTAAGTGGATTGAGGAAGGAAAAATAGTTATTGAGAAGGAAAAGTTGAGTAAAGGGGAGCTTGGAGAGCAGACATTAGCCAAGGATAGAATAAAGTAGAAAGGCGACAAGAAGTAAAGCTAAGAACAGGGAAGCATCCAGAAGAACAAGTTAATTATCTTCGGTAACGCCCTATCTGGTAGAGACTATATAGCCGCAGATTCCTTACCTTACTCTCCTGAGCAGTATCCTCAAGCGCCAGTAGGTGCTTTTGTTTGGCTCTGCGTTGCGTTGCCTGTGCCGGAAATGAAGTTCGTGGTGCCTATGTAGGCACCAACCAGGAGAGCTGGTGTCAATTACTATTTGTGACTTTCCACGCCAGAAGCTCGGAGCCACGGAGTACACTGACCACTGGTGTGGAAACCTAGCGCCCGGAAAGGGTAAAGCCCTGTTCAGAGAAATCAGTTTACAGAGCGGGGAGGATGGGTGGGTTGGTCAAAAATCTATGGCTAGAAAGAGTCTCTACCAGATAAGGCGTTTATCAAAGGTAAGGTACTTGTTCATCTGATAGAGATTTCTAGCCACAGATTCCTTACCTTAGAATAGATATCCAAGCAATACCTCCCCAGAAGTGTGTCTGTGGACCAATATCACAAGGGAAGTCCTGCAGGACTTAACGGGCAAAATGCCCATCCCTATGGATTTGACTGTTCAGGCAGTAGTGCTTGGTAAACTTGTGCAAGGAAGACTACACTGACCCCTTGCAGATGTCCAGGACCGGAACTCCATGTTCTAACGCAGTGGGGTCAGCTTTAGCTCTGGTGGAATGAGCACTTAAACCGTCTAGGGGTTGCGTCTTAGCCAATGCGAGGCAGATCTTTATACAGAGCACAAACCATTGGGAGATGGTCCGCTTCTGCTTTGCTTGTCCTTTCTTCGTTCCAATATACCCCACGAAAAGTTGGTTGTCCACCCCGAACTCTTGTGTACATTCAAGGTAAAACGACATCACTCTTTTTGTGTCCTGATGGTGAAGTTGCTCCTCTTTCTTGGAGGGATGAGGAGGATCGTAAAAAGTGGGCAGTGTGATGGTTTGGCTTATGTTCTATAGAGTGACCACTTTCGGAAGTAAAGAAGCCCTCGTACAAAGCACCAGTTTGTCTGGGTAGATGTTCAGGTATAGTGGCTTAGCTGACAAGGCCTGAAGCTCAGTGATCCTTCGGGCAGATGTTATGGCCACCAAGAATGTCTTCTTACTGGTAAGGAGCCTGAGGGGACAGTTATGTAAGGGCTCAAATGGAGCACACATCAGCAATCTCAGGAACATTTTAAGGTCTCACTGAGGCATAAGGAAGGGAGAAGATGGAACCATGTTGCAAACCTTTCAAAACCCTATATCCAATTGGAAAAGGGAAGGTTGGTTAGGCAACCCCAGAAAAACAGATATCGCAGTAGCATATACCTTAACAGTGCCCAGAGCAGAGCCCTGCTAGGCAAGGCAAAGAACAAACAGAAGAACCTGAGATAGGGGAGCAGAAAGAGGGTCAACTTGTTTCTCTGTACACCATGCCACAAATTTGCCCGAATGGCAGGCGTACACCTTCTTGGTAGAGGGACACCTGGCTTGCAAAATAATATTGCAGACTTTGGGCAGAAAGCGGTCAACTGTTGCCACTCAATCTCCATGCAAGAAGGTGCATCATTGATAGGTTAGGGTGGAGAACCCTCCCCCACTGCTGTGACATAACATCCTCCCGAAGGGGCAGCCTGATCGGAGGACCGATAGCCATGCTCAACAGCTCGGGATACTAGACTCTCTGTGCTCAATCTGAGCCACAAGGTTGACTTGGCCCGGTCACTCCTGATCTTCTTGGGCAGAAAGGCGCAAAGGAGGCCTGAGCTCTGTTCAAGGCTCAAAGCGTCCGAGTGAGAGCCGCCTTGAAAACTCCAGCTTGCAGAACTGCTGACATTGTGCGTTCTCGTCAATGGCGAACAGATCTAACCAAGACTCTCCCCACTACTGAAACGGACCTTGCACCATCTCCGAATGGAGATGCCAATGAAGATCCGCGAGGCATCTTCAGCAGTTTGTCTGCTCTGGCATTCAGAGAACCCGCCAGATGTTGAACCACCAGATACATGTCCTGCTGTTCCTGCCATGTCCAGAGATGCAGGGCATCTTGACAAAGGGTCCACGTCCCTCACCGCCCTGCTTTTGCAGTACCACATGGTGGTGATGGTGTTGTTCATGAACACCTGCACTAGCCTTACCTGGTTGGAGGATAGAAAGGCTTTCAATGCCAAATGGATCGCTCAAAGCTCCAAGAGGTTGATGTGGAGTCCGGATTCTGCTGGAGATCATAGCCCTCTAATCACAAGCTCTCCGAAGTGGCCACCCCATCGCAAGAGTGATGCATCTGTCACCACTGTGAGATCTAGTTGGTGAAGGGAGAGGGGTATGCTACTGACCCAATTGCAGTTTGTTAACCACCACTACAGATCTTTCTTAATTCCCTTCAGATCTGGACCATGTCAGAGAGATTCCGCTGATGCTGCGGCATCTGGTACTCCAGGTCCCACTGCAGAACCTGCATATGCCAATGGGCGTGTGTCACCAGCAGGATGCAGAAGTCTCAGAGTCAGTCTAACTGAAATCCAGGTTGGAGGTTGAAACATCCATATCATAGCCTGAATATTCTGAACTCGCCGTTTGGTAGAGTAGGCCCAAAACTGCACCATGTCCAGAGCAGCTCAGATTAAAGGAAGCATCTGAGCAGTAGTCAGGTGCAACTTTGGTACGTTGATAGTGAACCCCAGTGAAAGCAGGAGGTCCGCTGTAGTCTGGAGGTGGGAGACCGCACCCTGGGGGAGCCCACCTTCTACAGCCAGTGGCGTCGAGACACAGGAAGACTGGCATCCCTAATCTCCGCACATGAGCTGCAACCACCATCCATTTGGTGAACCCCCAAGGGGCGCCGGTAAGGCCAAAAGGGAGCTCTGCTCGTTGCCCCCCCATGAACGGCAGGTAAAGCCTCGGTACAGGGCAGATAGGACTTGAGCTAGTGTGAGCATTTTGTACTTCTTCTTGAGGAAGATGAGAAAGTGCAGGTCTAAGATAGGACAAAGGCATCTGTCCTTCTTGGGCACCAGAAAGTGGCAGTAATCCCAACTACCCACTGCCGCTCTCTCGGCGTATCCTTTGGCCAAAAGAGCAGTCATATACTGGCGGAGAAGAAATAGGTGGTCCTTCTTAAGCCTGTTGTAAGTAGGTGGCATGGAGGGTGTGGCAATCTCGAAGGGGACGGAGTAGCCCCTTCGGAACATCTGCAAAACCCAACTTACCGATGGTGCAGGTGATGGCAAATCCTGATAACCACTGGGTGCCCATGATGGTAAGCAGGCAGATTAGGAGTGTTTGGAGACTACGGCTCATTTAAAAAAAAAAAAAAATTATTGCCATTTATAGAGACAACATATGACAATTGTCACAACTATAGAACAGGATGTGGCAGTGTGAGCAGAAGATAGGAAAGAAGGGGATGGGGGTATAAGCACGATTCAGTATGATGTACAGTAGTAACAGCATCAAGATAATTCCTCCTTCACATGTGGCTCCAAATAACCCATAACCATGAGGCCTGAGACCCTCAGCAGTGCTCTACACTCTCCCAGCCAGAGATACAAACTGTTGGGAGGGGCGCAGGGTAGCAGGTCTCATGAATAGGGGTGAAATGGCTGTGGCCATATTTCGCGTGAATGAAGAAGTGTGCTGTGGTAGAGGGCAGTGGGCTGACCTTGAGTGCAGGTATCTGTGGCGAGGAAATGGATATACCCATGCAGCGCATGTATTCAAAAAAAGGTTCCCAAATATCCTTGGGGTGGGATCACGTGGGCATGGTGTCCCAGAAATTGGACAGTTGTTCCTGGCAAGATGCCTCGTCTCACAGCACGCGACCGCAGTGGAGGGAGGCTGCGGCCCCAGTGAATGGCCACTCTTCGCTTAGCCAAGAGGAGAAACATTGCCATTAGGTGGCTGTAGCTCGCAGGAGCATCTTTAACGTAACCCAGGAGGGCCACTGGTGAGGGGGGGGGGGGGTGGAGGTATTGGGGCGGGGTGGAGGGGAGTAAGAAGGAAAGTTGAGCATGACCAGTAATGTCTCATATAGCAGAGAATACCCCCTCCCAGAATTCAGGCACGGGGCAACTCCATGCCAAGTGTAGGAAAGTGATTTGTGGAGAGACACACGGCAAGCATCGTGCATGAGCCCAATAATGAAATGGTGTGTTGGGGTGCAATAGAGATGGTGTAGGAACTTAAAATGTAAGTAGCAGCCTGTAGTTGGAAGATAGCAATGCTGTCTAGCAACAGGAGTAGGTCCACTGGGCATCAGTGAGAGGGAGGTCTGTATCCGACGAGCAAGCCGTGCGGGCCACAGGCGTGTTGAATGGCGCAAATGTTTGCTTGATAAAGTATAGTCTATGGTGAGCTTGGGTGATAAAGAATTGGTCAATATATGCTCCAGGGCTGGAAGTGCCCGGGTGCAAGGAATGTGTAATGTAGAGTACTGCAGGCGGTTCGGATTTGGTGATACAGAAGCCCCTCCAAGGCCATGGGGTGTGAAGGGGGAGATGCTAAGAAAGGGGCAGAAATTGATCCTCTTGATAGAAGGTCACAAGGCCAGCTCCCAGGCATGCACTCTAGCACCCGGGTCCTTCAAGGGTGGCTGTTCGGAATTACACCCAAGTGGAACAGATGGGGCATATAGGTGAGGTAGTTTAGCACGCTTTAGCAAACCTTCCCATGTCCATCTCTCACATCCGCCAGTGTACACCTCCGCTTTAGAGGTCTTGTAGGGTAAATAAAGGGCAGTGCTGAGTGGCCAGCGTGCACAGCTTATGGCGGGTTGGTGGTCTGACCCAACCACTGGCCAGACTGAGGGGGCTGGTAGGGGCCGCAACTGCGGCCATGCAGATTCTAGAAAGCTTGTACGCTGAGGTGGCTGGACATGTGAGGATGCTGCTGAACACCCCCTCCATGGCAACGAAAAGCGCCGAAGGCAGATTGAGGGTGACGAGGCGCCATGGAAAGGCCCAAGGACCTGCAGGCACCAAATCTGACAGGAGCTAGCAACGATATGCCAATAAGAGGATTGGTCATCCCCTGAAAAGCCAGCCGTTCTCAACCAGACGTGGAACCGCAAGGCCAAGGTTGACGAAACTGCTCAGCCCAGTGAGTTGGTGGTGTCTAGCCCACAGCATATTGCGCACTTTTCTGAATCTCTCCTATCAGAAACAGCCTGAGAAACTATCCCCCATCCAGGACTGTTGGCAGCAACTGTGCAACTGTATTACACAGGGCTCAGGAATAGCGGCACAAAAAGCAAGCAGTGTTCACAGACCGCAATGCAAGGCTGGGGGAAGAGAGCGTCGTCTTTCCCAAAGAGTCCAACACCTTGGATTTCTTGTCCGAGGGGTGCAGTAGGGAATGCACCATGATTTACATGGGACGAACAGGCCTGGACCACCAAGCTCTCTAGGGAAGGGTGAGGAAGCTTGGATCCACAGAGCTGGGCAGTGGCACCAAGCAATCCTCCTATTAACAAGAGAGCCCCTATGTTATGCTTCGACCAAGTCCCAAATAGGATCTCCATGAGGGCTTCGTTGAACGGGAGTAGTAGTTCTGATGGGGACACTCCTGGTTGCAGCACCTCTGTCAAGAGGTTGGTCTTGATCCAAGAGAAGGCCCCGGACTGGACCACCTCCTTCCTCTCCAGCAGAACACAGAGTGTACGCCTTCCCCCTTCCGCTCCAAAGCCAACGAGATCATCTGCGGCGTACCCCAGGGCTCATCCCTCAGCCCAACTCTGTTTAACATCTACATGGCACAGCTCGCCAATGTCGCCCGTCGGCACGACCTCAACATCATCTCCTACGCCGATGACACCCAGCTGATCCTCTCCCTCACCAAGGACCCCCACACCGCCAAAACCAACCTTCACAAAGGAATGAAGGCCGTCGCTGAATGGATGAGGAACGGCCGACTGAAGCTGAACTCAGACAAGACTGAGGTCCTCATCCTCTGATCCACCCCTTCGGGATGACTCCTGGTGGCCGACCGCACTGGGAACCGCTCCAACACCCACCGACCACGCACGCAACCTAGGGGTCATCCTCGACTCCACCCTCTCCATGACTAAACAGGTCAACTCTGTGTCCTCCTCCTGCTTCAACACCCTCCGCATGCTCCGCAGGATCTACAAGTGGATCCCCACTGAAACAAGAAGAATGGTCACCCAAGCACTCGTCAGCAGCAGGTTGGACTATGGAAACACGCCCTCTATGCAGGAGCCTCGGCCAAACTCCTGAGACGGCTCCAACGCATCCAGAACGTCTCTGCACGCCTGATCCTCGTCTTCTCTTGTCGCAGCCACAACACACCCCACCTGAAAGACCTGCACTGGCTCCCAGTCAACAAGAGGATAACCTTCAAGCTCCTCACCCACGCACACAAGGCACTCCACAACACCGGACCAATGTACCTCAACAGACGACTCAGCTTCTACATCCCGACCCGCCAGCTCCGCCGACCTCGCCCTCGTGCCCCGCTTCCGAAGAGCGACCTCCGGTGGCAGATCGTTCTCCCACCTCACCGCCAAGACCTGGAACACCCTCCCCATCCACCTACGGCAGACCCAAGACCTGCTGACTTTCAGAAAACTCCTCAAGACCTGGCTTTCCGAGCAGTAGCAGCATTCCCCACCCCAGCGCCTTGAGACCCTCACGGGGAGTAGTGCGGTTTACAAATGATATGATTGATTGATTGTCACTGAGGGTAGACTAAGGTCTAGGAACTCAGCTGCCCTCCGCACCACCACAGCAAAGGACGCTCCCTACGCCGTAGACATGGTAGGGGGAGAAAGCCTGCCAGCGTCCACTGGCTTCACCAAGATCCTCACACCAGTCCATATTTCCTACACCATGAGGCTGTTATTCCCCAGGGTCCAATGACGTCTCACATTCCTCCTTAAAAATAGGGCTCAGTCTCCGGCCTGGACAGTGGGGTGCCAATCAGCATCGGACGACACCAAGCTCGGAGTTGGGAATGAGAATGACAATGGGAAGGTGCGACTGGTGCCAGTCCAGATCCATCAGTGGATCCCTGGGGCCTGGCTGACACCGGGACCAGAGCGGTCAGCGTGAATCCAGCAGGGGTCCCTCTCGAGCCAGCTGGGCCCTACGGCGCACTGGCAGGAACGGGCCACCCAAATATAAGGTGCATGGCCTCATAAAACTCTTAGCGTAGGGCGGGTCGCTCCTGCTCCTGGAAACTCTGGTAGGCTTGGAGTCGGCCCACACTCTCGCTTAACCGCAAACCCAAACCTAGAATGGCGACGGCCCTGGTCTCCTCAGCCGATTGAGAAGCAAAGTCAAATACTGTTTCAACTTCTTATTCTTCTTTTTGTGGGACTTAACCGAATGACTCGGTGATTTCGAATGAGGCAACTACCTTGGCTTTTGAAATCTATCTTGGGACTTTCTTCTTGACTGGGACCTCGATCGTTGTGCGTTGCATGTAGAGCCGGAAGGAGCTTCAGGAATCGCTCCCTCAAGGCCTTCGTGTGCATGGCAGGGCAGTCGTAACCGGCCTATGGGTCAAGGTTCCACTAAAGGCACCGCAGGAAAACAAGCTGCTGGTCCGTCACCAACATCTGTCGGGGACGGGCTCCCCAGGACTTGAAGCCAGCCTTCCTGGAGGACATCCCTGACACACCAGGAGGTAAGACCTCAAAAGACTATGACAAAATGTTTTAAAAGAGGTAGCTCTTCTGGATCTGCGCTGACTGGCACATAATGAAAAGCACTTACACCAGCACAGCACCTGTATAGGCACCACAATCTTCTTTTCCGGTGTGTACGATGCCACGCAGAGCTGAATGTTACCACCTACTGGTGCGCAGGGATACTGCTCACGAAAAACTACCGGATCCAGTCTGATGCCGGGGGATAATTCTAAGGAAATGAATCTGGGGCTACAAGTCTATCAGATAAGGAGGGGAAAAGAAATGGGAAAACAAAATTGGGAATAATAGGAAAATCTAAGTTCAGAATAACAAAATCACAGATAGACAACAAGCATGAGCAAATCCACAGCTTAACTCCGTAATTCACTATATTTTACAAAGAAAAAGAATAACTACACAGATTTAATCAGCTCCTGGAAAGAAAAAGAGTGAGAGGTATCTGTTCTCACAGGTCTCAGTTCTGCCACTGCTTTCTAATCCAGTTGAAGTTGAGACAAGAAAGACACTGAATGGCTAAAAGAAATGTTTTTGTGGCTGCTATATTTATTAAGGCCCCTCTAGTTCAATGTTAGCATACTCGGCCTTCCTGAGTCAAATATAATATAGCAACCCAACACAAACCGAATGTATTAATTCTTCTCAGCTCAATCAATTTTCTAAAGCCTTCCCTATTGTGGCTTAAATGAAATATGAATTTGACAACCAACTGTGCACTAACTGGCAAACTACGACCCCAGTCAACTGTGACCATCTACTATTTGGTGACAAGCCCCGGACATGTGAGCCTAAGAGGAGGTTAAAATACAGTTCTGCCAAGCACTCTCCCTACAAAGGGCATCTGCGCCCACTCTACCCCACATCACATATAATTATGCATATATTGTGACCCACAATACCCCCTTGCTGCCCTTCTACTCACTTTAGTGCTCCGATAAGGCATTGATATAGAACCACATCTACATAAAATAGAGCAGAGAAGTGGAATTTCTCTAAAAAATCATTCATGAATATTCTAAAGTCGTTAGTGCAGTCAACTCAATTGACCCTAACATATTAACTTCAAGATACCCACACAGCAGTGGACTACCACTCCTTTTCAGAAAATTAAAAGGAAACTGCACACTCTCCTATACAAGTGGCGTCAAACTCAAACCATGGGCAAACTTGCAGACGATAAGTTGGCCCTCAAGTTTCATATGTACACTTGATTCTACAAAATCAACTTACCAAGTATCGTAGCCCTACAACAAGTGGACCCCTACTTTCCAAGGAAGACTGGGCTTGCTCCAACCGGGCTGCGCATTTTCACTGCCTCATGTCAGTGCATTAAATATGAAGCGGTCACCCACCTCAAACACCACATCTTCGTCAAACTCAGCAGTCATTGCTCACCGCCATGTCAGTCTGTTGTAGTCCGAGAAATGTAGTTGTGCAGAGCCTGAAAGCTTAGCATCTACACCTTGCACATTATCCAACTGAATCTACAGCTCCGCTCCTTGGGCCAGACTCCAAGCTGCAGCAGAGTATCTATGGGTGGGACGAACAACCAGGAGCACGCCACTCATTGGAAAATTATCACCTCTGTCCTCATGTTAGCCTCTTTTCATCACGGGTGCTCCAATCCGCTCTCGCAGATTGGTCTCTTCTCCACAGAGAGGGGGAGTGTGTGTGTGTGTGTGTTTGTGTGGGGAGGGGGGGGGGGGGGGCGGAGGGGGTCAAGGGGGACACCCTTTTATTGTTAAGTAAGAAAAGCATTTTCGCTACGTCTCCCCATGTGCTCTCCAATAGGCTATTCCTTTTTCTTCGCTATTATTAAAGCTGCACAATGTCACCTTCCCAGTAGTTTTGTTTTCTATACGAGTCCCTTGACATCACGGAGTCCTCTTTATCATGTTAGATCTGCTCTCCATTAGCACTGGGATGTAGCAAGGGAAGTAGCATGGCCCTAATGCAAGTAGCAACAACATGTGCACCTATTCCCTGCTTTAGCAGTGAAAATTGATGAAACTGAGGTGAAATGTGTCACTGGGACTCCTGGATTTTGGTGCCATTGGGCTTGTTTGCATTTTGCATTTTATATAGCGTGAACGTGACCCGAAGGTATCTGAGCACCTTACAAGAGCACCAGTTACATTACACAAGGATACATTAATTTCTAGGTCTTGGCTAGGCAGCAAATGCATGGTTTCTTCGAGACATTGTGTTTATACAGTGGGCTTACAGTCCGCCCATAGCTTTATCACTGGTTTGCTTCAGCCTTACTCCGTTCCTTTGTTCTGGTTTGTGTAGGCAGGCCTCTGACACTTCTATACAATATTGGTAAAACACATTTACAAAGCAAATAGCCCTCACATTGCTGAGACCTATTGGATTTGCCAATGCTCATTTCAGACACACTCAAACCTGGTGTTGGACTTGGCCCTTTGTGTGGGGCCATACCCAGACTTTGTCTTCACACCTCCATTTTTTTGCTGAATTTATTTTTGTTCACCTTAGGACTCTGTGCACTTTACCATTGCTAACAAGTGCCAACGTGCTTGTGTTCTCCTTAAAACATGTTAGACTGGCTTATATCCAACTGGCATACATACTTTACTTGCAAGTCACTAGTAAAGTTGCACTACATGTGCCCAGGTTCTGTAAATTAAATGTTACTAGTGGGCCTGCAGCACCGATTGTGCCACCAACGTAACTAGCCCTCTAAACATGTCTCAGGCCTGCCATGCAGAGCCTGTGTGTGCAGTTTTAAACTGCCATATCGACCTGGCAAAACTAACATTATTCCAGGCCCAACTTTTCCTTTATAATACATATAAGTAACCTCTAGGGTAGGCCCTGGACAGTTCAAGGACAGGGTGCAGTGTATTTAAGAAGGTGGACATGCACTTTTAAGTTTTACATGTTCTGGTAGTGAAAAACTGGTAAATTTGTTTTTCACTACTTCAAGGCTTCACTCTCACACAGAATAAAAACTGGAGTTACCTTAGTACGTATTGTAACTATGATTTCTAAATGCGAAGACATAATCAGTTCAGGGTTGGTGTATCTGGAATCACAATTTAAAATCCTAACTTAAAGTCAGATTTTAAATTGCAATTCTGAAAATGCCACTTTAAAAAAAAGTTGAAATTTTCTTGCCGTAGCCATTTGGTGCCTGTAGCCTGTCTCTCATCACATGACTGGGTGTAGTTGGCAGTCGGGCTTTGTGTATTCCACTGAAACAGCAATTCACAGTGGGAACTTAGGTGTGACTGGATGGGCCATTACAGGCAGGATGGAATGGAGGAGATGGAGGATTCCTAACAGCTCCTGGACCGTATTCAGTTCCTGACTCTCAAGTCGTACCTGTCAAGTTCTGGACCTATGGGTGTGGCTCATGGGCTCTTTAAATCAACCTTTTGGGCTCCCTGCGACTGCAAACAGGTCAGATCTCATTGGCATCACACCGCTCGCATCCTAAAATCTATGCAAGCTGCCGCCAGTCCGACTCTTCGCAGAGCAGCATTGACAGCCCACAGGGGAGAGCCAATGCGGAGAACAAGCAGGCCCATCCATGCCACCCCCGGCTTGCTCTTCATGCCACACTGATCATTACCAGCGATGCTCCCCATGCTACATGTGACCCTCTCCAATGCGAACAGGACTCTTGGCACCACACTTGAGAAGGTAAACTTTCAGCGGGACTAATCTGGGAATGTATCCAACCTGCGCTTCATCATGGTCGGCCTGAACATTTGGCTTTGGCCCGGTCTAACATGACCAGATAGCCGTCGTTGGAGCGTTCTGCTTTTACGTGCCGCTTTACAGTTTACTCCTTAAAAACTCATGACTCCAGTTGTACAGATTGGGTTTTTGTCGTTTTGCTCTTTTTGTCTACCCTGATGTGGGATATTTCTGTGTGGTTGTTTCACTGTTTTACTGTTTGAAGTGTTGCACTAATACTTAACACATTGCCTTTAAGTTAAGCCTGACTGCTCTGTGCCAAACTACTAGGGGGTGAGAACAGGTTAATTTCGGGTTTGCTTATGCCTTATCCTGACTAGGATTGTGGTTTTTGCCTGACCCAAGCTCACACCCCAGTCAACCAGTAACCCAATTTCTTACACCTGGGTTTCAACCACCTCACACAATACACCAAACTCAGAGTTAAACACATTGCTACAAAATATACATATCTTATTTTACTCAACCCTTCTGCGGCTTTTGACACTCACCACTGTTAAATCCTTACCATGATAAACTTCTATATACTATATAACTGGAAACAAATCCAAGAGGAATAGTCTGCAAAATAATCAAGGTAATTATATTCCTGGAGGTATTAGGAACTATGAGACATTAAAAGAACAGTAGAGTGAAAGACATTCTCCAGGGAACAATACCAGATGTGGTAACATCAATACACAAAGACACAGCCAAAGAGAACCCTTTGGCAAACTGCCTCCATTAAAAAATTACATTAGTAATCTGTAGCAAATCTGCTTTTCTGCATGATCTCACCAGACTTTACACCTTTTTCTGGACTTTATTTTTGCTGATTGCTTATGTCTTTGCCCCTGGTAAACAGGAGTAAAATGCCTATACTCCCCCTTTAAAACATTGTTATATGCCTTACCACTGATTGACATATTAAACTTGTCTAGAACACTCAAGCATATTGGGTAGGAAATATACGCCTGGAAGTTAAATGCCAACTGTGGACTGCAGCACTTATTGTGCCATCCACAGATTGGGGCCAGTAAACCAAGTCTTTAGGCCTTCCTTGCTTTCCCCATTGACAGCAGCCTAAAAAGCTGCTGTCAAACCTGTCACAATAACCTTTTGACAAAGGGGAAATCCCACTTTTAAATAGTAATAAGATATCTCTACGTTCACCTTGTTGCCCACAGGGTAGGGCTTGATATTTAAAAGTGGAACAAGTGTGAAATTAAAGTTGCCCTGTCCCTCCAGTGACTAGCCCTCAAAAGTACATTAAGTGGCAGAGAGATATATAGCTGAATCCTAGAAACTGTCAGAGAACAAATTATGAACCTTAATCTGTAACTTTTTACAAGAAATGTGTATAATAGCTATTCAAATACTATTTCCAGATGTATTAAAAATCCAATTCATCAGTGAAGTTAGATTCCTTTAAGACAGTTACCTTTTCCCTGCCTGGAGCTCCTGGAGCCTGATTTGAATTAGCCTCCCAGGAGCAGCCAAGCAAGTGCTTGACCTTAAGGTGCTTAAACTCCCAGATTAGCACAGGGGCATAGGCCAGGTAATGAGTTGGACTATGTGTTGGGCATTTGATCCCCATAATTACAGGAAGGATAGCTGGGGTGGACATATAAACTTCATTAACTTGAAAGGGACAAGTGAAGCCTGTTCACTCATTCTATTGTAAGCAGAGACCTGAAAAGGGAAAAACCTTTAATCTCAAATCCCGCACAAGCCAGGCCAGCTCCAAACCCACAGGGAGTAAAGGCACACTAGGAATGGTTTGCAGTAGAAAGAAGGGAGAGGAGTGCTCATTTCCCTGGTCTCAAGAGCTCTGCACAAGAAAGAAAGGGTTTTCCCATCTTGCATTTTAGGAGTGAGGGGCACTGTGTGACTGTTTGTAGTAGGGATAAAAGAAACTGCTAAAACAAAGAATGGGTAGGACTGCCCCATGAACTTTTACCCCATTGGTTAGGGAGGACCCATCCACTAGCTAGTGGTACCCATTAATGTGGCACCCTCAAGGAACACTCCTCACAGAACACTTTATGGAGCTGTGTAAGATAAGAAAAGGATTCGACTTCCTGTCTCTGACTTGAATAGAGCCCCGATGGACTGGCCCTGCTCCCTCTTGTACCCAGGACGAAGCAGTAGACTCCAACGGTTAGCTGGCTGATCTCCTGTGGGGATAAAGGGACAGAACGAGCAGCAAGAGACCTTTTTCCTCGAAGTGAACAGTTCCAACTGAAGCGTGCAGTTGGCCTTTGCTGAATTGAGTCTTGGCCTCTAATTGTTGTCCCTGAGAACCTAGGAGTTTTAGAAGTGACCCAGAGTAAATGTCCCTGAAAACCTGAAATGTAGGAAACGTTTGGACTTCCAAGACCTCCAGAGTCATCAAGGGAACCTCATGGCTAAAGTGTCTAATTTTGATGCACCTTTCTCTGATACAGCTTCAGAAATTTGAGCTCTATTAAAAAAAAAAACTATGTTAGAAGGTAAAATCTTTGACCAGAATTAAACCACTTGTGGTTATCGACCTGTGCTCCATGATGGTCAGCCTGAATTTGCATCTAGGTCCTGGTCTACCACTCCCCTAGAGTATCATTGGTGGTTAGTGCTTTTGGTGCTATTTTTGCTTAAAACTTTAAAAAATGTTGTCTCTAGTTCCACTTATTGGCGTTTTTTGTTGTCTTAGTGTCAATTTGTTCATTCAAATGTACTATATTTTTCTAATTTGGTATATTTGTTTAATCAATTGGTGTTTTGAGGTTATTGTTTTCATAAATACTTTACATATTGCCCCAAGTTAAGCATGTATGCAAATTTAGTGACTCTTGGGGTTCACCCTGACAGGTAATGTAATTTGGGGGGAGGGGAGAGAGAGCGCGTGTGTGTGTGTTTTCTTTACAGTGGGGGTTGTGCTTTTTGACGGGGGCCAAAAGAAGCACATGCCTCAAGAGGGTCAGCTATCTGGATTGGTAGAGTGTGGGGTAGGAAGGGGAAGTACACAGTGTAAGGTTGGGTGGTTGGCATCTAGACCGCAGCAGCAAAGAAAGGGATGAATAATTTGGGAGGCAGCACACAAGGCGTAGAGCAGCTGGACTAAATGACAGCAGAACAATGAAATAAAGAGCGAGTGCTGTCATGTAACAAGGAGAGTAGTACAGAGATAAAGGAGCAAGGACTAAATGCTAAAAATATACAGGATGACACCGAAGAGGAACAGATGAGAAGCAAGTCTAGGCAGAGGAACAATATAGAAACGAGAACGTCGGTAATGAGTATAGCCAACCAAAAGAGAATCAGAAACACGACCGGTCAAGTAAAGAGTTTCCATAAAAACGCAGGTGAAGGGAGGCGATGCACTTCGTAATGAAATAGCTTACAACGTTGTTTCTAAACACCAAGACTGCAGTTCTGCACAAAAGCCCATTGTTCGCCTCACACGCCCCTTTGTTTGTTTCTTTAGTTCATTCCTTTTGCTTGCAGAGATTCCCAAATGAATAAATTAGAGGTTTAAAGCAGACAAACCAGTCTTTCTGCTCAAAGCCAACCAGTGTAGGAGGTGCAGATGCTGGAGCCAGTAGCAGAAACATTTTATTCTACTTCTAGAGGCGCCAAGAAAATTAGTGGAGTCGTGGTGCAAAGCAGCTAAAATGGAAAAAAAGAGAATACATATGGCGTTGCTTTTGAAATGTGCAGACTGAGGTGAATCGCCCCAGAACAATAGCTTGAGGCCCCATTAAAGATCGAGAGTGCTGCCGGCGTCCACAATAGTGCATGAATGGGCAAGCTCCTCGCAACACTATCCACTGGCCTGGAGCCTTATCAAGTCGGACGCCTAGCTGCGCATGAGTGTTTGTGGTCGACCAGCCAGCCCGAGTCACAGCAGCAATCAATGCACGAGTGACAACAGGTAGTAAACAAGCATTTACAAAGCAACGGTCTCGCCTTTGCAAAAGTTAGAGTTATTGGCATTGTAAATGACAAACTTTTTATTTATGTGTTGGTTTTGAAAACAGATAAATAAATGGCATTGTCATTTTTAATGCCAATAGCTTAATCTCTTGCAAATGCGCGACCTATTGCATTTCTAATGCAATAGGTTAATGTTAATGTTAAGAATGATTTATAAAGCGCACGTACACCGGTTGGTTTCATGGAGCTGTAGGAGAGAAGGCAGAGTTTATTTCCCGAGAGAACGTCAGTTGTAGGCTTGCTCATAGAGCCAGGTTTTGAGGGCTCTTCTGAATTTCATGAGATCAGACAGGCACGTATCCTGAAGGGGAGGGAGTTCCAAAGTCTAGGGGCGAGAGTGGCCATTCTCGACCTCCTGTGCGTTTCCGCCTAAATGAAGGGGTGTGGAGGAGTGAGAGGTGGGCTGAGCGAAGGTTGCGGGTGGGGGTATGCCCGAGTATCAAGCTGTTGATGAATTTTGGACTTTTGCCGTGCAGGGATTTAAAGATCAGGCATCCCGTTTTGAAGGTGCAACGTTGAGACATGGGGAGCCAATGTAGTTTCCTTAGCAGCGGATTAGCTGGTTGCCATCTGGGTTGGTTTTAAGATCAGTCTGGCTGCATGGTTCTGGAGCATCTGCAGCCGTTTTAGCAGATAGAGAGGCATGCCCAGGTATAAAGAGTTGGCGTAATCCAGGTGTGACAGAACGGTGGCTATCACAACCTGGGTATGGGCTTCCAGCGTGAGAATAGGTTGTGTAGTTACGCGAGTTTTAGCTTTTGACACTGCAAATAACAAAGTGTATTATTTATGTTTAAAAAACACACACACACACAGAGCCACACACAGAGCCACACACACAATGAGCCACACGCACACTGAGCCACAAGCACACACAGCTAAAAAAAGGTTTCCAGAAATTAGTAAAGTTTAAGCAATTCGGTTTGTAATTAGGTTGTTTTTTAGGTTAGCTTTTATTAGTGTTTTTTAAAGCCCCATGCACTTAACATGCATATCTGTGCATGCAGTCTTTCGCAGGCCGAGACCTAAAAACAGGCGACTGACTAAATAGCGAGGTACTAGGAATTGCTGCAACACTACTAGGTCTACTGACTAATCCAGCTCAAAATGTTTAAGAGAAAAGCGGCCATGTTGAAAAAGCACAGGTTTGCTGTTCAAAATGATGAAACAGCCCAAATAATTTCTTTCAAAAAATGAACTGCTGAGGAACAATTGGTTTTCAACATCATATGCGTTGGAAAAATAAAACTGAATACAGGCACTTGGGCCATGATTTCAATTGCCATGCAGATGCAGTGGCACAGGTACAAAAGTTTCAGAACTCCACTAATCACCAAATATTGCTATTACATCAATTAATTCTATTATTCCCCTCTCATTTCATTTTTCAAAAAGGTGTTATTACTTACCTGCACTATACCATTAGTGATAGCACAATATATTGCCTTTTTGTACATAAACAAGTCATGTGGAAGAGGTGTGGCGCAGCGGCCAGAGCGACTGACGCTGGACATCACAGTTCGAACCCCGGCTCCGGCGACAGTGGTGTGCCCAGCACCATGTGACTCTGGGCAATAGCTCGCTTAATCTTCCCGACGGCCCCCAGCGCCTTGACACCTTTGAGTAATTGTTCGTGCTTTACAAATACTGGACATTTACATTTACATAACAATTTAATAGACTATCTATAGCTTGTATTGTACAGCTACTGAGCAAGTTACAACTTACAACAAAAAAACAGCGTAATATTAATCACATAGGCGGAACCTAATGCATTTACCAATGCCTCAGCCTCAGTCTCAGCACCGATGCTGTAACTGGCTGACACAGCCAGGTTTACTGAGGGCGCCAAGGTGATTCTATAATACGGATGTGACGCAGCACGCTAACTTGCCATCACGCCTGAGGAAGTCGTGTTAGCACACTACTGTGAGGCAGAACGGCGGGCCACTCAAATTGAGTGGGAGTCCTCGCGTCGGTCGTGGCTGGCATGCTGCACTATCTCTTGCGCAGCTGAGCGCCGGCCGCAAATAAAACCGCACTGGGCCGGCGGCCTGCCCAGAGGAGACCGAGGCAGGGCTGTCAGTGACCCCCCCCATGACTAGCTCACTCACTACGGACGCCGGCGCCCGCCGCACCGCAAGAAGAGGCATTAATGATCGCGGGCGCCGGCATCACAAACTAAACTGCGGCCAAGTCGGGGGACGAAAGCAGCCACTGGATCGGAGAAGACAGATTGCAGTCCCGTCCGATAGAGTGCATGAGACTGGCTGCAGAGCAGTCAGTACTGCAGCTGAGCTGTGCGGCCGCGGTGGGTGGTGCCTCTGTGTCCCGCGGCCTCCGGACAGACCGGGAAATGTCTCTAAACTCAACCACTTCAAGTAAGTTATAATTATTAAAATAACTACATCAATGCCACATCTGAAAAATAAATGTATTCACTAAATGGCGTCATCTGCAGGGCTGCTCACTCTCATCATCCTTCCCAGTGAGCCTCCTACCGGTTCAAATCTGTAGTCTGTCAGTGACGGGTCATTGTGATTATAACAGTAAATGCAGGCGGGGCCCGAACGCAGGGCTTAATCTCTGCATGACTGTCTCCGATCTGATAAGGGGCACCTTTAAAACATGTTTAAGAAAAAACAAGGAAACCTATGAAAATAAACCCGTTACTATAGGGCACTTTTGTTTACTTGTAATTTTGACTAGGAAGCGGTATATTGTGAACATGAAAACAACATTTGGTTTAGTTTAATTATAACAGAACAAAACTGAAAACATTTCCGTTCCAACATGGTGTCTGTTTGTGTCCATTTCCACTTGAACTCAACTGTCCTATCCGGAATTACGTTGACAGTATATTTTTTTCATGTCATGGTATTGTGAAGTGTGTGTTTTAAAACTCTGCCCCTCAGTCCACACCCATGGCTATTCTCCTTTTGTTCCAGACGTAGGTGCTAGTTACATTTTGCAAGTACTTTTTGCTTTTGGTATTTTAGGACTGTAGATTACTAATTGGACGAATAAAACTGTCTCGCATAATCTTCCTCATGCACATTCCTTAGTCTTGCCCTAGCTGGCTGTAACCTATGTGTGCTTCAGCCTCACTCTCCTGATGCTTGCCCAATGTGGAGTGTCCGTGACTAACTATTCAATCAGGTTACAAGGTCACTTTTTTATTTCTGGTGCTTTACAGCAATTTTAGGATCCCATTAGAGTTTATCGTTACTCAAATAGGTGTAATTTCTGATAATTATAAGTTTCTCTGGTCTTCATGGCTTGATTTTGCTTGCGATAAAGTGTCACTCATAGTCGTTGAAATGTCACTCATAATTACACTTAAATTATGAAAATGTCATACATGGCAATCTGAAACCTTGGCAGCTATGGGTGAAGCCACAAATGATCAGGTGATACCTGCTGTAGCGTCTCTTCAGTGTCCTTAACGGAAAGACAGTAATCCTTAGTCCTTATGTTTTGCAACTGGTTCTTACGTAAAGTGCTCCGACAGCTGCGGGTAAAGTTCGCGCTATAGAAAATCGCATTAAATAAAAAAATGTAAAAAAGGAGACCTAGCCTCTGTGCACTCAAAGGCGCTCGCTCTGTCCAAACTTCCCAGTGACCGCTGGACTCTCCGAAACAGAGTGAATAATTACTCCCGGCACACCCCTCCACGCCAAAGCTTTTCAACCGGGTCTCCACCCCTCACCTCTCCTCCAATTCGCGACTCCTCAGTTACCTTCAGATCAGGTCCCAGCCCCGCCCTGCGGCCCCAACAGTCCTTGATTCATTCTATTTTCATTAATGAGCAAAGACTACTGCCCGAAGTAAAATGGCAGCCGGAAACACGTCACTTGCCCGGGTCACTCTACCTTCCTACCCATTGGAGCAGGCGGTTCACGGGAGAGGACTATCGTCACCATTATAGGGAGCAGCTGCCAATGACACGCTAGTGACGTCACCAGCCCGGAAGAGCGGCCCGATGCACTTCAATGGCAGAAAGAAACTAAAGTAACTGTAACATAGGATCTTCTTCTATAGTCAGAGTTCAAAATTCATTATTTTAAAACGTCACCAGGACGTGCATGCAACGTTTGGGAAAGCACAGAAAGGAAATGAATGTAGTCGATCATTTCATGCCTGCTCTGTGCTCCCCTTCCATATCCAGCAGCACCGCCTCCCTCGGGCCCCTGCCCTGGTCTCCCTCGGGCCCCTGCCTCGGTCTCCCACGGGCCCCAGGGTCACCTCACTGCACACGGATGGGGACAGGATCAGATGCATTAGGGAGCTCTGAAGAACCGAGCAGTCAGGAATGAATAATTCCAATATTCAGCTTTTGATATTATAACTGCAAATACCTGTAGTTTAAGTATCGGCATTTTAACTTAAATTGGGCACACAAATGTTACGTTTAATTAGAAGAGGCACTTCCTAAAGGAGCTTTGTTTTAAATTAACGTTTCAACTTTGAAATAGGTTCATGAAGTGTAAAGAGAGAGAACATTGTTTTTTGTTATCTAGTCATCCAAAGGAGGGAAAACAAGTCTGGAACAGAGCAACAGGTCGTTTCGGGATTCGAGGGCGTGTTTGCGTGCTCTCCCTTTCCCATTGGCTGGAAGGTAAAATTCCAGCCAATGGGAAGAGGAGAGGGCGGGACTTAAAAAAGACCCAGAAACGCCCCTGAATCGCGTCTTGACGGGGGAAACAGTGATGGACAACCATGTCTTCCAATGGCTAGCCTCCATTTATGGAGCTAGCCAATGGAAGAAGGGGCGGGTTCAAGTCCCCCATACTGTTCTAACATTAGATTTCGCCTGCGCGAACGCTGCTGCGCAGCGGACGCCAGGCGAAACATAAAAAACAAATCTTGCAAGTATTATTAGACATTATGTGAGAGTACTGTAAAGAATATAAAATAAACACTAGCAATGCAAAATGAGCAGCATAGAAGTAAAAGCATTAGGAGAAAAAAAAAAACGCAGAAAAGTAGTGGTTAAAATTGAAGTCACAGGACCTGTGTGGCCAGACCAGCTATCACACGTAGGCAATTAAAAGACCCCTCCCTCCCCGCCCCACCAAACGGACATCTTGTAAGACATGCTATTTTATGGTATTCGTCCGGGGAGGAAGTGGGTGGCATCTGTTGGGAACACAATTAAGTTTTTTTTTTAATTCTATCAAAAGATAACCCATACTTCTTGTCAAAGAACAATCACTCTTGCATGGTTATTGATGCCCTCGAGTTGCCTCAAGAAGAGGCGGTAGGGATCTCAAGCACTGTGAAGGTTAGTTTAGCTTGCATTTCTATTACAATTAAACTGGGGTGGTTCCCTATGAGGGCATAGGAGCGTCACCCCCCTATACATTTCCCCCCTGGCCCCTGTATTAAAAATGTTAAACATATTTTCTCACTTTTTAATACCAGTTGCGCAGCACTGCTGCCGACCGGGTTGGGTGCACACATGCGGATACCGAATCATTAGTGCGCGCTATGCAGGCAGGAGTGTGGCTTAATTGACAAGTTGCTTGGATCTGCACATAGCTGCAGTGTTAGAGCGTAGGTCGGGTTGGACGGGTGTCTTTCTACGGCTAACCCGACATGCGCACTTGAGGCCACTTCTATCTGCATTTCTAATGAGTTGAGGATTTCAGCCACAGCCTCACTGGTCTCCTAAGGAGAGCTGGTGTTGCCTGAGTCAGCCAACCCTGGCGCTGCTTTCACGCTGTTTTCTAATCTAAACAGCATGGAAGCAACCTCTAGATTGGCCAAAGAGACCAGCCGTTTCATGAGAGAGGCAGTACAGCAGCAGGCATGCCCAGTGCATGGAGCGGAAGCCGCAGGATGTTATTTTTTCATTTGCGGTTTTATATAGTTCAAACTCGGCCCGAATGTATCAGAATGCTTTACATGAGCACCAGTTGCATTACAGACGGACATTTTTTAGGCATAGCGAGAATACGTGATCTGCCCAGAATCACAGGATGTTTGAGCCTACCTCCATACTCAAACCTGGTTCCCAACCTTAAAAGTTGGTCACTCTAGCAATCCTCTCCCCTTGCCACAGAGAAAGTGTGTCCCCCACAGCACTTCTGTGAGGCAGAAAAACTGATCAATTAGTGAGCTATGTTTTACAATAAGTTTATAAATAATGTATATTATATAGGATCTGCAAAAGAGAACTGATCTGTGGTTTTCTTCTATTTGACCGGGCTCCATCAACAATCACTGCGCCCATGTATCACTTCCTCTGCATGCATTTCTTTTTCTAGCAGCTTGTGGTCCTCTAGTGGAATTCTGCCTAAATGTAATCACTTTCCATGCCTGGTGATTGCCAATGCCCAAGTGTTCTGCATCAAGAGATTTTTAAGATGGAAAACGGACAGTCTGTGCACTCTTCCTTAGAGCTCATTTTCCTCCATAACCCATACACTCCAAGAGGAATGCCGGGAGGAATGGAGGAGTGGCTCGGGACTCTCTTCCAAAAGGACCAACTGCTTTTCTTCTGGGTTCTTCCCTTGATTTTCCACAATCTAGCGCTCTGAAGTGGTGGTAAAGCACTATGCAGCGCCTCATAAAATGTCTAGGTTAATAGATGTACGAGTGAAAGCTCCCATCTGGTTGGGGCGCACAATACCCCTCAGCAAAGACATGTTTTCTCTTCAGGCTGGCACGGCCAGCAGGATTGCTCGGCGGTCCATGCACCTTTTCACTCAGCCTACTCAAATGCAGGGGTGGGGGGACTCAGCCTCGGCACAGAGTTGGCAAACAGGTACTGGTTTGGTTTGGTTTAGTGGGTAAGAGTCTGCCGGGTGTTATAGAACATGGATTGCGTTTGTCTTGGTTAAATGAAGAATCGGGGGGTTACAGGCTGTCTGTCAAATGCTGTGAAAAGTTGCCTCACCAATTTATAAAGTCACCAGCTGCCACTGCATGTAAGGTGTATGGTTTTTATTTTAGATGCGGCTACCTCTAGGTGTAAGTCCAACAATAAAGTTACAGAATATTAATTTTTTGTTGCGTCTGATCCCATCCCCACATTTACTAACCCCACCACCATTGTGCTCCAGATCACAATTTCCATATTTTTTTTATGCACTTCGACCCCTGGTATTAGTGTTTCAAAAAAAGTCAACACAGCACAGATAAGAGGGAAACTAAAACCAGCGTCTCTAAAAGGGGATTGGGCAGAAGACGGCCCATGCTCCTGCTCCATTCACCTTGTACCCCTTTGGTTCCAACAACACAGCAGTAGAATGTGCAAATGGGAGGCAACAACACCCAAACAGACACTGCACCGTGCCCAACGCATTAAATTGTCCACCTACCTTTCACGTCAAAGCACCAATTGTTTGAGGCAATACATGAGCCTGCATGTTTGCTAAAGATGTTGAATCTGACTTTGTATGTGTATATTGATATACACAAACATACATGGCACATATAAACATGTATAGCAACATGTACACACATACACAGAAGCCCTATGTTAAAACTGGTGGGACCACCTATAGATTTCAATTAACTGAGAATCCCCTCCCTTTTCAGAAAATATCCTCCTTTGACTCATCCCAAAGCTAAATTTACAACTATGATCTCCTTAATCCCTTTCTAGAGACTCTTCCCGCCTCATGTCTTTCACTCATCGCAGACCTCGTCTTACTATGATCTTCCAAATAGCACTTTCTAGATTCTTTCATCTTCTATTTTTCTATTATCCTGTTTAATCTAACTATCAAACTTGCATGTCCACTACTCAAATTAACTCTTGTTTCCCTATACTATTTCACCACTAATCCTTTTGGGTTCCGAAGTGGGGTGCTACTCGCTGAAAAGTGCTTCAACGCCTCATAAGGGGCAGTGAGCGTGGTATACATGCAATTACAATTTAAAAAAATCTCTTCCAGCATTTCCGCTACCGTAATCCCCATCGCTTTTACATCAATCTCCTGCCTGAGGGCATGTTACTGGGAAGTGCCAAACACACTTATGATTGCCCTTTGTAGGTGGCCCCACCAATTGGATCAGTGGCCGAATGTATGCAACCGCCCCACCCCCAAAAATGTCAGTTGCAGAGACACTAGAGGCTAACGGCATCCATTTAGCTTCAAACGCTAATATAAAAGGTGATGTCCTTGATTATGTTCACCAGTCACTGTGACAAAGTGTGTGCAAACAAGAGGCCGGTTAACCTGATGGCAGTGGTTTAATTGGGATGAAAAAACTACGGGGGGAGCTCTCAAAGGGGTGTGGTCAATGTAATTAAGGGCGTGGCTTGTGGCTTAAAACATTTAAGCTAAAGATCTGTGCTTAATGTGCTGACCAACTAGTATTTTGCTGCTTCTGTCACTGCATCCAGATATATAATACACCATGTAACATTACACCTACAACAAGCCAGGACTATTGGCTTTGTTAATGGTTGTTAGTTGCCTACAATTAATAAGCAACAACTATGGCTTTGTATATGAGATTGAAAATGCTTCAGTTCTGAAATGATCAGACGGTGCAAGACCTATAACGAGTCTCTTTGAAGTTGCATCACATGCAGTGAAGGGTGGCACTGCTGCAGAGTTAAGATTTCTTTTCAGCGTGATGGGGAGGGAAAAAATGGAGAGCCGGATAGCACCTGTTTCAGCACTTGTTTTTTAGGACTGCTGGTGCTGAGCACTTGTAGGACCCGGCGCACTTGGAGCCCTCTCTGCTGGAGACAGTCTAGGGAGAACAAATCGGTTCACGGCCCACAGGCATGAAAAGAACTTTAAAGCATCTCAGAAGCAAGAATGAACATACTGAAACGTCAGAAACAAGTCCGCTACTTCAGCAGCAACCTTTAGAAATGAAGCATTGGAGGCGGTGTCTGGAACCAAACCAGACCCCCGTGAGCAGCGGTGGTCTTCATTTTGGCTCAGACCACCACCACTACTAGTGGAAGAGTCCGGTCGAATAAATAAGATTGGTCAATCATCACATTGATGTGTATTTCAGGGACGTGGTTGCGAACGCACTGACAGGCTTGTGAGAACAGCAATGCATGCATCACTGGCAAACATGCTTAAAAGCAATCCCCGAGAGAATAGAGAAAGGGAAGGCTCGAGATAATGGTTTCTGAAACACTAAACTTAAACAGACTCTAAACTCTAAAATATGGTCATCGTTTTCTACAGGAAGAGCCTGAGAGAGACGATAGGACGAGGCCTAAGAAATAAGTGGAGGCAACCATTTTTAGGTCTCGCCTATTCTATCCCATAGAATAGGCGAGATTATAGTAAGTGGAAAAGAAAAGTCTATCTAGCTGCGGACTGCGTACGGTTCATGTGAGCTATGCACGTGCACATCATCGCCAGCCACTTCACACACCACCATTTGTCTGTGCCTCGGCCACACACTGCCACACACTGCCACACACTGCCGCACGCCACACACTGCCGCACGCCACACACTGCCGCACGCCACACACTGCCGCACGCCACACACTGCCGCACGCCACACACTGCCGCACGCCACACACTGCCACACGCCACACACTGCCGCACGCCACACACTGCCGCACGCCACACACTGCTGCACACTGCTGCATTACTCATGCTGCATAATGCTGCACAATGCTACACGCCGCACACTGCTGCACGCCGCACACTGCTGCACGCCACACACTGCCGCACGCCACACACTGCCGCACGCCACACACTGCCGCACGCCACACACTGCTGCACGCCACACACTGCCGCACGCCACACACTGCCGCACGCCACACACTGCCGCACGCCACACACTGCCGCACGCCACACACTGCCGCACGCCACACACTGCTGCACGCCACACACTGCCGCACGCCACACACTGCCGCACGCCGCACACTGCCGCACGCCGCACACTGCCGCACGCCGCACACTGCCGCACGCCGCACACTGCCGCACGCCGCACACTGCAGCACGCCGCACACTGCAGCACGCCGCACACTGCAGCACGCCGCACACTGCTGCATTACTCACACTGCCGCACGCCACACACTGCCGCACGCCACACACTGCCGCACGCCACACACTGCCGCACGCCACACACTGCCGCACGCCACACACTGCCGCACGCCACACACTGCCGCACGCCACACACTGCCGCACGCCACACACTGCCGCACGCCACACACTGCTGCACGCCACACACTGCTGCACACTTCTGCACGCCGCACACTGCTGCACGCCGCACACTGCTGCACGCCGCACACTGCTGCACGCCACACACTGCTGCACGCCGCACACTGCTGCACGCCGCACACTGCTGCACGCCACACACTGCTGCACGCCACACACTGCTGCACGCCACACACTGCTGCACGCCACACACTGCTGCACGCCACACACTGCTGCACGCCACACACTGCTGCACGCCTCACACTGCTGCACGCCTCACACTGCTGCACGCCTCACAACACCACCACATCACTCTGGGACCCCACCACATCACTCTGGGACCCCACCACATCACTCTGGGACCCCACCACATCACTTTGGGACCCCACCACATCACTTTGGGACCCCACCACATCACTCTGGGACCCCACCACATCACTCTGGGAACCCACCACATCACTCTGGGACCCCACCACATCACTCTGGGACCCCACCACATCACTCAGGAACACCACCACATCACTCAGGAACACCACCACATCACTCAGGAACACCACCACATCACTCAGGAACACCACCACATCACTCAGGAACACCACCACATCACTCAGGAACACCACCACATCACTCAGGAACACCACCACATCACTCAGGAACACCAACACATCTCGCAGGAACACCACCACATCTCGCAGGAAGACCACCACATCTCGCAGGAACACCACCACATCACACAGGAACACCACCACATCACACAGGAACACCACCACATCACTCAGGGACACCACCACATCACTCAGGGACACCACCACATCACTCAGGGACACCACCACATCACTCAGGGACACCACCACATCACTCAGGGACACCACCACATCCCTCAGGGACACCACCACATCACTCAGGGACACCACCACATCACTCAGGGACACCACCACATCACTCAGGGACACCACCACATCACTCAGGGACACCACCACATCACTCAGGGACACCACCACATCACTCAGGGACACCACCACATCACTCTGGGACACCACCACATCACTCTGGGACACCACCACATCACTCTGGGACACCACAACAGGATCACTCAGCACCACAACAGCACTGTCCTTGCTTGCGACCAACAAGCATTTCCATAGCCAATAGGACTCGCTTTAGGAAAGTGTAAGCTAATGGCTTTGTGAATAACAATGCTATTAATTTATATATTTTCAAAGCCAACACATATTAAAAAAAAATGTAATTTACAATACCAATAGCTCACACTTTCCTAATGCGAGACCTATTGCATTGCAAATTCTCTTTTTCTCTTACGTGTATTTGTAATGCACACAATCAATCGCAGGGGCATCCAGTCGCAGAGCTGGTGTGGGTGCTTAATTCAGCCTATGGAAGGTCGGTTATTTGAAAAGCCAGGTCTTCAGTTTCTAACAGAATTCAAGGACAGAGGAAGAGACTCTGATGTGGAGTGGGAGTTTGTTCCACACCTTAGGATCATTCAAATAGAATGCTCGTCCTCGTGATCTGGATCTGTGCATGCCTTAGGTGTGTGCGAGTAGGAGTCCTGCAGAGGTATCTGGACGGTTAGTGTAAGGAGATGGGACTGTTCAGGTAGGTGGGGACTGAGTAGTGTAGTGCCTTAAATGTGAGTTTGAGGAGTTTGAATTGAGCGAGTTTGTATCAGGAGCCAGAATAGTTCCCAGAAAGGTGCTGTGATGAAAGTTCTGTGTGGGAGGTAGACGATGAGTCTAGCTGCAGAGTTCTGGATGGTTTGTGGTCTTCAATTGAGTTGCTTAGTGACCCTGTATAGAGGGTGTTCCCATAGTCCAACTTGCTGGTGACAAGGGCGTGAGTGACAGCTTTTCTAGTGTTGCTTGGAAACCATTTGATGAATTTCGTCAGCATCTTCAGGGTCTGGAAGCAAGATGCAGAGACTGTATTGACTTGTGCAATCATTTCCAGTTAGCTGTCCATGATTATTTTGAGGTTCCTGGCGTGGGTTCCGCATACGACTGTGGATCTGAGCGGACAGCCCCAAGTTAGAGTCCCATGGTGAGGTGTTCTTGAATAAGATCACTTCTTCTGTCTTGCATGAGTTAAGCTTGATTCAGTTAGTGACTTCGGGCATGTAGGCGGTGAATTGTTTCTTTTGTTGTGGGTCTTGTCCAAGAAGGAGAGTATGAGTTGCATGTTGTTTGTGTAGGAGAGGATGTTGATGTGTGCGCAGATGACACTGATCGTGCACGCTTTGGCGAGGATTGGGCTGTGTGATTAACCTTGAGGTACTCCGCAGATGAATTTGCAGTCTTCCAAGGAGTAAGGTGCGAGGCTCACAGCTTGTGTTCTATAAGTTAAGAATGAGCCGATCCAGCGAAGAGCGAGTCCTTGGATGCCAATATCATCCAGGCCCCTGATAAGAATGGGGTGTGAGACTGTTAAATGCTGCAGAGAGGTCGGTCCAGGAGAATGAGGGATGTCATGTCTCCTCTGTCAAAGATCATGCAGATGCGGTCTGTGGAGAGGATTAATGCGGTCTCTATACTGTGGAAGGGCCCGAATCCAGACTCTGTGGCATTAAGGAGCTGGTAGGTGCTGAGGTGGTCGGTGCGCTGTTGATTAGTTTCACTAAAATCTTTGCCAGGTGTGGTAGGAGGGAGATGGGTTTCTAGGTGGAAAGCGTGGCTGGGTCAGTGGATAGTTTCTTGATAAGGGGGATGAGAGGGGCATATTTCCAGTGTCCACGAATGTCGCTGAGTCAATGGGGGGGGGGGGGCTTAGGAGGGGTTTTAGTGCTTCACTTATCGGTAGACATCCTTTGGTGAAGGCAAAGGTCATATGGTGTGGGTGGTCTTCACGGTAGCAGTGATTGCATTGGCCGTGATGGCAGGTGTTGAGTTCAGGGTTTATTCATCAGCTGTGATGGGAAGTTGAGTTGCAACAGTAATGGAGTCCATTTGAGGGTCGAAGTTGCTGTATATGGAGGTCATTTCTTTACAGAACAATTCGGAGAGCTTGTTGGAAAGGTCTTGTGTGGAGGTGATGTTGCTGGAGCCGGCAGGAGGTGCAGTGAAGTATTTGATGATAGCAAAGAATTCCTTGCTGCAGTTAGTGCTGGCAGCAATGCAATCTGCAAGAGCTGTGCGCTTGGTGTTGTGTTTATATGTTCATGATCTCACCATCTTTAGCAAATGAGGGGCAGAGGGTGTAATATCAAGTAACAAAAATTGCGCCGAAAGTCAAGCAAAAACTAATAAAAGTATGTACCCCCAAAACAATTAGAGATAACATTGTCAAGATATTCTATATTTAGAGTAACAAAAACAACATGTTAAGGGGCTTTACCAAGACCGCAGTTTAAGTAGGTAAAATTAAAGAACCATACCTAGATGAAACAGCTTGTTGAATTCATTATGAGTTGGCTTCCCAGTTTTGAAAACTCGCAATGGGTGCATAAGTCCATCTAAGCCTCCAACCAGCAGTCAGATAAATGTATGCAGGCCAGTCAATTCCAGTGACAGCATACCATGTAGTATATGGTTTAAAAGGTAACTGTTTGCTTAATTACAGCAGCTACATCGTGAGTGCACTCCATGGTGGTACTAATCCGCTCGAAGCACTGGGGTCTATCATCCTCACCAAAATGTAGCTCTGTGACCAAGTTTGACTGGCCTCCGCTACCAGCCAATATTGGTCACCCAGAGCCGCGCCACAAAGGCCCTGTTCTTGTCAGACAAAAGGCTTAGTTGCAGAATTTAGCCTACAAATGAGACCAATGCCAGCCCAACACCACCCCCTTCAGTCAGGCACCTGACAGCAGTTCCACTTGCTCACTGTCTACTCCACAGGGTCGATCCTCGCAGCCACCATCTTGCTGTGCTCCCTTGCAGCCCTAAGCACTCCGGAAATTAACTCTGTTTGCTGACTGCTGGGAGATAATGGCACTCCCTGCAGACAGTGAGAGACGTGGCAGCTCTTTCCAAATGCATTCGCATCAAATTGTTCCAAGCATGTATGTGGATTATCAGAGATGCCTGCTTCAGATGGCTGGAGCCCTACAGATGTGCGGCCATCTTGCATATCGGCTCTCTGCTGCCCACCTCATCTAATGTAAAGGTCTTTTCTAAATTATCTGATTGTAGGTCTGTCAACCCAAAGAATGGAACATTGTTTATGGAGCCAATGATGTTGTCATCATGGATGTCCCCCTCCTTGTAAAGGATTTAATAAAATTCATGAAAAGCATGCTTAAATCCACCATCTTTGGTGGCCAATGTTCCTGTGGTGGTCATGACTGAAAATTGATCCCTTAACATTTTGGCCCCAAGCTTGTAGACTAGGACCATCCCTGCTTTATTCCTTCTCTTATAACATTTCTATTTCTGTTTATGTAAGTCATAATCTGCCTGATCTTGTCTAGTGCCCAGAGCAGCGTTCTGGCGTGTTTGCACCAAATATTCAGCGCCCCAGTTCTGTTGTGTGGCCCCTCTATCTCTCCCACCATACATTCTAATTGCTGTATTTTGTTTTCTATCCTTGGTGGTCTTTAAAGTTAGAGAGATGAGTGTGCCTCGGAGTGATGCATCCAGCGCACTCCAAAAGCAATGAGGTCCTATCCACTCCCTGTTGTTTTCTTAGAGGTAAAGAGTTACGGCTTTCTTAATTTGTTCTATGTTATGCTCACTAAGTAGCAAGCTAACACTGAGATGCCAGCAATTCAATTATTTCGGCACAATAGGGATTTGTATGGTGACCAGCACTACTGCATTGTCTGACAGGGACTTCACTCCTATTTTGGAAGTGGATATCTGACCCATCATGTTGACGGAGCGTAGGAAATATATAAATTTAGCATATGTTTAATGTGCAGCTGAGAAATGCTTGTAGTTGTTTATGTTGGGGTATTTGATGTGCCATGTGTTCACCTAGGAAGGTGTTTCCAAGTAGGGAAGCCTTCCCAGCCTTTTTCTTCCATTTTAATTTTTTTTAATTTAAGTCTTTATTTTCACTTTTGTAAAACAGTACAAGGAAAAAATTCAGCAAGCAGTTGTTGATACGGTGTTAGATGAGGCAAACATATTTGGTATATACCTTCAAATTATACATTTCCGAGAACACTGTACACAAAATACCCCAGTGAAAACAGCCACTTTTATGCCACAGGAATGCTTCATACTGCCACCTAGGACAACTGGGACACATCACCCTGCCAGTGTGTTGCCCCCGCTGTCGCTATCCGTTAAATCTATACCCGCTTCTGAGTCTAGAAGAGTGTCACACACACTCGCCAGTCCAACAAGGTCATTAGTCACCTTGCTGTCCCACCTGTTGAGTTTCATATGGGGTTCCTCCTCAAGGGACCGCTCCAACATATCTTTATGCCAGTGCGTAATCTCCGGTGCCCGCTGTCCCATTCAGGTGATGGTGACCCTGTGTCTGGTCAATACCAGCACAAGTTGTAAAAATGTATATCTTATCTTCCTACCTTTAGGTCGCTTGACGTTGTCTAGAAGGCAACACTGAGGGAAAGGGCTATATTCAAGAGTGTGGTTCTTGCTATGTCAGTGACCACCGGTCTCCAGAAGCTTTGAACCAGGCTGCAGAGCAATGCTAAGTGTAGAAAGTCAGAGTAGCTGACTCCACAGTGAGGGCAGTTGCCTGTGTGGGTCAGGGCCATGTCCTGTATGTCTTTAGGAGTAGGATTAGTCCTATTGAGAAAGTTGTAGTGTACCAGCTTTATTGCGAGTGCGAACAAAAGCGGGGGACAATGGGCCTCCCTGCCGTGTTCCCCAGCCCAGTGTCCAGGCCTTCGATCGGTAACACCCCAACCACACTCTTGCTCTCAGTTCTGTATACAGGAGCTAGACCCACCCGCAAAACCAAGTGCTGCAGGTCATGGGTTTTGGTCCTTGGTTATGAGGTGACAATCGGTTTGCTAGTGATTTACTGAGCACCTTCAAGTCAGAATTTATCATTGTGAGGCACATATGTGCTGCTGGGTTGTCTGCTTCTCCCCCCCGGTTTAAGGAGCATGCCTATCTTGCCCTCCTGCATATTCTGGGTAATACACCCACCTCCTTTTCTTACAGTTAGAGAAGTATTGTTTGGAAAGCATGCTAAGCCAGTCCTTCTTGATCAAGTGTGCTTCTTGTAGGAAACAGTTCTCACAATTAAAGTCTCAACAAACTGACAAAAGCATCTCTCATTTTACTCGTGTGTTGAGGCCCTTGGCACTCTGGGTAGTCTCCTGATCTCCATCATCCATGCCTTTTGCAGGGTGGCAATGAAAGCTATATCTCCTGAGCTTGCTGTTAAGCATCCCTCTACACCCAGACAGCCTCATACACAAACCTGTATGCATAATCAATATTGTAAGGTGGATTTCCTCCTTCCAAAAGTTCCCCACACCCAAAAACCTAAAACCCAACCAAGAGCAACAAACTTGATAACCGTGTCAAATCCCCTCGATGAACACCTTGGGGGTATGAACATCAAAATCCGCCATTCCCAGACTCCACTGCCATTTCTTTTCCATCAACGCTCTCCCTGCCTTGGCACTGCCAGCCTTAACTTCTCTTATGAGCCTGCAAAGCTCTCTTGTGAGCGCCCCTTGCTGTTGCATGTTCCTGCGCCCTTTCAAGTGGCGGGTTTATTGGTCAGTCTTGTCAATTGATAACCTGAGCACTGACAGGAGAGCCTGCTTTTCGGCTGCCATCTTTTCCACTGGTGCAAAACAACAAGGTGATGGATGGAATGCTAGAATTAACCTCAGCCATTGGCAATGGCTCAGGGCCGCATCCCAAACCATCATTTTTCAGTCACCATGCCACCTCCGTTTGGACCCAACCATATGCAAATCAGTCTTGACTGTTCCTCATAGGAACAGTCCAACCTGAACTGCCAGGTCACGTCCTCCCTAAACCGGAACTCAAGTAACTAAGTGGGACGAGTATGCCCAGACTTGGGTCCTGTGCACACTGTGTCACTGGAACAAGCTGCACCCGGTTGATGAGCCCATGACTAGGGTGAAACCAGTCCTCCGTGGCCTGTGTTCAGTTCAGGGAGGACCTGGCTTGCCAGTTCAGGCTGGACTGTTCAGATTGGAGCAGGGTCAAGACTGACTTGCATATAGCTGGGTTCAAACTGAGGTGGCACAGTGAGCAAAATAATGATGGATTAGGGTGCGGCCCTGAGAAATTAACAGTGGCTGTATACTTTATATTTTCCACTGGTGGCCTAATGTTTTCCTGGTGCACTGAGCTTTCCTCTACCTGTTGGCCATAAGTGGTCTCTTCCTGGAAGCTCATGAAAATAAAGCAGAATCTGAAATTTACCACTGTGGCTTTTTCCAAGTCCTGGATCTGTCAAGTCTTCAATAGAGACATCATCTGGTCCCAGAACTCCTTCCCATGGGAATATAAAGAAAAATGAATGTACCGATCTGTATCTAATATCGTTGCTGTTCAGGAATTCCGTGACTGCCAAAATATATTCTTTTTACCAGAGGTAGTGAAGCGTTCTTGAGATGACTAGGTGCCTGGTGTCCTATCCCTCCCAGAACCCTGCCGACACCATGTGTGCGAACCAGCAACATGTTTCCATCCTTGAGACTCTGAAGAATAGGCTTGCAATGTATTTTGACATGCCCTTTAATGTCCTCTCTCTCAACGTTTTGCAGCAACCCCTCGATTCTCATGTTCGGTCTATGGGAGCGGTTTTCAATGTCCTCCAGGTGTGTTTGCAGGTCCGTTGTTTGTTCTTTCAGGGAGAGGACCTACTTCTGCAGGGTCTTCAACTCTTCCTAGAGTGCATCCCTCAATCTCCTGAGACAAGGCTATATCCCCTAGCATCTTGCTTAAGATCTTGAATATCCTTTTAACTTTGTCCCATAGAGCTGAGAAGTCCTCTCACCGCCCCCGAAATACGTCCCCCATGAATGAGCGCATTAGAGGGTGGGACGTTGATGTACTCTCTTGTTGGGATGGATTGTCTCTGGGTGGAGAGCCACTAAATATCTTGAGCATCAGGTCATGTTTCTGCACCCTATATGTAGGCAGAATCTCCAGAAGAGTAGAGTCTATCTTGCTTTTTCAGGTTGCCATTGTGCTCAGGGACTTGAGATGAGTATATGTAACCCACTGAGTGTGGCTGGCTGTACCCACCCTTCTTTATACACTTGTGCGCCAGCCTGGACCAATTTATTGCTTGTCCATCTTGCTCTTAGTTTGGGGGATTTCTTGGTGGCCCAAAAGAAGCGAGCAACCCAATATACCCTTGAGGGTTCGGGCAAAAAGTATGAAAGGGTAAAGGTACCTTCAAGGGATTTTGTTGATACTGTTTATAACATTTAGTTATAAATGCTGATTTAAGACCCAAATGAATGTTGGTTTACTGTTCAGATAAGCAACAATGGTTATTAATTAAGTTTATAGTAGTCACACAGTGATCCAAATATAGATAGCGGAGCAAACAGGTGTATATATAAGGAATTTGTATTCAATACGAATTAAGAATCAAAAATCAAAAATAGGGTACAGAAAGTATATGTCAACAATGTTACAAGAAGCATATAAACTCAATGAGAAGCTTAAGGCGAGAGGTTACCCCTCTAAGCTCTTGAAAAAGTCCATGAAAAGAGCATGGTACAATAACCGTGATGCCCTTCTAATGGTCAAAGACCGCCCCAAGAAAGATCATTTGATTTGCGTCTCCACGTTTGGGACACACACAAATGCAATTAAGAAAATTCTACTCAAACAATGGAACCTCCTTGTTTCTATCCCAGAGTTTGCACAAAAACCTATGTTTGCATTTAGAAGAGGGACTAATCTTCAAGACAGTCTAGTTCATGCCTATGACAACAAGACTGAACAAAACATAGTAGACAACATGAGGCAATTAGCCCCAATTAAAGGCCACTTCAAGTGCAATAATTGTCTTGCATGCCAGACCACTGAAACAGTTAAAATCTGCAGAAATAATGATGTCGATCTCACTTTAAAGTCATTTTTCAACTGTAACACCACAAATGTGGTTTATTGTATAAAATGCCTTTGCAATTTGCATTACATCGGCAAAACGTATTTTACAACATCAGTCTCACATTAGACGCAAAAAGGAAAATGGCCCTCTTGTCGAACTCTTGTCGAACACTTTAACCGCCTGGGTCACACTAGCAATCAAATGACTTGGTGGGTGATCGACGTCATTAAATCAACTAAAAGACAGCACAATGTAGATAAGATCCTCACAATGAGGGAAGGCAAACTAATCTGCATTGCGGATACCATTGAAAGGGGCCTTAATAGTGCAACTGAATGACATGCCTTAGCCTGCCTATGATCTGTCTCTAGATGATATCTGTCCCTATCTAGACCACATCTAGGATCATCAGTATCATTAAACAGACTTGCCTATGATATATGCTTATAGATTTCTGCCAGGCTTTTTTAAAATACAAAGGTGATTGCACATATTGCTAAACATAGTGAGCTATTTCCTAGTGATATGGATATGTCTATTTACATTATCTTTTGAATTTATATTGTATACCAATGATCAATGGATTAATTAAATCCACTCTAAATCTCATCTCCTATGGCACATTTACTTCTATTATATTTTGTAAAAATGTTTGCTTTGTGAAACTATGTATATTTTTAATTATGTGGCTAATCATGTACCTTGACGGTTCCTCTTTTCGAAATGAATGAATTATATATGGTTTACATGATTGATGCTAGATGTGCATACCACACTATGAGCTCTCTCATCGAGTACAGAACAATAAATCTAATTCTAAAGCAATCGGTCACAGCATGCAATAATGGGGGAGTTCTGTACATATTTCTGGCACCATAAATTAGTTCTGTGTTACACATATGCCTCATGATCCATATAAACTTAAATAATGATTTGTGTAAAATGCACGTTATACAAGTAACTGACTGTATACATTCGACAGATTAATGAGATCTTTTTATATAAAAAACTGAGATCCACACATACGGATATTCAGGCATGCTCCGTGACGGTATTCAAACCATTATCTGCAATAATTTCTCCTTTTTGATTTAGACACTTAGCAATCATCGGCAATGAAAATCGGTTTCAGTCACTCTCTTTTTTGTCTTATGCTCCATGTTACCTATTCACGGACCATACCACGTAACAAAGAAAAGCACACTGAAATATGGCCGACAATTATTTATGCCATTAACTTCTGACCGTATCACAATATGGCCGTCAAGACTTGCCGCAGTTGAGTTAGTCCTCTTTCGCGGTACAAACACACAAATAAATTGAGCCTGGCTGCCCCTAGCATTTCTTGCCATTTTATGAGTTGGTGAATGCTAGTGATCAGGCTACCTTCATTACTTAAGGTAAGCCTAGACTGGGCTTCTAGAATTCGATTTGAATGCTGTGGTTCTTTATGGACCTTTGTAACCGCCTGAGAGGGTATTACAGTTATCCTTATTTATTTTCGACAGGCGCAAAGACCCCCGATACTTGTGACTATGAGCTCACTAAATTGAGGTACAGCCTTTTGATTACAAGCAATTGCCACTATGATCCACATGTGGGGACATGGCTTTAGCCAGAGAATGGATTTCTTGATTTAAAACGGCCAAAATCTATTCAGGAGAATTAAACACAGGCTTAAACGACTTTTAACATAAACCCCAGGCCCGCATTGCCGTTCCTTTAAAATGCTAAGACCAACCACGTATTGGGATATTATTTTAAGCATCGATATACATTCTTTTTGCTTAGGTGATTCACCTATATGAACAGCTAGGACTTTTGCGAGGAGCTGTTTCTTACTAATCTGGGGGACCTTATCTCGGAATCCAAGTTACTCCATTTATTTTAGAAAGAATATCTTTGTAAAATACAAATCTATGCAAAGTAGTCCCATTGGTTTTTTCAGCGGGTACGATAGGCCCAACCGCCTATACTATAATTGTTCATATATTGGACAGTACAGATTGGTAAACAATTGTCCATATTCTATAAATGTAAAAAAGAATCATATTCTTAGACAAATGTCTAAACTTTATGATTGTCAAAAAGCATCTCACTTTTGGACATTTTGCCGGTAAACCAAATACGGTTTGTGTTTTCTTCATATAAGGTGCCTATTTTTGACAATAGCCAGAACCTATGTGACGAGCTGATCAATACTAACTAAGGTGATTTTACCATTTGTTAAATATATAAGTCTATGACCAATTGCCCTTGCGACAACTGGGTACTAATACCAACACTAGGCCACTGTTATATAATGTAACAAACTCGGAAAATGTCAGGATTTGATAAATATATAACCTATTTAAGGTCTGTATATTTTGGGTGTTATATATGTTTAAATAATTGTAAATGTATATTTCTCTTTTATTAGATATGATATAGAATAAACAATAACTGATATTCTATATTATTTTTAGGGGTCTTCAGATATATCGTTTTTGTCCTGAAGATGGTCTCACCAATCAGTCTATAAGAGAAAGAAACGTCGACCTACGCTTTTTCTTCACTAAATTTATAACATCAATTGCATCAAGGAAGAAAAGCGCATACAATTGTTTCAATGAAGTGGCTTTATTTATTTTGACAATATATGCTTCTTGTAACATTGTTGACATATACTTTCTGTACCCTATTTTTGATTCTTAATTCGTATTAAATACAAATTCCTTATATATACACACCCGTTTGCTCCGCTTTCTATATTTGGATCACTGTGTGACTACTATAAACTTAATTAATAACCATTGTTGCTTATCTGCACAGTAGACCAACATTCATTTGGGTCTTAAATCAGCATTTATAACTAAATGTTATAAACAGTATCAACAAAATCCCTTGAAGGTACCTTTACCCTTTCATTCTTGGTGACCCGGCACCGCCATGCTGCTCCACACTAACTTCCTGGTCCCCCGAGAACTGCCCATGGGGCACACCTAGCTGCTTCAATGTAGTTGCGGACAGGCTCCAGTCTCTGCCAGTCCCCACACTGTGGTGTCCTGGACGCTGCCTGCTCTTCTCCAGGGAACACTCCGTTGCAAGCTCCATTTTGTGCTCCAATATTGCCTCATTTCAGCCTAACACACTGCACAAGGTTCACACCTTAGGGGAACCCTGGCAGCCCCAGTGCATGGATGGCCCCTAGGGTTGACTGCCCACACCACCTGCTGGTATTCGACCGTCTCCTAGGCTGGAGCCTTTGGCCATTAGTCCCCACCGAGACCCCTGAAGTCCACACGTGGCTACCAGGCTGGATGGTGCTCATGCACTGTTTAAGCCTCAGAAAGACATCCCTCGCCCCCTTCAATTGGCTCCGGGAGCCCCCAGTCCAATAATAGCCCCAAGAGCTGGATCCCATGCCCCCTGCCACTCGGTGTGTCTTCTTGGGCTGGTGTCTACAGCTGCTGTGCAGATTCACTTGCTGATCCCTGTGGGCCCACAGTCCATGTGTGGCATCCAGGCTCAGGTCTCTCTACGCCCACAGAGCAGCTCACCTTATACAGGGCCGAAAGGTCACCATTCACAATGCTGTTCCGTTTGCCATCTGTATGCGGCTACCATGTCATCTGAACCCCACGCTCCCTAAAAACTTTTACATTGATTTGAATAAAATAATTATCACTTGTATGATGCATATCTGCAAAGCAACGTTGCCGATAATTCATTAATTGCTGGTATGATAAAGAACGTGCTTAATTTGTTAAAAAATAAGTGCCAGGTCACTAGTCAGGCGGCAACCCCAACTTGCACCACCCTTTGCCACTGCTGTCGCTGCCAATGAAAGTACTTACAAAACTACTAGCCATCACACTGCTATCATTTTGACAATTCCGTATGTTCGAGGTCCCCCAAAGCTGTGAGAATGGCTTGGAAGGCAGGTATTTATGTATGCCTTATCTAATTTAATGATTTGTGAATTCAATTTTTCATCGCTGTAAGTTAAAAGACTTGAGAGGTACGTACTTTCATTAGGTTTTATTATCAAGTGCTGCCTCTGTATGAACCTGCCAACGAACCACGCCAGTTTCTAGTTTTACACAATCAAGGCCAAGGGAGCAGCCTAGGCTATTCGTGGCAGAAGGTGCCCAAACACAAGGGCTAACAGTGACCGTAAAATGGCAAGGATATGAACAAGTTCAGGGCACTCTATTCAATCCTCCATCCATAGCTGTCGAAAAGTATTACCCGCAGCAGACTGGACTTTAACAGGCTGGGGCAGTTTCTCTTGACTTCAAAAAGATGGTGCTAGGAGGCCCGGGGACAAACTACACAAAGTGCTTGTCCTCAGATGCCTCTAGCGACAAAGGGTTGAAAACTGGAAAAGTATAACAACTTGTGTTTATGTAGTGCTTCACGCACTTCGGGTGTATTTAAGCAATGAAAATAACAGATGTCACTATTACCCAATTTATGGTAGTGAATTACTGATCTCGGAAAGATGGAAAGTAAACCGGCCTTGCCGGTTATTTCCAAATCGGGAAATTCTTATTCAGGCAGGGCTCTAGGATTAAGCATCTGGGAGGTCCATGGTGATGTATGATGTGTGCAGCATCTCCCAGGTGTCTGAGACCTGGGTTTGGGCATGCTGGATGGTCTTGTAGGGGACCAGCTGCATAGTCTGCCTACTGTGGGGTCATGCATAGTTGTTTTAACCCTTATTTCTAAGGGTTGGTTTGTATCCAAGTTCTTTATCTCTTTTGCTCTCTCTGTATCACTCTCCTTTCTCTCTGTAGCACTCTCCTTTCTCTCTATCTCACCCCTCCTTTCTCTAAATCTCATCCTATTTTCTCTCTACTTCTCCCTTCTCTGTCTCCACCTCACTTTGCTCTTCTCATCAGTGGAGGTTAAGACTGACAGTCTCCTCTTAACCTCACCCTCCTCTTTTTTTGCCTCACTCTTCCTTTACTACCTCATCCTCCTGTCTCCCTGTAGTGGCCTCCTCTTTCTCTCCACCGCCCACTAATCCTTCTCTCCCCTCACCTTCCTCCCTCATTAATATTAGTTTAACACCTAAATGCAGATATCAGCCACAGAGAGGTGACCATCCTCTCTGTGACAAAAAGACTGCCACAGCGGGTCAACGCGCTGTAGCATTATAGTAACATTTAATCTTTGATCCCTTTGGGCTAAAAAAGTTTAGTTAAAATATGCAAATTAAGCAGGTGATGGACTATGTGGCAAGTTGCGGCCAATCTGTAATTATGCGAAAACCACGCTATTAGCAGCAGTGGCGGCTAATGACATTTTAAAGTGGTGAGGCGTAAAATGTTAATCATACTGCACCGTAGCGAGCGAGCCCGAACCCCTTAAGGAGGTCCCCCCGAGAAAATTTTGAAAAAATAGTGGGAAAATGGTGCATTTTCAAGCAAATTTGCGAAAGCAGGAAGGTTAATAAAGCAATTGTGAAAGTGCAGGTATTACATTATTGAAGAGATGTCATATGAGTATGGCTTACATACTCATACACTTTACCGACTGGTCACGCACAGACCTTTGCAACCAGTGCATTCACTCACTGACTTATCTTGGAAACCAAAAAGCCAGTAATACGATTTAAGGATCCGTATGAAACAATACAGCGCACTCCTCTAGCAACATGCACATTTGTATAATCAACCAATGATACTGATTTTATCCAGCACTGAAGGGTGAAACGGCGAACCGGCTTCACCTTTACTTGTACCTGCCAGTTGTGGGTTACACACATCTCTCTAGCCGGGGAATTGACCCTCTGTGCTATCTAACCATGTTGTATCAGTGGGAACGGCAGTGCAAGCATTCCTCCCGACGATACATTTTATTTGATTAACATTATTTGTAGCATATGCAGCAAAAAAATACTTCTCTGGGTGTCAATTGTATTCAGCTCATTGGAAATTATACACATCTAAAGGATGAAAAGCTGAAGGAACCTTTCTGGATCTCCAAGCTGTGACCTCCACACGGATCCCTGCAGCAGGGGCATTAGTGCACCGAGCTAGGGTACAGCCTTGGGCACAGTCTTCGGTATTACTACACTCTCTGCAGACTGCACACAAAAGCAAAGCACATGTCCAGGCAGCAGTCCTAGGCTGCAGCACGCCACACACACAAGTTGACATGTTACGAATCCCGTGCATGAACATTAAGAAAACCATCGTCATTAGAAGAGGGTTTTTATCATTAATCTTAGCGCACGCTCCCCAGTGAGAGTAAAACATTACATGGCACTCGCCCGGCATATTTAAAAAAAGTATATAGAGATAGAGCACCTTGTGAATAAAACTAGAGCACTTGAGACTCGATTTTCCCAACAGCAATTTTACAAGAAGGGTAATGAGTCACAGAGTCAGTGGAGTGGACATGCATCAGACTTCTTACTAGGTTCCGTTAGCGCTGCGTTACACACTACACACACCATGTTGAAATCATTGGTCGACAAACCAAACCAGCAACCAGTTGAACTTACGGACGCTGTTGTGCTGTGACTCAATCCGTCTCAGTGCACACCAGTACTGGTGCACACTAGTGTCTGCACTTTCTGCACAAAAAGCAAAGCGCAGATCCAGGCAGGCGGTCCTAGGCTGCAGTACGCCACCACACAACAACTCACTGCTGCTGGTCACGACGAGTCACGAAGATGAGTAGCCACTAGACTGACTCTCAAACTCTATGACTCATCCGTAACCTCGACTACTACAAGTTCTACTTTCAGTTTCACACTTACTCAGTTGTTGTTGACTAGACTGTGTGGTACTGGCAGCACTGGTGTGCCACGCGCGATTACGTCCCTACAGTGTAGGGAAATAGCCAATCACAAACAACATGGCTGGATATAGCCATATGTGATTGTAAAATGTAAATTGCTACTTGTATAGCGCACTACTCACCCGCAAGGGTCTCAAGGCGCTTGTACGAATACCGCTGTGGAACCCATCCTGGCTTTCCCTATGAGGCGTCCACTCCTGGGCACCCCCAAGGTGGAGGCCAGGCATCCTTAGCGTTGTGGGGGCCGTTGTGGAGATTAAGCAAGCTATTGCCCAGAGTTGCAGAGTGGGACTCTATGATTGGAATAGGCACTGAGGCGAGGATTATCAGGTCTGTGGAATTTTGAGCCCAAGACCCGCCGAGGCGGGGAATTGAACCCTGGTCCCGGGCCAGACCTCTGCATCAGGGTCTGCCGCTCCAACCATCGAGCCACACTTCTCCATACTGTGCGGCCGTCAGCAGAGCAGCCAACACCCACGCTATTGAAAATTTAACTTGTATAAGTTAGCAAGGCTAGTGGACACATGTATGATCCCTAGCAGGATTTGAAATATGCCTTCTATACGATATGAGAATTTAGATCGTATATAATATAACTATAATATATGGAGAAACAATGAATATTCTCCTCAATTACGTTATTGATAAAATGTATTAAATATAGCAAGAACGGTGAAACATAAGAATTTCGTATCTAGACTCCGTTCAAATATGGCGGTACCGCTAGTCATAATTATGCAGGCAACCATTGGGTAAATCCTCTACCTTTGGTAGTATTGCGATACTTGATAGTAAATTGGCGTGCAAACATTTTGCGGTTAAATACGTAGATCATAATGGCACTCTTAGTGTGAACGGTAAGACGGTAGACGAACCAGACGGGTCTGTGCGATTAATTTCATGCAAGTAATACGCCGTAACTTTATGAACCGAGCTTAAAACAGGGGAGGCAGAGGCACCCGCACCCTTAAATAATGATCCAGGGGGTTGGTTTGGTGAACTCGACTTATGATGTCTTAAACGTGCAGGGGATATAGCCGCACTAGAAGTGAGTCACAGCTGAATTATCCGTGAACTTACATTACTTGCAGGTTGGAATAATAATTTAGGGCCAATACGAGGCGTCAGTACGACTATCGAATAGCAAGCCCAGATAAAGTTTATTGCGTTGACATTATGTCAGTAAACACATGGTAGACATATTGGTGAGATGTATATTCGCCACATAGATACTGATACGGGGCATTTATACAAACAATTCGTATTATCTGAAACTCGCTATCACTACCGGGTAGAGAATAGTCAGATAAACCCTCATGTTATATCTTTTGACAGTACCGGGCATTTGAAGCAAGCATGGGCGAATAAACAAAGACAAGAATTCCATTTGCTTGATTTAAAAATATAAGAGTAACACGAGACCAAAGCAGGTATGTAGAAATACAACCTAGGCATATAGCTGGTATGACAAACAACAATTATTCAAAAGCACTAGTATGGTTCTATTATTTGTACCCCTGTAGATTGGTCCTTTCCTTTTGCCAAACTGGGAGAATTTAAAACGCATAGGCACTTAATTCCAACCGTCACTGCATTTCCGTAGCTGATTTAAACTAAAGCTGGAGAACAATACAAGTAAATTTATGGATATGCCACCCTTATAGCTCCTATTAAACAGATAAGAGCCAGAAATTATTGCAATTGGCTTTTTCCCCCTTTTTAAATATGATATAATCTGACCTTTTTCAATTAGTGCTCATAGTTGCCATTACTAGATAAGATATCTACCCATGTTTTGAAATATTGGTTGGCGGCATAGCCTTTTTAGCCTTGGACATATTAAATAGAAAACTCACACTAGATAAAATGTGTTGATAAATTGAGTACTAGAGTTTAAATGTATATATGTAAATAATGTGCAGTTGATGGGAGCAAGATAAATAATAAACATGTAAATATGTGTAATAATGGATTTGAAATTAAGAAGGTATGACTGGTGACACAGCGAGACTTGGATCTACTGGTATAGGAGAAGAGTCATGTTCAAAGGAACTATAAGATTGTTACAAGTGTAAATAATGTGATCTGCATGACGTTGACATTTGAATTAAGATTATGTGAACGATTAATTGAAATATGTTTTTAATTTATAGTTACCAGTTATGTGAAAGAAACAGAATTCCTGACGAAGGCGCAAGCCGAAACGCGTTGAATGAATGGAATTGTGGTTCTGTATAGTAACTTGAATCAATTTGATGTATTGTTTATAACTTGAATTTAATCATGGCTGTATAACAATTTTTTGTCACATAATTATATTTTTTTTTAAAAGGAGAGAAAAAAAAGACATAAAAAGTGTTACCTGAAAGAAATCTGATGAAATAATGATGTGATAAAAATAATATAAAGAAGTAACACAGCACGTTTTTCTTTAAGATAAGGTTACAGGTCAGCGTCATTTAGACTATTCTATGAAATGCACAAAACCCGGTGCTGAACTCCACTCTTTTCTAAAGATGAGTAGCCACTAGACTGACTCTCAGACTCTATGACTCATCCGTAACCTCGGCTACTACAAGTTCTACTTTCAGATTCACACTTACTCAGTTGTTGTTGACTAGACTGTGTGGCACTGGCAGCACTGGTGTGCCACGCGCGGTTACGTCCCCACAGTGTAGGGAAATGGCCAATCACAAACAACATGGCTGGATATAGCCATATGTGATTGTAAAATGTAAATTGATACTTGTATAGGGCACTACTCACCCACAAGGGGTCTCAAGGTGCTTGTACGAATACCGCTGTGGAACCCATCCTGGCTTTCCCTGTGAGGCGAATGTGTGCATAACATCAGAAGAATATGAGGAGAAAGTTATAACAACAATATATTATACAGTCACTTAAAATTACAAAAAAAAGGGGTGGCAATTAATATTATTATTATATTTTGAATATTAATTGCCACCCCTTTTTTTTTTTTTTTTTTGTAATTTTAAGTGACTGTATAATATATTGTTGTTATAACTTTCTCTTTCTTTCTTTATGTAATGATTTTATTTTGAAATGGAAATGTGTTTAAATGTTACATGAATTTTTCTGTGTAATTTTTGTCGATTTTAACCGATTATACAAATTAAAAGTGATACATAATTTTTTAACAATTTTGTTAGAATTTCTTCCTTTTGCAACTACCCTCCTCAAATTCTTCTGATGTTATGCACACATTTGTTTTTCCCTGAAATGTAAGTTATTATATCTAATCAGGGGGTCCTTGCTACTTACACTATATTTCCCTGTGAGGCGTCCACTCCTGGGCACCCCCAAGGTGGAGGCCAGGCATCCTTAGCGTTGTGGGGGCCATTGTGGAGATTAAGCAAGCTATTGCCCAGAGTTGCAGAGTGGGACTCCATGATTGAAATAGGCACTGAGGCGAGAATTATCAGGTCCGTGGAATTTTGAGCCCAAGACCCGCCGAGGCGGGGAATTGAACCCTGGTCCCGGGCCAGACCTCTGCATCAGGGTCTGCCGCTCCAACCATTGAGCCACATTTCTTCATACTGTGCGGCCATCAGCAAAGCAGCCAACACCCATGTGCGGCCCCATCCTGCTGCAGCAGCCAATCCTGGTGCAGCGTTAACAGCGCCACTGTGCCAGGATTGGCTACGAGCAGGATACTATCTGTCCTAAATGAGCCCGGCCCCCAGGTCCTGCCTATGTCTCTGAGTGCTAGATGGGGAGGTGGTGGGGGGGGGGCAGTAGGGGGGGGGGGGGAAGGGCTACACTGTGCGCATGCGCAGGCAAGTCAAAATATTGAAGACTCCGGGATTTAACATGCGCAGTCACTGCCTGCTGCCTGTCTGTACTGTAACTGTGAGCTGCCTGCCTGTCACTCTCTGCCGCAGCCCCGCCCCCACGGCCCACTTCCTTATGGATGCCCGATTCAGTCGGGCTGGTCCCGGAACGGTAGCGCGCAGTGCTCGGGTGCCTGAGTCAGTGCGCTCGGCTCAGATTTATTTTAAAATAAGTTATTATTGATTGATTGGCAGTGCGGTCGTCCATGGCTAGCGGGGCAATGCCCCAACACCCCCAATGGACGCACCGCCACTGATTAGCAGACTCATAAAAGCCCAGCGACTCTGGCCGAGCATCATTTCTGGAGTACTGTGTAATGAGAGCTGCCGGCCTCTTTGACACAAACTATCAGGTACCCTTTGCTTTTCAAGTTTGCATGAAACAGCCACCACCTCCCCACAGACTTCCCACCTATCCCAAAAGCACTTCCAGTAGCCCACAAAACACGGGGGTTCCTCATGAAAGTTAAATAATTAGGCTCAGAAAGCAAGGCTGCAAGCCACGTAAATTATGAAAGATACTAAAATATTTTTCTACTTATAAATGGGCTTTGGAAGGTTCAGGGGGCTACCTTGGGAGGGCCCACCTGGCCCCCTGCTACAACTGGACCTGTTCATATCACTGCATTCGTCGGTGAGGAGCACAGAACTCAGTGAGACCTTTAGAAGGTATAACCTATTTAAACGATTGGATACCAGTTCTAAAGTTTAGATAGAGCTAATTTTGTACAAGCAGGCAGTCATTCCCTTCCAAATCTCGACTTAAGATAAAGATTGTTAGACTATCATTCTGCTCACAAAGCTCACGCAAAGGGAATGGCTCTGTCACCTGATGCCACTTCCTACAGTTGAAAGGCAGTTATGGGGTCCGTCACGTTGCAATCACTTCGGATGCATACATTTTAGTCCTGTGCACTTGGAATGCACCTTTTGTAAATGTATTGGCATTTATATAGCGCACTACTTACCCGTAGGGTCCCAAGGCGCTTCGACCGCTGCGAAACCCTTCCTGGCTTCCCTGAGAGATGGTCCCTTAATGGGTATCTCCAGGGTGAGACCAGGCATCCCCGGCGGTCTGGTGGGGCCGTTAGTGAAGATGAGGCAAGCTAATGCCCAGAGTTGCCGAGTGTGATCGCTGATCAGAGTGGGCACCGAGGCGAGAGAATTATCGAGTCCGCTGACCCTGGTCCAGAAACCTGCCGCGCCGGGAATCGAACCCTGGTCCCGGGCCGTCCTCTGCTCTCGGGTCTGCCGCCTCTAACCAGTGAGCCACACTACTTCACTTTTCAGCTCAGATAGTTGCTGTGTCTGTGCAATCCTGAATGCAGGGGACAGAATCTTACCAAAAACCGAATACAAGCTTGGGATATTCCTTAACTACCTGTATCATACTTCAGGGGAATGAACAGAAATATTTTCACCCGTGTTTAAAAAAAATAGGTAAAGTAATTTTTCCCTTTTTACTTTAAAAACGCTGTTTTAGAAGTGACCATGAGTCTTTGCAGCTTTTCCCACCTCCTACGATTACCATCTCAATCATGGTTTAGGATACTGAGCAATGCACTCGGAGTTTGCACACAAGGAAGCAGTGAGCAACGTCCGACAGGCTGGAATATGAGCATCAGCAGATCCGTGATTTCTACGCAGTCTATTTTTACATCAGATATAAATAATGAGTTCGCAGCGCCATGGGCTGAACGGAGGGAAAAGGTGAAATTCCTGGAATGGCAGTCCTAAGGGACATAAACATAGTCCCGACCGCGCTGCTGCAGTAGTAAAGGAGGGCCTTAAATGGTAGAGGGAAGGTACGGTGTGGAGTGTGCTGCTACTAGGCCTGGTGACGTAAGCACGGCGCAAGGATTGAGTTTGGAAGGAAACTTCAATTGGGTCTATAAGTGTGCACCGAACAACTCAATTTAAAATTAAATCAATTCAAATCAGTTGGACGCCCCATAACAATGCAACCTGCCCCATATAAAGCAGATTATAATATTTTTGCCACATATATCTCATCACCCTTCACTGTAATTAGATTGCTCTCACCACACAGACATTCCACATTCGAAAAATATGGTTTCCCCTTTGGTAGGTCACATAAAGGGTATGCTCCCCACAATGCCTTTTCTTGTCATCGGTTGAAGCCAATGAATTGTATTTCCTCAACCAAAATTATAATCATGGTTGCCGCATTCTACTTTTGATTGCTTGTGTGTTCTGTTTTGAATCCGAAGCTGTATGGATAGGCCTTCACATTTGAGTTGGAGGAGAAGGATGGGGGCGCCAAGATTAATCACCAGTAATCTCATTAATCCAATTTGCCTTCCTTATTCTCTCCTGCCCTGAATCTTTGATTATTAATTAGGGTAAACAGGAGGCCTTGTGGGCAGTGTCATATCAACGGGGTTTATCAAAATCAAAACAAGCATTGGCCAAACTAACAGGTCTCGTCTTTTAAAAGTGCTGACTTTTTGGCTTTCTCAATGCTTGTTGACAATATTTAAACAATGGATTTAGGCCCAGATCTCTGTATTGGGGTGAATGTTTGACATTGTTCTGCAATCTGTCCATCAATTGTTCGTTTGCATTAGGCACCTTGAGTGGGACGGATATGCCCAGATGTGGGTCCTGTGCTCTCCATGCCACTGGAGTCAAGCTGTCCTGGCTGATCAGGGGTGAAACCGTCTCAAGATGCTTGTTTCCGGTTCAGGGAGGCCCTGGCCTGGCAGTTCGGGCTGGACTTTTTCAATGGGGCGCAGGGTGAAGACTGACTTGCATATGGCTTGGTCCAACCTCGAATGTTATGGGGAGCAAAAACCAATGGATTTAGGCCCGGATATCAATAAAGGGATGAATGTTTAACATTGTTCAACATTATGTCCATTAAAAGTTTTTTGCAGTTGCCTATAATTAACATCGGTAAAAAGTAAAAATAAAAAATAAAAAATTAAGGCGGGTTGCCGATGAGCATAAAAGCCAAAATAGCTGCTGCAGTCATATGACACATGTGCATCCGTGTGCAGGTCATGATTCTGCAGTGGGTATTTTAGTTCGTTTAAATCTACTATTCCAAGATAGAGACAAACATCTTGTAGCTGTCCAAGCTCATTGTAGGGAAGGTGTAGCAAATTGCAGCTGTCAGACCTTCTAAAAAAATAATTTAAACTAATAAGTAGGAACTTGAAAAACGGGATGGGGAGAGCAGGGGAGCAACATAGGAGGATGAATAGTAAGCAACTGCACACTGCCGAGTGGAAAAAACACAACAGCAAGCAGGGAAGGGGAGGTGGGGTACAATGGAAGAACTGGGCGGTTAGCAAAATGAGAAAAAAATAAAGTGTAAAAGCAGCAGAGCAGAAAAAGGAGAGGTGGGGGGAAGTAATGCATACGCTGGAAGTGTAAAGTATGTAAATAAGCCAACAAATGATGAGCAACAGGCCCACTGTGAGAATTAGTTTTGTATATAATATGCTATTGAACACTAACAGCTAAAAGATGTTTGTGGCTCATACCCGAGATAGAGGGGAATACCATGTTAGAATGTCTTTCACACAAGCAAGGTCTGGGAGACCCAGGGCAGTAGAAGCCGCCGTGGGCCGAGTGGAATGGGCCCTCAGCCCAACAGGACGCTCCTTTTTAGCCAAAGAGTAGCATACCTTGATGCACAACACGACCCACAGAGAGATGGTACGCTTGTGCACCGCCCGACCTTTCTTAGCGCCCACGTAACCAACAAAGAGTTGGTCATCCACCCGGAACTGGCGTGTGCGATCCAAATAAAATGAGAGCGCACGTTTTGGGTCCAGACGGTGGAGACGTTCTTCCTCTTTCGAGGGATGCGGAGGCGGAAAGAAGGTGGGCAAGGTGATGGACTGCCCGATGTGGAAGGCTGTGACTACTTTGGGCAGGAAAGAGGGTTGCGTCCGCAACACAACTTTGTCCGGATGGACAGAAAGGAAGGGAGGTTTAAAGGAAAGAGCCTGGAGCCTGGCAAAGGTGATGGCAACCAGGAATGCAGTCTTCAGAGTAAGGAGACGAAGATGACAGTTATGAAGTGGCTCGAAAGGAGCGATCATCAGATAGGTCAGAACAAGGTTCAAGTCCCACTGAGGCATCACGAAAGGAACAGGAGGAAACATATGAGTGATGCGGATGGCCCGCAGCTCCAGAAGGTTGATGTGGAGCCGGGACACCGCCGGAGACCAGAGGCTTCTGATCTTCGCCTCTCCCATGTGGCCCCCCAGCCCTGGAGGGACCCGTCCGTCACTACTATGAGCTCAGTTTGGGGTAAGGAGAGGGATCTGCCGCTGACCCAATCGCGGTCCGTGAGCCACCACTGCAACTGTCTTGCAGTGCCCTCCGAGAGCAAGACATGGTCGGACAAGTTGCCCTGATGCTGGGCCCACTGAAACTTCAGGTCTCACTGCAGAGCCCGCATCCGCCACCTGGCCTGATGCACCAGAAGGACGCAGGAGGCCATCCGCCCCAGAAGCCGCAGCGTCAACCTGACGAGACTCGGGATAACGGCTGAAAGATCGGAATCAGAGCCTGAATATCCTGAACCCGCTGTTCGGGAGGATAAACCTGAAACTGCGCAGAGTCTAGAACCGCTCCGAAGAAGAGGAGCTTCTGAGAGGGACACAGGTGTGACTTCGGCACATTGATAGAGAACCCCAGCAGGTGCAGGAGGCCGGCCGTAGTCTGGAGCTGGCCGACGACTGTCAGGGGCGAGCCCACCTTCAACAACCAGTCGTCGAGGTAGGGGAAGACTGAAACCCCTAACCTGAGCAGATGAGCTTTGCCCATCGCCATCATTTTCGTGAACACCCATGGGGCGCTGGTAAGGCGGAAAGGGAGCACGGTGAACTGAAAGTGCTCGTGGCCTACCGTGAACGGCAAGTACTGCCGGTAGGCAGGCAGGACGGGGATGTGAAAATAAGCGTCCTGCAAGTCCAACGCTACCATCCAGTCTCCCGGGTCCAGGGCAGCTAAGACCTGAGCCAAAGTCAGCATCTTGAACTTCTCCTTCTGGAAAAAGCTGTTGACGTTCCGCAGGTCCAAGATAGGGCGTAGGCCCCCTTTGCCCTTCTTGGGAACCAGAAAGTAGTGGGAGTAACAACCACACCCTACTTCTGGCCCAGGAACGCGCTCAATGGCCCCCTTGGCCAAGAGGGCAGTAACTTCCTCTTGCAGAAGACGGAAGAATTTGGCGTACAAATTAAGAATGACTGTATTCTGTTTGTTTATATGTTAATAGATCATGAAGTATGAGGAGTGTAATTCGAATGTAAAACGTTATTGTTTACGTCTGTAAATCACCACTCCAAGATGGCGGAATCTTTTCGTGTAAAGTCACATGACCTTACCCTTAACCTGATCTATGTTTACTTTTGTATTTAACATGCCGGTTCTGGCAGAATGGTTAAACGTGTGATCAAGGCACATTGCGTGTCGAAACGCGTAGAGTGAACTAAGAATAAAGAAATCTGCTGCTGTAATCTCCTGAGTGAGCGTCTAGCATAAAAGCGAACTGTGGATTATTGAAATTTTCGGCATTGGAGGTCCACCAAATCTGCGCGCCACCTGACTGGGAGAGAGAATCCCGGAAGGACCTTTCCTATTTGGTTTGGATATATATATATATATATATATATATATATATATATATACGCACACACACACACACACACACACACATATATATATATATATATATATATATATAAAACGCGTCGGAAATCGATGACAAAGACTTGCTGTATTTATCACACTGCTGTACAGTGCTAACTGGCAGAGTAAAGAAAATTGCACAAAAGCATGGGGCCTCCAAGTGTTGGGTGTTTTTAATTTGGAATATATGCGGCCTGCCTTGGTCGCAGAGAGACCACCCTGCGGACGAGCAGGTCTTGTGCCATCATGAGTACGGCACTTCAGGAGCTTTCTGCAGTTCTGTCCAGGACAAATTCGCCATGGTAACGGCAGCGGAGAGATATGGCTACCCACTGTGGATTTTAAGAAACATTAGGAAATGGGAAGTTGACTACTAAAGGAACACTTCGTCAAACTATAGATACCAGCATGCAATTGATGCAAACGCCAAGTTGGCGGGACTAATGCAATCACTTAAAGATCACCTGCTGAGCTGCCTTCCTCACGAGTCATCGCTGTGAACAAGGGCGGAAGGACGCCCGAAACGCGTCGGAAATCGATGACAAAGACTTGCTGTATTTATCACACTGCTGTACAGTGCTACCTGGCAGAATAAAGAAAATTGCACAAATGCGTAGGGCCTCCAAGTGTTGGGTGTTTTTCGTTTGGAATATATATATATATATATATATATATATATATATATATATATACACACACACACACACAAAGTGGCAGTTACCACTGTGTAGTAATAGGTAGAGCCCGATACCCAAAGAAAATGAATTATTTGGTTTGCAAAAAACTTTGGTGCTATTGGACAATTCAACACAAAACGTTATAAAAAAAGTTTCATCCATCTCAGCTACTTCCTAGAAAGTTTTGGCTCGATGAGTCAAGCAGGGGCTGAGAAAAAGGGGAAGGAGGGGTTCCAAACCCCCACCCCCCCATTAATTTTTCCATAGGAAAATGAAACACTGCTAGAGCCCAAACAGCTGAAAAGATTTAGAACCAACTTGGCAGAAAGCAAGATTCTGATCCGTCAACAGTGCTTTTGTGATTGTGTTATTCTGTTCTGTAGTTTCAGAGAAGTTCATGTTCAAAACTTTGTATAGTTCATAATGCTGGGACATTTGGAGGTTTGGAGTTGGAAGATAGGTGGGAATATAGTGTTTCCTTATCGCCTGTATGAAATAATGTACATTCTGAAACAGTAATGGCTTGGTGTTTGTCAAGAGAAGCTCATGCTACATAAAACTCATTAAATAAATACAAATCTATTCTAAGGTAAGGAGTCTGCAGCTAGAACTCTCTATCCGATGAACATGTTACTTACCTTCCATAGCATCTTCTTTAGTAGAGACTAGCCACAGATTCCTTACCGACCCACCTATCTTCCTCGCTCTGCGAAGATATTTCTATGGACAGGGTTTTTCACCTTTCAGGGCATTCGTTTTCCATACCAGTGGTCAGTGGGCTTCATGGCTCTGTGCCTCTGGTGGGGAAAGTTATGAAAAGTAACTGACATCAGTGCACCTGGGTGGCGCCTATATAGGCGCCGCAAACATCACTTCCGGGTCATGCCGCCCATGAACAACGCCATCTGCAGTTACGCGTGGGGAATGGCTCCTGAAAAATTTCCACCTCCAGTTTGACGCCTGGGGCTAAAAACCAAGGTAAGGATTCTGCGGCTAGATAGTCTCTACCAGATAAGGTATTACCGAAGGCAAGTAACTTGTTATTTTATTACATCTGTCAAACCCAGGCTGAGGTCATGTTCATGTCATTTGGTGTGCACTCGCACACATTGTTTGCATGGCTGTTTTGCAAGTTAAGAGTTGTAGCCCTAGCCAACATTGATCAAATTTCAGACATTTTTCGGTTTTAATCTACAACTGCACTTTGTGTGTCCATTCATCAGTAAATTTCTGATTTTTTTAAACCTATGTTTATGAATGACAAAGCTTACCATAAATTCACTTTAACCTTTAATTTTCTTGTGAGGGTTTGTGTATTTATTTTAGTTTTTAATAAACAGGATATTAAACTATGCAAATGCTCTAATTGGTTTCTATGAATTATTGACTTTACAAACCTGTCAAACACCGCCTAAGAACATAAATGTTTTTTGAGGCTAAGCTTCCATTAGTTAGCGAAAAAGGCCACAGAGTCTTTGTGTGCATTCGTAGAGCCTAGCTCGAAGTTAGAAAGAAACATTGCCATTGATACTATTGCAGCTGCTTGTTGCTGCTCAACAGTCGCTACGTAGTTCTGTGATACGTTTAAGGCGCTCTACCTTAATCAAACGGGAAGGGCTGATGGCTACATAATGATTTCACTGGATTACCTTCCATAAAGTTGATAAGATCAATGCTTCGGATGAAACAGTTTATATTTATTGTTGCAAAAGTAGTATCTGTGACATTCTTCTTGACAAAATTCCTGTAAACCATCTGCAGATCAATATCTTATCATTCTTGGTTTATTGCAAATTAGAAACCTTAATCTGGAAGACTGCATCCTTGTGACATTTTTATTTAAGGAGTTTTATATAGCATGAGCATGACCCATCTGTGTATCAGGGCTCTGTACAAATAGCAAACCAAGTTAAACACGGAAAAAGAAGCAATAAACAAATAAGAGTACAGTTAGCAATATGTTGTACAAATAGCAATTAAATAGTATCAGCAAAAGCAAAAAATTATTGGCCAGAAAAAATATATATAAAATGAGAACAAAAGAACAAAAAGACTTAGATTACACTGGATACAGAGATGAATATAGGAAGGGTAGCCCAACTTAGTGCAATCAGGACTCATGGACCTAATCAGTAACTCATGCTAAAGGTATCTAATCAGCAACACCATTTTTAATTCTTATTTGAAGGAGGCAGTTGACTGATTGGATCTAATTTCAGGAGGAATTGCATTCCATATTATGGGGGCAAGGCCCAAAAATGTGCGATTTTCTTGAACGTCTGTAGCTTCAGCAATAGAGTGTTAGAGCTTCTTAGGGAGGAACTACATACGGATAGTTCACTTTATTTAGACAGGTACACAGGAGTGTCGTGAAGAGCCTTACAGGCCATGCAGGCCATCTTAAACTCAATTCTAGCTTCAAACGGGCGCAATTTGAGATGATTGTGTTCGCGTCTGCCGGCTCCCATGATAACCCTAGCAGCTGAATTTAGTGTGGCCCTTAACAAAGTCAGCCTGCCTTTGGGAGGTCCTGCAAGGGTGGCCACTCCTGTAGTTTACGTAGGTAACAAAGTCATCTGGAGAAAAAAGGTTTGGTTTTTTTTAGAGTGTTCAAATGGAAATTGGCTACTCTGGTAGTTGCACTAATGTGATCTTGCCTATTTAGGTATTTGTACAATGAAATGACCAATAATTGAGTAGAATCAACATGGGGGTGTGCAGTTGAGCGCTATAAGTTGTTTGAGCCATTCATCTGTGGGAGTAGAGAGATTGCAGGGGCAATCAGGAGAAATTCCGCCTTGTGTGTGTTTAACATTATATGATTGCGGGTTAACCATAGTTGGGTTTTCAGTAGGGCAAAGTTAAGAGTTTTTATATCTTCCGGTGAGGAAGTTTTAATGTATAATTGTATATCATCCGCATATATGTGATACTGTATATTTGAATGTGTAGGAATTTTGGTAAGCAGTACCAAGAACAAATTGAATCGCGTTGATGACAGTGTGGATCCTAGAGGTACTCTGTTGATAGTGAAGTAATGTCAGACAGGGTTTGGTTAACTTTGCTTTGTTGAGATCTATTACGAAGGAAAGAGGAAAACCAACTTCAGACGGTACAAGATAAACCCCTCCTTTTCTCCAAAAGGTCTATCATGTTGTCTTGTTTGCCCGTATTAAAAGCAGAGGAGATATCAAGAAACAGGGATCGTTCTGTTCAAGTAGTCTCAAGGCATCATCTTCAATGTGTGTCAGAGCCGTTTAGATGCTTTGGCTAGTTTTCAAGCCAGACTTGCAATGGTCAAGGAGCGAAACTGTACGATGTGTACCCTGAGAGAGATGCACTGATAATCCTAGACCAAAGTGGTAGTATGGAGGATCTAAGCTCTCTGATGACTTTGGCGGGTAGAGGATCTCTGAAGTGGTTTGATGGATTAATTGATATTAGTGTTTTGACAATCTCAGCTTTGTCAGAAATTTTGAAGTTAGTCCATGCAGCATTTTATTGATTTATTTGAAAGGTTTTATAAAGTGCAACCATGGCCGATACAGGTAAAGAGCGCGGTACAAAGGAACGTAAGTGTAATGAGGAACAAGCAGGAGTACAACAAGACGGAACAAATGAGGTATCTTAACAATAACAAGGTTGTAGGGGGCACGGAGAAAACAAAATAACAAAGGTGACCCATGGTAGTCAGCCAATCTTGTGGAACCTGTAAAGTTCCAGGTGAGCAATAAATCAAAAGGACATGTGAGGAGAAACATAATACAATTTGAACAAAAGGTATACAAGAGTATCAAGCAGGAGAAGGAAGTAGATTAAGATGGAATCAGAGGTAATGCTGTTGATGGTTATTCAGGAGCAGCCATTTGACATGTTTTTTGAATGAGGCAGTAGATGGGTTGGATTTGATCTCGGGAGGATGAGCGGTCCATATTCTTGGAGCAAGACCAGAGAAAGTACGAATGTAAGTTCTTTTCTTATTAAATTTGGGAGGTTTCAATAGTAGGGTATTAGAGCTTCTTAAGTTCAGACTCGAGCCTGATAGCTTAAGTCTTACGCCAGGTAAACAGAGGAGTTGTAATGAATAGCTTTATGCGGCAGGCAAGCTATCTTGAAATCGATCCTAGTTTCAATGGACAGCCAGTTTAGTTGAATTAGGTCTGGAGTGATGTGGTCATGTTTTCTGGAGCCTGTGATGAGTCTGGCCTAAGAGATCAGAGTGGCTCTAAGCAGAGCCAAACTAGCTTTAGCCCAGCAAGGGTTCCAAGTATGAGATAACTAGGGATTGCACTGCTGAATGGATGTCCTCAGGCAGTAGGAATGGCTTGATTTTTCTTAGAGTCTTGAGCTGAAGATTGGCTCCCTTAATATTAGCACTGATGTGATCTTGCCTATTTAGGTATTTGTACAGGGTTATACCTAAAGATCTAGCAGAGTGAACAACATGAAGGGTGCAGTTAAGAGCAGTAAGTTGTTTGAGACAGTCATGGGAAGGTGCAGAGTGGTTGCGGGAGGGCAATCAGAAGGAATTCTGTTTTGAGAATATTTAACAATAGATGATTATGAGTTAGCCACTATTGGATTTTTGGATTTTTAAGAGCGCATCATTTAGAGTTTTTATGTCATTTGGAGAGGAGATCTTCAAATACAGTTGAGTGTCATCAGCACACATATGGTAATGAATGTTAGAGTGGTTCAGAATATCAGAGAGAGGTTCCATGAAGAGATTGAAAAGAGTGGGCGAAAGTGCAGAGCCTTGAGGTACTCCAATGGTGAGAGGGGTACTGTTTGCAAGGGATTGGTTAACTTTGATTCTATGGGAGCGGTTATGAAAGAAGGAGACAAACCAATTTCAGACAGGGCCCGATAACCATTAATTTTTGCAGTCAAATCAGCAAGAGAGAACCAAATCTTAGGAGGCATAGGGAGGAGATTGAATTGGGCCTGGTCTAGTGGATATTGAGAGGAGAAAAGTAGAACTGATTCAATCATCTTTGTTGTTTCAGTGAAATGAGCAGAGAAATCTTCGCCACTTGGAAACATCAAATTTTCTTTAAGGTGTTGATTATATCTGTCACTAGCTTGCTGTTTGAGGATTTCGAAAAGCTTTTTGGCATTGTCCAATTGTGTCCTAAAGTAGTTTACTTTAGAGATATGTTTGGGATTGTTATAATAACTTATTATTGGCTTCAGGTGCTAAAGGTGTGTTGTGCGAAGGAAAGATTGTCCATGCTGACTCAGCAAGCTTCATTTCCGCCTGACCTCATTAAGGTCACCAAGTAATACCTCTTCGGATGTGGGCCTGCAGACCAATTAACATGTATAAGTCCTGCAGGCAGAATGGGCAAAGTATCCATCCCTACAGACATGACTGTCCAGACAGTAGTGTTTGGCAAACACATGCAGGGAAGCCCACACTGCTTCCTGGAAGATGTTCAGGACTGGAACTCTGCGAGCTAACACAGTAGTTGCAGCTTTAGGTCTGGTGGAATGAGTATGCAAACCCTCAGGGGGTTGCTTCGTAGCCAATGACAAGCAGATTTTAATGCAGAGTGTGATCCATAGTGAGATGGTGCTCTTCTGCACCGCTTGTCCTTTCTTCGCTACGACATACCCAACAAAGTTGCTCGTCCACCCAGTACTCTTTTGTGCGGTCAAGGTAGAACAACAATGCTCTTTTTGGGTACAGGCGATGAAGTTGCTCCTCTTACTTGGAGAAATGAGGTAGAACCTGCAAAGTAGTCAGAGCAATGGCTTGGCCTACGTGAAATGGAGGGACCACTTTCGGAAGAAAGGAAGCGCTCGTGCGAAGCACCAGTTTGTCTGTGTAGATGTTAAGATAAGGAGCCATGGATGAGAAGGCCTAAAGCTCACTGACCCTCCAGGCAGATGTTAATGCCACCAGAAAGGCAGTCTTGATAGTAAGGAGAATGAGCGGAAAATTGTGAAGAGGATCAAAAGAAGCGCACATAAGGAAAGTGAGGACGAGATTAAGGTCCCACTAGGGCATAATGAAAGAAGTGAGAGGAAACATGTTTTGCAAAACTTTCAAAAACCTATGTACAATAGGGGATTGGAAATGGAAAGTTGGCCAGGCAACCAAAGAAAAGTAGAGATTGCAATAAGGTATCCCTTCACAGAACTTGCAATTAGAAAGATCAACTGGTCCATACCCGTCCGAAAAAGAACAGTACCCGCCCACAGAACACACTTTGGGATCTGCCTCCAGTAACAGGACACTACCGCTGCGGCAACTGTGTCGTTTGCCCACAAACTATCCAAACCAAAACTGTCCAACTTTCACATGACTTCACTTGGCACCTGAACAGACATACGAACTGTAATAGCAGCAAGTGCATTTACATGTTGAAGTGCCCGTGCGATCTGAAATATATCGGAATGACAACACACACAGTTAAGACACGCATCATGGAACACAACAGCAATGTCCGCTGCCACAAGACCCACACTCGTCTTTATGAACACTGCCACCAACAGAATCATGCTGCAGAAGACATACACTGGGTAGTTTTAGAATGGCATCCCTCATCAAATCAACAGGCCCTGTTCAAAATTGAACAAAGATGGGTTCACCGCCTACGTTTAGACACTGAGGGTCTAAATGACTCTGTTCCATGGAACACACTGACCCGATAAACCTCCACTGGACAGTGTGTCTCTCGTTGGCCTTGCTTGACACTAATGGGGTGAGGGGCTACACCACACAGCCAGTATAAGTATCAGATATCCTCTACCCCACATATTTCCGAAAGTGAGACCGCATGATTACAGTCTATGATGCTATTGGGATGGACACAATGGCATCACCACGCTACCATGCCTTTGTACCATGCCCAAGATACCCCCTCACAAAGATACCCCCTTACGAATATGACACTCTAACATACTAGCAAGTTAAAAATGCACTGCTGCGATAACACAGGGTACACTACTAATAAATAGTGTCTTTACCACTTGACATCTATTTACCACACCTTTATGACCAGACCTTGAATAACCAAGCAGTCCTGACCTCCCTGTCTGGATTCTCAAATGCGCACCTTGTAGCGCAACGCTATTCCGACCCCACTCCAAGATGGCGCCCAGTTTGGTACACAGACAGGCTCACTCCGTCTTCTACCTAGACGGGCCCTCTGCGCATGTCCGGAAACAGGTCACCAAGCAACGTCCTGTTTTCATTTCCACCGCCAAAATGAGAGATTTAAGGGCGGTTGGAAACCTGGCTAACTCACCAGCTGCTTGACTGACCGAGATTCGCCGGTCAGACGGACGTAGGTTTAGAGGCTCCTTCAGCACGTGATTAAGGTAAGGGGTTGATTGAGCCCGCGGCTGACTCCGTGACGTTGTAGGGGCGCTGTGGGTTCCCTGACTCTGCCCGCGGATACACTATCACCGGGGGCTTTCTCGTAGGTAAGTGGCCCTCCATTGGGCTGTAGATGCGGTTGCGGGGAGTCTTTTAGGTCTCAGGACCGGGAGTCATGCCACCGTGCTTGTCACCCCCTCAATCCATTATGGACTGGCGGCCCGCCACCCACATTCACCGAGCTCCGGGACTCTGGTACTGCGTGTGTGGGGGGTTTGGCAAGCTTGGGCGTGCCCTTCTCAAGGCACTACGGACCCCCCCGCGGGGGTGGCAGCATGGGGGCAATGGCGATCCCTGGCTCAGTCCTCCTGTCTCCGCGCTGCAGTACTTTTTGAGTGGTACGCTGCCGCGGACTTCTTTGGCTGGTATGTGAGATCCCAGCGGGGGTACCTGGTTGTTCACAGTGTTCTGGCACATTTATGGGCGCAGCTGGCTTTTGAATTTAGATCGCAGCCACCGTCTATACTTTCCTTAATTATCCCACATCCCTGCAGGCTACTAATTGATCACGCAGGTCCTACCAAAGCAGCCTGGGGACAACTATCTACAACGACAGTTGGTAAGTCCAGAGCTTTTTAAAGTCTTTTTAAAGCCTTCTTGAAATCTTTAAAGGCCCACACAAGATCCCCCATGGCACATAACTCCTCTAGGTTCATAATTGGAAAATTACTCATTTACTGTGTTCGGGAGGATGAGTGGGAGGAAATACGCATGGTATGCTTTTAACGAATTCCCCCTCAAACCTCAGTCTGAAAATAAGATACTCACCATCCGGGTGAAAGTATAGAAAATGTTGTTCTAAATAAAGATTACTTGATAACTCCGCAGGAAGCAGTTATCAATATTTGTTGTTATATATTTTTTTCCCATTCCCCCGCAGGGCGGACAACACAGGAACTCTTCCTGTTCCAGATCCGGACCCCACAGGTTGTATCTATTTAACCCTGCAGCCCACAATGGGCTCCTTTTTAAGTTTATGAGCACCTCCTTTGGTCCTGATGAATTGCCTTGATGGCATGAAACATGTCGACCAGATCACTTGTTGAGGGTTGAACGGGCTTCCCACACATAGGTTGGCTGAAATCCCATACCCCTCTTAGTTTTAATAAAGTAGGTAGCTACAGGAATAAAATACCCAGAGTAGACTACACTAACTTTTTTTAGAATCACCACACGTCACGCTCACTACTTCACGATTAGGGCCCCTCACACCCACTCAAACATCGGCTTTGGAATAAAAGATCTCCAACAAAGTGTAGCACTAAGTGCTACCCGTCAGGCATTGCAGTGCCGGCTTGACGCAGGAGCAGGAAGCCGATGATGGCACGAAGCGACCGGTTGGGAATGTGACAGCAGTCATAGAACCAACCTGTTGTGTGAGGTTTCCCTAATTCCGAAAAGGGACAATCGCCCCTGACATCCAGATACAACCTCCCTTTCTGAGAGAGGAAGTTAGTCCACTCTTTATTACATAGATACCACCCCCAGGGGAACTTTGTGCAATCAGTTGGGTAACAATCCCTTCACAGTGCCCAGAGCAGAGCTCTCTTCGGCGAGGGAAATAACGAACAGGCGAACCTGAGGAAGGGGGCAGAAAGAGGATCAGTGTTTCTTTCTGTACACCAAGCCACAAATTTTGCCCAATGTCAGGCATAACCAGTCTTGGTAGAGGGACGCCTGGCTGCGAAGATAAGGTTACAGACTTCGGGCGGAGGGTCGAAAGCTGTTAATGTTTGATGCTCAATCTCCACGTAAATCAGAGAATTGACCGGTTCGGTGGCGAACCATCCCCTGCAGCTGCAACAAAAGTTCTCCTGCACGGGCAACCTGATCAGAGGACCAATGGCTATGCCGAAAAGCTCTTGATATCAGACTCTCTGCCCAATCTGGAACCACAAGGATGACTTGGTCCCGGTTCCTGATCTTCTTGAGAACTCTGGGCAGGGGAGATAGGGTTGGAAAATCGTACATAAGGCTTAAGCTCCACTCAAGACAAAAAGCCTCTGAGAGAGTGCAGACTTGGAAACTCCAGCGTTCAGAACTGATGAGGTTCAGGTTTATGGTAGTTGCTAACAGATCTAACAAGGCTCTCCTGACTGCTGAAAGAGACGGCTGTAATGCCAGAAACCGGTCCCCGGAAGCTTGTTTCCTTCCCAGTGAAAGAATTGGCTTGGTAGTTTGGTTTGCCCTGTTCCCATGATGCACTGGGACAGGGACAGACTAATTTGCATGTAGCCAGGTTCTGAGCTGGGATGGTGCAGTGAGCTAAAAAACGGTGATGGATCAAGCCCTGATCTGTTGACTGGGTAGGAGTATTCTGCTTAATTCAGAAACTCTGTCCATCACCACCCCCTTTTCTGAATCGAAAGAGACTTTGCATCACCTTTGGATGGAGATGCCATTCATGATCTGCTGGGCATCTTAGGCTTGACTTTGTCCACTCTGGCATCAAGAGAACCTGCCAGATGTAGGACCACCGAAATACAGGATAGAAGATGAAACATCGGCAACATAGCCTGAATATCCTGGGCTCGCCATTCGGGAGGCTGGTGGTGGGAGACTAGAGCCAGAGGCGAGCCCACCTTCCACAGGCAGTCGATAAAATAAGGAAAGACTAACACTGCGAACTGAAAATGCTTGTGCTTTACTGCGAACTGCAGGCAACAGCTGTGGGAGGCAGGATGGGAATGTGGAAGTATGCGTCCTGTAAGTCTTATGCCATCAACCAGTGTTCAGAGCAGACAGGACATGAGCAAGAGTGAGCATCTTGAATTTCTCCTTCATGAGGAAGAAATTGAGAGAGCTCAGGTCAAGGATAGGACGAAGGCCTCCGTCCTTCGTGAGCACGAGAAAGTAGCAGAAATAGCAACCACAACTTACTTCTGGCATTGGCACTCTCTCTATGGTTTCTTTGGCCAAATGAGATGTCACTCCCTGGCGGAGAAGAGATGGGCAGCCCTCAGTCAGCATGTTATAAGTAGGTGGCATAGAGGGAGGAGTAGTCCAGTGGTGGCTGCTGGGGAAAGGGGGCGGGGCAGAAGGAAGGTAAAAAAAAAACCAAAAAAAAAGAAAACGTACCTTCTGATCAGCACGGTCGCCGCCACTCCCTCGGGTACCGGAAGCAACCAAGTTCTCAGGATTCCGTTAACAATCACAACACTACCTTTCAGCATTGTGATTGGTCTGAGTGCCGTGGTTCATACTCAGGAAAGGACTGGGGGTCCGGGCATGTTCAGATGCTCCGTCCATCACCACCCCCTTTTGTACCGCTTTTGGCCGCCATAGGTGTGGCAGGGTATGCTCAGACGTGAGTCCCTTGCTCACTTTGCCACTGGATTCAAGCAAGCCGGGCTGAAGACAGCTGGAATGCCAGAAACCGGTCCTCGGAAGCTTGTTTCCGGTCCAGGGAAGACATGGCTTGGCAGTCGGGCTGGACTGTTCCCATGAGGCACAGGGTCAGACTGATTTGCATATAGCCATGTCTGAACTGGGGTGGCAGAGTGGGCTAAAGAACGGTGATGGATTAAACCCAGATCTTTTGACTGGGTGTGAGTGTTTGATTGATTCAGATGCTCCTTCCATCACCACCCCCTTTTGTACCATGTTCTCCACCCAGGCTGTAATGAGGGCAGACTAAACAGTCATGCGCACTGAAGTGCCCAAAACTGCTGGCTGTGATGACAGCCTAGCCTTGCTACTTGTCTTCAGTAGTGAAAACCCCTTTGACGTTTTAGGGTTCTAAGGGAGCATCCACTCAGAGAGACCCACTCCTCATCTTAATCAGAGAACTTGGTTTCTGCCTCCATGCCTTTTTCACAAGACATGGAGTACAGCATGCAGCTATTGCTCTCGGGGCTCCTAGGTTATTACTTTGTAACGTCCAGAGGCCAAAATCAAAGTTCCTGATGGTCGCAAGATAAGCACTAGTTACAGACTGACTACTTTTTTTTTATTTAAAGGTAAGCATTTCCTCTGCCCTGTGAATTAGACTTTTTTTCAGCTATAGCTCACAGCATCGATGAGCTGGCAAAACAGATACCCTATCTCAAATTTCTCCTTAAAACTACCAACCAACAGATGGCAAAGAACAAATTGAAACATTGCCAATCACTGTTACGTTTCAAACAGCATTTCTACCACCCAATTCATAAGTGCCCTAAATGTCATGGTGCGAATTAGTTCCAAAGGTTACTGAAGCAAACGGGGTTATGTAACAGAAGAATTTACTGATCCTGTTTTTGTCCAAAAAACAAAAGTATTGGTATTTGATAAGTACAGATTTTGTATCAGATTTAATAATACTGGATTGCAATCAGTCAAGTAATTCAATGACTAAGGGGGTCTTTACCCCACTTCTAAATGTGTCAGTCCCAATTGCATGTTAATTTAAAAATTCAAAATAACTGTAGCAATTTAAAAATAATTAGTAAATGTTAAGGTTTGTCCGGCTAAATCGTTGCAGATTACTTATAAATCTAAAGTTGCCTCAATTATGTTACAGGCAACCGTGATTTATAATGAAATGGCTTAGCACAGACTCAATGTGCTTGAGTAAGTATGTAAATATTCGATTATATTCATAACCATAAAAGGACACAATATCTTAGTACATACATATCAAGCATAAAAACAGCAAGAACACAATATGCATACAAATAAATAAAATGATAAAATCAGTGAGTAAAACCCCGTGAAAATCACTATCTCTGTATCACATGAATAAAATCATTCAATAGCAGCAACATAATTAATCAAGCCTGGTGTACCTCAATCTCAAATCAGCTCTTAAAAAGCAGGAGACTATGAATATGGTGTGTTACTTGGGTAGGAGCTGAGGGGGCATAAGAGCAGGTCGAACTTGCGTGAAATTCAAGGATTTCAATAACGGCATAGTAGAAATTCTCTTGGGTAAACTCAAATAGCTGCAAAACATCAGAAAATGTAGGGTGTACTGCAGAAACACATTATCGAAGCCGCATGGACCCAGAGAACCTGATGGGCTGCAACCACTAGGAGAAGCCAGGAGATGTGCCATAATAAATCTGAATCTGGTCAACAAAAATCTATCCCTGTCACTAGGTACACAGTGGATAAATATATGGTTCCATGGTTTGGGCGTTTTTTAAAAGCATATGTCCCGAGGCATGGGTTTCATAAGTTCTACCTCTCTTTGTAAGCTTTATGTTCCAAGACATGATCCCTGACCCACTTTAATTCAGAGGGAATAGGGAATGTGTAATGAGTCCTCCCTACCCAGCCTATTGAAAGTGGTCTTAACATATGTGACAAATGTTTTTAGGGCAAATGCACAGCTATGTTTCACTTGAGTTGTCTTATTTTGTCGGTGCTCCAAAGGTGACGTCGAGAGTCCCACGACGTCAGAGATACATAAACTAGCTGTGATGCTAGTGGGTCACTAGCTTCATCCCTTTAGGCACACATTCATGTCTTTTTGCTAGAAAGAGACTTCCACACTTGTTTTGCCAATTTAGTTCATTCTTATGTTTTTATTCATTTATATTTTCTTTCCTCTTATTTTTCAATCATTATTAGTTGTTTTTATATACATATTTCACTTCAGGCGATGTCTTATAAACAAATCCAATGCATTTCGGGCATTAGCTGCCACTGATATATACACTCGGTAACGGGTTAGACTATCGATTCCACCCCACCTAATACAGTCTGTCGTCAAGCTCTATAGTCATGTGATCGTAACTCCATTCAAATCTCCAAAACGCGGCTAGACTCGTTCTATGCCGGCGTTCGTACGGGAGCCAGCGGATCTGAAAACGCTTCGATTCTACGCTAAGGTCAGTCAACAGCACACTTGCCATTCTACAATCCTAGTGTTAAAAACTAGGAGACCTGACCCACTGACAGTCTTATAACGACTCTCCCCGTTCGTTTTGCAGATTTTCTCTTAGACCACAGCAACATCACGATAACAGGCTTGTAAGTGACACGCCGCTTTAAACCCAATTATGTTTTTCTATGAACCGCACGGGTCTATGGGTTACATAAGGTGTCACAATAATGTCATTCCACAACCCTAAATATGTATATAAAAACAACTAATAATGATTGAAAAATAAGAGGAAAGAAAATATAAATGAATAAAAACATGAATGAACTAAATTGGCAAAACAAGTGTGGAAGTCTCTTTCTAGCAAAAAGACATGAATGTGTGCCTAAAGGGATGAAGCTAGTGACCCACTAGCATCACAGCTAGTTTACTTAACATATGTGAGCCACGGGATCATATCAGTATGGTCAAGGGACAGACAATCCGTGAGAATCGACTTGTTCAACTGGGTTTCCTCCCTGGTCTAAACCTTTATCCAGCATAGCAGTGATCTGAGAGCAATCGTATCTCCTATGTATTTTATACCTCACTCTTCATGCACACAAAAAGCCGGGGTAATTGGGGGACCTGCAACACATGTCTTAAAAAACATTTTAAACAGTCTGGGTGTTATCAACTTTTGTGTATACCCACACCCCACTCCCATACAAAGTTTTGGAGACATATTTAGCTTTGTAAACCTTGGTTAGAGTGCTAGGGGGGTCTGGACCACTTCTTCTGAAAAAAACTAGCCAAAGCATTGTTAGCCTTGATGAGCTCCACTTTTTTAATATCCATCAGGGGCTTCCAGTTTATATTGAGTCAAAAAAGAACCTGAAATTTGAGAACACCGGACCTTTGGCCAGGGTATGGTTACCCACCTTACATGTTTTTGTTCTAGGAGTCTGGGGGCCCACTACCATTACATACGACTTAGTAAAGTTAACTGGGAGGTCCAGATTGGCCATGAAGGTTACAAAGGTTACAAATGTATCCAGTCACAACAATAAACAAACGGCGATCCTCATCATGAGAAGCGCATTGTAGGAGTACAGTAGAACTGGAAGAGATCTCAACCCCACCTTTGGACAGTCTGCCTTAACCGAGAGAAGAGCTTGCGCCAATCCATTAATTAAAAAGGGTTAACAAGAAGGGGGCATGAATACACCCCTGATGAACCTCCCTACTGATTCTAAAAGGTTGGGTAAAAGCTGAGCCTTGGGAGAACCACACAGAGGCTGTGGTGTAGGAATGTAGGTTGCTTAAAAGAAGCATAATATCCAGGTCCATCCCTATCACGAGAAGCAGGCCCTGCAACTTATCATTATTGACCCTATCAAAGGCAGACGTTAGATTGATGAATGCCAGGTGAATTGGTTCGGACCGCAACGGTATACTTACTTATGATTCAATATAAATTAAAACATTGGTCAATCAATCAATCAATCAGGGGCTTGTAAAGTGCGGCTACTCACCAGGGCCTGCTGGTCAATCTGGGTGTAAGATCATTCAAAGAGCCAGGTCTTGAGTTCCTACTTAAATTGGGTCAGCAACGTGGATTGCTTGAGGTGGAGATCAGGGTGTTCCAGGTCTTGGTGTTGAGGTAGGAGAATGAACTTCCACTGGTTCTGGTCTTTTTGATCCTGGGCAAGGGACGAAGGCTAGGGCGAGTTTGGTGGCATGGAGTTGTCTGGTGGGTGCGTGGAATGAGAGGCAGTGGTTCAGGTATGTTGGTCCTTTGTCTTGGAGAGCTTTGTAGGCATGTGTGAGGGGCTTGAAGGTGATTCTCTTCTTGACTGGGAGCCAGGAGAGTTGTTGGAGGTGTTGCGTGATGCGGCTGACGCAGGGGATGTCAAGGACCAGTCTGGCTGCAGCATTTTGGATGTTCTGTAGTTTGAGCTGTTTCTGGGTGACACCAGCGTAGAATGCATTGCCGTAGTCGAGTCTGATGGTGATGAGTGCGTGGTTGATCTACCTAGCCTTAAACCATATTATACCTCGGAGATTATGCTATTTTTATCTGCCCAAAACATTAGCCTGTTTAAAAGTACCCTCCCCAGGACCCTCACAGCAGTGTCAATCAGGGATATCATCTGGTAACATTATAGGTTGTCCTTATCTCTCTTCTTGAATACGGGGACGAGTAGCGCAGTGGACCATGAGGGCAGGGTGCCCTGCCACACAGCAGCATTTAGAACCGTCACAGCTGTACCCTGAATATCAATGTCATCCAGATGCAAATCAGGGCGTATCCTACCTGGCCCAGGAGACCTATTATGAGATAATGCCAAAATGCTCTGGTTGACTTCATCTTAGTGTAAATACCACGGTTGACTCTACCCACTGCTAATGCACCCAGAGCCCCATTACCTCTCTGCACCCCATGAATAAAAATCCCCTCAAAATGCGCTATCTACGGATGTTCTGTTATATAGTGGCACAGAGTTGGGCCATTTACACTGGCAAAACAAGGCAGATTTATTACCTGCAAAAACAAGGAATTATCTTTGGTGGTAAAGGCCTGGGTTAACTCGTCCCAAGTTCTTTTTATTAAAATGGATTGAGGCTAGCCAGTGCCATCTTATATTCCCTGACAGGCAGCAACACAATCTTTGCCTGTGGGTACCTGCTTCTGGGCTTCCTTCAGTTGTCGAAGGGCCCTGGAACAGTTGCGGTCAAACCATTTTGAACCCTTTGAGCTGGTGTTCAATGCAGAAGCCTTAAGTAGTGTGAACACTTATACTTGGTAACTAAGATAAGGCAATACAAAAATTGGGAGAAGATGTGAACCACTGGATAAAACTACTACCGCTCTCTCTCGTTGGGCGCAAAGCTCTTATGAAGATGATAGTCCTCTGAGCAGGTGTTAACGGGGTACACTGCATTCGGCGGATCGTATTTGGGGGGGTTGGGAGTTATAGAAAAGCGGAAGCCAAATTGTATTGTTGACCAGTTGCCTCGCTGAGAGAGGGTTTGGTGTTTGTTTTTTTCATGTCCTTGTCCGGTATCTCCGACAGTCCTGTAATTAACGCCGCCCGGCCTCCGGGATGTGGGCTGAATGGCTGTGTACAGTTTTACTACTGGCCGGGGACTTACGATTGTCAGAAATTAGAAGGTCGACATGAATCATTGTTTGTTTGTGAATCTGCAATAAAAATTCTTTAAAAAAAAAAAAAAAAAAAATGAAGATGAAAATGATAGTCCTCCCTAGGTTTCTGTTCCTATTTTTGAACATATCTATACTCCTGTCTAAAACAGTTTTCACTACATTGCGCAGTTTACGGCGAAAATTAGCATGGGCGGGAAGCAGCCGTGGGTTCAGTGGGAGGTCCTCACTCTATGATATGGGGGGTCTTAGTGCGCCAGACCTACAATTGCACTATAAAGCTGCTCAAAGCTCCTTCACCGACTACTGGATTCACGGCCCACATGATCTGCCTAAACTGTACTTAGAGAGAGAGAAGCTGCACATCCCCACACACTCCTTCAGAAACGTTTCACGGCTCCAACCCACCAAAATATAGTCTTCGACCTACTAAATACTACAACACATGCATGGCGGAGTTTGATAGATAAACAAGCGAGCACCGTCTTGTATTCCCCTTATGTCAGACTGGAGTAGTGCACCTGGCTTTCGCTAGGACTGGAAAATAATGTGAGAACTGCTCTGCAATCGTAACAAAGATGGGAGATCTTTTCCACGATGGAGTGGTTGGGAACTGGGGGAACATCCCTGAGCAAGGAACCCCGCCCACAGACCCAAGTCGATATTACTGCCAAAGAGTTCAGCATGCATTCAGGGAGCTATTAGGACAAGACCTGCAAGAGCACCCGGACTTGCCGGCACTTTCTAACATGATACATAAAGAAGACCCTGATAAGTTATTAACAGTGCTCTACGCTTACGCACAGTTAGCCCGCAGGCCCAGCGTGAGAAAAGCAAGATCGGACTGGCAGAGAGACTTGTGTATGCCCATAGAAGGTATGGTATGGTAGTACTGCTGCGCTACAACTAATGAGGTATCTCTAAATGGGAGACACCGGTTAATACACTAAGTACATAAACAGCCTATACTATACACCAGAAAGATTGTTCAGATATGGCCTACGAGAATCTGAAAACTGCCTGTGTTGCAATGAGCGGGAAGCTGGGTTTATAAATGCTGCTTGGTACTGTCCAGCGATCCTTCAATACTGGGAGGGAGGTATTTCAGGAACTGAATGCTATAACAGGCTTCACTATACAGATGGAACCAATGTTAGCTTTACTAGGATATTATAAAGACATAGAAAGATCCTTCAGGAAGCTAGTAGCTATTGGACTACTGTTAGCTTAACGCAGGGCAGCGACGCACAGGGCTAGGGGTCCTGCCCCAAAATGAGGGGAAAGGCACTCTGACATGGCATACTGCAATTAACAGTCGGACACTTTTAATGAGCTTCAGCCACTGCGGAACCGCCCTAGGGACTATTGGGCCCTTTATAAGGCATACTTAGTGGACAAATGCGAAAATAACGAGGAGGCAGGACAGGTCGAGGGGTGTTGCCTGGCACAGGATACTAAGAGAGGGTTGAATGAATGAATCCAGTATTTATTAAGTGCAAACTCATCACCTGTGAGGGTCTCAAGGCGCTGGGGGCTGTCGGGGGGATTAAGTAAAATATTGCCGAGAGTCACATGGTGTAGTAGAGCATAGCTGGCACTGGCGCCGGGAATCGAACAAAGGCCCCCATGTTAAAAAGGGTTTCAAAGACAACCAGTAACCAAAGACCCTTTTATGTTGCCCGGCGGTATCGCCTCTATGACCCACCAATGTTAATCAATGAAGAAGCAGGCGCTGGAGACTGGAAGGCAGGAAACGAGGATTTTATTCTCTCCGGAGGAGAACACATCAATTCAGACAGCAAGTATCGTCACGAGGTGCTCTAACCACATCTCTGAGGCCTGGCCTCTTATACTAGGGTTTATGACCTTTATTGCACATAACACATTCTCGCAACACTTTGATATTTGAAAGAACATCCTCGGAATCTCCCCTTCAGGCCCGTTCCCACATACATTTACAGTTGGATTCCCCACCCCGGTCACAACAGGTGATGGTTGTCGCACAGCAGGGCATTCCGCCGATTCACGGAATGCATGGGGTTGATCGGATCTCATAGGGTGGGGGCTTTGATCGGCTCGAGGGTCTTTTGATGGGGAGGGGAAGCTTCCTACTGTACGGGGTAATAAACAGTATCCGCAGGGCCAGGTGGCGGCCTGGGAACAAGGAAGACAAACGGGGACACAGGGAAAGGGGGTTTGCATCAAAAGGATCTGAGGCCATGAAAGGAATGAGGGGAGGTGTCGCGCTGGGAACAGGATGGGATTCTGTGGTGAAGCTGCGCTGAAGAGGGGTTTATGACCCGAGGCATGGGAGAGCGGGGGTTGTCAGCGTGCGGGGGGGGGGATGCTTGCGAGGTTAAGAGAGAGAGAGACGCGCTGGCTATCAGCGAGGGGCAGGGAGGCCATGGTGCTCAAAATGGCTGCCGCTTACGCGCACGAATGGGCTCGAAAAGGGGCAAGATGGCGCCGATAATGTTCACCAAGCTTGTATTAATTTTCCACAGTCCCCCCTTTAACATTTCCAAGACATCTTGCTGGCCTATTTCCTATCTATACCTATTGCAGCGGTCATAAGTAAGGGAGAGGGGACTTAGGCAAAGGAACTGTACATAAACATCATATTATAAACATCACATTGAAAAATCTCATCATCTAGTAAGCGGGTTCATTGTTAAGTTGGTTGCAGAAAAAGTCATCGTAATGTAATATCAGACTAGAATTACGTAGCGAGGGCGTTGGGTACAGATCATAGATACTTATAGTCATTCGAAATAGGAGCTGGTAAGTTATCATATAAGTAAGTCCTTTTTGTATTCGGCGGGAGCATAGTTAGTCCAATGGTGATTGGGAGAGAAAGGAGATATAGTAAAAAAAAAAAAATATATCAGAGTTCTCGGTGTCTTTGTCGTCTTCTGTTGGCACTGTTGAGCACCTGGATTACAAGTTGTTCTGTCAACAGAAATGTTCATGTGGATTGAGTCGTTGGGGGTCTGCGGGTAGGGGTACATCTTGTCTGGTTTCGTCAGACCTCATAGGAGAAATGCGTTACGGTTTTGGAGCAGGTGCATTTTCTTCCGTAACGCAGAGCATAGGATTGTGATGAAAAGTGCAATTGTCCCTGAGTTGTGGGATCTGTTTGTTTCTTGAGTCTCTGTGGTGGGTATTTCCTGTTGCTTCCATCATCATTGAGGCGTTCAGCAGCGGGTAGAACCACATACTTCGTTCATCTTCTCTTTAGGGGCGACCCTTGGTGGAGTTCTAGGTCACCGTTCTGAGATTAACATAGTTCGTGGTCTACTTAGTCGGAGCTCCCTCCCTTTTGACGCAGGAAATACCCTTCTCTGGATAGCTCAGTAGGATTTTGGAGGAACTTGGAAGTTCAGGTGGAAAGGTGCGTGTGTGAACAGTCCTTATGGTAGGTCGGAGGAGGAGGGGATGGAGCAGGGCCAAGTCGGGAACAGATCAGGGGGGCGGAGAATTTGAGACAGGCGGGTCCATAACCAAGTTCAGAGAGCGGGGACCCTTTGGCACACGTCGATCATAGAGCAGGGGCTTCAGGTCAGCCCTTTCCTTAGTTTTGTCTGAAACAGTGCCTCATCCTGCGACTCCTTACTGCTGTGGTCTCGCCTCGGCCTCCGTCGCTGATGTTCCACGATCCGCAGTCAGGCCGCGTGCTCCCACATCCAGTCTCTTTCTCCTCCGACAGTGATACCCTTGAATGAGTTTTGAAAAGACAGTCTTTAGAGATTTTGCAGAAGAAGGTAATTACATAAATCTATTTCTCTCCCAACACCAAGCAACTGGGGTAAACACTCGCTACATTTGAGATTTTGCAGCCAACGTATAAACAATTGATGATGGGTTTGCTGGATTCCTTACAACTTTTCCTTTGTGGCTAATTCTTTGGCGTTTTGTTGGTTATTACATTCATTCGTAATAGGTACGAGGTCTGGTACCCATTCATTGCATTCGTCTATTACAGTAGATGTCAGTTCTTCTGGTAGAGACCCATTTCCCTAGTACGAGTCTTGCAAGGCTAGGCTGGTCTTCAGGGCTTTGTATTTTACGAAAAAGTGCAACGTGCTATTCACCATAGTCTGATAGGCATCCTTCTAAGGGATGAACCTAGGCTAAACGACTCTTCATTACATCAAAACATCCTATTTTCAACAAGGTTTACTGCAACAAGTTCTTTCGATTTTCGATCTAATTTTAACTTTGCACACATCTTCCTAACTTTCTATATAAATTCTCGCAACCTGGTTACTACAAAAACTCGGGGGGGGCTTGCGATAATTATTAAACTTATCCTTGGGGTGGGTGGGGTCTTATGGAAAGCAATTAGGAACACAGCGAATTGGAGCAAGGGGCGTTTTTCAGGTTCTCGTTCAGGGCAGCTGATACTAAACTGGGGGCATTTTGGGAAGACGGGGGTGTCTCGATCATTTCTTACTGCTTGGGGTATGGAGACAATTTGGAATGGGGATGGTCGCATTACCACAGACATATTTGATCATAGAAGCCACTGACAAATAGTTCCCTGACTGTGGGTCAAATTTAGGGAATCTTAGTCGTCTTACCTGTCCCTTTCCTTTTGGCCAATTTAAATTTCATCCATATTTAGCAGGAAAGGAGAGGTAGTAACGTGGTACCGATACAATTTTATTTAGGACGAATTTGTGCAAATACTTGTGGTATTTGGGGCCAATCAGGAGGTGCACCAGGTTCGCCAATTAGGTGCCAGTCGCTAGGAAGAGGGAAAGTGTGGAGGGATGGAAGAGTGAGAGAGAGAGAGAGAGAGAGAGAGAGAGAGAGAGAGAGAGAGAGAGAGAGAGAGAGAGAGAGAGAGAGAGAGAGAGAGAGACAGACAATAGGCCAAACAGTACACGTGTGACATGGAGAATGACCGTGTATTGTTTGGGCTATTCCCAACGTTAGACGTTTCGGGTCTGTGTTAGGATGTAGAAAGCATGCAGTTTTGGGACGGAAGAGCATTAGGTCAGGTACAGAAAGATCGTGCATTGGGTAGGGCGTCTTTTTGTGTCGTCTTGCAGCGTTAGTCCGTTTTCATGCATCGGGCGTGACGTGGCTCCAGATCCTTTACGGTACCCTAATCAGGACCCCAATGTGATCTGCAGAGGGAAAAAAGGGAGGAAAAAGGGGGGGGGAGACAACATTCGAACACATCAAATGTACGGGCACGAAAGTCCTTTACTTACCGCATACTCGTACTTATCTCTTCGGGATATAATCCCTAGGGTCTTGGTTTCTGAAGTCAAGGGGGCGGGCGATGTGATAGGTGGTTCATGGGGGGGGGGGGGGGTTCGAGGATGGCATTAAGGATCGGGTGTAGGGAAACGCTAAAAAGAGGAATCAGAGGTGCCTAGCGTGAGGTACCCGGTTTTGTAGATGTATCCGGCCATCGGGATCCCTAAATCATTCCCAAAGCTGTGATGTTCTAAGGCATATCAGTTCTTCGTTCAACCCTGTACCTTAGTACCTTCGACCACCATATCTTTATAACATTTTATCAATCACACCGCTTTACTTTACCCATTCTCAGAAGTCGAGGTCCTTCTTCATACGTTAGTCCCTGAGCTTAGTCGCATATTTTGGAGGCAACGTATCATCCCTTTGATTCGGTCATCAATCCAGGGCCGAACAACCATTTCTCAGATAACCTTAAAAAGGAGCAGAACGGTTGCGCACAGAAAAACCCTCCCACTGATTCCCACATTTACAAAAGTATGTGATGCCTATTCATAGTTTTGAAGACCTTTATTTGCATAATCATTCAGTACGTAAAATGTGAAGAGTGCAATCATATTTTGGCCGGACATGTCGACGATGGAAGCACATACAGTAGGGGGTTATTTTGTGGCACAAGAACATGTTAAAAGGGGCCTAATTAATTATTTGCAAGTAACTAAAAACATTTCATTGCGTGATGAGGGATCAGGGGCATTTCAGTTCATCAATGGAAACACAGTCAAGCTCATTGTAATCACATTTCCTAGATGTATACCGTGGGTGTGCATCATAAGCGACGTTATGTACCAGTTACAATAAATATCAAAATAAATCGTTCATTGAAATCAACATTTTTACGGAACCCCTTTCAAATGTTCGCCAAGTGAACCCTCCTCCCTTTTTCATCGAGTACGCAATGGTTCGTATATATATCTTAGTACATCAAGTTTCATTAGCTAAGGAACACCACGAGGCATCCGTTAGTTCCTATTGATACCGGCGCCATTTTGGGCGAGGCCGGTTTAGTCCGGAAGTAGCATCAGGGGCAAAAAATGTCCCCGACGATTGGCGGTTGGACCAGGGTCCCTTTCGGCAGTTCAAAAAACTGTGCTAACAGAGGGGCTGGTGGTGTGGACCGTCAATCAAGAGAGGGAGGGGGTAGAGTCTTTCTTACCGGGTCATGTTGATGTTCAGCCGGAACTTACTCGAGTTCGTTAGCCCATAATGTTCCTGGGTGGTTCAGAAGGAAGCTGATGCAGACACGAGAGCACCGCCATCTTGTTGCTGTGCCGTGGTTATTTCATTTGTGATCAATGCAGCTGTTCCCCACCGGAAGTCTGAAGGGGCTGAGGGCTCTTGAGACTTTGGTAGAATCTTCAAAGTCGAGGGGATGTTTATCGATGGTGGGGGCTTGCGCCCAGGTGGGCAAGCGCCCGAGTTGTAATTTCGGACAAAGTTTCTCCAGCGGCCTAGACCCGCCTTCCGAGGGCCCAGACGCCAATTTGAGACCCTGCAGCAGCCGCCCTTCGTCATATCTATCAGGAGCGGAAGAAACTTCTTGTGGTGATGAAAGACAGAACATCATGCTGTTGGAGCAGGACATTTTGGTTCGGGGCGCCAGGGTGCAGCAGTGGAGCCTTCATCTGGGGAGGTGAGGGAGGCTCGTCTGTGCCGTCTCCCTCTCCCGGCGCATCCCACGCCGTCCCTTTGAATCAGGGGTGCACATGATGACCACCCTACACCCCTGATTCCGACTCTTGGGGGACCATTGTACGTCCGGTGCTCCGCAAGTATGCCCGTCGGACATTGTATGTCCTGTGCTGCGTAAATATACCAGTCGGGCGTTGTATGTCTTGTGCTGCGAAAATATACCAGTCGGGCATTATATGTCCTGTGCAGCGTAGGTATATGGCCGTCGCCCGGCTGGAGGACATCGGCGCCGGACCAGGGCAGGGAAGCCTCCTACCTGTGGAGGCGGGAGAGGCTCGTCCGCGTCGCCTCTCCCTCCCTGCCCACCCTGCATCCGCTTGATGGAGGAATTTGTGATGGCCGGACCAGGAGATACGAGGGAGGGGGTCATTTGCATCCGCCCCCTCCCTACTCGTGGCCCGGGGGACGCTATCCCTGGAAGGGTAGTATGGGAAGACCATTTCATTGCCTGCTTTGTGGAGCCTCCAGTACCTTCTCGCCGGCGATCTCTTTTGGCCCATGACTGCTGGCAGGCCCCGCCCCACACGTGCTATGTGTTTTGGGTGGGCGGGACCATCGAACTGTTACATTTCGAGGACTTCCGGAGTGAGCATAATACGTTTTATATTTCTCCTATTAGTACAGTTTGTTTTAGAGAGTGTTCTACTAGTTATTCTATTTACCGTTGGTTGTGTGTTTTCTTTACCGTAATTAAATCCTAAGTTATATAATAGACGCTTGGCTTCCTTGAGTCCTTTCTCTAACGGGGGTTGTTTACACTGGCCTGTAATTGTGTTTGGTTTTCAGAGTGGGGGAGCAACAGAGAGCAATCAGTCCCAGAACTCTAACATGTCGTTAAAATTGGTCTGACGAAATCTGTGCCATCGAGCATAATCAAACGGGGTGGTTCTGTCTGTCCTGTCTGCACTAGTCTGATTGGTTTTTATCTCGCGCCTTTTCCCTTTCTGTCGGCCTGTTCTTTCTGTCGACCCTCCGTTCTTACCTATGCTCTGCAGAGTCGGGCATTGGGCTTTCCAGTGCCCGAGACATTTACAGAAAGCACATTGGTTTTGTTTTAAATCTGTTCGTCCTGTGCATAGTGTCGGGGGATTACCTTCGGGTCGTTGTGTCCCGGGGTTGACTTGTCGGCACATCCCTTTACACCGTTCTCTTTTCATGTCTACTCCTCGGAACTGTGCCATCGCTGGCCCTTCCCTTTGCCTACTAGACGTTTGGAGGGTTGTCCGTCGTGTCCCTTCACCTTTTCTGAATTCGTCGCCTTCCCTTCGTCGTGTGGCTTCTTTGCGCCACATACCGAGACTATCGAGCATAATAGGTGTTGTTTCATTCCTACGAAGGGCTATTTCTACCGTTTCTATTTTGTCAAGATCGAAGGATCCTCTCAGTGGCCACTGACTTTCTCGATCCTTTTTCGTATATTTATGCCACAGCTCACTATAGGCTATAGCGATCAATCCATGCTTCATGAACATGTCCTTATTAGGGGTGCCTTCCAGTGGAGCCGGATGGTTCATCTCTAATAAGCGGTCCGGGCTAAACAGGCTACTAACCAGTGGGGAGAAGACAGGCATGACGGATCACAATGGGATAATAGTCAGCACTACCTATCTTATCGCTGCGTGCAAAGACTAGACAGAATATTTCTATTCTACGTTGTTTGCACGTAGTGAATACCTCATGAACCAATCTTGAGCAATCAATGTTAGGTCAAAAATAAAAAATCAATATGGTCAATGGGGAGAATAAGTAGGCTCGCAAAGGTTCGCGTCACCTACCCTTTCACTATCTGCAAAGAGGGGACCTATTCTTCCCTGTTTGCAGACAGAGAATCTCCAGAAAACAATCTATAACAGTTAATCAATGGGGGGGGGGGCAATTGTTCAATGGGGGAGAAAGATAGGTCCGATGGGTGCGTACCTATCCTTCGCTGTTTATAAAGGGAGAGCCTGTTGTTTTCTCCGTTTGCAGACAGCGAATCTCCAAATAAATTAACAAAAAGTAATACTAGTATTTTCTCATCAATTATCAATCTCTTTCAATTATCAATCACTTTCGCAATTCGTCGTGTTTACACGACCTTACCCGGACCGCATGGACAGTTTCTTGTCTTCCGAATCCAGCGCCCGATCGTCCTTTTCTCTTCGTACTTCTCGTGGCACTCCTGATGGTTCCCAGTCAGGACCGCAGATCACTCGAGAGAGGTCTGTTCGGAACCAGTGAAGTTCGGATGATCGGCTGTCAGACGAGGGTCTATCGGACAGGGTACCTTCCGATCGTTGCAGTCGTTCACTCTGTCGTCAGGACCTCTCCCACTGGATCCACGAGTCGCTGATGGGCCCCACGTTTGGGACGCCAATTGTTAAAAAGGGTTTCAAAGACAACCAGTAACCAAAGACCCTTTTATGTTGCCCGGCGGTATCGCCTCTATGACCCACCAATGTTAATCAATGAAGAAGCAGGCGCTGGAGACTGGAAGGCAGGAAACGAGGATTTTATTCTCTCCGGAGGAGAACACATCAATTCAGACAGCAAGTATCGTCACGAGGTGCTCTAACCACATCTGAGGCCTGGCCTCTTATACTAGGGTTTATGACCTTTATTGCACATAACACATTCTCGCAACACTTTGATATTTGAAAGAACATCCTCGGAATCTCCCCTTCAGGCCCGTTCCCACATACATTTACAGTTGGATTCCCCACCCCGGTCACAACAGGTGATGGTTGTCGCACAGCAGGGCATTCCGCCGATTCACGGAATGCATGGGGTTGATCGGATCTCATAGGGTGGGGGCTTTGATCGGCTCGAGGGTCTTTTGATGGGGAGGGGAAGCTTCCTACTGTACGGGGTAATAAACAGTATCCGCAGGGCCAGGTGGCGGCCTGGGAACAAGGAAGACAAACGGGGACACAGGGAAAGGGGGTTTGCATCAAAAGGATCTGAGGCCATGAAAGGAATGAGGGGAGGTGTCGCGCTGGGAACAGGATGGGATTCTGTGGTGAAGCTGCGCTGAAGAGGGGTTTATGACCCGAGGCATGGGAGAGCGGGGGTTGTCAGCATGCGGGGGGGATGCTTGCGAGGTTAAGAGAGAGAGAGACGCGCTGGCTATCAGCGAGGGGCAGGGAGGCCATGGTGCTCAAAATGGCTGCCGCTTACGCGCACGAATGGGCTCGAAAAGGGGCAAGATGGCGCCGATAATGTTCACCAAGCTTGTATTAATTTTCCACACCCACGCTAAGGAGTCTGTCGCTCTGGCCACTGCCACACCTTTCCTCTGCATACTGCAGCATGGTGGGCTACGGAATTTGGGCACAGTAACACCAAAGACAGAACACCACACCCCTGCATGTGGCAAATTAATGTATGTTGTTGAAGAATGCACTGACAATGTGTCATAGGAGGCAGCTTTGTGTGAGGATCAGCATATGGAGTAAATGTCAGCAATAGAAATGTATACTGAAGGGCGCCACTTACCACTGAAAGCTTTATACTACCTTTCTGTATCATACAAGATTATACTACCTTTCTGTATTATACAAGACTATGTTGTGAAACGGGGGCTACGAGGTACTCAGATATCAATGTGTAACCTTTAAAATGTTGATAAAAAACGTTAAAAACACTTTTTTTAAGTAGCCCCAACAACTTGTGCGAGACACCAGCATATGCTGATAAAATGTTCCTACTTTAACCTGCGTGGGGTCCACATGAGACCATCTAAGGCTAAGCTGCCTGCCTTGATCTATGGGAGAGAGCAAACCCATTGTCTCTATCGAGGCCCTAGCCCCACCATTTAACCCACCAATAACTAAGGACCGCGTTGTGACCACTAAATAGCCAGTGCACCATACTAAAGTTGGAAATTAACAAACAGTGGAGCTGAAACAAAACTAAAATCTATTATGAAGGCATGACCCAATCCCCTATAAGTCGGTAAGATACAAGGGTTACTGGAGTTCACTAGTTTCTCCTAAGAAACGACAATATTGTAGTTGCTTAGGATTGTGTTTAGTTCAGAGCCCTCCCCGTATGAACCATATGAAGCCCCTCTGTCAACAAAAATTTGGCCTTGCTGTTAGAAGAATGTAGAGGGTAATCACATAAGCGCCAATTAAAATCACCAGCTAGAATAACCTGCTTCATCCCATATCTATTTCCGGTCAAGGTGTCAATCACGGAAATTAAGGTAGCGAGGTTAGATGCTCATCAGACCAGAGTGGAGCCTGGGAAAGTTCGCTTTAGCAGTTGCATTAAGAGTGAATGTCAAGCAAAATCATTGGTTTTGCCCCGCAGTTACTGAAGAAGCAATGGTAATCGCACCGCACATTGAGGAACTGGTCCAGGTGACAATTCCCTGAGATTGTTGAAGCTGTCCATGATCTGCGACAGTCTGGATTCAATAAGCGTTAACCTTTAGATGATTGGTTCCATTTAGGTGTTGAAAACACCAATAAGCTACTTTAGGTAAGCATTAAGCAAACCTGGTTGGCAGCGCATGACATTAGCTCTGTCTGCACACCAGCATTGATGTGGCTGCAACCACATTTGGGGCTGCCGCCCATTTCCTGAGCTTGTTCTTGGGACTTAAGCTGAACTGAGTAAGCTCATGGGTGAAATCAGCTGAGGACCTCACGTTCAAAGGCAAGGCTACAAACACTGGGGCAACATCCTGGTTTCCCTCCAACGGACAACCTACGTTTGAACTGTAAAACTCGGGTCCCACAGTGGAATCACCAGAAGGGCAGGGGAGAATTGAAGGAACACAAGGGGGACCAACCCCAGTCAAAGATTGCCATCTCTCAGACAACTCAATCTTCTTCGAGACTAACCCCACTGCACGTGCCAGGAAGGCATCAATGGTACTAATACGTGGGGCCACCTGTGGGGAGAATAGCTTAGAGGAGCCGCTTATCTTTTTACCCATGCTCCACTGAGGCTGAGCAGTAATAACTAAACACAACAAATTGGACGAGGGTGACCTACAATTGTATAGCATGGAGCACGATGACAGTGCCTTGATCCCACTTGAGGAAGGATGCTGCGAAAGCAAGCACTTAGAGTGCAACGAGAAAACCCCCACACCATAGTTACGCGCGGAGGCTTATGGGGTTTTGAGGCCCCTCCCTAATGTGGCACGTCAGGAGTCCTCCCAGCTGACTGACAAACACACACACCTCAGTCCTGGCTCAAAATCCACAACAGTATAAGTGGCAGACTCGTAACCTAGTGAGAGTCCAACCAGACCTGGATGTAAAGATGTTGCAAATAGTCTTAATAGGGAAGCTAAACAGCACCTAGCCGCAGAGCCAAGAGGGGTGGGGCCTGTCCTACCTCTTCTTGGCACAGAACAGGCTTGCCCTTGCCCAGGGCTTTGCTCAGGCGCAGCCCCCATGCGTTGCATGCCGTGGAAGACGGTGAAGCGCTTAAAAGCATGGTGGAGCGGGAGATGCTAGTTGCAGACCCTCATCTTGAGGCTGAAGAAACCTAGAACCATGAGTCCCCACCAGCTCCATATCACCAGCACCAGAAATTTGCAAAAAGAAGAGCATCCCCTCGTGCTTAAATCTGCTCAGACAACTGCTTACGTTAAGGCGATCAACCTAATAGCTGATAATCCAACTAGAAATAGGAATAACATCAGATGATAATTTGTTTGTCAAAGCCTTCATGTTTTACTGTCACCACCTGGAGCAAGTTAACAACAGGAACAGAGGAAATTATGGGAAAACCTCACACTGGGTAGCAAGTTTCACAGTTTGTTCGGACTTAACATAGCACTGGATTACTACCTGCGGCCTAAAGAAAATCTAGAAAAACAAAAACATTTCTTAAGACACAGCACATGTGCTCAGGAAAAACACGTGTTTTATTCTGTTCATGACAATTACACCGTTTTAAATTCGATTCAGCTCGCCAGGGACAAATGTTTTATTTTTTCAGAGTCCTAAAACTCCAATGTACTATTTTCTTTTTGACATTACCCAGGTTAACACTCTAATTGCATGTTGTGCACAGATATTCATTATATCACATAAGTCTCTGCAGGGTGGCAGATTTCACAATGCCCGGCAAGGAAAGAACAACTCGGATTGCCCCGCCAAACTTAACTATTCACACGCCACGTCACAGAAGCTCCCAAATGCAAAAACATATTTTCAAGTGTTTCACACATGGATCTAAGTGTTTGTAAATACTTCACCTCAAATGTTGCCTTATCTTGCTGGCAGTTTGTCTCTCAAAGCGGCATACCGTCCCTTCTCGATGTCAGTGGCTCTCGAATCGCGGATATTAAGATGCTGAGGTTTATTCATTTATAACTTATCACATCACACAATTATTTGGAAGCAGACTGTTTCCCTGCCAGTTACTAGCTTAATCACTACACAGTAAACATCTGCAAAGCAGCAGGCCGACAAGTAAAAATTAATGAGAACTTCACAAAATAAACGCAGTCGGTCTGCAGCGCGGGAGCGGCCATACACACCCAGGTGATTCTCCCGTCAGGACTCCTGTGGTAGAGAGGCGCGCGAGACATCGGCGGGCCTGCGCACGCAGCTGGATCCCTCGAGACACGAATCCCCCAAATAAATCCAAAGATGTTCGACTGCAAAACCATGAAACGAGCCCAAGAAACAGGTGAAGCCCCCAGCCTTTCCCCACTCTGAGAGGCTGGATGGACAGGCCGGCTGTACCACGAGCCTCTAGCAGGCAATGCTGTACGTCCTGCCTCAAGTCACAGGGAGGTAGAGCGGTGCGCACATGCACAGGCTCACTACCGGGTGGGGACGCACGAGTCTTGCCACGACTAGTCGGGCACCAATTACCGGGAACAGTGCTCCAGCTACACACATCCCGCGCTGAGTCACCACCTTTATTATGAAACAATTAATCAGGCCCATTCAAAGAAATGGGAACCGCTTCAAAAGGCCACGGCGTGATAGAGGACAGGATTAAAACATAAATAAAAAGTATTTTTTCCTAGGTTCGCTCCCTAAAGACGCATGGAAAACAATGCATCAGTCCAACAACAAGCCCTAGAGGAGAACGCCACCTGCTTTGCAGGCCACCATCATGCTGGAGTGCCGACATACTGATATCTATTCCGCCCTCCCTTAAGTGTTCGAGTAACCTCACCAAAGGCCTAGGGACAGCTATTTACGTATCCCTACCCAAAGGTTCCTTCTGATTATTGGCAAGACTCCCGCGGAAATCTAGGCTACTCTATCAAGAAAAGCTACTGGCACAGCAAGGGGAGGATTATAGTAAAGGTGCAAGGACACAGAGGTCAGCACCAACCAAACAAATGCAGACACTGTACAAGAGGGATTGCTCTAGGGTTCCACCTTCGCATCACATCACTTATGGCTAACTACTGCTGACTAAGCTAAGCATTCTAAACTGTTTTTGTGACCCCTTATGAGTTAATTAGTTGGGCGTTTGATATTTAGTTTTGTTTACATGATTTCTAAAGCGAAGTCGCAAACGTGATGTACAGAAATAATTTAAATGGTGCAATATTATTTGAATAACTTGCATATCCAAGCGCGAAAACTCAGAGTAGAGAGACCAGAAGAATGAGGCACGGTGGAAGAATGAGATGAAATAAAAAATATACTGTCACATAAACCATCGTAATGTGGGGCCTAAAAGCGCGAGTGGTCTACTGAAGACAGATTCTTGCTGTATTTCACTCCAACTAGACATCAGGACGCTTTAATCCTTGATTGCAGTACGGCCCTTGGCACCCTGCTACGCCACTGGTCGTAATCGATATATAAATAGTGCAGAAAATATACATTTGGCTACTTTAAATCGCTGTTCATTTTGACCATTAACAATTACATCGTTGGAGCAGAGTTTACATAGAAATCGTGGAATTTTGAACCAATTACACAACTGTTTTGTGTCATTTATTATATTATCAAGAGGACAAAGGTAAAGTGGTATCACTTTGCATCCCTTAGGCCTTGGTAGAATTATGTTGCGGTGAAATCGGCAAAAATTAGGCGTTTTGCTATACGCGAGAGACAAATCTGCAGGCCAAAGCTGCTACTTCTGAGATCCTTGCTGAAGGCAAGCTCAGAAGCACAGTTTAAAGCAGGACTTTTAAAATGCGTCTAACGTGCACTACTTACCACTGTAGTTGCCTCACGGGAGTGACCACAAGCTGAGCTCTGATGACTAGTTCCTACACCACTAGAAGTAAATGCACTGTCTGAGGGAGGCGCTTGAAAAGTCTAAAAAGGACGGTTGAAAACTACGAGCCAAGGCCTCTGCCTGAAATATTTTTGGGTTACAGCTCAAATCCGCTTTTCAGGGTGACAGCAAAAAATAAATTGGTGTAATACAGTGGTTAAAAGCCACAATTTCAAAAGAAGCATGATGTTCCCAGTAAGCCTAATATTCACAACATAAGGACAAATAATATTTTAGGATGTAAAGTACAAAAAGGGCAAACCAGATTTGTAAAGTCAAACTTAACAGCAACCTGTGTCTATGGGTGCATGTCAGTGGTGGTGTGGCACGGGAAACAGGGATATACGGTCTCTTCATTTAGGAGAATATCTGCAATGAGGTATTAACCCCATCCTTCTTTGATAACTCTGACACAGCAAACAGGTGTTTATGTCTGGTGCAGCCGTGGAAATTTATTAGGATCATCACACTCGACCCTTTTTGAGAACACAACACCACACAATTAATGTATACACAGAAAAGATTAAGTAGGACATTAGATAAACAGTCCACTTCAACTGAATGTGCAGCCTGATAAACCCAACTTCCTTTCCAAAACATCCATGCAAGCCACAAATACACACGTGCTAACACGTCCAACCCACAAACACGGACCACATCCTCATATCTTTAGTTTAAGAAGCGCCACTCAAAATATTTTAGCATGTTTATTAGTTATTTCCAGCTGTAAGCAAAACCTTTTTTGGTATTCAAAAAAGGTTTTGCTTATGGCTGGAAATAACTAATAAACATGCTAAAATGTTATTGACAGTGATCCTCAATTTGGGACAAGCAGGCACAAAACGCTCTCTTCTTAATTTCAAATATGAACTTTATTACAAGCAAGTAGTATATGCCAACACTGCGCAAGAACCAACAGTATTTACGAAGCTGAGTTTAAGGACCAAGTAACTCAACTATCAGTGACTACATTTCCAGAGAAAAACAATAATTAAATTACACAGGGTAAGCCCGGTCAGCCTCGTAATCAGGGTCTACTACATATACATTTACGAAGTGATTTTGTTTAGGAACTTATTTGTTTGAAAAAAGGCGGTTTCTGAACTTGGAAAAAAAGGGCAGTACAAGGAATACCCTTCATGAGTTATGCATAGACCACTTACAACATTACATCACATAAAGGTGTTCCACAATGCGAAAAATGGTGCAATGCACGTGAAAAGTGAAGGTGACGTCACAATACAACACAAACATGTATTAACTCAAAGAAAGATCATGGAATTTTCTTTACACAGACAATAGGGCAAAGAGTACACTCCTTATTTAACCCTCAAGAAGTCAATATACATCAAGCTCATAGACAATTAAATGTCAACTTTTCAACCCATATGTGTACATTTTTGGAGCCTAGCCCTACGAAAGTCCCACAAGTAATTATGCACTTCATACAGGGCCCGATGTAGGTAAATCTTTTTTACCACTTCATAAATACCGATTCATACCGAATCGGTATTTAAGAAGTGGTAAAAAAAGAGAAGGGCAGATGTAGGTAATTTTATTTTAAAAATGACCGAATCGGAACGAATCGGTATTTACCGATTCGGTAAATACAGAATCGGTAATGCCCATTGATTCCTATGGGCATTGAAGCCCATAGGAATCAATGGGCATTACCGAATCGGTATGTACCGATTCGGTAATTACCGATTTCTGCAAGGGTGCAGGGGGTGTCACTTTGACACCCACTAGCACCCCCAATACTGGCTTGTGTGCCATGTGGCACACAGACATGCCCTAAGGGCATGTCTGTCTGTCACATGGCATAGGTGTGCATGCACACATGTGCATGCACACCTGGATTCGGTATTTTAACACCCAATTGGATTGGGTGTTAAAATACCGAATCTGAAGGGCCTGTGGGACTGAAAGTAGTCCCACCTACATCCCGAATTTTTAAAATCGGTAAACTTACCGATTCTGTATTTTTCCGATTCGGTAATTTTACCGAATTGGTAAAATACCGAATGGACAAAAAAAGGTCCCCCACATCTCAAAAGGCCAAATACTGGTCGGAAACGGCCGAATTCGGCCGTTTCCGACCGGTATTGGCCACCTACATCGGGCCCACAATGATTAAAGGTGTACCATCTCCTGTTGTTCTGGTGAACACCCCCATATAGGCGCAACCCATGTGCATTGTGGTCAGCTGCTTTTGAAGCTGGTCACGCCTACAGACCCAGACCACTAACAGCAAATTGGCTTTGACCTATGTGCAGATTCCCAGACTTGCGATCTTCTCTATGGCAAGACCTCAATTTACAGAACGGGGAGGAACGGAGGGTCGGTGTAGAATCTGCAGTTAGAGAGTCTCGACCAGACAGAGAAGAGCATTATCGGAAGAAAATAACTTGTCTTCTGATCGAGACTTCTACCCGCAGAATTCATCACCATACCAGAACAGTACCTATCTTTCTGCGGTTATATAGTCTCTACCAGACCGAGCATTACCAAATGTAAATAACTTGTTCTTACAGCTCAAACCAACATTTCACACACATTTGATTTTCAGGTGTCGCTACCCCTCAAATTCATGGCACTGGAACTGGTGACTAACTGTAAAGAAGGGCCCAGCAGAACAGATGGCTTTTAAGTGTCTTTTTTAACACACAGTTCTCTGATTAAAGCAAAGAGGGAGAGCAGATCAAAGTGTATATAAATCATTAGAGAAGACCCAGACCTACATTTAAACAATCCTGGTATATGGAACCAAACCATAGCAATCGCTTAAGAGAGTATCTAGGCAACATGATCTGAGGAAATGTGGGGCCAGTTCAACAGACAACTCTGTGGCAGAATCAGAGCATCTTTTATTGAATTAGCCTCATGATCGGCAGCCAATGAAGCTTGCATTAGGCCTCTAGGGACCTAGTGAATTTCTGACTAACAAGTTACTTACCTTTGGCAACGTCTTATCTGGTAGAGACTACTAGCTGCAGATTCCATGCCCTAGAATCATCCTCAGGCATCAGACTGGATCCAGATTTTTTTTGTCAACAGTACCCCTGCTGGCTGGTAGGTGGCGCCGTTCGACACCGTTGACATCATCTGTGCCGGAAGGGACTTTGCAGTGCCTATTTAAGCGCCACCCAAGCCGCTGATGTCTTAGCGAACTTCCATGCCAAAAGCGCAGAGACACGAAGTACATTGGCCGCTACTGTGCGAAACTAGAGCCCTGAAAGGAGTAAGCTCTGTCCCTACGAATCCGTTCGCAGAGCATCTGTAAGGAATCGTCCGCTAGATAGAGCCTCTACCAAATAAGGCATTACCGAAGGTAAACAACTTGTTCAACTGATAGACTTCTAGCCACAGATTTGTTACCTTAGAATAGATGCCAAAGCAATACCGCTCTGGAGTTGGGTCTGCCGACCAGTTTCATATGAGAAAATCCAGCAGGACCGAATGGGAAATGTGCCCTTCCCTAAGGACCCGACTGTCCAGACAGTAGCGGTTGGTAAACGTGTTGAGGGAAGCCCACTTTGCTGGCTGGCAGATATCCAAGAAGTAACTCTGCGTGCTAACGCAGTGGTTACAGCTTTAGCTCTGGTTGAACAAGCATGCAAACCCTCAGGGGGTTGCTTCTTAACCAATGCATAGCATATTTGAATGTACAGCATGATCCATCTGGAGATGGTCTGTTTCTGCACAGTCTTGCCCTTCTTCGCTCTGACGTATCCCAAGAGGAATTAGTTGCCCACCCGGAATTCTCATGTGTGGTCAAGTTAAAACGACAATGCTCTTGTGGGTCCAGACTGTGGAGCTACTCCTCTCCCTTGGAGGAATGAGGAGGAGCATAAAAAGTAGGGAGCATGATGGTTTGGCCTAAGTGAAATCAGGTGAATACTTTCGGAAGAAAGGAAGGTCTCATATGAAGGACCAGTTTGTCTGGGCTAGGATGACAAGGCTGAAGCTCACTAACCCTCTGGGCAAATGTTATTGCCACAAGAAATGCTGTTTTGATAAGGAGCATGAGTGAACAATTGTGGAAAGACCCAACAGGAGTGCACATAAGGAAGGTGAGGATGAGACTGAGGTCCCACAGGGGAATACGAAAGGCGGGGAAGGAAACTTATGTTGCAAACCTTTTAAAAACCTATCTAGGATAAGGGACTGGAAAAGGGAAGGTTGGTCAGGCAACCGAAGAAAAGCAGAGATTGCAGAAAGGTATCCCTTAACAATGCTCAGAGCAGAAATCTGCTGGGCAAGGGAAAAAAACGAACAGGCGAACATGAGAAAGGGGAGCAGAAAGAGGATCATGGTTTCTTTCTGTACACCAAACCCCAAATTTTGCCCAATGGACGGCCTAAACAGTCTTGGTATAGGGACTTCTGGCTGCCAAGATAACATTACAGATTTTGGGCAGAAAGTCGAAAGATGTTAACTGTCGCCGCTCAATCTCCAAGCAAGAAGGTGGAGTGTTGACAGGTTAGGGTGGGGAACCCTCCCCTGCTGCTGTGACAGCAGATCCTCCCAAGGGAAGCCTGATCGGTGGACAGACAGCCTTGCTCAACACCTCAAGATACCAGACTCTCCGTGCCCAGTTCAGAGCCACAAGAATGACTTGGGCCCAGCCTTCCTGATCTTCTTGAGAACTCTGGGCAGCAGTGGTATAGGCAGACAGGTGTACAGAAGTCCTGAGCTCCACTTAAGATTAAGAGTCTCAGAGTAAGAGCCGCCTTGAAAACTACAGTGCGCAGAACTCCTTACATGGTGCGTTCTCGTTGGTAGCGGAGAGAACTAACCAAGTCTCTCCTCACTGTTGAAAGAGACGTTGCAGCTCCTACCGGATGGAGGCACCATTCAGGATCTGCTAGTCATCTACGGCTGAGCTCGTTCACTCTGCCATTCAGCGTACCCTCCACATGTTGAACGACTACAGATCTGCCCTGCTGTTCCAGCCATGTCCAGAGACGCAGAGCCTCCTGACAGAGGATCCACGACCCCAACCCCCCTGCCTGTTTGCAGTACCACATTGCAGTAGCGTTGTCTGTGAACACTTGCACCAACCTTTCCTGGATGGGGGCAAAAAGGCTTTCAGTGCCAAGCGGATGTCTGAACACTTGCATCAAACTTCCCTGGATGGGGGGAAAAAAGGCTTTCAGTGCCAAGTGGATCACTTGGAGCTCCAACAGGTTGATGTGGAGTCAGGATTCTGCCACAGGGCAGAGTCCTCTGATCTCCACCTCTCCCAGAGTGATGCATCTGTGACCACTGTCAGATCTGGTTGGAAAAGCGAGAGGGTCTGCCGCTGACTCAATCGTGGTCCGTAAGCCACTACTGCAGGTCCAGGTCAGTTCCCTCTTAGATCTGGACCATGTCGAAGAGAGTCCAATGATGCTGTACCCACTGGAACTTCAGCCCACAGCAGAGCCTGCATATGCTAATGGGCATGTGGCACAAGCAGGATGCAGGAGGCAATGAGGACCACCAGAATCAGTCTCACCGAAATCCAAGCTAGAGGCTGAAATATCATTATCATAGCCTGAATATCCTGGACTCACTATTCAGGAGGATAAGCCTGACACTGCACCATGTACAGAACAGCTCCAATGGAAGGGATTGCCTCAGGAGTTAGGTTTGACTTCGGCACATTGATAGAGAACTCAAGTGAATGCTGGAGGTCCACCATATTCTGGAGGTAAGAAAGTGTGGGTCAAGTCCACTTTCAACAGCCAGTCATTGAGATAGGGGGAAGACTGACACCGCTGATCTCCGCAGATAAGCCGCAACCACTTCCATCACTTTGGTAAACAACTGAGGAGCGCTGGCAAGGCCAAAAGGGAGCACAGCAAACTGAAAATACTTGTGGCCCACCGTAAACCGCAGGTAATGCCTATGGGCACGCAGGACGGGAATGTGGAAGTATGAGTCCTGCAAGTCCAACGCCACCATCCAGTCTCCAGGCCAGATAAAGACAGGAGCAATAGTGAGCATCTTGAATTTCTCCTTCTTGAGGAAGAAATTGAGAGAGCTGGTCAAGGGTAGGACAAAAACCTCCATCCTTCTTGGGCACCAGAAAGTAAAGGGAATAGCAACCGTGACCTACTTCTGTCACTGGCACTCTCTCTACAGCTCCTTTGGCCAAAAGAGATGTCACTTCCTGGCGGAGAAGAGACAGGTAATCCTCCATCAGCCTATTGTAAGTAGGTGGCTTAGAGGGAGGAGCAGTCTGGAAGGGGAGGGAGTAGGCCCTTTGGACAATCTGCAAAACCCACCTGTCCGATGTTATGGACTGTTCACAGGAGCCCATGTTTTGGGCTTGGGCCAAGACACAAGCAGGACCACAGTAAGTGCCTCATTGAAAGGGAGAAGCAGTTCTGACAAAAGATACATTCTTCATAATAATACTGTGTGCATGCAAGTGAGACTGTAATAAACTTTTTTAAAGAATGTCTCTGTTAAAAAATTGTCTCACTTGTGCGCACACAATAAAATTATGTATTATGTACGTTTTGTTGTCTTGTAATCTTGTTCAAAGTTAAACTAATCTAATGTGTTGAACACAATGAATTCACTATAAAGACATCTTTTCAATACTTTTTCAATGTGGATATTTAACTTGCTCCATGGAATTTGCACCAATTTGCTTCAACACCATGCGCATGCTCCGCAAGATCTTCCGATGGATCCCCACCGAAACCAGGAAGACCGTCACCCAGGTACTAGTCACCAGCCGACTGGACTACGTGAACACCCTCTACGCCGGAACCACAGCCAAACTTCGAAAAAGACTCCAACGCATCCAGAACGCCTCCGCATGACTCATCCTGGACATCCCCCGACTCAGCCACATCTCCGGCCACCTGAGAGACCTGCACTGGCTCCCCGTCAGCAAGAGAATCACGTTCAGGCTCCTCACCCACGCACACAAAGCTCTCCACGACCTGGGCCCCAAGTACCTCAACGACCGCCTGACCTTCTACACGCCCACCCGCCAGCTACGATCGACCAGCCACGCCCTCGCCGCCATACCACGCATCCGCAGAGCCACGGCCGGAGGATGATCCTTCTCCTACCTGGCAGCCAAGACTTGGAACTCCCTCCCCATCCACCTTCAGCTGACCCAAGACCATCTCTCCTTCAGGAAGCAGCTCAAGACCTGGCTGTTCGAGCAGTGACGTACCCCTCTCCCCCTGCGCCTTGAGACCCTTCCGGGTCAGTAGCGCGCTATACAAATGATTTGATTGACTAATTGATTGAATTTCCAAATTAATCTTGAATTCAATTGACAATGACATGGTGAAAAAGGTCCATCTGTCACAAATACTAAAGAATTTATGATAATCTATAATGAGGGTCACTCTTTCTTAAATTATAAAGTACCCTTACCTTCATTAACCTGAATGGGTCTAGTCGCACATTAGGAGCACTCTCGCCTAGTGTAACACTTTCTCCGCATAAAATTAAAGTTGTTATAAAAACAAATAAATCAAAGCAAATGCCATAATTGATAAGAAAATTGGACATTATTCAGGCATTTACCTTGGATACATCTCCATGACTTCTTTGCCTGGCAGAATTTCATATAAAACTCAGTTCCTAAACCATATATCTTGCCAAGCCTTCCTTGCAAAGACAATGACAAGAGGAAAGCTTTGCTTCTTTACAGGTGGGGCATTTTATGTTTGTAGAGCATGTGTAAACTAAGGAAAAACTGTGAACTCTTTCCATCTTATATCCCCAAAAAGATTCACCTTTAGAAGAGGGAGTTATGAAAACAAAGCAGATATGTTTGCAGAATTTTGGCCCGGTGATGCAATTTTAGACTTGAGGTTGGACATATTACCCAATAGCGACCACAACAGATTTATATTAATATTTACTATGAGGATACGCAAATAGAGGAACCAACACAACCTTGCTTTGCGCTCAAGGTAAATTTGAACCTATGGTTGAGCAAACAGAGAAATACAGAATAAGCTGGGACAACAGTTTGAATAATATATCCAGTTATTCTTGCAAAGATAATGCAGAATTAACATTTTCTGGAAGAAATGGTAAAGACTAAAAGGGATTCTCAAATGTATTTGCAAAAACTTTGAAAGTGCACTTGATTGTATAACCAACTAAATGGTCTATCTCAAATAGGTATAATGCAAAGCACGTTGTACCAAGATGGTATGGTGACAATTCGAGAAAGGCAGAAAGGTATTTCCCAACTGCTGCAAGTAGAAAATAAATGGTGCCCAGCTACATATGAGACAGCAGAGCCAATCATACAAAAAAATTCTTTAGTGTAGTAAAAGTAGTGGTTTCTGAGAAATATTTGGTCTGAATTGGAAAAGTTCTTATTGAGAAGAAAATGGACAGAGTTCTGGAAATCGAATAGGGAGAAAGTTGAAAGGCAAAGGTAAGTCCCTGGTATATAAACTTTGTAAATTGATAGGGCAATGATGTAGCTACAATAAATGTCAGGACAGTTTCTACCAAAATGAAGTCAGATAGAACAATGTAACAGTATTGATATTGCCCCAACAGAAGCTGAGGAACTAGGATTATTTATTTATTTTTATTTCAAAGGTTTTATATAGCGCTACTGGACCCAGGAGTATCAGAGCGCTTTACAGACAGATAAACATCATGAAGCAAAAAAAATTAAACAAAATTACAAGGTGAATAGCAACTCGCATGGGAAACTGTCTTTCAGTTAGACGAGGGAATTGAGGAAAGAGTAATTAGGTATGAATGAGGGAGAAGGGGACAGATGAAAGATAGGAGAGAGAGGGGTAGAGGGAGAGGGGGAGAAAAGGAAAGTGAGAGAGAAGGGGTGGGTTGAGGAGAATAAAACAGAGGACTACATCATTTTAGAGATGTTAGGTACCCCAATATTTGTTGAGAAGAAGCACCCTGAGTCTTTTTTGAAGAGAGGGAAGGATGGGTTGCAGCAAAGATCTTTGGTGAGAGAGTTCCAGATCGTAGGGGCATTACCAGATAAAGCACGTGATTGTGTCTTTTTACATTTGAGTCTCGGGGGTGAGGACAAGGGCATTGGTGCTTCTCAAGGACCTGGAGCAACCAGCTTTTTGTAGTTTGTCCGAGAAGTAAGAGGGGGTGTTTTGGTGAAGGGCTTTGTGAGTAATACAACCATATTGAAGGTAGATCTACCTTCGATTGGGAGCCAGTTAAGGTTTTTTAGGATAGGAGAAATGTGATCAAATCGTTTACAATCAGAGATAAGTCTGGCGGCCAGGTTGAGGACAGATTTAATTGGGGCAAGGTGGACTTTTGGGGTGCCTACAAGGGTGGCATTGCCATAGTCAATTCTGGAAAGTACAAGAGACTGGACAACAATTTTGAAGTCATCCGCTGGAATGAAAGGTTTGATTTTTTTAAGGTGGAGAAGGGAGAAGAGAGCACCTTTTGCAGCATTTATTATGTGAGGGATCAATCAATCAATCAATCAAAGACATTTGTAGAGCGCACTACTTACCCGGAGGGTCTCAAGGCGCTGGGGGGGGGGATGAGAGTAAGATTCTTAATGATGCTGATGCCCAAGGATTTGACAGAGTTAGAGGTGGAGTGGGGGCAGTTGAGTGCTTTTATATCATTGATCCAGAGTTGAATAGGCAGGGAAAACATTTTGGGAGTGCAAAGGAGGATTTCAGTTTTTTTGGGATTCAGTTTGAGATGATTAAGATGGAACCAGGCTTGGACTTTGTTCAAGGTATCATTGAGGAGAAGAATGTCATGGTGGGATTTGATCTTGTAATAAAGTTGAGTGTCGTCAGCATAGAGGTGGTAATTGATATTAGCTTATTTGAGAATAAGGGTGAGTGGTTCCATGAATAGATTAAAAAGGGTAGGGGAAAGGATAGAGCCTTTTGGGACCCCAAGTGAGACAGGTTGTGGTTTGGAGAGGCAGTGACTGAGTTTAATTTGTTGGGATCTGTTTTGGAGATAAGAGGCGAACCATTGGTGAACAATGCCCTCAAGCCCAAAACGGTCTTTGTGAGTATTAAGAAGGGTAGGATGGTGGACAGTGTCAAACGCAGCAGAGACGTAAAGGAGGATTAGGAGGGAGGATTTGCCTTTGTCAAGAGAGCGATGGATATCATCTGTGATACTGAGCATGGCGGTTTCCGTGCTGCATCCTTTTCTGAAACCGGATAGGAAAACGTCGAGGAGATTGAATGAAGTGATATGTTTGTCTAACTGGGAAAGTACACATTTTTTAAGGGCTTTGGAGAGGAAGGGAAGATTCGAGATAGGGCGTAGATTGTTCAAGTCATTAGGGTCAGCAGTGGGGTTTATGAGGATAGGGGAGATTTGACCTAGTTGAAGGGATGCTGGGACACAGCCAGTGGCAAGGGAGGAATTGATGATATTGGTCCAGATGGGTGCGATGATGTGTTTGAGTTCCTGAACTAACTGGGCAGGAAGAGGATCATTGGTGTGTGAAGAAGGTTTAAGTTTTGAGATAATGTTGAGGACAGTAGATTCAGATACTGGACAAAATTCGTTCCAGGAGGCATTATTTTTGGTAGGGGTGTCTTTAAAGATAGAGTCAGGATGGAGTGAAGTAGGGAGGGGTAGAGAGGGGTCGTGGCACGAAGGGGCAGAGGAGCAAGGTGAAGTAGAAATGTTAGGGAGGAGGTGTTGGCTAAGGGTAGATTGGTATGGGAGAGGAGGAGAAGAGAAGGACAGTTCAATCGAGTTGACTTTATTCGAAAAGAAGCTGGCGATTTCTTCACATCTTTCAACAGTGGCTAGTATTTTAGGGGGACCAGAGGAAGTTTGTTTTTTACAATGCTAAAGAGTTCTCTGAGACGGTTTTTGGCCTGGTCAAGTTGTGAGCGGAGTAAGGAGGCTTTTTCAGTGAAGATGTGCTTCTTGTATTTGGCTCTGGCATTTCTAAGGAGTATCAGGTTATCAGGGGAGGGATGATTCCTCTATGAGCGTTCAGATTGTCTGAGGGCCCGTCTTTCATTATTAAGGTCAGAGTTAAACCAGGATTTAGGAGGTATATCTTTTTGATGTTTAAGTTTGATTGGGGCAATTTGGTCAAGCACTTGAAGGATAGAGTTATTGTAGTGATCAGTTAGGTCAGTGGTGCTGTGAGGAGGGGGGGGAGGAGTAAGCGGGTTTTGATAGAAGATTCCAACTCGCCAGGGGGAATAAGGTGAAGATTACGGGTATGTTTCAAGGGTAAAGTGCCGATAGGGGTGGGGATAGTAATAGAGCAGTTCAAAGTGAAGAGGATAAGGTGATGATTCGACCAGAAGAATCGTTGAGAGAGAGGCCAGATCCTTGCTAGTCATAATAGCATCCAGGGTGGCGCCTTTAGAGTGAGTCGGGGCATGGCAGAGTTGTGTCAGGTCAGTAATGTCCATGATATCTTTAAAAAGGATGACAGACGGGTCGTCCTTATTATTCCAGTGGATGTTATAGTCTCCAAGAAAGAGATTCTTGGGGTGAGTGAGCAAAGACTGAGTGATGAGATCCGATAGCTCTTCGGTAAAGGGGATGGGATTGCCAGGGGGTGGTAGATAGTATGAAGACGAATGGTGGGGGAGTCAGGAGCGGTAAGATCAACGCAAAGGTATTCAAAGGTAGAAGGGTCCTGGAGATGAACAAGCGTGAGATTGAGTTCCTTTTTAAAAATTAAGGCAAGGCCACCTCCTATTTGCTTTATGCTGTCTTTCCTAATGATGGAATATCCAGGAGGAATGAGCAAGTCGAGGATAGGAGTCGAGTGGGGGTTGAGCCAGGTTTCCGAAAGGAAAGCAATATCTATGTTTTCATTGAGTATGGTTTCCGCAATATCAGTCGCATGGCAGGATGCGGATCGGCAGTTAATCAACATGCAGTATAGTGGTGAGCGGTCAGGGTATTGAGTGGAGGGATCAGTGAGGATGGAGGTTAGTTGTTGAGGGGGTCTAGGTGATGTCGGGTAAAGGGGGAGTCGACTCGTTCCTAGGAGAACAGGGATAGTGGACTGCAGGATAGGGGTATTAGAGGACGAAGAGGGAAGGGGGTGACAGTGGGGTTCGTGGATAAGTTAACCTGAACTGGAATTGGGTATGCAACATGTTGAGGTAGAAATCGTGGATGCTGTGTGGGGTTGGGGTGAAATGGAAGGATCAATGGGTTTGGGGGGGTCAGGGAGTTTGTAGGGAGGAGGGATCCGTGAGAAGAGTAATCTATGTTACCAGTGCAAGGGGAGCTGTTAATGGAGGAGGTGTGAGGGGGGTGATGTGTGGAGATGTGCGTGCATGGTCAGAGGATTGGGCTTTAGTAAGGAGTGAGACATCGGATCTTAGGAAGGAGAATTATAAAACAAGGGAAGAAAAGAGAAGTTCAAAATTAAGGAGTGATAGAGTAAGAAGTGAGGAATGGAGTGGGTCAGAAGTTATTGGGAGGAGTGAAAAGTAGGGGTTAGGATTAGGGAGAGGAAGGGGGGTAACCGGGGGGGGTGGGGGGGGGGAGGAGAAGGGAGTTATGATGGGTGGGAGGTTTCGTATTGGGGAGGGTCAAGGAGATGGGAGTGGTTGGGGCATTGGATTTGATAACATTGTTAATTAAATGAAGGGGAGGGATAATCCAGGATGTAGATGTAGGTGTATTGAGGGTTGCAGGAGAGATCAAGGGAGAGGGAGTGGTCAGCGGAGGAGATGTAAGAGTTGCTGGCGGAGTATGGGGGGTGATTAAACTAGGGGGAGAGGATAAGGAGCATCAATGGGGTGGGTGTTACAGGAGTCAGAAGTAGAGAGGTGAATGGACGAAGGTGTATTGTTGAGAAGAGGGGGGATAGGGAGGTCCATGAGAGGGGCTGGAGGGGACGAGGGAGAGTGGTAAGAAGAGGAGGATGGAGGAGGTTTGTTCAGGGTGAGATCACAAGGAGAGGAGTGTTCAGTAGTCCTTTAAGAAGGCAGGGTTGTAAGGGAGGCAGGAGAGAGCGTGTAGGTAGCAGGAGTATGAAACAAGTTTGAAGGTTTAAGAAAAATGAGTGGGGCAGACCCTAGTAAGAGAGGCAGGGCGTAGGGGAGGGGGGCAAGGAAGGAAGAGGGAGGTGCTGGGGGATTGAGGGGGTGTGGGGGAGCCGTGAATTAGGGTTGGGAGTCAAGGATGGACGAGGGCGGGAAAGGGACATTGGGTGGTAGATGACGGGACAAGACCTCACACAAACTGGCTTTTGTACCCACAGTTCTGAGATCTGGTCCATATTATTGACAACACTTTATAACAGTATCCTGGAACTGGGTTCATTATTGCCCTCGCATGGAATCAATAGCTTCAATATTTAAAAAAAGGCAACAATATTCCATGAGCATGCTTAGTAATTTGGCTGAGAGAAAAACCCCCAATATAAACTGTTTTATTGAAAAAAAAGATTGACCCACCCAATCTCATTTTGATCTGGTGGTAAAATCCTGTAAACATGGTTAAATGATTACTTAGGAGAGAATGGAATTACGGATGGCTGCCAGGTGTTTTTCAAATAACGATGGGGAGCACTAACAATGTTTTAAGACTGTTCACCTTCATAATGAAGCAGGAGCCCTTGGAGAAAGACTATTTTAGGTTTCCTGTACCGTAACACACATTCAGTAATGAAGACAGACTCATGTTACGGTCTGCACTAGAGAAATGTACGAATTTACTAAGTCTGATAGGGAAATATTGATATTTTTGGACAACTCAGTTGCAACCAGTATTGGACATCAAAGTGAATCAACAACAACGTGTGGGCGATTTAGGGGTAAGGGGTCAGCAGGGTTCTTTCTTAACTTAAAATGCAATTTCTCCGAAAGCTTGCTAATCTTATTATGCTCCCTTTCAACATATTTATTCTGTGCATGCGAATGAGAAATTCGACCTCGCCTCTTGCCAAGTGATAACAGACCACCAGCCAAGGCGAGCTGGATGTCACAAACATTTGAAAAAAATGGTTTTTGGTGCTGTTGCTGATGCAGCATGCACATTAATTCTCAGTGAAAGCAAATGAATTAACTGGTACGAACAACAGGCAAGAAGGATGGCAAAGAGTGGTGCAACACATCTGATCGTTGTTTTAACTCTAGCGTACATATCCCAAAGCTGCTCATGAGCGGAAGGAAAAGTCTTAGTTCTGAGACCAAGGAATGCGATTTTGTAATTAGGTTTTATTACGGCATCGTTATGGGTCCCCAAAACGTACGGTTAGTGTTTTAGATGGTGGTGCAAATAGTACTGTAGAAAAGTTAAACACTCGTTCTTTGGCGTTACAACCCTGCTGCACCTGGAAAAAGCTAAAGATAGCTACTTTCACTTCATCAAGCTTTAAGCACATCTCTTTGATCGGAAAATTTTAAGATTCATTTGTTTGCTCCAAGGCATCACAAGCTGTTCTGCTTTAAATAATAAAAAGCACTTAGTAGAGTGAATGTTAATAAAGGATGGAACACAATGGAACTTTGACAGATGCTCTTATAAGGGAATGTTCTTGCAGGGGCAAAGACGAGGATGCAAGCTTCGAGTAACCTCAACAGGCGCTTTCATATCCCTAAAGTTACAATGCACAGCCATGAATTCCACCTTCCGTGCCAGCATATGCGGCATTACTAAAGGACGCCTTTGTTTAAGTAGCTAGAACCACGGCCTCTGGTAACCAAACACCACAGATATATAAGCAGAAAGCACACACTGAAGATACGAGAAGCTGTAGACGGGAAGACAACTAGAAATATGGACAAAAAATGTCTGCTCTGGAAGAGCGGGTGTCACTTAATGATGAAGCAAAAGCAAAGCTTAAGTAAACAATGACAAATTCATCAGGGGTTGAGAGCAATCATGAAGACCTTACTATCAAAAGCAATGGTGCTGTTCGGCTCGAACGGGTAGAAACTAAATATTGATAAATGCAAATTATCAAGAAAAGCATCACGATAATTAATCACGGTGCCAGTATCAAAAGGGTCCATGACTGGGCACCAACCAGCAATAAAAAACACAGCTAATCTAGAAACAATGTCGTCACAGAACGAAGGAATGCAACAAAATACCACAAGCACAGCAACTGCTTCCTCAACCAAGACCTGAATTGGCAGAAGGGACATTTCAATACTCGCATCATGGTGCTCACACTATCGTGAATAAACTGTGTGACACAAGGCTCTAGGGTAACCAAAATGTCTCCTCTCAAAAATACTTTCAATGAGCTAAGCAGGCCCCACTGGCTGCAACAATTTCTGACGCACTAAAGTAAAATCCAGTACACCTGATGAAGCAATTCATTTCTTCACTAGTAAAAAGTGTAGGAAGCTGGCTCTGGTATATACTATACCAAAGCAAGGCGTAGTGTGCACAGAGTCCAGTCGATCCCCAGGGGTATAACAGAGGCTAAATTAGATCATCTCTAACAGCTCTATTAGTGGTAGTGCGGTCGAGAAGTTAGGCTTATCAGGAGAGTGTGTTGAGAGTTTATTGTATTCACTCATTCAAAAACTGAAGGCGCACACTCAGAGACAGAATCCAGAACAGTTAAGTATAAAAATGTATACTTAGGTTTTATTTCTAGAAACAAGCAGAACTTAGCACAGGCAGGAAAAATACACCTTCAAATGCAAGGCTGTACACAGAGATGCAATTGTGGATGGAATTAGAATCGTTGCAGGTTTGTATTGGCTTTCAAAACAGTTCAAAATACATTGAAATTACTTTAGATTACGTTTGTGTTCCTTTTTAGTTACATCGACTACTCGGGGTGATATGCCAAAATATCACACTATGGGTCCTACAATACTAAGGTAAGTAAAACAGTTTTGGGTTCAAAGCAAAGTTACTTTGGTTTCCATACAAAAGTTAATTCTTCACAACATTTTTATGGGGAAAATCATAACAAGGGTTGCTATGGGAGGAAAGAATGTTATTGATTTACAGGTAAGTAAAGGGCCTGCAAAGCTAGCTGTTTGGGGTTAGAACCAAGGTACCCCAAGGTTCCAGGAGGCACTCAAATTGAACCACCAGCAGCAGAGTGCAGAAGCCTTATGTTAACCAATGGGGCAATCAGTCCGGGGCTGCTCAGGAACAGACCATTGGGTTGTGGGAGCAAAGCTCCTGGGGTTAGGATCAGCACTGCAGGGGCAGCAATCAGCACACAAGTTGCACCACCAGCAGCACATAAGCAGCCGGATGTAGAGTGCTAAGAAGATGTCGGGTCCCTGTTATTTTCAATGGAAAACTCTTGTTTGGAATAAATGCTGCAGGCTCGGGCAAGGAGGTTTCCTGAGGCTGACTACCATCTAAAGAGTTACGTTTCTTGGGAGATGCCTGAACCCCATTGGTTGGATCACCCAAGGCCATGGGGCGTTAGGTGCAGGGGTGTCTTTAAGCGTTGGATCTTCTTACCAGCTCCGGTCGCTATCGGGGGAGGGGGGGGTGCACCCTCAGGTTGAGGTTGCAGGCATCGGGTAGAAGGTCGAGGCAGGTCAGGGATCACTCACTCCCATGTCAGGATCGCTGGGGAGACCTCCTCGTAGGTTTGGGGCACTCTAACTCCGTCCATGGGCGTTGAATGCAGAACTGCAGAGCTGTCTGGAACCAGGTTCTGGGTTGGCGTCAATTTGAGCAAATCCGGTGCTCTAGGGAGAGAGAGTTGTTTTGGTGAAGGCAGGGCAGGTCCTCCGTTTTCTGGATTGCTGCTGGACACACCGGGGTTTCGCTGGCTGCAGGTCATAGTCTGAATAGGCCAGTAGGGATGGGTCCAAAGCAGTTGGTGTCCTCTTCGTCCTTGGTCAGCAGGGCTCTTCGGCCCTTCTTTCTTCTTCTCGTATCTGAGGAGACACGGTTCAGGGTCGCCCCTAAACACTATATTCAGGGGCGTTATAAGGGTGTGCAGGTTGGGACCAATGGGTCCCTTCCTCGGGGTGAGTACATCCCTCTATTATGCCACCTTCCAGTGGGAGGGGGGCATGAGCCCCCCCTCCCCCTTCAAGATGAAGGGGATTGATATGTGTGCTTCGCCTCCACACCTGAGGGGTTTGGTTGTCAAAGGTGGGCACATCTCTCGGCCTGACTTGGTTTTCCCGCCAATTCTGCCGCCCAAAGTGGGGGACAGAACCGGTGGGAGCCAGTTGCTGGGGGCAGCACAAGGCAGGGCAGGCAACAAAGGCAGCAACCCTTTAGCTTCGCCTTCGCGGACCCAGCCTATCCTGGGGGAGGAGTTACCACACCTCTGTCCAGGATGGGCTTTGTTTCTGGACCCTGAGAGCAGAGGCCCTTTATCCAGGGGTCCAGAAACCTGTCTGGTGGTGGTAAATGGCAGGTAGTCATTCAGGAACCACACCAGGGCTGGTTGTTTTTCAGGGGGCATCTCTAAGATGCTCTGAGTACATAAAATCCCACACTGGTATCAGTGTGGGTTTAATGTGCTAAGAAGGTTGCTACCAAACTTCCCAGTTTTCAGTACAGCCATTATGGAGCTGTGGAGTTTGTAATGACCAACTCCTAGATCATATACTCTTTATGGCCTTACTGCAATTTCAATGTGTAAAAATTGACTGACACTAGAGGGGTACAGTGCTCATACAACTGTACCCTCACCTGTGGTCTAGTGCACCCTGCTAGGTGTGTGACTAGCCTAAGCTATAGGCAGTGGATTGCAGGCATGGCACACAGGGGTGTGTGCCATGTCGACTTCACTGCACCAGAACACAGAGCCTGCAATGGCAGTGCGTGGGTTTTAAGGTGCAGGGTCTCCACGGGTGCACAATTGCTGCTGCAGCCCTTAGAGGCCTTCTCTGGTCACAGTGCCCTTGGTACCCTTTCCAAGGGGCTTACCTGTGGCCAGAGATATGCCAATTGTGGGTTCAGAGGTACAGTTTTGAGAAAGAACACAGGCCCAGGAAACAGGACTGGCAGGGACCCAGGGCACATCAAGTTAAAGTGCATGGGATGAGACTAACCTTTCTCATAAAAGTCTTCATTGTCTAAGTGGAAACATCTGGTAAGGCCATCTGCATTGGTAGTCCCAAGTCTGTTCTGCTGTAAAGTTAATTCCCTGTAGGGAGATGGACCACCTCAATGTTTTGGGTTTTCACCTTTCATTTGCATTAGCCATTGGGTCTGTGGTCAGTTTAGACTAAGAAGTGAGTATTAAATAGGTATGGTCTTTGCTTCTTAAGGGACCGGACCACAGCAAAGGCCTCGCTCTCAATGGAATTCCAACGTTGTTCCCTGGGACCTAGTCTCCTGCAAGCAACGGGTTGGTCTTGGCCATCATCATTGGCCTAGCATCGGACCGCTCTTATCCCTAGCTCAGAGGCATCGGTCTGCACACTGAACTGCTTGTAGTAATCTGGAGGCTCGAGAATAGGTGAGGCACACATTGCCTCTTTCAGGGTGTCAAAAGTCTTTTGAGAGCTAACTGCCAAGCTCACTTTCTTGGGCATCTTGTTGGAGGTGAATTCTCTGAGGGGTGTCACGATGGATACAATCCCCTTCACAAACCTTGTGTAGTACCCAGTCAAGCCAAGGAATTCCCTGACTGAGGTCTGGGTGGTTGGAGCTTCCTAGTCCAGAATGGTCTGGATTTGGCTGTAATGGTTGAACTGGCATCCACCTAGAAAGTGGCCAAAGTATACAACAGTTTCCTGCCGTACACCTGTTAGGTTGAATGTGTCTGGTATGAGGTATAAATGGACAAGTATGTGTGATTGATTGAATGTTGTAAATTTTTCCACTATTTTGTGTGTCCTTTCCCCACTGTGTATATTGAATTTGTAGTATAAAAAGGATTAAAATGTTTGCTGTAAATATTCTGAAAAATGTTTGAAATAAATAGTGACTAAAGCGCATTTGGGTGCATTGTTTTGTTGTCGATGCATTTTGCAGCTATTAAGAGATCAAATTAGGCATCAGTATTGACAATTTTATACCTAGCACAAACCATACTCCAAAATGTGTATATAAAGATAATGTGATAGTAACATAGGCAATAAAGACCTTACTAACAAAATGCAGCAAACGTTTTGTTTACCCTTCCCAGATCGGGTTCAGTCCTTCACCCTGTATACAAGTGAGGTCAGGCTAATTGTCAGCAGCTACTGAATTATTGCAGTGACTGAATCAGAGAATTAACTGTTTGCTAAGGTTTGTATTAATAACTCTTCTAGACTAGGCTACTGGAAAAAAAACAATTACTGTAGTATTCTCAGAAATGTTTTCAAATCTATTGATGCAGCAAAGACAACGTAGAAATCCTATTAATCCTAGGAAGAACTGCCACCACATAACACATTCTAAGTATCCATTTATTTTATGTAGATTTAATTGCAGCATTTGATACAGTCCACTGGGTTTAAAAGGCCAAAGCTGTAAGGTTACAGAATTGAACCTACTTGATCACATTGATTTACAAAAATTCATTTAAGCACTTGGGAACACGATGAACTTTCCAACACCCAGAGCTTCTCTGAGTAGCTTTCCTGAGAATGGTTTAAAACAGGGATGAACATTTGCACCTCTCCTTTTTTAATTTGTATATGGCTGACTCCCGACTCCTTTCAAACTCAGCTGAAAACTTCCCACTGACTTTGGATGCAGTCTATCTGTGACTCCTATTGCAGATGCAGATTCTAAAAGGTCTACTAAGGCTTTTAGTTCAGCTGTGGATTTAATGTATGGAAGCCATTCACAAAAATGTACATCACAAAGACAAAACCTAGGAGTTTTACAAACAAGAAATGAAACAAAGAGTTACACTAGGAAAGCCTTGATAGCTCATGTGCATGAAGATCAAGTTAGTTACCTTTGGTAATGCTCTTTCAGGCTATCTAACTGCAGATGCCTCGCCTTGTTAATATTCCCCAGGTGTCAGAATAGATCCGGAAACTTTCACAGCAGTACCTTTGTGTTATAGATCTGCACTGACACAGTTCCGGAAATGACGTGCGGAGCTTATATAGGCGCCATTCCCACACACTGACATCCGTTTCTTTCTAAGCTGTAAATGACCCATATGCACAGCCCCAAAAGCAAATTGGTTATGACCAGTGTGCAGTATACAAGACTTTATATCTTATTAGTAGAGTTCAATACACAGAATGGAGAGGATGGGAAGGACAGTGAGAAATCGGCGGTCAAATGGGGTCTCTACAAAAAAGCACTACCAAATTTAACCAAGTTGTTCTTCAAATAGAGACTTCTAACAGCAGATTGCTCACCTTTTGAATAGATACCAAAGCAGTACCTATTTGGAGGAAAGTCTGCGAATAGACTCAAAGCAAAACTCCTGCAGGAACGATGGGCTGAAATGCCCCTCCTGATGAACTGGACTGTGCAGACGGTAGTGCTTTGTAAACTTATAGAATAATGCACATGCAGCTGACAGGCAGATGTCCAGGACAGGAACTCTGTGTGCCAGTGCAGTGGTAGCAGCTTGAGCACCGGTGGAATGAGCTTGTAGTCCTTTCAAAGTGTTTCTCGGACGACGAGAAGCAGCTTTAAGTGCAGACCACAATCCAGTGAGAGGTGGTCAGCTTCTGCATAGCCTTGTCTTTTTTCGCTCCAATGAACCCCGCCCAGCTAGTCTCCACCCAGTGTTCTCTGGTATAATCGAGGTTATAGCTCAGTGCTCTTTAGGGGTCAGGGCTATGGAGTCGCTCCATCTGGGAGTTGCAGGAGCGCCAGGAGGCAATGGACTGAGGAACCCTAACCCTAACCCCAGGGGTGGTGGTCACAGTGCAAACAGTCCAGAAAATGGTGGGCACCTTGCTGGGGCTGAATTGGTTGAAGGTATAGGGTACCTCTGGGCTGATGCAGCGGTCAAGGTCAGGCAGGTAAGCAGAGGGAGTGTGCTCTGTCCTTGCTCTTCTTGCAAAGCTCCAGAGCAGAAACTGCCTTGTCTACAAACTGGCGATTCCTGTCAAAGGGCCTGTCCATAAGGGACGATTGGACATTGCCTGAAAAAACTGTGGATCACCATGAGGCATGGCGGCGAATGGCGACGCTGGTGTCAATGGTGCGTACAATGGAATCAGTGTAGTCTAGCCCAAAAAGAACTGTGAAATTGGTCGCATTACAACTGTCCTATATGGCTTGGTTTATGATAAGTCGGAGGTCCTCTGGGTAATATGGGAGGTTTTAAGCCAACAAATCCCAAACGTATCAGTAGGGGCCAGGATGCAGCTACATTCTCAGACCAGAAAGCCGACCTGGAAGAAAATACTCTCTTACCAAAGGTCTCCACTCAATTAGTCGCCCTATCAGGGGGAATAGTCGGAAAAGGTAATCAAGTTTGTCAGACTTGTAGACACCTGCACCACCAAGCTTTCAGGGGAGGGATACTGAGACAAAAATGCATGGTTACACTGGACAGGGAGGTGGAGTCTTGCAATCTGGCGATTGAACAGTGGACCAGAGGCTGGTTTGGCCCAGACCTCAAAAAGGAATCTCATTAAAGAGTAAGACTGGCTCAGTAGATGTTTGTTCCAGCTGGAGCACTTCTGTCAAGACATTGGTTTTGACCTCTAAGATACTATGGTGGAGGTCAAAATTTGTGGTTGCCCTGCGCCTAACCATTGCTAAGAAGTGTTCTCATAAGTGGTAGAACCCTGGGGTATGAGGAGTTCCTACTTATGGACTGTGTCAAGGCCGCTGGCTTCTTCAAGGTCTTCATACTAATTGTCCTTGTGGTATGGTTGCCCTATATCATCATCCGCATTGTAATCATTGCCCGAATCCATGCCATATAAGGAATACAAAGTATGTGTCCCTCCTTGTGGGTGTGGTAAGTCAAATGGGATAGAGTTTCAAAAGAAGACAATTGAAGCATTGGTTGAGGTCATGGCAGCATTGATTCAGAAAGTGCAATGGGCAACTCATTCTCCGGCGTTGATGGAGTCAGCATAGAAGCTCCTGAAACCAACATGGTGCTGGAGAAAGAACAGGAGCCGGAGAAGGCCCAGTGGTGGATTCAGAGGGTCCAAATGACACAAGGGTGAACACACCGGCAGTACATCAAATGGAGACCCTTACAGCTCCTTAGGGCATGAAGGCGCACCAGAGGGAGCCCGTAAAGATCCAAAAAAATCAGAACATGGCCCCATGGAACTCTTCCATCTCCCTCGGTGTTGCAGTTGGCACCAGAAACGTAGGTTGTGTGGGACAAGTTGCAGGATAGGCTTCGGTGTTGGCTGTCTTTGAGAACAAGATCAAGAGGCATGGTGACATCCTCAAGCCTTCTGAGGAGTATGTAAGCCGCTTGGATTTCTTGTGTTTATTTCTTCAACTTACCTAAAGATTTGAAGCACGGTGATACCTGACCTCAGGAATTAATCCTATGACTTCTGAACTGGGAAAGGGACCGACCCTTCGACTTGGACTGCTCTTATCGCAGACTCTTACAGTGCTTGCCAGTATAGAGTTTCTATTTGTGATCTCACCTGGTCTTTGTGTTCATCGATGCACATTTACGGTGCCTTAGAGTCATGGCTCGACCCCAAGCACCACAGGCAAATCTGATGAGGATCTGTCGCAAACATTTGTCCCTTCGCTGCGGCGGCTATTCCGCCGCAGCGCTAAGGGGGAGGCGGGGCCGCGCGGCGGTCCCGTGCTCGTGACGGAACCGCTCCGTCACGGCCCGCGGGTGAGCTGTGCTTGTGACAGAACGGTTCTGTCACGGCCCGCCCGCTCTTCAGAACGTCCAGCGCAGGCGCGGAATTCGTGCCGCGCAGGCGCGGCGAGCGAGCCGTGACGGAACCGTTCCGTCACCAGCACAGCCCACCCGAGGCTCATGACGGAACGGTTCCGTCACGAGCATGGGAGGGGTTAATACAATCCTTACAGAGTTTTATCATGGGAGGAGACATTTCACTTGAGCACTATAAATGTTTTGGTTTAAAAGCTATCTCAAAGAGACGAGAGGTAGCTCCACTTTCGCATCTGATGACGTATAAAGAAAGGAACCAAAGTCAGAGCCCATGAGCCCATCCTGTCATTTCCAGACCAGAGCGGCGTTAATGCGGAGGCACACAGCACCACGTTTCGGCACGCAGAAGTACTACTGAAAAAGTTCCCAGATCCAGTCCGATGCTTGGGGAATACTCAAAAGATGAGGAATCCGCAGTAAGAAGTCTCAGAATACCTTACTCAAAATAAAATAAATAATAAGGTAACCTCTGAAACCTGTGTGGAGGCCACCTAGAACATACCTTGATAAATGACCTCTTCCCCGCTCTCCCACGTGACAGATTGGAACACTGGCTTCTCCCGTGACTCTGTTGCCCACCTGACATCGCCTGCCTGACCTCGCATAGGGAGACAAGTTGCTAGGCAAACGGCCGGATGCCATTTTTCTTGCTACAACACTAATGCGTCCAAGTCCTCACCCCTGAGCCACCCTCTGCCCGCTAACCCCCAGGCTACTTAATGATAGCCGCAGAGCGGCATCAGTGAGCCTGTTCCCCGCTCTCCCGCATGACAGACTGCAGAGACTCTTTGTTGCCCACGTGACATCACCTACCTCACCTCGCTGCTCCTGATTCCGCTTAGCATGACCAGTTACTGTGCAAACGGCCGGACACCATTTGTCCTGCCTATGACGCTATTGTGTCACAGGCCTTGCCCCAGAGCCAACCACAGGCTACTTAAAGCCGGTCGCAGCGCAGCCGCATATAAGCCAAGCCTGTCTGCTCCCAGCACCAGGACCCTTGGCCCTCCGACTGTACATTGCTCTCAGAGGAAAGGGCCCAGGACACTGCAGTGCCCTCTGCTGCACCCGCTCACCGAAGGAGCTTTCAGCTGCCTCCACTCTAACTTCACCTGCAACCCCCGGAACAACATACCCCTATCATATCCGACTGCCATCGCAGACTTCAATGCTTGCTCCCAAACGTCCGCAAGTAGGCCAAGTACGCCATCAAACTCTGGGATACCATCACAACCACCTGCCCCGATGTAGTGTTCCTCACAGAGGAACTCCTAAGCCCCCAATGTTGCCACCGCCACTACAACTGGCTACACAATGACACACAGAGACTGCCCCGACAGACCCAGCAGAGGAATCGCCATCAACAAGAACACCATCTCACTCACCAACGTCATCGTTCCACCCATTCACCCGACATCGAACACCTCAACTTCCACCTCCAAACAGTCGCCAAGGTCAGTATCAGAGGGACCCTCACCTACAAACCACCAGGACCCCGCCCCCCTTTCTGCAACACCGTCTCCAAATTCACCGCCCACCTCGCCTTGGAATCCAGACATTACCTCTTCCTTGGTGACCTCAACTTTCACCTCGAAGACCCCTTAGGACACCAGCTCAGCCACCTTAATAAACTCCATGGACAACCTAGACCTCAAACAGATCTTTCCCAACTTCATGCACATCGACGGACACACCCTCGACCCCATCTTCAAGTCAAGTGACATGATCCAGTTCAGCCACACTATAAAGCTCCCCTGGACGGAACTGGACATCGTCCATTTCACCATAGCTGGCACCTGACAAGCCACCGTCACTTCAACACTCCCCCGCCGCAGCTGGAACACCATCACTGAATCCAAATGAAGAACTGCCCTCAACACCACCACACTCCACACAACCGACGTCAATCAAGCATCCGTCCACTTATCCGATTGCATCACCACTAGCGCCGAAGCCATGACACCCATCAAAGTCTTTAACAGTAGAAGAGCCAACAAGCACGCCAGCTGGTTCACCCTCAAACTCAATCCTGAGAAAAGCAAATGCAACCCCCTCAAGAGATTATGGCGCAACAGTAGGCTCAAACAACGACAACCATTCAAAACGGCCCTCAAATCCTACCACCAAGCCATCAGAGAAGCAAAGAAAGCAGCCCTTCCCACCCGCCTCCAGGCAACCAATCGCACAAAGGAACTTTCTACTATTTTTAGAGAATTCTGCTCCCCAGATGCCGTCAAAAACACCATCCCAGTCCCTCTGCAACTCGCTCACAAAATTATTCCACTCCAAGATCACCAACATCTATAAAAACTTCAAACCCCAACCACAGAGACCAGTCCCCCTCCCGCCTCACTTCCTGACTGGACACACCTCAGTTCCGAAACTACAACTTCCATCATGTCTTCCATCCACTCCAGAGCCCCTTCCGACCACTGCTCCCACTGAGTCTTCAAACTCGGACACAAAGCAATCAGACCCCTGCTCACCGGCATAATCAACGCAGCGCTCAGCACCGCCACTTTCCCAGAATCCTGGAAGCACGCCAAAGTAAAACCTCTTGCTAAAGAAGCCTACAGCTGACCCATCAGACCTCAAGAACTACTGCAGCATCTTGTTCCTCAAACTTTCTGACCAAGGTACTGGATAAAGCGGTCAACTGCCAAACCACAGACTACCTTGAGTCCAACAACCTGCTTAACCCCTCACAACCTGTCTTCCGCTAGAACCACAGAACAGCAACTGCCATCATAGCTGCCACAGACTACATCAGAGCCATCCTCAACCACTGCGAAGCAGTAGCCCTGATCCTCCTCGACCTGTCTCCCGCCATCTCCTCATCCAAAGACTCCAGCACATTGGCATCTAAGGTAACGCCCTCAAACTGCGATCCTCTTATCACCGGACGCAGCCAAAGAATTCGCCTCCAGCCATACACCTCCGACCCCAAACGCATCATCTGCGGCATACCCCAGAGCTTCTTATTCAGGCCTACACTGCTCAACGTCTACATGGCCTCACTGGCACCCATCACCTGTAGCCACGGTCTCAGCATAGTCTCCTACACAGATGACATCCAGCTTATACCCCCCCCTCATCGAAGACACTGACTCCACCAGATGATCGAGATACCAGAACCCCATGACCGAAGTTGTAGACTGGATGAGAGGCAAATTGCCTCCAACTCAACACCGACAAAATTGAGGTTCTTCTCTTCGGAAGAGCCGTCCTCACCGTTGGATGACTCTTGGTGGCCCTCCGCCCTCTGACCCTCACCCACCGCCACCACCCACGCACGCAACCTTGGAACTCTCCATGAGATGCCAGGTCAACTCAACTGCCTCCACCTGTTTCAAAACCCTCAGAATGCTCCAGAAAATCTTCAGATGGATCCCTACCGACACCAGGAGAACCGTCCCCGCGCCCTCATCACCAGTCGACTCAACTGCGGGAACATCCTTTATGCCGGAACCACCCCCCACCTCCTCAATCACCTCCAAACCACCCAGAACGCAGCTGCAAGAATCATCCTGGACCTGCCCAAACATGCCCACATCACCCCCCACCTCCGTAGCCTGCACTTGCTCCTCATCAAGTAGAGATTAAGCTTCAAGCTGCTCAAGTATGCCTACAGAGCTCTCCACAATACTGGACCAGAATACCTGAACAACCGCTTGACCTCCCACCGGCCCACCAGACACCTGCGGTCTGCCGCCCTGGCCCTCGCCACCGTCCTACGCATCTCACCTGAACCAGAGGTCGCTACTTCTCCTACCTTGCAGCCAAAGCTTGGAACTACCTCCCTATCTACCTCCGAACATCAAAATCCCTTGCCGAGTTCATGAGGGGACTCAAGTCCTGGCTGTTCTAATAGACTCAGATCATGATAGCGCCTGGATACCCCTTGGGGCGATTAGCGCGCTAAACAATACTCTTACTGATTGAATAATTTGTTAAATTACCCCTAGCTAAGGTAGTGGTTTAAAAGGGAGATAAATACAAAAGAGGATTGCATATACATGTAGTTGGAAGAACCATTTTAATAAAGTGTTAGCAAAAATGCTTGTTGAGTGTTTTGGTGGCTATCAGAGTATTATTAATTATTACTGCAATACTGCCGCCAAGACCCTGAATTCCACTGGAACATAGCATTAATAAAGTCTCAAAACAGAGCTGGCAAACATGGGTCTGCAACCATTTGTAATCCACCTCTCAGTAAGGCATAATATGTCAAGATTGTATCTACTTGAGTCGACAGTCACACCTCTATGTCAAACACATATGATGTATTTCACAAAACCCACTGACTACACAATGGTGTGGTGCAAGGTCAATAGAATGAATCCTTTGATAAAAATCCCTATATGTACAAAAATGCCAAAGCCAACAGCATCAAAAAGCAACGTAAAAGACCGATGTTAAAACTTACCGACCTGACATAACAAATCAAAAATGCTTAGAAAACTCCCCCACTTTAAATGTGTCACTTTACTGAGCTACTTGATAGAGAGCCAAAAGGTGACAATATCTGTTACGCGCCCTCTTAGATTTTCTTCAGACTTATCCGAGCACAAGCACCTCACGGCGGCTCGATCCTCAACCGCTGCATGGATGGACAACTTGGACAAGGGTCAGCACGCCTGCTCTAAACACCATTCTTTCTGGAGGGCAAGATTGTCTACTCATCCAGCGCATACCTCTCAAGAGTTCTATTTTCTACAAGTGACAGAAAAATCATCTCCCTTAGCCCAATAGTAATTTTTCAAAGAAAAGTGGCACAATGTTTAACATAAATATATCTAAAAAAATGCATGTCCTGTGTCAGCGAAATATCAAAACACAGACATCTAAAACAGCAGGAGCTCTGTGTCTGAGCTGGTGCGGCCACACACGGTACTTATGTGGTCGCAAAGCCGTCACTAGCTCATGCTCTCAATGTGCTTTCTTTCTACGAGTTATAACTAGTTTGTGGAAGGCAGCACCATTTTAATAAGAGGATTTACACTGCGAGGGGAGGGAGTAAATACAGACGGCCATGTGGGGAGGGGGGGCGGGGGGGGGGGTAAGGGCTGTTCAGCATAGTTTATGTGCCCGAGGTTCACCTCCACAGTTTCGACTTCACTAATCTCTTTTCCCACCATCATGTGATTCCCCCATCTCAGAACAGGCCGTGCTGGGGACATACCTTACCATATTAGGCAAGCAGGCTCAGCGCTCAGACCTTTACCTAAAAGGGCAGGCTGCAAACCTCCACCACAGGGCACGCTGCGTGTGGGCGGAAGGGCGCGCGTTGAGCACGCGACCAGGTCCTGCGCTACCTGCACGCGGCTGGCAGAATCCGAAGACGCACTGCGTCACAGCCGCTGGGCTGGCCTCGTACGATTATAAAACAACCGGCAATTATAAACGGGGCTTGGAGCAGTGAGTTTCACAGAGCACAAACTGTCCAGCGAGCGAAGCACAGAGAATATAACATAGCTAAAGCAGCAACCAGGCCAGGGTGGTCACTCGCGCTGCACAAAAGCAATGGCCACAGATAAACATCGAACAGTGAACGCGTTTTTTTGTTTGTGTTACTAGACATGCCTTCCACAATCAGGTCAGAGCTCTCTGGAGCGCTGTCTCATACCATATAAAGTTAAAAATAACTCCCCGGCCACTCTATGGTAGCAGTCAGGGAAAAGAAGAATCGTGTCACAATGCAAGTGTAATGAAGTCCACAGAGGCCATTCATGTGACTCCAAGATGAAACTTAGTTTATTTTCACAAGCCCCCATCCACTGGTTCGTTGCACACAGCTACATGCATCTCCTTAAAACCGATCTACCTTAAAACATATCTACATTGCATGTTCTACACTACATCACTCAGTTCCTAACGATAGAATATCTAACATGGGTTTACATAACAGCAATCTATACACTCCGGGAACTACAGCAAGCTTTTCTAGTGCCTAAGGTAAACAGAATTCAGTAGGGCCCTGCAATAGCCTGCGGAGGAGCTTGGCAAAAAACACTTGTGCAAAAACGTGGCTAAAGTATAACTATATCCATTCAAAACTATTTGGAATATACAAATTCTAATGTCGCCTGCATACCCTCAGAGGTGTCTTTCAGTGTCTCGATTGCATTTTTGCAGATAAAGAAGCGAATGCGTAGGAAAATGAAAACATATGCACAAGAACAATTAAGGCGATCGAGGGCGATTTATAGCCCAGTCCCCACATTTAACAACTGACCCACAAGGCTGTACTTCAAGCACTAAGACAACCTTTCACTAGCCCATGGCTTACCCCGAATTTCTTGCCAGTGGGCCTAAAAAAACAGGGGTATACAAATGCTCAACACACAATGGCTGTGCGTCTGAACATTACTTTTACTGCAGTCTTCAGCCACATGCACAGCAATCCCACTGGGTTCAGGCCAAATCAAACAAGACACTACACAGTTACAAACAGCAGAACCTGCGTAAGACTGTGTAATGCACCACCACAAAGGCAGGTCTGTGCTCGATTGTCTGGTGCTTCAGATAGTGTTTGTGATCAACTCGCAGTTCTCCATCAGCCTCAGGAGAATTTTGGCAAAGAAAAGTTAAACCTGAATATTCACTGTATGCACATTTTAGAAGGTGTCTAATGAGACATACGTCTTTTTTTACCTTACCATCTGAACGACCTAACTATGGAAGTGAAAAGGATCCAAGAAACGGCATTTGCCGGGAAAACACGCTGTTGTATTCATGGAAGCGGACTTTTTTTCCCAAGTGACACACTGCAACTATGTTTGTTCATTGTGAATAATAAGCCATTCGAGGGTGTCATTTTCTTAATATGCCAGTAAAGTATGAGGAGCTTGTGCTAGAAGTTATATGAAACTATGAATAATTGAAGACATCCACAGACAAACATGCCTAAGAAGTCAGTGGGAGAGATAGACCAACTCCCACTATGCTTAGCCTGCCTAACAAGGAGTAAAAGTGACTCTTTTTAACATGAAGCAGACCCTGTCAACTGGGAAACAGAGAAGGTAACGAGTAAATCATCTGATGATAGTGATCTGAAGAAATTCACCAGTTGGCCTTAAGAGAGAAGTTGAAGAGAGTCTGGTGTCAATAGATTCCTTTTGTGTTGCTCCATGACCAGAAGGTCAATTCACCCTTGCCCAGCCCGGGAGATGGAGACCAGATCTTCGCTGACCAAGAAACACAGCACCGGGTTGGTGTGACACACAAGTGGGAAGTTTCACATGGTCCATCCTGCTCCTGCAGAATATATGTAGCAGAAGGCAGGGCTACAGGTATGAGCCCACTTTATGGCCACAAGGACAATGAGACACTTAGCACACAGGCAGAATCCCACTTTCAAATAAAAGCCTGTGGTTCAAACTACAACCTTGCAAGCCAGGTTTCAAGCAATATTTTCCCCCAGAGGTGAGCAGGCATGCAACACTATTTTGGTGGACCTCTAGTGGAAGGTTAGTCCCTAACAAATGTTTAGATAGTATCCTTGCTTTGTTCATACACTGCTGAGCTCTATGATACATGAGAGAAACACGCCCAGTTCCCACTGGGGTAGGCAGCAGGGTCACTTTAGGCCCACAAGGCAGCTTAGAGAATCAACGGTATCTGCGAAGGAGGTTTAAGGAGTCCCAGAGTCCCAAAGCGAGAGAAAGAAATTGTATCAGCAACCTCATCTTGGAGAGAATCGAGAGCCTCGTGAGACAGTTATGTGGCAATGAACACCAGACTGCCTTTGTGAACACTATGTAGAGTGAAGCCTGGTCTTGGCTGCTGTAAACATAATTACCTGGAATCTGTTATATCCCTGAGGTTAGAGGCGAGGCATATGATGGCTGCTGCTGTTTGGGGTACCTTGTTTATGGCATAGCAGACAAGTGTCTGGCATACTGCCTATTGCCTAAGAGTAATTAGGGGTAAGGGCAATAGAATTTCTGGCCCAGGAAAGCCAGACAGAGGGGCTTTCTTTGATAACATCTTGTATGCTAATGGTTGGGGCCATCATACTTTCCCAGCGTAGATTAATCTATTCCTACAGGCATCAATGATTACATCATGTTGTATCGATGTACATCAGATGAGAGGTGGGTGCCTTTCACAAGGATGAAAGGGATTATTAAGCTAAAAACAGGTTACTAGGGTTTAAAGCACGGATGCGCTGTCGGTTTTATAGCACTGCAGGGCCCTCTAGGAAGAATTAAATGCCGAGTAGAAGCACGAGATCGGTTCAAACTTCCGGACTTGCAGGTTACACATTCAACATGGCTATTTGTTGTCAACTGAGCTATCCTGCCAGCAAAAATGAATAAATGCCAAGTCCTGTCCAACATGCTGCACTGCTGCCCTCTATTGGCAGATGACAAAAAGACAGTAAACTCGATTTAGATTTACAAGAAAAGGTCTTTCGAGGATGCACGCAAAGACCAACTGAATGCATTAGAAATAAATTAACAATAAAACAGCTTTCCGGAAGAACTTTTATTCAATTTGGTCCTAGTAGGGTGGATTAATTTGTTTAGAAACACAAATATTATAAGAAAATTTGATGATAGTGAACATTTGCTACGTATTGAGATGTAGTAGTTATGTTTGAGATGAAGTCGACTAGCTACTAAATGTGTTTCACGTTTTTTTAACTAATAACATATATATTAAAAGGGTACAAAAATAATAAAAAACGGTCCAATAACATACAAATAGAGACTACCATGCCTGCATGAAACAAGAGATTCTGTAGTAGGGGATCTCTGTGTATAGTCATAATCTAGTGAATAGTCCCGCCCATGTGCGCGGACCCCGGAGCAATCAAAAATAATCTCTTAAGCTGTCAAAACATGCAGACCTGCATAGACACTTAAGAGAGAATTTAAAGACAGATAATGCAGCCTATATCCACAGGCTACACTGTCCAATACTTCAACTAGAAATTCCACCAAAAAACTACAACAGCACAGCCTGTCCAGGGTTTTCCACAGAGAAAACCTTGCCTTTAACAGCAAAACCCTCTGGAATGATAGAGAGGAAGGAGTGGACAGACAAGCCCCATAGGCTGCCATTATGTGGCTCAAAACAGGATACTGTGCCTTTAAGAGAACTTTCCAGAAGCCTCACAGTATCCCAGAATGCAGTGCAGGTCCCTTTCACCTTCAGTTCTTTTTTCCGGCTCCTGCTAGCAGGACCCTGGAGCATTAGCTCTTCTTTTCTGAGCTTTTTCTATACTATTTTTGTGATATTTTTGGATTTTTGTAGGTCTGCATGTTTTGACAGCTTAAGAGATTATTTTTGATTGCTCCGGGGTCCGCGCACATGGGCGGGACTATTCACTAGATTATGACTATAACAGAGATACCCCTACTACAGAACTGGAGTTACAGGACAGAAACCACTCATTCTTTGTAACAATTTAAAATATTTGAAAAGGTTAATCATCCTTCACTCAGGCGCATCCCGCTAAAACCAACAAAGTTCAAATCTATTGAGCACAAACACGGACACCTTGGAATAAAGGGGCACCACTTCAGACCAAGGCTCAATTGTCAATATCATTGCGAAACCTGAATTACTTTAACTCAGATATAGGCAAATGTATATGAAGCAGATCTTTTTACAAAACACCACACAGGAAGTAAGGACAGCCCACACACACAAACATGCAACAAACCAACTAACACGTGATAACTTAGACGGGAGGATGGACTCTGGAGATGTACTGTGAAAAGGGGAGATGTTCCATGCGGTATTTTCATGCACGTGTCCAATTCTTTGTAAAAAGGAAGTGTGCCACGGTGAAAGTTCCACACTCCCCGCCTTGAGGGTCCTCCTATGTCTGAGGATGTTGTAGGGTGTGTCAAGGTGTAGTCATCTGTGGCTAGGCTGAGCACCCTTTTGTACACTGTGCTGGGTATCGGCTCACCTGGAGAAGTGTGAGGAGAACGGCTGTGGCAGTGAGGCCTTCGTTTTGTGCAGATATTACACTATTTCTGATGATTTTTAGAGTATTACGATGCTTATATGCTACTTGATTTCGAACACTGCCATTGATACATCATTTTATGCCATATACGGTAGTACATAGTGCGAGATATTGCACAGAGTTTGAATTACGCCATTGTGTTTAACGTTCCGTTCAGGGTACTTACTTACAGGAGCTACTGTAAGAGGAAGTCGTATACCCGATACTGATGCTCGGAGTTGGTGTTGCTATACTGCTAGCGACAGGGGTAGTGAGAGTTAAGAACCGCTGCAGTGTAGTGGTAGTTGGGAAACCGCTGCTGTGTGTAGGGGAAGGTTTCATGTTACTGCAAACGAAGGTGAGGTACTCACCACTGCTTAGTTGAGTACTCGCCATTTTCGGATTCTTTTAGTCCCGCGAGTGTTACTGGAGGGGGATATACTTCTTGCTACTGTGTAAGGAGAAGAGTGCCCAGCATTTAAGAGGGCAAGTAGTCCAGCTGGTGCTTTTATAGTAGACTATAGTAGTAAAAGTACTGCTTAGGGAAAGTGCCATTGCAGGGGAAATGCAGTCTCTCTGGGTTTGCTCTAAGGATTTAGGAGTCCTTTACACCCTTTACACAAACTTCTAGCTTTCAAGTTTCAACAAAAATCCCATCGCAATCAATGAATAATTTCATAAAAACTCACTCCATACAGGATCGGACTGCTTCGGCGACACCCAAAATGACATTGAAATAGGGGGGCATCTCGCACCTCTGCTCCACAGCGCAATCTGTAAGCAGTCTTTCACGTTTACCATGATGGACAATCTAAATGTGGGCGTCACCCATATACAGTCTTTTCATAACCCTTCAATGCAGTAACGAAATGATCCCCAGATCCTTGCTTATATATGTGTTAACAGATTCAGGTTTGGAGTTGCGTTAATTTAATGCACTAAACAATTTAAACCACCATGTCCAGTGAAGAGTATGGCCTAGCTAGCGTGCTGGTTTTATTGTAGTAATGCTAAAAATTTATCACAGCCCTCACGAGCTCAGTGTCACATACAACCGCGCGCGCACACAAAATATTCATGATCGTCCAATGAAAATGTCAGTTGCAGACACTAACAACGGTGTTAAAGAAAACCTCCGACCTACCCGTAACTCCTTCACCTCTTCCGCACCAGTCGGCTCCTCCTGTGAGTGAGATAAAGAGGTACAGCAATCAGAAACGTACTTATTTCACGCACACGTCTGTTATCGACCACCTGATATGATTAACGCACAAACCCTTAATATTGCAGTTTTCTTCCAGTGATATCTACCTTGTACATACACACATGAACTCAGGAGATGCTTTCTGTACATTGCCACATGGCGTAAAGTCACAGGCCATTAGCTCACATATCCCTAACTGTCTCATTCCTGTAAAACTCACATGAAACAATGACATGTACATGAATCATAGACATATAGCCCTGTGTTTGCCTCTCTGAGGCTATCATCTGTGCAGATGTATGCACCTTAGTTAGCAAGGAGTTTGTGAGCCCCTGTTTGGTTAGGCAAATTGTAGTATTATGTGTTGGCTGAGAATTCTCCTTGGAATTCTCTATGTTCATTCTAGGTAGAATCTTTCCTTTGTAATGTTCCTTCCCTCACTTGTATGTCTTTGAATATGTCATGTCATGTTATGTCTTGAAGATCAGTCCGTTACACTGCTGATCTTCAAGAAGGTGGATGCTCCATTAAATACCTGCTTACATCATCCTGGAGTTGTCTGGACTTTATTCCTTTATGAACCACTACTACACAAATTCTACTGTTTGAACTCACTGAGAGATAATCTAATCTTCTGGTACCTAGGGACAGGATACCGCAATTGGAATGGTGATATGATAACAAGTAAATAGACTCCTTAGCGGTGGTGGACATGCTAGGAAATAATTTACTAGTTTCCCATCAATAGCTGTGGACACATTTTTGCACCATGCAGGTTTAAACACCTTGACTACACAGCATAATGAGAGGTTCAGGAGAGAGACGTACGCAATAATGGCTGCAATAAGATACACAAAATGTCAAAGTTAACTAAAACCAGATGTGTAATAATGAACCATTACTGTAAAACCAAATATAAATGGACAGACTCAACATTTTTAAACAGGCTTGGTAGCATCCCAAAGAATTGCAAGACAAATGATCATGGAACTATACATTAAGCAGTCAACACAAAAACAGTAGAACAACGGAGGAAAAAATAATATTTTAGGATACATTGATGAGTTTCTAGAAATCTCACCTGGAGGCACTGTGCTGGTAGTTGTGAGGAAATGGCTATTGAACTACTGAATGTACGGCAACGTTTACCCACCAGTTAGAACATAGACCAAAGAACCATAATAGCATTCCAATAACAATAGAGTAACATAAAGAAATACAGACAACCCAAAACTCTAAACCATAGATACCACAACCATACATGAGATTGTAGTAGGTTCCATGTCAAAACCTAACCTTACATCAAAGCCACTACATTCATTCCTGGGTGAAAGCATATACTTTAGCAGACCATCGACCCTAACACAAAACTTACCAAAATTGCCCCTTATCCTAAACCCTGACTAGAACATTAAACTTTGTTCAAAGGCTCTATATGAACTCTAAACTAAATTCCAACACAAACTTTAATCCGGCCACATACGCCTACCTATGTACTACCCTAAAAATCTACAATAAACATTAAACCAACCCTAGCCCTAAGGATAACCCTAAACGTTTCCCTAAACCCATCTCTAACACTTACTGTTAAGCCTATCCCTCGATCTACCACTAATCATCTACTGCCCGATGCCATACGTGTAACCAGGACCACCAATAAACCTACACTTACCCATATACCTACCTTAGCTGATTTATATGTACTCTTAGTAGTATTTTTGATACAATACCTCCAAGTTAGTAGGTGTGAGGTAGTGCGATGAAACACGAGATACTGTTTCGGTGTCATGTCAAGTCACACTGTAGGTAATGTTGAGTACAGTACAAAATAATTAAGTCCAATCTATGACAGGGCAAGAAGAGTGGTTCCCCATATTCACGTGGTGGGAGGACTACTGCTATACATCTGTACAGTGCAACTCGAGTGCAGGACACATTGTGCAGCACTTTATTAAAGGGTCTCGCCCAAAATTGTGGTACAGCTGAGTGGATAGGCAAAATGGCACGCACCAATGTCCCTGTTTCGGTCTGACATTGATAAAGACCTTTTTCTTGTTTTCCAACTCAAAACTTTACTTATTTCCCAAATAATGTTTCTGGTGGATACTGCATCGTCCCGCAGATTTACCAACATATGACTACCTTTCAGGTGCCTGACTGACTCCAGTGTCTTTAACCCAGCAATAGCGCTCCAGTGCCTCCAGGTGGCCTCACTTGGCTCCAATCAATGATCTATTCAATTAGTATGTAACCATAGGCTCCCTATGATGTGCTATAGCAAACAAGTGTCATTTTCCCCTTGCGCAATGGAAGCAATGAGACACTAAGAAAGCATATTAATGGCAACAAACAAGTTACTTACCTTCAGTAATGCCTTATCTAGTAGATACTCTATCTAGCCGCAGATACTTTACCACAGATTTCCCTAGGCGTCAGACTGGATCCGCACGTTTTCGAGCAGTACCCCTGCGTGCCGGTAGGTAGTTTCGCTCAACTTCGCGTCGTGCTAGAAATGATGTGCAAGCCATCTATATAGGTATATTAAAGACAACAAGGGGGTCCCAAATGAGTCAGCATAGGACCTTGGGCAGCATAATTTTACAAAAACAGTGGTCCCATACAAAAGGAGTATTCACAACCAATAAATATAGACACAATCGATTCTATATTAGTTTTGACATGTCCAGCCGGACAGGGGTCTCAATTTTTACTGAAGAAATGTACAAGAAGAATTCCTTCAACAGATCACGGTAGGAGGGCACAATCCTGCACCCTTACACTAACATCTTTACAGTGAAGAAAACACAGCAAAACAGGGATTTTTTAGGCAAAAGCTGCAGATTTCTGTAGTTTTTCAAATATACAGAAAATTCAAACAAGCACCTTCACTTGTATATAACACACAGTTTATGTTTATGTATAAAGTGCAAAAGGTCGACGGCGTTTCGGTCCCACTACTTAATCATGGGGACCATCATCAGGACATTGGTATGATGCCTAATAGTTATAAGCCTCTATTGCCGAGGGCAGATCCCCGGTGTGCACAAGGAGTCAGAGCGAGAGTGCGGGACCTTGTAAGGCGCGCTTGAAAGCGGTGGCTGCACCGGATCGGGAGCTCATGAGAACCAGCGTCTCAATTTCCGCAACACGGAGGGGCGGAAGAGCCGGGTTAGTCGGCATGATAATCTTCCTCACAATGCGCAACCCCGCATTGTGAAGAAGATTATCACGCCGACTAACCCGGCTCTTCCGCCCCTCTGTGCTCCAGAATTTGAGACGCTGGTTCTCATGAGCTCTCGATCCGGGGCAGCCACCGCTTTCAAGCGCGCCTTACAAAGTCCCACACTCTCGCGCTGACTCCTTGTGCACACCGGGGATCTGCCCTCGGCAATAGAGGCTTATAACTATTAGGCATCATACCAATGTCCTGATGATGGTCCCCATGATTAAGTAGTGGGACCGAAACGCCGTCGACCTTTGTGCACCTTATACATAAACATAAACTGTGTGTTATATACAAGTGAAGGTGCTTGTTTGAATTTTCTGTATATTTGAAAAACTACAGAAATCTGCATCTTTTGCCTAAAAAAGCCCTGTTTTGTTGCGTTTTCTTCACTGTATAGATCTGTTAGTGTAAGGGTACAGGATTGTGCCCTCCTACGGTGATCTGTTGAAGGAATTCTTCTTGTACATTTCTTATTCAGTAAAAATTGAGACCCCTGTCCGGCTGGACATGTCAAAACTAATATAGAACCGATTGTGTCTATATTTATTGGTTGTGAATACTCCTTTTGTATGGGACCACTGTTTTTGTAAAATCTATATAGGTGTCACCCTGGCGTGCTGAGGTCAGATACTTTGGCGACTTTTCACACCAAGAGTGCACAACCACAATAACAACTGAGTACACTTCATTTTATTTTATTCTATGACTTCTATTTGAATTTTAGGTTTTATTATCTAAAACCCCTTCTGGTAGAACGGAATATTAGATCACATATTGCCACACTGAAATGTATGCTTGCCCTTCATGACAGTAGGGTCTGTTTTAACGTAGGACTTTTTTTTATCTTGAAAGCAATTCATGCACAGAAAAGTATTATTTAAATGTTGCAGAACTGTAGCTTTATTAATTTGATCTGATGTATATTAACAGTATATTGAGAATAAGGATGAAGTTATTTATTCATTTTTAAATATGGTCTTGGAATAGGTCTACAGGTTTTAATCACTTGTATTTGTTTGGACTCTTATCCACTTTTATGGATGTTTATATATGCCATATAAATTCTTGAATCAAATCGAATAGACTACTTGTCCGAAATATTAAGGCCCTGAGAAGGGTGTCCCTTACACTGAAATCGGTTCGTAGAGCGGGGAGGATGGGAGGGCTAGTAAGAAATCTGTGGCTAGACAGAGTTTCTACAAGATAAGGCTTCACCAAAGGTATATAACTTGTTCAGCTGATAGAGACTTCTAGCTGCAGATTCCTCACCATAGAGCATATACCCAAGCAAAGTCTCCCTGGAGGTGGGTCTGTGAGACCAATGTAAATGAGAAAGTCCTGGAAGACTGAACAGGTAAAGTGCCCTCTGCACCGGATCAGACTGTCCAGACAGTAGTATTTGGTAAACATGGGCAAACATGCCCACGTTGCTTGCCTGACTGATGTCCAGGACAGGGACTCTGCAGGCGAAAGCAGTGGTCATAGATTTTTAGCATTAGCATTAGCACAAGCCCTCAGGGAGTTGCTGCTTAGCCAATGCGTAGCAGATCTTGATGTACCATTGAGTTGGGTAACAAACATCTGTTATTCAGCGCCAAGATGCCCCTTTGGTGTGAACGTGCGCTATACAAATACAAGTTATGGAGCAAACTGTCTATCTTGAGAAGACCCATTTCTGCACAGCCTTCCCTTTCTTGGATCCTACATAAGCCATGAAGAGTTGATTGTCCACCCGGAACTCTTTTGTGCAATCAATTTAGAATAAGAAAGCTCTTTTTGGGTCCAGACGGTGAAGTCTCCTCTTTTTGGAGTGGTGAGGTGGAGCAAAGAAGGTAGGCAGGGTGACATTCTGGCCTACATGGAAAGGAGTTACAATCTTCTGAAAGAAGGAGGTACGTGTCTGGAGTACCAGCTTGTACGGATAGAGAGTGGTGTAAGGAGTGTATGCCAGGAGTACCTGCAATTCACTGACTCTCCTTGCCGATGTAATGGCCACGGGAAAAGAAGTCTTGATGGTAAATAGCCGAAGAGGGCAACTGTACAGGGGCTCAAAAAGTGCACACATTAAGATGGTTAGAACAAAGTTTAGATTTGGGGCATGATGTATGGCTTTTGGGGGGGTGGGGGGGGGGGGGGGGGCGTGCAGCAAGCCATTGAGAAACCTAGTTGCAACAGAAGACTTGAATAATGAACCGTGGCCAGCAGTCGCAAAAATGTCAATGTCAGATAACGTATAGTTTCTTACCTGTATGTAGTATTGCAGCTTGAAGAATTTTATGGATTCACATGCAGTGCATTATTGAGCCATCTAGTGGTTGGGTCCAGAATTTTGTCCAAAAAACATGTTTCCCATTATTTTGAGGTCTCGCAGACCTGTGTTGCAGCGTGCATGCAGTGCTCGCTTTGCGAGGATTCTTGTACTCAAGCCAATTTCAGAAGTGGAGTCTGGGCTCCGCCCCTTCTTTCCATTGGCTGGCTTCATATTTTATGCTAAACGCTGGCTTTCGATTGTGAGTCAGGCTTTTTAGTCTCTTCTTGTAACCGCCCTGTCTCCTTTTGGCCCCACCCACCGGACTGGATCTTTTACTTGAGGCAGTACACGGAGTCTTTTAATTATTGGGTAAGCACTTTTTTTTTACCGTTTGTGTAATGGCTGTTTAACATTGTGGTCGCTTCAATACTCAATGGCGGACAGTTTTTTTGGGGTTTGTTTCAGTAACTTGTTATTGAGTTTTTTTGGGCTATGTGTTTTTCTGACGGCTCGGCCCGATAGCAGAGCAGTGAAGCTAGGGGAATGGAGAGTTAAGTTTTTTTTTTATTATTGTGCAAATGTGCTTTTGTATAATGTCTAGCCTTATCCTAATTAGTTAGCATATGTTTATTTAAACCAAGCACGCTTATTTGTGCGTCCCGATTGGAACGTAACGGAGCTAGGGAAACGTATGGTAGGCTCGGTGTTTTAGTATATGTTTAATTGATTTTGATTTGATTTCGGATTTATAGAGCGCGTAGCTACCCTCGGGCGTCCCAGCGCTAAAGTGACAGCCTAACAGTACTCCTGTGGAGGGATTATTGAGGGAACAGCCAGGTTTTCAGTAGTCTGCGGAATGTAAGCAGATTGTTTTGTTTGCGGATGCTAAGGGGGAGGCTATTCCAGAGCTTAGGAGCGTTGTAAGAAAAGCGGCGACCGCCCGTGCGAGCTCTTCTTATTCTGGGGACGCTGGCCAGAAATAGTGAGTCCGACCTGAGCTGTCTGGTGGATTTGTGGGGCTTGATGAGAGGTCTTAGTATGGGTGGGCCTTTGCCTTGTAAGATTTTATGGGAGATACACAGGGCTTTGAAGGCGATGCGCTCCTGGATGGGAAGCCAATGAAGTGCCTTGAGGGAGGGTTTAGCTGAGCACCTTGAATTCGTCCCCGTTAGTAATCTTGCTGCAGCGTTCTGGGCGTGCTGAGGTTTTTTAATAACAGCTACTGGTGCGCCCAGGTACAAGGCGTTTCCGTAGTCTAGTCTCGATATGATGAGGCCCTGGATCAGAATTTTCCTAGACTGGAGGGGAATGAGGGGGAGGATCTTCCTAGCTGCTCGCATGAGCCCAAAGCAGATCCCGGCTGTCTTTCTTGCTTGGGCTCTGAAGCTAAGGTCCTGGTCGAGCCAAAAGCCTAGGCTCTTGATTTCTTGTTTAGGTGTGGGAGGGGTGCCCATGCTAGATGGCCAGGCAAGGGTTTTTGGGAGTTTGTTTGGGTCGCCTAGGAGCATGATTTCGGATTTCTCTCCGTTAAGTTTGAGTCTGGAGTCGCCCATCCATTTGGATATTTTATGCAGGCATGAGACTAGGTTCTCCATGGATTGGTCTGCCTGGTTGATGGAGACGACTAGTTGTGTGTCGTCGGCGTACATGACCACCTTTATGCCAAATGGTGAGGCAATGTTGTCTAAAGGGGCCATGTAAACATTAAAAAGGGTGGGGCTCAGGGAGGATCCCTGGGGAACCCCACAGTTCAGGGGGAAAGCTTTAGAACGACCATAGTTGTCTGCTACTTGGAAGGTCCTGTGTTCCAAGAATGATTGTAGCCAGTCCAGGGCAGTCCCAGTGATGCCGATTTTTTGGAGACGGTGGAGGAGGATGGTGAGGTCCACCGTGTTGAAGGCAGCGCTCAGGTCCAGGAGGATCACTGCCACTGAGGGGTCCAGGGGGTCTAGGTTGGGGTTTTTGATAAGTGCCCGTACTGTCACACTTTTCCAGTTGACGGGGACTGTCCCGCTGGAAAGGGAGGCATTTATCAGCCTGGTGAGAAGAGGGGATATTGTAGGGGCTACTAGTTTCAGTTTACTCATTGGGGCCGGGTCGTCCGGGGAGCCACTCTTCACAAGGTTGAGAGTGGTCACCAACCTCTCGATGGAGATGGGGAGGAAGGCCTTAAGTGCGGGGGCGTCTTGATCGATAGGCCCTGCTGGCGAGTCGGTAGGGGAGTGGGGTATGGGGAAGGTCATAATGATCTTGAGGATTTTAGATGAGAAATACTCCGCGAGTTGGGTACATCTGGTGCCGGTGGGGTCAGCGGCCGGCTGCGGTTCGGGAACTTTCATGAGAGATTTTACTATGCGGTAGGTCTCCTTAGAGGAGCTGGAGGCAGCTAGGATTTTCCCTTCATAGTAGGTGGCTTGCGTATTTTTGATAAGGGTTTTATATTGCTTCATGGACGATTTATAGGTTTCTTTGCTGTTTGGGGTCCAATCTTTCCTCCAGAGGCGTTCGAGTCGTTTGCATTTTTTCCGTAGTTCCCGCAATTCCGGGGTGAACCAGGGAGACTTAAAAGATCCCCTCTTACTGGGGAGGTTTTTACCGGGGAGAGCCGCGTCCAGGGATGATTCTTCCAATCTCAGATTTGAGTGTCTGCTAGCGAGGGGTCCGGGTTCAGGGTGGGGGTGGAGGCTATCAGCAAGCTGGTCCAGGCGTCCGTGTCTAGATTGTGCCACGGGCGAGAGGGAGCTTGAGGAGGAAGATTGTGGGTGATTTCGGTGGAGATTGGAAGTTTGAGGAGGATAAGGTGGTGATCAGTCCAGGGGATGGGTAGGGGTGAGGATGAGGTGAGTTCCGGGATGTTCGAAAAGATAGGGTCCAGGAGATGGCCCTTATTATGGGTGGGCTGAGAATTTTTCAAGGAGAGGCTGAGTGCTGCTAGGTCCTCTTTGAGGTCACCAGCTATTTTGTTCCCTGGGTCATCGAAGTGGATGTTAAGGTCTCCGAGTACCGTAAAGTTGGAGGATAGACAGGCTAGGGAAGTGGCGGTCTCCACCAGGGAGTTAGGGAACTGTCCGAGTGGGGTCGGCATATTAACAGACCCGACAGTGTTTTCTCCGGGAAGAGATGTAGGGAGAAGTGAGTGTTTTCGCAGTCGAGGATTGGGCTGTCCTTAAGTTGGCAGGTAAGGTGGGCTTTGATGATGATTGCTATGCCGCCTCCTGACCCTTGGGGTCTGTCTAGATGTTTAATTGTGTAGCCCGGAGGAAGGGCTTGAACTATGTCTGGGTCGGAGGATGAGTTGATCCATGTTTCTGTGAGGAACAGCACATCTAAGTCGTTGTTCAGTATTAGATGGTTTAACTCTGTGCTGTGCTTGGGGAGGGATCTGCAGTTGAGCAGAGCCATTTTGATTGTCCTAACTTTAGGAGGTGAATGGGGGGTGAGTCTATATGGGCAATGGTTGCATTTGTTGTACTTCTCTTCAGGAGAGATTGAGTGGAGACAGGGGTCATGGGTACGCATAGCGAGTTTCCGAAGAGTGCTGTAATTGTGTGTGTGTGTGTGTGTGTGTGTAAGTGTATAATTAGTAAACCTTGTTATTTGTGCCGGCCCTATAGCTGTGCAACGGGATTAGGGACACAGAGGGTGGGTATTTCATGTTGCGAATGTGCATTTATTTGGTTGTATGTTTTGTTAACGGCCCAGCATAATAGCAGAGCACCGGAGCTAGGGAGCTGTAGAGGTAGGGTCTTTATTATTGAGTGAATGCGCGTTTTTGTATTATTGGCAGCCGTTTACTAATTTCGTCTTTTTGTATATAGGGTATGGATGTTCGTTTTTGGGGATAGGTTGTGTATGTTTCTGTGTGCTTTTCCACCAGCCCACCAGGATACCAACTCAGTGGTCTCTGACCGATGACCAGCCAGCTGAAAGGTTTCTAATAACGCAGCCAGCTGAGACTCTGCTGTCTAAAACTTGGCGGCTAGCTCCTCTGTAAATGGGGTCAGAGAATTGTGAGTTCAGTGGGGCGGGAGGCTGCCTATTTATGACAGTGTTCTGCTCCAAATCACATTTCTAATTACTTTTTCGTAGATTGATATCTTCCAGCAGTGCAAGGCAGGATGCTGTAGTGGACGCTGGCTCCATGACACCAGACAGTTGTTCTTCCTGGTCATTTCTAAAACTTCCATGAGACATGGTCATATATGACTAGCTCAGCTACTCATGACAGCAAAGGCCCATCTAATCAACTCTTAAATAGACATCCAGTTCCTCCTCAGTGGAGTCATTCTCTCTTTTTTTGCCCCCCGGGACTACATGAGACCTACTCTTTTAAACCTTAGGAATCACTTCCACTCCTAGAGCTCAAAGAAGAGCAGATCAGACCTTTTTATTTTAGATAGTGTAGAAACTTGCTTTTTCTCTGTTCTTCAAAAGCCTTCTTATGCGCCCCCTCCCGCTCTTCCTCCTGAGCCGCAAACAGTGTAATCACAAAGCGAAAGGTGTTGGAGCGCTTCATTATGTTTATAGCTCGGATCATATGCAAATCTCACTTCACACTTTGTGTCTGTGTAATTTACAACAAATATTTACCCTTTTCTCAAATGGCCAGAGTAAAGAGGATTACATCAGAACAAACTACATTAGAGCAGAGAACACTGGAAATAGGAAACAAATTCAAACAAAGAAGATACCCTACACATATCATTGAGGAATCCAAAATTAAACTCACACAGTTAAACAGGAGAACATTGCTACAACCAAGGGCTAAAAAAGAGCAAACCAGAATTGTGGCCATTTCCAAATTCTCAACAGCAAGTACCAAATTCAGGAAAATCATACTCAAGCATTGGTGCATGCTCACCTTGGAACCAGACTTTAATGACTGCTTCAAAGACCCTCCTCTATTTGCCTACACTAGAGCAAGGAACATAGGAGAAATGATTCAACAGAAAACGCGCACAGTGGAAATTTTTCAAGGCACAAAACCATGCTTCAACTGTGGTCATTGTAACAACATCCTCAAAGGCAACACCATTAACCACCCCATGCAAGGACACCAAATAAAATTGAAAGTAAATGCTACATGTGACACATCCAATGTTATATACGGGGTAAAATGCCCATGCGGCAAACTATACATAGGAAAGACTGAACGACGCATCAAAGTGAGAATAACTGAACATAAGTCCAACATTCGACTGAGAAATACCAAATCAATGCTAGCATTGCACTTTACGGAAGAAAAACACAACATTGCGCAGCTAAAATATTTGGTTTTGGAAAATGTCAAAAAATGGAAGGAAGAGACAACACCAAACATCTCCTTCAAAGAAAGAAGTTCTGGATTTATAAACTTTGTACCCAGAGACCGAACGGACTCAATGATAGGATAGAATTTTCTTGCTACCTATAAACATGCTCTCTTGATGCCACTTGGTACGACTGTGAATGTTTAGAAGTTACTAGTATTATTTTTTTCATGTATACATGTGAAATTGTCATTGTGATCCTTACTAACTCAGTGGCTCACCACACTAAGGCACACACATCATTCCCACCACGGGGTTCGAATCGACCATCTCCAATATTATTTTATTATTATTTTTATTTTTGTATCCCGTTTTTCAGCTCATACGATTAGCACACCAAGTTAGACCTATCATCAGTAGTCCCCCCTTAGCAGATACACCTAAAGTTTCTAACCATCGCAGTTGAGATAAACATAGACACCAGCACCAAACTTGAGCCAATTCCCACAACATAGTCTTTTTTTAGTTGTTGCGCACCACGTGATCGCGAACAACCCCGATCGGATAGACTTAATGGCGAACACTCCATTCAATGGCGTCTTCGAACGAAGGTGAACCCACGTTGCTGTGAGAAAGATATTTAACCACCCGTAAACAGGTTAGTTAACCACAAAACCGCGCCTGACGAACGTACTTAAAACCATAGACAGTTACCAACGATTGTTTCCTTATTTTTACCCGCAGCATTCAAATAGCCACGAGTAAAGGCAGGCATGTAAGTCACACGCTGTGGAAGCGTTTTATCTTACTTTGTGCGCTGTTAATGTTTCACTGAGTCCCAATCATTTAACATTCTTAGCCACACCATGATTTTATGCTTTATCCCCCATGTACTGTGAACAGTTGGTTAATGTAACACAATGTATATCACTGTTACTGACACAATGACCTTAAAACATGTTACATAGCTGTTTATTTTCTCTACAGTGTTTTCCCTGATGAAGGGCTATGCATTAGCCCGAAATGCATTGGAAATGTTGATAAAACAATGATGCCTCATTAACAAAAGTATTGAATAATGCAATATGAACTTTTTTGAAAAATAATATAAAGAATAAACAGATCCCTCTTCACATTACGGATAAAATTGTGTGGAATCCTCTTATTTTACTGAGAGGAAAAACAGATGTTCCTCCAGGGATGGTCCCAGTGACCCACTGGAAACACTTCTTTTTAATTTACAACACTTACACATCATCTTCACTTCACTAATTATCACTACTTTAAAAACGTTGCAGGCCGGTCTCTTCTTCTGCTATTTACAATCTAACAAGCGGTCGAGAAGGCACTTTATTGCAATGCAACAGGTCTCGCATTAACAAGAGTTTAAGCTATTAGTATTGTAAATGACAATGCGTTTTATTTATGTTTTAAAACCCAAAACATAAATTAAAGGTGTTGTCATTTACAATGCCAATAGCTCAAACTCGCATGAATGTGAGACCTATTGCATTGCAAATGCTTGTTTCTCTTTTGTTGGCATAGCTCCATTTGGTGTCCCTTGTTACGTTGTCGTGGTTCCTTCCCCAGAAGCTCCCACCTTTATTCGCCATCTTCAGATTTCTTTTCTTTTTTTCTCCTCTTATCTTCTTAGGAGAGGAGGGTGGTTTCACTTGTGAATCCAGAAAATTCTTCAAGCTGCAAAACTACACTGACCGGTAAGAAACTATACATTGTGCAGCTTAAATCTTTTATGGATTCACATCCTGGGCATACATTTTGCAGCAGTTTCTTACTACAGTGGTGGTTGGGTTGAAGATGAGCGTGGATTTGAAAACAGATGCTATAAGACCCATTGTTCTACCCGTGCTTCCTTGTTCATATGAATATCTACACAATAGTGTCTTGTGAACATGTGCACTGATGACCATGTTGGTGCCATACAAATGTCTTGTAGCACAGTAATTGCTAGCAAAGCGACGGTTTATACCTTCTTTCTTTTTGCGTGTGCGCCAGGACTGTTTTATAACATCTGACCTCATTATTGTGGCACAACTGAATAGTCTGGGCTATCCATCTTGAAAATGTGTTCTTGGTAACCAGCCTTCCCAGGAAACTGTTTACAAATGACACAAAGAGGTGCTTCGTTTTCTTGTCAGCCTTTGTCCTTTCAATGTAATACATTACTGCTTACCTTGATTCTAGGGTGTATATGCGTTTTTTTTTTTTTTTTTAAAGAAGCCTGGTATCTGAATACTTTGGTTCATGTGGAACTGAGATAACCCTTGGCAAGAACGGAGGGTCGGTTCCCATGACAAACCTGTACTTGTGCATTTGAAAGTAAGGTTCCTGTAACATGAGTGATTGTAACTCACTAGCTCTGCGCAGTGATGATACGGCTACTAAAATGGCACTATTTAGTGTGAGCAGTTGTAAAGTTGCCTTGTGTAATGGTTCAAAGGATGACTTCATTAATTGGGTGAGCACAATAATTAATTTCCTTTTGGGAGCTGGTGTACTCTTTGAGGGTGCAATTCTTTTTGCTCCTTCTAAGAACCATTTGATGACTGGTGACGTGAAGAGACATCTTTCAATGCTACCCCTTGTGTATGCCACTATGGCTGCCAAATGCACCTTTAAGGATGAATGGGTTAGCTCACACTCTAGAAGGTGTGTTAAGTATTCTCTTTAATAATCCTTTTCTATTTCCCTATATAACACTTTCTAGTTGTTGGTCTTCTTACCTCTCTTAAGATCGCCATTATCTTTTCTGGTAACTTTAAGTGTCTAAATTCTAAGTATTCAGGAGCCATGCTGCAAGGCTTAAAGACTCTGGTTCTGGGTGAAGCACCCTTCCTTTTTGTATTCACAACCGGTCTTGCCTGACTGGTAGTTTGTAAATCCTCCCCTGTGAAAGGTCGATTAGTTATCAGATCCATGTCTATCTTGCCTACTGTGGTGCAATTAATATTAGGGTCATGTTGCTGATCTTGCATTTGCTTATCACCTTGCGAAGTAGTGGTTTTGGGGAAAGATGCAAATAAACCGGACCACTCTATGGACAGTGCATTCCCCATTGAATGTTGATACTGTTGTCTGGAAGAGAAGCGTTGGCCTTTCAAATTCTGGTGTGTTTGAAAGAGATCTATTATCGGGATTCCCCACTTTTGAAAAATTCTTTGCGAGTACTGTTTGGTTCGAGTCCCACTTGCTAGACTATGAGGCTTGTCTGTTTAGTCTGTCTGAGTCTATGTTGTTCTTCCCCGGTAGGTGAATAGCTAAAATCTCTATTTTCCTTTGGATGGCCTGATCCACATCTCTTGTGCTAGTTTTGACACTCCTTGTTTGTCTATATAAAACATCACTGTTGTGTTGTCTGTCTGGATCAATATCAATTTCCTCCAGAGCTCTTTTTGAAAGGCTTTTAAGGTTAGGAATACGGACTTCAGTTCTAGGATGTTGTTGTGCTGTACTGCATCCTGGCCCTTCCAGACTCCTCGGACTTTGAGATTGTTCATGTGTGCTCCTCATCCCAACTTGGAGGCGTCCATTGTTATGGTCACAGCAGGAGTTGGCTGTGTGAATGTTATTCCTTGTAATATATGTGCTCTGTTCCACCATGCTATCTCTTCCTCTATTCTTTGTGTGACAAATACTATATGCTCCCAACTCCTTGTAGTTTGTGACTATTAGCTTTGCAATCTTTTCTGACATGGTCTCATGTGAAGCCTCGTGTTTGGTATTAATGGAATACAATAAGCCATCATTCCCAGCAACTTCCCCACAGTCCTCACTATCAGAACTTGCCCCTTACAGTAGAGTTGAATGCCCCTTCAGAAGTGCCCTTGTTCTCTTTTTGCTGGGAAAAACTTTCGCTTGAATTGAACATTTTCTCCTGTTCTGGTTTGGGTGAGGACTTCTCCCAATGAATTGAGAACCCTAGTTGAAACATAATTATCACTTTCTGTATGTGTTGTTTGCATTTTTTGTATGAATTCGCTCTTGCCAGCCGGTAGTCCAGATATGGGTAGACGTGCATTCCCTGCCTCTGTAGGTGTGTCGCCACTGTTACTAGGCACTTTGTGAATACTCTTGGTGCTGATTTTATTCCAAAGGCCAGTACTCTGTACTGGTAGTCTCCTTTGTTTACCACAAATCTGAGGAATTTCTTGTGGCTTGCATTTACAGGAATGTGTAAATAAGCATCCTTAAAATCTATGGTGGCCATATAATCAAATTGCATTTGAGTTACTACCTCTTGCAGGGTAGTCATTTTGAACTTTTGAGTTCTTATGCACTTGTTTAAAAACCTTAGGTCTAGAATTGGTTTAAGCGACCCATCTATCTTTGGAATTAGGAAATATGTTGAGTAATTGGATTGGTTTCCTTCCCGTCTTTGCACTAACTTTATAGCCTCTTTTGACAGCATCTCTTCTACCTCCTTGAGAAGGTGAGCTGTTTCCTCTTTTGAATGTACCCCTCTTCTTGGCTGTTTGCTTGGAGGGGTTTTAATTCTATGCAATATCCAAAATGTATTATTTTTAAGATCCATTAGTCTGCGGTGATAGTCTTCCACTTCTGCAGGACATTTGTTAATCTGCCTCCTACTTGAGCACAGGAGGTCTGTGCTTGAAAGTTCGATATAAGGACTGTTTACCCTGTTGGTGCTGTCAGCTTTATGTTTGCTGTCCCATTTGACTACCTAGCTGATACTACTGTTGACACGTTTGGTGAGATGTTCCTGCCTGCAAGGAGCCCCTTCCTGTAGGTATTCGTGATGGTATAGATCACCTGTGCATGTTACCTTTGAACTGTGAAGCCCCTATTGACTTCACAGTTTCATTGTCTTTTTTTCAACCGATTCAGGGTCTCGTCCATCGCTCTCCAGAAAGGTTGTTCCCCACTGAATGGTGCATTTAGTATGTTAGCTTGCACCTCCGGTTTAATATCTGAGGTTTTTAAGCAGACATGGCATCTCTCAGTGATCCCTATCTTCATCTGCCTTCCTGATGTTTCTACTGCATCCAATGCCAATTTTAAACACATTTTGGCAAAGTTCTTACCATCCTCCACCAGGTGTGCTGCCCTCCTTTAGTACTGTTCTAGGAGGTGTTTCATTAGCTCCCCTATTTCTTTCCAATGTTGGTAGACATGACGATTCAGCAGTACTTTGGAATTCGTAATATGCCATTGGGTTGCAGCACTCCTTTCCAGCTTTCGCCCCATGAGGACCATTCTTTTGCTTTCCTTATCTGGAGGAGGCCCTGTGGTGCTTGGGACTTTGGCACTTTTCCCGGCAGTTGATGCTGTTATCGACTCTGCCAGGAGCGTTCCTTTTATGTAACTTGGGTCCTTGAAGAATGTTTATACTTCTTCTCTGCCCTAGGAGTGCATGCTTTGCATGTTGTTGGTTCCTTGAAAAACCTCCTTTCCTTGATCTAAGACACTTGGAAGCATTGGTAACAATTGGCTCCTGGACTGTGTAGGCAGGTGAGTTTCTAGCACTTTAAATCTTCCAACTGTGTTCCATATCTCTCTGCTGCTTTCTTTATGACTTGAATATAGATACCAGCATCATCAGGTGGTGATGGTCTTGAAGGGCATGTGTCTACCCCTTCTTCTGGGGAATCTGTTACCAGATCTTGCGATTCTACCTCTTGGTATTCAAAAGTCTGAGAACTATGGAAAACTTTCTCTTCCTCCCCAAACATTTCTTGCTCTTGAACTTCTTGAGGTTCAGAAGTTAAATATGGCTCAGATTCCTCAAGGTCTTAGCCCTGTTGCTCCTTAGAAGTCGAAGACTTGCTTGAGATTCTTCTTGATCTCTGCCACTTGTTGGCAGTCGAGATTTTTGTGTGCTCACTTCGCCAACGAGACCTTAGAAGACAACGTGTTCGGCGAACAGTGTCGGTCAGTTTTCGATCCCTCCTGTTTTGACGTTGATGCGTCTATTCCTTGACCGTCTATCGTAGTCTTAGATTTTTCAGAGGCCTCTACTGCTGTGGTGTCCTTTCTGAAGGATCAGAGGGTATTTTTCTCTGGTCATACTTGCAGACACTGAGTGCTTCAAAGCAGCCTTCGAGGTTTTAGACTCTGATTTTTGTGTCTTGGCCAAAGTCTTTAAGGACGCAAATTCCCTTACCTCTAATTTCGAAGTCTTCTTGGACCCTTGGTAGGATTCACTACCTGGATATCGGCCTCAGCGTACCCCTCTGGATCTTCGGTGACATTCTCCTCTTCGTCGTTGGATGGGCCTAAATCTCGTAGAGAGAGAGTGTAATGTTGGCCCTGCATATTATGGAGGGCTGTTCTCCGACACTGTCTTACCCTAAGAGTCTTTGGGACAAACAGTGAACAGGAGCTGTAATCTTCCCTACAGTGATCTACCGACAGGCAGAGGTTACAGACCGGGTGCTGGTCATTCTTTACAATTTATGGTGGCAGCTCTTGCAAAACTGGAATGGTGTTTTCTCCATCACAGAGTGCAGGGAACCCTGTGCACATTCATTTTCCGTATCCATCGCTAAAGATACCTTGTCCTGGTCCCAGAATTTCTCTGGTATCTTCTTTTGATGACTCCTTCGCTCCATTGTTGGAGATTCTACTGTATGCATCAAGACCCAACGGCGGGAAAAATAATCTGAAGATGGTGACCAAAGGTCTGAGTCTCTGGCGGAAGAACAACGACGTCACAAGGGGCATCAAATCGTGGTACGTTCATGCTCACCAACAAAAAAAGACAATAACAGTAGAAGGACAAACGTTTTTGGGAGAAAATTCCAGACCCAACCAGTAGATGGTGGAATAATGCACAGCATGTGAATCTGGAAAAGATTCATGCTGGAAGAATACTTTTTAACTGTGCCCTGAGATGAGGGCCAAAGAAAGCAAACATAGGAACCTTAAAAAGAGCTGCAGTAGAAGGGTCAATGAGCAAGGGTACTTGGTTGAGGCATGCCTGGCTGCCAGAATAAGATCACAGACTTCGGGAGGAGGGTTGAAAGCGGTCAACTATTACCACAGTCTCCAGGCAAGAAGGTGTAGGGTGCACAGGAGTGCTCTGATCACCACCTCTTCTAGATGGCTGCTCCATGCCAGAATGACACATCTGTCACTACAGTCAGCACTGGTTGAGAAAGGGAGAGGAGTCTACCACTGACCCAATCATGGTTCGTCATCCACCACTTCAGATCTTTTGCAGTTCGCTCTGAAATGGACCATGTCGGAGAGATTCCACGGATGCTGGGCCCACTGGGACGCCAGGTCCCGCTGCAGAGCCCACATATGCACTCAAGCTTGGGTTGGAAGCAGGATTTAGGAGGCCCAACAAACTCTAGTACAGAGGATGAAACATCGGTATCATAGCCTAAATATCCTAGACTCACCGCTAAGGAGGATAGGCCCGAAACTAGTAAACATCCGAGAGGCATTGGTAAGGACAAAGGGGAGCAAAGAGAACTGCAGGTAACGCCTGGGATATGTAAATATGTGTACTGCAAGTCCAATGCTACCATCCAGCCTCCCGCATCCAGGGCAGATGGAACTTGTGCAAGAGTGAGCCTTTTTTCAGGTAGAGATTGAAAAGGCACAGGTCTAGGATATGACAAAGAACTCTGTCCTTCTTGGGCACCAGAAAGTAAAGGAAATAGCAGCTATGACCTACTTTTGATACCAGCATCCTCTCAATGCCTCCCTTGGTCAAGATAGTCAGAACTTCCTGACAGAGCAAGGAGAGGTGGTCCTGCATCTACGTGGTTGTAAGTGGGTGGCATGGGTGGAGGGGTGGTCACCAAGCGGATGGAGTAGCCACTTTGGTCAATTTGCAAAACCCAACAGTCCGATGTTACTGACCACCAGTGGTGTAGGTGATGACATATTTCCCCTCCCCCCCACCCCCCGCCACTGGATACCTATGATGATCAGATGGCAAATTAAAGGGGTTTGGAAGTTTTGGTAAGGGGGGGTTAAACAGACCTGACCTCTGGCTATCTGTACCTCGTGGTCTATACGACCCACGTAGTCTGCCATGAAATGGATGGGAAGCCTGTTGACTGCTCGGGAGGGTATGGGCCCAGTTGGGACACCCTTTCATGGCCACAAAATGGACAGAAGGCATACTGAGGTTAATGAAGGGCCACCAACAAGCGCAAAGGCCTGGCTGTAACTCTGCTGTCCTTAAAGCGCTCCAGCGCTCGGTATGCCTTCTCTGAAAAGAGACAAGGGCCATCAAATGGCATGTCCATAAATTAAGCTTGGACATTCCCTGAAAAGCCAGTGGCTCTTAGCTAGGTGCGGCGCCGCAGGGCCAAAGACAATGAAATCACTCTACCCAGAGTTGGTCATGTCCAGTCCACATCTTATAGAGAACTTTGCTGCATCTCTTCCATCAAAAATATCTTGGGAGAGTATGGCTGGGGCCTCCCCGGACACCATTGGCAGCACTTGTGCATCCGAATCCCAGATTGTTTGGGTATATCCGCCCAAAAGTCACACAAGTGTTTACCGACCACAAAGCAAGGCTGCTGCAAGAGAACATCCTCTTGTCAAAGGTATCCAGCCTCTTGGATTCACTATACGGTGGTGGGGTAGAGAACACACCAGTGCTTACTCTATAGGTGGAGGCTTTGACTACCAACCTCTCCAGGCTGGGGTGCTGAGCAAATAACGTGGTCATCAGGAGCGGGGCGATGGTGACAGGCAACTGTACATGTACATGGTGTGGACCACAGCCCACGTAGGACTTTGGTAAGGGCTTTATTAAAAGGGAGTAAAGGTTCTGATGGGGCGACTTCCAGCTTGTAGTGCCTCTATCAAGAAATTAGTCTTGACTGCCACTTAGAGCAGGTGAAAGTCCAAGACCTCATGCTCCTAACGCACCACCATAGCAAAAGATGAACCTCACTGGCCTATGCCAGTTTCTCATAGAAGTTGTCATCATTCTCATCTAGGGAATGCATATATCTGTAAGGGTCCTCCGATCCTTCCCATTTGGCTCCCTCCCCAGGCCAGTCAAAGGTAAAAGGCACTGGCTCCAGTCCGGAGAGCATGATCCCGGTCGGCACCAGAACCAGCTGCGGACGACGCCCTTCCAGCTCCCTGTCAGGAAGGATGTCGCCATGGGAATTCGAAGGCACCAGGAGCATCAGCACTGGAGCAGGAGCTGAGGAAGGACTCTGTCTCAGCGCCAGCTCCACTGCAGATCCAACATGGGATCCAAGGGCCCGACTGGCACTGAGGGTGAACCTGCTGGAGAGGATTTGGTGGGGGCCTTCCCCAGCCCATTGGGGTCTATAGGTGATCAAGAGTGGCCAGACTGCCCTAATATGAGTGACTAGCCTCATAAAATTGTTTAAACTGGGCGGGGGTTGCTCTGGCTCCGGTAAAGGAAGGTCGGCAGAGACCCTGACTCAGGCTCAGTCAAAGTGCAAGGCCTGGAATGCAGATGCTCCCCGTGCCTTGTCCGAGGACTTCGACAGGCGCAGCTAAGTCGAAGACCTCTGACTTCTTGCGTTTGTGGGACTTACCAGATTACTTCGTGCAGGACAACAATCGCCTGGTGTGGCTCTGCGAAAAGTCTCCAGGCTTTCAGCATAACCGGGATCTTGAGTGTTGCAGGGTCATCAGACATCGGGTGGTGAGGGGCTTGAGGGATCCCTTTCTCAGCATCTGCAGGTACATGGAGTGTCAGTCCTCGCAGGTCTTTGAGATCGGGTCCCACTCCAAGCACCACAAACAAACCAAGTGTGGGTCCGTCACAGACATCTGCCTGTGAAAGGCACCACATGGTTTGAAACCAGATTTTTTTTTTTTAGGGGACATCCTGTCACACCAAGAGAGAAATCTCTACAAAACAGAGGTCCGCAAAGGACGAGAAAATAGGCAGTCATAAAACGACTGAGGGCAGTTCTTCAAGGATCAGCACTATCAGGCAGGGGAAGGAAAACTGATGGCCGCCCACTGGGGTGGCACCTACATGTAATTTTCCGCACTGACAACACAGACGCTGATCTTAATGATGTCATATCCCGGCACACACGGGTACTGCTTGAAAACTGCCAGAACCAGTCTTATGCCTGGGGAATATTCTATGGTACAGATTCTGCGGCTAGAAGTCTTTATCAGATAATAACAGCAAAGGTCTTCCCGCAGGTTCCTCATGTTAGGAGTCAGGCCCAAAGCAATACTTCCTCACCCCCAATGAATAATGCCAAATAACTGAGTAAGTCAATGAACATGGCATAGCAAAGAATTATTCATTTAATGCCTGGGCTGTGAAAGTGTTATGTTTTGCGAAGGTATGGAAAAAAAGGGAAATACCTCTTAATCTGTTGTGATAAAAAAAAAAACTGAATAGGAGAGTGATTAAAGGCAACACACAGAACAGATCCTGGGACAAGATAAACTTGAATGCATACCCAAGGTAATCATTTGGACTTAAGTGTAGGGCACAGAACTGAGGGCCTTTCCTGTTTATGACTGAGGCAAGGAAATTCATGTAAGGACGTCTAAAGCTGGAAAAAACCATGCCCGTCACTCTAGGGAGAAGTTCCCATTTTTAATCCTCCGGGAAATTTAAGTAATCCATTTTCACATTGAGGATGCTCGCTACAGGGGCTACCAAAAGGAAAACATCTGCTTCAGACCAAAGGCTCACCAACACAACTGCCCTGTATTTTGATGTAACGAATATTGGTAGTGTGTGAAAAGTATTTGAACTACATTCCACAGAAAGGATGGAAGAAAGTCTCAGGGCCAGGTGGACAGCCCACAACCCTAGCACACAAACGTGCTGCCACGGCTTTAATGTGAACCAATGTCCAAGCATCGTCATCAACCACATATAAGCACTGCAGCCCAACGAGGAAGCATCCGTGACAGTTGCCTAAAACTGAAACTAAGGCGAACTGATAGAGTGACCAGAGGGGCACATCTGCCAACTGATGTCCAGGGAGACATTATGGAAATATCTATATGTACAGTGGCAGCTTCTCCGCTAAGGCGGAGGAGCGTTGTCCCACTGCGTTATTGCAGTGAAACAAAGGGAATATAAAATGATAATAACTTGTGTTATTATAATTTTATTTTCTCTTTCTTTGCCAGCTTTGCATGAGGGGGCAGGGGAGTAGTGGTAGCACCCTCCTAAGTGAGTAATGACTGTTGGCCACCCCTCTCGGGTCGTCCAAAACGGTCTTGCGCACATCGCATGTTCTCCATGCAGGCTGAATCACAGCCTGCATGGAGAACACACCCAGGCTCCTAGTCAGCGTCTGAGTGCCGGTACACGGCACTCAGACCAATCAACGCTGCTCAGGGAGTGTTGTGAATTGCAGACTGGGAGCCTGGGTGTGCTTCCTGTTGAGGTAGAGTGAGGAAGGATTGTGGAGGAGAGATGTAGTGAGAAAGTACATTTTAATTTTATTTGTTTTACCCACTTCCCACCACGTCCTCCCCCCTTCTTGCCCCTGCCCTCCTATCTCCAATCCATACAGGCCACCGCTGTATATGTAACCTGAGAGGCTTACTTGATGATAGATGAGAAAAACAAGGACCCCCTGGGTAGCAGTAATATACAGACTCCTAGGGCAGGGTAATAACCTATGTGGGTAAAAGATCCTAGGCCATCAGCTAAGTAAGTGAACAATTAGTCTAGAACCAGTGGTAAAAAGAACAATCAAATATGAAATTTATATTAAAAGTATATATTTAATCAGCATAAATAAAAATCATATAGAGACTCACCAAAAGTCAAACTATATGATAAGGTAAAATTATGATTCATAAAGAAGCATCAACAGGTTTTATAAACAATAAGTACATAACATATAAATCATACAAGTTACAATTAAAACAATTCATTCAAAGTTGTCATTGGCATAAAAAGTGCTGAAGAAATATTTATTAAAACTCAAATGATGATGGAGCCAGAGTCACCTTCGGCATCACTGAAGGTCTCTAATTTGCTATTTGGCATATAGAATCAACAGGATTCATGAGGTGCCTGATCATGGGCAGCCACATTAAAAGTGTTTTAAAATATAAAAAAAATTCAAAGACAGCCGCCCATGCATACACAACCACGAGTGACCATCTTCCAATGGTCTGTGACAAAGTATTTAAAAAGTCATTAAAATGGGTGCTCTGACATCCCCAAGCACGGATGGACATCTTCGAATGTTATTTGTTGAACTTTAATTAAAAGCTACACAAAGGGAAAAAAGCATTGGCAAAGCCAATCGTTCTGCAGCCAAAGTCAGATGAATTGGTTTTGTCAAATGCTTGTTAATTTCAAGGGTTCAAAAGCTGGCACATGCCCTGAATATTTTTTTTTTTATTTACATCCAAAGAAAGACTTCTCTAAAAGTTACCAAAACTAAACTTTTTGAGGTGTTAGGAATTCCACAGTGTGAACACGTGGACATGCTTTGAAGGCACTAAGGATTGAATTGTGTCCACAGAAAAGAACTTTATTTGTGGCGCAATAAAAAAAAAAAGAGGCCATTAGACCATACAGAAAATGGCACAATGTTATTTTGTAAAAATGTAATCGGAATACAAGAACGCAAGAAAACTGAACAGGGGCTTCAAAGCTTAATGAACACACTTACATCCTCGCCCCAATAAGAGATGCCGGTGGCTCGTCTCCGCTCTTTGGGTCGTCGTCGGTCTCGTATTGACAACTTGCTTGGCGACTTGTCGTCAGACTCTTTGTCTTCTTCAGGAAGTGACACTGGCCCTATCAAAACACAATAAAAACATGTTGTTGATCTCTTAAACAAAAAAAAGATACGCTCCGAAGTTTCAACTGGAGTTTTGGAAAAAAGTTCCTTCGTACTAGTGAAGAGTGTAAAGTTTTGGAAGTTAAATAAATAGTTAATCTTAATTGTAGCATAGACCATCTAAATATGCAATTTTTTACAATTCAGGAAGGGAAATCTTTCATGTTCAACAGTTACTCAGACCTTTATTTACAGGACTTCAAAGCTGTGAAATAAATAACTCTTCCAGAGCTGGCTCAAAGTAAAAACACAGATGCTAACTAGTGCTTAATTTGTGTCTGTGGTTTCCGCTCTGCCTCCCGTCGACAAGTGCACACCTGGCTGGCGAGTGGATTTCGGGTTTGTAATGGGGAAGGCAAGTGGGCTCTACAGAAGCAGTCTTTCTTTCTGCGGATGCCACACCTTCCCCCTCTCTTGGAGAGCTTCTTGAGGGAAGGGGGGGGGGGCTGGAGTCTTCATGTATGTTGCGGTTCGCGTGGGCTGGCCTTCAGCAGCACCCTATTGGCTGATGGGGTGGGTGTTTATGTTTGCTTCGTTCGTCATCAGATGCAAACAGAGGGACATTATGCAAAAGGAGGGAAATTATGCAAAAGGTGGGAAATTATGCAAACGGATGGAAATTGTGCAGGACACATGTGCATAACATCTGCAGCCCCCTGAATGTGCCAGTTTTGAATAGGAGTCAGATTTGTGGTGAGTTGGTCCCTTGTACCGGTCTGTTGCTCAGCAGTAAGCTTCTGGCAGTGTGGTTCTCGAGTCTGGCACATTGTCCCTCCATGGGGTTTCCTATGGCCGTGGTGGTTTCATTCTTTCACGTGGGCTGCAACTCGGGAGAGAGGTGAGTCATGGATGTTCTTTGCTTCTCCCATTCAGTGCAATGCACCGGAGCCCAAGGACAAAGTCTCTTACTAGGTTGCATTGGACTGGTGGGGGAGGCGTTTATCTGGGATCTATGTGGCTGCAGGGTGCTGGAGACTGGAGCGTGGTAGTCGCTGCTTGTTTTATTTTGGAGAGGCAGCATCGGTATGGGGATTTTATCTTAGCTCTGGATTTTCGCATTGTGGTTGTGTCAAACTCTGCTTGATTTTGGGGGGTGTAGCAAGGCAGTGAGAGCTAAGGTGAAGTCCTGCACTGTCATCGGGACTCCCATTTCCAGTGCTTGGTTTGGGCCGGTGGTTGCAGGTGGTGCTCACTGGCACTGGTTTTTGAGGACTGGGACAGAGTGAAGAAGGCGAGGGTGGGAGAGGGGACAGAGGGTGGAGGCGAGGGATGGAGGGCAGAGACAGGGGACAGTGCAAGTGTGTAACAGAGCCTGCAGGTAGAGTGGGTGGAAATGGAGCATTTGGCGGTCGCTGACGTGGGTGTCGGTCCCGCATTCAGAAGCACTGGTGGCAAGCTTTTGAGGGCGGCCTTGAGTCCCGGCACTTATTGTTTCACAAATTAATCATGGATGCCGACGTACATACAGGTCACACTGGCACCAACACAAACTGCCTACATTTCCAGGAGAAACCAAATGGAGAACAACCATCACTAAACAGATAGTGTGTGTGCGTTTATGTAAGAATATGGAGGGAGCGGCTGCCGAGGGCTGGGTGGCAGACTACTTCTGGCTTCCATTTAGAGGTCAGAATGAGCTGCGTCCACGTCCTCGCACAACTTGGGAACTCTGCGCAGAACGTTGGCTGGGATGCAGTTGGCGCAGCTGAGAGGCAAAAGCTAGACTGGCCACGGGGTGTAACTGAGAGGCTCAATGATCTGGCTGTAGCACAAGAGTCGTTGAAGCACTCCAAGGCCGAGTCTTCCTTCCCTCCGAAGAGACGAGATCAGTCAAAGGGCATGCTCTTCAAATTAGCCTGGGCATTGCCTGAGAAGGCAGATGCTCTTAACCAGGTGTAGCGCCGTAAGGTCACTGTCAACTAAACTGCTCTGACCAGTGAATAAGTCGTGATAAGGCCAAACCTAATGGTGAATTTTCCTGCATCTCTCCCGTCCTTCACCGCCTGGGAATGTACAGCCCGGGCCTTCTTCGGTATATCTGGCAGCACTTGCGCAACCATCTCCAAAAGGGATTTGGAGAAATGGTCCAATAAGCATGCGGTATGCAACAACCGCAATGCCAGGCTGGTGGAAGAAAACATTTCTTCCCAAGACTTTCCAGCCTCTTGGATCCAAATTCCTCATACTAGTCCATATGTTCTACAGATTGATTGTGGTGTTCTAAAGGGTCTATAGACCCTTTAGAACACCACAACCATAGGCCAGTCCTCTCGCGTGCCTGAAAAGTCCTGAAAATGACCAGGACACAACATAGAACCTCTGCGTTCTACCGGCCCCAGAGTTGGCGTTGAGTAACGCAGATCCAACTCATTCGGTCCGGACTCATCTATTGCTTCCCTCTTGCACTCTGTGGTCTATTTGCTGTCCATGCCACTTGCTCTTTGGTCTGCTTGATGCCCATACCCACCTTCCGTCCATTCTCCATGTGCATGCCCATGCCCCTTTCCAGTCACTCCTTGGTCTGTGGTGCTGCCTCAGCTCATGTTGGTCTGCCCTCGTTAGTCAGCATGCTGACCATGCCCTCCTCTTGTCTGCCCTCGCAGCCGACCATGTCCATCCCACTGCCCCTCCCACGTGATCTTGGCAGTCTACTTTCTGCCCCTGCTGGCCTACCCTTTGTAGTCAGCTTGCTGCCGCTACCCCTATGTACTACGTTTTCCATTTGCGTTCCCCAGCGCCTCCCTCATTTTTTATTTTTTTTAAAAACAATTTTTATTGCAGAGTTAAATACAGCATGTAGCAATACACTTATGATCATGTCGCGCGGAGTCGTTTCTTTCTCGTCCCCATCCGGAATCCTCGTACACAGCCATTTAGCCCACAACCCGGAGGGTCGGGCGGCGTTACTCACTTCCATGTTACTCTCTTAACTGGGCCGTCCCGTTTAATCAATAATTGGGTTCCTCCGCTCTCTGCTTTTGTTTTTTACCCCGCTCCCTTCTAATATCCTTCGAGTTACATCAGTATCCCTGCTACTATCTTACCCCCCTCCCTCACCCTCCCCAAGTGTCTGCGCCTACGCCTGGTGCTGGAACATGAGGCAGTGGTGTGGGACTTAGAAGTCTTGCGGTACTCGCTGCGTGTGTGTGTCTGGTACTGGTACGGGGTTCTCTACCCTTTCCATCGGGGCTGTCGGGTCTTCAATCTCCTCCTCCGACTCTTCTCCCACTACGCTATCTCTCAGTGCTTGGGCTAACATTTCCCATGCCATCGCTGCGTCCTGCGCTTTCTCGTCTGGCCTCCGGCGGGCTAGTTGGTATCTAATCGTGCTCTCCGCCGTTGCCCACTTCAAAAATTCGTTCAGCCATCTCCTATGTGTCGGCCCTACTTTCGATTTCCACCCTTTGGTCAGCTCCCTTTTGGCTATAAGGAGGCCCATGTCTATGAATTGGCTCGTGAGCTTGTTCTTGCGTGTGTGTGGGAACCAGTGTAAGATTGTGACCGCGCTGTCGTACTGCAGTTCCCTGTCCGCTATTGCATTCAGCGTGTCTCCTATCCCCCTCCAATATTCTTGTAGGTGAGGGCAGTCCCTTAGCATATGTATTAAATCTGCCTCTATCTGATTGCATCTGGGGCTTCCCGCGTCCTTCACCCCAAAGAAAGTTGCTCTTTTGCTCGGGGTAAGGTAGGCCCTGTGGAGGATGTAAAGGTGAATGAGTTGGAAGCGCGCATTTCTGGTGCTCTTCCTAGCTCGCCGCACTAGTTGGGACCATGTTGTGTCTGGGATTTCTTTCTGCAGGTCTGCCTCCCATTTATTTTTAAGCGCTGTGAGGGATTGTATGTTTTCGGAATGTATTCTAGAATAGAGACACGTGACTGCTTTGACCGTCCCTGCAGCCATCATTGTATATTGGCACGCTAGTGTCGTCTGTGGCTCGATCAGTCCCTCTCCCCAGTGTGCCTGTATGGCTCTCACTACCGCCGCGTGCATTAAATAGTCACCCCTCGGGAGGTCGTAGCGCTCTTGTAGGGTCTGGTACGGTACTAGTACTCCATCATCATAGAGGTCCCCTACCATCTGTAACCCTGCCTCTTCCCACACTTGTAGCCCTGACCAGTCTCCTCCATGTGGCAGCGCTGTCACCATGCCCAATGGAATTTCGGGCGCGTATGGGTGCCTGGGCCCAGCTCGCTTCTGCGAGTGGTTCCAACACAGTCGAAGCGTCCGTTTTTCTTGGGACAGTCCTCTGAGTACTAGTTTTTGCTGTAGGGTTATATATGCTAGGACATGGTGGGGAATGCCACTCTCCCTCTCCCGCTCTGGACCTCGGTAGACCCTCGCCACTTCCAGTGTGTAGTATTGTAGTTGGGCCGCTAAGTAGTAGAGCTCAAAGTCTGGGACCGCCAGGCCCCCCTCGTCCTTCGAGCGGGTCAGCGTCGTCAGTGCTATTCTACGCCTGCCCGTCCCCCACAAGAAGGATACTATCGACGACTTCAGCCGTTTAAAGATTGCTCCAGGTTTCCATACTGGGAGGGTCCGGAAGAAGTACAAGAGTCGTGGCAGGGCTAACATTTTTTGAAGTGATACTCGGCCCGTCATGGACAGAGGTAGGGTGCCCCAGAAGGACATACTGCCCTGCAAGGCACTGATACACCGTACGATGTTGCCGTCCAGAAGATCAGCAGGGTCGTGAAATATGTGCACTCCTAGGTAACTCAGGCAGTCGGGCTCCCATCTAATCAACGGGTGGGTCTGGGGGAGCGCCTCTCCCCTCCGCAGGGGGAAGAGACAGGTCTTTGTCCAGTTTACTCGTAATCCAGAGATGTTTCCAAAGCGTGCCAACAGTCTCTCGGCACCCTCTACAGCTTCCTCAGCATCCTCTAAAAAGAGGAGGTCATCTGCATATAAGGAGATGAAGTGGTGTGCTCCTCCTGATTCCAATCCGTTGCAGTGTTCGCCCCGCCTAGCCATTGCCGCAAGAGGTTCCACTGCGAGTGCAAACAGCAGGGGGTAAGTGCACATCCCTGTCTGGTTCCCCGATTCACATCGTATTGGTCCGACACCAAGGGTCCGACCCTCACTCTGGCTTTCGCTGACGAGTATAGCACCTTCGTCCATCCTATATATGCCTCTCCTAATCCAAAACTCCTCATCACTCTATAGAGGTAATCCCATTCCAGGCTGTCGAAGGCCTTCTCTATGTCGACCGCCAGTACTAGGGGAGCCCGTGCATCAGGTGGTGGGGCATCCACCAGCCTGATGAGTCTACGGATATTGTGTGTCGTGTTTCTTGTGGGTATAATTCCTGACTGGTCCTTGTGGACCAGGTCTTGCATGTGGGCCAACAGTCTGGTAGCCAGAACTGTACTCAGAATCTTGTAGTCTGTCGTCATCATAGATAGTGGACGGTAGGATGCCGGGTCTGTGCCTTCTCTTCGAAGCTTTAATAAGGGGATCATTATGGCTTCGCGCATTGAGCGGGGAAGTCTACCCTTATCTCTAGCCTCATTATATATTACTTGAAGTCTCGGGGCCAGTTGGTCCAGATATTTCCCGTAAAATTCAATGGGCAATCCTTCTATTCCCGGTGTTTTGTTACGCGCCATGCGCTTTATTGCTCCTCTAATTTCTGTCAAGTCTATTGGGCTGCCTAGGGTTTCAGCTTCTTCTTGTTCCAGTTGGGGCAATTGTAGGTCGGCCAGAAAGGCATCCATTGCTTCATTCTGGTTCTTTAGCTCGCTCCTATACAACTTCTCGTAATAGGATCTAAAGCAGTCCAGTATATCCGGTTGTGTCTTATAGATGTCGCCTCCACTCCCCTTGAGGGTCATAATCGGCTGACTGCTCCGACTGGGGTTTGCCAACCAGGCCAAAAGTGTACCTGTCTTATCCCCCTCCGCTAAGGTCTTCGTTAGATACGTTTTATAGTCGAAGCTGCGAAGGCGCTCCACCTCCACCGCCACTGCCTCTCGCGCCCCACTGACCCTTCCCTGAAGCTCAGGGTGATTAGGGCGCTCCCGCTCTGCCTCCCTCAGCCTCTGCTCAGCTTTATCCAAGTCGTCTATTAGCGTCCTGCGTGCTCCCGCAAATTTCCCTATGCAGTGCCCTATTATTACTATTTTAAACGCGTCCCACTCCATGGCTCTGGATGAAGCGGTACCCTCATTCTCTGCAAAATACTGAGAGATCCTGTCTCTCAACGCTTCTTGAAAGGGCGGGTCATCCAGCGTGTCCGGCCGTAGCTGCCACGTCGGAATCCATGTGATTTCGTTCATCCAATCTAGCGTTAAAAGTATGGGGTTATGATCGGATATCGTGCGTGCTAAGTATTCAGTCCGGGCTACTGTCGGGAGTACCGTCTGTGAGCATAGGAAGGCGTCGAGGCGAACATGGAGGTCGTGGATGCTGGAGTAGAACGAGTAATCTCGCTCTCTCGGGTGTTGCACCCGCCAGACGTCTGATAAGTCCCATTTCCCCTGCCATTCTAGTCTGTGTTTCGCTAGTCTATGTACCGGGGATGTCTGCAGCGGTGGGTGTGACCTATCCAGAGCGGTGTCTACGATTGAATTGAAGTCCTCCCCCCATCAGCACGGGATCGGTGAAGTAGCTGGCTAGCTTTCTAGAGAGTCTCGCAAAGTACGTTGTCTGGTCCACATTTGGCGCATAGATGCTGGTGAGTACTATATGTCGACTCCTGAGAAGGCCCTCAACCGCCACATACCTCCCCTCTGGGTCCGCAGTGTGCCTAGTGACTTGGAAAGGGGTGCCCGCTCGTATCCAAATTAACACCCCCTAGCAAAGGCCGAATATGTAGTGTAATACAGGTGGCCCCTCCATCTACGCTGCAGCGCTATTCCCTCTTTCTTCGTTAAGTGAGTTTCCTGAAGGAATGCTATGTGCACTCCCCTGCGGACTAGGTAAGAGTGGATCTTATGTCTCCTAGTCATTGTATTCAATCCCCGCACGTTCCAAGACACACATTGTAATGATCCCACATTAGCCATAGTCCCATTGTGTTCGGTTCAGTTCGATCACGGTCTGCACCCAGACGAAAGGTTCGATACCAATCCCACCCTCGCCCAACATTCCCCCCGTTTCCCCTCCCTGAACTATGCCTTGAGTCTCCCCAACTACTCCAGGACCCCTCCCCCCCAGAACAGGACCTAACTGCAATAGAGTCGCTCCCATCCAAACTGTTGAGCAAACGTGCTCTCAACACTACTTAATCCGTAGCTTGTACTACAGAGGCCTTATGGGCCCTGGGGAGTGTGAGCTAACTACTGGTACCTTCAAGCTTCGTCTCCGCACCCCGCCCCTCAATACTCAATGTAACTTACGATACTCCAGACTAACAGTGGCCTGCTCAAGTGTTAGTAGAGGCCGCCCGAAGCGCCGCCCCTGGTACCATGTAGTCATGTCCATGGCTCTGTTGCCAATGATTTCTTCTGCCGTCTGCGGTGTGACTCTCGGGCCTCTCGCATTCCCCATCTCCGATAACTCAGTCTCCGAGCCCGTTCCCTGGCCCTCCAAACCCGACTCCCTCCCCGATTGGGCCAGTGCCGTTCCCGAAAATCCTTTACTGCTTGCAGTGCTGCTCTCCGTTCGTCTTCTGTTTGGGATTCCGTCGGTTTTCTGGATTCCTGCCTCCGCCCCCGGAGCCTCTTCGACTTCCTCACTGTTTGTCTCTTACGCTCCTCCTTGGCTTTGTATCTCGCTCCGTCCGTGCCTGTTTTGTAAGAGTCCCACCAGGTCCATGCTTCTGCCACTGTTTCGAAGAACTGAGCTTTCTCATCTACTACTACTCGGAGCCTAGCTGGGAACAGCAGAGAGTATTGTATGCCTTCCGTGCGCAGCTCTTTTTTAATTGAGAGGAAAAAAGCGCGCATTTTCTGAGTTTCAAACGTGTAGTCTGGGAACAGGGTCACTTTGCTGTTGTCTACCTGAAAGGGTCCCGCATCTCTGGCCCGCTGTAACAGCCAGTCCCTGTCTTTGTAGTGTAGTAGTTTGACGACCACAGGGCGAGGCGGTTGACCCGGCTTCGGGGGTCTGGACGGGACACGGTGCGCTCGCTCCAGCGTGAAAAAGGGGGAAAGTCCCTCCGGGGCCACCACAGTCCTTAGCCAATTATCCAGGTATCCCACCACGTCCGTGCCCTCTTTTTTCTCTGGAAGGCCCACTAGGCGTACGTTGTTCCGCCGGCTGCGGTTTTCCGCATCCTCTGCTCGCCTTTCTAGCACTTGTATGCGGTCCAGCGCCTCCGTGAGCCGTCCCTCCATCGATTTGAGTGCTGGTACAATGTCTTTTATGGTGTTCTCCGCCTCCTTGACCCTGTCCGTCAGTTTTGCGTGATCAGCCCTCAGGAGTCCCAGTCCCGTTGATACTTGTACAATGTCTTGAAGCAAGGCGTCCTTCGTGGCTGCGATAGCTTGCATGATCCGGTCTTGCATTTGTTGCAGGTCTGTTGTGGATTGAGGGGTGTTCTCTGGTGTCTCCGTAGCGGGGCTGCCATCTCCTCGTGCTCCTTTCGGTTTTCCCATCTTACACCAGCTTTGGCGAACCGGGGTCTTGGGGAAGGTTCGGGGTGTTTGGGGTGTTCGCCGCAGACTGTCAGTGGCTGACTATTCAGGGTTCACCCAGATTATCCTTTCGTGCTTCTTTTCACCACAGGGTCAGCTAGCTCTTAGTCCTCGCTGCAGATACTGGATCTGGTCTAATCGGGTACACAGCCTTGCTGGTGCGTACTTGTCAAAGCTCTCTCGGCCTTCCGCAGATCCCCCTCCGCTCCGCTGCTGGGCGTTGGTGCAACTGTCGCAGCACACCCCTGGCCTCAGGTGCAGCAGGTGCCACTCTCTTATGACCCAGTCTCACCAGGCTACCCCCATCAGTTCCTGCTCCCCTCAACGGTGTACCCGGCTCGCCTGTTGGATCGGGGCAAATCCGGATGTGCCCCCCAGGTTCGCACTTGCGGTAGTGGGGGTCCGCAAACACCGGCTCCTCCGGGAAATTTCAGGCCCGGCTGGCGGTTCCTCGCTCCGGGCTCCGCCACCAGGGCGCCCACCGAGCCGATGGGGGGGCTCGACTGTTCTTGTTCGGGCCGGCCGCCCTGCAGGGAAAGCGGCTTCCAGGAGGGCTGGAGGTGCGCGATCTAGCGTGGTCCCGTGGGCCCTGTATCAACAATCTCAGGCCGCCTCCCGGCGTCCGCAGCAGTCGTGGGCCTCAGCGAGGTCGGGGTGCGTGTGTTCTCACCGCTGTCGGGTTGGGCACAGCTCCTATATTCCAGAGGTCGGGGCTTGTTGGGCTTCTCGCCTCTCTAGGCCCCGGGGCTCCGGTCCGAAGATCCCCTGTTGGTGATTGGGGCTCGTTTCAGCAGGCGTTCCCCTCCAGTCAGGGCGTCCCGGGCCTGTTCTCCCGCATGAGCTGCAGCGCTAGGCCTCAGTGAAGCCAGGGCCTCGATTTACGGCTCCCGGGCGGGGCGGAGCTGCTTCAGGGCTGCCGGGGTTCAATGCACAGCTCCCAAGGTGCTTTTTTGGAATGTTCCTGGGCCCACCCTCCACGGAGCTTCCGGGAAGTGATGCGGCCACTGTAGACTGGTCACACGGTCGGCGCTGCAGCCGCTAGTCTTCCATGGGCTGCGAGGACGCCACCGTCCTACCCCTCTGGCCACCAGGGTGTCTCTGCCCGTTCGCGCCCTTCTGGTGCAGCCCCTATGTCGCAGGAGTCGGGGCCTTGGCAGACTCTCTCCCTTCTTTCTGGGTCCCGTGGCGCTGGTCCGGCGGACTTCGTCCGGTGTCGGAGATCTGGTTCAGCAGGCGCGGTCCCCCGGGCCCGGTCCGGGCGTTTCAGGCCTGCTCCCTCGTCGGGATGGTAGGCCCCGACAACGCCGGGGCCTCGATTTTCGTCCCCAGGGCGGAGAGGAGCCGCACCGGGGCTGTCGGGGCGCCGCGAGCGGCTCCTTAGTGCCTTTTCTCCGTGTTGTGGGGGGGGGTCGGAGGCCGTACCTGCCGGGCCCGCACTCCTCAGGACCGCCGGGCAGCACTCCGGTCGCCGCAGTCGGGCCACAGGGTCCGCGCCGCAGAGTCTATTGTTCCGTTGGTTGCGAGGACGCCGCCATCTTGCGCCTCGGGTCTCCGGATTTTCACTGGTCTCTCGCGCCTCTCCCCGCTCGGCAAGCGGCACTCTCGTAGCACCGGAGCAGGCGTCAGTATGTTACTTGGGGTCACCCGTACTTCCACGGGGGTCCCAAGCTGGCTGAAGGATGCTTTTTCGGATTATGGGCGGTGGGATCGGGAGCCTCTGTAGGCTGCGACCATCCTAGTTGGCAGCTAGCTACGCCACTCCACAGCGCCTCCCTCATGTCCTCCGTGGTCCATACCGCTGCTTTGCTCTGGCCAGCCTGCCCTCCATCATCAGCATGCTGTCACTGGCCCCTCTTGCATGCCCTCGGTTAGTTATCTGTGTTCCTCTGTTCGACGGAATGCCTCTGCTCCTTCGTTCCTGCCCTACATGTTCAGCTTGCTGCTCCTTCTCCCCTCCCATCCATTCTTCCTGCGCATGCCACTGCCCCTTTGCTCTTACCCTTTATGGTCTGTTGGGTTGCCACTGTCCATGCTGGCCTGCTGCCCCTTGCCCTTCTCCCCCTGCCCTCTGTCGTACATGTGCGCCTTCTCTCCTGTCCTTAGCAGTCCATTGTGCTGCCACTGCCTCTGCTGCCTACTTGTCCTCATTTTAGCTTTCTAGACCACTGATCATAATTTCTATCACAAAAAGAACCCCTTCATTTTGTTCACTTCAAAAGGAAAAGCTTTATGTTTTACAGCTTTGAATACACCAAGAAGTCTTCTGGTGTGCCAAACTGTTGTCATAAATACATTACATTAGCACTCCAGTTGTTCGTTAGAACACTAGGAAGCTGCAATAGAAAACTGAGGAATCAACTGGTCATGTGGGAAGTATATGCTTTACTCATAATGTCTGACTTTATCCTCGCATGACTGAGGATGATTGTGTGAATTTATAGGAAACCTGCTCTTATTTTAGCTTTTGGAGCATCTTCCATAACCTCTATGAGTAAATCATGGGAGAAAACAGTTCTCTCAACACAGTGCATCAAATCCCAGCATTTTCTAAAGGGTAAAATCAACTTAGAACACACCTCAATTCCTAGAATTAGCATGGTACGACCAACAAATGATTTACACTGAAAGCCTGCCATTCACTACAATGCATTTCAATGGTGACCATGTCCCAGAGTCCTGTAATGGCTTCTACAACATGTTATCCATGTTGGGGACGCCCAATCAAGGGAGACAGGGGTCCTTTCAAGATTTACCCTTAACCTCCCCCCTCCCTCCCAAATGAACCCGTCCCCCGTGACTGGCAGGCAGCAACATGGGTAGCATGTTGTAGTACCCATTACAGATTTTCTTATAGTAATTTCCGGGAATTCCTATGGATTTGTCATCTTAAGTTAAAATCTGACAGATATATATATATATATATATATAACGCTCCAACTGCACAAAAAAGCCAAAGCACTCGCAGGCGGGTGCTTTTCATGGTGGTGCCCCACGTATCAATACATGCTGCCACATGCTGTTAAGATGGCCGCCATCACAAATGCATTGTGAGCAAGTTCCTTTTCGTCATCAAGTTTGTTACTCGGGTGACAACAATGAGTTTAAATGGCATCCTCGCAGTGATCTTAGTTGACACTGACGAAGGAATTTCCGAAACGCGTCTGTCTGGTGCAGTTGTTTGCGGATTAAAGATTTGTTACACTACCCACCCCGTGGAGTGTTTGACTTTTTGAAAACGAAGGAAGTCGTGGCAGTATACATGCAGTGTTTGTAAATCTTTATTTCTGCCAGGCAGCTCAATAACAGACTCCAACTGAACAGTCAAAGTTCTGCCATAAATCTCCCCAACGAGTTTCGGGCGTCTTCTCTTCCTTCTTCCAAGGTAATGGCTTATGTGGAACGGCGGGAAGCAGGTGATTTAATTCAGTTAACAGTCCAGCCCTGTGGGCGTATGCTAAGTGCATTGTGGTATTCAAAGTCCTTAGCCAGTGAACTTTGAAACCACCCCCAGGAATTTTATACACAGTTTCTATATACAATCTTAGCTTTTTTCACTAGTGTGAATCTGCACATGCACTTTAGTTAAACTATTAACCCCTTAAGTGCTGCTGACGGCCAATGGTCGTCAGCAGCGCTACCTCCCCAGTGCTGCGCACGACCATTGAACGTTCATTCAGCACTAGTTCTAATGGACAGCGCAGCACTGGGGAGAAATGTTTACACGCAGCTAAGGTGTTAAGCATTAGCACTAATGTTTACAGTCAGAAGGTTTACAATGCTGATGTGAACAATTGCATTAGCACTAGCACTTAAGATCTGCTTCAAATTCACCGTAATGGCAATAATAATGTTAACTATGGTTGAAGTCTATACAATTGGAAGGCTTTTTTAATTGGTTTTAGCCTGTAAAATCCCAAATTGGAATTTTTAGGTATTTATACCTGGACCTCGTTTTAACCAAAAACCTATTTATGTAAACCGAGAGTATGTTGTCTAAGTTTATGACTACCTTAGTAAAAATAGAACTGGCCACTTTAAGAAAAAAAAATGGTATACATAGTACACCGGTAACTGTGAAGCGAGTCATGTGATCAAGGCCCTCTTTGGGTTTAAATGCGTAATGGCTGCTGTTTAGTAGAGTAGAATAAAACATCTTACTTGCACTGAATAGTGGTCCGTGCTCCAGTTCTTGGTTGAGAAACGAATGGACGGTGGAGTATTTCTGATATATAGATATATATGCATATTCTGCAGACAGACCACATCCCAAAAATGGTGATCTCTATCCAACCACTGATCACCTATAAAAGATCCAAATCCATCATGGATCACCTTGTATCCAGCCATTACCGGGCTAGTCCAGCTAAAAAAAGAGACTGTCACAGGTTTCTTCCCCTGCCTTAAATACAAAGCCTGTAAATTCAGTCGGAAGATGACCAATTATAGAATACAGGGGAAGGGGCCAAAACAACAAACTATTAATCAGCTCTTAAATTGTAACTCAAGGGTACACCGTCTATTGTCTAGAATGCCTTTGCCAAAAACGCTATGTTGGCAGTAACATCCACCCTGCCATAAAAACATTTTAGAGCACATACGTGCCATTGCCAAAAAATATAGTACTTATCCAGTAGCCCGCCACTTCGAGACCACCCATAATAGCAATCGATATCTGCTGACATTCTTTTGCATTGACCAAGTCCCCAAAAATGAGAGAAGTGGGGATAGGGTTAGTAGTCTACGAGTACTAGAATCAAAGTACATTATGGAGCTAGGAACAATGGTGCCTTTGGGTCTGAACAACAATGAGGAACTGTGAGCTCACTTAGAGTAAAAGCACATCAACTCTATATTTTCAATACGCAATAACATCCGCTGGAATTCAGATAAAATACTTTTGTAGCAACTGAGTGACAAGACTCCAGGTCTGCACTTTGGACTTCTAACTATTGACCCTACTGTCCCAAGTTAACCACAGGTGGCATATAAGGGAATGTACCATATAAGGGAATGTACCAGCATACTGTGGAACATTTGAATCACTCAACCCCTGTATTTCCCTTTCCCCTTACCTTTCCTTGTGAAAAGGTTCTCAAAATACTTACATGATTTGCACATACAGGGCTGTATTAAATTGAGACGAAAACTGTAGAACCAGTCTGTCCTTGTTGAGGATGAGATGCATTACCCTGATGGTCCCCAAGGCCCTCAAGAACTTCCGGCCCATTTCCCTCTGTTGTAAATGAATCTCGGACCCTAGTAGAAATTTCCTGATTCATGCCCTTATATAAGTATACTTTATCATTACCTTATATAGGCATAGAAATCATTACCATATTTGGCCTAAACCATACAGCCAAATATGGCATGGATGCTCCCACTAAGCTCCAAGAATTAACAACGTTTTCTTGGAAAAACCCGCCTTCAGCAGCCCGGGACTTCCCCCTGCTTGAATATTAAGTTCTCCTAGAACTCCCGGTGTTTTCCAAGAAATGAGCCAAAGAGTGACGTTATTAAGTCCAAACATGCATCAAACTCTGCACCTTTTAAGTATAAATATGCCTTGATCTGCCTAAACAAACACACAGTGGTTTGGAGCAGATCGACTATCTACTTGCCCGACGCCCTGCAGCAGCAAGTGCCGAAGGAAGCCGACCCTCCAGCAGACACTGTCATTTCTCCTGCCGAGAAATCCAGCGTCCAGTGTTTCCAGGCTACCCTTGCGGGTATCTGGGAAATCGAGTCCCGAGAATGAGATACAAGACCTCCTTCATTCTAGAACAAAGGTACAGAGCTGATTAGACCTCTTAAAGAATTATTGGAATCAGGTTCCTGGCAGAGAACTCCAAAAACTTAAGCTACTCCTCTTATACTCCCTCCCTCTTACCAGACTTAGGTTAGGTACACCGGGGTAGGCGTATTCTAGAAGCACCAGTTGAGTATTTTAGTGACCCTTTTATCACTGTATGTATTTTATGTACTTCATACATTTTATGCACTTTATGGCTGAGAAACCATATCATGCTTTTACAGTACAACTTTATAATACTGTTCGTATTATATGCATTGTACTTCATAGTAAGCTTTACTATTGTAGCAGTTCAATTTTAATGCTTGAGAAAGAAAACTGTTCAATAAATACCTTTTTATTGAAAACGCCAGTCTCTCTATTTCTCTTGCACCTCTGGTGAAACTAAGCATGCACGATTGACTGAGTGAAATAGTCATCTATTGTTTCCGCGACTCTAGAAATTTGATTTCTTATTCTTGGGAAACAAAGTTGTCATGTTTTATGCGGTTGTCAGAAACAAATCTCTTCTTGTTTATTCGAGAAAGTTTCTAGTGACCTCTGAGCTAGCTGGCACTCACAATTAAGTCTAATATAACCGGTAGAGACCTAGTAGACCTCAGTCCTACGTCTAAACTACAGGATATATTATTCCAATGCGCAGAGCCTATTGGGAATATAGGAACTACACTACATGGCGCCCAACGTTTGGTAAGGTGATAATTAACGCTAGATACTAGAGTAACTCAGTCGTGCTTTTCACACAGACCCCTCTTTCCCGTAAACACTCCAATAGACGTCTGGAGTGGGTGAAAGGGCATAATATCCGCCAAAACTTAGTAGGAAGAGAATCCTATGTATTAGTTTTTGGTTTAGTCAACGTTGAAGGCTACAGTGTTCCGAAATATTGTGCACCTAATCTTGGTTTCCTTGAAATTTTTTCTGCAGAACTTTTAGTAAATAAAAATGTCGGAGAGTGACGACGAAAGGGAGAGCGCTAGAATTGCAGCTCAAGCAGTCTTAGATGACACAGCTCTCCAACAAAATGACCCGGATGATATATTCATCTCAGCAAATATAAGGAAAACCATAACTATAAAACGTATAGAAAATGGGGTATCATCGAGAGGTGGTAAAGTTATATTTGTGATAGAGGCACATGAATATCGGCAGACAGAGGTATTCTATTCATGGATTACTTTTCCACAAGCAAATCCAGTAACACGGGAGTTCCACTACTTCAAAATAGAGGAACCTCCAGCGGAATATGTTCCTTTCGAGGACGTTGAAATTCCACTAACTTACCAAGAGCATCAGCTCTGGTTTAAAGGCGCCCTAAAACATCAAAATCACATTACCGGGCTCGGTCCACTAGGTAGACCAGGAGCTACATGGCCGGTTCTAGCCAGCTATACACCACATCCTGACATTGAAGAAATGTCAGATAGAGAACTTTTAGCTCAGCTAAAACAATTAATAAAAATACATAGACAATTGGTCCAATATGTCATGAGGACTTTCACAGTCCAACCAGCGATAAAAATCCTGCAACACACCCCGTACCAGGGGAACACAAACAAAATTACACCACAGACTATACAGTCAGTCATTGGCAAGAGACCCGCCAAATGGTAACAAATTCCGTTTTGGCTAGCACAAAAAATTACTCAAATAGAGGCAGTATTCCCAGATAGTACACCTCATGAAAAACACAGAATTCTGACAATCTGTTTACCAATGGGGATTGCACCGCATGTGGAGGACTGTGACACTTGGGATACAGTCTTTGCTTCAATCTACACAAAAACACATGGTGTACCATCCATGACGGTAATACCAGACGTTCTGAGACAAATTCAGAATTAATATGCCCCAAACCAGACTTAAATCTAGGTATGAAATTACTGAAAGATTTCAAACAGGTCTCAGCTATATTATTAGCTAACATTAGAGGTGAAGCAGCATCCGTGGCAATCCGCCAGAAGTTAAAAGAAACAGATATTGCCAGAATTATTGAAAAATCATATGAAGAATTAGGTAGAGATAGTTTGGGTGGAAAACCGTTGAAGCCCCAACTAACTGAAGATCCTGAAAAAAACATTTATTAAGAATAATCTCACTACTCCAAAAAAGAAGTGGGAGAGTAATAAAAGAACTCTTCCTACAGAAAAATATTCTCAACCCAGAGGAAGATTTCTCCAACAGAGAGACAAGTCTCCCCAAAGGGAGCCCTCTGAAAAGAGATATAATCTTAGGAATAGGGATAATTTGAAAAAACCTGATAGATATCAAGATAATGATACACGTCCCTCTCGATCTTTTCAGACTTCCTCGCAGAAATCAGAAAGAAGAGTACGGTCAGATCACAAGGAAGAACGCGTCAAGTCCAAAGACAAGGAACCCGTTCACCAAAGTAAAAAAGCTCAGTTTTCCAAAAAGAAGGTATTAAGCATAAAAGTCAGACATGCTGAGGATCTTGAGGACACAACTCAAGAACGGGGAGTGGGCTTAGACAATGCTAGACAGCGTAGCAGAAGTAACCATAGTTCGCAAGATCCTGAAGGATCATCTGGATACAGTGGACTTGAATAAATGCATTCAGGTTGAAACTGCAGACACCAGGGTTAGTATACCCCATAAGTTATTTGAAGTAACACTTCGGATGGAGGTGGACATAACTAGAAAAATAAGAGCACTATTTTGGGAGAAGCTCTCCAAGGGCTATGACATTCTTCTAGCTGAACAAGACTGGCCACCTGATTTGTCAGGGAGTGCCCACATGGCGAAGAGATAATTATGCCAGCCTTCTCTAATCCCATTCCAATTCATAAAAAAATATACATATGCCAGAAAATGGGCAGTAGCCCAAGCTCCAGCATTATATAAAAATCACGCAGGATGGGATGAGGATTCTCCTCACCATAAAATCCAGTTAAAAAACCAGCCCACTGCACAAAGACAGTACCCAGTTAAGCAAGAAGCTAAAAAACAGGTCAGGGAGATTTTAAATCAACTTGAATACCAAGGGGTGATTGAAACATGCACCTCGTCTTAGAAAAATCCTTTGTTTCCTGTATCCAAACCAGACCATTCATATCGTCTAGTATTGGATTACAGACACTTAAACTCTTGTTGCAAAACATTTGCAGTACAAAACTCACACACTGCAGCACTGATGAATAACATCGTGCGTAAAAAATATAAAACAACATTAGATATTTCAAATGGATTTTTCTGTCAAAATATTACACCAGAAAGCAGGCATTTGACTGTTTTTTTCAATTTTGGGGACACAGCGACAATTTTGTCGTCTCCCCCAAGGATTCAAGACTAGCCCAGGGTTATTTTCAGAGAGAGTAACGGAGTTACTCCAAACGTACGATGATGAGGCATTATCTTATGTCGATGACATCTATCTTACGGATGACGACTTGGACAAGCACTTGAAAAGAGTTAACACCATAATACTTGGGTTCGCTTCTGAGGGGTATCAATTCAATTTAAAAAAATCAAGAATTGCCCACCAGAATGTCATATTCCTGGGATATGAGTTGTGAAGTGAAGGCAAAAGCCTAGCAGCAAACTTTCTAGAGAAATGTGCGCTGCTCCAACCCCCAAAAACGCTGAAAAACGTAGTCAATTCTAAGTTCCCTGAATTTTGGAAGAACTTACGTTCTGAATTACGCAGAAAGGGTTAAAGCTCTCTACGAATTAATCAAACCTGATTTTAAACCAACACATTGGACTCAAACACACACAGAAATTTTGCGTTCAGTCCAAACAGACATGTCAGCAAAAACTAAACTAGACACAAGCGAAAACATGCACAACCTTGTAATCTGAATCATCCCAGGAAGATGCGGATTCACGTACCTAACCTTTGATGAAGGAGAAACGGTACCAATAGCTTACAAATCACACTTGTACACACAAGCAGAAATAAAGTTCACTTCTACAGAGAAAATTCTGACAGCGGTTCAAACTGCTGTAGCAAAAGAGAGCTCTCGCGCAGGGTAAACGCATAATTATCGTTACACCTGTACCTGCCTTAGAGGCAGTGACAAGAGCAAGCATTCCTAATTCGAAAGCTCTACATCCGAGATGTGTACAATGGGATAACTCTCTTGCTGCAACAGACGTTCAATACCTTTTTGACCCTAATCTAAAGACACAAGAATTTCTCCAATATGAACACGAATGACCTCTGCCGATCGAAATTTTTCCTCTTGAACATTATGGCTGTATAATATATACAGATGGATTAGCACAGCCCTAATTTGGGGGTAAACAAGCCTATAGTGCTGCGTGCGCGATTGTTAAAGGTCGCTGGCGTGAAGGCAAGTTTAGACCTATGGTCCCAAAAACTCAATCACTCGGAGACTGTACAACTCAGCGAGCTGAACTATAGGCTTTCAAGATGGCGCTTTAAAATACCCATCGCGAATTCCCCACATTTATAGTGTGCGATTCGTTTTACTGCGTCCAATCTTACAACGAGTATCTGCAGAACTGGGTTCAAAACGGATTCAAAGACACTAAAGGCGGCACAATCAAGCATAAGTGCTTTGGGAACAAGATGATGCATCGCGAACACTCTACTACAATGACCAGAGTCCTTAGGGGCAACTTCCGCCGGTGTGTGAGTAGTGTGCAACCCCACCCCCTTTTTGCTTTGGGAACAAGTAGTTCTTTTACAGAAAGAACTACAAAAGACTCACGTGATACATACACTGAGTCATCAGCGTAATGGCATTCACGTTGCAGGGAATTCATTGGCTGATGAAGGCAGCTGCGCAAACGGCTTCCGTAGCTGCTATCACCCGGTCAAAAACAAAAATAGACAGCGAAATAATGCAAGCTGTCACTGCTTTAATCAAAGACAGTGGTAAGACACTCCCGAAAGGCTTTCCAGTAAAGTACTCATATATAACTGATGCAAACAATGCTCCTTTTGCTCGAATCCCTGGAGTGGGGGATAGGGCAATACCAAACATGGAACACAGGTTAGGACTAATCGTTGCAGCACATGAAGGGCTTGCTTCTGCACACGCAGTTGTTTCCGCCACGGTATCATTATTAAAACAGAGATACTGGTGGCCACGCATGAGGAAACAAACTAGAGACTGTGTACTGGAATGTGAAATCTGCCAGAAAATGAAAGTTTCTACAGTGAAACGTCCTGTGCAAACGCCCCTTCTGATTTCAGCTAAACCACTAGCGTGTGTTTATCTGGACCACTGTGGTCCCTTAACACGGGATGGCAACTATAAATATATCATGGTCGCAGTGGATTTCTGCACAAGATTTATTTGGTTATGGCCCCAGCGCTCGGCTGACGCCACAACTGTTATAAAGGATTTGCGAGTCTTTATCGGCACATACGCAATAGGCACGCTACATTCTGATCAGGGTCCTGCGTTTAGCTCTCGAGCTTACAAAGAGGCCATGGTTAGTTTGGGCGTTGCATTGCGGTATTCTAGTCCCTTCCATCCTGAGGGTAATGCGGTAGTGGAAAGAAAAAAACGTGACATAAAGCAGTCCATAACAGCAAAGGTATTAGGTTCGGGTGATGGGTGGGTCAAACATCTAATAAGTGTCCAACGTAGCCTTAACAATCTGCCAAGAAATTCTCTGGGGGGAATTACTCCTTATTAGCTACTATTTGGTACTAGAATGATAATCGAGGATCTTGATAGTCAGACTTCAGTGGTAAAACAGAAACCCTTTGATGTCAAAGATCGTTTGGCTGTCTTACAGGACTTAAATGAAACAAGAAGAAATCTGAGTAACACAACAAAAAAGCCAACAGCCACTGAAGATAAACCACCTGTCCTAGCAAGACCTGTCTAGATTCCAAAGATTGGGGATCTAGTCAGGGAAAAGATAGCAGTGAAGAAGGAATTTGGGCCTTCTTACAGAAAAGCAGTACCTGTCTTAGCAATCCAAGGAACGAGATCAGTAGTACTACCGCCCCTTGCTGGTAAAAAGGAGAACAGAGACGTGTCCATCGACCTGGTAAAACCACAACATGTGGCCGATATTAAGTAGTAGGCCAAGTGGACTCCCAAGATGTAGCAGACAGCCAAATCTTGCTACAATCCAAGAGGTTCAAACTGAAAGACTTATCACCTTTGATAAACCTGCAGTAAGAAAAGAAGGACCATTCAACAAAGCAATGGAACTCATGCCTCTTGAGACCCAAATATCTGTTCAACCAGAAACACCAGTCTACAATGATGTCGCACCTGAATACACTAACATGACAAAGGAGAAATCAGTTCCAGCAATTTCAACAAACCCCAATGCCATTCAAACAATTGACAGAACTGCATCTGCATTGATAACTTTCCTGAGGATGCAAGTGAACCTGAAGATACAACAACAAAGAAATCTCTCAAAGAAAAAAATGACAGAACTTTTTCATGAACTTGATAAAATATATCTGATTTCACCATGTACTGAATTTTGGATTGGTTTAGGTGCATTTTTCCTCCTGCTCTGGCTAATATTGGTGTTAAGCCTGGGACAAATGATAGATGGAAAATACAATACAATTGACACAGCAAGTCAGAAAATCAACTTGGTCCTAAAACCGCACAAATCATCACATGTTGAAAAAAGAGAACTGTCATCAGTAAACATCACAGCCATCCCTATCCCAGGAGGTATAGTATGGGATAGAACTGATTATGATATCTATGGCCCGGTAGAAATGCTGAGTATTCCACATCAGTTCAAGGTTTCTGAGAATGACTTTGTAACACCCAGCGCATTCTCTGATGATTGGGACTTTGAGACAATTAATAATATGATGTCAGATTTAGAAATGTCTGCGAAATATACTGAACATGACTATTTAGAAGGGTCATCAGACTATGAACAACCATATTGTTTCAACCATTTTGGTCATCACTATTTGCACAAATCTGCAAGCCCTAGAAATGTTTTTATGTATAATCAATGGGAACATTGTCCAACACCACAAAAAGGCAGCTCTAAAACATTTTATGAAAAGTTTCCTTACTTCTTAGGGTTTAATGTTACAGATCCAGAAACGTTTTATTTAAAAAATGTAAATAAGACAGGATTGAAAACTATGTTGACCAATACCAAACAAATTTATTCTGCAAACATTTATGTTAAGTTGTCCACATTGGGTTACGACTTCTGAAAAGACAACATCAAGACAAAAACTGTCTGGGGCACAAAAGAATGGCAGGTGCAAGGTCTGGAAGCTTTATTCAGAGCCTGCATTATACCTGAACAAATAATGTTTTTAAATGACACTGTGCAACAAACGTCTTGTCTTGGCATTGCAAAAATAAAAGATTTAAATAAACCGTCTTTACCAAAGCCCATACCTGAAAATAACAAAACTACAGAAGGGGAGATAGACGAACAATATGTTTTCAAATTGAACAGAACTATTCCTAATTGGAAAAAATGGTTAATCTGGCCCACAGACACCAATAACTGTCAAGATAGATTCCTGAACAAAACACAGGTTTTAATTCTTAACAGGCCAGATCCAAGATACTCCCAGAGACAACATCCACAGATAGTAACATATAGTGTAGGGAAACTATGCCTTGAACGGCTGAAAACTTCTACACTTCCAGAAATTAAACAACACTTGATTTTACTTAAAGAAAGCAATGATTTGAGAGATTTCTTATTGGGACCTCACAAACCACGGCAAAAAAGTTTCATATACACCGGTATATCTGCTGCGTACAACGAGGCTTGGAAAATAACACAATTAGAAACTGCAGAAAGAATACGAGAAATTGATCGTATTAACTTGGAGAAAGAGCTCTCTGTAGTGGACAATGGGTTAACTACTCTGTCCTCCAGAATATATTCATTGGACAGCATTGTATCCTCTGCAATTGGCATAATGGAACAAGACTTGCTAATGTTACAACATGGCCAGTCTCAATTATGTTCTATAATGCAGCTAGGCTGGACATTGCAAAATCTGCGTTCAGGCTACGTGCCATGGAGGCTTATCAACACAACGTCATTGTTTACTGGGTTTAACCTTACAGATAAACAAATCTCTTTGGCACAAAGAGGAGCAGACTATACGGTGCTGAGCATTGAAAAACTGGAACGATTACCATTGACAGTTTCTGAGAACCCTGTAATAGAATGGATAATTCATGGCACCATCATGATTCCAGTGACGATTTTCCAGTTTCAGTATTGTCTACAGCATATACCAGAAGGCCTGCATGAAAGGTTGGGTAAAGAATACATTAAGTCAACATGGACTTCACCATATACACGCAGTTGTTGGAATAAGGGGAAAGAAGTATTCCTTAGCCGGAAAAATTGTAAGAATTCACTAAGTGGTACACTTATGTGCCAGGGAATTAATTTACATGGAGCCTGCGATGGTTCTGCGAATAACCTTTCATGCCACCTGCACGGTACTCCCTCCACACTGATAGAACCCGTTTTCAGGCAGCTATCCAATGGCAGTTACGTTATGTTAAATGATCACAGCTGCTGTGGAATGGTGCCAGGAAAAGTTTATCTGGTTAGTGTGTGTCGTCCATAGTCACTTGTATGCAAGTATTGTATCCAACTCGCAAGTCAGACGGCAATATGGCCTTCATTGAATATCTCTTCTATACAAATTGATATTTTAAGCAGACTAAAGTCTATTCTTTTGCAAAGATCTGTGCCACTGACATCAAAAGAAACGTATGATCTGCAAGTTGCAAGGACATCTGCAGAGATACATGCATTATTATCAACAAACTGCCCTGTACATTTCGCAGAAATGTTAAGTCAAATCTTAAACATGTCCGATACCAGTGGCATCGCACATGTATTTAAGACTATTTTTTCGGGACTGTTAGCACCATTTGAAGCAGTCCTCTGCATTTTCACAAATTTCGTGCACTATGTGTTCGGCGGCCTGCCTCTCATCTTGGAACTCGTAGCAGGAATACTATTTTTATTTCTTCTGCTCCGATATGGCAAGTCCAGTAACCGGCGATACCCAGAATCTCATGGAACAGACAGTCCGTGCCCAGAGATATCATGATAGGATAACACAGATTCTCGGCTTGGCTCGTTTCAGAGATCTGAATACGAGATGGCTTCTATCGTTCAGACCAATCTGGCAAGATTGCATCTTACCTGTTCGACGATGCCTGCTTTGCGGAGAGGAATGCGTGTTAGACATTTGTCTTACACTTCCATCAGTCCTGCCATCGGATGTCGACGCCTTGCTAGTACCTGTAACGGCTCATGCATTGTGTTGCCCCCAACGGCTACAGATCCTGATCACGGCATTCATTGAGATCTCACCAGTAAGTCTAACTGAGGGTGAGGTACGAGAAACACCAGGCACACAGGTACCATCTGATATGACCATTGCTAACGTGGCAACAAGCGCTGACGGCAATGCTTCTCATCTATGCACATTTGATCTGCTGGATCAAGTGGTTCCACTTTCACCTACTGTGGTAGACTATTTCTTTGCCAGCCTAGACGACTTGATGTTCTCTCCTGACACCGAGAATAGCTTTTGAGTCATGCACAGTGTTCTCTGAACTCTGAAATTCGGCCTTTATTTTTCAAAACAATGACTTCTAACATTTGGAACTCTATTTTCACACCAAATTGAATTTTTTCTCTCTTTCCAAAACATTGAACTTATGGCACAGACTAATCCTCTTAAAGTAGAACTATTCCTAGAGACAAGTCATTTGTTGAAGACTGAGTAAAAGAACTATTTGGCCTCGTCCCTATTAATAGTAAGATTGCTATGACAGGTTATGTTATGAAATTATCTCTACTTTTCTTCTGTATTTAAGAGACGTTATCATAAATGTTATCTCATGATTCTTTTCAAATTGCATAAATTAGATTAAAGACTGTATGCTTAGAAATTTTTTCACTTAAGTATATTGTGTACTGTAGAAAATGCTAAAAATATTTTTTCTGCATACCCAGTTCAAATGCATTCTTTGTATTGGGGTGGGATTGTAAAGACTAGCTTTAGATATGTTCAGTGCTTGCTAGATTAGCTTTATTGAACTTAATATCTTTGGAGTGGGTGTTGTAAATGAATCTCAGACCCTAGTATAAATGTCTTGATTCATGCCCTTATATAGGTATACTTTATCATTCCCTTATATAGGCATAGAAATCATTACCATATTTGGCCTAAAGCATACAGCCCAAATACGGCATGGATGCTGCCACTAAGCTCCAAGAATTAACAACGTTTTCTTAGAAAAACCCGCCCACAGCAGTCCGGGACTTCCCCTTGCTTGAATATTAAGTTATCCTAGAACTCCCGCCATTTTCCAAGAATTGAGCCTTTGAGTGACGTTAAGTCCAAACATGCGTCAAACTCAGCACCTTCAAAGTATAAATATGTCTTGATCTGCCTAAACAAACACAGTGGTTTGGTGCAGCTCGACTATCTACTTGCCCGATGCCCTGCAGCAGCAAGTGCAGAAGGAAGCCGACCCTCCAGCAGATGCACTGCGAGACTCTGTCATTTCTCCTGCCGAGAAATCCAGCTCCAGTGTTTCCAGGCTACCCTTGCGGGTATCTGGGAAATCGAGTCCCGAGAACGAGATACAAGACCTCCTTCATTCTAGAACAAAGGTACGGAGCTGATTAGACCTCTTAGAGAATTATTGGAATCAGATTCTTGGCAGAGAACTCCATAAACTTAAGCTACTCCTCTTATACTCCCTCCCTCTTACCGGACTTAGGTTAGGTACACCGGGGTAGGCGTATTCTAGAAGCACCAGTTGAGTATTTTAGTCATCATTTTATCACTGTATGTATTTTATGTATTTTATACATTTTATGCACTTTATGGCTTAGAAACCATATCATGCTTTTACAGTACTACTTTATAATACTGTTCGTATTATATGCATTGTACTTCATAGTAAGCTTTACTATTGTAGCAGTTCATTTTCAATGCTTGAGAAAGAAGACTGTTCAATAAATACCTTTTTATTGAAAACTCCCGTCTCTCTATTTCTCTTGCACCTCTGGTGAAACTAAGCATGCACGATTGACTGAGTGAAATAGTTATTTATTGTTTCCGCGACTCTAGAGATTTGATTTCTTATTCTTGGGAAACAAAGTTGTCATGTTTTATGCGGTTGTCAGAAACTAATCCCTTCTTGTTTATTCGAGAAAGTTTCTAGTGACCTCTGAGCTAGCTGGCACTCACAATTAAGTGTAATATAACCGGTAGAGACCTAGTAGACCTCAGTCCTATGTCTAAGCTACAGGATATATTATTCCAATGCGCAGAGCCTATTGGGAATATAGGAACTACACTACATGGCGCCCAACGTTTGGTAAGGTGATAATTTAACGCTAGATACTAGAGTAACTCAGTCGTGCTTTTCACACAGACCCCTCTTTCCCGTAAACAATCCAATAGACATCGGAAGTGGGTGAAAGGGCATAATATCCGCCAAAACTTAGTAGGACGAGAATCCTATGTATTAGTTTTTGGTTTAGTCAAAGTTGAAGGCTACAGTGTTCCGAAATATTGTGCACCTAATCTTGGTTTCCTTCCCGTTCCAGGCAAAGGTCATTGAGAAGACCGTTAACAAACAACTGACCTGCTATTTCGAGGAAAACAGCATTCTGGACCCGTCCCAGTTTGGGTTCCGCAGCAACCACAGCACCGAAACTGCCCTAATCGCCGCCACCAATAACATCAGGACCCTGCTAGACAATGGAGAAACCGCGGCCCTCATCCTCCTGGACCTGTCAGCCGTCTTTGACACAGTCTTCAACCGCACACTACGAACACGCCTCCACGATGCCGGGATCAAAGAGAAGGCCCTGGGCTGGACCACCTCCTTCCTCTCCGGCAGAACACAGAGCGTCCACCTCCCCCCCCTTTCGCTCCAAAGACACAGAGATCATCTGCAGCGTACCCCAGGGCTCATCCCTCAGCCCAACGCTGTTCAACATCTACATGGCACCGCTCGCCCACGTCGCCCGACCTCAACATTATCTACGCCAATGGCACCCAGCTCATCCTCTCCCTCACCAAGGACACACACCGCCAAAACCAACCTCCACGAAGGAATGAAGGCCGTCGCTGAATGGATGGGGAACAGTTGACTGAAGCTGAACTCGCACAAGACGGTGGTCCTCATCCTCGGATCCATCCCTTCGGCCTGGGACGACTCCTGGTGGCCGACCGCACTGGGAGCAGCCCCAACACCCACCGGCCACGCACGCAACCGAGGAGTCATCCTCGACTCCGCCCTCTCCATGACTAAGCAGGTCAACGCTGTCTCTTCCTCCTGCTTCAACACCCTCCGCAAGATATACAAGTGGATCCCCACCAAAACGAGAAGAACGTTCACCTAGGCCCTCGTCAGCAGCAGGTTGGACTACGGAAACGCCCTCTACGAAGGAGCCTCGGCCAAACTCCTGAAACAGCTTCAACGCATCCATAACGCCTCTGCACGCCTGATCCTCAACATCCCTCGCTGCAGCCACATCACATCCCACCTGAGAGACCTGCACTGGCTCAACAAAAGGATAGCCTTCAACCTACTCACCCAGGCACACAAGGCACTCCACAACACCGGACCAGCATACCTCAGACGACTCAGTTCTACACCCCCACCCGCCAGCTCCGCCGACCAGGCCCTCGCCACAGTTCCCCGCATCCGAAGAGCGACCTCTGGTGGCAGAACGTTCTCCCACCTCGCTGCCAAGACCAGGAACATCCTCCCCACCCACCTACGGCAGACCCAACACCTACTGACCCTCAGAAGACTCCTCAAGACCTGGACTTTCGAGCTGTAGCAGCATTCCCCCCCCCCCACCCCCCCAGCACCTTGAGACCATCACGGGTAAGTAGTGCGCTTTACAAATGCTATGATTGATTGACTGATGGTAAGACATTTGACCACACATTAATTTATGTACAATTGATGTTTTATTTTCCCTTATATGTAGGAATATGATGTACTTCTCTAAACAATTTGTACGGTCACATAATCAGTACTCTCTACATTCCTCTTCATGTTCCAAGGCACTTCAGTGCAATTCGCCGATTCAGGGAGACACAAAATGCGCCTAAAAAAAGTTTGCAATGTTCTGTATAATTAACAATCGTTGTACTAATTGGTTTGCAGTAGTACAATGTTTTCATTTCTGGCAAAACCAATATTATTGTGATATACTGTAAAATGCCCCCGCACACCCTACAAAAAAATCTTGCCCAAACGCAGATGCATTTAAGTATTGCAACATGGACTTACATGTCTTAATTTACACCAGAAACATGTTATAAGATGGCCGCCCAAAAAGACAAATCAACGGTGTGAGTTAGTCAGGCCATCTTCTCGGTTTGTTTTTACAGACATGTAATTTTTTCACTTTAAAATGGTGTTTGTAACATTGACTAAACTGACATTGAGAAAGCCGGAGTGGCGAAACGCGTCTGTCAGTGCTGGGGAGGTTCTGTGCAATAAACAAACACTTTTATGAATTCCAGTGAGTGCTCTCCTTTGTGTTGGCTGACACAATATTTGTTTGCTGCAGTGAATCTATATAGATAGATAGATATATATCTGGAAAAAGTAAGAAAATAAGTTACGTACCTTTAACTGCGGTTCGCCAGTATTGGTATCATTCATAGATTCACATATTTGAATAATTTCCAGTCTTCGAGATGGGAGTCCCACGGTAAAATAACCAAGCAGTATTTAACAAATATCATAGGCTATCAATAACATGGTCTACGGCCATTATAGCCTATCTATGTCCTTTTTTAAAAAAAGAACCTAATGTTGAAACACAGGCAATCAGCTGACAGCACCCTCTAGAATGCTCCCAGTAGAGGCAGATTATCCTCAGATTTTCTAAGCACAAGTGGGAAGTAATAATATCATAAAACCAAATAGAGAAACCTCTACAGGGAGGAGGGTGGGTTGCATGTGAATCTATGAAAGATGCCAATACTGAATAAGGAAAATGCTACTTACCCAATATGCATACTGGGTAAGTAGTATTTTGGTTCGAGGCATATGAGCTGTAGATCATATGCTTTAGCATAGACTATAAAGCAGTTATTTCTGAGTGGTGGTTAACTTGTAGCTGTTGCAGTTTTTTGAAACAGTGTTCGTAAAAGTGTCTGTACCTCACTAGCTTGTTGTGTGCCAACACATCCACATAATAATGTTTTATGAATGTATGAGGTGCAGCTTTGCAGATGTCATCTATGGGTATATTTCCTAAGAATGCCATAGAAGCCCCTAATTTGCGTGTAGAGTGCGCTCTAGGGGGAATTGTTAATGTGCGTTTAGCTTTAACGTAGCATATTTGAATGCACTTAACTATCCACCTTGAAATGCCTGATTTTGATATGGAATTGGTTTTACGTGGTGGAGCACAAGCAACAAAAAGTTGTTTGGTTTTCCTAGAAGGTTTTGTTCTTTCTATGTAGTATAGTAATGCGCTCTTGACCTCTAATCTGTGAAGGGCACGTTCTGCCACAGAATCTGGTTGAGGGAAGAACACAGGCAACTCAACAGATTGGTTGATATGAAAGACAGAGATGACTTTGGTAAAAAATATGTCCTTAGTCCTAAGAACCACTTTGTTTTGGTATATTTGCCAAAAATGGTTCCTCTATAGTTAGTGCCTGGAGCTCACCGATTCTTCTCAGAGAAACGATGGCTATAAGGGAAGCTACTTTCCAGGTGAGAAACTGTAGTTAACATTTGTGCAATGGCTCAAAGGGTGGACCCATGAGTCTTGTAAGAACTATGTTAAGATTCCAAACTGAAGAAGGTCGAAGTCTGGGGGGAATGAGTTTTGTTAGTCCTTCCAGAAATGCTTTAATAGCGGGCACTCTGAAAAGAGACAAGTGTTTTCTATTTTGCAGATATGCAGCTATTGCAGCGAGATGTAAGCGTATGGATGTGTACGATAAATTAGAACGCTGTAAGTGTAAAAGATAACAAATGATGTCTTGTATTGGGCATCTAGTGGATCAGTATGATTGTTGTTACAGTAAACGACAAACCTCTTCCACTTTGCTGCATAGCATGCTCTTGTGGTAGGGTGTCTAGCCCTTTTGATAACATTCATACAGTCTGGCGGAAGATTAAGTCTTGCATAGGGAACGATTAAAATTCAAGAACCCATCATTCTAACCATTTGCATGAACACTCGAGCTGGTAATGAGTGTTGAGGCTGGAACTGATATTAGAGCTTGTACGTTGCGAATCCTGACTGGGGTGGGGTATGCTAGAATTTTGCGAGTGTCTATTGTGGCTCCTAGATACACTTGTGTGTTGGAAGGTTGGAGGTGAGATTTGGTGAGGTTTACAGTGAACCCCAAGTCGTGAAGCAGTTGGACTGTCTTGAGTGTGATGTAGGCAGCTTTGTTGGGATCTGGCTTTTTATCAGCCAGTCGTCTAGGTAAGGAAAGACATGAATGTGCTTTCTTCTTAGATGAGCTGCGACTACTGCCAGGTACTTGGTGAAAAGCCTGGGTGCTGTAGTTACTCCGATTGGAAGAACTTTGAACTGATAATGTTGTCTGTATACCACAAACCTGACATTTTCTGTGAGCAGGGTTAATGGGAATATGTTATGTTAAGTGCTCTTATAATAAGCAACAGCTACTCCAGGGAGAGTAAATGCGTGAATTCAAGAGGAGTCCCTGAACTACACCACCCTCAGTTACGGAAACAAAGAAGTTTTTAAAAGTTTCCTGAACTCTAGCTGTTCATAAGTATTGCGCAGAGAAAACAATAGGGCATTCCAAGCCTGGGCAGCCTTAACAGCCAGGGAGCAGCCGCCCATCTTATGCAGGAGGAAGCTGGGCACCCTAGCTTGAAGGAGGGCTGAAGTTGTCTCAGCTGGACATAGAAGGAGAACTACTTCTGTAAGTAGGCCGGCCCGCGGCCATAAAGGGCACGATGCGCAATAACCAGGGATTTGAATTTAACCTGGGCCGCCACTGGAAGCCAGTGTAGAGCGTGGAGATGTTCCATCATGCTGCACGTCTAAGCAGTTCACAAGAGAAGCCTGGCAGTCATCTTCTGAATGACCTGGAGTCTATTCAAAGAATATCCAGGGATGCCGGTGTACAACGCATTAGCATAGTCCAAACGGGAGAGGATCAAGCCACGAATGACAGTCTCTTTTTGGCCGGCCTGGGGAGGAGAGGTAAAAAGCTCCTTAGTGTTTAAAGAAGGCCGAAGCAGCTGCCTGACAGCTTTTTTATCTGGGTGGAAAAGGAGAGGTTATTCTCGAACCGCACTTCTAGGGTTTTTCGCAGATAAGCCATTAGAAGTGGGTAGAGGGAACCCAAGAGGCCAGATAGAGTCTCTGAAGCCAGGGGGGAATTTGCCATAGAGAAGGATCTCTGACTTGTCTTAGTTACATTTGAGTTGGGCAGACGCAAGCCACTCGAAAACCGAAGACAAGCAATGCTGAACTAAGTATATAGAGTCCTCATCCTTTCCCCAGGTATAGAGAAGCTGGGAGTCATCGGCGTAGTCTATCACCTTAGCCCCCAACCCCTCTGCTAGATAGACCAGAGGGGTGACGTAGATGTTAAAAAGAAGGGGGCTAAGGGAAGCCCCCTGTGGGACCCCAGTGGTGACCGGCTGCGGTGTTGAGGCAACCAGTAGCAACCAGACCCGTTGGGCCCGCCCCTCAAGAAAAGACCTCAGCCATCCGCAGGCAGCGCCTGAGACACCTACTTCAGTGAGTCGGGTCAGCAGCAGGGAGTGTGGTACCGTGTGAAATGCCGCCGATAGGTCTAGCATTACCAGTGTTGCTCTCCCCCAGTGTCTAAGCACTTGCGGATGGCTTCGGATATTTTCACAACGCTGACAAGGTGCTGTAAAAATGTTGTTGTAAATGTTATATACTTGTAAAGAGCACAGCTGCCCGCACCGCGGGCGTCCCGGCGCTGTATACCGCTGGGGAACCCGTCCTGGCTTTTCCTGTGAGATGGTCCCTTACTGGGCACCCCCAAGGTGAGACCAGGCAACCCCTGCGTTGAAGGAGCCGTTGTGAAGATTAAGCAAGCTATTGCCCAGAGTTGCAGAGTGGAGCCCAAGGTTAGAGTAGGCGCCGAGGCGAGAATTATCAGGCCTGCGGACATTTTGACCCAAGACCCTGCCGCGTTGGGAATCTAACCCTGGTCTTGGGCCGATCTCAGCTTCCGGGTCTGCCGCGTCTAACCATTGAGCCACACTTTTGTAAGAGAAGCGACACCCAGACTGTGCTGGATGCAGAACACCAGACACCTCAACAATTCTGTAAGTTGTTTGGTAACCACCTTTTCACAGTCTTTTGCTAAGCTAGGCAGGAGGAAGATAGGGCGATAATTCCCAGGGATGAGGGGATCAAGAGTTGGCTTCTTCAAGAAGGGAAGGATTTTAGCCTGTTTCCAGGCCTCCGGTACCCACGCTTTACAGAGGGAGGCGTTTATAATCAAGTTAACTTCGGGGTTGATGGTCTACGCGAATGCGGCAAGTAGTCTCGCCTGAATGGGTCCATGGGCGAGCCCGATTTCAAGCTCTTAAGGATTTTAAGGGAGCTAAACAAATCAACAGATGAAAAGGCCAGCAGTGAGTGCCTGGAGTCAACAGGCAAGATGGCAATAGGTGCAGCGACAGGCAAAGGTCCAGAGCAGGAGGTGAAGTCAGCCTGAATTTTGCCTATTTTATCCATAAAAAAGTTGGATAACATGTTACACCAGCCCTCAGTAGCTGGGGGAGGGCATGCTTGTGCTGCAGGGGGCGTAAATCACTGAACGATGGAGAAAATCTCCTCAGAGTTATTTTGTGTCTGTTCCATATGGGTGGCAAAGTACTGCCTCTTAGCCTGTGTAATCGCAGTATGATAGATTTTTTGTCTGCCCCTGAGGGTGGCCTTATCCAGGGGACAACACTCACTGAGGCGCCAAACACGTTTCCAGTTTTTTACACTCCTGCATAAGCACAGACCGGTCCGGGGTAAACCAGGGTTTAGACGGCGATTCTCTGGAGAACCTGGATGAGGTCAGTGTGGCAAGCATGTTCATAGAATTGGATAACCAATTAGAGAAGCCCGCAAGACTCCCTTCAAGATCCGGGGTCGAGAAGCCACCAGAACCGTGGCCAGTTTGGATGGTTACATTTTTGTTTTTAAAGCTGGTTTTGGATAGCAGAGGCTAGATCTCAGGAAAAATAGGTGAGACAATGGTCTGACCAAGTGACTGGAAGAGGATCTTCAGCCATGATAGCGAAATTGGAACAGATGGGGTCAAGAATATGACCTCCTTGGTGAGTAGGGCGGGCGACCCATTGAGATAATTGGGCCAGCTGGAGGATATCACCAAAAGCAAGCGAGTCACTTAATTCGGCCTGGTCAAGATGAATATTCAGATCTCCCAATACCAAGTGTTGTGGGAATCGAAGAGCCCTGCAGGTCTCTACATCACCCCATGATTGCAGGAAGGACCAAGCCGGGCCCGGGGGATGTTAGATCAGAGAACCTCCCAACAAAGAATTGGGGGAGAACCTGATACTAAATGCAGAACTTTTCAGTCCCCCCAGGCGTGAGCGTCGCCCCTAATGAGGTCCCATGTGTCCCTGTACAAGATCGCTACTCCACCCCCTCTACCTACCAGGCGATCTGCCCTGGTGAGTTTAAAGTCCTTAGGGGTGGCAAGAGCAGCAAACTGGTCTGATGTGCTATCCAACCACGTTTCTGTTATGAACAGTAAGTCCACTGGTCTGTCCGAGAGGAGCTCAAACACCTCGGATTGGTGCTTTCTTAAGGAGTGCACGTTAATCAAAGCCGCTGAAATAGACAGCTGTCGAGAGGGCCTAAATAGAGAGGCTAGGGGAGGTGGCGATTAAACAAGGTCTGCCCGTAAACTAAAACCACATCCAACACAGATGTTGTCTTGGGCAGCCCGCAAGTCAAACTGAGCTAGGGGGAGACATGCTGACAGACTAAACTCCCATAGTGTATTCCTAGAGTAACAAATCTTCTCCGGGATGTCGGTAGACCGCCGAGCAGAGTGACTGGCCCTGGCCGCCTCCGGGACGCTGACAGACGCAGATGGGCTTGCCTTGGGGCATGCCTTCGGTGCGCTAGCGGCGCGTACGCGCAGCGTGCATCTTTATAGGCCGGCAGCCAGAAAAGCTAGAGAGCGCAATCCCAAAAAGATGGAGTCTATTAGTGGCTGACCAGCAAGCAGGAAGTGAGTAAAGCCCCCCGGTAAAGATTCAAGTTCCCCACAGTATTCCCCGCAATCTAGGATCACACGTTAGTTATAAAATTCTATTACTAAAATATGGAAATAGGCGTCCTTTAAGTTTAGAGTGGACAGAAAGTCACCTTGCTGAATTAGTGGGAGCTCCTGTTGGTGTGGCCATGTGAAAGTGATCGGACTATGTACAGATTCAGCTGTCTGAGGTCTAGTATAGGCCTGAGAGAGTCGTCCTTTTCGGGAATGAAGAAATACAGGGAGTATACCCTAGTCCCTTGATATATTAATGGGAGAGGCTCTAACAGAGATAGAACCTCTTGCTTAAAGAGGGTGAAATGTTCCGGTGACATTGCATGTGCTCTTGGAAGAATATTTGGGGGAGTGCTTGTAAGCGCCAGGCAGTAACCATATTGGATAATTTGTAGTACCCACTTGTCTGAGGTGATTGATTTCCAGACAGGTAGGAATTGGGAGAGACATCACCCGAAAGGAGTGGAATGATCAGGGGTAGCGCAAGGAAGTCAATGTTTGTTTGCGGGGAAGTACATGTGGAATTACCTCTATCTCTACCTCTTTCCCTACCATGGTTTCCTCTAAAACCTCCTCTAGAATAACCTCTGGACGAGGGGGATAGGTTGTTGCGCTTGTAAGAGGAGGAGGCATTCTCAGTGGACACATTCTTTGAGCCACCCCTGTAAAACGAGCAGCGAAAAGAACCCCCACTGGCAGGTAACTGTAAAGCCCCATGGACTTTGTGACCTCAGTGTCTTTTTTCATCTTTTCCTGATATCAACAGCTGGGCCGAAAAGATGCTCTTTGTCAAAGGATTGGTCAAGTATGGAGGTTTGCACCTCTGGCTTAAATCCAGAAATTCTGAGCCAAGCGTGTCTGCGTAATAGTGGTGTTAATTGCACGAGATGCTGCGTCTGTTAAGTCTAGTGCACATTTAATGGAAGTGTTGGTAATGAGTTTACCTTCCTAAATAAGGACATTAGCCTTAGATTTATATATTAGGCAAATGTTGCATGAATTTTTCTAGCTCATCGTAATGAGCCCTATAGTAACGAGCTAGCAGCGCCTGGGAGTTGGCAATGCACCAGTTGTTTGCTGCCTGTGAAGCTACTATTTTGCCTGAGGCATCATTAAGATTGGACTCCTTGTCAGAAGGAGAGCTGTCTCTTGTGGCTTGTGAGTCAGCCCTCTTGCGTGTGTTGGAGACTTACAGAGAGTCTAAGGGCAGCTGACCTTTAATATAAATAGGAACTGTAGGAGCGGATTTGTATTTTTTATCCACTCTAGGTGTGATTATTCTTGCCCTTACATGAGCTTTAAAAACCTCGTCTGTGTGTTAACATGACTTTTAGCATTCTCAAGGTATGAGTAGTTCATTGTGAGGAAGATAGAGTCTCAAAGAGGAAATCCTCTTCTAAAGGCTCTTTATGAAGTTCTACTCCATGATAATTAGCAGCCCTGTTAAGGAGTTCGAGGTAGCCAATGTTGTCATCAGGTGGGGAGGGTCTGGAGGGATACAAATCAGGGTCATTATCTGTATTTGGATCTGTTTGGTAACCCTCCCAGGCGTCAATGGCCTGATCCACATCCCCATTATCCTGTGGTCAGGTGTAATTGGTGTTGGTGTTGAACTTAATGGTATAATAATCAAGTTAGGATTAGGAGGAGGAGAAGGAGGTAGAATATAAGGAGGAGAAGGGCTAGTACTCACCTTCTTAAGAGGGATAGGATAGTCCTCTGGTAGGACAATTTTCTGTTTTTTTGGAAGGGTTGCTTGAATAGGTCTTGTTTTAGGATTTATCACCAGCTTTTTCTGTTTCGGGTCCAAAGTTGGCTCATTGGACGAAGGCTCTGTGGGGTGAGTGTCTTTCTCTTTGAGTGGTGATTTCGGCCCGAAGGTTTCGGTTCCGAGCCTTTGGGTGTCGAAGGTTTTGGCTCTGAGTGTTTGGTCTTGGAGGCTTCCGGCTCCAAATCTTTGTCCTTGGAAGGTTTCGGATCTGAGCCTTTCGGTGTCGTAGGTGGAATCTTCGGTCCTAAAAGTATGTTGACCGATGGATGCTTGGTCTTATTTCTTGGTACCGAAGGAGTCGGTTCGGCATCAGATTGGTGCTGGCTCGAGCCCGAGCCAAAAGGCTTCTCTTTCTGTTTCGGAGTCAGGCCAGTGGGTGGGGCATTGGAAACTTTTTGTCAGTGCCGACCTGAGCCCGAGGGCGAAGGAGGGACAAAAGCCTTTGTCTCATGTGGAATGGGCACAGGGGAATCTGTACTCAAAGTACGCTGACCGGCAGTGATGTCTTCTTCCATGTCGGAGTGAGCCTTGGACACAGAGATCTGCTCTTCTTCCTCTGGCCCTTGAGCTGGGTGTTGGGTCTTGGAATCTTCCCAGAACTGTATAGGAGCCAATATTGCAGTCGTTGACGGTGCTGACGATGTCACATTTATCATCGATGAGTGTGGTAATGTCCTCGACAATGGTTGTTTTGCCAGTTTTTTGCTTTACAGGATTTGAGGAGGAGGTTCTTGGATGGTCTTTGTCCTTTCTGGAAGGCATGGAGGGCACACACACTTTGTACGCTCTGAGGAGTACTTCACTCCTCCTTTCTTAGAGCTCCTGGTACCATGAGGAAGTGGTGTTTCCTACCTTCTCCAGAGGGACTGCCTTTCAAACAGGCCCTCCTGTGAGACATGGAGGATCTCTCAATCTCTTCATCTGACGAAATTGTTTGGTGCTTAGTGGTTTGGAGACACAAAAGCAGCCTTCCCTCTCCATCCTTGAGAGTCCTTGAGGAAAAAGTATGGCAGATCTTACATTCCCTCACCTCATGTTAAGAATGGAGGCATATATATACTCCTTGTGTGGATCAACCACATGGACCATTTTTCTGCCACAGGTCTTACATGGGCAAAAAAAAGCCTCTTTTGTCAAATATGGCATCAAGACTAATACATTTCAAAAGTTGTAGAAACTGGAGTGGCACTCAGGGAGACTCCCTTCCACACGATGCGCGGTGAAAGTCTGAGTGAATCTGCTTCTGCTGGGTGTGTTCTAGAGGTTGCTGACAGCTGATTGGCTGCGTTTCAACATTAGGTCTTTTTTTTTTAAAGGACATAGATAGGCTATCAATAACATGGCCTATGGCCCTTATAGCCTATGATATTTGTTAAATACTGCTTGATTATTTAACCGTGGGACTCCCATCTTGACGATGGGGAATGATTCAAGCATGTCAATCTATGAAAGATTCCCAAATATTGGATAATGATAAAGTCATCAAGAATACAAGCACGAGAGGAACAAGCTTCTTATCAGTAATGGTCTTTCCAGTGCATAATTTAGCTCACCTTGTGAATACCCCTGATATCGGACTAAATCTGGAGGTTTTTGAATCAGCAATTCCCTCTTCATTCAGGATTGGTAGTTGGAGTCATGCAGCCCCGCAACGGGCCTGTCCCTGTCAAAAAGTGACATTGGGACCACGATATAACCACCACCTCCGCGAATCAACATGAGTTTATTTCGGATATCGGTCTGCACTGTCGCATGTGGTGTCCTAGTAACCGGACTGTGCCAATGTATAGATATCTAAATGCAATCTTTTTACTATGAACCAAAATAGTCCATTACACAGAACTGGGAGGAGGAAGGGTCGGTGTGTAATCTGTAGTTAGATAGAGTATCCATCAGAAAGTTAATTGCCGAAGGTAAGTAATTTGATCTTCTAATGGATACTGCTAACTGCAGATTCCTCACTTTGTGAATAGATACCAAAGCATTACCTCCATAGAAGGTGGGTCTGGGAAGGGCTGAATTGCCCTTCATGCCAGACTTGGCCATCCAATCTGTAGTGCTTTTATAAAATGTTAACGGACACCCATGTCATAGCTTGGAAGATGTCCAATACAGGCACTCTGGGTGCCATCACAGTGGTAGCAGCTTTGGTTGCAGCAGAAGGAGCCTGTGAGACTTCCAGGGGCAGTTTCCTAGCCAGACCATAATAGACTGGGCAATCCATGCACAATCAGTCTGTATATAACCATCGCTACAGTTCTCTTCCCTTCTTTGGCCCAGAGAAACAGGCAAAGAGCGGATCTGCGATCTGGTAATCTTGGTGCAAATAAAGTTGAAACTCAGAGTTATATTGGGATCTAGGAGATGGATTCTCTCTTCCTCCTTGGATGGATAAGGAGGAGAGAAGAATGACAGCAGGGTAATCGAATGCCCAATGAGGAAAGGAGTTACAATTCTTAGGAGGAATGCATTCTTGATCCTCAGCACCAATTTGTCCGGGAAAGTGATGGCTGCTGGATAGAAAGTGCTCGCAGCTCACTCATGTGATGGGCAGACATAATTATAAAGAACACTGTGAGCAAACTCAAGTAGCAGCTGTAAATAGGCTCAAATGGAGAGCGTATCAGAAATACAAGAAACAGATTGAAGTCTCAAAGGAGCATCACAGAGTGTTTTGGCGGGACCATATGGATCAGCCATTTAAAAAACAAATCACAACATGTGACAAATAGGCTTATCAGGCAACCTTAGAAAAGCTGTTAATGCCGACAAGGAAAATGCTACTTACCAGTATGCATCTGTTCTTGGCATGTAGAGGTGCAGATTCGTACACTTAGCATTAGATCGCCACCTGGTTTTGCGCTCGGATGATTGCAGGTGGTTGTCTTCTTGGAGAAGTCTTTGTAGTCACAATATAGGTGACTCCTCCGTTCCCTTGGACAATACTGCGCATGAGCATCGGCTCCATCCTTAGATTGTTTTTCGCCATGATGGGAAATGATGGAGTTAGTAAAGATACAGTAAGAAAAAAAGGATGTCCATGCGTGTGCATCTAATTAAGATGAGAACTGGAATAGATAAAGGTCCGTGGAGGCCGTGTACGAATCTGCAGCTCTACATGCCAAGAACAGATGCATACTGGTAAGTAGCATTTTCCGTTCGAGGCAAATGAGCTGTAGATCGTACACTTCGCATCGATTGTGCAGCAGTGTCTCCCCTAGCGGTGGTCGCCTGTATCCATTGCAGTAGTCTGAAACAATGTTCTAAGGACAGCCTGGCCTACTGCAGCTTGCTGCTTGGCTTGCACATCAACACAATAGTGTTTAGTGCAGGTGTGTGGTGTAGACCATGTTGCTGCCTTGCATATGTCCTCTAATAGTATATTTCCTAAGAAGGTCATAGAGGCTCCTAGCTTACGAGTGGAGTGTGCTCTAGGAGGAACTGTTAGCGTGCGTTTAGCTTTCTGATAGCATATCTGAATGCACTTAACAATCCACCTGGCAATCCCACCCTTAGAGATATGGTTGCCTTTGTGTGGAGGATAGAAAGATACAAACAATTGTTTTGTCTTTCTAAAGGATTTGGATCTATGTAGTATAGCAGATCTCTTAACATCCAACGTGTGTAAGGCCCTTTCTACTACAGAGTCTGGGTTTTGGAAAAACACAGGTAACTCTACAGATTGGTTTAAATGAAAAGGTGCGATAACCTTTGGAAGAAATATTGGGTTAGATCTTTATTAGAATGTATTTGAAAAAATGGTTCTTGTGTAATGAACGATTGCCATCACCTCTCTCAGAAGAGTAAGTGAAATACAACCAGGAAGGCAGTTTTCCATGTGAGAAATTGCAGTTCACATTTATGCAGAGGCTCAAAAGGGGGTCCCATGAGTCTTGTAAGGACCAAATTTAGGTTCCATACTGGAGAAGGTGGCAGCCTGGGAGGGATTATTCTTTTTAATCCTTCCATAAACGCCTTTGATTGCAGGTACCCTAAAAAGAGACAAGTGTTGTCTGTTTTGTAAATAGGCCGCAATTGCTGCAAGATGTAGGCGTATGGGAGAGTATGTCAAATTAGACCTTTGTAGATGTAATAGGTAACAAATGATATTTTGGATGGAAGCATCCAGTGAATCAATGTGATTATGTGTGCAATATATTGCAAATCTTTTCAATTTAGCGGCATAACACGCTCTGGTAGTAGGTCTCCTAGCCTCTTTAATGATGTTCATACAGTATGGTGGTAGGTTAAGATAACCAAACTCTAAGACTTCAGGAGCCAGATCGCCAAATTCAGTTGGTTCGGGTCTGGGTGTCTGATTTCTCCATGGTTCTGTGTTAACATCGAGGGTGTGAGCGGTAACTTTTGATGTGGAACCAGAGGGAGAACTAGTAGCATGGTGAACCACGGCTGGCAACTACTAGAATGAGCTTGAGAGAATGTTGTTTGAGCTTGCGCACCACTAGTGGAGTGAGGGGGAGAGGCGGAAAAGCGTACGGGAATCTGCCTGACCAGTTCATCCACATTGCATTGCCCTCTGACCTTGGGTGTGGGAACCTGGCGGCGAAGGCTGGGCATTTTGCATTTTCGTGGGTGGCAAACAGGTCTATGTGTGGGTGCCCCCACTGTTGGAAGAATGGTTGAAGAACTTGTGGATGTAGATCCCATTTGTGAATCTGTTGTGACTGCCGACTTAACAGAGACGCTATCTGATTGTGAACTCCTGGAAGGTGTTCCGCTATATGTTTTGAGGAACGGCCCCTCTCCAAATGTTCTGTGCGAGCTGGGACAGTTGCAGAGAGTGTGTCCCCCCCCTGTTTTTGTATATAGTACATTGCTGTCATATTGTCCGTCCGGATTAAGACAGCTTTGTTCTGTACTTGAAGTTGTAAGGTTTTGAGTGCTAAGAATATTGCTAGCAAATCTAGATGGTGGATATGCAACAGCTTTTGTTGGTTGTTCCATTGACCTTAAGTCGTGTGGTGTAAGAGATGGGCTCCCCATCCTGTGAGGGATGCGTCTGTTGTGAGCACTATTTGTGGAACAGGCTCGAGGAACGGCCATCCTCTTGTCAAGTTTTTGGTGTTCCACCATTGCAGAGAGTGATGCGTACGGCTGTCTACCAACACCAGGTCTGTGAGCTGACCTTGAGCCTGATTCCACTGTCATGCTATACACTCTTGTAATGGACGCATTTGCAGTCTTGCATGTGGCACTATGAAGATGCAAGATGCCATCATGCCTATTAATCTCATGAAGACTCTTGCTTGGAGAGACTGTTGGTGTTGAAAAGTTGAGACTAAGGCTTGAATGCTCTGTATCCTGGCTGGACTGGGATACGCTAGAGCTGTAGATGTGTTTATGGTAGCTCCTAGATACTGATGCACGTGCATAAGGCTCTAGGTGCGACTTTGTGTAGTTGATCGTAAACCCTAAGTCGTGCAACAGTTGAATTGTCAGCTGAGTGTGTTGTACACATTGGTGGAATGATTTGGCTTTTATGAGCCAATCGTCCAGGTAAGGGAAGACGTGTATTTGTTGTCTTCTGAGATGTGCTGCTACTACTGCTAAGCACTTCGTGAACACTCGTGGAGCTTTTGTGACACCAAATTGAAGGACTTTGAACTGATAGTGCTGTCCTTGTATTACAAACCGTAGGTACTTCCTGTGAGCAGGATGTATTGGAATGTGAAAATAGGCGTCCTTTAAGTCTAGTGTTGAAAGGAAACCGCCTTGTTGCAACAGTGGGAGCACTTGTTGCAGACTGATCATATGACAATGATCTGATTGTATGTAATGGTTGAGGGGCCTGAGGGCGAAAATTGGTCTCAGTGTCCCGTCCTTTTTGGGAATTAGAAAATACAGCGAGTAAACCCCCTTCCCCTGTTCTTCTAATGGGACTAGTTGAATAGCATCTTTTTGTAGAAGTGCTAGGACTTATTGTTGAAGCAGAGTCAGGTGATCTGTAGACATAGGACGCTGCCTGGGTGGTATGTTTGGGGGGTTGCTGTAAGTTCTAGGCAGTAGCCATGTTGGATAATCTGACTCACCCACCTGTCCGTTGTGATGGAGTTCCAGACAGGCAGGAACTGTGTTAATCTGCCCCCCACAGGAGTGGAATGCTGTTGGGGGAGCAGAGGGAAGTCACTGTTTAGTTGTGGAGGAGGAGCGATTGCTGTTACAGCGTCCTCTCCCTTTGTTATTATTGCCCCTGTATCCTCCTCTAAAATATCCTTTGTTAGAGGATGTTTGTGTTTTGAAAGAAGTTGCAGTGTATGCTCCAGTCTGCTTGGAGCCTCCTCGAAAAAAGGAACGATGAAAAGAACCTCTAGTCTGTGTGGATTGTAGATCTCCCATTGACTTTGCCGTATGCGTGTCTTTTTCCATTTTCTCCAGTGTAGTGGCTACTTCTGGACCGAATAACTGGTTTTGGTTAAAGGGCTGGTTCAAAATTGTGGTTTGCACCTCTTGTTTGAACCCGGAAATGCGTAGCCATGCATGTCTCCTGAGTATCACGCTAGTATTTACAGCTCTAGCAGCTGTGTCTGCGACATCTAGTGCACATTGTATTGAGGCATTTGATATTATTTTGCCTTCTTGAATAAGCTCAGTTGCCTGATCCTTATACTGATCTGGGAGGTGCTGCATTAGTGTTTCTAATTGGTCGTAATGAGCTGTATCATAACGTGAGAGAAGGGCTTGTGTGTTGGCAAAGCGCCATATATTTGTAGCTTGTGCAACAATCCTTTTACCTGATGGATCAATAACTTTGGATTCCTTGTCAGGTGGGGCGTTTCACCAGAAGTCTGTGAATTCGCTCTTTTTCTTGCATTGGACACCACCAATGAGTCTAGAGGAGGATGTCCCTTAATATAGGTTGGGTCAGAGGGTGCAGGCCTATATTTCTTTTCTATCCTGGATTGAGTACCCTAGCACGCACAGGGTCTTTGAATATTTCTGGGGTGTGCTTATGGACTCCCTTGATCATGGGAAGAATGTGAGGGGATCTGTGTGATGGCTCAAAAGTATCTAACAGAAAATCCTCCTCAATGTCATCAGAGTGCATTGTAACATTGTGGTAGATAGCAGCTCTGTGTAAGAGGTGATTAAACCCAATGCTGTCCTCTGGAGGAGAGGGCTTTGATGGGTATAACAGTGGATCCGGGATATCAGGTACATTATGAGGTGGAAAAGTGAAGACATCCTCATCTAAAGGATATGTATTTGGGGCTGTATTCGGATCCTCCCCACAACCTAGGTCATACTCCTCATCAGTTTGTAGTGAATGTGAGGATGCAGGAGAGGGTACAGGAGAGTTTTGAGGTGAAATGTAAGGAGGAATAGGAGAGGAAGGAGATACAGGAGAGGGAGAGTACATAGGGGAAGTTGCACAGTCCCTTTTGGCAGGAACCACAGGTATAGGTGGCGTTTCTGCTGGTCTCTTCTTATGAGGAATAGCACCCACATGTCCAGTCTTTGGGTTTATGTAGATTTTCTTTTGTTTAGGGTCTGGTCTAAACAATTCTTCCTCTTCCTCCTCTACAACCTTCTTCAGCGACGATTTTTTCGGTTCAGACAGAGGTTGTTTTTGTCGTTTTGCCTCTGGAGGTGTTACAGCGTCCTGTAGCAAAGTTTTTGGTGACGAAGGTGTTACTTTCTGTTTGAAAGGCGCGTCTGAGGGCTTTGGAACCTTGGGATCCGGCCTTGTGGGTGTCACCGGAACTGCAGTCTTCGGAGTGGAAGCTGACTTTCCATCTTTATCTTTGGAAGTAGACGGCTTTGGAGCCGAAGCTTCTTTCGATTTCGGTACCGAAGGGTCTTTCGCTTTCGGCGCCAAAGAGTCTTTCGCTTTCGGTACCGAAGAGTCTTTCGCTTTCGGTACCGAAGAGTCTTTGGGTTTCGGTGCCGAAGAGTCTTTGGGTTTCGGTGCCGAAGAGTCTTTGGGTTTCGGTGCCGAAGAGTCTTTGGGTTTCGGTGCCGAAGAGTCTTTGGGTTTCGGTGCCGAAGAGTCTTTGGGTTTCGGTGCCGAAGAGTCTTTCGGTTTCGGTGCCGAACAGTCTTTTGGCCTCGGTGCCGTTGGAGGTGGTGGGATCGGCACGTGTGGTTTGCTCGGTGCCGAAGCACCTGAAGGTGTAGTTGTCTTCCTCGGAGCCGAGCTCGAAGTCTGGGCTTTAAGAGGGAGCGCTTGGTCTCGTCTGGGCCCCTTGGGCGGAGTGCTGACCTTCGCCTTTGGCTTGGGCAGTGTCTGAGGTGAAGGGGCAGAGGTACTCACGGGTTGACGTGATGGAATCGAGTCGTCCGAGTCCTCTGCCACGATCTGGAGATCCGGCAAATCATCTTCTCGAAGGAGCGGAACCTCATCGTCGAAGATATTGTCCGGCGTGGGGCTGATCTCATTTCGTGTCGACGGGCCCTCCGATCCCGGATGGTCTTCTTCGATCGGAAGGACGCACAAGCTGTGCAGGTCCACCCATTGTGATCCGGCGATAGACAGAGGTTGCAAACCTCGTGATGATCGCTATGCGGGAATTTTGCCTGGCATTTCGGGCATTTCTTAAACAGAGTTCGTTCCATGTGATGTAGGCCGCACGGCGTCGATAGGCCTACCGGCCCACTTCAATGACCGGAATGGAAGTTATGGCGTCGAAAAGCCTTATCTTCGATTTTGAAGGTAGTTACTTGAAGTTTGTGGAAGTTTTTGGCTTCAAAGTTGCTGGAAATATTTTTCTAGCCGGAGCGGAAAAACTTTCATCCGAACCCAGTGGCAGAAAAAAATAATCTAAGGATGGAGCCCATGCGCAGTATTGTGCAAGGGAGGAGTCACCTATATCGTGACTACAAAGACTTCTCCAAGAAGACAACAACCTGCAATCATCCGAGCCCAACACCAGGTGGCGATTAATGCCAAGTGTACGATCAATTGCTCATATGCCTCGAACATAACATTTAACTGTTGCTACAAGAAGGCCTTGCTAGAATAGACAATGAGAAAAGAATATAACTAGGCCTTTAAGGGTTAGATGTACTGAGATGAACACAAAACATCAAACTTCTCCCAGCGCACTACATAGATAGACTTAGTAAAGGTATGCCTGGCTGCCAAAATCGCATTTACGACTTCAGAAGGGAGATCCAAGGTAGACAACTTTTGTAGCTTAGTCTCTAAGCATGAAGGTTTAAGTTGTGTCAGCTCAATAGCACAGCCCTACCCTGTTTTGCAACAGCATGTCTTCTTGAAGAGGCAGTTGAAATAGAGAACAGATACTTACGGTCAGAAATTCTGGGTGCCCTAATCTCCTGCCCCAATATGGAGTCACTAGGATGACTTAGGCCGGTTTGTTCCTTATAGGATGCCTTAGGCCCGTTTGACCTTATGTTTGGGATTGAGAAGGAAGCAAGAAGTAGTACAAGAGTCCTGAGCTCCAGTCTAACTGAAAGGCATCTGAGTGAGGACTGCCTTGGAAACTTAAATGTAAAAAAACTTGGACACAGTGTTCTCATCGATGGCGAAAACATTGAGCTAAGGCTTTCCCCATTGATGGAAGAAACCTTGTGCCCCCTGTTGAGTGAAGCCACCATTTGTTACTCACTAGACGACACTGGCTGTATTTGCCTGCCTGGCGTTTAAAGATCCTGCTAGGTGTTGTACGACCATGGAGAAACCCTGATGACCTGGCCTGTTGCAGAGGTGAAGACCCTCCTGGCACCGAATCCATGACTCCACTCTGTACTGCTTGTTGCAGTACCACATGGTGGTATCTGAAAACCTGCACCTGTTTTTCCTTGATGGATAGGAAGAATGTTTTTAATGCTAAGTGGATCGCTCACAAGTCCAACGAGAGACTGGGAGTCAGGGAGAGGGGTACGCCACCGTTCCAACTGTAGTCCAGCAGCATCCTCTGCAGATCTTCAACCGTTTCTTCAGCCACCTGAGTGTAATACCAGAGATTCCCATGGTGCTGAGCTCACTGAGACATCTATTCCCACTGCAGCTCCCTGTTGTGGTCCACTAGCAGGATGCAAAAAGCCAAGAAGCCTCAAGGCTGCACTCACTGAGTCCCAGACCAAGTGTTCACACATCAGGATCATAGCCTGGCTGTCCTGGATCTGTTAAGCAGAAGGAAAACTCAAAAAACTGTGGTTCCAATGAATTGGAGCCTATTTGAAGAAGTCAGGTGTGATTTTGGCACATTGAAGGAAAATCTTAGCATGTTAAGAGATTGGCCGTTGTCTAGAAGTGGTATATGACTGTTTGAGGTGAGCCTGCCTTCAGTAACCAGTCATTTAAGTAGATCAAGACTGGTATCCTCAACCTCCGAAAATGGTCAGTGGCCACAGGCATCACATTTATGAGCAACTGAGGGCCAAAGAGGAGCACTGAATTGAAATTGCCCATGGCCTACTGGTAACCGCAGGTCGCATCTGTGCGACTGCATGATAGGGATAAGAAAATCGGCATCTGGCAGGCCCAACACCACCATCCAATGTCCTGGATCCAGGACAGATGAAACTTGAGCCAGAGTAAGCATTTTGAACTTGTCCTTCTTGAGGAATAAGTTCAGAGGGCAGAAATATAAAATAGGATGAAGTCCTCCATCCTTCTTTGGCATCAGAAAATAAGGGGAGTAGTAACCAGTCCAGACTTCTGATGCTGGCACGCTCTCTATTGCTACCTTCTCCAAGACAGCTTGAATTTCTCATTAGGGAATGGACAAGAGATCTTCAGGACACTGTTGTGGTGCTGGTGGCATGTTTGTAAGGGTGGAAAGGAAGGGTAGGGTGCAGCCATGTTGAATATTTTAAAGCCCTTGTGTGTCTGATGTGATGCTTTTTCACCTGTGGAGGAAATAACTCACCCTGCCACCAACCAGCTGACAGTGCGCCATGGAGGGCAAATTAAAGGGATTTTGCAACAGCAGTGGGAGGGTGGATGGTGAGTGGCATGGTAGTCCGGGAAGGGTGAGAAGGGAATGGATAGTGGTAGCCCTGTATACCAGATCCTCAACCTCTTCCTCGAAAGGCATGGGAGGCCGGTTATTGCGGAGGCATATTTTGACGTGGCCTCAGCTGTAAGCCTATACCAAAGCCTCAAAAGATGTGATACTGCTGAGGTAAAAGACCTGCAGGCCTTGCAATGCGAGGGAAGCGCGCTGTTGCCTTGCTTTCTTGAAGCGCTTCCACACCACGTCCAACTTGTCGACAAAGAGACAGGTGCCATAAAGGACACGTCCATGAGTGATTGTTGGACCTCAATCATGAATCCTATGGAGCGTATCCAAGCATGCCACCGAAGCCCCCCGCTGGTACCAACTGACCTACCCAGATAGTCGGTGGTGTCCAGCCCTAATCTGATTACGTATTTCCCTGCGTTCTGGCCATCCTGAAAGATCTGTTGAAGGTTAGACCTGAACATCACCTGTGACTGCTGCTAAAACGTTGGCCATCATGTGAGCATGTCCCATACGAATAACGCCGCAAGAGGCAACTTGAGTTTACAGACCTGAGAGCAAGACTAGCATACGAGAACATGTGCTTTCCAAAAGCTTCTATGTGTTTTGACTCTGTCTGAAGGGGTGGTTGGAAACTCATTGGGATTCAGTCAGCTGGTGGAGGCATGACCTACCAAGCTCTCAGGAGAGGAGTAATGCAGGAGAAAAGATAGGTCCTCTGGAGCTGGTCTACGGCTCTTGGCTATACACAGTTGATACGGACAGCTAATTTCTGACCTTGTCTAGGTGCCAAAAGAATGCCAGTCAGTGCCTAATGAAACAGTAGAAAAGCTCCTAGAGAGGACTGACCTGGAAGCAGTACCTCAGTAAGCACATTTATCTCTACTTCCACTGAGGGAAGCTGGAGGTCATATGTCAGCTGCTCGTCTGCTAACCGTGGCAAACGAGGAGGATTCGTCTGTAGAAGGACCAAATGAAGTTTAGGGCAGGGTCTGGTGATGTATCAAGATCACTAGCCTCTTGTCAGTCAAGTAATAGGTTTTCATCAACATCTGTGCGGTGTCATCACGGTCATCCTGGGGGTCTGGGTCAGAGAATGTATAATTAAGTAGATGCATATCGGAGTCAGACTGAGGTTGTGGGAGAGATCAAGGAGGACAAGATTTCGGCCAAGGTCATGTCAAATTGGGGGCGTGGCTAAGCCGAGCTGCGAGATGGCCGCTCGTTGAGTGAGCTCCGCCGGCTACACCAATTAATCCTTTTGTGATCCTGCTCCTGGCGCCTGCGGGCCCCCGCTCCCTCGGGGTTTGGCAGAGGACACCTCCATAAATCCGGAGTGTGAATCTGAGACGCACTGCAACAGCGATCCCGAAACCGGAGCCCTTCAAAACTCCGCCGGCTGGACAGCCCGTCCTGGCACTGGGCGGAAGTGCACATCCCTGGGCGGCGCGACGCACTGCAGCCCGAGGCTTTGGAGGCCCCTAGCAGACCGGAGATCGTGGGCGCGAAAACTTATCGGCGGCGGCGCCGCGACTTCAGACGTCCCCTAGCGGACCCCTGCTGAGCCCTGAACCGATCGGGAGAACTGTGGGCGGGTTGGAGGCGATCGGGGGCTAGATCCCTTGCCTGGAGGCGGATTCGCCTGCGGAGCGGAGCCCGGACCTGCCGCCTTAGTGGAGAAGACGTGGGGCGGCCAAACCTGCGGAATCCTGGTGAGCGCCTGTTCCTACCCTGCTGTGACCGCTGGCGGTGGCGGCCGGGGTGCAGCGAGAAGCGCTACGCGCGGAGGGGCCCCTGCTGGCGTCCTCGATGCCCTACCTGCTCCACCTGGAAGGGGTGCATACTAACTGCTGAGACCATAGGCGTGCTGCCTGTCCAGCCACAAGACTGTGGGGCTCCAGCCCTGAGAATATAACTTGGTCACCTGCCCTGCCGCATTTTAGGTCTCGGCGCCATTACCATACCCCAAGCACTCAGCCCGCCATCTTGGGCCTGCCTGGCACGCTACTGGCATCGCGTGCGGAGAGCACTCACGCCACTAGGACCTGGACTCCAGGCTGTGGATCCGAGCTCCCCGGGACTACCTACGCAACCCCTGCCTCACACGGGTTGACGCCTCTACACTGCACAGGGGATCCCTGCGTTTCTGAACCGCCCTTTGTTAATGACCGGCAGCCACGATGGGGAAGAACGAAGCCAAACAATCCAAGATCAGCTTTGATAACAAGCGCACTCCGAGGAACCCTGCTGCAGAATCGAGTGGCGACATGGCGTCGTCTCAAGGGCTGCCGGCCGATATTGACTTTGGGGCGCTAATCATGGAGGTGAGATCCAGCCTGAAAAGTATCGATACTAAACTCGACACCATGTCTGCGCAATTGGAATCCGTGAAGACCAAGGTGGACGTACATGAGACTCGGCTTGACTGCTTAGAAAACAGGCAGACTGAATGCTGTGAATTCCAGCAGCAAGCCAAGAAGCATATTACTTCTCTGGAACGAGAGTTAGATGTATTGCGAGCCAAGTCGGATGATTTGGAAGCACGTTCCCGAAGATCCAATATACGCATAACGGGAATTCCGGAAACTACAAATATCGACAAAATGGAGACCTATGTGGCGGACCTTTTGCATGAACTCTTCGACCCGCACCTATCCCCAGTCTTCACGGTCGAGAGAGCGCATCGATCGCTAGGGAAGAAACCACCGCCAGGTGCTACACCTCGGCCAATCCTCGCAAAACTGATCAACTACCAGGACAGAGACTTGATCTTGCGCCTGGCGAGGGAGAAGGGCAAAATCACCCATAAAGGTAATAACATTTCCTTTTATCCGGACTTCACCCCCCTGGTGCAAGCGGCTCGCAAGGAGTTCCTTCCGGCGAAGAAACTACTGCTGCAGGCAGGCGTGCCGTACTCTCTGCTGTACCCTGCAAGGTTGAAGGTACTACATGACAACACCACCCACTTTTTCACGGACGCAAAGTCGGCGCTCAAGTTCGCCAAACACATCGGCGGGGCGGGGTCCAGGAGAAGATCGCCCAGACATGAAGATACGTCCGAACAGCTAAGTGACAATGACTAACTGGTGGTCTAGTGGGGGTACTAGGATGTCATAAGTTCGCCACCTCAAACTTCATGTGAGTTGGCGCGGATTCATTGGGTTCGTTGCTGGTACATGCTCCCTGGGAGCGCAATGGGTGGAACTGGGTCCTGTCCCGGGACTCCTGGGTGTGTTTTATAGTGCCCTACTGAGTACAGTCATCCTGGAGGCGGTGCGACTGCTAGATCCCGTGGAGGGGGACTCGCAGAACTCATGGAACCTTATCCCTAATTGTAGCCACCCCGTTCACACGGGGCTGTTCGCTGGGCACACCACGCCCCATGGGGTGCCTCCCGCTGTTTTTGCTGTTGGTTCTAGGTTGCACCTTGTGTGCCTTACTATGGGGTATTTCACGACCTGATTGGGAGGTTGCTGAGGGTGGGGGGCAGTGGGGGGGGGGGTTTGTTGTTTTGTTATTTCTTGTTCCGACATGGTGCACAGAACTGGCCGCTATGTTTTCATTTTCAGGTACGCGATTCGTGGCAAGGAGTTATGGGGTCCGTTGTGGGTGTGGGGGGTGGGCTGGGACGAGGATGGTCCCAACACTGGAAAACTTCAAATATGGGTGGGATTAAACTTTGGACCTGGAATATTAGAGGCCTCGGGGACTACAGAAAGGCCCGATTGATGCATGGCACGTTGGCCAGGCATAATGTTGACATCTGCTTCCTGCAGGAAACACATATTAATACTACTCCCTCGCCCAGGTTGAAGAACTCTAGGTGGTCTCAGGTATATTCTTCTGTTTACTCCAACTATGCCAGAGGGGTTGCTATACTTGTGCGCAGGGGGTTAGACTGGCGGGAACATGCTCACGTGTATGACGTGAATGGCAGATACGTGATCTTGTATGGCTCCCTGCAGGGGCGGCCTGTTGTGCTGGCAGCTGTTTACGGTCCTAACGTAGATGACCCGGACTTTTTTAGGGACGTGTGGGCGCAGATTGCTATGCTTGACTGTTCGTCAGTGGTGTTGGGGGGAGATTTTAATGTTGTGCTGGATGATGATATGGACAGACGTGGTGTGAGTAGACCTATGCATGCCCGTGCGCGCCAGGCTATCCTTGACGTGATGAGTGAGGGATTGTTGTCGGATGTGTGGAGGGTTCGTCACCCTGACGTGAGAATGGGGTCCTGTTACACGTGCCATAAAGCGGCTTGGTCCAGATTGGATTTCTGGCTGGTGTCTCCTGAGGTTGCAACATAGGTGACAAGGGTCGAAATACAGGCTAGGTCCCTATCGGACCATTCCCCCTGTGAGCTTGAGCTACGCCTTCCTGAGCATTCACGTGGCGATTGCCCCCACACGCACTCACGGACCAGGTGTTCGTTGAGGAGATAAGGGACGACATTGTTAAATACTTTGCTGAAAATGCAGGTTCCGTCGCCTCAGAGGCTGTTGAATGGGACGCCTTTAAGGCAGTAATAAGGGGCCAGTGCATAGCGAGGCAGGCGGGAGTGCTACGATCGATTCGAGACACCCTGGCTAAACTGGAGGGAGAGTTGCGAGGGCTGGATGCGGCCTTTAGCTTGGCCCCGACATTAGGAACAGCAGGTGAAATCAAAACGAAACTGCTTGCCTTTCGAGAGGAAGCGGAGAGAGAGGTGCGTTTTCTGGGGAAACGTGCTGAGGCCCGCAGATACGGAGAGGGAGATAGGCCCAGCAGAACACTCGCCAGGTTGATAGACTCTCGGGCACAGTCACACTACATCCACACTATCTATGACAAAGAGGGGACTTTAGCCGTGGGCCAAGAGGCTGTATTGCGCGCCTTTACTGACTTTTATGCGTCTCTATACGCCTCTAAACAACCCACCGCCCCGGCCTCCTTAACTAGTTTCCTTGACTCCATTGCATTAGTTTGGTTCAATAGCAACCACAGACAGTACATGGACTTGCCTGTTACCGTCCAGGACATCGCTCAGGTGATAAAAAGCATGCCGGCTAACAAGGCCCCTGGCCCTGACGGCCTGACGACGTCCTTTTACAAAACCTATGTTAATGAACTGGCGCCGAAACTACACTCCGTGTTTGTGGAGGCCCTTGAATTGAACTCCCTGCCTGACTCCATGCACAAGGCCTTAATAGTCACTCTTCTAAAACCTGACAAAGATGAGATGCTCCTGGACTCCTATAGGCCCCTCTCCCTCATTAATGTAGATGCCAAAATATACGCTAAAATAATCGCGAACAGGCTGCAACCGATGTTGCCGATTATAGCTTTGCCTGACCAGTCCGGATTCATCCCCGGTAGAGCCACGTCCTATAACCTCAGGACCATTTTCTCGGTCCTTCATTACCTACATCCATCTGTGCAGGCGGCGGTGGTGTTTTTGGACGCGACCAAAGCGTTCGACTCTTTGGAATGGCCGTATTTATTCAGGGTGCTGGAAAGAATGGGCTTCAGTCGCAATTTCATGACCCTGATCAAATTGCTGTATACTGGACCCAGAGCCAGAGTAAGTGTAAATGGCCTGGTGTCCGGATCCTTTAATATCACTAGAGGAACCAGGCAAGGGTGCCCACTATCCCCCCTCCTCTTCGCCATCGCGATGGAGCCACTTGCGGCTCGGATACGACAACACCACACTGCGAGGGGCATCGGGTTTAGCTCTCGGAGCCTCTTGATCTCGTTATATGCTGACGATGTGACCTTGTATATTGTCAACCCCAAAGACAACATGAACCCGCTGCTCCGAGAGTTTGTGAGGTTTGATGGCCTGGCGGGAATATCCATCAATTGGTCAAAGTCCGTAGCTTTCCCACTGACCGATGAGACGAGCCAGCCATCAGCAGACTACCCTATACGTTGGGAAGCTGAGGCTGTTAAGTACCTGGGGATTTGGATTAGCCGGGATGTGCAAGAACTATGGTCTCTGAACTTTGGAAAGGCAGTAGATTGGATGGAAGGGAAGATTGAGGTTTGGAACAAGCTACCTTTGTCCCTAGTTGCACGAATAGCGTTGGCAAAAATGGTGATTCTTCCCAAATTCCTGTATCTGTTTGTGAACATCCCGCTGCCCATGACATCACACTTCCATGCGTGGGCGCGCTCGTTGATGTTGAAACTGGTTTGGGCTGGAGGCCAGGCGAGGATCTCCTGGGACCTGCTCACACTCCCACTTAGGCAGGGGGGCCTCGGAGCTCCCGACTTGAAGCTATACTCTCTGTGTGCACAGGCGCAGTTTCTGCATTTTTGGGCCTTCCCCACTCCCTACCAACCGCACGTAGCGGTGGAAATGGCTGCGCTGGCCCCGTTGCCCCTGCGCGTGGCCCTATATGGGAAGGTTACGCGCCCTTCAGCGGAGATCGACACCGTAGAAATGGTACGCTGGACCTGGCGAGAACTGCAGAGAAGAGCTGGCCTCTCCTCCCTGTATGCACCTGCGATCCCACTGCGGGGGAACCCACTGCTGCCCTGCTTAGCTGCCAGAGGCGATGTTCTTACGCTCCGGGGGCAAAGGCTGCACACATTCGCCGACTTGTACCCTGAAGGCACCTTTGTCGAGTTGCACACGGTTGTTGGGGACCACCCTGAATCTTTTGCGGACACGCTGCTGTACCACTCCCTTAGGGAATCATGCAAACAGTTGGGACCCCACTTCCCGGAGGAGCCGCAGGCACTGGATGCCCTACAGAACCTGCTGTCGAAACCCTCTCCCAAAAAATTGGTATCGAGGCTCTACAACTGCATGCAGGAGCAGGCCCCAATCACTGTAGCTACCGCCAAAGATGCTTGGGCTGCGGACCTGGACGTCCCCCTCACAGATGACATATGGAAGTACTGCTGTGAACAACTGACTGCACTGTCCCCGAACTACCGGCTGCGGCTCATTCACTTTAAATTTTTACACCGGTACTACCGGACACCGATGCTACTTCATCGCATGGGCATCCGTACGGATGCGTCCTGTTGGAAGTGCGGGAGGGCAGAAGCGTCCTTCATACATGTGGCGTGGAGCTGCCCCAAACTAACAGACTTCTGGACAGATGTCTTTGCAGCTATCAACCAAATCTTAAGTAGAAACGACATGCCGTCGCCGCTCCTGGGCCTGCTGGGCTACGTCAAGGACACTGAACCTTGTGACAGAAAATTACATGCACTCCTCCTCCTCTATGCTAAACGACAGGTTGCACTACACTGGGGCAGGAGGGCGTTGCCATTGTTCACTGGGTGGGTCGGGGATGTCACCTATGGGCACGCGCAACTCACTCACTACTGGGAGACCATGCCCACTGCCTCTAGGCCGAATGACATTTGGGAGCCCTTTCTGCAGTGGACAAGAGAGCGGGCGGGATCGGAAGTATCTGGAGGATCGCCTGATGTGGGTGTTTCGGATGATATGGGCTGAGTGGTTGCTGTGCGTATCTGAACTGACTTGGCACTGATGTTCCCTTCTGGCACTGTCACGCCCTGGCTATGTACCACGCTTGCCCTGCTGTCCCTCCTTCACTTTGTACTAGCAGCGCGTCCTGTTCCCCTTTTTGTCTTCCCTTAGACCACTCGCCCCGACCCCTTGCCCTGCTAAGATATCTCCCTTCCCCCCCCCCGCGTCACCCCCCCCCCCCTCTCTACCTCCGCCATGTATGCTTGCTGCCTGCCTCACCTCCACTACTGCCACGGATCGCTACCGGCCGACGGACACACGCGGCCCCGCCAAAGCGAGGGGAACTGCGTGGTTGACTTGCTATGTTTGCACCATTGTTACGTTGTTTACGTTTCCTTTCTTTTCTTTTCTATTTTGTTGGGGACAGTTGGGTGAAAACGGTGCTACTAGATGTGTGCTTCCCACTTGCTGTTTCTAGAGTTGGGGCCTGCGGATTGCCCCGAGACAGCTTCCACGGCTCCTGTTATGGTCATCTATCTACTGCACTGCAAAAATGTAAGATCACTAACTGTGCTACGGTTGTGTTGCTCACGTATGATACATTGCAATGTTGGACACCCTGCTGAGGGCTCGGAGCTCCACAAAAGTTGTATTACTGTCGACTGTTTTCCTGACTTAGATGATGTGCACACCTCATAGCGGCCTGCCTCCGGGTTGTTGGCGTGACGCAGTGTAACCGTTTGTCCCTTTTGTCATAATAAATGTCTTACACAAAAAAAAAAAAAAAAAAAAAAAAGGTCATGTCAAATTATCTTCCGACTGAGGGCTCTTCCTATGGCATCAAAGATTTTGCTACCAGTGACCTGCACAGGACCCTGGCACGGATCTGTGCACCACAGCATAAGTCAGAGTAGATCCTGGAGCAGGGTAAAGAGGCACAGTCGGCATCAGGGATGCATGGTAACATGACTGGATGCCTCCTCAGATTCATGGATCCCTAAGACTATCAAGAGGGATCTGGGTACTGAGATTTGTAGCATGGCATCTCTGAAGGCCGGGATCTGCTGCAGCATCGCTGATGGATCAGGAAATTCCAGGGATCAATTTCGAGGTGAGAAACCAAGATCTTGAGGTACCCTGACATCCATGTAACTTCTTGTAAGTGTGCCGTGAAGGGGAGCCACGTTTGGACTTCTTGTGCTTTTTCTTCAACTTACGTGAGGCCTTGGAGTGTGATAAGGGCCTCCCTCAGGAATGAAAATGAATCCATGTTATAGACTTCAATAAAGAGTTAGCCTTCCAAGCCTTCTTACAGAGCTCTCCTATTTAGAGCTTGGCCTCAGACTGCTGGATGATCTTTGGATTCATCTGAGAACTGTCACCACACAAATTCAAAACATGTGAGGAGCCTTGACACCAGGGAGAGACCTCATGTGGGTGTCTGGCACGGACATCATTGTGGCAATCTTTGCAGGGTTTGACATCTGTCATTTGTGGGGAGACAGGTCCCTAGCACACTGGAAAAGTTTAGAAAATTTCAAAGAATGAAGTGTCAGGTTACAGGGAGCGAGCTCTGTTGCGGGAAAAAACTGATGCGCCAAGTTGGCAGTTATTATTGTGGCCCATGCATTACATCCAGGGCAGGGCAGGGCGAGCGGACCCGACACGGACCTGCAAAATGCCACCTAACAACACACAAGGGAATTGCTGAGAAAAAGCTCTGGATCCAACGTGGCACCTGGGGGAATCACAATGTGAAGAGTCTGTGGTTAGATGTATCATTCAGGATGTAGGTGTTTTCCGGCTGTCTCTCTAGTGTGCTTCTCCTTCACGTTCAGCACTGCTCTCTCACGTGTGGTTATTTCCCACCCCCTTCCATGATGCACTTGCCCATGAGAACTCCTTTTGCCTGCATTGCTTTCTCACCTAGGTGATTCTCCCCACACCCATGTCCATGCCGATCTCTTGCCAATTTGCTTTCCTCCTCAGCCCTCATGTTCCAAGTTGCTCTCCCTCTAGTCCACTTCTTCCCCTACACCCTGTGTGGCTTCCATCCACCTGCACACTTCATGGTGCTTCTGCCCACTTTGCCCCAGTGTTGCTTCTGCACCTTCCCACCCTTGCTGCTTCTCCCACATGCTTTCCAAAGATGAGACCTGCATGTTTCTTACATTCTGCCTCATCCTCATTGTGACTTCAAAAACACAACCATACATTTAAAAGCATATTTTTTATTCTAATTTATTGAACGGAAAGTGGAACTTAAGAAATAACGAGAAAATCTGAGCCTAACAGTCTACCCTTGCTAGTGCCTCTAGCAAGATTTCTAAAAAACCTATAGTGAATTGCAAGAATAGACACGCTTTTTCAAACTTGGTCGCATGTACACTTGCCATCTTTTTCCGTCTCATTGACCGCACTCTTGGAGGCTGACGGAAGAGCTGAGACGATTCCTTGAGGCCGATTTGCTCTTGAGAGGCGTAAGCCTACATATGGGAAAGGACCAGACGATGAGGGTGATACAGGAGACACAATGGGGCCTTCTTCCTGGGAGGAGTACCTTACTCGACGACCGACTGTCTAGAAAAGAAACCACAATGAGAGTCAAAATGACAAAACAAAATCAAACAGTATTCAAGTTCACTTAAATTGTTTGAGAACAGTTAGTGTAGCACAGCATATGCCGTGGCAAGATTATGAGATTCGCCAAATCAAAGGAGAGAGTGAGGACTAGGTAGGCTAGTCCGAATCCCCAGGATTATATGTCAAAACCAAAAAGGACTAGCTATATTAGGGGGAGGGGGGTGGACTCATTGAAGTATGTGTGCCGGCAAACCCATTGGTTTGTTCATGAAGCCCTCACCCACCAACCTAGTTGGTGGCATGCTTCATCATCGGGTTCACCACAGTGACACAGAGTGTGTTCCGGGTGTGCTACAACGCCAGTTTGATGCGGAGCTGGTATGTTCGCTGAGTGTGCAGTGTAGTGAGTGAGAAAGTGAAGGTTAAAAAGCTATACAGTGGGTCCCAGTACCCGAGGGTAAATAGATAAACTTTAATTACTGGGCCCCTGTTAGCTATTAAAAAGGCAAATGGACGTGTTGGAGTGCGAATTATGACCCCCTGCGTCCTGTGTGGTCTACATGTTTCAGCCAGGCCTTTTTTAATTTAAAACTGGCTTTCCTCAGGACCAAGTGAGTATGTGAAAAAGGTGCAGATAAATAAAAATACTAAATTATAGTGATTGTGTTATTTTACTATGTGTCGCACTGCCTAAGGTGCGTTATATGTTAGAGGGGGATTCCCTCTTGCTTTACTACACATAACATATAAGACGTAGACAGATGTACATGGTAGAGCCATATTAGCATGATATGATGATTTCCACATCATTTGCAGACTTATAAGGTGGGTGCTCGACCTATATTCGGCTAGGGTGTGGTCATGTCAGAGACTTAACCTGCGTGGGTTTTATCTTAAAACCAATTGTAGTGGTGGTGAGCTAAAACAGCGGATATTAGCATGGTGAGGTACAGGTAAGTAAAGTACATTATGCTCACACAGGCTATTTGCTGTAAAAAGCTTCTTTGGGTCACCTGGCAGAGAAAGAGACCCTGAAAGAAGGTTGTAAGAGTATTTGGTTACATCCGACCTGTAGGGAAAAAAGATATCAACAGCTTACCCCAGTTGTTGCAGTAGGGTGCTGGATTTACTCACGGAATTGCCGGTCTAGATCCTCCTTGGACCTGTCGTCCTTCTGCGGTGCCCGGAATGAGAAGCGGAGGCCCGCCGGATCGTGTTTAAGTAGCCCTGTTTATTGCTTTCACCTGGGTAAGTATGGAAATAGAAGGAGGGATGCGCTCGCGCTAGGTGCCTCGTCATTCTGTCGCGGAGCGCATGCCCAAGTGGACAGTGTTTCTCGCACATGCGCACCGCAGTGTTGGAAGGACAAGGAGTGCCTCCAGATCTGCGCATGCAAGGAGACGTGTTTGAAGTCTATTGCTGAGGGGCAGAGAATGCTCAGAAGGTAGCGCTGATTAGCGTCCGCAGCAAGGATGGCTTGCTCAAAAAAACGGTGGCATACCGAGAAACATCCATGTGTACACAGTGTTTATATAGTATGCTGTACACAGAGGTGCCTACATGTAGGCTTGGGCGCTGATATTATGCACAAGGGTGTGAATTGCTATACTGGGTTACACTATGAGTAGAGAAAAGAAAGGGTTGGGACACATGGCATGTTGTTCACATTTGGGAGCCTACGTAGGTATGTCTTGCGGAAGGCTGTACAAGAGTAGTTTGATCAGGGGGTTAGTGAATTCCACGGGATTGAGTCGTTCAAGCCCACTGTGTGGGTAGATAGTCTGTATATCCAGCGTTGTTCTTTCTGGAGGAGGTACTTTTCATTGTTTTCTGTTACATCAAACTGCTCAATGACAGTCCATGTGAAGTCATTAGTGGTGTGGTTGTGGGACAAGAAATGGTCCGTCAGTTTACTTATGTTCTTACCACACCGGATGGTTGCATACGCCACTTGACATCATCATCCAAAACCCTCAATTTGGAACCAGGCAAAACATGGACGCAACACCAGTTCACAAACTGCAACTCATCCAACCTGGTATACCTGATAACCTGCAGATGTGGCCTAAGGTACATCGGGATGACTACCCGAAAAGTTAGAACTAGAATGACAGAATACAGGAGCACCATCCGGTGTTGTAAGAACATAAGTAAACTGACGGACCATTTCTTTTCCCACAACCACACCACTAATGACTTCACATAGACTGTCATTGAGCAGTTTGATGTAACAGAAAACAATGAAAAGTACCTCCTCCAGAAAGAACAACGCTGGATATACAGACTATCTACCCACACAGTGGGCTTGAACGACTCAATCCTGTGGAATTCACTAACCCCCTGAGCAATCTACTCTTGTACAGCCTTCCACTAGACATACCTACGTAGGCTCCCAAATGTGAACAACATGCCATGTGTCCCAACCCTTTCTTTTCTCTACTCATAGTGTAACCCAGTATGGCAATTCACACCCTCGTGCATAATATCAGCGCCCAAGCCTACATGTAGGCACCTCTGTGTACAGCATACTATATAAAACACTGTGTACACATAGATGTTTCTTGGTATGCCACTGTTTTTTCGAGCAAGCCATCCTTGCTGCGGACGCTAATCAGTGCTACCTTCTGAGCATTCTCTGCCCCTCAGCAATAGACTTCAAATAAGTCTACGGGCATGCGCAGATCTGGAGGCACTCCTTATCCTTCCAACACTGCGGTGCGCATGCGTGAGAAACACTGTCCACTTGGGCATGCGCTCTGCGACAGAATAACGAGGCACCTAGCGCAAGCGCATCCCTCCTATTTCCATACTTACCCAGGTGAAAGCAATAAACAGGGCTACTTAAACACGATCCGGCGGGCCTCCGCTTCTCATTCCGGGCACCGCAGAAGGACGACAGGTCCAAGGAGGATCTAGACCGGCAATCCCGTAAGTAAATCCAGCGCACTACTGCAACAACTGGGGTAAGCTGTTGATATCTTTTTCCCTACAGGTCGGATATAAGCAAATACTCTTACAACCTTCTTTCAGGGTCTCTTTCTCTGCCAGGTGACCCAAGGAAGTTTTTTACAGCAAATAGCCTGTGTGAGGATAATGTACTTTACTTACCTGTACCTCACCATGCTAATATCCGCTGTTTTAGCTCACCACCACTACAATCGGTTTTAAGATAAAACCCACGCAGGTTATGTCTCTGACATGACCACACCCTAGCCGAATATAGGTCGAGCACCCACCTTATAAGTCGGCAAATGATGTGGAAATCATCATATCATGCTAATATGACTCTACCATGTACGTCTGTCTACGTCCTATATGTTATGTGTAGTAAAGCAAGAGGGAATCCCCCTCTAACATATAACGCACCTTAGGGAGTGCGACACATAGTAAAATAACACAATCACTATAATTTAGTATTTTTATTTATCTGCACCTTTTTCACATACTTACTGGGCCCTGAGGAAAGCCAGTTTTAAATTAAAAAAGGCCTGGCTTAAACATGTAGACCACACAGGACGCAGGAGGTCATAATTCGCACTCCAACATGTCCATTTGCCTTTTTAATAGCTAACAGGGGCCCAGTAATTAAAGTTTATCTATTTACCCTCGGGTACTGGGACCCACTGTATAGCTTTTTAACCTTCACTTTCTCACTCATTACACTGCACACTCAGCGAACTTACCAGCTCCGCATCAAACTGGCGTCGTAGCACACCCAGAACACACTCGGTGTCACTGTGGTGGGCCTGATGATGAAGCATGCCACCAACTAGGTTGGTGGGTGAGGGCTTCATGAACAAACCAATGGGTTTGCCGGCACACGTACTTCAATGAGTCCCCCCTCCCCCTAATATAGCTAGTCCTTTTTGATTTTGACAGACAAAGATTATGAGATTGACAGATTGTTGCTCCTTAACATTCCTCTCAAGGTTCTTTGTTTTGGTTTCCTCTACACAAGCAAGGGGATCAAGAATGTTAAAAGTAATCACCATTGAGGAACAGCAAAAGAAAAGGCTAATTCTCGATACAATTGTCCAAAACAATGTTAGAATAAGCCTTAAACATCTGGGAAAAATGATTTAAACAGTTACACAAGCAGCTTAACAACTGGATTACATGACGTCACCACCCTCTACACCACCAACATCTACCAACCTTAGCATCGACAGACCTTGTTTTCGCTCTGTGCTGGCCATAAATATTCCTTGTCAAAAGTGGAATGTAGCACTAACAAACCCAGAAGAATATAAAAAAATATAACTGACATGTTTATGTTTTTCGAGTGGTCTAAAAAGTTGAAGCAAGAGCAGCTTCTGATGCAAGAGCTCCTGCTGCAGCCTTTAGAGAAGCGGTTTATCAACCTTCATGAGGATAGGCGGCAGTGCTAATATTCTTACTACCCTTACCTGCAGGGCAATACAGTTGGTAATTACACTCCCATCATAATTAGCGGGGGAAGGGTAATTTACAACCATTATTGCCTGAAGATTTGAAAAAGAATTTTTATGAACACTGGAATATAACGGATATATTCAATACAATGGAACATCAATGGTTTACAGATGACGGTAGAGGCCTGCTGGTGTCAACATTTAAATACCCTAAACCTCGGTCACTGCCTCTCCAGCTATGGCTCATGATTTATAGATTGTTGTAGAAACATGCACAGAGCTAGATACGCAGCAATATTAATTTATCATTAATCATATGTGAGGTTGTAAACTGTGCATGGCAGGGTCAAAAGTTACAGTTAGCGCTGCTAACTATGACTGGGGAATTTCTGTGTTTTCTTTTGTTTTTTACTTCAAAATGTTAATGTTTACACTGACAAAGTCGCCTAACTACAACGTTACATTAACCTTTGATTTTTCAGTGAATTTAAAAGTTTTCTTTTTTTCTCTTTTAAAGGAAAATATACTTTTATTACACTTAACCATAACGTACTTTAATCCTTGGTTTTCTCAGTGAATTTCTACGTTTTTTTTTTAAATTAAATGAATTATTTTTGTGAGTGTATGTATGGTAGAATGACTTTAAAATATAGGTCGTGTTCTGACATTTTAGTAAAAGAATGTTTTTTATTGTAACAAAATAGGATATGGTTCACAGTTTGCAAATTGTTTCAAAATGTGTGAGAGTATCAAACAGATAATTATACAATAGAAATGATTTGCTCAGTAATTGGAACTCTGATATCTCCCATCAATCTTTTTAGGTCTCGCCTGAGCCATTGCTCATGCACTGTCTGCGAGACATTTAGTAAGGACTTTTAAACTTCAAATGCATGCTTTTTTTTTAATCACTTGCTATTGGGCTTTGCATGAGTCTTTCTAAGAAAGACAGCACGCAATTGGCCCAAGGCGGTGCATGTCCCGCCTTCTCTGTCCTCTGGCCTAGGGTGCTCGGGAGCAAGCAGCAGCACAGCCCTGTGCCATCGGTTTTTAATTATCTTTGTTGGCGCACATTTTGCCAGATGGAGGGCAGGCTGCATTCCTGGCTTGGCGCTGCACGAACATGAAGTGCCTTTCTAACAAAGTTTCAGGAGGTGTTAGCTCAGCTCCCAAACCATTTCGAAGAAATCTTAGACTTCTAAGTGCTAAATAGTGGGACACTGTCAAATGGATATCGAGTTACTATTTTATATTGCTGTAGAGTTTGAACATTGCACATATGAAAGATGCATAGTGGAGGTGTTATTTTTTTTAAATCAAAATTATTTTAAGCCTCGCTGGGGCACCCTCTGTGAGTGTATTCGGAGACCGGATTCCGCCGATTAACTGGGCATACTGGTGGTGCGTAACCTATAGACCACTCACCACATCTATTTGTATTGGAGACATTGGAAGGCAGTATTCATACGCCTGGAAGTGAAGTATTGGATCGCCTCCATTATTGATCGTACTAAAGCTGGAATCTTTACTCACACGCCATTCTATTTACAACTGGCTTGTCTTACATCAAGAAACTTAACGCTCAAACGAACTTCTGTCCTGATGATAACCGCACAGTAATCTAGCGGTTTAAACGCCGTCGACACTTTTTGTGGCCATAATCTGTGAAGGACACATCATTTTGTATTTGTCGTTCCTTTTTTGTACATATAATGTTTGTTAGCCACTTGTTTGGCATGTGAATTGTTTGTTTTGCCAACAGTTTCCTTGAGCACTATGGTTCTCCTTTGAATCTGTTTTTAAAAAGTAGATCTAATAAATTATAAATGTTTTGTAAAATTGCCCATGTGTACGTATAGGCTTCTTCACTCTGCTTTCTTTGTATATTTCTTTTACTTCCAAAGTCTGATTGTTTAAATTTGATCTGTTCACCTGAACCGCTTGTTAGGTGGTATTAGCAATTGTCCCTGGTTCAGGGTTGTTGGACAGCCCCTGTAGTCTGTCAAGTGTAATGTAGCACAGCACAAAATTAATGTAAAATGTAATTTCTTCAAATAGGTGTTAATTCAGCTTGCAGTTGCCGATTCGTTATGAAATAAATTCTAAACATTTTAGCAACAATAATGAAACGGGTACGTGCGCATGGGAACATAATTACCTCTTCTACCTATTTGGTAGCACATAAAAAATCCCAGAATGCTTTTGCCACAAAAGAAAATGTTATTGCTTTGGCACATATGATGTCGGATTGAACTTCTGCCGCAATGTGTGGATTCAGTGTTGAAAGAGATAAACATCTCCACACTCTAGTTTAAGGACTTTTATTAGTGGGAAGGGAAACCAAAGGAGGTGTTTGGAAGGAAGGCCTACAAGTGCAACATTTGCGGCTTCAAAAATAGCTGCCGCATTCATATATGAATTCACCAAATGATTTGATTCTTTTTCTAATAAAATACGTGCTAAGCAATCCGGGGGCAGTAAGCCACTTTTGCCATGTGAATTCAAAGCCTTGCAGCCAAAGTGAATCTGCAAAGTTATGGCGGAGGCTGTTAAACCAACTTAAAAAAACACAATTAGCATTTATCTGCCGCCAGAAAAGCGATAATATAAAAACGGCAGCCGGTGTGAAAAGAGTTTGGAGTGTTTGTTAATGTATTTACTCGTGGCCTTTTACTTTATATTAAACTCCGCCGGCCATCTCGTTTCACTATGCATGTTGGCGATCAGCAAATACTTCAATTCAAAAGAGGGCTTTGCCTACGTGTTGCAAGTTTAGAGCAGAGAGAGGGAGGGAAGGAGGGGAGCAATTGTGACGCAAGTAAGAAGATAAGACTACTGTCATAAAAGCAATGTATTGATTTTTAGTGATGCTAGGGAGACCACACTGGTTGGCACACAAGAGAAAGAGAGCTGGATAAGAATGATATATGTAGAAAGCTATGCAGTACATATACATTTTTAGAGAAATAACGGAGATCAGACTGAGGCTGTAAGATGAAAGAAAAACCAAGAACAGTGACATAGTAGGCAGATACGCGTAGGGGACGTTCATATATGAATATATAGATATCTAGAGCTATAAGAAGGAGTTTTTTTTGTTGTAGTTTTGTATAGCGCAAGGTCAACCCTGAGGTATCAGAGCGCTTTACAGGAGCAGCAGTTGCATTACAGACGGACACATTCTTTTCTAGGCACGGGGAGATTAGGGATTTGCCCAGAATATACATATATATATATATATATATATATATATACATATATACACACACACACATATATATATATATATACATATATACACATATACATATATACACCTATACATATATATACATATATATATACATATACATATATATATACATATATACATATATATACATATTCAATGAAAAAACCATTGGTTTTAGGCCATATATAGTTAGAAATTAGCATTTACAAAACCTTATTTTACTCGCATAAAACCATTGAAATTCCATATATAGTTAGAAGCGCTAACTATATATCGCGCACCCGCAATCCACTGCTGATGATGTCACATATTACATCATTCATGACATGGTCAGTGACATCACTGATGACATCACTGATGACATCTCAAATGACATCACTGATGACATCACTGATCACAACATCCAGTGATTGTATGTGTCTGTAAAGTTTAAATATGTTTTACATATTGAAGAATGAGTGGATGTATAAGTGTCTGGATGAAGAATTTAGTAGGTGCATGACTGACTGTATGAAAGAGTGATTAAATGTGTCTCACTGAGTGCATGGGTTAGTGACTAAACTGTCTTAATTTGTGCATCAGTATGTTTGTTGTTGTGTAAGCTGCTGCATGTGTTGATCAGTAGCTATAAGAGTGGCCATATGGGTTATTGATTGGTTGCCCAAGTATTTGAATGGGAGGCTGAGTGTGTGTGTGGGTGGCTGGGAGGTGCGTGACTCTGTGCATAGATGTGTAAGCAGTTGATTCACTAGGAGTATGAGTTCAAGAGTGCATGTGGAAACAGCTATATGGGCGGTTGACTGTGCATGGGTGTGTTGGTGAGTGAATGGATTTCTCATTGCTACATGTGCAAGTAAGTACGTATGTAAAACACAATACATGTGAGAGTTGAGATATATAAATAACTGAACATAAGAGCCAGTGAATGTGTGAGTGGCTGTATCGATCACTGTGAGCTTGTATCAGGGATTATATAAGAGAGTAAATATGTGTTATTATATGTTTGAATAAGTAAGATGTGTATAACTGTATAGTTGAGGAAATGGAGGTGTGATTGATTCTTTGCATGACTGACTAGGTGTGTGAGTAACTCCATGGATGAGTGACAGTCTGTGAGTGTCTGTTTATACTGAGTGTATGTAAGGTTATATTAGAGTCTGAAGAGGTTCATTGTATTATCACATGAGTGATGTGATCAGTGATGACAAATGAGATGTCATCCGTGATGTCATTTGAGTTGTCATCAGTGATGTCATCAGTGATGTCATCAGTGATGTCATTTGAGATGTCATCAGTGATGTCATCAGTGATGTCACTGACCATGTCATGAATGATGTAATATGTGACATCATCAGCAGTGGATTGCGGGTGCGCGATATATAGTTAGCGCTTCTAACTATATATGGAATTTCAATGGTTTTATGCAAGTAAAATAAGGTTTTGTAAATGCTAATTTCTAACTATATATGGCCTAAAACCAATGGTTTTTTCATTGAATTTTCAAGGTTTTGTAAATGCAAATTCCTAACTATATATCCACTATAACCTATGTTTTTTTCTGTGAATTTCATTGGTTTTTTAATAGCAAATATGAAAAGCATTAAAATGTAAAGTACGTGATAGATAAAAACATTTTCGTATTTATGCACGCTGATGTGCTTTGAACGCTGCCCCCCTCCCCTCTTTTCTCTTAGTAGTACTCTCTCTTTGCAGATAGTGAAGAGTAGTTAACGCAGGCCTTTACCCCCGTTGTAATCCGTCCTGCCTGCTTGTCTCTCCATTTGATTGATTATTATCCAAGCATTTACTGTTTTTCAATTGATTCCCTTTGGTTCATTCTCTATTTACAAACAAGCACAAAGTCGCAATACTCTGTTTAGTCTTTGCAGATCGTGAAAAATCGTGTAAAAAAATAAAAGTAATCGAGCAAAATCAGTAGGCCACTAATTGGATCTCTTTTTGACCTCGCTAAAATAGAAATATTATAAACAACCCTTCATGAGAAATACGAAAATAGTGAGATGAACTGAGCTCCACACCATGAGGGCTGCAAGACAGCTCGGCTCCGTCACCCACCCCGCCCAAAATAACGACAAACCCTATGCAAATATTAAAAATATAGACAACACACCAGCAAAGAAACAGGGTAAAACATTTTATTAAATAACTATTTACATAACGTTGGTTTATAAGATGATGTCAGTAGTGGACCGATGTGTGAATAGGTCGGAAGCAGCACAAGGCGCCAAGATCCGGATGGAAAGTCCTGGATATTGGGTGCCATAGTTCAGAGTTCTGAGTTTGAGCCTTTTTCAATGCCTGTGCTTTGTTGTTTCCCCTCCATCAAAAACAAAAAAAAATATATAAAACTGTGCAAAAATACAAAAAAAAAAAAAAAAGTTTACAAAAGCAGTGCTTGTAAGACTGTCTGAAGCTTATTTCCACCTACTGCAGCTTCACTATTCCAAAGTAAGTGAGGGTCGTTTGTGGACCTGACTGCATTTGAAAACAATGTTATATGGTACCTCCCTAAACCGCTTGACGGAGGCCCCCGAGGGGCGGTGTGATGGCCATGGACTCGGAGAAGACGCTTGGCTCCGACACCCTCCCCAAGTCTTATAGCACTGGTGTAGCCTGAGATCGCCCCCGACATAGGCGGCCGGCTCCCGGGGTCCGGCGGAACTTTTTGCCTTTTGATGACTCTTCAATTCTGGACCTTGTCCCACAATCCGTTTGACCTGAAGACAAGCTGTAGTGGGGCGCCCCTTTATCGTTTTAGTTGCCATTCCGCCCGCTTTTGCTACACTGTGCCTCTTCCGCCATTCAGCTGTTTACCGCCCGCTCTTGCGACTACAGCGTCTCGCTCACCATGTAGTTGAGATGCGCCCGCTCTTGCGGTGCAGCGATAGACGGCTGCCACAGGACTCTCAAAATGGCGGCCGGCTCTTCGGTTTTGGGCCTGGTCCACTAAAATGGCCCTGGGACACCTTGGAACTCGGACGCTTGTCTGCTAGGGCTTGGGTCCCATTCTCGAAAAGCGTCCCCTCAGCCGTGAAGATTCTACAAAAGTCTTGGGGGCCTCCGACTCCCGCAGGCTTCTGGTGGGGAGCGGCTGCCATGATTGCTCGTGGAATGGCCACGACGGAGCTACGAGATGGTAGTGGTCTCATGCTGACGCCAGCTTTAGTCTGAAACATCCAGAAACACTATAGACTACCAATTCGATCAGTTCCGGTAGCGCCCCAACATGAACCGGAAGAGAAGAACTTGCCCTCCCCTCTTTGACTGATGGTTCTTGTTGCCTGTCCCCTCTGTTGTCATTTAACAGAACTTTTTGGACTGCTGAAAGGGGTTGTGTTCTGAACGCTGGTTGGTGGAGACATTTAGACTATATTCTTGACCTACGTTGTCGCGTAATGCGTTTTATGACACGCCGCGTTAGCGCACCCGGAAGTGATCCGAGGCGCGGCGCGCAGCGCGTAACGTAAACATAACAGGTCATGTGACTTGTTAATAAAACTTTTCATTGGTTCATTTTACTTTTGTTAATTTAATGATGAAAAGCTTGGTCATATGACCTAAAAATTACGCTTTTTATTTTTTTCGAACATTATTTTTTTTTCAAACATATGTTATAATATTCCAGGCTAATGTACTTTCCCGGAAAATTTACAACTGTCCTGCAAGTAAAATATATTCCTTTTTCGACAAAAAGGGCGTTTCTTCGTTCCATGACGGAGCCGTTGAGTAAGAGAGACTCGGCCTGCTGTCTTAGTCGCCGATACGCCTGATTATCAGATTCTTATCGATCACTTTATGTTGCAGAAATGAAAAACACAACTGCCCTTGACCATTTATCTTTACTGCGTTCCTACATATTATACCTTTTATCCGTCATGTAATTGGACTGCTTTATTTCACTTGCCTTTTACTGATTCGAAAACAGTGACTAAAAGTAAAAACTTTACCAATGTAAATACTACTACCGTGTTTTGTTTTAAAAACCTTTATTGTGAAAATATCAGTATACAAATACGGGCCTATAACCACGTGGGCCGGCCACGGAGCAAACTGAAATCGTATATGATGAGGAGACATTTACACTGTAGAGGAACGTAACGAGCGGGCCATTAGGTTGCAAGAACTAAGGTGTCTAACAGTTGCGGAATCGGTGGACGTACATTTTGTAATTAAAATAAGACAGGGCCACTTACAATAAAATTATCTAGATATACATTTGCGGGCAAGGAGTTACGAGTCCCATTTATACCGGCGCCATTTTGGGCGAGGCCGGGCAGGTCCAAGATATAGTCAAAATGTCTTCACCAACAATCGACAAGACCAGAACCCCTTTCGGCCCTTTATGCTACAAGATGGTGTCTTCCATTCAGAAAATATTGTTGGCAGCATTTTGAAAGGAAAGATAAACAGCCGTTCTCCTAGTGAGTCTCACATTGTTACATTTAGGAAGAATGTTGAAGAGTAATATGTGGAAAATCTGAAGCCATTTTTCTACAAACTCTCAATCAGCCTAAGTCATGGGCGATCTTTGTCCACACCAGGGCAATAGTGAAGCTGCAGCAGGTGCAAAGGAGCTTCAGACAGTCTTACAAGCACTGCTTTTCTAAACATTTTTTTGTATTTTTGCACAGTTTTATATATTTTTTTTTGTTTTTGATGGAGGGGAAACAACAAAAAACAGGCATTGAAAAAAGCTCAACAGTGCAGGGCGCCTTGTGCTGCTTCCGACCTATTCACACATCGGTCCACTACTGACATCACCTCATAGGCCAACGGGGCACCCCACACTGACTTTCGGCGCAGCATTGTAGGATGGCCACACCAGTGCGGCAACTTGCTGGACACCACCTCGGTGCCATCCGGATCTCGGAGCGTTCGAGTCACTGTACCGCAAGAGTGACCGGAACTCAGCTGGTCACACCGTCTTTCGGCGCAGCATTGTAGGATGGCCACACCAGTGCGGCAACTTGCTGGACACAACCTCGGTGCCATCCGGATCTCGGCGCGTTCGACTCACTGTACCGCAAGAGTGACCGGAACTCAGCTGGACACGCCGTCTTTCGGCGCAGCATTGTAGGATGGCCACACCACTGCAGCAATTTGCTGGACACCACCTTGGGCAACAGTGAAACTGCAGCAGGTGCAAATAAGCTTCAGATAGTCTTACAAGCACAGCTCAGAACTCTCAACTATGGCACTCAATATCCAGGACTTGCCATTCGGATCTTGGCGCCTTGTGCTGGTTCCGACCTATTCACACATCGGTCCACTACTGACATCACCTCATAAGCCAACGGGGCACCCCACGCCGACTTTCGGCACAGCATTGTAGGATGGCCACACCAGTGCAGCAACTTGCTGGACACAACCTCGGTGCCATCCGGATCTCGGCGCGTTCGACTCACTGTACCGCAAGAGTGACCGGAACTCAGCTGGACACGCCGTCTTTCGGCGCAGCATTGTAGGATGGCCACACCAGTACGGCAATTTGCTTGACACCACCTCGGTGCCATCCGGATCTCAGCGCGTTGTGCTGCCTTCGGCCTATTCGCACATCGGTCCGCTACTAACGCCGCCTCACGTGCCAACGGATTTTCTACGGTTTTTGTAGCCCTATGCCGCATAACAGGTCATGTGACTTGTTTATAAAACTTTTCATTGGTTCATTTTACTTTTGGTTTCCTAAAGATGGAAGGCTTGGTCATATGACCTAAAAATAACACTTTTCATTGGTTTAGAACATTTTTTTTTCCCAAACGATGAAAGCCCCACCTTGTTTCTGGATCATTCAGACTGAAGCTGGCATCAGCATGAGAGCACCACCATCTCGTGGCTCCGTCGTGGTCATTCCGCGAGCAATCATGGCAGCCGCTCCCCACCGGAAGCCTGCGGGAGTCGGGGGCCCCCAAGACTTTTATACAATCTTCACGGCTGAGGGGACGCTTTTCGAGAATGGAGCCCAAGCCCTAGCAGGCAAGCGTCCGACTTCCAAAGTGTCCCAGGGCCATTTCAGTGGACCAGGCCTAAAACCGAGGAGCTGTCCGCCATTTTAAGAGCCATGTGGCAGCCGCCTATCGCTGCACTGCAAGAGTGGGAGCAACTCAACAACATGGTGAGCGAGACGCTGTGGCCGCAAGAGCGAGCGCAACTCAGCTAGATGGCCGCCACCTGGGGAGGCCCGTTCACGCCGGCTCCCCCACGCCCCCCCCCCCCGGGCCGCCGCACGCCAATTTTCGGAGCAGCATTGTAGGATACCAAAACCAGTGCGGCAGTTTACTGGACATCACCTGGGTGCCTGTCGTACATGTTGTGTCAGCCATGTGACACTGGACACAGACCGCTACTGACGAGGCCTCCCCCCGCACCACCCGGGACGCCCCACGCTGTTTTTCTGTGCTGCATTGTAGGATCCCTAAACCAGTGCGGCACCCAGGCGACATCACCTGGGTGCCGTCCAGAACTCTGCACGTTGTGCTGCCTTGGGACTATTCGCACAACAGACCGCTACTGACGAGGCCTCCCCCCGCCCCACCCGGGACGCCCCACGCCAATTTTCGGAGCAGCATTGTAGGATCCCTAAACCAGTGCGGCACCCAGGCGACATCACCTGGGTGCCGTCCAGAACTCTGCACGTTGTGCTGCCTTGGGACTATTCGCACAAAAGACAGCTTCTAACCATTGTTGCTTTTTGTGTTGAGAAATGTTTAAATGTTTTTAGTTTTTGTTCCGTTCGTTAAAGTTAGTAGTTAATAAAGTTTTATAACCTTACTTTGTTGGAGTGTTATCTATTTTTTTTAAAACGGGTGAATGGGGCCTTGAATCGGGTTATTGTCATGTGTGGGCTTTGGAAGTGTTCTGCTGCAGGATCGGACATTTCAAACTCAAATGCACGTTCTTTTTCTTACCTTTCCGAAGCATGGAGCGCAATAGCAGGCAGAGAAAGGGTGATGCACGTGTTGAACACTACCTGACCTGGCAAGTTGCTGGCAGTGCCCCCCCGCCCGCTCCTGAAAGAGGGCACACACACACCGCCGCCCCGAGTACTTCACAAATCTTTAAAAGACCATGCGCTTGTTCATGAGGCTTAAATGGTTTATCACCTCTTCTAGAACCCCTGCATCGACCCTCTGACGTTTCATGGAAAAATTACCATGTTACACAATACCAAGCCCTGTCAGCTGAAACCCCAAGGAATCGTGGGGCATATTATCAAGGGGGTTTATCTACGCTTTTTTGGCTTTAAAAGCCATGAAAGCGGAGATAAAATTATTTCCCTATTACCAAGCTGTCGCTAACACCAGTTAGTGACAGCTAAAAGGAGATAGCGACCATCTTGGGCCCCGCTTTGCATGTCAGAGATACTTATCACTAATGACATGCAAAGTGGCGTGCCAAGATGTTAGCGACTGGAAACAGTCCCTAACATCGCTACCTTCTATTACCAACTTTTAGAGATATTCGCGCTAAGCGCGAATATCTCCAAAATCTAACACCTGCCCTGAGCAGTTCTTAGCCATGTTATCCAATGGGAGGTGGATAACATGGCTAAGAGCATTAGGTCGATAATACATGAATATCGCTGACTTTTCTGCGATAATAGCAAGGTTTATCTGCGATAAAAATCGCCGATGTGCGGCGATAATTTTTGTCTCTAAACAAGTTAGAGACAAAAATTATCGCTAGTTGTTCGTAATATGCCCCCGGGTTTTTGCTTGCAGAAATCGGGAGGCGGGAGACTAGCACTGAAATCAGTAGTCACACGCCTGAATCAGGAGGATTGGCATGTCTGAATTCTCTACAGCTGGGGCCATAAACTACATCCGCAGAATTAGGTGATAGCCTGGGACCAGCCTGGCATCTAAAATGGCTGCCGTGCACGACAAAATTGTGGCATTCGAAAAAAGGCAAGATGGCGCAGCCGCTGGAAGAGATGTATCAACATATATCAGCCTCCTCAGCCACCCTCAGGAAACATAAGGGATTAGGATACGTCTCCCGCACCCCCTTATACCTAGTACTTTAATTAACGAAGCACAAAATGGCGAATTCCCGTTTCGCTACCAGTTTGCGGCCCAGTTCGCGGCCCGTGAAGCGCTTCTACCGTGAAAAATCTTTTTTTTTTTATTTTCCCCACGGGACCCTTTAATAACCCCAACAACATTCCTAGGGGGTCAAGAGGGGGATACCTTGCCCCCTTTCATTAAATTCCCCCTTAGTTTTTCACCTTTTCTTCTCTCTCGATCCTACCGAGAGACAAGATGGCGGCCGCTCCGGACTGTCACGCAGCAAAAAAAAAAAAAGCTCACGCACAGCCGCTGGAAGAGATGTATCAACATATATCAGCCTCCTCAGCCACCCTCAGAAAACATAGGGGATTAGGATACGTCTCCCGCACCCACTTATAACTAGTAATTTAATTAACGAAGCACAAAATAGCGAATTCCCGTTTCGCTACCAGTTCGCGGCCGCGCTTCTACCGTGAAAAATCATTTTTTTTTTATTTTCCCCACGGGACCCTTTAATGACCCCAACAACATTCCTAGGGGGTCAAGAGGGGGATACCTTGCCCCCTTTCATTAAATTCCCCTTTCGTTTTCCACCTCTTCTTCTCTCTCGATCCTACCGAGAGACAAGATGGCGTCCGCTCCGGACTGTTTAGAATGTTGACAGACACCGGAGAGCCAATCAGCTTTCTGCGCGCAAAGTTCCGATAAGCGAAAAGTAAGCGGACCGGATCGCTGCCCAGAGCGCTGTTACAGATATATATCTTGGTTTGAACGTTAATTTCTCAAAAACTACTGGAGCACATATATTGAGACCTAGCAAAGGCACATCGGGCTAACAGTCCCTACAATTTTGCCAAGTTTCGTGCAAATCCATTCAGCCGTTCGAGCTAAAAGTGAGTCCAACCGCCCTATGGAAATTAACATGGGAAAAACGCGTTTTGGGACCCCCCTTTTTTCTCGGCCCCCCCTTGACGAAACCCCCCCAAATTTTCAGGGGCTGCTCAGAAACAAAATGTGCGAATTCCCGTTTCGCTACCAGTTTGCGGCCCAGTTCGCGGCCCGTGAAGCGCTTCTACCGTGAAAAATCTTTTTTTTTTTATTTTCCCCACGGGACCCTTTAATAACCCCAACAACATTCCTAGGGGGTCAAGAGGGGGATACCTTGCCCCCTTTCATTAAATTCCCCCTTAGTTTTTCACCTTTTCTTCTCTCTCGATCCTACCGAGAGACAAGATGGCGGCCGCTCCGGACTGTCACGCAGCAAAAAAAAAAAAAAGCTCACGCACAGCCGCTGGAAGAGATGTATCAACATATATCAGCCTCCTCAGCCACCCTCAGAAAACATAGGGGATTAGGATACGTCTCCCGCACCCACTTATAACTAGTAATTTAATTAACGAAGCACAAAATAGCGAATTCCCGTTTCGCTACCAGTTCGCGGCCGCGCTTCTACCGTGAAAAATCATTTTTTTTTTATTTTCCCCACGGGACCCTTTAATGACCCCAACAACATTCCTAGGGGGTCAAGAGGGGGATACCTTGCCCCCTTTCATTAAATTCCCCTTTCGTTTTCCACCTCTTCTTCTCTCTCGATCCTACCGAGAGACAAGATGGCGTCCGCTCCGGACTGTTTAGAATGTTGACAGACACCGGAGAGCCAATCAGCTTTCTGCGCGCAAAGTTCCGATAAGCGAAAAGTAAGCGGACCGGATCGCTGCCCAGAGCGCTGTTACAGATATATATCTTGGTTTGAACGTTAATTTCTCAAAAACTACTGGAGCACATATATTGAGACCTAGCAAAGGCACATCGGGCTAACAGTCCCTACAATTTTGCCAAGTTTCGTGCAAATCCATTCAGCCGTTCGAGCTAAAAGTGAGTCCAACCGCCCTATGGAAATTAACATGGGAAAAACGCGTTTTGGGACCCCCCTTTTTTCTCGGCCCCCCCCTTGACGAAACCCCCCCAAATTTTCAGGGGCTGCTCAGAAACAAAATGTGCCATTTTCCTGAAAATTTCAGCCGATTCCGTCCACAAACGCCAAAGTTATTAGACATAGAATTTTCAAAAGTCCCATAGAGAAAAAATTCTAACTATATATACCTACTGGCTATCGCCAGTAGGTAATATACATATATATACATATATACACATATATATACATATATATACATATATACATATATATACATATATACATATATACATATATACACATATATACATATATACACATATATATATATATATACGAGAGAGAAAGAGACAGAGAGACAGAGAGAGACAGAGAGAGACAGAGAGACCGAGAGACCGAGAGACCGAGAGAGACTGGCCTCTCTGCGGAGACCTCTCTGTAATGAGAAGTGTGAGTAATATGGTTTGGACTCTCCTTTTAGACATCTAGCTCAGATGATGTGTGCATGGTAGGTGTTTGGATGGGCCTTATCTCTACTCACAAATCTACTCAAACCAAGGAGCATAAGTAGTAGAGTCTGATAAACACCATCTCCAGTAAGCCTCCTTCATAAAGTAACAAGTGTGCATAGCAGAGTATTCAAACATCACCTACTTCTTACTTTTCACGATCCGGGGAGAGTCTTGCAAAATTGTAACATTTAATAAAAAATTAAAAAATAGTTAACCTTCTAATAGACCTCAGTAATTACCTCTTACATACTTTCTTTTCAAAACAAACAATATGCATTCCTACTAACAGTGTTTAGAAAATTCATCTAATCCTTTTCACGACATCGCCAGAGTTCTGAAAGATCATACAAATTAGTTTATTAAATATATATTTATTATTCTCGCAGTAGTTTTCTCTTAGACACCTCTCTAGATATAGGGGACAGCATGCTTTTCTGCAGCTACTTGTATAGCTTTTATACTTAATTTCCTCAACACCTCCAATTTTTCACAGTAAACAGTTATGGTGGCCATTTAATTTCTAAAACTCAAACAGCCAGCCAATCAGAGCACTCACTTTCATGAGACTTGCAAGAGCCTCTTGCTCCTGAGAGAGCGTGAAGGCTCACGCAAAAAATTGGCCTCTTGACCAATTACATGGTTCCATTTTTAGGTTTTGCCTAGCCAATGCGTACGAAGTACGCATGTGCTAGGAAAAACCTAATGAGTATAGTATATGTGGCTTGGAATACACCCCCGTCTTTCATTGGCTAGCTCCATAAATGGAGGCTAGCCATTGGAAGACGGGCCTGTCCGTCAATGCCGGACCAGATCCGGGGGCGTTCCTTAGATTTTTTGGCTTTTGGCTACGTCACGCTAAGTCAGCCAAAAGCCGGGAACGCCCCTGAATCTGGTCCGGCATTGCCGGCACCTGCCTTCCTGCTCCTGTTAGCGTTGATTGGTTGAGCTGCGTGGACGTCACTGCTGGTCGAGAGCCCCCGCCCATCTCCGCTCAGAGCAATCCGCGAGGGAGCCCACTCCTCGGGAAACTTCGCCGCCCGCCTGCCTGAGCTAGAGACGGGCCGCCGCGCTACCCGCGGCGACCCGGAAGTGACTAGCCGGTCGGCCAATCCTAACGCGGCCGGCCGGAAGGGCCCAGCCTGGGTTTTATTGCTGGATATTCTGTATGTGTTTGGGCTGGAAATACTTCATTTCTCCACAGTATCCTTTCTATGAGCAGGAACTTACTTGCCTTTCAAATGAACGTCAATGCTGCACTACTGTCCCAGATAATGTTTATTTATAAATTACCCTGGAGCAAATGGTATTTTAAAGCAATTCTTTTTCTGCTGCGTTATCTTGTAAAAATATTAGGGTCGGCAATTAGATCCAATCCATCCTTCTAATCAGAAGATGTGTACGAACGCATCCGCAATACGCCGAACAGGCCGCGCGCAGTGACGCGGCCTCTTCTGTGAATTTGCCAGCACGCAAGCTTGTTTCGGAAATCGATGCATCACTCCGGAAGTCTCTCGTGGGATTTATTACCTCATACTGCCCTTCCTCCTGCTTAAATATTCAGTAGGCAGTCGCACAGAGAAAAATGCTACCTTTAAAACAGGCGCGCGCGGGAGGTCGGAGGTCGCCTCGAGAGGCGACCCTGCCGTGTATGTCTCTTTCATATTCTAAAGAAGACGCCCTCTTTGAATTTACATTTAAAGAGCTGTTCGCGGATGTTTCAATTGGTTGGGTATATCTCTCAAATTGGGGGACATTTATCATAGAGTTTGCTCTCCGATCTGGGAGTGCCGAAGGTATCTTAAGCAACCTTACAATAATTTATGTGACAATAAATCACACTGTGTCACATGATTACTATGGCAACCGCCAGGCGTGCCTTGATCGAAGCTTTACAGCGGGAGGTGCAATTTTCTGCTCATCAAGTGAGCGTGGTGATTTACTTGTTGACACAGCACGGTGGCTGTGGCAGTGTTAATGCCCCTTAGCGTCTCCGGGGACCTCCAACAACCCCCCTTTGAATCCCTTCCTCACACCGACCTTGGAGAATCGTTGAGCACTGTACAATCTGTAAATACGTAATACAGCACATGTGGCGAAGTTAAAGCTGCTTTTTGTTTTTAAAAACATAGTAGCTACAAGTGGAGGTTTTACGGTCAGTTGTACTTGGGGGAATTATGTACAAAGCGATCATACATGTCGGTAAAAATTTAATAAAGTAGTTGGGCAAAAAATACTGTATTCGTGTAAAAATAAATTAGTTGACCATAAAAAGGAGTGACCGAGCTGACTGAACTTGTGTTCCTTTATAATGGCAGCCACAGTAGTTCGTATCAAGTGAAGCCTAACTTAAGAATGCATCAGTAACTATTAGTTACCCTTTTCACTGATTTAAGTATTAGAATACATCACATACAGAATCTAATGTAAATACGCTCTGGAATCTACGTACACACCCATACAGAGGGATCTTCGTCGGACCCTTAAGTTCAGAAACGTCTCATAGCTTTACATTTTCCGCAGGTTTTGTGTAATCAATTCAATCAGTCTCAGCTTTTAAGACAACAATAATTTGCATGCCAAGACTTTAGGTATTTTTCTATTATAATGTGCACGAGCCTCCATCTTCCAGTTCCAACATGTAAAGTCCTGTTGACTAAACACTTGCAACTAGCTGACATGGAGTATGTTGTTGCCTGTGAACTTCTTCTGCATTACATTTATATAAGGACAACGTGTTTTGTTCAAAATGCTTGAGCTACTCTTAATATATAAACACAACCGGCCCTCAGTGATGATTTAGGTGTGAGAGGAAAAAGGAATAATCAAACGTGAACTGCTGGAACCTACCACCCGAGGCTGCGCGTTGGGGTGGGGGGGTGGGGGGAATGGTGCTTTCTGAGCAGCAGCGTGTCTGTTGTAGCAAGCCTGGTGCCACACAGCACAGTTGGAACCTACCACATGAGGCCTGTTTTCGTGCCTCTGTTGCCTGCGGGGGGCTCGCAGTGTGTGGGGCTCGCAGTGTGTGTGGGGGGGGGGGCTCGCAGTGTGTGGGGGGGCTCTGTGTGGGGGGGCTTTGTGTGTGTGTGGGGGGCTCGGTGTGGGGGGCTCTGTGTGGGTGTGGGGGAGCTCTGTGTGGGTGTTTGTGTGTGTAATGTGCGAGAGATAAAGCTAGTGGCATTGTAAATGACAATGCCATTTATTTATGTTAAAAAAAAACATAAATCGAAATAATGTCAAGAGCAATGCCAATAGCTCTAACTTTAACAAAGGCAAAACCATTGCATTGCAAATGCTTGTTTATTTTGCACTCTTGCGAGCCCAACTGCCAATTGATACAATTACTTTTGACCCTAATATCCCAAAAACTACTGAACAGATTTACACAAAACCACAAAAAGCACAACCTGCAGACCAAGATCTAGATTCCTGACGAATCTGGTGTAATTCAGTCTTGTTAAAACCGATCTTAAGAAGGTCTATGGAAAATGCAAAGAGATTTTACATCTTGGGACCACCTTTTTTCCAGAATAGGATCTGGGGGATTCAGAGTAGAGCCTCGCTGGGCCGAGAATTGACTTTGGAGACACCTCACCCATTTCTAGTGCCTCACCCTTGACACAAACCCTGAGCCCAGCTTCGCCATAAACAACGAGGCACTACTGCATGCTATCCAGGACTCCATACACGCTAGAGACCAAGATCAAGTAGGCGTGAGGGTGACATTGTGCTCCTACGACAAGAACTACATAACTCTACAGGTCGTGTAACAGAGGTGGAGGGTCTTATCTCCTCCCTCGAAGACCCGTTCAGTAAGTTTCAATAGATGCTGAAGCCCTTGCAAATGGCAGGAGGAAAAATGGTGGCGAGGACTGAGGGCGCAGAGGGCCGCTCCCGCCACAACAACCTTGATATGGTGGGGTTTTCTGAATTGGCCAAGGGATCAAATCCGGATTGCTTTTTGTAATCAAGACTCCACAATTTCCTGCCAGGAGAAAAGCTGCCGAATAGCTTATTCATTGCATGAGCTTGCTGTGCGCCCTCGCCCCCATACTATTCTTGCACATGTCCTTAACTACAGGACAACCTAGATTTAAAGACTGCGAGGGTGCTAGGAGAGACGCTGTATGAAACATTCATAATCTTTTTATTTCCCGACTACACTAGACTGATCCATACCCAAAGGAAGACATTCAAAGCAGTCAACCAGAGCCTCAGCACCATGAATATTAAATACATGCTCCAATTTCCGGCCGAACTAAAAAAAATCTTTCAGGGACAAACCATGTTGTTCTAAACATCCTGACAGGGTGTGGGAGTGGCTCGAGGCACGCCTCCCTAAATGCATACCAGTACTATTGCAAATAACCACAGAGCAAACCGAGATTGGCATCATGGCACACAGAAAGACCCAGACTGGGAAGGTGCAGACACTCCAGCGGGGGGAGGGGTGTTGAGGGGGGGGAAATCACCAGAAAATGCATTGCCTTGGTACGGAGACTCCAGACAGCTTGCAGATCCTCAGAATAGCAGGCCACCCGCAGCACAACTCCCTCAAGATCGGGCTGCTGGACAAGCACCAGCCTCCTAGGTACTTCAGACCCCTGACCAGTTCGATTTTCCTTGCTTGTTCGTGTTTGGATGACAGAAGTTTCCTGATGGGAAGTGTAGGGAGGGGAGGGGGAAGCGTGGGTTGATATGCACTCCATGTCTGTTTAATTTTTCTTCTTTTCTTCTTGTTCATAGGGCACGCATCACTATTGGCTATTGGGCACTGACAACCCATACCGTCTACACTATTACAATTATCCTGATGAGACTGCAAGTCAAGGTATTGACTTGGAATGTTAATGGGTTTCTGGATAAGCGTTCCGGAAGCGAATTTCAAAAGGGACGGGTTCAGACATAGGAGAAACTACAGTATGCCTTAATCGGCACATGATAGCGACACGGCTAAGCTTGAAGTTCTTCTCCCATCCTCTGAAATAAGGAGTTTGGCAGCATACAAGGGATCACAATAATATACCTTTAATAAATACAAGTGGGATACAACTGCCATTCGTTGGAGCTACATTTGGACCAAACCAGTCTTGAAACCAGTGTAGCACCAGGATATGATACTAAGCTCTGAAGAAGCCCGTGTTTGGGCGAAACGCGTAGGCTGTGGATTTTGGCTGTGGATTTTATGAACACAATAAAGGCACTTGAAAATCACGTCACCGTTTGGACAACCATTACTCCTGTCATCTATGTTGACTCAAATGTATGGCATCTGAAGCCACAAAGTAGTACTGATACGCTTTGCCTCTCCACTGTTGTGTTAAACAAGTACTTTGAATTGGTAATGCTTGCCAGGTATCACAAAATCTGAGGCATTTGCGATGAGCCGGATGAATTGGAACATGAAAATATTAGTCTTTTAAGTCTAGAGTAGATATAAAATCTGTCTTCTGTAAAAGTACCTGTTGAAGGGTCACCATGTGAAAGAGTACTGACAGTATATAATGGTTTAACTCTCTGTTATGTTAGGTTATGTTAAAATTTATTTATTAAGTGCGTGTACGCCCGTAGGCTTCATGGCGCTATCGGAGAAGAACATAACACAGAATAATACTCTAACAGTAAGCCTGTTTAAAAAGCCAAGTCTTGAGAGAGTGTCTGAAAGTAAGAAGATCAGGGCTCTGCCTTATAGGCAGGGGAAGAGAATTCCAAAAGGTGGCTGCAAGATGATCAAAACAGTTGCCCCCCAGACGTTTTTTCTTAAAGGTAGGGACAACCAAAAAACTTTTATGCGCAGAGCGAAGGTTTAATGAAGGGTTGTACCTAGAGACAAGTTTCCTGATGAATTTTGGGCCTGTGTCCTGTAAAGCTTTAAAAATAATACATCCAGTCTTGAACTCAACCCTTTGTTTTACAGGTAGCCAATGTAATCTTTCCAGGCCAGGTCTGATAGGCTGCCATTTAGATTGTCTGCAAATCAGCCTAGCTGCTTGATTTTGAACAAGCTGAAGTCTTTTCAACTGACCCACTGGGAGTCCCAGATAGAGACTGTTGGAAAAATCCAGTCGGGAAAGAACAAGGGCAATGACTACCTGAATAAGAGCAGATTGTGTCAGGAACTGGGCTATTTTTTTTATTTTTTTAAGTTGGAAAAAACTAGCAGAGACTACTGTTCCAACTTGTCCTTTCAGAGAGAGATCTGCGCTCAGCGTGATCCCCAGGCTTTTAACAGAGAGGGATTTTGTGGGTGGGGCTCCCATGTCAGATGGCGAAAAACATGGGACCCAACTCAGTTAATTTTTCCCAGGCAAGATCAGCTCTGTCTTGCCTGGGTTAAGTTTTAGGTGGTTAAGGTTCATCCACCACTGTATATGTGTCATAGTATTCTGGAATTCTGTCACAGAGTCAGCAGTGTTAAGAGAAAAGACAAGTTGGAGATCATCCGCATAGTTGTAGCTGGTAACTTTGGAGTTCCTTAAAGAGTGAAGTAATGGGCGAAGGTAAAGATTAAATAATAAAGGTGATAATGAGGATCCTTGAGGGACCCCACATGTGGCAGGAGTTTTGGGAGCTGTGAAAGTGCCAAGTCTCACTGATGGCGAGCGTCCAGTTATAAAGGAGGTGATCCAGTTTAAGGCAGGTCCCCTGAGGCCGGCCTGTTCGACACGGTTGACAAGAATGGTATAATCAACCGTGTCGATCTCGGCAGACAGATCAAGGAGTACAAGGCCCTGATGTATGCCTCTATCAGCATTAGATCTTAAAGTATTTTGGACAGCCAGGATCACGGCCTCCGTCGAATGACAGGGACGGAAACCAGCCTGATTTGGTTCAAAGTATTCAGATTTTTCGATAAACTTGGAGAGGCAGGAGGAGACATAGGCTTCCAGAATTTTAGATGCGTAAGGTAAAAGGGATATAGGCCTATAATTTATCGGCTCAAGTGGGTCTGCTCCTGGTTTTTTAATCAGTGGGATGAGCAGGGCGTTCTTAAAACTACTAGGGACCTTGCCTTGTGTAAGTGATTCATTCAACAATGAGAACACAACTTGGGGAATGGCTAGTCCTACCTCTCTAAATATGTGTGGGGGACAGGTGTCATCGGGTGATCCAGATTTAAAACGTAATAATAGATCAGACAGTGTTTTAGTGTCAATCAGAGGAAATGTATCTAATGTAGTAGTGTTGTAGTAGCTGTCATCCAAAGGAGCAGGGACGGGGAGATTAAGTATACTCTTTTTTATAGTAGTAATTTTATCTGTAAAAAAAGAGATTTAAAGAGTCGCAAAGCTCTTGTGAAGGAGTGACCGAGGGGGTTGTTCTGTCACTGTTGCAAAGATCATTCACTATATTGAATACATCTTTGGATTTGTTTTGTGAATTTAAGATTTTTTCTGAAAAGTAAGTAGCTTGGTGTTTTAAAATGTTTTTTGATAGTTCTTCGGGCCAAACAATAGATCGCTTTGTCATGTGGTAGGTACCTAGTCCTCAACTTCCTTTCTTTTTGGCGGACTTCGAGTTTTAGAGTCTTCACTTGTGAAGTGAACCATTTATGTGCGTCGTTAGGGCGTGAGCGAGAGAAGTTCACGCAAGGCGCATGAATATCCACTGCCGTTTGGATCCAGTGAGAAAAGGTCTACTCCATGACATCGATATCTTTGGTCAGTGAGGGCAGGGTGGTTGCCAAGGTGTTAAGAAAAGCAGATGTATCAATATCCGTCCATTTCCTAATTTTCCCACCAGTCTGAAATAACTTTCGTGCTCGTATCGACAGTGATTGTAAAATGAATAAAAAAATGATCAGACCAGACACAAGGCTTTATGTAAGGTGTAGTTAATGATGTGTTATAAGACCATATTTGATCTAAACTATGGCCTTTCTCATGGATGGGAGAGTGAATATGTTGAATTAAATTAAGGTCAGAGAGTAGGTCCTTCATTTCTGCAGCCTGAGGGTCTGCCTCAATATCATCAAACCAGAGGTTAAAGTCCCCCATTAGGACAACTTTAGAGTAGTTTGTTACAAGAGGGGCCATTTGTTCGGCCAGTGATACTGGGAAGCTGGGCATAGATTGGGGGGGGTTGATAAATCAAAACTAATAACATTGCTCCACTGTCAGTGTCAGTCTTTAAAACAATATTCTCAGTGGAGGTCAAGACAAGAGAGGGGAGTGTTGTAAATTTATGTGTTGTGGATGATAACAGCCACTCCTCCACCCTTTTTTCCAGCAGATCTATTAACAGTCAGGATGTAATAGTCAGCTGGGAGGGAGGCTAGGATGTCTGGCAGTGAATCCTGGGTGAGCCAGGTTTCAGATAGAAACACAATATCAGGTTTCTCAGATGTTAGTAATAAAAATATATCAACTTTATGTTTAGCCATAGAGCGTGTGTTAAGGTAGATACAACGAAGTTTGACCTGAGGTTTTTGGGGTAGCCGACTAAAAGTATGTGAATGCTGAGTAGGAGTAAAATTGGAAGCAGAGTAATTAGTTTTTGAGAGGCCGTATAAAGAGGTTCGTTTTAATACGTGTAAGGGTAGGGTGGGGCAGAGGTGTTCGGGAGGCCTTAGTGTAAGTAAGTCATCTGTAGTATAAGTTAAAATTTGAGCATTAAGGTTGGCCCCTGGCTCCGACCGGCCGCGGACGGGCGCAGACGGGCTTACCTTAGGCGCACCTTCGGCGCGCCCGCTGCGCTCCTGAATACATATTTCGTTTTAACCCTGCCTCCCCAGAAGAGCTAGACCGCTAGCTCCGGTCCGGCCCGATCCAAGATGGCACCTCGCCCTCCACACAAACGGCACAGTCAGCCGCGGTGGAACGGGGCGAGGTACAATGCTGTACAAGCTTTAAAACAATATAGTGCACAAAGTGGTAAGTGGTGTCTTTAAAATTAATTTTAAAATTGTCAAAGCGGCACCGGCATCTTAATCATGCCCGCGCTGCCTAAGGCTTTCCAAGAGTAATGTGCGCGATCTGGCGCAGAGTATTGCAATTCGTTCTCCAATCGGACCCCAGGAGCTGCCACCAACCTGAGAGTCCTCGAGGAGCCCTGTGCTTCCACTCATTTTAACCCTGCCTCCCCAGAAGAGCTAGACCGCTAGCTCCGGTCCGGCCCGATCCAAGATGGCGCCTCGCCCTCCACACAAACGGCACAGTCAGCCGCGGTGGAACGGGGCGAGGTACAATGCTGTACAAGCTTTAAAACAATATAGTGCACAAAGTGGTAAGTAGTGTCTTTAAAATTATTTTTAAAATTGTCAAAGCGGCACTGGCATCTTAATCATGCCCGCGCTGCCTAAGGCTTTCCAGGAGTAATGTGCGCGATCTGGCGCAGAGTATTGCAAAAAAGATTATTGCAATTCGTTCTCCAATCGGACCCCAGGAGCTGCCACCAACCTGAGAGTCCTCCTCCTCTGCCTCCAACCTGAGAGTCCTCCTCCTCTGAGATCCAGAATAGGTCTTAGGGTACCGTTCTTTTTCTGAATGAGAAAATGCATAGAGTAAACCCCTGAGCCCTGTCAGTGTGTTGGAATCATCTCTATAGCTCCTTTCAGTAAGAGAGATTGCACTTCCTGTTCGAGCAATTGTAGGTGTTCTGGAGCCAATTTGTGAGGTTGAAGTGTAATGTTTGGAGGATTGCTGGTAAGCTCCCAGCAATAACTATGTTGGATAATTCCAATCACCCATTTGTCTGTTATAGATTGCCTAATGGGGAGAAATTGTTGAAGTCTTTCCCCCGGTGTGGTATAGTTGGGGGGGGGGTAGAGGGGAGTGTGGGCAAGTCATTGCTTATTAGGTGAAGGGGAGTTACGGAGTGTGTTTCCTTACCTCTACCTTTAAGGTTGCTAAAACATCCTCGAAAAAAGCCTCTTGAGGGAGAGGACTGGTTGTTACCTTTGTTGATGGATGTATTTTGGTCTGAGGATATGGTTTTGGACCCCCTCTGTAAAAGGAACGACAAAAGGAGCCTCTATTTAAAGGAGACTGAAGCGCTCCCATGGACTTAGCCACTTCCGAGTCTTTTTTCATTTTTTCTAATGCCTCATCTACTTCAGGACCAAATAGATGTTTCTTGTCAAATGGTGTGTTAAGAATGGATTGCTGGACCTCGGGCTTAAACCCAAAGATCCTTAACCAAGCGTGTCTCCTAAGCAAAATGCTTGTGTTGACCTCTCTAGCTGCAGTATCGCCGAATCTAGAGCACACCTTATGGAGGAATTTGACATTTATTACCCTCATTTACTAATTCCCGCCCTTTAGCTTTATGTTCGTTTGGGAGATATTGAAGCAATTGCTCCATTTAATCCAGGTGTGCCCTGTCATACCTGGCTAGAAGGCACTGTGTATTTGTAATGCGCATTTGATTTGCAGCTTGAGCAGCTATGCACTTGCCAGAAGCGTCTATTACCTTAGACTCTTTATCTGGGGATGAGCACCCTCTGATGTTTGGGAATTAGCCCGCTAACGAGCATTAGACACTACAAATGAATCTAGTGGCAACTGGCCCTTGATAAATACTGGTTCTGTTGGGGAGGCTTTATACTTCTTGTCAACCGTAGGAGTCAGGATGCATGCCGTACTGGGTCCTTAAAAATTTCATCAGCGTGTCTCATCATGCTCTTAAGTATAGAAGTGTTTGTGACTACCTATGCATGGATCCTAAGGTCTCAAACAAAAAATCTTCTTCTAATGATTCTTTGTGCAGTGCTACCCCATGATATTGTGTAGCCCGGGCAATGAGTTCCTTGAGGGATATATTGTTGTCTGAAGGAGATGTCTTGGCAATGGTCTGGGTCATTATCTACTGGAGGATCACTTGTATAATCCGTCCATGAATCTACTGGTAAATTTGTCCCCCCATCATCATGGTGAGATTGTGGAGAAACCTGAGGTGTGATTTGCAGAGGATTTGAAGGAGGTGGTGGAAGGGATGATGGTGGTGGAAGAAATGGACTGGTAGCTACAGATTTCCACTTTAAAGGCATCTTGTAATGAGTGTCCTCATCAGGAATCTTATGTTTCTGAGGCAGCTTAGTAGGAATATGACCAGTCTTGGGGTTAATATATAGTGTCCTTTGCTTGAGATCCGTTTTTGGGGGAAAACATTTCTAAATTTGGATCCTAAGTAACATGTTTCGGTGCCGGTGCTTTCAGTGCCGACGTGTGCTGGCCTTTCGGTACGGAAGATTTCAGCTCTGAAGGCTGCTTAGCTTTCGGCATGGAGGATTTTGGCTCCGAAACTGGTTTCTGTTTGGAACCGGAGGGCTTCGGTTTCGACGAGGACTTTTGCTGACTCTGTACCGAGCTGGAAGGCTTGACTGGCTGTTTCGGAGCCAGGCCTGCAGGCTGGGAGTCGGAAACGTATCAGTGCCTACCTTGCCCAGAAGGCAGAGGTGGTGCTGAAGCCTTGTGCTGCTTGGGAGTGATTTGAAGGGGAAAGGGGTCTTCTGTACTCATGTCACCTGGTCTCTGTGACAGTTCTTCGACGTCGAGGTCAAACTCAAGCTCTGAGTCAGAGTTCTACATGGATAAGGCATCTTCCTCCTCTGCCGCTGATGCCTCAACATCTTCTTAACCGAAATCTTCACAGGACATCTCCAGTGTGTCTTTGATGCTCTGACGCTCAATATCTCGATGTCTAGCCCGATGATCGCAAAGAGTTTTCTTCTATCGAACCATCTGCAGGTGCCGCAGTCTACTTCCTTGTGCTCCAGAGACAAGCACAAGTTACACACCCTGTGAGAATCAGTGTAAGGATAGTTCACGTGGCACTGAGGGCTGAATTTGAACGGTGTCAGTTCCATTGACGGAGAGCTGATCTGACGCGGTTAAGCCCACAGGCCATCCACCAAGCTCTCAGATCAGTAAGTAGGTTCCATTGACCAAAACGATACGTGAAGTGGGAAACGCGTACGGAACAATACCGTTGAGGATAGAGAGGACTGCGTGTCGAGGGGAACCGTACAAGTTTCGACCCAGAGTGCAGTAATACACATCTGAACCAGATGGCAGAAAAAAGCAATCTGACAATGGAGTTAATGACCATGCGCACTATCAACGAAAGGAGGATTCACCTTATCTTGTGACTAGTAAAGACTTCTTCGTAGAAAAACAACTTGCAAACATCCAGATCCAACACTTGGTAGTACACGTATGCCTCGAATAGCAGTTTTTATGTGCCTGTGCAGAGAGGGGGGGCTGTGTGTGGGGGGGATAGGGGTTTGAGTAGTTGTGCCCCTGAGTGGGGGAAACACTGTTTACCTGATCCTCAGACCCAAACTCGAAAGGAGTGGGAGGCCTGTTGCTGCAGAGGTGGGTATGCTTTCTGCCTCTATATGTAGCCACTACCAAAGCCGAGAGAGAGGAACTACTGAAGTGAGAACTGCCCAGCTGGTGGGACTAAGCCCAGAGAGCAGGCAGTGGCCTTGCTGTCTTTAAACCTCTCAAGGGCAGAGTCTGCTTTTGTTCAAAACTGCCTAGAGCCATAAAAGGGCAGGTCCATAACAGACTTTTGAATATCCGCAGAAAAGACAGTGGAGGGAACCAGGCTTGACACTAAGCACCATGCTGGTGCCAAACTGCCCTACTCAGACAGTCTTTAATGTTTAATGGATGTTGTCCGAGACCATTGGCGAGATATTTGCTACTTTGTCCCATAATGCAGGTGAGTATCTGCCCAGGAAGCACATGGTGTTTACCGACCTGATCGTGAGGCCTACCGAATATGCTTACCAGTATGCATATGTTCTTGGCATGTAGGGCTGCTGACATTCATATCTGTGCATAGATCGCCGCCTAGTGTTGGGTCCGGATGATTGCACATTGTTGTCCTGGAAGAGTCTTCGAAGTATCACGAGATAGGTGGCTCCTCCCCTGGACTACAGTGCGCATGGGCATCGACTCCATCCTCAGATTGTTTTTAGCCATTGTGGCCAAGATGGAGTGAAACTCAGTGAATGATGACCATGCTAGAAGTATATGTGAATTCTGCAGCTACCACAGGCTCCGGGGAGGAGGGCGGGCGATATGAATGTCAGCAGCCCTACATGCCAAGAACAGATGCATACTGGTAAGTAGCATATTCGGTTCGAGGCATGTGGGCTGCTGAATTCATATCTGTGCATAGAATACATAGCAGTCCCTCCATTAACGGCGGCCGCCCGTGCCAGCTGCAGCAGTTTGGAAAAGTGTTTTGAGAACAGCTTGCCCTACAGCTGCCTGCTGTTTGGAGTGCACATCAACACATTAATGCTTTGTAAATGTGTGTGTGGTAGACCATGTGGCTGCTCTACATATGTCTTCCAAAGGAATGTTTCCAAGGAATGCCATAGAGGCCCCCAACTTTCTGGTGGAGTGGGCCCTTGGTGGAATGGTGAGAGTACGTTTTGCTTTCAGATAGCAGATCTGGATACATTTAACGATCCACCTAGCAATACCAGCCTATGAAATAGGGTTACCTTAAGTGTGGTGCAAAGGCAACAAAGAGTTGCTTAGTCTTCCTAAAATCCTTGGTCCTATTGATGTAATACATCAGGGCCCTTTTGACGTCAAGGGTGTGGAGCATCCGCTCCGCCAATGACTCAGGATTTTGGAAGAAAACAGGCAATTCAATTGTTTGGTTAATATGGAATTGAGACACTACCTTAGGAAGGAATTTAGGGTTAGTGCGAAGCACCACCCTGTTAGAATGAATTTGAATAAAAGGCTCTTGGATAGTTAGTGCTTGGAGCTCACTAACTCGTCGCAGTGATGTAATCGCTATGAGGAAAGCCACTTTCCATGTCAAGAATTGAATCTCGCAGGAATGCAGTGGTTCAAAGGGAGGACCCATCAGCCGGGTGAAGACCACATTGAGGTTCCACTCCGGAGCTGGTGGAGTCCGCGGAGGAATGACTTGTTTGAGTCCCTCCAGAAAGGCTTTAATGGCAGGCACCCTGAAAAGGGAGAGGTGCTGCCTGTTCTGGAGATAAGCGGCCATTGCGGACAGATGTATGCGAATGGAAGCATAGGCCAGATTACATTTGTACAGATGGAAAAGGTAACAAATGATATTCTGAATGGACGCATCTAGCGGGTTAATGATGTGGTCTGCACAATAAATGACAAACCGCTTCCATTTTGCCGCATAGCATGCTCTGGTGGTGGGCTTCCTTGCCTCTCGAATGATGTCCATACAGTCAGAAGGCAAGTGCAGGTAGCCAAACTCTAAGACTTCAGGAGCCAGGTTGAGCTGTTGCGGATCTGGATGCTGAATGTCGCCATGGCTCTGCGTCAGAAGGCTGGGTGTGAGACGTAGCCTCTGATGCGGTACCCCAGACAGTTCCAGAAACGTGGTGTACCATGGTTGGCGAGCCCACGTTGGAGCAACCAGGATGAGAGTCATCGAGTGCTGCCTGAGCTTGCGTGCCACCAGCGGTATCAGAGGTGCTGGGGGAAAAGCGTACGCAAATCTGCCTGACTAGTTCATCCATTTCGCATTGCCCTGCGATTGTGGGTGTGGGAACCTGGCGGCGAAGCTTTGGCATTTTGCGTTCTCCCTTGTGGCAAACAGGTCTATCTCTGGATGACCCCACCTTTGGAAGTACGGTTGGAGTACTGATGGAAGTATCTCCCACTCGTGCATTTGGTGGCTGTGCCTGCTGAGCAGGTCCGCCATCTGATTGTCTTTGCCCGGGAGGTGTTCCGCCATGAGGAAGATGTTCCTCTGAATGGCCCACTTCCACATGCTCTGAGCCAGGTGAGACAGCTGCGGAGAGTGTGTTCCTCCCTGCTTTGGAATGTAGTACATGGCTGTCATGTTGTCCGTCCGGATCAACACAACCTTGTTGCACAGATGTACTTTGAAGGCTTTGAGTGCCATGAAGATTGCCATCAGTTCGAGAACATTGATGTGCATCTTCCGTTGCTGCTGCGTCCATAGTCCCTGCACCGTGTAGTGGAGGACATGAGCTCCCCATCCCTGGAGAGAGGCGTCCGTCGTCAGGATGATCTGTGGCACAGGCTCTTGGAACGGTCGGCCCTGCAAAGGTTTCGTGGATTCCACCAATGCAGAGAGTTGTATGCCCGACCGCTCACCAACACTAGGTCTTTCAACTGCCCGTGAGCCAGAGTCCACTGACGTGCTAAGCACTCCTGAAGCGGACGCATATGTAGCCTCACGTGCGGGACTATGGAAATGCAGGAGGCCATCATGCCTATCATCTTGCTGGAAGCGAGTGTTGAGGTCTGAATTTCTGTATCAGCGATTGAATGCTGCTGACCCTCACTGAATTTGGCTGTGCTGTGGCCGCCAGAGTGTTTATGGTTGCGCCCAGATACTGCCGTACATGGGCGGGCTGGAGGTGGGATTTCGGGTAATTCAGTGAGAATCCCAGATCGTGAAGGAGGTGAATGGTGTGGGACATGTGGGCGGCACACTGCTGACTTCGCTTGGATGAGCCAGTCGTCCAGATAAGGGTAGACGTGGATGTTCCGTCTTCTGAGATGCGCCGCCACTGTCGCCAGGCACTTTGTGAACACCCTGGGTGCTGTGGTGACACCGAAAGGCAAAACCTTGAACTGGTAGTGCTGGTTTTGTATGGTGAAACTGAGGTATTTCCTGTGTGAAGGGTGCAGTGGAATGTGAAAGTACGCATCCTTTAGGTCTAAAGTTGCGGGAAAACCCCCCTGCCTGAGCAACGGGAGCACTTGCTGCAGGGTAAGCATATGGAAGTGCTCCGACAGGATGTAGTAGTTGAGTGGCCTGAGGTCCAGGATGGGCCTGAGGGACCCGTCCTTCTTTGGTATTAAGAAGTACAGGGAGTAGACCCCTATGCCTCTTTCCTGCACTGGCACGAGCTCTATTGCTCCTTTTTGCAGCATGACGGTGACCTCCTGCTGCAATAAGTGCAAGTGCTCGTCCGACATAGGACGGTGTCTTGGGGGCATGTTGGGTGGAGTGGATGTTAACTCCAGACAATAACCATATTGGATACGTTTTCTGACCCACCTGTCCGTGGTGATGGACTTCCAGACGGGCAGGAACTGCTGGAGTCTCCCCCCGACCGGTGTTGTGTGGTCGGGGGGCAGTGACAAGGCGTCACTGTTTGCTGGTGGCAGAGGATCTGGAGCTGTTGTTTCCACGTCCTCTGCCCTTGAGGCTGTTACCACGATATCCACCTCGACTCTTGTTGGTGTAAGTAGTCGGAGTGTTGCCCTTGTAGTATTGCGTGGACTGGGAGAGCTGGCCCCTGGAGACGCCTCTAGTGCTGGAGCGACGAAAGGACCTACCCCGAAACTGCTGGGACTGTAAGGCACCCATTGATTTGGCAGTGTCAGTGTCCTTCTTTATTTTTTCTAGGGTGGTGTCAACCTCTGGGCCAAACAGGTGATCTGGATTAACCGTTTGGTTCAGGATGGTGGTTTGGATTTCTGGCTTAAATCCAGAGATTCTCAGCTAGGCATGTCGCCAAAGCATAACACTGGTGTTTATAGCTCTGGCAGCGGTATCAGCTGCGTCCAGAGCGCACATAATGGAAGCGTTAGAGATTAGCTTCCCTTCCTGAATCAGCATCTCAGCCCCTTCCTTGTATTGATCAGGCAGGTGCTGCAACAGGGTCTCTAGTGTATCGTAGTGCGCCCTGTCATAGCGCGCCAGAAGCGCCTGTGTGTTAGAAATGCGCCAGATGTTGGCTGCCTGTGCTGCCACCCTCTTCCCCGAAGCCTCAAAGACCTTGGATTCTTTGTCTGGGGGAGGAGCATCACCCGTAGTCTGAGAATTAGCCCTCTTCCGGGCATTCGAGACGACAAGGGAGTCCAGAGGCAACTGTCCTTTAATGTAGGTAGGATCAGTAGGCGCCGACTTTCATTTCTTGTCAATCCTAGGGTTTATCACCCTTGCCCTGGTAGGTTCTTTAAAGATCTCAGCAGCATGCTTTAAAACACCTTTCAGCATAGGCAGAGTTTTAACAGTTTTTTCTGATACTGAAAATGTGTCAAAGAGGAAATCCACATCCACAGGGTCAGCATGCAGCTGGACGTTGTGATTGTTAGCAGCCCGTTCAATGAGGGCATTGAAAGCAGCAGAGTCTTTTGTAGGTGAAGTCTTAGCAGAAAAAGTTGAGGGTCCTGTCCTGATTGAGGATCCCAAGGGTCATCACCAGCTGCCCAGGGTTCATTAGTATCCTCAGGGTCTGTATAGACTGGATAACTGTATTCATCCTCATCATCTCCCTCACCAGCGTCCACATCTGAGTAAGTGGGCGACACTTCATGAGTCTGTGGGGAAAGGGGTTCCACCAAGACGGGAGAGCAAGCAGAGTCCTTTTTCTTGAGAGGGATCTTGTAAGACTCCAGTTGGGGTTCTGGGGTGATTTTCCGCTTCAGGAGGGAAAGCCTGCCCGTTTCGGCGTTGATGAAGTGTTCCTGACGCTCATCCCCCGAAGGTCGTCGAGGTCGCGGGCCGTGAACCACCGATGACGCCTTCGGCGCCGAGGAGACCTTTTCGGGCACGCCGGCCACTGCCTTAGGAGCGAAAGCCTACGGCGCCGTCTTAGGCGGCAACGTGAAGTGGATCGGCGTGGACGCTTTAAGTGGTTTCTCCACAGGTTTCGAAGGCGGAGGATCCTTCGGATCGACCGACGCGGTGCCCTCCCGGATGCGCTGCATGGAGTCCTTCACCTTCTTGGTGAACGCGGCGGATGGGCGCGCCGGTTCAACGGAATCCTTCGAGGCCACTTTCGGGGTCGACTCTTGGGGCGCAGCTCCCTTGGCCTTGTCGTGCGGACGCGGGGTTGTGAGGACCTTCGGGTCATCGAGTCGCTTCTTCGGGTCACCGAGAGTCTTCTTCGGCTCGCCGACAGCCTTCTTCGGGTCGACAAGGCTTTTGCTGGTGTCGATCGTCTTTGGCGCCGACGCGCCCGACTCTATCACGTTCCCTTTAGCCTTCGGCGCGGCAGACTTCGTCTCGACGCCCTTGACTTGAGCTTTCGGCTCGACAGCCACCTTCGGCTTCTTTGGCGCCGAAGCCTCCGAAGCCTTGGAGCCGACCAAAGCGATGCGCACTTTTGGTCTCGATGCTGGCACCTGCGCAGTATCTGGCGTCGAGACCGTTGGTTTCACTTTCGGTTTAGCTTTGCCAGGGAGTGGCTCAGCAACAATGTCCGTGGCCGGGCCTAAGGCGGGGCCGTGGAACCCATAGCGAGATCTTGGGTAAGGCCCGAAGGCGATCCCTCAACCTGGGCCTTATAAATCGGCATGGCCCCAGAGTCAGTTTGAGGAAGCTCCTCATCCGAGCTATCCTCCATGGCCCCGAGGGCTCCGTCATCGTCTCTTACCTCGTCGACGACTTCTTCGCCCTCGAACACCTCAGCATCCGCGTCGTAGTCCTCTTCGACGTCCGACGCGGGGTTTGATTCAGAAACGTCCTGGATAGATTCGTCCTCGACATCCCCTGCATCGAAGATGTTCACCGCCGCCAGAGCAGATTGCTGGGCCTCCAGGCGCGCAGCACGTCGAAGCTTAAGCGTCTTCTTAGACCTGAAGCGGGAACAAGCCATACACTTGGCTTCATCGTGGTCCGGCGACAGACACTTGTTGCACACCGGGTGGACGTCGATGTGGGGGTACTTCGAGTAACAGACCGGACATCTTTTGAATGGACTTCGGTCCATGATGGACGGTCAATAGGTCAGGAGCGTCGACTGGGCCTTCCGCGCCGAGAGCACGCGGGAGTACAGAAACCGGCTTGGAGCCGAGCTAGAAGAAGTAATGCCGAACGCAAGACAATACCGACATATAGACTAAAGACCTTTTGGTCTTAAGAAAGTTTTTTATCGATTCCGACAAGAGGGAATTAAAGACATCCGAACCCAAAGGCGGAAAAAAACAATCTGAGGATGGAGTCGATGCCCATGCGCACTGTAGTCCACTAGGCGGCGATCTATGCACAGATATGAATTCAGCAGCCCACATGCCTCGAACTGGGAACATCCGTATGGCAAATGTCTCCATTGTTTTTGATTCCCTGTCAGGTGGAGGAAAGGGAATGAATTGGGGCTCAATTGGCTAGTCACTGCTTGGACAACAACCCTCTCTGGGGTGGAATGCTAAAACAGGAAGCCCAGATCCCCGGGAGCCGATCTATGCTGCCTCCTCACCTGTCTACTGACTGGAGAGCAAGATCCTGGTTTTGACCAGGAGCCCACCAGCACATCAGTTAAGGCCTCGTTAAAGGGAAGCAGAGACTCCTATGCAGATTATGCAGAGTTAAGGACCTCTGTTATAAGAGTCGTTTTTTCTTCTTAGGTTAGCAGGATGAGGTCAAGCGTCTCAACCGCTCTTTGAATCACTGGCAAAGGATGCAGACTCATTGTAGGGTTCAGTGAGGAGAGGCCAATGTCTGGGGAGGTGTCTGAACCACTGGAATCCTTGAGGTCAAAGATACTGTCTTCATCTTATTGTCAGCTGCCATCCTCTTGAAGACTGCCCAATTTAAAACATGGGGAATACTCTACCTCCGAACAGGCAGATGGTCTAGGTCTGGTTGGTAGAGCGTGGATCTCCAAATCAGACAGTACAGCCTGTTCTTCTTCCGGCAACTGTAACATCGAGATCTGCAAAGATTTGCATGCCAGTGGTGTTGGTTGTGGTGTCAAACACAATGGGCATTGAGCTGAGAATGGCATCATGACTGGGTTCAGTGAAGCTCAAGCAACGGACGAAGTCAGCCACAACGTGTGGTTAAGGACTGTAGTCAAAGTTTAGGATGGATCAGCTACTGGTATACTGAACTGGAGTGCCCCTCAGATCTTTGGGGCCTAAAAATATAGTCCATGACTGCCATCTGGCATTGGTGCTGCTGTGGCATCCCATCAGTTTAGGGTGGGACCGAAGCAGGAACAGTGACAGGATTGGTTCCTCCATCAGGTGAATACAGGCGGTTGGCGCAAGGGGGTGGTGGTGGGGGAAACGACTCTGTAGCTTATAGATATTAGAGGCGTTGGCAACTCCCTTTGGTTGAAGTAGTCTTGTGTGACTTCCTCAACTTACCTGAAGCCTGTGACCTCAAAGATGACCGGTCACTGGAGCAGACTGAATTTTAACATGGCTCATTGAGACTTTGGAAGTGAGCACCTTTTCGACCTCCAAACAGCAGTGATGACTAGTTTGGCCTCATGGGCACTGATAGCATTTTTGTTTATTTTTGCACAGCATACACACGACACAGACTGGTGTTTGGATCTGAGGCACCTTAAACTGACATCATCGGTGTCTGTCACTGACATCTGCCAGTAAAATTCAGGATACAGTTTAAACACTATTTGAGAGGGGGTGGGAGGGGGGGGCGACATTGTGAGCACACTAAGAAATTTGAGTAAAGAAATCTCCGTCAGGAGTGACAGTATTCAAGAGCTCTAAGTCAGCATCTGCAGGCATGGAAAGAAAGGAACTGACGTTACACATATATACAGGCCCGACGACATGTCAGTGTGGGGTCTTACTCGGAGCTGCGCCAAGCCACCTGTTCAGGCAATATGAAATTTCTACAAAAGTTTCTGAATCGTGTCTGGCCCTTGAGAAAATTGACAAAGTGAGGAATCTGTAGTTAGAAGTCAGGATCAGAAAAACACTTTCACTTTCACTAATACACCACTGTAAAAAGTGAGTTCAACGGATCTATGCAGTAGTTAAAACATGAACTATAAAGCATTTTAGTTTGTGTTTAAGTGCATCAATGCAAAATCAAAACAGTTAGAAACTCAATACACCATTGTCTTGAAGTAGCATACGTGTCTAACAAAGGGTCCATAAAAACCAAACCAATCATACCCAACAAAAATCTTGGTTACTGGAATATTAGGTTATGTGCTGTCTCTGCAAACATGATCTGAGAATAACGGACACTGCACTGAAGTTCGGAGTCCCTCCAACTTTTTATCACCCTTGTCTAATAGTGGAACGAGTGGTTCTTAGCAAACCTTTGCCTGGTTTTCCTACTATACATTTTTTTATATATATAGTACAGATGAGTGGCCACAATTGAATTTCATAAAGCTCCAACCTTCCCATTAATACTAAATGTTTTTTGTGTGAATATTTCATCATTTGTGTATTTGATGAATGCATGTTTCTGTATTTTTATAGTGTATTACTTTGCAGTTCAAATCATCAATATTGCTTTGGCCAGGGACCCCAATTGCCAGAAATGGCTCAGCGGAGTTCACCAGAACCCATTAATGACTCAGTTGGGTGCCTGGGTTTAATTAATGATCAACTGGGGGTCCACAGAAGTCAAGAGTTTAAGAACAACTGCCTTAGAGGAACCACTGTTGAGGTGGTCCTAAGAACAGAAAACCCATAAATGAACGCACCTTATACAGCCCTATCCCGGATAAACACTGAAGCCAAAATGTTGTCAAAGATGCTAGTCACAAGGTTGGTTGAAATAATACGATCCATGCGGAGGATGGACCAAAGCGGCTTCATGCCGGCCAGAGGGACTAAGGAAATACAAGGAGATGATGGACTTAGCACTGAAACTTTCCAGACACTCACCCCAGTCACAGATCTGGGTTGATTCCATCATCTTGTTCTTTAGTTCACTCACCACCCCAGTTCAGACCCAGCCATATGCAAATCCGTATTGACACTATTCCTCATGGGAACAGTCCAGTCTGAACTGCCAAGCCAGGTCTTCACTGGACCAGAAACAAGCATCCTGCCCAGATGTGGGTCCCTTGCTCACTGTGCCACTGGAGTCAAGCTAGCCTGGCTGATGAGGGATAAAACTATGAAATCGATTCCAGGATGCTTGTTTCCTGTCCAGGGGGGACCTGGCCTAGCAGTTCAGGACGGACTATTCCCATGAGGAACAGGGTCAAGACTGATTTGCATATAGCTGGGTCCAAACTGGGGGTGGCATGGTGAGCAAAAGAACGATGGAATAAACCCAGATTTGTGACTGGGGGCGAGTAGCTGAAAAGTTGCAGCACTCCTTCCATCCTCTTGTTGCCTTGGCCAGACGGACTAGACATTGCCTATGAAGACTGCATGTTGCTATAGCAAATATACACATTATCTCCCAACCCACTAGTAGGCTTGCACGTGACTTAGTGTAAAAAATCTTTATTTGGATAAAAGAAAAATATCCTTAAACGCATTACAAATTGAATCCACAAATCGGTACATTGTAATTAATGCACTTGACTTTGAGAAGCCATTTATTTCCATCTTGTGGTCATTCTTAGAAAAAGTACTGGAGAAAATTAAATTTGGTCCTAGATTTCTAGCATTTGTTAGTCTTTATTACTCTTCATTCTATGATAGGGTGCATGATACCAGAGTTTTGTCCCAGCCATTACTGATTGAGAGAGGAAGGAGACGGGACACCCCTTGCATCCCCCCCTTTTTGCCAGCAGGTAAATGCGGTGAGGCGCGCGTGGGGAATGGTGTCATTAAATGGCAAAATAGGTATAAATAAATAAAAATTACCTATTCTGTTGTCCGTTTGCTTCCCCCTCCTGTGCCCTACCGCACTTATCTGTGCCCGCCACCACTGCTTTTTGCCAAAGTCATAGAACCTCTTCCAGCCTTGCCTCGGGAAGGAACTTTGAGGACCGAATATCTCTATAAGCAGACAAAGTCCTGCTATACCTATAAGAACCACAGCTGTCGATCCATAGGATCATACAGACACTTAGTGTGTATGGATATGTTGTGGGGTAATTGGCACAAATCAGGTCACTCTCACACAGCCCGAAGTAACGAACAAACTTGATATGCTCACCTTGAGAGTTAGTTGTGGGCCTTTCAGATATCTAAGAATTGAAGTCTAACTGCAGCCGGCAGAATATTGGAACTATCGCCCTATTGTTGGTGAAATGCAAATGCTACTTACCAGTATGCATCTGTTCTTGGCATGTAGGGCTGCTGACATTCATATCTGTGCATATCTGTGCATAGATCGCCACCTAGTGTTGGGTCCGGATGATTGCACATTGTTGTCCTGGAAGAGTCTTCGAAGTATCACGAGATAGGTGGCTCCTCCCCTGGACTACAGTGCGCATGGGCATCGCCTCCATCCCCAGATTGTTTTTAGCCATTGGCAGAGATGGAGTGAAGAATGTGAGTGATGACCATGCTATGAGCATATGTATGTAAATGAATGAATTCTGCAGCTGCTACAGGCGCCGGGGAGGAGGGTGGGCGATATGAATGTCAGCAGCCCTACATGCCAAGAACAGATGCATACTGGTAAGTAGCATTTGCAGTTCGAGGCATGTGGGCTGCTGAATTCATATCTGTGCATAGAATACATAGCAGTCCCTCCATTAACGGCGGCCGCCCGTGCCAGCTGCAGCAGTCTGAAAAAGCGTTTTTAGAACAGCCTGACCAACAGCTGCCTGTTGTTTGGAATGCACGTCTACACAGTAGTGTTTAGTGAAAGTATGTGTGGTAGACCATGTGGCTGCTCTACAGATATCCTCCAAGGGAATTTTACCTAGGAAAGCCATTAGGGCCCCCAACTTCCTGGTGGAGTGGGCCCTCGGTGGGATAGTGAGAGTGCGCTTAGCTTTAGCGTAACAGATCTGAATGCACTTCACTATCCACCTAGTAATCCCTGCTTTAGAGATAGCGTTTCCCTTGTGGTGAGTGGCAAAAGCAACAAAAAGCTGCTTGGTTTTGCGAAAATCTTTTGTCCTGTCTACATAATACATCAAGGCCCTCTTAACATCAAGGGTGTGGAGCATGCGCTCCGCCAGCGTCTCTGGGTTTTGGAAAAACACCGGCAATTCGATAGTCTGGTTTAAGTGGAATTGGGATACCACTTTGGGTAAGAATTTAGGGTTAGTGCGGAGCACCACCCTGTTAGCATGTACCTGGAAGAAAGGTTCTTGGATGGTGAGCGCCTGCAGCTCGCTAACCCTCCGTAGCGAAGTAATTGCTACTAAGAACGCAACCTTCCAAGTCAGAAACTGAAGCTCACAAGAGTGCAGTGGCTCAAAGGGAGGACCCATCAGCCTTGTAAGAACCACATTGAGGTTCCATTCTGGAGCTGGTGGGGTCCTTGGTGGAATGACCCTTTTGAGTCCTTCCAGAAAGGCCTTGATAGCAGGGACCCTGAAGAGTGACAAGTGTTGTCTATTCTGGAGGTATGCTGCCATAGCAGACAGGTGAATGCGGATGGAAGAGTATGCCAGATTGCATTGATACAGGTGGAAAAGATAGCAAATGATGTTTTGAATGGAAGCATCTAGCGGGTCAATATTGTGGTTAGCACAGTAGATGACAAACCTCTTCCATTTAGCCGCATAACAAGCTCTGGTAGTGGGCTTCCTTGCCTCCCGAATGATGTTCATGCAATCGGGAGGAAGATTGAGGTAGCCAAACTCTAGGACTTCAGGAGCCAGATCGCCAGGTTGAGCTGTTGCGGATCTGGGTGCTGAATGTCGCCATGGCTCTGCGTCAGAAGGCTGGGAGTGAGATGAAGCCTTTGATGCAGCACCACGGACAGTTCGAGAAACGTGGTGTACCATGGTTGGCGAGCCCACGTTGGAGCAACCAGGATGAGAGTCATCGAGTGCTGCCTGAGCTTGCGCGCCACCAGCGGTATCAGAGGTGCTGGGGGAAAAGCGTACGCAAATCTGCCTGACCAGTTCATCCACATCGCATTGCCCTGTGATTGGGGGTGTGGGAATCTGGCGGCGAAGCTTTGGCATTTTGCGTTCTCCTTTGTGGCGAACAGGTCTATCTCTGGATGACCCCACCTTTGGAAGTACGGTTGGAGTACTGATGGATGTATCTCCCACTCGTGCATCTGATGGCTGTGCCTGGTGAGCAGATCCGCCATTTGATTGTCCTAGCCCGGGAGATGCTCTGCCATGAGGAAGATGTTCCTCTGAATGGCCCACTTCCACATGCTCTGAGCCAGATGAGACAGCTGTGGAGAGTGTGTGCCTCCCTGCTTCTGAATGTAGTACATGGCCGTCATGTTGTCCGTCCGGATCAACACGACTTTGTTGCACAGATGTACTTTGAACGCCTTCAAGGCCATGAAGATTGCCATCAGTTCCAACACATTGATGTGCATCTTCCTTTGCTGTAGTGTCCATAGTCCCTGCACAGTGTAATGGAGTACATGCGCTCCCCATCCCTGGAGAGAGGCGTCCGTCGTCAGGATAATCTGTGGGACAGGCTCTTGGAATGGTCGGCCCTTGCAAAGGTTTTGTGGATTCCACCAATGCTGAGAGTTGTATGCCCGACCGCTCACCAACACTAGGTCTGTCAGTTGCCCATGAGCCTGAGTCCACTGACGTGCAAGGCACTCCTGAAGCGGACGCATATGAAGTCTCGCGTGCGGGACAATGGAGATGCAGGAGGCCATCATGCCTATCAACTGCATGAACACCTTCGCTGGAAGCGGGTGCTGGGGTCTGAATCGTTGGATCAGCGCCTGGATACTGGCGATTCTCACTGAATTCGGCTGCGCAGTGGCTGCCAGAGTGTCTATTGTCGCGCCCAGATACTGTCGTACGTGGGCGGGCTGGAGATGGGACTTTGGGTAGATCAGAGAGAATCCCAGATCGTGCAGGAGATGAATGGTGCGTGACACGTGGTCGACGCACTGCTGTTCTGTCCTTGCTTGAATGAGCCAGTCGTCCAAGTAGGGAAAGACGTGGACGTGCTGGCGACGGAGATGCGCTGCCACAGTCGCTAGGCACTTGGTAAACACTCTCGGTGCCGTGGTGACCCCGAACGGCAGAACCCTGAACTGGTAATGCTGGTCTAAGATCGTGAATCTGAGATACTTCCTGTGGGAAGGATGCAGGGGGATATGAAAATAGGCATCTTTCAGATCCAGCGTAGCCAGGAAGTCCCCCTGTTGAAGCAGGGGAAGCACCTGCTGCAACGTGAGCATATGGAAGTGCTCCGAGAGGATGTACCAGTTCAGGGGCCTGAGGTCCAGGATCGGCCTGAGGGATCCGTCCTTCTTGGGAATCAGAAAATACAGGGAGTAAACCCCTGTTCCCCGCTCTTGTAATGGAACGAGCTCTATCGCCCCTTTTTGCAGCATGACTAGAACTTCTTGCCGCAACAAGGTCAAGTGCTCGCCTGACATAGGACGGCTCCTTGGGGGTATGTCCGGTGGAATGGACGTAAGCTCTAGACAGTACCCGTACTGGATAATAGACCTCACCCACCTGTCCGTGGTGATGGACTTCCACGCCGGCAGGAACTGCTGGAGTCTCCCCCCGACCGGTGTTGTATGCGGGGGGCAGTGACAAGACGTCACTGTTTGTTGGTGGCGGTGGACCTGGAGCTATTGTTGCCACGTCCCCTGCCCTTGACATTATTGCCTCTGTAACCACCTCTATTCTTGTTGTTATACGAGGCTTGGGTGTTACTTTTGTAATATTGTGTGGACTGGGATGCCTGCCCCCTTGAGGTGCCTCTGGAGTTTGAGCGGCGAAAGGAACCACTCCGAAACTGCTGACTTTGTAAAGCCCCCATTGACTTGGCAGTTTCCGTATCTTTTTTCATTTTTTCCAGGGTGGCATCCACCTCAGGGCCAAACAGGTGGTCAGGATTCACGGTTTTATTCAGAATCGTAGTTTGGATGTCGGGTTTGAACCCCGAAATTCTAAGCCAGGCATGGCGTCTAAGCAACACACTGGTATTGATAGCCCTGGAGGCTGTGTCTGCTACATCCAGTGCACATTTGATGGATGCATTCGTAATGAGTTTACCCTCCTGAATCAGCATCTCCCCTGCCTCCTTGTATTGGTCAGGCAAGTGTTGCAGTATGGCCTCTAAGGTGTCATAATGGGCCCTATCATAACGTGCAAGCAAGGCTTGGGTGTTAGATATTCTCCAGATATTAGCTGCCTGTGCAGCAATGCGTTTGCCTGAGGCCTCAAAGATCTTGGACTCTTTGTCTGGGGGAGGAGCGTCACCAGTAGTTTGAGAGTTCGCCCTCTTCCGAGCGTTGGAAACAACCAAGGAGTCCAATGGCAAGTGTCCCTTGATATATGTAGGATCCGTGGGCGCTGCCTTATATTTCCTGTCGATGCGAGGGTTGACCACACGCGCTCGGGTCGGCTCCTTGAAAACCTCCGTTGCATGTTTAAGCACCCCCTTAAGCATCGGTAGCGTTTTGACTGACTTTTCGGCTACCGAGAAGGTGTCGAATAAGAAGTCCACATCCACGGGGTCCGAGTGCAGCTCGACGTCGTGGTTAGCAGCAGCTCTCTCTATCAGAGCATTGAAGGCCGTCGAGTCCTCAGTCGGGGACGTCTTGGCCGCAAAAAGTTGAGTGTCCTGACCCGACTGCGGGTCCTCCGTGTCGCCTCCGGCGGACCACGGAACGTGCTCCTCCTCCGGATCCGAGTAAGCCGGATAGTCGTACTCGGCATCTTCCTCGTCCGCACCCGCTGCGGCGAAATGCGTCGGCGAGTGTCCTAGGGTTTGTGGGGACACAGGTTCCACCAAACCCAAAGAGTCCTCAGAGTCCCTTTTGTTTTTGAGAGGGATCTTAAAATGTTCCAACGCCGGCTCCGTCGTGATCTTCCTTTTGAGGAGCGACAGTTTTCCGGTGTTGGCGTCGATGGTTACCTCACGACGTTCCTCTTCAGCAAGCGGTTGGAGTCGAAGCTTCGACACCACCAAGGCAGCTTTCGGTGCCAAAACCTCCTTCGAGGGTCCACTCTGCCTCGGCGCGAAGGCCTTCGGCGCCGACTTGGGAGGAAAGGTGAAACGGATAGGCGTTTGCTCCTTCGCAGGCTTAGGCGTGAGCTTTGGCGCCACAGTGCCCGACGCGGGAACCACACTGTCCTTTCGAATCCGCTGCAGGGATTCCGCCACCTTCTTCGTCAAGGCCGGAGAGGGCTTGACCGGCTCGAGCGACTTCTCAGCATCGAGAGCCCGATCACCCGCATGCGCCTTCTTCGGGGCCGACGCCCCATGGCTATGCGCGTCGTCGCCCTGACGCTTCTTCGGAGCCGACTTCGGGTCCACAACCCCTTTCGGAGCCGACTTCGGGTCCACAACCCCTTTCGGAGCCGACGCAGCCGCGTCGGACGATTTCGCCTTCGGCACCGACCCCGAGGGCTTCGGGTCGGCCATCTTGGCGTGGCTCTTCGAGTCGGCCATTTTGGTTTTCTTGGAAGTTGACGCCTCCAGAACCTTCTTCACCAGCGCAACTTTCACTTTCGGTTCCGCATCCGAGGGTGCGTGACCAGTTGGCTTCACTTTCGTTTTCTTCGACGTAAGTGATGGTTCATAAATGTCCGTGACCGGGCCCGGAGGCGGGGACGTAGGACTCATAGTTAGATCTTGGGTAAGGCCCGAAGGCGATCCCTCGACCTGGGCCGTATGAAGGGGAATAACCCCTGAGTCTAGTTGGGGATGCTCCTCCTCCGAGCTATCTCCCATAGTGGCAAAAGCCTGATCGTCGTCCCCTACCTCGTCGGTGACTTCGTCAAAGTTCTCCTCACCCGCGTCGTAGGTTTCCCCCTCGGATGCGGGATTAGAGTCTGAACCGTGCACGTCGTCTTCTCCCTCGACAGATTCCTGGAAAATGTCATCTGGTGGGGGCGCCGTAGCCGACAACTTTGCCTGGAGCCTATTGGCCCGACGAATCTTTAAAGTCTTCTTGCTCCGGAACTTCGAACACGCCATGCAGGTGTCTTCGCGGTGATCCGGTGACAAGCAGGTATTGCACACAGGGTGCACGTCGAGGTGTGAATATTTAGAGTTACACACCGGGCACTTCTTAAACGGAGTTCGCTCCATAGCAAGAGTGTAGTGTAGGCCCGTCCGCGCCGAAAGCACGTGGAAGGGCAGCAAGAGATCGGAGCTGAGAGTCTGAAAGAAACACGTACGCAACTATACCGACGCCCAGCCTAAAGACCTTTTGGTCTCGAGTCGAAGTTGAACAACTATCGGTTCCGACAGAGGGAACCGAAACACATCCGAACCCAATGGCGGAAAAAAACAATCTGGGGATGGAGGCGATGCCCATGCGCACTGTAGTCCAGGGGAGGAGCCACCTATCTCGTGATACTTCGAAGACTCTTCCAGGACAACAATGTGCAATCATCCGGACCCAACACTAGGTGGCGATCTATGCACAGATATGCACAGATATGAATTCAGCAGCCCACATGCCTCGAACCTGAAGCAACAGTTGACAGCTTGGGGCACACTCCCTATTTCCCTCATGGTAAAAGGGACTCTTATTATATCACTGCCATAGTTAATTTACACATTGAAAAAGTATCCATTACTCTTGCTCTTTTCCTTCTTTAGGAGCCTGTAATCCACTGCAACGTTCTACCTTTGGGGGTCGGGGTGTCCTGTCAGGAGAGGCCTTCAATTCGTCCAGCGTCCATACGATGGTGGTTTGGGGATGCACCTTTACTATTGGGATTGCTCAAATGCTCCCCATTAATGATTGGATATTTGGGAATATAAATGAACACACAATCCGGCTTAGGTTGCTCCACACTGAAAAGCAGGGCACAAGAGTCCATGCATCTGGTTTCGAGAACACCTGTTGAGTGTCAGTTTAAAGCTCTTAATTGGATAATATGGGCAGAGAGGCGGACTAAATACATTTGAATGTTGGCAGTGAATAGTTTGGAAGGTTTTGCAACATGGAATGAAATTGGTAAAGGGGGATGTCTGGGCATCTACACATATTAAATAATACACTGACCTTAGTGGAGAATTTGAGCTACGCAAACCACATTTCCTCGTTTTTTTGCAGTTACAACAAGCTCTAGAAAAGTATAAGGACGCCTTGAATCCTATTCCGAACTTTATACCAATAAGTGGCTAAATTAGTCTTGGAACACATGGAAACAAAGGGTATATCAAGGTTACACCGGGCGGTGGTAATCAATGCACCACAAATATTGATAATATAGTTGAGCAGATGGACTGCTGACTTGGGTGCATCATAGGATAACGACCGGTCTGAAGTCAAATTGACACTTGCAATCATGGCAAGCTTGCACCTCATTCAGTTCAAATGCTTCTATAGATTTTACTGTACCCAAAGATTGTACAAATGGGGAGTTCTTCAAGTGCCAGCTGTAGTAGAGGTCTAAAAACGAGAGGAATAATTTTTCATCATGATATGGGACTGCCCTGAAATTCAAACGTTGCGGTCGGGAGGCCATTTAGCACTCAAGAAATGATAGGCTTCCAGATAACTGTGGACACCAAATGTATTATCCTGGGTTTAGGAAATGATTGAGATTGTTCTGTGGGTGTCAAATGTTTGTTGCATACTGGCTATTTCAGTCTCAGAGTGGCTTAGGGGCATGGATTAATGCGCTTTGGTGGAAGAATACATATACAGGAAACATGGTTACCCTACTAAATAAAAGAGAATATAGCATAAAGGGGTGGATCATTTTCAAGATTTTCTGCTCCCAAATCATACCTGAACAGACTCCAGTGGGGTGATCTGCCTTCTTGCATTTTATGTTACAACTACTGTTAGGCGATAAAGCCTATAACATTGTTGATTACTTATGTATTATTGCTTTATGGTGTCAGGTCTATGCTCCTATATAGGTACTGTGTACGTCATTTCCAGCATGGATAACGCAGATGTGGATCCAAATGAAACCACCTACTGGAGCGCAGCGGTACTGCTAGAAAGGTTTCTGAGTCAAGCCTGACACCTTGGGATTGTTCACAGGATAAGGAATCTGCGGCTAGAAGTCTCTGTCAGATGTTTAACGTATTGAAAAAAACAATAAAAAGAAGTTTAACAAACACTGCTTAAAAAAATAAAAAATCAGAAATAGGCCCCAGAATATAATAAAAGCATTATATGGAAATAAAAATCTGCTTTTCTGCACACTGAAGATTGGGTTCCCCTATTTTAAGTGGAGGTGGTCATTTATTTTGCTTGATAACACTGCTTAGCATGCTCAAGTAATCCACCTTTGTGAAGATAAAGTTTTTTACAGTCTTTGGAAAGTCTACTTGGTTGCCATCTATGTGAAAAGTTAGAAGCGCTTTCCTGGCTAATAACAGATGCACAGTGACTAAGCATTTTGTTGAAGGTAATAAACATATGCAATAAACAGGTCCTCGCAAACAATATATGCACCCTGTTCAAAATATTATTTTTCTAGATCAAAAGACTGGTCTATTTTGGAAGGGGAATGTCCCATGCAGGGTTTACAAGCTTGTACCCTTGCCATCTCAGCTGTAGTTTATCTTGTATCCTGGTATTTTGGCCCAGCAGAGAGGAGTCATGCATGCATGCTGATACGTAGGCTATTGATCATGGTAGCGAGACCCAAAGCATAGCTCTGTAGTCAGGAGAGGCGCACTAAGAGTACTCCATAGTTGACATGTGACAGCTGTCCAAATCCTAGGCCATACCCATTAAGTGGTGGCCTCAGCATGCCATTTTTCTGATTGATAGAACTAACCTGACTTTTTTTCTGTTCATAGATATGTGTGGTGCCTCTAGGCACCAGACGGGCTGAGTTATGTGTGAATGTAATTTTTAGATCCTGCACTGTTTAGGAGTGTGTAGCTGCAGGGACTAGTGAGATTCTTTTTATGCACCCCCGTTAAAACAATGTACACGACAGTGGTTGAGGTACACCCTCACTAAATAGAGTGTATTGCTTGCATAGCCGAGGTACAGGATGTAGACTCTGACAAAGTGCAGGAGGTAAGACTCAAAGCTGCCTTACTTATTCAACAGTGACCTGTTAGAAAGGTGGCAACCAGATTCTGTAGAGGGTCTTCTGGCTTTCTGCGAGTTTTCACAACAAGGGACATGAGCTGAACTCCAGTATGCGTCAGCTAGTGTGAGCGCAACACATCGTTCTGCTTGAGCCTGGAAAACCGGAGCCAACTCTGCAGCAAAATCGAGCCTAATCATTGAAGAACTTATACTGTCCTTGCGGTAAGATTCCGGTCAGCAAGCGACCAATACTGAGAGTCTGAGAAGGTGGAGCTGCTAGAACTCACTATTGTAAGCTGCGAGCAGGAATGCTCGCTTGCGTTCTGGTTACCAGCAGCTGTGCGGATTTGTATCTACCAATTCACCAGTTAACTAGTGCCGCATGAACAGACTGTCTCTCCTGCTAAACCGCCAACAGGTTATTTAATCCAATGGGACTCAATCACCCAAAATACCCTTAGTGGTGAGACATATACAGACTTATCCATGCGTCACAAAACCAGGAAACCTGATTGTAGCATATTACAGTTAACTTGCACCCGGGCCAGATTTACACCTGAATATTTTTGTTTGTTTGAAACCCGGTATCACCTGCCTTAAAAATGCATAGCCGAGTAACATTTCCTATGTGTAGTGTTATGTTTTATTGAGTGATAAACTTCTCTTAACAAAGAAAAGCATTAGGCTGGAAAGTACTTACTGAATCTGTTTGACTTGAGTTCAGAGTTTCAAACTGTTTCTCTAAATAGCATAATCATGGTAAAAATATTTTGCTGAGGAATTTGAGATCAAAATACTTTGAACCTCAGCTTCGTAAAACCAAACTCTGCACATCCTCCAACAGGAGCAAAACATTTATTGATTTTTCTAAATCACAAGAAACATACCTCTTGCTCTAGATTTTGGCTCCATCTGGGCCTACTGCTTTCTCCAGTTTCTCTTGCTGAGTTGGTCTCTTCCAGTTTCTCACTGACTTTGTCTGGCTCCGTACTGGCGTCTGATTTGTCGCTGAGCTCTTCCTGAGCCTGCCGCTCTGCTCGGGCACGACTGAATGTCTTTTCAGCCTCTTGCAGATCAGTCAGAGTAACACCCTTGGCGGGAACAACCAAAAATTAGAACATGACAGCGGTTGAAGCAGGTTATCACCTGGTACTTCAAACAATTTAGTATCGAAATACAAAATAATGAACTGAATGAGTAGGTACTAAAGATATAAATAAGCAGGATTGAACAACAGTTTGAAACATTAGGCAATATAAAAAGATACTCTGTTTTGTGGAAACATAACTTGCTAAGACACAGCTTTCTGAATAAAGTAAAGTCTTAAGCCTCACAACTACAAATTCCCACAGTAAATTATATTTTTCTGCCTGGGTAGTTCTCTCAGCAACAAAGCCATTTTAAGTTCATTCGTATGAATTTGGCAGCCTCCTGTTGCCATTCGGGGCGGAACCCTAAATCAGCTGCCTACAGTCATCTAAATGTAACACCTGTGCTGATCATCCAGAGCTACAACAATTCAAGGTAAAAATAATAATTTTGCTACAGGAAAATGTTTTTCATAATATCCATTACTTTACTAACAGTAATTGTTTTAATAAGAAGTTTAGAAGCAAAGTGTTGGTCATTCTAGGGGCGATATACAATGATACAAAATACAAACGCCATTCCAAGGTGGTCACTCAAATATCACAGTGGGAGGCCTTCTTAGAATGATATTGAGCATAGTGCATCATTACTGTATCGAACACAGATGGTTGACCTAATAGGTCTAAATGAGACGGCCAAATTGGAAATGCAAAACAATAACACATTACGGCCAAAATTATTCCAAGATAGTTGCCTAAAAGTTGTGGCCTTATGCGATGTGACACTACAGGTGAATGTGGCTGCTCAGTAGCACTGCTTGAAAAGCTGGATACACATTTTTTAAAGGAAAAGGAAAGAAATGAAAGGAGAAGATGCAAAACTAAAAGACTTGCGACCTAGCATTGGAATACTGTTGCCACTCACATGGCAATAGAGCCAAAGGCTGAAGCGTGTGGAACCATAACCATATGTTGTATGCGGTCATGGGCAGAATGTTGTATGGTATCTGGACAGTAAATATACGTATGTTTATGAATGTATTTTGTTAAGAATTATTTTCATTACAAAAGCCTATCGACAACAAAACCTGTTGGGTCATTCTGAGAGTCTATGCTATAACCGGGCCAAGAAAAGTTTTGAGAACTGCCCTGAAGCCTTACATGGGATGAAAAGGAAGAGAGCACTCTGCATTGCATGATTGACATTTTGTATGCTGCAGAGAGGTTACTTTTCTCAAACCTGGGTGTTTTGTTGCTCATGGGTACCTTGAGAGGTGTTCCGTAAGCTTTTTAGATTACCAGGCTCGGATGGCACCGGGACCATGGAATACACTGCTGACCAAGCAATGGCAAACTAGGGCTACATCTTCCTCTAACTGGTAAATGCAATGTCTTTTAGAAAGGTGACATGATTAAGTCATGTAGTTCGCCCACTCCAACATGGGGGTTTAACTAAAGAATGCAAACAGCGGTTCATAATCCAAGATGGGGCAGTTCTTTCTTGCTATTATCATATCAAAAGAGACATAGCAAGTGTTGGGTGAATCGAAAAAGCATTTGTTGTCTTACTTCTCATAACATGCCTTACCCTATGCCACTATTTTTATCCTACATTTTTTCTGGTTATACTTCATTTTATGGATTTCGTCATTTGGATTTTTGTTAGTCTCCTTTCTGATGTCAGTAGGATTTTGGTGCCTTGCTGATCTCTCCAATTGTCATTACCATCTTAAATCAAAAGCTACAAGATTGTAGGCTTTCAATTTCCTTTGTGGGTTTTACCTGTACTAGGATGCTCCCAAGAAGACAATTAACATTTTTCAAATATATTATTCTAGGATGGGTGGTACCCTGCTGGTACCTGGAGAAGTCGCCCTTTTCTCGGTCATTCAAAACTAAGACACAGACTCCGAATTATACAGTCCTTGACAGTCTAGCAAGGATTATCACAGTGATAACTGTCTGCCCCCAGGGATTGTCAGATGAGGTAACCAATAATAAAACCCTAGCTTACAATGGTAATCTCGATTCCATGCAACAAAAGAACTGTCTACGGGCTTTAATACAGTGTAATTTACCCTTAACCTCAGGAATGCAGAGAAGGTGAATGGCTCATCCTACACATTCAGCAAGAAAATCCTTCAGGTGTTAGCGCCAGAAGGAATTTCTTTTTTAAGAAAGAATGTCGGAATAAGAGGGCAATGCTTCCCCCAAATCCCTTGTATATAAATATTTTTAACTGGTGTGATGTACAGCGTTGTCAGCACACATGTTACATTGACTCAAAATGACAAATGTTGGAAAAGGAGGGAAGTGGCCCTAAGGGCATGGTAAGTCCCGCCAGCCTCATTAAAAAAAAGGAAACCCTTGCTTTAGTAAGTTACTTTCGGAGGCTCTAGACCCAGCCACACGTGGGGTAGGGTTCTTATTGTGTGTTTTATTCTTAAGTGTAGGAACGCTAGGAGGCAGATGTAGACATTTTTTTGGATCCTTGCAGAATTTGGATGGTTCCCTCACAGAAATGTGAGGAAAATATATGTGATTTTATCCAAACTTTGAGGTTTGCAGGGCACTTGGGTAAAAAAAACCAACAAAAACAGTGGGGTCCTCGCACGTTCCACCACCCTGAACTCTCCTGGGTGTCTACTTTTCAAAAATATCTGAGTTTAAGTGTCCCTGGGTAGCTGCCTAGCATGGGCCAGAATTACGCAACTACCTACATTGCCAAAAAGGGTAATTTCTCACCAAAATATTGATGTCTCCACTTTTCATTTTTGCTGCTTTCCTATCGCAAGCCCTAGGCTCAGACCCAAAAGTACAGTTTTTTAAAAGAAATTAGAATGGAAACACAGATTAGTAGAAAATTTGTAGCTATCAATTTGATTTCTATCTAATGTTGACATCCAAATGTAAGCCAGTGAGCAAGAAAAACACATTTTGCAAAATGCTCTTTGATTCACAAGAGAAGTATGGCTAACCACAAATTCAGAACTACACAAATAACCACTACTGCTAAACTCAATATATTATGATCATTTCAAAAATACATAGGTTTACTTCATACCCATTTTTAACTTGTCAGATTTCACCATATGAATTGCAGCATGGTAGGTACTAACAAAAAAAGCTGTATATCAGTTGTTGACTATGTATCACATTTCTGGACAACTTTCAAGCACTATATATCCCTGTGACTGAAAGGATCTGACAGACTTAACATATTCCTTTGCACTGCAGCAAAAATATTACTGATGAAAAAATTGACAGCAATCATTATTGGTTTACAAATTATTTTGATTCATTTTTATTTCAACATTTAGTTTTTTTGAGAAAAAAATGAGAAATATACACACATGAATTTGGATTTTTGTCTAATTTTTCTACATGTATTCCTTTTCAGGCTCACCATGTGGGCCTCGTTCAGGTCAGTTTCCACCACAAATTGCTATAGTCCGTCGAATCCATAAAAAAAAGTTGGAAAATGGACTATACCTTAGAAAAATGCAAGAAATGTGGTAAACATTGTTTTCTGTAACAACTCTATGTGTTCCTCAAAGCTGAGAAGATGGTGATCTTAGCACAGCAAGCTGGGAAGACGGATATCTTAGTACAGCAAAGCTTTTGTTAATGCCATTGTGAGAAAAGAATGAAACATTTTATTGCACAGCACATTCCTCCTCCCCTCCAAAACAAAACTGTATATTTTTTCGGTTCCTCGTAGTGAAATTCACAAATCTATGGTACCTGTAGATTTCTCGAGATGCTGAAAAACAAGGATGCAAGTTTGGCCTGACAACCTTTTTTGAAAAAAGAAAAGTTATACAGGTTTAAGCACAAAGTGCCCAAACACCAAAGAAATCCTTAGGATACGTGGTAAAAGCCTCAGAAGCAAAAGGGGTTAAGGTCTCCAAATGTTAAAATGAGTTCAAGGGCTAAGGTCAAAACATTCTAGGGGCCTGCTTGGCTTTCACCTCAAAACGCGGGAGTCATCAGATTATCTTTATTGGATGTCGGTATCCTCGAAGGGAGAATCAATGTGTTTTCAGAACTATTACTGAGAGTACTACTCAGGACAAGTGCATGGTGCTCCTGTAGCTTTGCGGTTCTGCTACTTCTAGGCAAAACTTTGTATTCTGCCTTTGTTGGTGAAACATTCACCCCCAGACAAGAGATTTGGGTTAAATCCATTGTTCTTTTGCTCACTATGCCACCCCAGTTTAGACCCAGCCATATGCAAATCAGTCTTGATCCTGTTCCTCTTGGGAACTGTCCAGCCCAGAAAAAGAACAATGGTTTTAACCCATATCTCTGGACTGGGGGGTGAATGTTTTGATTTGTTCAGCATTCGGTCCATCATTTTTTCGTCTCTTGCTTTGTGGGTGATATTATCGTGAAGGGAATGTAATCACTTAGGCATGGAATTTACTAGTTAGATGCCTTAAGATTGGTGCAGAATGAGTTAATCGTTTTGTATATTTTTTAATCATAGCCGCCTGTGGAGTCAGTAATTTTCACATGTTGCCAGTGAGAAATTCATTTTGCAGCGAATCAGCATCTCCCTCTTGATGTTATCTCTGGGTAGAACCCCTGAGTCCCTAAGACTTAACATACACAAGTGCATTTCAGTAATCCCTATCCAACTGTACTTCTATTGTCAACATTAGCCACACAACACTTCAGAAGAAACACCCTGCATCATCATGTACACAAGACGCTAAATCATAAGCTAACGGCTGATACCTCAAGAGACACTCATACCATCAAACAAGTTTGCATGCGAGTGCTATTTAGAATAAGACAGCGTAAGCTTATAACCATGAGAGCAAACTACTGAATTAAAGTCATATAATTGGCTAATGATGCATCTCAACAGAACCAGAGGCCATACACGCCTGTGTAACACCAGGCGCATGAGCGCAGTACTAAGCTCATTGATAGGGCTAAACATGTCATTCATTCCATAATCGAATAGGTACTATTACTAAGTAGTAGATTGGACAGGCAGATCTTCACTTATCAAACGCAATGACACCACACTGACCTGGCAAATGAGAATTCCCGTATTTAAATTAAAAACGCATTCAAATTCCGAAAGTGCTAAAAGTTCATGGGACAAAGCAGCAGAAGTGCACATTACAAATGCCTTTAACATAAAATGTGTACTCCAGGTTTACAACTCTAAAGTAGCCACTATCCACATTAATAATTGTAAGAAAGTGTTTATTTTAACTATTCACCAGCTTTACTAACTTGATTACCTAGTAGCAGCTTCCGCTCTCTAATTAATGCAGTACAATGAAGATATTATGCCTGATGCCACTATTTGTCACTAGTATGCTATGTCTGCTATATGGGTCTTTTGCTTCTGTCCAGTCTGTCAACACCAACACCAAGCTAGTTTACATACACTGTACAACAAGCATTTGCAATGCAATAGGCCTCGCATTAGGAAAGTTTGAGCTATTGGTATTGTAAATGACAATTTTTTTATTTATGTGTTGGTTTGGAAAATAGCGAAATTAATAGTTTTGTCATTTACAATGCCAATAGTTTTAACTTTCGAAAATGTGACATCTATAGCATTTGTAATGCAATATGTGTTGTATTTACATGACTTAGATGTATTGATGTTACAAATAACAATGGCTTTTATTTTTTTTAAATAATTAATACTATAATTAATAATTAATAATAAACTATAAAAACAACGTAACGTGTTATCATTTTATTTATCCTGTGCTGGCAGTGGGGCTACGCTCGTCCGCCATTACAGAGGAGCCGTCCCTGCATGATGTACCTCATATTCCCCTTATAACCAAACCATACATATGCAGCCCCCACGCTTGCATGACACCCCACACAGACGCTAGCCTCACACTCTCACCGCATACACACACGCACTTCGCCCATGCTCGCATGCTACACACACATTTATGTTGGAGCCGATGCTGGGGTGCTTAGGTGGGGGCTGGCAGTGAGTGCAGATGCTCTGGCTGGCAGGCAGCGGTGGCTTGTGTGTTTTGTGCTCTCTCTGGCGAGCGGAGCAGTTTGGCTGCCGAGCAAGCCGGGGCCGTGGGAGATGATTGGCAGTCGCACACAGCTCATTATACAGGCAGCTGAACATTTTGTGGCGAGGGGGGGAAGCTCAGAACACGCAAACCTCTAAAAGTGGGAGAGGCTGGTATTATTAATTTTCAATGTCATTTGACTTAATAAACACGATTGTGCACATCTCAGACAGCGCCACATGTGGCGGACTGTCACAAGAGCTGGTGCGGACAAGTAAGTGCCGGTGCCGAGCACCAAAACTGCTGGCTCAAATTAAAGCACGGGCTCCTTATACAAAGTTACAAGCATTGGCAAAGCTAATTGGTATCATAAGATCTAAGGAGTTTGTCAATGTTTTTTAGCCCGAAAAAAGAAAGGCTCTGATGCAGCCAGAGCCAACGGCTCATAGGGCTTTTTTTTTTTTCTTTTTCACTTTCCGCCATTCTGCACGATAATCTTTCCGTTGTACTACCTGGCTCAAAAAGAATCTCTCTGTCGTTCTATCTAGCTATGTCTGTCACTCTGCCTCTATAGCTTCCTGCCTGTTTCAGGTGTCTGCCACCTTGTTAAAGAGAAAAAACGCAGTTTGCCTTGTGACCGTCGTATTTCTAAGCGCTGTCACAGGGGCACCCTATGGATGTACGGGTCCCAGGTCGGTTTGCACGCAGTGGTCAGCAGGGGACGTCGTGTGCACAGAGGGCTGCGGCAAGCACCTCACAGCTCGGGTGCTTGTCACGCATCAGGGGTGAGCTTTTTATGCACTGTACCTTCGGTAAAACATTCCTTTTGACCATAAAAAGCTTTGTGCGTCGCAGACAGCCCTCCAGCTCTGGTTGCCACCGTCCTCTGCGTCACGGCGGCCGTCCCTGCCAGCAGACTCCACATGTGCCGGTGTGGATATCAGCAGCGAGATGCCAAGAGTGCTCGCGTATGTATGAATGAAATTAGCAGCTGTTTCACTATTTTCGGGGGAATAGCTATCCAGAACAAAAAGACAACAAGACCTGGACGAGATAATAAGCTGCAAAGAATAACAAAACGACAAACGGGCAAAACACAAACCTCATTAAAAAAACAAGAAAGCAGCCCGGGCTGGGCGGAAGTCAGGCAGCCCTCCTCGAGACAGAGGCGCGGCCTGAACAGAAGCAGGAAGTCGAGCGCGACCGGAGCTTCCCAGGAGGCAGGCTGCAATGGCTGGCGCAAGGCTCCGGAGCAGAGAGAGGAGAGCCCTGCGTGCAGCCGGCGTCCGCCCAGGAAGCCAAGGAGCGGAGTGCCAGTGTCCCTGTGCCCATTGACGCCGGAGGGAGCAGCCCCGGAGAGGGACCTGGCTGGGCACGTTGTCTCCCGGAAGAGTCCTGCGGAGGAGAAGTCCCGGTGAGTGGGGCTCCGTGCTTGCGTTTCTGGGGACAGGAGGTACTCGGGGCATGTTGAGGGCTGCGGGGGCCATGGTATTTGGAGTCCCCAGTGTGGGACTCCCAACGATAGTGCCGGCATCTCTCCAGAGCCCACGAGGCTGCCCAGGGGCACTGGCTCGAAAGTGAAACTGACGACGCACACACAGCAAGTAGCTAGGAGCGCGCTCCCGAGGTGAAAACTGGAAACGAAATGCGCGTGGCACATTGCTGTCCACATTCCCAAATACGGGTAACATTAGGTCTGAAGCAGACACCATCAATGCTCACGCATTGAGGGTTAGGTCTGCTCGACCTAAAAAGAAGGGGTAGGCTCCTCCCCACCTAGATTTCTTGATATCAGCTGACCGCAACATTATTTTTCAAGAATACTCAATGGTCAGTAGCTCAAAAACAAACTAATTGAATAGCCTACTTTCTAGAATGCCACAAGGCAGCTACACCATCATGAATACATTTTTCAGCGCTAGTGAAAATATATTCAAACAGATTAACACAAAAATGGGCTGTTGCCTAACTCAATGTGGTTAAAAATACGAAACACCATCACAAATATATCAAAATTAACATGTATTTTATTTTATACGTAATTGTGGCAAATTCCTTAACAAAACACAATCTAGACTAGAAACACTACACAATGCACATTGTCTGATCAGACAGATCTCAAATTCCCAAATGCGAGTGAGATTTTTGGGAGTTAATTTTAATATCAGTATGTTTTAAAATATGAATATCTCAATGCCAAATGTTAAATGAAGTAAATAGGTAGCGAAAATGTCAAATAATAAAAAAAAGTTTGATAAAGTATGTTATTAACTCATCTGCTTAGTTATTCCTCCAATATTTATAGTCCTCATACATCCTAAGTCCACTTTCAGATCAAGGTTTCAAATTAGGAAGGAGTAGTTTCTTACCTGTAACTCCAGTTCTGTAGTAGGGGTATCTCTGTTATAGTCATAATCTAGTGAATAGTCCCGACCATGTGCGTAGACCCCGGAGCAATCAAAAATAATCTCTTAAGCTGTCTTCCGTGCAATCCTGCATAGACACTGAAGAGAAAATTAAAGACAATAATGCAGCCTATACCTGCAAGGCCACACTGTCCAGTACTTCAACTAGAAATGCAAAGGATATTCCACCAATATCACATTTAACAGTCTGCTAAGTTTCACCCATAGAGAAACTTCCCCTTCACAAAATTCTTGGAATGATAGAGAGGAAGGGATTGACAGACAAGCCTCCATAGGCTGCCATTATATGTCAGGAAAAAGATACCGTGCCTTTAAGGAACTCTCCAGAGACCCTCGGTATACCATGATGCACAGCAAACTCCTTTTACTTTCAGTTCTTTTTGAAGGTGTATAAAACAAGGCCTGTAGCATACATTACAGTACAATTTTCTCCACCGGGGAGGAGGGCGGGCGCTTAGGACTATAACAGAGATACCCCTACTACAGAACTGGAGTTACAGGTAAGAAACTACTCCTTCTGTAGTAGGGGATCTCTGTGTATAGTCATAATCTAGTGAATAGAATGGCAAGCCCATCCCAACAACTAACCGGCGGTGGAGAAAAAGATAACACCACTACTGTGCAAACAAATTTCTTAACAAAGCCTGCCCAACCTGAGCATCTGCTCTGGCATCAGAGTACAGACAGTAATGCTTAGCAAAGGTATGGACCGACTTCCACGTGGCAGCCCTGCAGATCTCTACAATGGGAACATTACGTAGCAAAGCCGTTGTAGCCGCTTTGCTCCTGGTGGAATGAGCCTTAGGCTTACCCCCTAAGGTCTTATTAGCCTTCTGGTAACATAAATGGATACAGGACACAATCCACCTAGAGATGGACTGTTTAGAGGTAGCAAGACCAGTCCTGACCGACCAATAGTTGACAAACAGTTGGTCTGACCTATGAACATCATTGGTCTTATCCAGATAGAATTTCAATACCCTTCTCACATCCAGGGAATGAAGAGACCTTTCCGCTGGAGTGGAAGGATTCTGGAAAAACGTAGGTAAAGTTATAGTCTGATTAACATGAAAATCAGAGAATACCTTATGAAGGAACTTAGGGTGAGTACGCATCACAACCTTAGCAGCATGAAAAACAGTATACGGTTCTTGGCAACACAATGCCTGAATCTCACTCACCCTTCGGGCCGATGTAATGGCCACAAGGAAAGCCGCCTTCCACGATAAGTGCTGCAGTGAAGCCTTATGATTGGGTTCAAAAGGTTCCTTCATCAATCTGGACAGCACCACATTCAACTCCCAGGAAGGCGATGGACTCCGAACAGGAGGAAACACTTTCTTCAATCCTTCCAAAAAATCCTTAATCACAGGGACCTGAAAGAAGGAAATCTGTGAAGGATATTTCCTGTACGCAGTTAACGCTGCGAGGTGAACCGTAATAGATTGAAAATTAAGGCCAGACTGAGCCAAATACAGGAGATATGGAAGGACAACATCTTCCTTGCATGTCGTCGGATCATAGTCCTTGGAAGTACACCAGATGCAGAACCTCTTCCACTTGTAGGCATAAGATGTCCTAGTGGAAGGCCGCTTAGCCTCCTTGAGAATGTTCATGCAATCCTCAGGCAAGTTCAGGTGTCCATATTGCACTATCTCAGGAGCCATGCCGCCAAACTCAACAATGAGAGGTTGGGTTGCACCATCTGCCCCAGAACTTCGTGAGAAGGTCCGGCCGACATGGCAGTCGTAGGTGAGGCTGAAGAGACCAGTGGAGCAGATCCGAGAACCACCACTGTCTGTGCCACTCCAGAGCAATGAGGATCTTCCGTGCTCTGGACTGGGACAACTTGATGAGCACCGCCGGAATCAGGGGAATGGGCGGAAAAGCGTACAGAAAGCTGTTCAACCCGCTGATCCATAGCGCATTCCCCAGAGTCCCCGGTTGGTAATACCTGGAGGCAAAGTCTCGGTATTTTCTGTTTTCGGCGGTGGCAAACAGATCTACGTCTGGAGTGCCCCACCTCTCGAAGATGTCTTCTAGTAACTCGTCGTTCAGAACCCAGTCGTGGTTTTCTTGCACGAGCCTGCTGAGTGCGTCCACCTGAGCATTCTGCACATCTGGTAGATGGGTGGCCGTTATCATCAGTCCTCTGGCTAGCAGCCAGTGCCAGATCGCCTGCGCTTCCAGTGATAGGGTGCGCGATCTCGAGCCCCCCTGCTTGTTGAGATAATACATTGTGGTCATATTGTCCGTCTGCACAAGCAAGGAGTTGGTCTGGAAGGACGGATGAAATGCCTTCAGTGCCAAGTGAACCGCTCTGAGTTCCAGGAAATTGATGTGGTACGTGGATTCAGCTGGGGACCACGTTCCCTGAATCTGTAGCTGGTCTGAATGCACTCCCCAGCCGAGGAGAGAAGCATCCGTGAAGATAGTCTGACTCTGAATGTCCTTGTGGAATGGACCCCCTTGAGGAGATTCTCCGCTGACCACCACCATTTCAGGGACTGTATGGCGTGAAGGGACAGCCTGATCCTGTCGTTCCAGCTCCCCCGCTTCTGGTCCCACTGGTCCTCCAGACATTCCTGCCGCGGCCTCATGTGTAGCCGTGCATGTGGCGTGAGGAAGATGCAAGAGGCCATCGACCCCAGTAGAGTAAACACCGTCCTCACTGTCGTAGATGGAACAGCCATGAGAGCCTGAGCCTTCCGAAGAATCGATAAGCGCCTCTCTTCCGAAGGAGACACGCTTGCTGAAAGAGTATCGATGGAGGCTCCCAAGTACTGTAGGCATTGAACAGGAGTTGGAACAGATTTTGACATGTTTATGCGCAACCCCAGTTAGTTCAGCAGAACGGCCGTCCTGTTGAAGTGCAATTGAGCTTCCTGGAAGATGGAGGCTTTGATCAGCCAGTCGTCCAGGTACAGATAGACAAACGCCTTGTTCTTTCTCAGGTGCGCTGCCACCACCGCCATGCACTTTGAGAAAGTCCTGGGAGCAGACTTCAGTCCAAACGGTAGTACGGTGTATTGATAGTGATTGGTGCTGACCAGGAACCGAAGGAACTTCCGGTGTTTCCGTGCAATGGGCACATGGAAGTACGCATCTTGCAGATCTATTGCGCAAAGCCAGTCTCCCCTCTGCAGCTGAGGTTAAATCTGGTGCAAAGACAGCATGCAAAACTTGCCTCTGCGAATCCATTTGTTTGCTTGTCGCAAATCCAGAATGGGCTTGAACTTGTTCTTGTCCTTCTAGCGTACGAGAAAGAACCGTGAGTAAAGACCCTTTCCCCTTTGAGGCAGAGGGACGTCTTCTATCCCCCTTTTTCTTAACAGGGTATCGGCCTCCACTTGGAACTTGCGCAGTTGGAACTGCGAGTAAACCGGTGGAAGCACTGGATGCGGGCTGACGAAATGAAGACTGCATCCATTGCAAACAATATTCAGCACCCACTTGTCCTGAGTAATTTTTCTCCACTCTGCCAAAACATTTTGTATGCTTCCCCCCACCGGAGCGGGTAACGAACGAGGGGGAAGTAGCATTTCAGGGCCTCAACCCGGCCGGGCATTTAGGCATCGAGGAGGACTGCTGGCCGCCTCTACCCCTCTGGCGCTTCTGGAATGGGCGCCGCTGGTACTGGTACTGCTGCTCCTGTTGTTGCTGCTGCCCAGCTTGACTACCTTGCCCTCTTCCCTGGGCACCGAAACGCCTCTGGAAGGTACGGAAGGCCTTCTTCTGTTCCTTCCGCTTTTCCAACCCGACGGCCATCAGGCTTTGAGCCTCTGCCTTCATGCGGGCCATTTCCTCGTCCACATGCTTTCCAAAGAGCGTAGCACCAGAGAACGGCAGGTTGGCGACTCTCTGTTGCGCCTCCGGTTTTAGCGAAGTCAGGCGCAACCAGGCACGATGCCTAAAATTAATCCCGTGGCAGTATCCATGAGCCGCCAGGAGAGAGGAATCTGCCGCTGACCTGATCACCTGGTTGGATACCATCATGCCCTCATTGATGATTTCCTGGAAGTCCTCCCTCCTGTCCCTAGGAAGATGTTCCAGAAACTGCTGCAGGGACTCACACAACGACCAGTCATAACGACCCAACAGACCCGGAGCACTGGTGGCCTTCATGGACGTAGCAGCCGTACCGCAGACTTTCCTACCCGCCGAATCCATGAAACGGCTCTCCTTATCCGGAGGCATCGTAGACGTCGGGGCAGTAGCGTGCTGTTTTCTAGCCGCAGTGACTATCCGAATCCGGCACCGGGTCTGATCTAAGGAACGCCGTATCTGAGTCTGGGGCCCTGTACTTTTTCTGCAGCCGGGAAGGAACAGACTTCATTGATGCAGGAGTCAAGAAGAGCTCCATAGCCGGTTCCTCGAGCCCTGGCACCAAGGGCAATAAGGGGCGAGACAACTGTCGCTTGTGCAGGGTCTCGAAAATCACAGATGTTGAAGGTGTGGGCACCGTTAGCGAAATCCCCAGCTTTGCCGCCCCTCTCAACAACACCTCTTGAATACGATATCATCCACTGGGGACACTCTCGTACGTGGTGAATCTGATAAGGTGGGGGAGTACTCCCGGGCACTGGAAGAATCTGTATGACGGGACCTTGACCTGTCCCTCCGGTGACGATGACAGGACCGTGTTAAAGATCGGCGGTCACTTCTTGACCGGTTCCTCCGTCTGGACCGGTTCCTCCGTCTGGACCGGTCCCTCCGTCTGGACCGTGACATTGACCTCTGATGCCTAGGGCGATCCACAGGCCGCACAGGAGGTGGAATTTGGGGAGGCCGAAACAGAGGCCTAGGCTGTGGAGGCCCAGTAGGCGGTGATGGAAGATGTGGCAAAGACACAGACCTTGGAGGAGGACGCAGTGGAGGAGGAAGATGAGGTGAAGGTGGAGGAGGAGGTGGAGTAGGTTGGCTAGGTGGAGTAGGTTGGCGAGGAGGAGTATCCTTCGGCAACGGAGGAGGCGTAGGAGACCTGGGCCTAGAAGGCGAATAGGTCTGGGAATTTGCAAAGTCCGAAGACCGAACCACTCGCCTCTTCTTCTTCTTCTGCGCAGGCCTTGATGAGGATGTTCTCGAGGCTGATCTCTTTTCAGCCGAGCGCCGGCACCGCCGCGACCGTGGAAGAAGAAGATAGGCTGACTACTGAGTCCTGGGACATAGTCCTGGCCCTTGATCGCCCCCTTGACGTCCACTTCTCCCTCCTAGACGTCGACCTCTTCTTCGACGTCAAACTTCTCGACGTCGAAACATTGCCGTTGCTTTCAAAGATATATGGGAACTCCGTCTTGAAGATTCGCTCCCCTGGGCCAACTGTGAGGTGCTTGACTTTAGTGTACGCTTTTCAGCACATTTTACGCTGGGGGTCTCTTTAATCTATAAGCCTCATGGCCCGCGGGCTCCTTTCTTTTGAGCTGCGGGGATGTTATTGCCTCCAAGCAGTTAGGTTCCCACATTACTTGGTTTTGGGAGACCTTAATATTCATCTGGATTGCCATGACACTAGGGAAGCGGCTGACCTGTTGGATATTATCCATCTGGCTCAACTTGCCGAACACGTCCACCTTCCAACTCATCAGGCGGGCCATCTTTTAGATCCTATCTGCTCTAATTTCCCCCTTTCCATAGGAGACCCTTGCCCTGTGTCCTGGTCTGATAATTTTCTATCCCATTTCTCCTGGGCGCTTTCTAGTGCTGCCCCACGGGTCCAATCCTGCATGAAACTGGTTTCTGGCAGGATTGATCCTTTGGAATTTAAACTGGCCCTTGACCATTCTAGACCTGTCCTGCCTGGAGATCTGGAGGAGTGTTTCTCAGGGTTCACCACGTGGGTTACCAAGGCGGCTGCCTCTGCAAACTCTTCTCGGCCCTTTAGACCGGCCAGAGACTCCCCGTCTAAACCTTGGTTTAATGCGGATCTTAAGGGTGCTAAGCATGATTGCAAGGTCCTGGAGCGTGCCTGGCGTCAGAGCGGCTATTGTCTTACGGCTAAGAGGAAACTGAGAGCTTCGCAAAAAATCTATTTTGAGGCTATCGTTGTGGCCAAAGGACAATTATTTGCTGCTCGCATTGATTCCGCTAGGAATAATGCCAAAGAAATTTCCTTCATAGTGCAGAATTTTACATCTCCCCGGGCCCAGGCGAGTGTTTTTCCTTCTTCCCCCGCCTGGTGTGATACACTCTCCAGCTGCTTTAGAGAGAAAATTCAGGCCATTCAGTCCTCCTTCGCTCCGGGCAACGGTTGTTGCATGGGACCTTTGGTTGCACAACCTGACGCCCTTGCCCGCTCCTTCACAGCTTTCAGAGCAGCTGCCCCTCTAGAATCTCTTAAAATCCTCATGGGGCTCAAGTCTAGCTCTCCTTCTGACCCTTGCCCGGCGAGGCTCCTGGCAGTGGTGGCAGAGAGCGTTAATACCGAGGTGAATGGTATGGTCAACTTGTCCCTTCAAACTGCTGTGATCCCTTTGAGGTGGAAGCAGGCGAAGATACTGCCTCTTCTTAAGAAAGCCTCTTTGGATCCCCTTACCCCAGGGAATTACCGTCCCATCTCTCATCTCCCTGCCATTGCGAAGGTCTGTGAGAAGGTTGTTAACAATCAACTCACAGAGTTTGTGGAGACAGAGGGACTCCTGCACTCAGCTCAATCAGGGTTTCGTGCCTCCCACAGCGCTGAGACTTTCTTAGTGGAGGTGGTTGAGGCCATTCAGGAGTGTTTGATCGCGGGCGGGAGGGCAGCATTGATTTTGCTTGATCTCTCGGCCGCGTTCGACACGGTCCCTCATGCTCTTCTTCTGGCCCGACTGGCTGAGATTGGGGTATCGGGAGCAGTCTGGGGCTGGCTTAGGTCCTTTCTGGAAGAGCGGGCCGAGCAGATTTGACTCACCTTTTTTTCCTCCTCTCCCCAGCCGGTCACTACTGGAGTACCTCAGGGCTCCTCCCTTAGCCCACTCATCTTTAACATTTATGTTACGCCTCATTTATATCTGGCAGAGGAGCTTGGGGCTAATGTGATGGCCTATGCCGATGACACGCAGCTGCTGTTCACCTGGGATAAGACCTCCAGTTCTGTTTCAGCAGCTCAACAGTGTCTGGTCTCCATCTTTAAATGGCTGGCCGAAGCCCAGCTGAAGTGTAACAAACAAAAATCTGAAATCCTACTGTTTGGCAGGTTTCCCGTTGACTTCCGTGAGCAGCTGTTGAGGAAATATAAATTTTTGGTCATGTTATGTTCCCTAGCGCGTACCCCACCGACTCCATGTACCAGCTTAAAGTGCATGTAACTTCCCTCCTGTGCCAGCTATGAAGACGCAAATACATTTGCGTCCAACGTTAACTTGTCCTCTTCCAGATCCACCCTGAATGGATTATATAGTCCGTTCCTAAGTATGCTATGCCAACGTCTTTTTGTAGTGTACTTTACATGTTTTTCCTGCTCTGACAGAGTAGGCCCTGAATTTCTGCCATCGAGCCTCTTTGCTGGCTTCTGACTATGGCAGCCTCTGCCCAGGCTACCTCTGTACCCGTGAACTCTGACTTACTTTCAGCGCGGCCCCTCGCGCTCAGCTCAGCCTGCTTTCTGCCAAGACTGACTATAACCTTCGAGTTATCTGTTCCGCTCCACGAAAATGCATTCCTGCCTACTAGCTTCAGTAAACATCCTCCCCAGCTGCAGAGCCAAAGGGCCGACCTGTCCCAGTACAAGTAATTCATAGTCTCTGTTACCATGCTTCCATGGAAGGCCCCGTGCCCCCACGTTTCTCATGTAGACACTTAGGCGCTTATACACGCATCCACAGTTAGCATAGAATAGTTTCTGCCCTAGAGACCTTTCCGTCCAGATAATATGGTTCCTAAACATCAGATATCAGATATGAAAGAAGTACAAGTTGATCTGACATGCCAGACTTCTGTCTCTTTCCGTCAGTGTAAATGTCAAGTCCCCTGCACCCCGTCAATCACACGTCATGCAGCTGCGTGCGCATCCAAGCTTCCGATTTCTGCTGACATTGCAACAATTCTGTTAGCACCACCCCTTGGTGCCACCCACTTGCGTCACCTATCTGTGACGTTTCTAGCACACACCTCCAGTTCACGCTTCTTGACTACGTACTAGTACCACGTGTATACTGTTATATTGTCTTCTCTCAACTGTTACGCCTCCTGCACTATTACTTATGATGTGAATTAAGTATATAAGCTATGTATTGTTAATAAACTGGAGCGCGCTCATCTATCCCTTCTGACACCCCTGTGGTGTTCAGAATCCGATATCTTGGTCTTGACCATTCCTTTATGAGGAATAAAACCCTTAGAAACTCTAACACCACGGACTCTGTCTTTTTTCATCCGATCTGAGTTATTATTGATTAAGTACTTACCTGCATAGAAATTAAGAGAGTAAATTAATTATTTACGTCATTTTGGCGCCCGAACAGGGACCCCTCCCCCACCTCACGCGCCGGTTGGTGCGTTGCAAGCTCTGTCCCCTGCCATCAGTTAGACGGAACCTACGCGTACTGGCAGGATTTCCTGCATCTCCCTCTGGCCCACGGAGGTGACGAAGACTGCGATCAGTGCCCAGACGAGGCGGTGAGGAGTGCGGAGGATCCCGACCAGAGCCTAGCCGAAAGAAGCAAGGTCCGAGGTGTCAAGAGGCCCACCAGGTTTTCCGAAGTTTTCCGAAGTTTTCCGAAGTTTTCCGAAGTACCGAGTCGAGTCCAGTCGAGTTTTCCGAGGCCTTCTGTTTCCGTGCTTCCCGGTGAGTACCATTGCTGGGACGTATCTAGACGGGTTTGGGTACACAAGTCCGGTCTGCACTGTTTTTAGGCAGTGTATCTGTACTGTTTAGCAGTATATCTAGTATTCTGAATTTCTGCACTGTTACACCAGTGTATCTGTACTGTTGAGCAGTACATCCAGTATAGGGGGTAGTCATCTATGTCTCTAAATGTCTTCTTATGTGATTAATGTCGTGGTATGAATGTGACCGTTTAATGTGCATTTTTGTGTTTCTTGTATAAAGTAGCTGTAACCAGTATTAAGTAGTAAGGATCGAGTATTCAGTAATAAGTAAGCAAAATGCCGTTTTTCAACAAGTTAAAGCAGATAGGAACTAGGAAAGGGATACTGGAGGAAGAAATTCCTATTCCCCCTAGGGACACTCCAGGTAACTTTATGTATCATAAACATGGCATAGATGCCATATTGTATCTGGACTTATGGGCCGATTACACCAAGCACCTAGACGAAAGACACAGATGGCCTGTTACCGGAACATGGGATGCCGAGTGCATCATGAAGGTAGAAGAAGCATTATGGAAAAAGAAAGCTAGACAATCACAGAAAGACGCCATAGAATTCTGGCGTAAGGAATCACATAAGCGTGCTGAGAAAGCACTCCGTAGAGAAGACAGACTTAAAGAATCAGAAAAGGCCCAAGAAAACGAGTTAGTTACTGAAGGGATCCGAGTAAAAACAGAACAAATAGACCGTGCCCGAAACAATCTTGTAAACGGTATGTATCTTGCAGCCGAGGGCACACCTGAGGCCCTATCAGAAATACCGAAAAACTTACCGCCACCATTAGTTCCAACTAAAGTAATGCATAAGACTACTAAAGACATATTCCTAAATTCTTATCTAGAGGATGTAGCACCAGCTTACACCAATTTGCCTGTTCGTGCCCTGCCTAATGACAGGGACGGGGGTGGCACTACGCCCCCAGATCATGTTCCGCCAGCTCCGCCACTTCCCGCACTAAAAACTGACCTACCGAAACCACTCCGACCTGATCCTACCAAACGACAAATTCAAGTTCAGGTACAGACTCCACAGGAAGATAATGCTCGAGCATCCGCTTCAGGAGGTGCGACTGCGGGTCTTCGGACCCCGCCATTAACACGCAGATTCAATTTCAGGGACACGCAGAGTCCTCTCACGTTCCAGTCACCCCGACTTGACGCATTTAAAGAAAACATTTCCGTTTGCAGATATGATCCAGTACCCGGTAAAAACGATTTAATGATATTGGCATCACTACGGTTAAGATCTGCTACTGATATCTTGCTATGCTATGTAGGAATGAAGGACCGTCTAGATAGAATATATGAGTTTGTTCAGACAGGGAAAGATCCTGACAGTATCAGGGATGCCATGGAGAAACAGAAAGTTGACATTCAAGCACAAATACTACGATTTTTTATAAATTGCTTAATAAGAGAACGAGACAGGCCCGGAACAGATCAAAGTGAATTAGATGCACTAAACAAGTGGGGTCAAAATATAGCCGAAGGAAAACATGACAAGGGGGCTTGCATAGCCAGTATGTACAAGAAAATCAGAAAAGCAGTGATAACAGCACACCAGAAAGAAAAAAGCTTCCTCAGAGGAGGAAGAAGAACCTGAAGAACCAGAAAGGACTACAGATACTATAGCGTATGTAGGTAAGGGAAACTACCTTAGGAAAGGCATCCGTCCAGAAAGCAAGAGAGTTTTTCTCTCTGCTCTAACAAACCCGAATTCTTCTGAACACCTGTTCCAGGAGACTGATAAGACTACGAGACCGAATGGGGTACCATGTACTCAATTCAATGGATGAACAAGAACTAGCCCGGTCAGCCATATTATGGGCTGAAAATCCAGACATATATAATGATGATACCTTAGCTCAGACATTTCTGAACCTTTCCCCAGACGAACAGAAATTAGCAGGTGTATACATGATTCAGCACCTCCTCACGAAATACAGAAATAAACATTCCGATCCAGGTCCCTTACACGAAACGTTAGAAGCACTACTTATGGATAGATGGAGAGGTTTCAGTACCAAGTTAATACAGATAATTCTAGAACAACGACATAGATATAACACCTTCATAAGTTCCGAATATGTTCCCGCTCCGCCCCCAGAAAGGAAAACGTATCACATGCAATGCCTGAGTGGCATTGAAAGTCAGAACCCCTTACGAGAAGTACACCCAGTTATGGGTGAGGATCATGCCTTGAAACGTGTATATGTGCACACGCCACTGACTAAGTTAGAGCTGTTAGAAATGAAGAAACTAGTTCCGTGCCATGATAAAGACCCTGCAGGTTTTCACAGAGAGCTTAAAGACATGTTGTTAATGGGGGATTACACGTATGATGATATCATGAAAATGTTAAAAGTACTGTTGCCCACGGGCATTTACGAGAAATTAAAGGAAAAAGAATGGGAGGTGGGGGACACAAAGATTGCATGGGCAGAAATAGAAGACGAAGAAAGCAAACGGGTCCCAGGGGTAGGCCTTGGGGACAAGACTAAAGCATTACCCGGATTAATAGTACAGGTTCTGCCAAGATTATTGACAACTAGAAAGGAAGATTGGGACGCAATCTCGTCCTGTAAACAGAAACATGATGAAGATACTAGCGACTTCTATTCAAGATTCGAGAAATGTTTCATTATAAATAGTGGCCTACAACCAAGTAGCGAATCATATCCACACCTCTTTGTATCAAAACTAGTCGAGAATTCCCTACCATTAGTTAAAAATAGAGTGTACAAGGTTGAAAGTACTTGGCAGGCAAATACGCCATCCCAGATGTTACAAATGTTACAATATCATCAGAACAGAATTAGAGAAGAACAAGATCAAGAACAGAAACGTATGAAAGATACGAAAATGAAAATGTTAGTAGCTCAGACGGTCCCAGCCGACGGTCAGAGAAAAGGTGGGACCCAGACAAGTCATAATACAGCTCCCGTTACGGGGACATGTAATTACTGTAAACAGCCAGGTCATTATGTACATGAATGCCCAGTCCTGAAACATAACATCTCAACAGGTAAAACTAAAGAAAGACCGCATCCGCCTAGACAAGATCAGGTTCAGCAACAGACCTCACAAAATGTACAGCCAATGCAGAATACACAGCCTATGCATGCTCCATCTCATACAGCACAGACAGTAGCAGTACCACAGCCACAGCCCATTGCCGCGACTCAGCAAGTTTCGCAACAGATGTACCAGTATGCCCAATCTGCATATCCAGATTACCCCCGATATACATGAAACAGCCTAGAGAGGGAAGGTGGTTTGCCTCTTATTGAAATTCCTGTAGATCAAGAAGGTCCTTATGTACACAGTCACGTATTGGGAAAAGACAAAGTTTTTAATTGACACAGGGGCAAGCCGCACCACAATCAGTCATAATGAAGTCCCAGGGGCACCCCTCTCAGGCTCGCAGAATGTTTCCCTTGGTTTTTCAGGACAGCCTATTGTAAATGAAGTATCGGAACCAGTACCCTTGGCTGTGGGCCCATTATCACGAGTTACAGATTTATTACTTACGAACTCATGCCCAGAAAATCTGTTAGGAATTAAAACTCTGAAGGCTCTAGGAGCTATAATATGCTGTTCCCCGGAGGGAGTTAGACTTTTTCTACGGGATTTCAAGGGTCATTATGTTTTACGAGATTTTGATGTCAGATTGAAAAATGTACCAGATCACCTATGGGCAAAAGGCCCAGCTGACGTAGGTTGTATGCATATCACTCCATACCGTGTTACACTCAAGACAGGAGTTGTTCTACCCAGAATCAGACAATACAAGTTACCACCCGATGCTGTAGTGGCTTTACTGAAAATCATTGAAGAGCTTATTGCCCAGGGAGTGGTCGTAGAGACCGACTCTAATATCTGTAATTCACCCATCATTCCGATTCTTAAACGTACAGACCCCAATGCACCGCCAGTATATCGGCTGGTGATTGATCTTCGAGAATTAAACAAATGCATTGTACCACAGTACCCTGTGGTCCCCGATATCTCTTCCCTATTAACTGCCATTGATTCAGAAGCAACGTTCTTTACTGTAATCGATCTCAAGAACGCTTTCTTCAGTGTACCTATTGATCCGGAGAGCCAATATCTCTTCGGATTCAGTTTAAATGGACGAAGTTTCAAATTTTCCCGCGCACCTCAAGGATTCACAGAAAGCCCCAGCATCTATAGTCAAGCACTGAAAAGACAACTAGATTGTATTCAAATGTCAGTTAACACCGCTTTACTGCAATACGTCGATGATCTACTGATCACCGCACGAAGTGAGTCCGAATGTGAACAAGCATCACTGACAGTTTTACATTTCCTGGCAGACAAGGGACACAAGGTGTCTCCTTCGAAGCTACAATTCTGTGTTCAGCAAGTTGTATACTTGGGTCACTTGCTGTCCAAAGTGGGGAGACAGCTCACTCCCGATCGCATTCAGTTAATTGTAAATATGCCACGACCCCAGACACAAAAGGAAGTGCGGGCCTTTATAGGCCTCACCTCGTACTGCAGACAATGGATTCCTCAATATGCATTTCTAGCTAAACCACTCATCCAGTTAACGACGCAGGAGGCAGCGACTTCGACTGTCCTCCCTTGGACTCAGGAACGCACACAAGCCTTTGAGGAATTAAAGAAAGCATTATGCCAAGCACCAGTTTTAGCGACACCATGTTACAGCAAACCGTTTACACTTTTTGTTACAGAACGTGACGGTACAGCATTGTCTGTCCTCGCTCAAGATCAAGCAGGTTCACATAAGCCTTGTGCTTATTTTTCAAGTACATTGGATTCAGTAGCCCAGGCACTCCCTGCGTGCTTAAAGTCAGTAGCAGCAACAGCGTTAGCAATAAGACAGAGCGACTCAATTGTTTTAGGCCATCAGTTAACAGTACAAGTTCCACACTCTGTAGAGGTTCTTTTAAACAGAACTCAAACTCAACACTTGACTATAGCACGACTGACAGGTTACGAATTGACACTATTCCAGCCACACATAGAAATCAGACGCTGCAGTATCCTGAACCCAGCAACACTGTTACCTACAGTTATGACAGATCCAGCCCCGCATGATTGTATAGAAATCATTAATGCAGTAACAAAGCCCCGACGAGACTTAACAGATGTTCCACTGACAAATCCAGACCTGACACTTTATGTCGATGGTTCATGTATGAGAACAAGTACAGGAGAATTAGTGGCCGCGTATGCCGTGACCACTGAAACTGAAGTTAAAGAAACACATCGTATTGACACACTGTCTGCTCAAGCGGCAGAGCTCATCGCTCTGACCCGAGCCTGTATTCTAGCCAAGAACAGAAATGTCAACATATACACTGATTCCCGTTATGCGTTCGGAGTTGTACACGACTTCGGCATGCTATGGCAAGAACGAGGTTTCTTGACCTCTCATGGTGCCAAGATTCAACATGGTCCCCTCATTCAAGCACTGTTAGAAGCAATACATCTGCCCTCAGGCATATCAGTCATGAAGTGTAAAGCACATACTAAAGTCACAGATTCTGTTTCCCAGGGTAACGACCTGGCAGACCAGACAGCAAAACATACAGCACTGACTCACACTCAGACAACTGATACAACAAAGACAATAGGACCGACAAATTGCATGACAGTCAGGGATCCCGCACTAGATGTTATTGATATTCAGACACACGCTACTCCAGAAGAAATAAAGAAATGGATTGAACTAGGAGGGATCCAGACAGATCAAGGTTGGATGACGAAGGGAAAATCTACATGGTTTCTCCCTGACTCTATGGTTCAAGTTATGATAAATACAGCACATAGCCCAGCACACCTAGGAGAGAAAGCGATGTTAGACAGTTTACAAAATCTCTGGAACAATAAACACTTACGAGCAGCAGCGAAACAGAAAGTACGTACTTGCATGATCTGTTGTCAGTTCAATCCAGGTAAAAGTGTCCCTGTAGAGCAAGGTGGATTTCATCCTCCCGATCACCCTTTTGAAGTCCTCCAGATGGATTATATCCAGATGGACCGTTGTCGAGGATTTAAATATGTTCTCGTAGTCGTCTGTGCTCTGTCCCGCTGGACCGAAGCATACCCAGTCCCAGATTACACTGCTCCGACCACTGCCAAGCAGCTGGTTCGTGAATTCTTCCCACGATACGGCTTGCCTCGTGTCGTGTACTCAGATAACGGTCAGCCATTCTCATCTGCATTAATGAAAGAAGTTTCTTTATTACTGGGATACCAGTGGAAGTTCCATTGTGTCCGACATCCCGAAGCTGCAGGCCTTGTAGAGAGGCATAACCAGACACTAAAGATCCGCCTTGCCAAAATATGTCAGGAGAAAGGGGTCGACTGGATAGTCGCCCTGCCAGTGGCACTATTCTACATGAGAATGGTTGCCCATTCGAGATCAGGACTATCTCCATACGAGGTGGTCTTTGGCAGACCACTGAATATGTGGGGGACGCCCATTCCGAAAAAGATTACTGATGTTGATTGTAATATGTTGACAGATTACCTTGCCTCCTTGATGTCTGCACTCCAATCATGTCGTTCACAGGTTGCCGCAGCCTTCCCTGACAACACTGATGTAAAGCCACATGATGTCCGTCCTGGCGACCTCGTCCTAGTGCGTAATTTTGATAGAAAGAGTCCGTTGGAGCCCCGCTGGAAGTCCCCGAAGACCGTTCTTCTCACCACGAGGACGGCCGTGAAGATCGAAGGAAGAAAGGGGTGGGTTCACACGAGTCATGTGAAAAAATTTTTTGGGACTGAAACCTGATCGAGACTCGTCCACCCCCACCAAAGACTGTGTTGAGCCTAAAGACTTTACAGAATCTGAACGAGAAAAGACTCCCCAAGAAGATTATCGCATGAAACTCCGATCTAGCAAGTCAGACAGTTTAATTGTTTAAGTCCTCCCCTAGGTGAATCGGTTAAATAGTTTCTGACATGTATCCCCTAGATCGAGATAGAGAGAGAGAGAGAGAAGCCAAGAAACGTACATACTGTAAATCACTTCGTAGTCACTGTATAGTGACACTATTAATCATGTTTATTCTGAGTATCTTAATTATTGTTGCGAGCATCGTTTTACCTATCTACTACCCTATTTTCAAGCGTGAACAATCTGTTTATAATGTATCTGCTGAACACACTTTTAGTGAGTTACCTCCACACGAGCTTTCCTACAGACTTGCGCTGCGCAACAACACATTCATTAGTATGCTACACCATTCTCATCGAACTAACAATGCTACAAATTGCTGGATATGTGGCCGACTCCCTCCCTACCAGAACTACAAGGGAGCTCTGCCCCTCTTTCCGTACCCATTCACTCACAATGGCTCCTGCGGAGCATGGTTTAAAATAATTAATTCCTTAGATCCTGATATTGCTGTTTTCGATGGGGGCTGGGTTTGGGGAAACCTGAACTTAGTCCTGCTTGACGTCTGTTACCCTGATAAGGAGGGACTCCCCACTAGAATAGGAACAGATCTAGAAAATGAAGTGTATGGATTAGGTAATTACACAATTAGCCTTATGATTCTTACTGTTGAATCCGAAGACACGCCAATTATACCCACTATGTCAGTATTGCCAGTTACTGGTGAATTATGTATCAAGAAGAAAGGTTCAGTACACTTAGGTCATAGTAAATGCCCTACTGTGGTCGAATTCAGTGATCAAGGTAAATCGTCCTTTAAAGCTATTAGTCATTCTTACTTTGTTTGTGGTCATACCGCATACATACGTCTACCTCCAGATTGGGATGGTACCTGTTACATTGCATTCCTTCTGCCACCTGTTTTCCTAGCTCCCCCTGATTACCATAGAAATACTAATCTAGTAAAGAATAGACCCAGAAGAGATATCCCACTTGTCGACTACACAGAAACGGCATGGGAACAGTACACCGATTTTAATAAAGGATTCTTTTTCTTTTTAGGACCTGTTCAGAATAGTAAATTAATACATAGATTAACTAGAACACTTGAAGCAGTAGTAAATGAAACTGCCTCCGCCTTAGGTAACCTAACAGAAGAGCAGTCCGCCATACGGGTTGTTGTCCTTCAGAACCGTCTTGTTATTGACGTCATCTTGGCAGATAGAGGCGGAGCCTGTAAGGTCATCGGGTCAAGTTGCTGTGTTTTCATACCACAAAACGCACCATCTGTATATCAAGCTATTACACGTCTCCATAAAATTGCAAATCAGATACATCAGGATCCAGGCACCTGGACTTGGTCCGGTTGGTTCTGGACAACGTTAACAACGTGGGGATGGAAGATCCTATCCTTCCTAGGCATTGGCCTAGTCCTAGTATTCAGTTGCTGCCTGTGCCTGCAGTGTGGGCCAGCGATTTGTGGACTGTGTGCCACTTCTTGTATTGAACATTCCAGTTTTTTCTCAAAACGTAAACGAAAGAAAGAAGAACAAATGATGTTACAAGAACAAACTGATCGATTTATGAGGATCGATATATCATGAAGGGTCCGTAGGGAACAAGGAGGGAATGAGGAAATATAAATTTTTGGTCATGTTATGTTCCCTAGCGCGTACCCCACCGACTCCATGTACCAGCTTAAAGTGCATGTAACTTCCCTCCTGTGCCAGCTATGAAGACGCAAATACATTTGCGTCCAACGTTAACTTGTCCTCTTCCAGATCCACCCTGAATGGATTATATAGTCCGTTCCTAAGTATGCTATGCCAACGTCTTTTTGTAGTGTACTTTACATGTTTTTCCTGCTCTGACAGAGTAGGCCCTGAATTTCTGCCATCGAGCCTCTTTGCTGGCTTCTGACTATGGCAGCCTCTGCCCAGGCTACCTCTGTACCCGTGAACTCTGACTTACTTTCAGCGCGGCCCCTCGCGCTCAGCTCAGCCTGCTTTCTGCCAAGACTGACTATAACCTTCGAGTTATCTGTTCCGCTCCACGAAAATGCATTCCTGCCTACTAGCTTCAGTAAACATCCTCCCCAGCTGCAGAGCCAAAGGGCCGACCTGTCCCAGTACAAGTAATTCATAGTCTCTGTTACCATGCTTCCATGGAAGGCCCCGTGCCCCCACGTTTCTCATGTAGACACTTAGGCGCTTATACACGCATCCACAGTTAGCATAGAATAGTTTCTGCCCTAGAGACCTTTCCGTCCAGATAATATGGTTCCTAAACATCAGATATCAGATATGAAAGAAGTACAAGTTGATCTGACATGCCAGACTTCTGTCTCTTTCCGTCAGTGTAAATGTCAAGTCCCCTGCACCCCGTCAATCACACGTCATGCAGCTGCGTGCGCATCCAAGCTTCCGATTTCTGCTGACATTGCAACAATTCTGTTAGCACCACCCCTTGGTGCCACCCACTTGCGTCACCTATCTGTGACGTTTCTAGCACACACCTCCAGTTCACGCTTCTTGACTACGTACTAGTACCACGTGTATACTGTTATCTTGTCTTCTCTCAACTGTTACGCCTCCTGCACTATTACTTATGATGTGAATTAAGTATATAAGCTATGTATTGTTAATAAACTGGAGCGCGCTCATCTATCCCTTCTGACACCCCTGTGGTGTTCAGAATCCGATATCTTGGTCTTGACCATTCCTTTATGAGGAATAAAACCCTTAGAAACTCTAACACCACGGACTCTGTCTTTTTTCATCCGATCTGAGTTATTATTGATTAAGTACTTACCTGCATAGAAATTAAGAGAGTAAATTAATTATTTACGTCACTGTGGCCCCCTGACTCCCAGCTCCCCCCCCGGTGTCGGGACAGCCTGCTAAAAATCTGGGTGTATGGTTTGATGAGAGTCTCTCTTTCTCCGTTCATATTAAAAAACTGGCTGGCTGCTGCTTCGGTCTCCTTAAGTCTCTGCGGTCCTTTTTCCCGCTTCTTCCTCAAGCGGTCAGAGAAACTGTCACCTGCGCACTGATCCTTTTCCGCCTGGATTACGCCAACGCACTCTTTGCTGGTTCCTCTGGTTATCTGCTTAAAAAACTTCAGGTAATCCAGAATACGGCCGCGAGTTTGCTATTGGGCATCTCGGCAAGGAATAGCGTGTCCGCTCAATTACGCTCACTTCACTGGCTTCCTGTTGTTGATAGGGTCAGGTCTAAATCTCTAGTGCTGGCCCACTGTGCTCTCCATGGTCTTGGGCCCCTTTATCTTCAGCAGCGGTTCTCCTTTAATTCCCGGCTCGTGCCCTGCCATAGGCTACCCAATGCCTTCCCCGGGTGCCTCGCTTTAGGCTTCAGAGGATGGGTGGCAGTTCCCTCACGGTGAAGGCCAGTGCTGCCTGGAATGCCCTCTCCCTGAGGTCCATTCAGAACCCTGCCATTTTCAAAAAGAAACTTAAGACTCACCTCTTTGTTTGTTAATTTCCTCTTGTACCCTCTCAGGCATCGCGCCGGGACACTCTTGAGTAGCCGTGCGCGCTACAAGTGGCTTTAATATAACAACATCTCTTGACGTCGACTCTTCTCCTCGACGTCGAACGTCGAGTCGACCTTGACGGCAGTGCCGTCTCGACGGTGAGCGCCTGTGCCTCCTGGACCCATCTCGACGTCGATGGTGTCTCGAAGTCGACCTCGTCCGAGGTCTCGACGTCAGCCCCCTCGCCATCGAACGGCGACGTTGCTTCGACCCAGAGCCCTGGGGAGACGGGGAGCAGATGGTGGTCATCCCTCTCGACGCCGAGGCTATCGACGTTGACGGAGAGCTGTGCCGTTTTCTGGCCTTGTCTTGACTGGGGGGCCCCCCAGAGGCTGAAGCACTGGCAGAGGAAGAAGTCCCTCCATGGCCAGACCCACCTTGTTCCTGATGTCTTCTTAGCTCCATGCCTTGGAGCCTAATCTTCGCTCTGTCCCTCAGGGTCCTCTTGGAGAAGGACTGACAGATCTCACAGTCTTCAGGGACATGAGAAGAAGGGAGACAGAGGATACACACCCTGTGAGGGTCTGATTTTGCCTTCTTCCTGGCACACTCAGGACACTTGTCGAACAAGGCAGGCATATTCGACAAAAGAGTGGGCAAAACTGGCCAAAAAACTCCAGCAAAAGGAAGAAGAAGCTGTAAGACGTCGAGGGAAACACTCTAAACACTTGAAAAGTGCCAAAAAACTGAGAAAACACACAAAAAGGGAGAGCTCAATGCTCCAGGGTCCTGCTAGCAGGAGCTGGAAAAAAGAACTGAAATTAAAAGGAGTTTGCTGTGCATCATGGGATACCGAGGGTCTCTGGAGAGTTCCTTAAAGGCACGGTATCTTTTTCCAGACATATAATGGCAGCCTATGGGGGCTTATCTGTCCATCCCCTCCTCTCTATCATTCCAAGGATTTTGTGAATGGGAAGTTTCTCTAAGGGTGAAACTTAGCAGACTGTGTTAAATGTGATATTGGTGGAATACCCTTTGCATTTCTAGTTGAAGTACTGGACAGTGTGGCCTTGCAGGTATAGGCTGCATTATTGTCTTTAATTTTCTCTTAAATCTCTATGCAGGATTGCACGGAAGACCGCTTAAGAGATTATTTTTGATTGCTCCGGGGTCCACGCACATGGGCGGGACTATTCACTAGATTATGACTATACACAGAGATCCCCTACTACAGAAACATTGTTTTGCTCATATTTCAAAAATTCTTGAGTGGTTTACAGTGCCAGGGACTCTGTTCCTTGCATTGAGGTGCCTTTAGAATTTGTTCTTGCAACCGGACTCAAAATGGTTAAATAATTAAAATGATCATATGAAATGGGTTAAACTGGATTGACAATCTTCTATGGAGTGCTTCTATCTGTGCATAAGCAGCTATTTTAGTTCTCAAAAGTATTACCAATCATCACTCTGTCATCTTGAACTCTTTAGCTCATAAATGCATTCTATACAAAAAATAGTTGTCCTTATTTCAACATGCCATGCGTTCCTTTCTTATTTTTTTGACTCAAGCGTGTAAGTTTGTAAGTTAGGCGACTGTGATGTGCTTATTTACTATAGCTGAGGTTGAATATACTGCCTATAAGCAAAATGATTCCTTGGCAGGATGAAGTTAAATTCAGTGTCAGTATTTCCGACTCTGCCTCGCATATAATATGTCAAGTGAGCATAATACCCGACAGAAGCCACTTGAATGCAGTTGGTAATATAACAATGTACTTCGAGTGATCACTGTGTACACTAGACCTGTCCTGGTACTGACTTTAAGAAAGAACTATTTGAAAAGGAAAAAGGTCTGACTTTTAATACTAGAGCATGCAAAATAATTTCTGCATGCATGCATTTGTATGCGTTGCTACATTAAAACGTTATCTATTGGTTTTGACAATGCTTGCTTAACTCTTCATACAGTCAATTTCCCAGCTATCGGCCTGTCTGTCAGGACTGACATCATGGAGAACAATCATAAGACACGCTCTGTTTCTTCAAATTTTTGGTATGCATTGAGGTTATCATGCACAGTCAACGACAGGAGACATCAGGCTGGCTAATGATAAGAACACATAGGTAAAACGTTTTTACTTTTGTACTTTTTAGGTTGTTGAATTTGTACTTTTGTACTGTTCATGCTGCTTGCATTTACACCTATTGATTTTTAGCATTTATGAGTAAACCGGTATGAGTGGAGTGGTGTGGCTCACGGGTTAGAGGCGGCAGACCCTGAAGCAGAGGACGGCCCGGGACCAGGGTTCAATTCCCGACGCGGCAGGGTCGTGGACCAGGGTCAGCGAACTCGATAATTCTCGCCTCGGTGCCTACTCTAACCAGGGATCACACTCGGCAACTCTGGGCATCAGCTTGCCTCATCTCCACAATGGCCCCCCACATACTCCGGGGATGCCTGGTTTCATCTTGGAAATACCCAGTAGCGACCATCTTATAGGGAAAGCCAGGACGGGTTCCCCAGCGGTCTACAGTGTGGAGATATCCCATGTGGGGTGATTCAGGCGCTTTACAAGACATCATTACATTACATTACATTACATCAAGGCTGCTATGGCTGACCTGAGTAGACCTGCGTGTCTGTCGGGCTTGCCTGGATCGAGCTTTGCGGAGCGACTCTGCCTCCTCGTCTCGTACAGGTGTCAAGTACGACCTTGAATGAAGGGGGAACAAAGTTAATTAAAAATGAACTTCAAATGCAGTAACAAATGCCATACAATAAGCTACAACTGCTCTTCAGAAAAGTTTGGATAGTTAGCAGTGTTCATTACACTTAGTCACTGGTACAAGAGTGGCAAATCACAACTCTTGAATTAACTTTAAATGGCATGAACAAGTCTCCAACCACAAAGTATTTGCCTCTGCTTCGTTATAGTTGACACTTTGAACTGAAAAGGCATTGTTTTAATTTGTCAATAAAGTTTTACCCCATGAAGAGATCAGCACTATTTGGCGTACGTGTAAGCCAGCTAAGGCCTGGAATGCCAATTACCAGGCCGATGACTGCCACTGAAAATAGGCTGTATGACTGCCCATCTAAATTAGATGGGTGGACATACAGCCAAACATCCAACGGCCCTTACTACATTGGTCCGTCAGAGGAGTTTGACCACGGCCGAGACGGCGTAGTTTCTGCCATTCTCAAACCCATCATGCGCCCGACTCTAAATCAGACAGGTGAGCCATAATGTTGGTAGGGAGGGAACTCCGTCGCAAAAGTGTTATCCCTCTGTCAACATTTAAACCTGGCTCTATATGATATGAATTACCATAAAGTTACCTGCAGAGCTATTCAAAGCTACCAGCATACTGAAAATTACAAAACTGTACGTCTGTCTCTCAGACTTCATCAACAAGCACACTACTACGGTCTGTGTCCCTTAACAAGATAACTGCACCTCGGGTGTCATCAGGCACAACATGGAAACACTTCTTACATGGGATCAAAACAAAGACAACATCCTTCCAACCAAACATCCAAACATCCAACATGGTGTAGCGTGCTACTCATGTAAACAAGAGCTTTAGCTCCCAAATAGGAGGTGCTATATAAATGCTGCAATACCATACAATACAGATCTGAGGGGGAAAATAAGTAAAGGAGGTATGGGTGGGGGCTGACTGAGTTGTGTGAAAAAAATATTTTCTTTCCCATTTTACCTACCAAAGGAAATTGTACTAGTGCCAATAGCCAAAACTGCTGAATGGCTTTACACCAAACTTAGGATGAAAGTAGAGCTTTATTACAAAAACATTTGTTGGTTTGGTCTAAATCCATACGGTGTTTTTAAGACATAAGTGTTAAAAGTTGCCAATTGGGCTTCGAATACACATATTAACAAATTCCTTTTTTCATATAACAAAACCGTATAACCGAATATCGAAGTGAACGATGTAAGTAGTCTCAACATCAAACTTAGCAGTAAGAAAACCAGGGTTTTAAGAAATATATACATCTGAATTAAAAAGGAGTTAGATTGCACAATAGAGACTAAGCTTACAAACAAGGACTCTAATGATGACCTTAACCAGAGGCATCTGTGGAGGACGCAGCATACCAAATGAGAAGGAAAAAAGTGAAGGCAGTCCCATGTTTCTATTTCAAAAACAGTGAGTGCTGGCTGAGGTAAAGATTTTATACCTCTTCTAGGAAACCATCATAGGAAAGAGCAAGAGGTTACGTCCCCCCCTGACTCAGTCTAAACACCAACCAAGCTATGTCCAGCAGCAGGCACACATGGAGGGAAATATTAAACCACAAAGCTTTTGGTCGAAACCCAGCACTGGAGATACGTGCTGCAACGCTTATGCACTTACTGCATTGCTGTGTGTGCTCAGGGCCTGAAAATCGGTTACTTTGCCACATTACATCACAAAACTACTGCAGCCTTCAAAATTATAAAGTCATTAAAACACACTGGGGTGGTTAAAATAGCAGCAGCTCGGGGATGCGTGGAGCACAAGGAGGAAATTACCTTCTAATGCAAGTCTGCATGATCAGCTTGAAGGTCAGGAACACGAGGGAGCTCTGCAGTCGGCAAAAGCGCAGCTCTCCGTGGCAGGCTGCAGCCTCAGCATCAGAGCCGGCCTGGGATGTGGCACTGACGCAGCTGTCCTGCAAGGCTAGAGGCAGAGAGACAGCATAGTAGCCACCTTCTACGCCTCGGCCTACATCGGGCCTCTGCAGAAATGGTCTGCAGATACAGGCTTGGCAGGGCCACTCCATTAGAAATATGCATATTTTATGCATAAGGTGGATGCAATCAATACACCTCATTATTCCTTGGAGAGAGGAGGGAGTTTGCTTTTAGAGCAAGTGGGCTATCAGTGGTGCGTTCTTTGGCGTTAAGCGCTAAAAAACATTTTCAGGTGAAGGGCCTCGGACTGGGGCATGTCAGTCCAAAGATAAACATGCAAAGCTTCTCCTTAAATGGCTGCTCCTATTTCCGGATGCGGGTTTCTCTAACCGCTCACATTCTACAGCACGTTTATCTCCTGCGTGAATCATTAGGTTTTCGAAAAAAATATTATGCATTTGTAGGGCACTAAAGCAACCTAGTTAGTTCCCGGATAACTTGCTATGATGACTCGGCATTTGGCAGTGATTACTTTTTCTCTTAGGTAATGTATGAATTCTCGCCTGCATTCATTTAATCATATAAAGATTTTTGTCCCACAGTTATTTTTAAGGTCTTTAAAATATCTCTACATGGATTTACCAGGGTTGTAGTAAGTAAGAACAATTGGTAACCAGTATTGACATAAAAAGTTCAATGTTTCAGCATCAAAAACACAGTACCCACGATATGACCACATAACGCAACACATAAGTGTTAGCAATTAAACGTACTTGTACATTTCGATGTTGATATACTTCCATTATAACCGCATTACGCATATAACAAAATGGGATGCAACACATCTTATATGTGATACACAGCAAGCAGCACTGCAAATCTTGGCTAGAGACATTCAGACGGGCTTTGCTCAAGTTTCGGAACACTCAGTGCCACACTATGCATCAAAGCGGAACACGCGGGGTAGGGGCGTGCATCCTGAGACCGGTCCACAGTTATATTATCGGTACAAAAGGGGGTGGTGATGGACGGAGCATCTGAACCATTCAAAAACTCACACCCAGTCAAAAGATCAGGGTTTAATCTAGCACCGTTCTTTAGCCCACTCTGCCACCCCAGTTCAGACATGGCTATATGCAAATCAGTCTGACCCTGTGCCTCATGGGAACAGTCCAGCCTGAACTGCTAAGCCATGCCTTCCCTGGACCGGAAACAAGCTTCTGAGGACCGGTTTCTGGCTTTCCATCAGTCTTCCGCCCGCAGGGCCGGCTCTAGGCATGTGCAAGCTGTGCACCTGCACAGGGCCACCAAACACCAGGGGCCACCACGCCAATATATATCCTTAATATATTAATCCTCTGAGGATGGATACATATTTGCGTGGTGGCCCCTGGCAGGGATTTGGCGGCCTCCGGCTCTGTTCCACTTCTAAACTCCCTGACCCCCTCCCCTCTTTACTGGTTTGCGCGCTCCGCCCCGCCCGGACCCACTCTACCGGCCCCCTACCTACGCTCCCTGCCCAGGGCCACCATGAGCCTAGAGCCGGCCCTGCCGCCCGGCTTGCTTAAATCCTGTGGCAAAGTGAGCAAGGGACTCACGTCTGAGCATACCCTGCCACACTTATGGCGGCCAAAAGCAGTACAAAAGGGGGTGGTAATGGATGGAGCATCTGAACCAATCAAACACTCACACCCAGTCAAAAGATCTGGGTTGAATCCATCACCGTTCTTTTGCCCACTCTGCCACCCCAGTTCAGACATGGCTATATGCAAATCAGTCTGACCCTGTGCCTCATGGGAACAGTAGAGCCCGAACTGCCAAGCCATGACTTCCCTGGACCGGAAACAAGCTTCCGAGGACCGGTTTCTGGCTTTCCAGCCGTCTTGACACAATGGGGACAAACCCCGTTTGCCTTCTCGCACTTACGACTTGGACTAATACTTACTCAAAGACTTGGATCGTAGAGGAATTTGGCAAGGGAATGGCCATGCGATTCAGAGTGAGAACGGCATCGCACTTGGAATGGGAGCAATAAATCCGCAAACACTGTGGGGATCTTTGACAGATATATGTTTCCTGTAAGCCAAGGACGGTTAAACACCCGTCATCTTAGGGGAAGAAATTTTCCCAGGCACACTCCTCTAATATCAGAAAGTTTGGAATTTAAACAACCAGCCAAGTTAGGAGCGGAACACTGCATCTGTCCCAAAGGGTGCATCTTTACAGCTATCAGACTTTTCTAGTCTCAGAGATACACAGTATTTGTTGCCCAAAAAACAAATGATACACCGAGAAATCAACTGAGCTGCAGCTTAAAATGATTTTTCATTGTGTACCGACCATGCTTAAATAAATGCAGTAAAATCAAATGAATGTAAAATGGGTATAAAAGAAACATCCATTTGTGATATATGGCCAAGTGAAGGTGTTTTGGAACTGTTATCTGTACCACTCTGAATTTGGAATTTCTCGTAATAGCATACAAATCAAAAGGCATTTTGCAAATAGTGTTCTTTCTTGCATACTGGCTTACATTTTTTATTTTATTTCAAAGTATTACAAGAACTGGTCAAATCTTACATCATGTGAAGTCAATGTGGAATCAATAAGGACAGCACACTCTTACCGTTTTGGTGCGTTAGGTCCACCCACACATAGGAGGCAGAGCTTCAATAAGGAAAAGTGTGGAAAAGTAGAGGGTTGCACCTCTGGCCAATAGCAGGAAGAGCCCAAGTCTTGTGTCACATAAATAGGGGGGGAAATATTTTTTTGTCCCATACATTGACATTTTCAGAGCTTCCTAGTAAGACAATATGCTGGAATCCAAACAAGCCACACCACTCTGGTTTCTAAAAGTGCCCATGGTTACTAGGGACCAACCCCAGGCCTCGAAAAATCTACTTGCCCACTGGCAATTGTGAGTAAAAGTTGATCAGGTCGAGTCAACTTAGGCTGGAGAAGAATGGGTGTTCTGTTCACTCAGAAAGTGAATGAGCAATAAAGATGATATTAAATCTTGTTTTTATCTTTATGCATTTGCTATCTGTTAAAGAAAAGATCAAATGTCAGTTTGTCTTTTAACTAATTGCTGCTTGGAAAATTATGTTTATTTTTCTCTCTCTTAATAGAGTTAGAGGCTTTAATCAAGTGAATTGTCTGAAAAGATCAGTTATTTTTCTTGAACACATAACATTTATAGAGATAGCCTGTAAATTAATACTACAAATATTTCAAAATATATAAGGAATTACAAAAGCTATTTTTTTTGTAATCAAGGAGTGTGATGCAAACAGAGTTAAATAGGAGCAAAACAAACCAGAACACTTTACTTGGTGATGTGCAAATGAGATATCTTTGTAGAAACTCCATTTCCAAACATTATTGTTTGTACACTATAAAGTTTTATCAGTAAAGCTGCATGTCATGGGAAAATGTGTGGCCATTTCAATGTAAAATCTGCTGATTACAAATGACAGTATTCTACCACTTCATGTTTAGTTATCTATTTATTAAAAGAGATAGTTTTTAAACATGATTTGAGAAACATTCCTGCCCCCGCCCTGATGAAAAAGCTGTTAATGAACTAAGATGCAAGTCAGGGGTCATGTGTGTCCTATATGTAGCTAGATTTGTATTATATATATAAAAAAGGTTTAGTCTATTAAATCAAACAAAAATAGTTTTCTGTACAGCAGACATGCTGAACTCGCATAATTGAAGGTGCTGTCATATGTGATAATGAAGAAAATGGCGGATCAATGAATAAAAATATTTGCCCAAGATCACATCATTTGAAACTAGTTAATGGGTCGAGAGCATTACAAACAGGTCGAGTAGATTATTTAAGTCACTAGACCTAGAGGTCTAGTAAAAGTTTTATGATTTTCTGAGGGCTGCACCCCATTTCTCTTCTCATTTTGTTCTGATTGGGATAGCAGTAGTATTCTGGCTCCATGTCTCATGAAGACAAGAAAGACTGTTGAGGCTTAATGGGCTGGGCAAGTGGTATACCCCAATGCCATGATATGCTGGCTCCCAACATTTTTTTCTTTTTCAAGTCTATCCCTTGCATCAGCGCAAGACTCACGTCAGGGAAATCCATGGCTTGACTGGATACATACTACAGGATGGTTGTGAAGGGGTATGGTACTATTGTGGCACGGCTCAAAGAATTGACCTATAAGAAAATGGCAAATATGGTAAACTGGACAGTGAACTGTCAAAAGGTTTTTGACACTTTGAAGGGAGCAATGTGCTCAGCGCCCATTCCAAAGGCTCTAGAATATTCTAAGCAGTTCAGAGGCATCCTTCTGCACTATGAACATTGAATAGGAGCAGTCCTATCCAAAACCATTCATGATAGCCATGACCAGTATGTTGCTTTGCTGTTAGCATGGGGTTACTCTCCAGAGAGCTGCATTGCAGTGTCATTGGGACGGAAGCCTTTGCTGTGGGTTGGTGTCTGAAGAAGTTGAGGCCATACTTGTTTGGTTCTAACTTCCTTGTTCAAACTGACCACAGGCCTCTCAGATGGCAGATGCAAATGAAAGATGAAAACCTTAAACTGTTAAGGTGGTCCATTTCCCTACAGGGGATGGGCTTTACAGTGGGTGGCGATGGAGCTGCTTGCTGTATTGAAGACGTGGTGCGGGAATGGGCCTGACAGAGAGCCGGAGTGGATTGCGCGCATGGTCTTGATGGTGTCATCGATGCTCACGCTGGCCCAGGCTAGCAGGGGGTCGTGTCTGGTGTACGGAGGATCTGTTGTGTTGCTGTCTGTTGGGGCTGTCTGTGTGTTGAAGTTGTTGTGGATGTCTGCTTTCTTGCAGTGGAAGAAGGTGACGAGGGAGTCGCACAGGGCTTGCGACGGCAGGATGTCTTTGGTGTTGGAGCTGGGCTTGGAGAGTTCCTTCACGATGTTGAACAGATCCTTGCTATTGTGTGCGTTGTTGTCGAGGCGGTCTTTGAAGGAGGTCCTCTTGGCCGCCCTGATGAGGTGGTGGTGGTTGCAGATGGCATCCTTGTATGCTGCGTGGCTGTCCGGAGTTTGTTCAAAGCGCCATTTCTTCTCTAGTTTCTGGCAGGCTTGCTTGGAGGCTAGGAGTTCTGGGGTGAACCAGCTGGCCCTCTTGCTAGTGTCTCTATGGGGGGGGGTTTCTTCAGCGGGGTGAGGGTGTAGGCGCAGTCCTCGATCCAGCGTCTGAGGCTGTGGGCAGCGTTGGTGTTGGAGGGTTCGGTGGGTGGGCTGTGAGCGAGGTTTGCGTGTAGTTGGTCTTCGGTGATTTTGCTCCAGCAGCGGCGGGGGATCTGTTGGGTGCAGTGGTGTGTGATGGGTTTCTGGAAGGTGAAGTGGATGCAGCGGTGGTCGGTCCAGAGGAGTTTGGTGGTGTGGTTGACAGACGTGCAGGCTTGAGGAGAAGACGGGCGTCGAGCGCGTGGCCAGCGGAGTGGATGGGCGTTGTGACGAGTTGCTTGCGTCCGAGGTTGGTGAGGTTGTCGATCAGGGTTGTTGAGTGGTTGTTCTCAAGGTGAATGTTCAGGTCTCAGAGGAGGATGTGGTCGGTGGAGGTCAGGGCGTGCTTGCTGATGAAGTCGGCGATGGAGTCGCTGAACTGGGGGCGGGGTCCGGGGGGTTGGTAGACGAGGGTGCCTCTGAAGGTGGAGTTAGGGTCTGTGTGGATCTGGAAATGCATGTGTTTGGCAGTGCTGAGCGCGTCATCGGTGCTAGTCGAGACCCTGATGCTGTTCTTGTGGACGATGGCGATTCCTCCTCTGACTCAGTTGGTGCGGTCTCTGCGGGTGATCTTGAAGCCGACTGGGATGGCTATGGCGATATCGGGTCCGGAGGAGTCGTTAAAACAGGTCTCTGTCAGGAAGGCGACGTCCGGGGATGTTGTGTCGAGCAGGTCCCCGAGCTCGACGGCATGCTTGCGTGCGGAACGGGTGTTCAGTAGTATGCATCGGAGGTGGTTGGGGTCTTTCTTGGCGGGCGGTTCGTCGGCTCTGAGGCTGGTGTAGCTGAAGTTCCGGCAGGTGAAGGGGCCGTGTGTGCGTTTCGGGGTGGGCTTGCAGCAGGTGTGGCTCCGTCCGGAGTGGAGTGTGTAGAGTGCTGGTGTTGTAGAGGTGGCGGTCGTTGTGGTGGGTGCGGGGGCCAGGGGTTTTGGTGCTGGGCACAGTCCAGGCACAGACGGGCTTGCCTTAGGCGCGACTGCTGCGCGCGGCCGCGCAGCGGCCGGCATATATGGGAGGTGGGAGGGAGGAGCAGCTGGGAGACGGGAGGCGGGGCAGTGAATGGGCAGTGGGCAGTCAGGGGGGCAGGGCCGCAAGGTACGCAGTGGCGAGCGCGGTGAGGGACAAAGGTAACAGAAGGAAAAAGGGGCACAGAAACGAGGGAAAACAAGTCGCTCAGAGGGCAGACGAGCACAAAAAACGAGTGGGGCCAAAGGGCACAAAAAACGAGGGAAAAACAAGTGGCACAGAGGGCAGAATGGCACAAAAAACAAGTGGAACAGAAGGCAAAAGGGGCACAAAAACAAGGGAAAAACGAGTGGAACAGTGGGCAGAAGGGCACAAAAAATGAAAGAAAAACGAGTGGCACAGAGGGCAGAAGGGCACAAAAAACGAGGGAAAAACAAGTGGCAAAGAGGGCAGAAAGGCATAAAAAACGAGTGGAACTTAGGGCAGAAGGGCACAAAAAACGAGTGGAACAGAAGGCAGAAGGGCACAAAAAACGAGGGAAAAACGAGTGGCACAGAGGGCAGAAGGGAATAAAAACGAGTGGAACAGAGGCCAGAAGGGCACAAAAAACGAGTGGAACAGAGGGCAGAAGGGCACAAAAAACGAGTGGAACAGAAGGCAAAAGAGGCCCCAAAACTAGGGAAAACGAGTGGCACAGAAGGCAGACGGGCACAAAAAACGAGTAGAAAAGAAGGCAAAAGGGGCACAAAAACGAGGGAAAAATGAGTGGCACAGAAGGCAAAAAAGGCACAGAAATACCAGAAAAACAAGTGGCACAGAGGCAAAATACAGAATACAGAAGTACAGGGGCAGCTAAGAACAGAAGGCAGAACGGGCCGAGAGGCATGGGGGCAGAGAGGGGAAAAGAAGGGATAACTGGGCAGGGACACGGGGAGCGAGGGGTACAGAAGGAAAGACCGGGCAGAGAGAGCACGGGGAAAGCGAGGGGAACAGAGGGAAGAAAAAGGGGACCGGACCACATACAGGCAGCGGGGGAAGACAGACAACAGCAGTCACAGACACAACAATGAAAATACAGGCAATACAATAAAAGCAATAAAGCGGAGGATAAACAAACCTACCTACGGTGTACCACTGGCCACCAGGGATGAGGCGCAGGTGGTAGCCTGCGGGTGGTGGAGGGCCTCGAACTTCCTCAGCAGCGGCAGTGGCAGCTGGGGCAGGGAGACACAGGCGGTGCTGTGCGGAGGGGGGAGCAACCTACTTGGTAGGGTCAAGGGTCCCTACCAGGAGAGGATGCTGATCTCCCTTTTCCTGGGCCCATTTTACAGGCAGGAAAATTAGTAGTCAGACAGCCATGTTAACCTTCATGTTAGTTCCACCCGTGAGGTGAGCTACCTGAAGTGAATACGGATATCATAAGTCTGCCATCTTTGTGGTGGCAAACTTAGGAACGATGGGCAGTTTTATGCCTACTTCCCACAGGAAGTAGTCTTATAAGGGGTGTAGTGATCCTACGGGAAAGTAGCGCACTGGCTACTACCCTACATTCTCCTAACACCCCTAAATTTAATATTTAGGGGAGCTCTAGCACCAGGAAATCAGATCCTGCTGACCTAAAAGAAGAAGCAGCACCAAAATGCTGTGAAAAGCAAGAACTGAGAAAGTAACTGACTTGGCACTAACCTTGCTGGCCTGCTTGCCTATTCGCGACAATTGTGCCAAAGTCAACTCACCCTGCAAGCTGCTGAGCCTCTAAAGCCTGGGAAGAATGCCAGCACTTCTACAAAGCCTCAGGAATTCCCATGGTGCAGGGGAGTTGTTCCTTTGCAGGCTGCAGGTTCAAAAGAAAGACCTATGAGGACTCCGAACCACCAAAGACCCAACGACGGAAAGGAACACTTCACCGAGCCGCCTAGCCTGAGATGAATTAGGCAAACAGTGCCAGCATGGTCCCCTGATCTCCTGACTGAAAGCCCACTTTTGGTTTCACAGCTGTGGACTTCCAGATGCAGCCTGCAACCTCTGTGTGTAGGACCCCTCTACTGCGAGTGACTTCGATGATGAAAACACAATGCCTCAAGACACCTCTGCACCCGTTGCCTCTGGCCAAAGTAGAAGTGGAGCGAAGGTGTCCCACGCCCCGAGCATCGTGAGGCTTGAGCCCCCCCCCCCTGTTGGTTTAAGTCAACTGGTCTCCCAGTCCAAACCTGCAGCCTCTTTCTGATCGGATAGATCCCAATTGAATAACATTGGGCACTGACGCTATAGCACCACTGCACCCGACCATCCCAGGGCCATTGGAGGTGAAATGCTGGTGCTGCCTTGGATCTTGCCCTGTCCTGACCCTAAGTTTTGAGGATTGGTCTTGTAAGTTGCTGTAAAGAACTTGTATGCAGTATTTGTTTTTCCTCCATAGGATAGCATTGCCACCTATAATAATTGCATTAAGTCAGTGGTGCTCAATCTGTGCGCTGCAGCACTCTGGTGCACCATCAGGGCTAGCCAGGTGCGCCGCAAACCAATCACGGGGCTTGGGAGCCAGTGCAGCTCTGCTATGGAAATACACAGCAGTTGAAGTGCATTTTGAGACTGCATCGCTAGATGGCAAAGTTACTTAAACAAAAAAACGTGGTTTTTTCTGTTTATATGCACGGTTATAACCTTTTTCAAAGCATGCCTAGGAGAAATACTGTTTAACACCTACATTTGTACTGAGTTTTAGAGGCAATGGAAATATATCTAAAGGTCTGTTTAGCACTTTCAAGGCTTAAAATGACTTTTCTTAAGTGAACTTAAATCGGTTTGCTATCTGGTCCAGTAATACATTGATATCGAGGTGCTGATAGCATGAAGAGAAGAAGATGCTTCGAAGTGAGGAGAGAGAGAGGGGGTGGGTGGTTGTGTGGTGGAGGGGGGGCATGCAGGTGGTGCATGCGGGAAGCAGTGGGAGACAGGTGGAGAGGAGGATGGAGAGGGCAACTGGGATGCGCAGGTTAAGTATTTCGGATGCAAAGAGAGGTAGGGTGTGGGTGGTTGCCGGTGAGACTGTAGATGAGAGCAGTATAGAGGGAGAACAGGAGAGATCGGATTGAGAGACTCTCGCCCTTTCAAAGACCCTAGTGATGTTTTGTTCACAAACACATCTTTTTCGACCAAGAGGTAGTTTTGAATTTGATTATTCACAGCATAATTGTTGTTGCTCATTTGGCTGGTACTGTTGATAGGGATTGGCAGTGCCAATGGGTTGGGCTTGTTTTGAGCATGTGTTCATTTTTTGTGATGTGTCTAGAATCTAGATATGATGGTGGATGATTCACAGAGTGAACTTGGGTGCCGATTGCTGCTTTGATTTACTTGCAAGTGAGTGTCACTCATTTGGCAGTAGAGTCTCTCTCTCTCGCTCTCATTCTGGAGGCTTGGCAGCCATGCACCTAGATGGCATCACTGGGCATATTTTGTGCTTTGTATTAGTGTGGGAATCTGGAGAACAGGTGGGATGTGCACAGACACACACACATTGTGCTCATCCTGCTGGGGCTTTTTTCCTCCACTTGAAGAGGTTTTTTGAGGGGTGGTTCCAGGGGAAGTAGTGATGAAGGATACCACAGGGATGGTGAAACACTGGAAAGATTCCAGATAATTGTTTCAGGGGGAGAAGGTGAGCATTTAAGGATGTCTGTTCAGGCAGAGTTGAGACAGGGACAGAGACAGAGACTGCAAGGTTTTTCCAAGGTGCGCCTTGGAAGGGCCAAGGTGTTCAGCAATCCTTCACAGCTGGGGTGGGGGGTAGAGGGGTGGGGCGGGCTGTCTTGCAGATGCTGCGCTACCTATTGATTCTATTACCTTCATCAGCTTCCTCCTGGTTGTTTTCAGGGAGAAGGAAGGCGGTACTCCCAGGGCCAGCCTTGCACCCCCTCCCACCTGACAATGAAGGTGTGGGATGGTGGGGAGCCGCAGCCAACAGCCAGTGGGTCAGAGTAGCTGCGGGTCAAAAAGGTTTGGCAACCACTGCCTTATGTGTAGAGTTTTGAAACCTAAACTTATTTTTCTCTTGAAAAGTACTTTTCTGATCATGTTGATTCTGGTGTCTACACACATAAAAAGGAAAATGCTACTTACCAAATATGCATCTGTTCTTGGCATGTAGAGCTGTAGATTCACATGCTTTGCATAGCCTGCTATCTAGTTTTGGGTCCGGATGTTTGCACTTTGTTTTTCTTCAAAGAAGTCTTTTCCAGTCAAGAGGTAGGGGACTCCTCCTTTTGGTGATAGTGCGCATGGGCATCGACTCCATTGTTAGATCGTTTTCTATAGATGGTGATAATGGAGTTTGTGAGAGTAGTAGAAAGAGATGTCCATGTATATATGTATCTAAGTAAGATGTCACGGCAACAGGTATGGGTTCCCGGGGAGGCGGGTAGGCGCATGTCAATCTACAGCTCTACATGCCAAGGTCAGATGCATACTCAGTAAGTAGCATTTTCCGTTCAAGGCATGTGAGCTGTATGCTCTGATAGGTTTTGTTGGTACTAGACGCTCGGGCCTGGGCCAAAATGTCTTTACATTCTCCTGAAAGATTTAAACCCTGGAACTCTCTGAACTCAGGAGCCACGCTGTCAATCGTAGTGACTTCAAGTCCGGATGTAGAACCTGTCCGTGAGACATTGTCAACAGTGACGGAACAGGACGCAGGAGAATTGGCTAATCCTGGGAGAGGAGAAGCAGTTCTGTGTACCAAAACTGCCTGGGCCATGCTGGTGCGATCAGAATCATCCTGCACGGCTCTGCCTTGAGCTTGCGGATCAGTCTCGGGATCAGCGGAATGGGAGGAAAGGCGTAAACAAATGCGCCATACCAGGCAATCAAAAGCGCATTCCCCAAGGATTCCAGATGGTGAACCCTGCTTGCGAAGGACTGGCATTTGGCGTTCTGGGGAGTTGCAAACAGATCGATGGATGGGGTCCCCCAGCGTGCAAACAGTTCCTTTAGAATGGTCTGGTCCAGTTCCCATTCGTGGGTGACAGTCTTTTGGCAAATCAAAGCGTCCGCTGTGACATTGAGTGTTCCCGCCAGATGTTCCGCTGAAAGGGTGATATTGTTTTGGATCACCCAATTCCAAAGCCTCTGTGCTTCCTTCGAGAGGGTGGAAGATCTCGTTCCGCCTTGCTTGTTTATGTAGTGCATGGCTGTGGTGTTGTCTGTACGAATCAGCACTGCACGGTCGCGGATACGCGGAAGGAAGGCTTGTAAGGCTAGACGAATGGCCATAAGTTCCAGCAGATTGATGTGGAACTTGACTTGGACTGGGTTCCAATGGCCACTGACCTTTAGTTCTTGGAGGACCGCTCCCCATCCTCCCATGGAAGCATCTGTCGTCAATACCATGGGAGATGGTGGAAGTTGGAATGGTAAACCCCTGGAAAGATTGTCTTTTAGCACCCACCAGCTGCTTGCCTTCCTCATTTCCGGAGTAATGACAATCCTGTCGTCGAAGGAGCCTGTGACCTGACGCCATTGTTTGTCCAACTGTTCCTGTAGTGGCCGCATTCGCCGCCTGCAGTGTGGTACCAATGGTATGCAGGATGATATCGATCCGAGAAGCAATTTGTATTTGCGAACTGACAGAAACTTCCGTGTCTGAAGAAGGCGAGCTGAAAGAATCAGCTTGTTTTGGCGTTCTTCCGAAGGAAAAGCCAGGCAGCACTCCGTGTCCAGGATAGCACCCAGAAACTTCGCTGTTTTGGAGGGGCGCAAAATTGATTTTTCTCTGTTGAGCCGAAGGCCCAGTTGCTCGAACAGCTGGGAAGACTTCTAAAGACTGCTTCCTGAGAAAGGCCGACACCGGAGCTAGTACCTTCGTAAAGATCCGCGGAGCGGATCGGAGGCCAAAAGGCAGTACTTTGAATTGAAAATGGCTCTTGCCTACTGTAAATCGAAGGTATTGCCTGTGAGCTGGATGAATGGGTACATGGAAGTAAGCGTCTTCCAAATCTAGGGTCGCCATGTAGTCCCCTGGATTGAGAAGGCGGAGGATGTTCTGAAGAGTGATCATCCTGAAGGACAACTTGATGAGATAAGTGTTGAGCTGCCATAGATCTAAGATCGGACGCCACTTGTCCTTCGTCTTCCGAACCAGGAAGAACCTGGAATAGAATCCTTTCCCCTTTTGGGAGAGGGGTACAGGTTCTATTGCCCCCTTGGTGAAGAGTTGGTGGGCCTCGAGATGAAGCACTTTCAGATGTTTGGGTGTAAAGGCGTCTGGAGCTCTTGTTGGAGGAAGATCTTGGAACTCCAACGCGTGTCCTTCTTTGATGATGTGCAGGACCCACTGGTCTGTTATGACCATCCAGTTGTTGATGCAATGGGCAACCCTGCCCCCCACTGGTGTTAATGAGGGCACAGGAACAGTAGAAAGAGCCACCTGGCCGCTATTGTCTCTTGGTGTTGTCTCTCCTTTGCTGCCCTTGTCGTCCTCTCTGTTGTTGGCGAGAGAAAGAACCCCTATGAGAGTACTGGGGTTTGTATGTTTGGCTAGGTTGTGAGCCAGAAGAGTAGCGGTGCTGATTGCCGCCTCTATAGGTGGAGAAGCCTCTACCTCTTGCTCCTCTGAAGGGCACTTTGCGATATTGTAAAGTTCCTAAGGATTTGGCCGTATCCGTATCTTTCTTTATTCCCTGTAGGGCGTCATCCACGTGTTTGCCAAATAACATCTCTCCATCGTATGGCAGATCTAGAATTTTATTCTGCACCTCCTGTCTGAACCACGTGGCTCTCAACCATCCCTGGAGTCTCAGAACCGTCGAGCCGGCTAGCGCTCGAAATGCCGTGGTCGCTATATCCATAGCGCAGTGGATCACCTATAGAAAAGGCTCGCTCTCCCTCCAGCAAGATCTTCTTTACCTCTTCCTTAGAGGAATCCTGAAGTTCCTCCACGAACGGAGAGAGGTCGCACCACATCTGGCGATCGTATCTCCCCAGAATCGCCAAAGCATTAGCCGCCCTAACGAGGAGACTGGCCATTGTGGAGAATCTTTTTCCCACATTGTCTAAACGCCTGCCCTCCTTATCCGGAGGCGTTGTTAGCGGCGTGGATGGGTTTTTTTGATTTGCTCTGTGCGGCCTTGGAAATGACTGAGTCCGATTTTGGTTGACCTAGTAGACACGCCAGGCTGCCATCTGGTGCCTTATATTTTTTCTCCAGTCTGGGAAGCACCGGGAGGACTGTGGCCGGATTCTGCATAGCCTTTAGGCCTTCAGACCAAACATGTTCGATGATGGGGATTGAACGTACGGATTTCCGGAATGGTTCTTTGAAATCGTACAAAAAACATTCAGACTGAACTGTGGTAACCGGGAGACCAAACCTCTTGGAAGCCCATTCCATCAAGTTGTGAAAACCTCCGACATCCGCTGGAGGAGAGATTGCGTTATCAGGCTCTGTGATGTCTGGATCTCGAGGGTCATCCTGATTCCAGTCTACATTCTGGTCTTGGTCAGGGTCCACTTGTTGGTCCACATCTGACGAGGCAGTATCATCATCCGTATCATGAACAGGCACTACCTCTTGCGGATGTTCTGCAGGCTCAGTTTCACGCTCCCTTGAAGGCAAAGAGTGTCCTGCCACAGGCTGTGATAGCTGAGGCGGAGGTGTAGGAGGGCGCACCTGTTGAACCTCCTGAGGAGTAGGAAAACGCCTTCGGTAGTCCTGCAACATAAGTTGTAGATCCGCGATGAGAGTGGATGGCATCGCCACCATCTCTTGCCGAGATTGACGCGAAGGTTTCTGCAAAGGAACTTGCATGCTAGGCATTTCCTGTTGTCCATAATAATCTTCTGGAACATATTGTTGTTGTTCCATCTCTCCTTCCTCAGAACTGATGTCCTGAATTTTAACCTGTAAGTCAGAAGGGCTATAAGCCTGGCCAAAGTCGCCATAAGCGTCCTCTTCAGAATCCTCGTCCAGCAATAGGTTAGGTGGTAATTTTTGGACCTGTCGCACTTTGCTGCCTTTCAGAGCTCTCCCTAGTGAGAGTACTAGGGCTGCGAGCCAGTTCGGACCGAACACTCATCTTTGCTGTTTTATCACGCTGTTGTCAAATCGTTTTTAAGGACTTTTTAACTGGTGTAACTATTTTGCTGTTGGGGGCTGTAATTTACTCAGTTAAAAAGGGAATTTTATGAGGCACACTGACACCCCTCCACACGCTACTGCTCTTGCTCCCTGCCTTGCCCAGCCGTTTATTGAGACGGCTGTAAGCGACGGTGGGCGCCATCTTTGGTGTGGCTGGGGCTGCGCTCTAGTCGCGCCGGCCTCCCACCCTCCTCACACCCTATATATCTGTCATCATGACCAGACGGCGCAGCGGGCGCGCCGGTTGCGCGCCGAAGCCGCGCCTAAGCCAAGCCCGTCTGTGCCCGTCCGCGACCGGACACGGCCCAGGGCCACGACCCCTGGCCCCTCTGTGTGTTATTCTTCCCTACAACTTAGACAGTTTAACCCTGGCTACTCTTGCCAACATTGTACCACCTTGCCTCTTTCTACTGCTGTGGGTATTACCCCTCTCCCCTGTCCGGGGTGCCAATACCAACTTCCGCGTCCATGTTTGCCAGATTCATCTGTTTCTGACGCCCCCACTAATATACGCTCTCAGGATATGAATATCACTTACTTTCATGGCTGTCGAGCAGCGCTTATTAATACGCGCTCCCTTCCATGCCATAGCTTATATATTAGTGAGTTTATCATTGCTCACGATCTTGACTTCCTTTTTGCCACTGAAACCTGGGGAGATGCCGGCTCTGGACCGGACTTTTGCCAGGCAACCCCTGTTGGCTACAGTGTCGCAAGACATGACAGACACATAGGAAGAGGTGGAGGACTCGCTATCATTTACAAGAACGAGTACCGCACCACGCTTGATCCCTTTCAATCCTCCAACTGTGAAGCAGCCACCTTTGCTATCAACATTAATTGTAAACAAACCCTTAAAGGTATCTTGTTATATCGACCTCCTTGACCTCGGAACTCCTTTCTTGCTTCTCTCTCTGAGCTAAATGACCATATTATATGCTCGACGGAGTACATGATACTGGGAGATTTTAACTTCCCTTTGGAGGAACAGGGCAATCACGATACCACTCAACTTACTGCTGACTTCCTAACCCTAGGACTTCAACAATTGGTTAAGGGAATTACTCACCAGGCGGGACACACATTAGATGGTTTGTTCACGAACAACCCACTCATCTCTGTACTAGATATCCTGCCCCTTACGTGGACTGATCACAGGGCCATTATCTTTGGTATACATATTCGGCCGGTTAACCTTCCCCCCTCCAGGCCACCCACTAGGGTAGGAACCCGTGCCTGGAAGAATGCTGATATCCCTCAGATGGTAGATATCCTGACACTATCCTCCCCTACAAGAGGACCCAACCCTGTCCCCTCAGCCTCCGATTTCCAAGATTGGATCAGAAATGCTGCTGATCAGGTAGCCCCGGAGAAGTCTATACGACCTTACAGAAGATCCCCCTCGGCGGTGTGGTATACAGAAGAGCTTAGGCTTCACCGACAACATTGTAGGAACCTAGAAAGGCGTTGGAGGAAATCCTACTGCCCCATAGCTAAGCAATCCTACAAAGATGCCTTGATAATATATAAAAAGGCTAGCACTGCTCAAAAAATGACTTTCTTCTCGACCCAAATAGATAATGCCAGGAACTCTGCCAGAGAACTGTTCTCAGTGGTCACCTCCCTGTCCACTCCCTCTTCGGGTCCAGGAGCTGAACCTTCCCAGCCTTTCTGTAATGCTTTGTCCACCTTTTTTATCACTAAGGTGGCAGATATTTACGCATCCTTTGCTGGGAACGTAGGGACAAGATCTAGAGCCAGCAGTAAGGAAGAACCTGTCACTGACCATCACCCCTTCTCTTCGTTTATCCCCACCACACAAGACCAAATTAGCAGACTTATTTCCACCATCAAGTCTGGCTCCCCCTTGGACCCCTGTCCCCCCTTAGTGATGGCCAATTTAAGTGAGGTGATCTCTCGCCCACTTATGGAAATTTGCAACACCGCATTTCAAACTGGCCACGATCCTGCCCCGTGGAAGAAGGCAGTGAGGGTAATAAAGGCCCACGGGGTGCGATTGACATCCTATGCAGACGACACCCAACTGGTGCTGGCGATTCACAAGGACGGCCCAGTGGTGGCAGCCAATTTCCAAGGGGCCATGCTCGCTGTCAGTACTTGGATGTCCTCCAATTGTCTGAGGCTTAACTCTGACAAAACCGAGGTTATGACCTTTGGCAAACTCTCCCCAGAATGGTCCTCCATTTGGTGGCCCAACCAGCTGGGCTCTCCACCTGTCCCAGTTGAAAAGGCGAGAAACCTGGGAGTTATTTTGGACAGCAAGCTGACATTCAACCTTCATGTCAACAAGGTTGTGTCATCTGCCTTCTTTATTCTAAAGAAAATTAAGAAATTGCTGCCTTACCTCCCTATATCAGCTGGGAAGACCCTAGTTACCACCCTAGTGTTTTCCAAAATTGATTACGGAAATGCCTTATTTCTTAACTCTCAGAAACCCGTTCTGTCTAAGCTGCAGTCCATACAGAACGCGGCTGCTAGAATTCTTTTAGACATTCCTCGCCGCCAGCCTACTACTCCCGCCATTCGCCAGCTTCATTGGCTTAGAGTAGAGAGCCGAATTAAATTCAAGGCCCTCTGCATCGCCTATAAGGCAGTGCATGGCGTCGGACCCAAGTTTCTGACTGATGCATTTCAGTTGTACACCCCTAAAAGGCTGCTGAGATCTGCCAACAACTGCCTCCTATCGGTACCTCGCACAAGAACAGCAACTTGGGAAGACAGACGTTTTATGGTTGCTACGCCAAAGCTTTGGAACCTTCTGCCACTTACTATCAAAAATGCCCCCAATTTGATGAGCTTCCGTAGGCTCTTAAAGACATGGTTGTTTAACCAGTGAGTTCTGTTGTTTCGGTCCTGCTAGCCCCCTCATGCGCCGAGACACCTTCGGGTATTTGTATGCGCAATAAAAATTCCATAAATAAATAAATAAATAAAGATGTCATTTCCGGTGTTATTTGCCTCCTTCTGCGTGAATAAACAATTTTTTCAATCGTCGACGGGGTCGTCGTCGACGGTAGTGCCTTTATAGATTGTTTCGTCGACGGAAGCGCCGACGAAAAAACTGCGCTCGTCGTCGAGGATTGTGCCGTCGACGAGGAGAAGCTCATCGTCGACAATGGTTGAAGCGTCGACTGCATCGTCGTCAGCAGCAAGGTTATAGGAGTCGTCGACACGGTCGTCGTCGCCGAAGCGATTCTCGTCGTCGACGTGGAGATAGTCATTTTCGTCGACGACGAACAGGCATTTTGAACATCGTCGACGGCTCAGGTGCCGTCGTCGACGAGCCCGTCGACGAGGCTAATTTCACAGACAAGTCCTTTTAAATAGAAATCGTCGACGTACCTGTGGTTTTCACCGTCGACGAACGCTGTTTCTTGTCGGAAACGACCTCCTGAGTCGTAGTAGAAGGCTTTTTCACCCCTCGATCCTTGTCAGAGGGTGGTGAAGTGACAGGAGCAACTTTCTTGAGCAACTTTCTTCGCCTTCTTTGAGGGTTGCGACTCCTCAGGCTTTCCCTGCCTCTCCTTTTCACTGTGGTGAGGAGATTTTTGGGAAGCAGGCCTGTCAGACCTATCAGAGGTCCCTGGTAAAGCCTTGACAAGGGGCTCGTCAGAAGTAGAAGGGGGAGACCTGTGAAAAATAAATACAAACTTGGTGAACATTATCGGCGCCATCTTGCCCCTTTCCAGGCCCATTCGTGCGCGTAAGCGGCAGCCATTTTGAGCACCATGGCCTCCCTGCCCCTCACTAATAGCCAGCGCGTCTCTCTCTCCTTTAACCTCGCAAGCATCCCCCGCACACTGACAAACCCCCGCTCTCTCATGCCTTGGGTCATAAACCCCTCTTCAGCGCAGCTCCACCACTGAATCCCATCCTGTTCCCAGCGCGACACCTCCCCTCATTCCTTTCATGGCCTCAATCCCTTTTGATGCAAAACCCTTTTCCTGTGTCCCCGTTTGTCTTCCCTGTTCCCAGGCCGCCACCTGGCTCTGCGGATACTGTTTATTACCTCGTACAGTAGGAAGTTTCCCCTCCCCATCAAAAGACCCCCGAACCGATCAAAGCCCCCACCCCATGAGATCCGACCAAACCCCATGCATTCCGTGAATCGGCGGAATGCCCTGCTGTGCGACAACCATCACCTGTTGTGACCGGGGTGGGGAATCCAACTGTAAATGTATGTGGGAACGGGTCTGGAGGGGAGATTCTGAGGATGTTCTTTCAAGTATTAAAATATTACGAGAATGTGTTATGTGCAATAAAGGTCGTAAACTCTAGTATAAGAGGCCCGGCCTCAGAGATGTGGTTAGAGCACCTCGTGACGATACTTGCTGTCTGAATTGATGTGTTCTCCTCCGGAGAGAATAAAATCCTCGTTTCCCGCCTTCCAGTCTCCAGCGCCTGCTTCTTCATTGATTAATATTGGTGGGTCATAGAGGCGATACCGCCGGGCAACATAAAAGGGTCTTTGGTTACCGGTTGTCTTTGGAACCCTTTTTAACAATTGGCGTCCCAAACGTGGGGCCCATCAGCGACTCGTGGATCCAGTGGGAGAGGTCCTGACGACAGAGTGAACGACTGCAACGATCGGAAGGTACCCTGTCCGATAGACCCTCGTCTGACAGCCGATCATCCGAACTTCACTGGTTCCGAACAGACCTCTCCCGAGTGATCTGCGGTCCTGACTGGGAACCATCAGGAGTGCCACGAGAAGTACGAAGAGAAGAGGACGATCGGGCGCTGGATTCGGAAGACGAGAAACTGTCCATGCGGTCCGGGTAAGGTCGTGTAAACACGACGAAATTGCGATAGTGATAGATAATTGGAAGTAATTGATAATTGTTGTGAAAATACTAGTATTACTCTTTGTTAATTTATTGGAGATTCGCTGTCTGCAAACGGAGAAACAACAGGCTCTCCCTTTATAAACAGCGAAGGATAGGTACGCACCCGTCGGACCTATTTTCCCCCTCCCCATTGAACAATTGCCCCCCCCCCCCATTGATTAATTGTTATAGATCGTTTTCTGGAGATTCTCTGTCTACAAACAGGGAAGATTAGGTCCCCTCTTTGCAGATAGTGAAAGGGTAGGTGACGCGAACCTTTGCGAGCCTACTTATTCTCCCCATTGACCATATTGATTTTTTATTTTTGACCTAACGTTGATTAACTGTTATAGATTGTTTTCTGGAGATTCTCTGTCTGAAAACAGGGAAGATTAGGTCCCCTCTTTACAGATAGTGAAAGGGTAGGTGACGCGAACCTTTGCGAGCCTACTTATTCTCCCCATTGACCATATTGATTTTTTATTTTTGACCTAACGTTGATCGATTGCTCAGAATTGGTTCATGAGGTATTCACTACGTGCAAACAACGTAGAATAGAAATATTCTGTCTAGTCTTTGCGCGCAGTGATAAGATAGGTAGTGCTGACTATTATCCCATTGTGATCCGTCATGCCTGTCTTCTCCCCACTGGTCAGTAGCCTGTTTTACCCGGACCGCTTATTAGAGATGAACCATCCGGCTCCGCTGGAAGGCACCCCTAATAAGGACATGTTCATGAAGCATGGATTAATTGCTATAGCCTATAGTGAGCTGTGGCATAAATATACGAAAAAGGATCGAGAAAGACAGTGGCCACTGAGAGGATCCTTTGATCTCGACAAAATAGAAACAGTAGAAATAGCCCTTCGTAGGAATGAAACAACACCTATTATGCTCGATAGTCTCGGCATGTGGCGCAAAGAAGCCGCACGACGAAGGGAAGGCGACGAATTCGGAGAAGGTGAAGGGACACGACGGACAACCCCCCAAACGTCTAGTAGGCAAAGGGAAGGGCCAGCGATGGCACAGTCCCGAGGAGTAGACATGAAAAGCGAATGGTGTAAGGGGATGTGCCGACAAGCCAACCCCGGAACACAACGACCTGAAGGTAATCCCCCGACATTACGCACAGGACGGACAGATTTAAAACAAAACCAATGTGCTTTCTGTAAATGTCTTGGACACTGGAAAGCCCAATGCCCGACTCTGCAAAGCATAGGTAAGAATGAAGGGGTGACAGAAAGGACGGACCGACAGAAAGGAAAAAGACGTGAGATAAAAACCAATCAGACTAGTGCAGACAGAACAGACAGGACCACCCCGTTCGATTATGCTCGGTGGCACAGATTTCGTCAGACAAATTTTAACGACATGTTGGAGTTCTGGGACTGATTGCTCTCTGTTGCTCCCCCACTCTGAAAAACAAACACAACTGCAGGTCAGTGTAAACAACCCCCCCGTTAGAGAAAAGATTCAAGAAAGCCAAGCGTCTATTATATAACTTAGGATTTAATTACGGTAAAACACACAACCAACAGTAAATAGAATAACTAGTAGAACTCTCTAAAAAGCAAACTTGACTAATAGGAAAAATACAAAACATGTTATGCTCACTCCGGAAGTCCTCGAAACGTAATGGCCCTTTCGATGGTCCCGCCCATCCGAAACACATAGCACGTGTGGGGCGGGGCCTGCCAGCAACCATGGGCCAAAAAGAGATCGCTGGCGAGAAGGTACTGGAGACTCCACCAAGCAGGCAATGAAATGGTCTTCCCATACTGCCCTTCCAGGGATGGCGTCCCCCGGGCCGCGAGTAGGGAGGGGGCGGATGAAAATGACCCCCTCCCTCATATCTCCTGGTCCGGCCATCACGAATTCCTCCATCGAACGGATGCAGGGTGGGCAGGGAGGAAGAGGCGACGCGGACGAGCCTCTTCCACCTCCACAGGTAGGAGGCTTCCCTGCCCTGGCCCGACGCCGATGTCCTCCAGCCGGGCGACGGCCATATACCTACGCTGCACAGGAAATATAATGTCCGGCTGGTATATTTCCGTAGTACAGGACATACAAGACCCGGCTGGTATACTTGCGTAGTACAGGACATACAATGTCCGACGGGCATATTTACGGAGTACCGGATGTACAGTGGTCCCCCAAGAGTCGGAATCAGGGGTGTAGGGTGGTCATCATGTGCGCCCCTGATTCCAAGAGACGGCGTAGGATGCACCGGGAGAGGAAGACGGCACGGTGAGCCTCCCTCACCTCCCCAGATGAAGGCTCCACTGCTGCACCCTGGCGCCCCGAACCAAAATGTCCTGCTCCAACCGCATGATGCTCTGTTTTTCGCCATCACAAGAAGTTTTCGTCCACTCCTGATGGATACGTCAAAGGTGACTGCCACAGGGTCTCAAAATGGCGTCTGGGCCCTCGAAAGGCGGGTCTAGGCCGCTGGAGTAACTTTGTCCGAAATTGCAACTCAGGCACTTGTCCACCTGGGCGCAAGCCCCCACCATCGACGAACATCCCCTCGACTTTGAAGATTCTACCAAAGTCCCAAGAGCCCTCGGCCCCTTCAGGCTTCCGGTGAGGAACAGCTGCATTGATCTCAAATGAAATAACCACGGCACAGCAACAAGATGGCGGTGCTCTCGTGTCTGCATCAGCTTCCGTCTGAACCACCCAGGAACATTATGGGCTAACGAACTCGAGCAAGTTCCGGCTGAACATCAACATGACCCGGTAAGAGAGACTTTACCCCCTCCCTCTCTTGATTGACGGTCCACACCACCAGCCCCTTTGTTAGCACAGTTTTCTTTTGGACTACCGAAAGGGACTCTGGTCCAACCGCCAATTGTCGGGGATATTTTGCCCCTGATGCTACTTCCGGACTAAACCGGCCTCGCCCAAAATGGCGCTGGTACCAATGGAAACTAATGAATGCCTCGTGGTGTTCCTTAACTAATGAAACTTGATGTACTAAGATATACATATATATATATACGAACCATTGCGCACTCGATGTTAAAGGGAGGAGGGTTCACTTGGCGAACATTTAAGAAGGGTTCCATAAAATGTTGATTTCAATGAACAATTTATTTTTGATATTTGTTGTAACTGATACATAACGTCGCTCATGATGCACGCCCGCGGTTTGCATTTAGGAAATGTGATTACGATGAGCTTGACTGTGTTTCCATCTATGAACTGAAATGCCCCTGATTCCTTCGTCACGCAATGAAATGTTTTTGGTTACTTACAAATAATTAATTAGACCTTTTTACATGTTCTTGTACTACAAAATAACCCCCTACTGTATGTGCTTCCATCGACGACATGTCAGGCCAAAATATGAATTGCGCTCTCACCTTTTACGTACTGAATAACTCTACAAATAAAAGTCTTAGAAGCTATGGATAGGCTCCGCGTACTTTTGTAAATACGGGTATCGGTGGGAGGGTTTTTCTGTGCGCAACTGTTCTGCTCTCTTTTTAAGGTTATCCGAGAAATGGTTGTTCGGCCCTGGGTTGATGGTCAAAACGAAGGTATGATACGCTGCTTATGAAGAAGGACCTCGACTTCAGAGAATGGGTAAAGTAAAATGGTGTGATTGATAAATTGCTATAAGGATATGGTGGTCGAAGGTACTAAGGTACAGGGTTGAACAAAGAACTGGTATGCCTTAAGAACATCACAGCTTTGGGAATGATTTTGGGACCCCGATGACCGGATACATCTACGAAACCGGGTATCTCGCGCTAGGCACCTCTGATTCCTCTTTTTAGCGTTTTTCACTACACACGATCCTTAACGCCATCCTCGAACCTCCCCATGAACCACCTATCACATTGCCTGCCCCCATGACTTTAAGAAACCAGAACCCTAAGGGATTATATCCCGAAGAGACAAGTACGATTATGTGGTAAGTAAAGGATTTTCGTGCCCTTACATTTGATGTGTTCGAATGTTGTCCCCCTACCTCCCCTTTTTCCCTCTGCAGGTTACATTAGAATCCCGATTAGAGTATCATAAGGGATCTGGAACCACGTCACGCCCGATGCATGAAGACGGACTAGCGCTACAAAATGGCACAACAAGGACGCTCTCACGACCTTTTTACCAAATCTAACGCTTTTCTGTCCCAAAACCGCATGCTTCCCACCTCCTAACACAGACCCGAAACGTCTAACGTTGGGTAACGCACTGAATAGCCCAAACAATACACGGTCATTCTCTATGTCACACGTGTACTGTTCGGCCTATTGTCTCTCTCTCTCTCTCTCTCTCTCTCTCTCTCTCTCTCTCTCTTTCTCTCACTCACTCTTCCACCCCTCCACACTTTCCCTCTTCCTAGCAACTGGCACCTAATTGGCGAACCTGGTGCACCTCCTGATTGGCCCCAAATACCACAAGTATTTGTGCAAATCTGTCCTAAATAAAATTGTATTGGTACCACGTTACTACCTCTCCTTTTCTACTAAAATATGGATGAAATTTAAATTGGCCGATAGGAAAGGGACAGGTAAGACGACTAAGGTTCCCTAAATTTGACCCACTCTCAGGGAACTCTTTGTCAGTGGCTCCTATGATAAAAATGTGTCTGTGGTGATGCGACCATCCCCATTGAAAATTGTCTCCGTACCCCAAGCTGTAAGAAATGATCGAGACACCCCCATCTACCCAAAATGCCCCCAGTTTGGTATCCATCAGATCCCTCCTTCCCCGAGGATAAGTTTAATAATTATTGCAAACCACCCCTCCCGAGTTTTTGTAGTAACCAGGTTGCGAGGATTTATATAGAAAGTTAGAAGGATGTGTGCAAAGTTGAAAATTAGATTGAAAAACGAAAGAACTTGTTGCAGTAGGCATGGTTGAAAATAAGATGTTTTTATGTAATGCAGACTCGTTTAGCCTATGTTCATCCCTCAGAAGGATGCTTATCAGACTATGGTGAATAGCACGTTGCACTTTTTGTAAAATACAAGGCCCTGAAGACTAGCCTAGCCTTGCAAGACTCGTACTAGGGAAATGGGTCTCTGCCAGAAGAACTGACATCTACTATAATAGACATATGACAAATGAACGTAAGAATCATCAAAGCGTCAAAGAATTAGCCAACAAAAGGAAGTTGCAAGGAATCCAGCAAACCCATCATCAATTGTTTATACGTAAGCCGCAAAAATCTCAAATGTAGCGAGTGCTTACGCTAGTCGCTTGGTGTTGGGAAAGAAAATAGATTCATGTAATTACCTTTTTCTGCAAAATCTCTAAAGACTGTCTTTTCAACACTCATTTAAGGATATCACTGTCGGAGGAGAAAGAGACCGGATGTGGGAGCACGCGGCCTGACTGCGGATTGTGGAACGTCAGCAACGGAGGCCAAGGCGAGACCACGGCAGTAAGGAGTCGCAGGACGGGGCACTGTTTCAAACAAAGCTAAGGAAAGGGCTGACCTGAAGCCCCTGCTCTATGATCAACGTGTGCCAAAAAGCCCCCGCTCTCTGAACATGGTCTCGGACTCGCCTGACGCAAAACTCTCCGCCTCCCCCTGATCTGTTCCCGACTTGGCCTTGCTCCATCCCCTCTTCCTCCGACCTACCATAAGGACTGTTCACACCCGCACCTTTCCACCCGAACTCCCAAGTTCCTCCAAATCCTACTGAGCTACCCAGAGAAGAGTACTCCCTACGTCAGAAGGGAGGGAGCTCCGACTAAGTAGACCACGAACTGTGTTAAATCCCAGAACGGTGACCTAGAACTCCACCAAGGGTCGCCCCCGAAGAAAAGATAAACAAAGTCTGTGGTTCTGCCCGCTACCAAGCACCTTGGAGATGATGGAAGCAACAGGAAATGCCCACCACAGAGACTCAAGAAACGAACTGATCTCACAATTACCCCCAACGACTCGATCCACATGAACATTTCTGTTGATAGGTAATCCAGGTGTTCAACAGTGCCGACAGAAGACGACAAAAGGACAACGAAGAACTCTGATATTTTTACTGTATCTCCTTTCTCTCCCAATCACCATTGGACTGACTATGCACCCACCGTATACAAAAAGGACTTATTTATATGATAATTTACCAGTTCTTATTCTATGATCTGTACCCAACGCCCTCGCTACGTGATTCTAGTCTGATATTGCATTACGATGACTTTTTCCTGCAACCAACTTAACAATGAACCCGCCTACTGACTGATGAGATTTTTCAATATGATGTTTATAATGTGATGTTTACGTACAGTTCTTTCACCCAAGCCCCCTCTCCCTTACTTATGATCACTGCATATAGGGGTAGATAGGAAATAGGCCAGCAAGATGTCTTGGAAATGTTAAAGGGAGGACTGTGAAAAATAAATACAAACTTGGTGAACATTATCGGCGCCATCTTGCCCCTTTCCAGGCCCATTCGTGCGCGTAAGCGGCAGCCATTTTGAGCACCATGGCCTCCCTGCCCCTCACTAATAGCCAGCGCGTCTCTCTCTCCTTTAACCTCGCAAGCATCCCCCGCACACTGACAAACCCCCGCTCTCTCATGCCTTGGGTCATAAACCCCTCTTCAGCGCAGCTCCACCACTGAATCCCATCCTGTTCCCAGCGCGACACCTCCCCTCATTCCTTTCATGGCCTCAATCCCTTTTGATGCAAAACCCTTTTCCTGTGTCCCCGTTTGTCTTCCCTGTTCCCAGGCCGCCACCTGGCTCTGCGGATACTGTTTATTACCTCGTACAGTAGGAAGTTTCCCCTCCCCATCAAAAGACCCCCGAACCGATCAAAGCCCCCACCCCATGAGATCCGACCAAACCCCATGCATTCCGTGAATCGGCGGAATGCCCTGCTGTGCGACAACCATCACCTGTTGTGACCGGGGTGGGGAATCCAACTGTAAATGTATGTGGGAACGGGTCTGGAGGGGAGATTCCGAGGATGTTCTTTCAAGTATTAAAATATTACGAGAATGTGTTATGTGCAATAAAGGTCGTAAACTCTAGTATAAGAGGCCCGGCCTCAGAGATGTGGTTAGAGCACCTCGTGACGATACTTGCTGTCTGAATTGATGTGTTCTCCTCCGGAGAGAATAAAATCCTCGTTTCCCGCCTTCCAGTCTCCAGCGCCTGCTTCTTCATTGATTAATATTGGTGGGTCATAGAGGCGATACCGCCGGGCAACATAAAAGGGTCTTTGGTTACCGGTTGTCTTTGGAACCCTTTTTAACAGACCTACCCCTCTTCTTCGACCTCTTAGATGACACCATTGACGAGGAACCCTCACTGTCCGAAGACATAAGTTCTTTGCGGTCCTTCATCTTCTGTAGCCATGTGAGGAGACGTCCTTCCCTGTCCCTGAAGGTCTTGGTGGAGAAGGTTCTGCAAATCTTGCAGTCCGTGGCTTTATGGTCCGGATATAGGCAATATATGCAGTCCTCATGTTTGTCCTCGACAAACAATCTCTTTTTTGAGCAAGTAGCACAGGCTTTGAAAAGTGCTTTCTTCTCCTTGTCAGACATGACGAAAAAGAGATAGAAGTTGAAGAAAAATAGCTAGGAATTGAAGAAATGAGCAGAGCTCAATGGAGACTCCATTGCACAACGTGCAGTAGAAAATCTGAGGCTCTGAGGTTCTCTCAGGAAGGTTCTATGGGGTGAGGCTGCTCTGATTGGCTACTGCAAGAATTTGGTCTCTTTTACAAAAAGAGGTGGATAAGCTACAAAATGAGATGAGGTCTCGGCCTATTTTTTCACTTTGTGCTTACTACTAAGGTATTTTCTATTTACAGAGGCTCCCATTCCGACGACGGGGAATGATACAAAGCATGGGAATCTATTAAAGTTCCAATACTGGGGCAATAAAGATAGCCAAACTTTAAGATTTCAGGTGCCAGATCGCAAGGTTGAAATGACTGGGATCTGGATGTTTTATCTCTCCATGGTTCTGCATGAGGAGATTGGGTGTGAGATGTCGTTTTTGGTGAGGAACTACTGGTAGCTCCAACAGGGTTGTGAACCAGAGTTGACGGGCCCATGTGGGAGCAACTGGGATTAGTGTCAGGGACATTTGTCTGAGTTTCCGAACCACTCATGGAATGAGTGGGAGAGGCAGAAAAGCGTAGACAAATATCCCTGACTAATTCATCCATAGTGCATTGCCTATGGACAATGGGTGAGGATACCTGGATGTGAAGCTTGGGCATTTTGCGTTTAAGTTTGTGGCGAACAGATCTACGTCTGGAAAGCCCCACATCTGAAAGAATGGGAGGAGAACTTGAGAGTGTAGTTCCCATTCATAGATCTGTTGACTTTAACGACTGGTAGCACAAGAGGGGTACAAAGTTCCCCGGGGAGAGTGTGCAAGACAAGTGTGCGTGTAGCGTAGAAGGTAAAAAGGGAGGGGGAATTCCCTTTTTGGAACTAAAACTCACACACCTAGCAAGCTAGATGTCATGCTTCATCATATGGGTTCTGTTCCTCGTCAGACTGGCGCTGCAATGTCTGACGGGCACCCGTAAAGGGGCTCTTTATCGGAGATCTTTTGTTCCAGCCATATGGTGCATGCGGTGAGAGGGCGAGTGAAAAAGTGTAGTCGTGAAGTAGTGGCGAATTAAAAAAGGTGGGTCACTCCACAAGGAACTTTATTAGCGTGGCTCACTCCCTTGATTAAAATAGGTGGGAGGGGAGCTATGCACTGAGAAGGTACACAGCAGAATATCTGCAACCCTCTGGTCATGTCAACATGTTTCTTGCCGACATGGCAATTCTTCAGGACCTAAGTGCTCAGTACTACACAGAGAACAATTAATTAAATGGGAATTACAACCTTATTCCTTGAGGTCAATAAGTAAGCAGGCCGGCAGGTCCTGCTATTGCGATGTGACCTAAAGGGAAAATACACAACATAGGGGTATGATCAATGCTGTGTTCCATTACTTTCTTGGTCAAATGTGTTCTACGCTATAAAAAGCACACTAGTCAAATTAAAACCAATAGCAAACAACAAGTACATGGTGACAGGAGACCCACAATCGTGGGTGTGAAAATAGCTATGTTAAAAAAGGCGAAAACGCCAGAACACATGAAGAAAGGGTGAGGCAGACAGGCGCTTACCCTAAGTGATTCCCTAAGGTGCCTCGCAGTCTGCTCCCGTGGGACCTGCACCCATGAGTCAGGTACCTAATGGAGAGAGAAGGCGTGCAGTAGAAGCGTCTGCCTGGAGACCAATTCGCACATAAGATTCAAGGTGAGCTGAACGCAATTAGCCCATAGCTTGTTACTCTAGGTGGTGACTACCTCAAGTATAGTCCAAGGCCACACCCGCGTGGTGAGCGTCATTGCCTGGTGGTAACACACGAGTCGAGGGGTAGTGACTCACCCGTGGGAGCCGCCGGCACACTGAGTCGGCCCGACACATCACCGAACCCCCACATGTAGATGACAGTGGAGGTCAGGACAAGCCAGGACCGGACCCACGTACAGGCAACACTCAGCGGGCATGGCAACTACGCCCACCAGGGACCGCGCCTAGGACACAAGGCCCGTGTACTCAGTAGCGCCGGCAGGTAGAGGCTATCCCTGAGGTGGAGCGCACCCCGCACAGAGTGTCACCAGCATGGTACCGGGATAAAACCCGTTGAAGCCCCGAAAAAACACTTACCCAGTCGGTGTGCGGTCCTATCTGTAAACACCTACCCCCACAGAGTCTGGTCAGGACGTTGGAGCGACTTGTAGCATACACGGGGGACGCCCGTTGTTTATGTAGCGTCCGCACTTCCGTCCTGCCCTGGTCGGGGAGGGCGGGGCCAATGTGGATAGATACTGCGCATGCGCCTGGCAAGTGCAGCGGAATGGAACAACCACCAAGCTCAGCCTCAGCATCCAGAGGCTAATTGCGGCGGCCGTCTTGGGTGTAATAGATATAAACGGGGATATCAGTGCCCGAATAAGTGTCCAAGGAGAAATTCGCTCATGAATGAGTGGACGAGCCAAGGATTGGCAATAACGGGCCCAAGGGATTGATTAATTCAGGAACAATGGTGGCCTGTTCGCAGCCCATTGAAATGTGGGGTTCAATTAAGGATAGGTGACAGGGACGCTGGTCAAAGCCAAGCATACTCGAATCACCCGGCTGGGAAGGTGCCAACATGCCGGCTAGCAAACCGGTCATAAGCAAGGTGGTAAAAAGAGGAAGGTAACACTGTGAGGTGATGTTAATGTACAAATACCCCCCCCCAATTGTGGTAAACGCCAGATGGCGGAGATGTTAATAATTACAGGGGCTGTGCAAGGACAGATCGTATTGCGGTGAGATCACTCTGGTTGCTATGGTCGGTCATTGAAAGTGTGGTAGAGGCCCAATACTGTGCAGACTCCGAGGTGCTGTCAGTACATATGATGTGCAGTTATAGCAGGCACTAGGTTTGGCATAGGCTAGTTGACCCTCTGTATGCTGAAGTTGGACTTTCACGACTGAGCAGATCTGTAATCTGATTGTTTACTCCTGGAAGGTATCCTGCGAGGAGATACATTTTGTGACATATGGCCCATTTCCAGTTGGTCTGTGCTAGTTGTGACACATGGAGAGTGTGCCCCCCCCCCCCTGTTTTTGTATGCAGTACATTGCTGTCATGTTATCTGGACAAATCAGGACAGCTTTACCTGCTAGATGAACTTGAAATGCTTAGGGAGCTCGAAAAATCACTAGCAGCTCTAGATGATTTATATGAAAGTGCTTTTGTTGCAAGATCCAAATGCCCTGAATTGTGAGCATCTGGAGATGAGCTCACCAACCAGTGAGCGATGCGTCTGTTAGTACTATCCGTGGAAACAGGTGCATGAAGGGCTGCCCTTTTGAAAGGTTTTGTGTATTCCACCACTGCAGAGAGCGATGGGTGAGGCTGTCCACCAACACTAGATCTGATAACAGACCCTGAGTCTGGTTCCACTGACGTGCTAAGCATTCATGAAGGGGACGCATTTGAAGTCTTGCATAAGGGACTATTAGGATGCAAGACGCCATCATCCCTAGTAACTGCATGAACACTCGAGCTGGCAATGAGTGTTGAGGCTGAAACAGAGAATAGAATCTGCATATTGCGGACTCTGGCCGGATTGGGTAAGGCCAGAGCCTATTGTGTTTCTATAGTCGCTCCCACATACGCTTGTATGTTGGATGCTTGGAGATTTACTGTTAATCCAAGATGGGGAGCACCTGCATTGCTTTGCAAGTGTGTCGTAGACAGCTTTGTTGCAAGCTTGCTTTTATGAGCGAGTCGTCTAAGTATGGGAAGACACAAATGGGTTGTCTTCATAGATGAGCTGTGAATACTGCCAGGCTCAGACATTTATTTATTTTATTTATTTTATGCGATTTTTAGAGCGCGCAAATACCCAGATGGGTGTCTCAGCGCTATCGTAACAGAACTCTCACTGAGGAAGGAAAAAATAAATTATGCTGAGAACAACCAGATCTTGAGTTTTTTTCTGAAATTGATGAGTGTGGGAGCAGTTTTAATGTGGAGGGGTAACGTATTCCAGAGTTTGGCTGTCGAAGTGGAGAAACATCTGTCTCCCCAATTGGCCCTTCTTGTACGTGGAACCCTCCGCAGATGGGCTGATGATGAGCGTAAAGTTCTTGAATGCTCAAGCGGTCAGAAGGCTTTTTTTAGAAATAGTGGGCCTTGATTGTGGATGGCTTTGTAGGCTATGCATAAAGCCTTGAATTTAATACGACTCCTCACAGGAAGCCAATGCAGCTGTCGGATGTAGGGAGAGATGGATGTGAATTTGGGGATAGTTAATAGAGTCCTGGCCGACGCATTTTGCACCGTCTGCAGTCTGTTGAGGACCTTTTCTTGGGCGTTTAATAAAAGGGCATTACAATAGTCTGTTTTCGAGAAAACCAAGGTACTGATAAGAGTTTTGCCCGCAGACGGAGGTAGGTATGGAATTAATTTTATGATCCTTTTTAAAATGTAAAAGGATGAGGAAACCACAGAGTTGGCGTGTTGTTGGAAAGTCATTTTGTTGTCAAATATGACTCCCAGGTTGCGTACCTTGGTAACTGGTTGGGGGGGGCGTTCCCATCTGAGGTGGCCACCATTGGGGGGACCAGATAGGTTGCAATCTCCCGAATGTCATCACCTCTGTCTTGTCAGAATTTAGTTTAAGACTAAGACATTTGGTGAAAACCCTGGGCGTGGTACTTACTCCGAATGGGAGCACCTTGAATTGATAATGCTGGTATGCTACCACGAACCTGAGATATTTGCGGTGAGCAGGTTGTATTGGGATATGGAAGTAGCTGTCATTTAAGTCCAGAGTGGACAGAAAGTCGCCTTGCTGAAGTAGCGGGAGCCCTTGTTAGAGTGTCATCATATAAAAGTGGTCCGACTGAATGTACAGATTTGGTTCTCTGAGGTCTAGTATAGGCCCGAGAGAGCCATCCTTCTTGGGAATTAGGAAGTACAGGGAGTATACAACGGCCCCATGATATTGTAACTGGACTGGTTCTATAGTTCCTTTCTCTAACAGAGAGAGAACTTCTTGCTTGAGAAGGGTGAGATGTTCTTGTGACATTGCATGTGATCTTGGAAGAATGTTTGGGCGAGTGTCTGTAAGTTCCAGGCAGTAACCATGTTGGATAATTTGTAGAACCCATTTGTCTGTGGTGATTGTATTCCAGACAGGTAGAAATTTGGAGAGACGTCTCCTGAGCGGGGTGGAATGATCGGGGTAGCGGCAGGAAGTCACTGCTTGTTATTTGCAGAGAAAGTGAGTGTTGAGTTGCCTCAACCTCTTCCCTTACCGTTGTTTCCTCTAAACCCACCTCTAAAATAGCCTCTTGATGAGGGCGATTGGTTGTTTCCCTTGTAAGACAAGGAGGAATTCTCTGTGGATATATTCTTGAAGCCAGCTCTATAAAAGGAGCAACAAAAGGATCCCCTAATTGAAGGTAACTGCAAAGCCCCAATGGACTTGGCAATCTCAGTGTCTTTTTTCATTCTTTCCAGGGAAGGGTCAACTGCTGGACCAAAGAGGTGTTCTTTGTCAAATGGTTGGTTGAGAATAGAGGCTTGCATTTCAGGTTTGAATCCGGAAACTCTCACCCAAGCATGCCTGCATTGCAGTATGCTGGTGTTTACTGCGCGGGCTGCTGTGTCTGCTGTGCCTAATGACCACCTGCTGGAGGTATTTGTGATTAGTTTGCCCTCCTGATTAAGGTCATTAGCCATTGAATTATGCTTAACAGGTAGAAATTGCATGAGCTTCTCTAACTCATCATAATGAGCCCTATTATATCAAGCTAACAAAGCTTGAGCATTAGCAATGTGCCAATGATTGGCTGCTTGCGACGCTACCCTTTTGCCCGAGGCATCAATTAATTTCGACTCCTTATCAGGAGGATGGACCTCACCTGTGGTGTGTAAGTTAGCTCTCCTGCAAGCGTTGGAAACCACAAGAGAGTCCAAAGGCAGCTGAACTTTGATGTAAGCGGGGTCAGTAGGTGCAGGTTTATATTATTTCTCAACCCTGGGTGCAATGATTCCTGCCCTCACAGGATCTTAAAATATCTCATCTGTATGCTTAAGCAACCCTTTAAGCATTGTGGCAGTGTATGAGTAGCTCTCTGAGAGGAACTTAGGGTTTCGAATAAGAAATCTGCATCTAAAGCCTCCTTATGCAGCTCCACCTCATGATAATGAGCAGCCCTATTCAGTAGCTCAATATGTCCTATATTGTCGTCATGTGGTGGCGGTCTGGACGGATATAAATCAGGGTCATTACCCGTGTTTGGTTCACCCGTGTTTGGTTCAGTGTCATAATCTTCCCATGGGTCAGTATCCTGTGGTCTATCCTCATCCCCATCCCCATCATCCTGTGGGTCAGGTGATAGTGGTGGTGAATTTATGGGTGTGATCAGTGGGCAAAGAAGGTGGAATTTAAGGTGGAGAAGGGTTAGTACCCCCATTGTTATTCTCAGAGGAAGTAGTAATCCTCCTGCAGGCCAATTATCCTTTTTTCAGGCAATTTGGCATGGATATGTCCAGTGTCTGGATTTATTACCAGTTCTTTCTGTTTCGGGTCCGAAGGCGGAAAGTTGGATGAGGCTTTTTTGATGGAGTCTTTTTGTCATTGGTCGCTGTTTTCGGCGTGGAAAGTTTTGGCTCCCAAGATTTACTCTTCGATAACGGTGGAATGGTTACAACGACATGCTTCGGTTCCGGCGCCAAAAGTTTCGGCTCGGCACAGGCATGGGGCCGAATCGAGCCAGAGCCGGAAGGCTTTTCCATGTGTTTATGTGCCAGGCCCGAGGACGGGGTGCCCGAAACTTTTCTGGTGCCAACCTTGGCCCGAAGGCAGAGGAAGGACCGAGCCTTTTTGGTCTTGTGTTGCTGGGGCAAGGGGTTTTCTGTACTCACAGTACGCTGACCTAGTGCAACTTGCTCCTCTTCTTCAGTGTCTGAGTCAGCCTCTGACATGGAGATATGTACTGCTTCTTCAGCTCCTTGTAGTTCTTCTCTGTCGGAATCTTCGCCGAAGATGTCCGGTGCGGAGCAGCCCTGATGTTGCATTTCGTGATGTCAAGCCCGACGGTCATGGAGCGTCTTCTTCAATCGAAACGATTGGCACGCGTCGCAGTCTTTTTCGTCATGTTACAGGGATATGTTGAGGTTTCACACTTTGTGCAAGTCAGTGCGCAGAAAATTAGCACGACACCCGGGACAGAGATTTAATGGAGTCTGTTCCATCGACCGCTAGCGAGTCCAGCACAGCTAGGCCCAACATACCTCCACGAGTCTTCCCATGGAAGGTCTTTGAGTCGAAACGATACACAGAGAATGGGAAACGCGATCGAGAAACAATACCGTTGAGGGTAGTGGATTGCGCGTCGAAGGGAACCCAAGAAACAGTACCGAACCTGAGCGCAGCAATACACATCCGAACCCGATGGCAGAAAAAAACAATCCAACAATGGAGTCGATGCCCATGTGCACTATCAACGAAAGAAGGAGTCACCTGCCTCGTGACTGGAAAAGACTTTTTCGAGAAAAAACAAAGTGCAAACATCCGGACCCAACACTAGATGGTAGGCTATGCAAAGCATGTGATCTACAGCTCACATGCCGCGAACATAAGGGTTATTTTTTATAAATTGATGTAGATCTTATTGAGCTCTCCTAGCTTGCCTTTATGAGACAACCCCCCCGCCGATATTTTAAAATATTTTCACAGATTACTGGACACATTAAAAAGGCCCTATTTCTGGAGAATAAAAATGTGTGTATTAGGAATAAAGGTTGGTTTGATGCTAAATGCACCAAAGCCTGTACTCAATTAAAACATGCCTTACACAAGCCAATCAGAAATAGGCAAGATATTAGAAAGGCCAGGGGGGAATATAAATGTGCACTTAAAGAGCACAAAGGTATGCTGAGAGAAGAAACATGGTCAGCGTTGCATATAGCCACTTTAACTAGGAACAACACAATCTTTTGGAAGGCAGTTAATACCCCTTTTTTGGCTACTCAAGACACACCCACTATTGAGATAGCCATTGCTGAAGATCAATGGGTGGAACATTACTCTAACATGTATAACTGTACCGTGCATGATAAACCCATGGAAATCCCACAGTTACAACACAAAATACTGTAATCCGTTACCTGCCCAATAGACGTCCATTTTACACTAGATGAGGTTAACCGCGCTATTATGGCAAGTATGGGTGGGAAAGCCCCTGGGCCTGACGGACTCCCCGTAGATTATAAATCCAAACTGCTGCTATGGGGCCCGCTTTTAACCCAAGTATTAACAGCATGCTACCCTTCTCGTTTTAGAACAACCTGGTTCGAAACAAAACTGGTCCCGATTTTTTTTTTTTTTAAAGGCGACCGCCAGAACCCTGCATGCTATCAGGCTATATCATTGTTAGACTCCTTGGTCAAGGTGGTGGCGCGTATCATATTTTACAGACTACAGGAGTGTGCCGAAAACAATATCATATCTGAACCACTATTTGTCTTCCGACAGGGCCTTGGCACTGTCGAGCAGGGTCTAAACTTAAACATCCTTCTGGAGAAGTACACATTCGCTAAACAGGGCAGGCTATATCTAGCGTTTGTATCTCACAGCAGCCTTTGACTGTGTTATACATGATAAATTACCGAAGATCTTGGATGAAATGGGTGTGGAAACCTCACTTATGCATCTTTTAAGGCAACTGTATAGTGACACAAAGACAAGATTTTTGTTACAGGGCTATTAGGGAGTGCACGGCCAAGTTTAAAATACAGAGAGGGGTAAGACACGGTTGCGTCTTGGCTCCCTTTTTATTTACACTTTATATTAACAAACTATGTCAAGTCCTTGCGAAACAGTGTCAGGATCTGCCACAAAGTGATAAACATCCCATGGCTTCCCTACTGTATGTGGACGAAGCCGTATTGATGTCACAAACGCAACTGGGGCTCCAAAGGGTGTTGACTAGCTTTTCCACCTTTATGTACAATCTGTATCTCAGAGTGAGCACTTCAAAAAACTTTATCATGAAATGCGGGCTAGGTAGTACAAAATGTAGTGATACATATATTGACAACAAAAGGGTCAAATTCACTAAAAGATTTTTGTATTTGGGTATTCTTTTTGATCAGAAGGGGACATGACCTAGGTGGTCCAAGCTAGGAATTTACGGTTCATGAAAGCCACTGCTGCGCAAGCCAATTTCTCTAGAAAGCTGGGTAGATGACCTTCCGTAGAGTTATTGCACATATATCAGGCAAAGTGTATCTCCACTGCTATGTACGGCGCAGGTGTCTGGGGCAATGCAGATTCACAGCCCCTACAGCTAGTTGAGAATGCCTTTTTTAAACTCCTGTTGGCAGTTCTAAGCAGTACATCTTATATATGTCACTCTGAGCTAGGGATGACTCATATATCTGACCTTATAAAAAAAAATAACCCGTTTTACTGTGGCACAGTATTTGGACCACTATAAAAAAAACTTTTAAACTGGATATTTTAAATGATAGTCTTAAGCTAGACCAACCAATGCCTAAAATATGTTAACATTTTTATGAAAGACCTTGGGCATCCTGAATATTACGATGACCCCAGTACCATGATGGTTGTCTCTAGAAAAGATCTTAAAGGAAGTTGTTTGATGCATTTGGACACACTCAGACTTTTCGCAGAAATTGTGAAGCCAACGGTACTTGCGAACCAAATGATACTAACCACTTATAGTATCCAGCCATAGCTTAAAAACACTAACGGCAGATATGATGGATTCCTACTGACCCGCTTTAGATTAGGGATTATTCATAGATTAACAAGTTTCCCTATTATGAATGATTGGTCCAGAGATATGAGCAGGTGCCCATGTGATGTGTCAACAATCAACATTGCATGTTCTTTTATCTTTTAAATGTTATTCCATATAAAGAAAAGAGGTGGATTTTACCAATCTTAAAGTTACTAGGCTTAGGCAACGTTACCCTGCATTTTTAGCATTGCAATCTCTAGAGAACGAAAATTTTACAAGATCACTATCCGTATTTTAAAAAAATGTAATTAGATGTACGGAAACCATTTTATTATGAATATTTATAAAATTTAATTTCTTGATCATAATTATAGGAAGCTACAGTATAACCTTTTAAAATCAAATTTTAGATTGTATTTTGGAAATGTTCTTAAAGATGTAATGATTCTGATGTGTGGTTTTGTTTTTCTTTAAAGAAATCGAACAAAGCTTTATTGAATAGAATAGAGTTGTGTGTACCATTCCTTGACCATGTGTATATTTGCAGCTGTCGAACACTCCTCTCTGAGAAGCCTTGGGCTGCTCAACCACACTAGCCCTCTTAGAGTCCACCTTAGGATTGCTAGAGTAAGCCCCTGTCCACTCATAAGGAACACAGACTCTGCACTGTATACCTTTTTTTCTGGTATTCCATATAAAGAGCCAGCTTCCGACATGTACGGTGAGCTGCACCTCCAAATCGTGTAGAGTTATATCCAGGACCCCTGACAAAGCACACATCATTGCCGACCTGCAGAACATGAACTCAGAATCATGTCAAGGCTACCAACCCAAGTAGCCTGAATTCTCTCTGCCTGCTTCATACAACATATACTACAATAGTTCCATATCCTTTGCTATTAGGGTTAAACTTTGGGCCAAGTGATGGGGTGGGGATCGGGGATCAAACTGCACTGCATGCTTTGTAATCTTGCCCCTAACCACTTTGACCTCACACATCCTCCTGAGGGGGAGTTCCTCCCCACACGACATCCTCAAATTCAGAGGGTCACACAAACATTCAGTCTCCAAGGATAAGGAAGGAATTTTCATCTAGCTTCAGCTAAAGGTAGCGGTGTTCCTCGACTCTCCTAAACATATATGCTCTAAACTCTGCTCAAGACACCTACTTATGCTCTCTCCTTAAGGACCAAAAGAAGAATACCAGAGGGCATATCACAGTAGAGTGACCTCAACCTACTATGGGATATGACTCTGGACAGAAACCAAGACTCAAATCAGGAAACTGGGGAGATATTGGCCTTCCTAAAAATCGAACTATCCAAATTTGGCAACTTCAATGCTTAACCCTACATGAATCCCACGGAGGGGGTAGGACGGGTATGAGAGGGGGTGGTAACTCAGTGGGCTGAGAAGTCCATTCAGGGAATTTTCATGGGCGTAGATCCCAGAGATTCATGGTTAGAGGTGGGAGGAGTACAGGGGGTTTGATCTTTTCATGCTAGCCGTAATGTTGACATGTACCGTGAATAGTGATGTCTTTTATGCATTAATGTCTTATTGCTGCCGACCATTGTGTGATTACCTGGAGCATGTTTCTACAATAAAAAGATTGTTTAAAAAAAAAACAACCTTATCCAGAATCCAGACACCCAAGACTATTCCTTCTATTCACACATCCATGCTTGGTATTCGCAAATTGATTATCTATTTGTTCCCAACAAAATCCTCCAGTAGCTACATTCCGTGGAGTACTATAGGGTGGCTAACCTACTAAATAGGTGTTTCCTTAAGGACCATGCGGCAGTATGCACATCACTGTAGGACCTAGTTTGGCTCCCAATATCCAGTGGCCTTAAAAGAGCATCTACAGCTACACCGACAAAAACATTTGGGATCACTTAGCAATTAAGAGGGGCTTCACTTTCTTCCCTTCTCTTAACACTCAATTGGCGTGCAATCCGGACTCTACCCAAACTCTCGAACCTATAGCATTCATAAACTGGATGTGCGGTTACTGCAGGAATCTGGGCGCCCCTTTTCCAGGGCCCTGTAATCAAATCTTTCCAGCAATGCAAGAAAGATGGCTAGGTTCCGGAAAACTCCCATTTTCAATACAGCCAACTCCACCACTGGGCACTGCACCCCCGACCTCACTCACAGCTACCCTGCGCGCTCACTCCTTTCGAAACACTGGTCAGAGCATTTGATGGCACAAACGGGCTCATAACCCATACATATGGTATTATTCAAGATGCTAAGCCCCACACAAAGCATCCATATCGGGTGCATTGGGAAATCGAATTGGCACAATCAATCACGGAAAACAATAAGATGCACTCTGGAGGGAGAGCCCGCAAACCCACAGGAGTATTTCCCATAAAGAATCGGCCCTGAAGTGAGCCAACGGTATCGGACACTCAGGCTTTCCGGCATGCTCTTCTCCACACCCAAGAAATGCTGATGCTGTCAAAGGCGTGGCCACGGTCCTCTAGATTTAGTGGTCCTGCTCAGTGATTCATATGTATTAGAAATAAATCCTTGGTTACATAAAACAATCCTATTATATCCCATAACAGCTGACTCTACCACCTTGATCCTTGGGCTAATACATGCCAACCTGGAAGACCAGACCTATGCAGATAGGGCACCAACATCACAACGGGGTTAGTCAAGCAGCTCATAACACTATTCTGGAAGGAGGCTGAGCCACTGCCAATATTGTCCTGGTTTTACATGCTCTGGCACACACCATGGAACAATACACACAAATTAAATCATTCAGAAAACACATTCACCTCCCTCTGGCAGTCATTATTCGATTATGTATTCAAACTCAAATTGTTATGTTTTAACCCCATTAGCACCAGGGCACTGCATTTCTTTGACTGATGAACCAGAGGTCTGCCGTAATGTGTGCCCCTTTGGCAAGGACTTGGACATCCCCTCTACTACCCTGGGGTATTTCGTTTTCGGTTATATAATTTTGTACTCTTCATACAGCACTCCACCTGATAATATGGTGCCATCCTATACCATACCCACCTACCTGTCCATCTTGGCGCAGTCATAAGTGTGATTGTATTTTTTTGACAACTCGCTGGGCCACAGGCCAACATGTTTCGTATTAATAAACCTTCAATAAGATTTTTGATTATAAAGGTATAAGGCAATTAAATTAGGCACATTTTAGGCAAGACATATGTTGCTCCTAAATGGTACCAGAGGTACCCTGGTATTGTAACTTAAACAGTTCCTCATGGGCTGCACCACTTATTGAGCCATCAGAAGTGTGACAAGCAAAGCATGACTTTCAGCCACCCTTTGTCGGCTAGCATAGCAATTATAAATTTCTAACTTGACTCTGCCATTTAAACCAAGAGTAAAGCCAATACCGACGCTTTAATATTTTAAGTCCCCACTAAGTCAGTCCTACTGAGCCCTTAAGTCAGGGTGCATCATAATAAAAAGATGGACATGCGGTGTTTAATTCAAATCAGTGGTTGGCGGCAGGGCCCACCGGCACATACTTTTAGGCACTGGCACTTGTTTTTCCTTATCTGACACTAGTCAAGAGAAGGTGAGGGGAAAATACACAAAGGAGAAAGGCAGAAAAGAGTCACAAAGGGAGACAGCAGGAACCTGCAGCAGTGAGGTAAAAGGGTAGGAAGTGTCTGGTAGTCGTTTAAAGTGGCACAAAATGGATTCCAGACTTCGCAGTCTTGGTTTTTGGTGTGCCGAGATGTAGTAGCACTGGCTGCAGGCTTCTGGGTGGAGCTTTGGGTAGTGGCACCTATTCTTCTACAAGTTAGGCAGATGTTTTATTAACTTTAAATATGCGGACAGTAAAAGACCAGCACTGTTTATTTTGGAAAAGCTAGTAGTCCCATTGGCGAGTGCAGAGTTGCATGCTCACAACTCAGAAGTGCTAATTTTCAAATGGGACTACTAAATAAGGTACCTCAACGTATCAAACCAATTGTTGCATTAAGCCCGACTTGTTGCTCAAGTCCCCTTCAATGTAACTTTTGCACAATTGGCAACTTAATAAAGTTGCCACGTTGTTGCCTAAAGCTTCCAGTAGCTGTTTACGGTTGCACAGAAGTTGCTGTTCTTTTGACAGCCTTCTTCACCGTAGAGAGCAGTGAATGACTCTTACGAAGAGGAACAAAGGAATCTGCTGAGAATAGAGGTGCGACCTTCTCTTGGAAGGATGACTACTCTAGATGGTGTGCCCAAAAGGCAAGCTTCGAAGGGGAAGCCGCATTTCAAGGGCAAATGGAAGTCATACATGGAAGGGGCTGCTTTTATTTTGTTTTTTAGCTGACTGGCTGGCATCTTGGGTAGAGAGGGAGAAGCTGTTGTCAAACTGATATTTCCATGGGCATGTAACCCCCGCCCAGACTTTAACGAGAGAAAACATGTTTGGGATTCTACTAAACTTAGCGTTGCCGCTTAGAATAAATCGAGCTTTTATAACTGTTTTTGAAATACATACTCTTTGAGAACAATATACATAAACAAGAATTTGCCAGAATAGAGAAACCTATTAATGGCAAAGAATGAATAATCATTTCCATCCTATTGAATTACAATTCTGCATTTAAGGTGCTCGTTGCCACAAGAGCCCTTCCATCAATCCAACTCAGAATGCTTATACTAACTGGGAAAAAGTGGCTTCTTTTTACATGCCTCATTGCATCATTAACTAGCGGAAAAGTGACTCTTTTACAAGGTGTTTGGAACAAAGACTCACCCAGTGTGCAGACATTTGATTAGTGCCTAGACAATCTGAGGAAGACACTAGAGTACCTGCAAATTATGCAGTATATGGTGTACTGATATGTAAGCAAAAATACACACAATACTGCATAACTGATTTTTTCCCGTGACCTTTGAATGACTCAAGCTTTCAAACTATTTTCAATACACAAAAGCCAAAACGATTGTCACTATCCAGGCTGGTTTCAAACAGGAAATGTTCGCCCTCTGACAGCTAAAATATTGCTCTCCTTTTGCTCCTAATCCTATATGTAATCAGTCTACGATAAGCAGTTGCTGTTTTGCTTTCTATAAAATGCATTTTTGTCAAGTTGCCATCAATCAATACTGCCCTTTAGTGCCACACATCAACCACGACAGAAGCTTTGATGGAACAAGGCCATCATTAAACAAAGTAATACATTAGCTTCACTATGTAAGAATTTATGCCATAAATTAATGTTCTTACCTCTTCCAAAAGGTAAGCTAAAGTTGTTTTGCTAAATTAAGACTCAAAATGCAATTTAGCAGCAGACAGCCTCCGTAAAGAAGGTTTGTTTACACAGAATTGATTTTAAATAACTTTTCAATTAGTTATATTATTTATATATCACCGTTATTCTAAACTGCAGATACATGAGAAGACTTCGAGACATGCTTTAAAAATTGACAGGGTACTTATAGTAATACAGACTGGAGGAGCAAGCAGTCTCATATTAATTTCAGGCTTTGAGTATTGTTACTTTGAACCCAACACTGATGAATATGCATGCACCATTTATATAGGGCAAATATATAGGAAATACAGTGGAGTCCTTTACTCGGCCAAAGTACAGTTAACATGTGATATTAGGGGTAGCAGGTTTGTAAGCATCATGATTAGGGCACCATGTTTTATGGTATTTCTTTTTTTTTTACATTTACGTATGTATTTATCCATACTTATTTTGGGAAATATGCACCTTATATTTGTATATTTCCACATTTATTTAACCAATACATATGTACTCATGCTTGAATGCTTGCCAGATTCAGCGATTTTAACACACGCAGGAGATAAATCAATACACTAATATGAACATATGCACATTTCAGTATCAACCTTGTGCATATATACTGGTTTTCAAGCCTCTGTATGAAAATTCATTTCTTGTTTAACCCCCTCACCTATCAATTTTCAAGCCTCTGTATGAAAATTCATTTCTTGTTTAACCCCCTCACCTATCAATTCACACAGCTATTGGCCTGGCAGTCATGGCAGTCAATATTTAGAATTACTGAAAAAGCAACCCAATTTCCTTTTTTAACCACATTTAAAAATAAATACAGACAAGAAAATAAATGTTTATATCTGTATTCATCTGTAAAAATCAGTAAAAACGGAAAACAAGGAGCCTTAATCATGATGTAGTGTTTTTAAAGATGTGAATCTTCTGCTATTTCCTAAATTGGAGCAATAGTCCTCGAGGCAGTGATATTGTTCCAGATTCTAAGTGCATAAGAGGAAAAGGACTCCTGCATTGAATGTTTTCTTCTTTGCCTCCATTCGGATGATGCCTTGGGCTGTGGGTGTGGAGAAAGCTACCAGAGATGGGGAGCTTGTGAGCCAGGTATGCATGGATGCTACATGTGAAAGCTTTTTTAGATGATGCAGACAGTCTTGAAGATGGACTATCCCGGAGAGTGACACTTGTGGGGCAGCCTCAGTGTGGGGCTGGTCCAGTCATATTTCCTCAGGGCCTTACTGAGGAGCCTTGCCGCATCTAGGTTGCCCTTAAGCAGGGGCCAATGCAAAGCCTGGGAGGATGTGATGCTGAACACAGGCCCATCCAGATACAAGAGTATGATGGTTTTAACAGAAGTTCTGAACATGATTTCTGTTAGGAATAGGTTTGCTTTCTTTAATAGAGAGAGTTGGTACCAGTCCACCTAGGTGGTGGGGGTGTTTTCTTTAAAATGTGAGATCGGTGGCTAGGGTGAACCTGAGCAAGTTGATATTGACAGAAAGGTGTGGTTTGAATGTGTTCAGATTTAGGTTGTTGAGCTACCGTTTGCGACAACTGTTGCTGGTTGTTGGTGAATAGCAGGAGTTCTGTTTTGGTGGGGTTAAGCTTTGGGTATGTGCTGGACATACAGATCAGGATGAGATGCAGGTAGTGTTTTAGGCTTTATAAGTCTTTGACTGTTGTTGACATATTGGTGAATGCTGATGTTGCCATCGGTGTGCTGAGCCCCCTAAGGGGCTTAATGTTGTGCATTTCACCCCAAAACATTTGTTTTTGCATACAGCATATCACCAGCGAAAACCTGCTTTTAAGTAGATATTTATGCCACAGGCTCCTCATAATAGTGAAGGAGAATCAGAAGATACGGGGTGCCTGGTTGGTCGCTATCCAAAACTTCCAGGGTGCAAGAAGCAACTGTTAGTCCAGTCCAGGAAATCTTACTAAAACACATGGCCACTGGTTCTCTCTTTAAAACTCACTAAATGCATTTCATCCTAGAAACCATTCATGAGCCTTGTATACACAGGAAGCTTCCCTTGGTCCTCATTCATTTCTACTTAGACATTTTATTTTTTCACCATTGCTAAGAACTGTTATGCTTGGAAAGAAGACATTTTCAGTAATACTGAACTACCTGCCACTGATCAGGTTCTGTGCCAGCACCGGACACGATGACCCGATTAACAAAAGAAACAAGTAAGAATGCAGATGCGCTATTGGAAATCTGTGCACAGTACATGCATTTGAACTGTAGATAAAGTATTATGTGAATAGATCTAAGTCCCCTTGCATTTTTTTGGCATTTGTCATCATTATGATGATTGTTATGCTTTCCAGTCAGATCTCCGAAGGAAGGCTATTCGGTAACAGTATGTATATACAAATCTAAACGGAGAACAACTCTTGACAGCGGAGGCCATGTCCATTACCGGCCCAATGAGTGACATGCAGTGTGTGCCTTTGCCATAAAGCTGCTGCCTGCCATAAATTAAACGTACACAAGAAGATTGCACATTTGGAATTAAAAAGGTTTGCACGTGAATGAAAGAATATGAATTTGCATCCTATCATGACACTGATCCACAACAGAGAGATACACTTTGTCATCTCATTAATGATTGCAGAGGCATGGGTGTCCGTGTGGGGAGAGGCTGACGGAGGTGCGTGAACATCCTTCTGAAGGCTGAGTGGCCTGTTAATGTCACTTGAACCCTGAGATGACGTTTTGAGAACATAATTGCTTTGTGAGAAGGAATCTAATTGTCCATGCTTCCCCGTGGCTACAACTTTTAGATGACAACATACAATTCCTGTGAATTACTAACGTTATTTCAAATATATGGCAATATTCCTATGAATTGCTAATTTTGAAACAACTGCAGTTTGTGCGGTTGCATCTGTCAAGCAGGTAAGCCTGCTATATCTGCTGTTCACTTCAATATGCCATTCTAAATTGATGCCATCCTACTAGCATACTAGAATGTTTGCCTTGTAATCTAAAAGGCCATTTCATTTGAAGCACACTGCCGGGGGCACACAGAAAGTCGCTATAAAGCATCCACATTCTCTTTGCATAGTGGCTTCTGGAGCAAATAAGACGATATAAACATCCGGTCTTGGAAAAGCATGATTGTTTTAAAATGTAACAGCATGTTTACAGAAAACCCTAACTCAAAGTGTGCTGTTTTCTGCTTTCCATTCTATACTCCGAATAATTACACCCGATCAAACTTTTTTCCATAAATGGTAAATTACATTGGTACTTTAGAAAAACGAAACTAAATATAACATGAAAAACATATACCTGTGATATAATTAGCCTCTGTGCTGTCTTTCAAGTGCCTTGCGCCGTTCCGTCATGTGGCGCCCTCTACTGGCAACACTTGTCCGGAAACGCTGACCAGCATCTCCAAAGAACGAGATATAAGGGCTCAGAATCTAGTAAAATATTTCCGTGCTTCTAGTTCCACCTTGAGATCATTTCCTTAGTGCGCAAAAGAAAGGGAATGATATTGTGATATTAGTTCGCAGCGACTAGAGCTCTGGCAAGGGGGCAAGTGCCAGCCCTTGGAAAAAGCAACCCTGACGTCAGGTTAATAAGCATATCATGCCGTCCTAACATCAGAACCTCTTCCAAAGATGGGAAATTTGAGAGCCAGTCCCTGATGCTCTTTTGCCACATCTCCGACCGGTGACAAGAGCTTTATCTGGACAGAAGGTGACCAGCCCAGAGAGGCCGATAAGAGCCTTCAGCAGAAGGTGTCTGGCGATCCCTCGCTGGCTGCTAGCGGCACTGCTCGCTGTTTCCGGAGATAGACAGCTGCCAGAAGCAAAGGGCTGTGCAAAACCAGGCCAGTGACCGGGACTTTCAGGCTCAGCCACTAGGTGGCAATGTGGTCACTGGAAGTGCTTACTGGGGTTGGGAGATGGAGGGGCTGGGTAAATAGAGGGAAGAACTGTGCCGCCCCTCTAAGCTTTGTGTGTTCAATCTTTTATTGGCATTTTCTGTGTGGTACAGGAAAAGGAAAGAAAAATAAAAACAAGTAGATAAATCTTTCGTGGACTATCACAGTAAAATGTGATCACAATCGCAAGTGACAGGATTTTTGTGTTACGGGCCCTTCTACCCTCTCCTAAAACCGAATTCTTTGTTCATGGTTAACTATCTGGTTCTCATCCATGGGTGGCCATCTGTCCTCTGTATTCCAACCACTTCCCCAGACCCTATATGCTCAAGGGATCACTCCCTGGCTTCATTTGTAGGCCACTGTAGGATGAAACAGGTGTCCAAGCTTGCCAACCATTTCGAGATAGTAGGGACACCCAGGTGTCTACAGTTTTTAGCAATATATATTTCCCCTATAGCTAAACCCAGCCTTGGCATCACTTTCTCGGAAAGGGTGAAGTGTTCCTCATGCAAATAAGAATAGGACTAACTTGGGAATTGGCGGCCGATGGCCCCCTGTAGCCTATTGCCTTTAGCCCCCCCAGGATAGGGCAGATAACCCAACCCAGATTAAGAAAAAGTTGAGAGCGAACCCAGGCTAAGCATACGAAGGCACGGAAATAAAGGAACTGATGCTGATGTACGGGTCTGGCGCTTATGAGTCTCCATCATCACTTACAGGGCGAAACAAAGTCAGCACCGGTCTGCACGGCACCGCCTACCGGCACAGGGGAGCAACGTTGTTTAAATCTTCCAGGTCCTGTCTTGAACCAGAGATATTCTAAAGGTGAGGAATCTGTGGTTACAACTATCCATCAGAATATATTACTTTTGGGAGCAGGATCATTTAGTAATGGCAGTTCTTCCCAGTATGGAGACTGGGAAGGTAGGCCAGATGTTGGTCTCTTCATTTGTGCTTCAGCATGGGGAGTATTGTTTTAATGTCTGGTAACTCGTTTGCTGTTGGCCATCTGAACTCTAAGATATGAGAAGCAAAGTCGATTTATTTGTATACTCGACAGAGTAGACCAGGTTAAATCATCTTCTGCCAAACCAACAGGGAATAATCTACATTTTTTCTAATTCACATTCAGCCCAGACTGTTCAATGGATTCTTTCAGAGCATGGATTAACTTTGGCCTAGACTCGCTGGGTTTCCTGAGGTAAATCAAGAGATACACTGCATATGGGGATATTTTATCCCTCTAGCTGTCTGTTCATTTGTATACAGGAAACTGGTCATCCCTCTAAGTTTTCGTGCAAGGGGCTCAAAAGCCAGGGCGAAGAGTCAGGGTGGCAATGTGCAACCATGTCTCTTTCCACGTCTTGTTGGGAATGGCTCCAAAAGGGCACACCCACCACTGAGACACGTGCCAATAAGTCTTTGTATTGGAATCAGTGGTTGAGAAAAAACTGTGACTAACCCAAAGATGTGACAGGAGAGAAAATAGATAATCCCATGAGAAACTATTAAAGGCGTTTTGCACATTCGATTACCTGTTTTTCTCCGAGTTTAGATTCTGCTACTTGTAATTTCTAAACTAGCTGTCTTTTGTATTGGTTTCAGGTGTGAGACTGTGGAGATTACTGACCCATTTACAAATGGCTTGTAGGCTTTTGAAAGATGGCTGGGGAGTTCGAGTTAGTGTTGGCAAGGAAATATTTGTAGTTTCTTTTCCAAGTGTGTCCATGAATGGTTTAGTCAGCCACCATAAATTCAGTGGCTTCTGTCCTGCTGCCTGCACAAAGGCACACTGGGACACCAATTCTCAATATTTCACATCTTTAATGAGCTGTAAAGAAAGGTGAACATGAATATTTTCACGAAGCAATTAAGGAGTGCGATTGGTTGCTATGATGAGCACTGCTTCGGTATTCTAGCTTGTTTCAGAACAGAATGAGATGGGAGCTCCCCATAGTGTCTGTTATCACGTCAGTCTTCAGGAAATAAATATCTTTGTGAGATGTTTGACCAGGAGAAAGGCGTACGCCTTTGTTGAATGAAGCTGGAAAACCTTCCGCGGATTTCCCATCGGCAACTACTTGATTACCTTTTGGATTTCTTCATGTGAGATCTCCTCTTCAAGGAGGCGCATCACCTCTTCCAAATCTGGTGGTGAATAATCATGGAGATATTCGTCTTTGGCACTCGTATCCAACCCCTGAGCCTGGAGTTGAAAAATCTACTTGTAAGACAGCTAGAATCTCTGCTGTTTCCAGAGTTACAGTGCCCTCATTTTTTATCAACTTGATATAATTTTGTAAGGCCACTACTCTAATCATGTAGCGCAGAAGGCTATTGGCCTTATCTCACTGCTTGTAGTAGGTTTGATTGACAGAGTTGTTTCTGGACTGCTTCTTTCATTTGAATTTGTTTCAGTTCCCCTCTCACTCTACCAAAATCTTAGTTCTCGTCGAGCCCCCTTTTTAAATCTGTTCTTGAACCTGGGAAATTCGAGTTACTAAATCTACCTTACGTTGTTTGGCCAGTTGTTCATTTGTAGTCATCTGGTATGTGAGTTCCCCAAGAAAAACAGACGTTGACGCGTCCTAGAGGGCCAGGGAAGATACTGCAACATTGTCATTTTCAATAAATAACATTCAGTTCAGTTCAAAAAGCTTTATTCAGTTTGTGATTACCATATAAGCAAACATAAAAAATACATAATCACAGCCTCAGTAACATTCTCAAAGTAGGTAATACAGAGCATGGGCAACTATTTATGTAATATAGGCATTATACATATGTGCAAAAATTCGCAAGATGACAGTGTCCAAAACTGTACAATATATATATATATATATATATATATATATATATATATATATATATATATATATATATATATATATATATACTCACACACACAACACCAGTCTGAAAAGAGAAAGTGACTTGTGCTAAAGTACTTTATACAAAATGTGCAAATTTAGCAGTAAAGTGGCTAGTGCTTGCAATACACGTAACAGACAATGGTCAACCTGGTATATTAGATCTTGCCTAATATATAACTTACGCAATGAGATACCTTCTGTAAATTATATTCATGTCAAACAGATAACCAAAAGTGACAAGTACTAACATTGCGCGTATCAAGAGAGAGAGAGAGGGGACTAGAAAGCTAGTCAGAGTCCCCGTAGTTTATATTTGTTATCAAAAGAGACTAGCTTAAATATGACCAATATTGTTAGGACTCTGATTAGATTTGTCATGGGAACCTTGTTGGCGAGTTCATGAAGCCCTCACCCACCAACCTGGTTGGTGGCATGCTTCATCATCGGGCCCACCCAGTGACACCTAATGTGTCCCGGGTGTGTTGCGACGCCTGATTACAGCGGAGCTGGTATTTTACTGAGAGTGCAGTGTGAGGTGTAAAGTGAAGTGTGAGTTAAAACGGCTTGGCGAGGGTCCCAGTCCCCGAGGGTAAATTAAATTTTATTAACTGGGCCCCCGTCAGCGGTTAAAATAAGGCTTGGGGATGTTTAGTGGAGGCGAGTTACTACCTCCTACATCCATCAGTTGGTCGACATGTTTCATCCAGTGCCTTAAACTAAATCTGGCTTTCCTCAGGACCTTTTTAAAATAGAGCGTAGTGCAGGTTAAAAAGGGAGTGTAATCCAGGCTATGTGTTACACTCACTAAGGTGTTTCTCTAAGTGTGAGAGGGGATTCCCTTCTCACATATGCCTGTACGGACAACATTGAAGACATAGACAAAACATGTAAGAAGAGGAGAGTCAAATAGGCGTCTTCGCCACATAGTCAAATACATAGAATGCTGAATCTACAGTGCTCAGTGGGTAGACTACAGTCTCTAACTCCCAGTGGCCAACATTATTTCCCTACAGGGTCAACCCCTTACCGCTTCATTCCTGGAAGCATTGGCTGCAAATTCTAAGCGTAAGAATGTTTACTTACGCCCCATCACACTTTGTATCTCATGCATATGTGTGATACCCGCATTTTAGCGACACCACCCCCAATTATTTGCGATAATCACAATAATGGTACCACCAGTGCCATTACACTTTTGCCGACTGTAGTCGGCAAAAGTCGGCGAAGTTTATTTGCCTGTGCCTTTCTATACAGTTGGTGATCTTTATGAGTCCACCTGGCATCGACAACTACTCCCAGATATTTGTACGAGCAGGTATGCTCTATTTTGTTGCCTGCGATGTGCCATTTGAAAGATTTCCTTCCTGGGCGAGAAGCAAAACAGACTATCTTCGTCTTTTTATAATTAATTTGCAGGCCCTGCGCACGGATGTATTCATGGAGCTTCATGATGGAACGTTGTAAGCCCAACGGGGTCTGACTGCACAGTACAATGTCGTCCGCATACTGAATGCTCCTGATTTTGTGATGGGCTAGCTTTGGCGGATCGCTTTCTGTCTCCGCAATGTGCTTGTCCAGGTCCGCTGTGAAGATGTTGAAAAGAGTTGGGGCCAGTACACAGCCCTGCTTGAGGCCCACATGGGTGTAGATTTTTCGTGTAGTTCGATCGCCATTGCCTAATGTTATTCGAACCCAGGTGGATGAATACAAGTTCATGATGGCCCGCAGCAACTTTGATGGTATTCCCCAAGTGTCCATTTTTTTCCATAGAGCCTCCCTCGGGACTGTGTCGAACGCAGCTTTCAGGTCGGCAAAACACGTGTACAGCTTAGTTGACTTATCCCTGGCTTTGTCCACCAGAAGGTTTAACGCCAGCAGGTTACATGAGGTGTTGGTTCCGGGCCTAAAGCCAGTCTTCGTGATCGGCAAGATCTTGTTCGCACAAACCCAATCTTCCAAGGCCATCAAAAGATTCGAGGCGTATATTTTGGCCTCGACATCTATGAGTGCTATGAGGCGGTAATTGGCTGGATCAGATCTTGTGCCTGCCTTAAAGATTGGATGAAAAATACTGCCTCTCCATGACTGGGGAATGCTTCCAGTCTGGTATGCCCTGTTAAATAGTGGGGAAAGATGTTCTGCCCAGAATTGTTGGTCTTGTTTGAACAGACCATTCGGTAAACCGTTTGGACCTGGGGCTCCCTTAGATCTCAAGTTTTTTAATACCTTTTCTACCTGGGATGGCGTTATCCAGTTTTCATCCGAAAGCTGGTCTGCTTCGTGATTGTTTTCTAATTGCAGGGTCTGCAACGCTGGGCTCCCCACTGGATAGCTGATGATTTTAGTATGCTCTAAGTGCTGTATCCAGTCATCCTCCAGAATATTAGCGCTGAAGACCTGTGCATCCCCGTTTGCAACTTTAATAATTTCAGCCCAAAATTTCCCGTTGTTATTTGATTGACTGGATGCTAATAGTGATTGCCAGATGTTAGTTTGGTATTTTGATTTTTCTAACCACACTTCTTTTTTGTAATTTTGCCTTAAACTATAGATTTGGGTGGTTATATCATCACCCTTTGATCTGGCTGTTGCTTGCAGCTTCCTGACTTCTTGATTAAGGGTTCTTTTCTTGCGCACTATATTGCCCAAAGACGCTTGAGGGGTATTACTTGATTTCTTTGTGTTACTGTGGTTGCCGAATCTCTCAGTTAGTGATGAGGTCAGTCTTTCCCAGTTTTCCCGATGTGCGGATGGATCTTCTCCGGTCACTTCAATAACAATATTTTTCACAAATAAAATGATGTCTTTGATGTTATTGCCGTTCCATACCAGTCTCTTAAGGTTGTAGAGGCTTGGGGGTTCTGTCAGGTCTTTGGTCGGTGTAGCCCTATTATGTTGGATGTTGATTTCAAATGATTGCAGGCTGAGGTCGCTCTCCAATTTGTGGATGATTTTGTAACTAGCGATTGTTTGCAAAACCTCCAGATCCACAATGGTATAGTCCAGCACTGATTGGGCCTGTATAGATATTCTAGTTGAAGATGCTGGTTGGTCTTGAGGAAAGCGGCCGTTCAATGCGATCATCCCGACCTCAGCGAACCTGAGTGCACATTGTTGATCGATCTTATCCCTTTTTTGATGATTTGTAATAATGCTTGGGATTGGTCCGCCAATCCGTATATGTTGATTAATGAGTTGAGCGTGGTCTGTTTGAAGCAGGAACATGTTCAGGTCGCCAGACCCGACCAGCCCCGCCTGCGGGTACGTGGATTGTAGTGATTTTATAAAGGCTTTTAAGGTCAAGATTTTCTCCACTTTGTTCTTAGGGTTTGGGTGAAGATAGGTGTTACAGATTATTAATGAGAAAGTGTTATGGGCCCTCTGCCGAGAACTGGCGTCAGCTCAATTTTAATACACTGGATCCATTATTGTCCTGTGTCGATGTTTTCATATGACCAAGTGTTCCCAGTGTTCAGGTAGATCGAAAGGCCTCCGGCAGCCCTTCCTGACGGGCCTCTTTTGATCGCTTCTAATTGGATTTCCTTAAAGCCGTCAATATGCTGGGAAGCCGTTGACCAGGTTTCTTGAAATAGGATAATGTCAAAAAGTTTTAAAAATGACAATTCTGCATCATTGGTTTTGCCCCCAGGCCATTGATATTCCACGAGCAGACTTTCAATATAATAACATCTTCAATATAATAACATCTTTAATAACAATAGGGGGTGCTTAATTCATAGCTTGGAAATAGAAATTGACAGGGCATTGGCAATGCCAAACAGACAAAATATCCTCTGGGTTGGTGATTTTAATATCCAAGCGTGCCCTCTGGCCCGCACTAAAATATGTGGCTTTACAAAGGGCCACAATGCAGAGGATAATATTGATTTTATGCATTTTCACCATGGCGATAATGGCACAGCACTAAATTCCACAACAGCAAAGTATGACCCTGAACTTTTGAGTTGCACTACGACTTGGGTCAATCAAATGTCCAACTTTTACTGGCAGGAATGCCGCAACCATTATTGATCATGTTTTAATTTTGTGTAATAGTGACTATGCTAACTTATGGATCACAGAACAGGTTGTCAATGATCATAACAGTATTTCGATATCACAGCAATGTTGGGGGAACAGACAACCAAATACCCCCAACTGTATTACTGATATTAGCCCCATAAGAACAAATGGTATGAAACTAAAATGGGCCGGTGTTGATCCGCAAAAAATACAAAAAGAAGTGTTAGTCAAATGCAGACGGGAAATAGATCACTGTCTTAACGAAGAGGTAAACTCAACGTCTTTGATTTCCAGCTTTCTTAGGATTAACAAGACTATAGAAGGGATTTTTCTTAAGAACCATAGCGCCAAAAAACAAGCATATGCAGGATGGTTCGATAGGAGCTGCACTCAGGCCTTACACAGTTTGAAGTTAGCATTAGGAACTAAGCCTTGTGACAAAGTGTATATACATGAACTACGTTTTAATTATAAACAAATTATTAAGGCCCGCAAAAGAGAACTGCAAGGCGAAGCATGGGATAAACTTAGTCTAGCAGCAGAAACTAACAATAGCAAACTGTTCTGGGAGACAATTAATTGCCCCTTTTTAAAGGATGATTGTCGACTGGAACTAACCTTGCATGTAAATTGTAATGCTTGGATCGGACATTATACAAATATTTTTAACCCAGATAGGATTGATAGCATTTTGTTTTCCCATTCTACTTGGCCCATCTTACCCCTACTGATAAATATTGAAGAAGTCTATGAAGGGCTAGTGGACAGTAAAGGGGGTAAGGCTCCAGGGCCCGATGGGGTGCCTATTGATTTATATAAAAGGGAAATGGATTTATGGGCACCGATTGTAGTTAGGATTTTTAATGCCGCTGCAGAAGGCCACTTTCCGCCATCTTGGGGCCAGTCATTAATTATTCCCCTTTTAAAAAAAGGCTCTAAATCAGAAGCCTGTAATTACCGACCCATATCGTTGCTGGATTCGTCCATCAAGGTAATGAGTAGGATTATGTTGAAAAGGCTCGAAACATGGGCTTTAGATAACAAAATCCTCTCACAAGCACAATATGGGTTTAGAAAGGGATTAGGTACTTTGGAACAGTGTGTCAACCTTGATCTTCTTATCAGCAAATATACATTAGCGAAAGGGGGTAATTTATTTATATGTTTTGCCGACCTTAGCAGCGCTTTTGATCTCGTGGACCATTCTATACTGTGGCATATATTGCTGGATACTGGTGCCCCAAAATAAATTGTATATTTTTTGGCAAGAGTCTACGAGAGACTATCTAGCAAGGTGCGCTATGGGTCCGCAGGTGAATGTACCCCCCTTTTTAACGGTAAAAGGGGCATCCAACAGGGCTGCGTCCTGGCTCCACTTTGTTTTCATTATTCATTAACCAAGTTGACGCAACACTGAGACAGATACCCGCGGATGCCCCCCTGATAGACGGCCAGGCTGTCCCAATTTTATTATATGCAGATGATGCGGTTTTACTTTTCACGTACCCCAATCGGCCTTCAGCGTCTTATCAATAATTTTATATTATTTATTAATGGCAGGAAACTTTTAATTAATAAATCCAAGACATTTGCCATGACATGTGGGAAAAAAACATCTAAATCCAGTAAGGCTTTTTTTTTTGGAGAGAACAAAAATGCATTCGGTTAAATCATTTTCTATCTTGGTGTAACATTCGCAGGAAACGGGATATGGATATGGGAATATGATAACATACGACACAAAAGGATTAGGAATACCAACAGTATTTTCAGATTCTCAGCAAAAGTGGGAGGCAGAAGAGTTAAAGATATGGTGGCTATTTAAAATGCCAGGTGTGTATCCTCTGCACTTTATAGTTCAGGAATCTGGGGACACCATTTTGAAAAGTCACTACAACAAGACGAAAACACCTTTCTTAAACGCCTGTTGTGTGTTCCACCATCGGCCTCTACAGATTTGATACACCAGGAAGGGGGACTTAACTATATCTTAGACTTAGCCGCATTACGACCTCTTTTATTATGGCGCTCTATTTGGTCGAAACAGGAAACAGTATTCACACAACGTATTATCAAAGAATGCCTAAAGCTTGACCACTGTTTACGTATTCCTTGGTTAAATTTTATCCACCACTGGTTTAGTCTTTTGTTTAATTGCAACATCTTTACAGAACAAGAGTATGTAGCTTTAATTGCAAAAAAGGAGCTTAAAGAAAACTTTTTAACCTACAAAAGGGAGACACGAGGGAAATCAATTGGGCAACAACCTACCCTTGCATTTTACCAGCAATTACATCTTAAAGCTGGTTTTCAGGCCTACTTGGGTGATGTAACAAAAACCTCTCATCGCTTTGTCCCGACACGCTTAAGGCTAGGGATTGTTCATCATCTCGTGGCCTTCCCGATTATGAACCTTCATTTACATTGGTTATGGCAGGTTTACAAGTTGGATGCAACATGTTTTGATTCTCATTAGTTGTAGACACTGTTGTTACATCATTGGGTAATATCTGGGTTGCTGGTGGCCCCCTTGAGTTTGGTTGTGGCAGTATACAAGCTGGAATTATAACCAATTTAGAGTTAGAGCTAGAGCTGCTATAGTCTTGATATCTAATAGGTGGAGAAGATGATGGTCTAGCCTCTTGTACTATTCTTTGGGCTTCAATAGCCCCGCTCCCTGTTAAATTGAGATTCTGCCATGTTCTCTCATCTGACGTAAGTCAGTCATTATCTTCCATAGAACTCAATGCCTGTATTCTGTAAAATAAAGGAACATTTGTGCAGGGTGGTGGCAGTACTGATAATAGTGCCTGTTTGTTGGAATTAAAATTATCGATTGGTCTGCCCTGATTAGTGTTCATCATTAGGTGTCTATAAAAATATCCTAATGGCAAGTGGGTCATGATATATTCCCATTGGGATGGCGGAGGAGCATTTGCTAGAGTATTCCGCGCCCAGCCTGGGGATTTAAAGTTGATGATAATACAATCTCCCTCAAATTTTTTCTTAAAAGGCTCGATCCATCCCACCCGTTGCGTTAACAGTACCTGATTTGCTCCTGTCATCGGGAAGCCACAGTTATTGGACAACCAGTGTAAGGTTTTATTTTTAAGTGCAGCATGATTTTCCCACTGATCTTTCCCTAATTTAGGCACATTCACTAAGACTGCCACATAGGCCCCGTATTCAAGGGGCAAATCAATAGATAAGGGTACTTTATTTATGTTAGTGGGCGTAAGGTCTAAATTGCCTACTCAAGGGGTATCTAATACAGGGGGAATGCTGACCCCTGCATTTGGTTTCTCCCTTTGATCCTTGTCATAATTGGCAATGGCAACGGCAACATGCTTAGCTTTATTCTGAGTAAAGTTTTCCTTTAATACTTCACTATGATTTAAATTTCCTTTAGGTATCTTCTCAGTGTGTTGATTAGTCAAATTAGATATTGGTGGAATGCTGCCACTATCAATGTTCAGGTTAGAACCCCGTCTACTGGCATCTGCCCCCAAATTACCCTTCTCAATTCTTGCATAAATGTTCGAGACTTCCACTTAATTTATGGACCTCTTTAGCTATGATATCTATCCTATCATGGAGTGGCCTCAGTAATATAATTAATTTGTCAGAGATAGCTTCTAAAGATAAAGTATTCTGAACAGCGTTTGGGACTTGATTTGTATTTGTATCTGCTGTGCCCCCCGTGCAGGATATCTCTTATCTTTCTAAGCCTTATTATTTCCCTGACTGGTTATTTTCTTTTTATGTCCGGTAACTTTAGGTGGAGGGGTGGGAGATGGGTTGAGTAGAGTAACCGGTATAGATAATGTGGGTGTGTTAGAAATGCAGGAAGGCTCATCAATAGTATCATTCACACCAGCAACATGACCATTTACGTTTTTCACAAAGAGGTGGCTCAGTGATAATGACTCCTCCTTCATTAGCGAAAGAAGATTCTTCTCTAGATTTATCACCAGGCACAATGCTGGACCTCATAGACAAGCGCCTTTCCGTGCGATTAATTTCCTCTGATCGAGCACTAACTGCTTCTACTAAACATGTATCTATAGTAGTGCACGTCTTATCCAACAGAGGTTTATTTGCCCGCCTCCTTGCCATTTTAGAGTATAGCCAGTGAACTGTCCACAACTTGAGGGGAAGTTTCAAGCAGATACACCTACAATATGTTTATAAAGGGCAAGGTCAGGTTTTTGCCTTTACAGCTTTGCACGGGTAAAAGAAAAAACAGTACCTTTCAGAAGTTCTAAGTTGCCAAAGCCAGATTGTAGCAGGCGTTAGAGGGGTGGCCCAGCCCAGCTTCTTCCGGCCTCAGACGGTCCCGCCCTTGTCCCAGGCTTCGCCCACGCGTGTCCCGTGTTGCGGGATGCGTTCCGCGATTTTCTAGCACCTCCGGGCGCAGGCAGGAGGCTCACGAGTGCGCCATCGGTCCCCGGGGCTGCTGGGTAACGTAGTCGCTGCCCGTTGCCCTCACGGCATAGAGAGGAAAGATGAAGTGCCCAGCTGTTGCCCTCACAGCTCCCGAGTGCTGCTGCCGGTGAGCTTTGCCGCCTTCCCAGTGGCGCTCCTCAGTTTTCTAGTGCCTCCGGGCGCAGGCAGGAGCGTCACATTCAATTATTTACCTAATACATTCCCTTAGGGTTGGATCTCTTAACCTGATTTGGTTTACAACCCAAGGTTTTGGGTATGGCTTTTGTGGATGTGAGGTGTTCAACAGCCAGACCGGTGCATGGTCTGACAGTAATTGGATGTCAATGGTCGAGTCTATTAGTCTGAGTAATAAGATCTGACAGATCAAGAAATAGTCAAGGTGAGAGTATGTCCAAGGACGTTGGAGTAAAACTTGTAATACTTTTTATGTGGGTGGTGGGAACGCTAGGTCCTCAAAGTCTATATCTCATCAGCCTTGTATCAGCGTGGCCAGAGAGTGGGGCTTGCCATGTCTGGGGTGGGAGCAGTCCAACTCTACATTTAGTGGGGTAATGAAATCCCCCCCTTTATGGTGTTGCCTATGGCAAATTGAGAGATTCCAGGACAGAGGCAATTGAAATATCTTTCCTTGTCCTAATTGAGGCCACAGAGGGAAATACTTATTGGAATATAGCCTAGTGTTCCCCACATCCCTACTTGGTGACCATCGCAGTCTGTGTGTGTTGTCTATATGAAAACACAGACCTTTGCGTAGGATGATAGCTACCCTGTATGCGTGTATATTAGGAATGGTACTGCACAGGGAACCAGTATGAATGCAGGCGTTTAGTGTCAGCTTTAAGCAGGTGGGTTTCATGCAATAGTGCCATTTGCACCTTTTTCTGTTTAAGGCAAAGCAATAAGGCCTGGCGTTTGATCTGGGAGTTCAGGCCCTGCATTTTAAGTTACACCATTTTTAGAGGCGTCATGATAGCTAGTGTGAGTGTGCGCGGTCATAAGCTGATCCTGTGCATGGTGGCCTCATGGCCTTGTATGAGGACCAGTGTGTGAGATGTTTGGGACATGGAGATCCAGGAAAATATTGAGGGATGAACAACTACCTTTAATAAGGTGGATAAGATTAGGATCGAAAACCCACACACGACCAAGGTGTTAAAAGTCTATTAGGTACACAGAACTTTAGGTAAAACAAGAAGCAGGGGTAGGCTCCTAGGTCGGGTGTGGGAGGCCCTAGCCCCGTATGCCAGATTCCATGAGAAAAAGCAACCCATACCAGCAAAGCCAATTTTCAAAATCGTAGTCACCAGTGTGTTTACCTTTGCATTATTGTCCCTTGTCGAGAGGACTTTCATGGCGGGGTGGTTTGTGAAGATGGTCTGTGGTCTTGGCCCCCTTGGTGTTTGTGCTTGTGCGCCTTGTTCTGGGCAGAATATGTAGAATGTAAGCACCAGTATCTTTCTTGGTCTATTAGGTTAGTGTTCGCAGGGTCCTATGACCACCCCAATCTGCTACCGATGAGGGCGTCAGGCCCAGGTCTCACAAGCCTCAAATGAGGTAGCGTACTGCATATCGTTTAACTTTCGAAGTAAAGAGGAGTCGAAGGGGCGGATCACCAGCAATAAGTAACCATTCTTTCATCTGCTGCTGGGTTATCGCACAGAATTTCTCCTACCTGTCGAGCGTTTGGGCAGACACTTCTTTGAAGAGCAATATAGTAACTCCTCTGAACATTTCTTTCACACTGGTGAGCTGCCTGTAAAAAATTTCCTTCATGGTAAAGAAATGAATCCTAGTAAGGACGTCATGGGGGAGATTCTTTTGCTGTTGCAATGCGGAGTAGACCTTGTGGGTGCCATCCAGCAGAATCTGGCAGTTTTCCATCAACTGAAGAATGTCAGCAAAATGGGCCTGGATGTGGGTCCACAAGATCTGCAGGCGGGATTGTCAATGCAAGGCCCTACATTCTTATGTGAGGTTTTCCAGGCCATCAAGTTCATCCATAATGTGGAATGATCACTTTCAAGCTTTTCAAGATGGGCAGTGCGATCCATGTTGTTTTGAGTCTGGCTAGCCACTCGTTTCAACATGCTACAGACAGGAGTCGGTTTGGCGTAGAAAGACTTATAGATTAATGGTTCTTAGCCTGTGGTAAAAGGATCTTTAGAGGTCCGTGAGGCCTACTCATGGTGGTCCGCAACAGTTTCACACAAATAATAATGACATTTCTTTTTTTAAATGAATAAAGTATACACAAATAGGAAAGTAACATTATAAATTTGAAAAGTGAATTATACAAAATGTTTTCATATGTGAGAATTCAAAGGGTGCATACTTGTTTTTGTATTCTTGTGTAGTGTTTTCAGGTCCAAATCATGAAAATTGCTTAGGCTAGGGGTGCCTTACTTCCAATAATGACACAGTGGGGGTCCACGGATTTCAGTGATAATTTAGTGGAAGTCCACAAAAGTCAAAAGATTGTAAACTGCTGGTCCAGCCATGCCGGAGAGCTGCAAAACTCCAACAGTGTCTGAATGTCCCCCTGTGTTGCCAGGAAAAAGGAGTCGGCATTGTCGCTCGATCTGGAGCTTGAGGCTTGGGAGCTCCCTCCCTAAGAGATCAAGGCAACATACTTCTAGTGTAGGTCCCCAATAGAAGGAGGACTCCGATGGCCACCATTGCTGCTGACGGTATAATTCTCTGTGACCCTCCAGTAGGAAAGCTCAGTCCCCAAACTCCCCCCCCCCCACCCCCCCAAGGAGTCGCTGCTCACCTCCTATTGTAAGGCGGTCAACAGTCTATAGGAACCCTTTCCTTTAATCCCTCTCAGGTTCAACAGCAGATGGTTCACAGATGATAAGGCTATGAAGTCAAGACTGGCACCCTGCAAGGTGCTCCGTGCCTCCCCGGTTAGTAGTCAGGGGAGCCCCAAGGTAACTGGTCCTGGTCGGGCCCAGAGGTGAGGGGTCGCTGCAGTCTCTCTCGGCCCCACATTATACTAGCACTCTCCTGGTTAAACCTTCCGGTCCCCAGCTGAAATAGTTAGCCTGTTGCCTCCCCTTCGAAGACTCCCACCTGCAGTTCCCCACTGCCTCGCCCTCCGAGTATACTGTCACCACCTCTCACTGTTAAGCAAACTCTGTCGGGGAAGCAGTTTGCCAAGACCAAGTTGTGAATCCGAAACTCCTTGTGGTTCCCCTCTTCTGCAGCTTCTGTACCCCTACCTCCCACCCTCCCTCTCTCACTCTCAACCTCTCTCACTCCCTCAGGTCCTGTGGTATCAGTTTGCGCCCACATTGGCCATAACATAACAGGGGCCTCAGTGCTGTCCCGATCAGCCTCTTAGTCACTCGCTCTGACCGTGTCCTTGGTCTTTTGGTTCCACACTCTGCTTTCCTGAGCTCACTGCTGATCAGCCCTTGATCCGCGGCCCACCACATCAGGGAAGGACCCGAGGCCTAGCTGGTATCTGGCATTGCACTTAGGGCAAAGTTGGAAAGGTGTTATCTCCAAAACACTCCCCCACAGTCATTCTCAAAAACTACAACTGGATTCCTTGAAGTTGTCTCCAAGTGATGTCTTTTGCGAAGAGTTGAAATTGAAGGTTGGCTGGCACAGATGAAAGACTGTCTGCAGAGGTTTTCCCATTGCTGCAGTCAAGTTCCTGACAGCTGGTACCTAGGTTCCTGAATGTTTCCCGGGGATGGCACATGAACATCTGAATCAGCTGGTGGAAAAAAACCAATATGAAGTTTGACGGTTTTGCCTTTCCATCACAGGGGCAACAAGGTAGTTTTTGTTTATGTTTGCCCATATGGGAAAGGCTATTAAAAAGTGAAGGGTACCCAATCTTAATCTTAGATAAAATCTATGTTGCAAATTGGGTACCCAGAACACATTGTTTTATACCTATCTCTCGTAATGCCTCACTGTATTCCTTGATTGTTGGTTTTAGACTCATTAGCATACTCAAAAAGTCCCTCGCCCTCTATAAGCCCAATTTTCACTTCCTTTTTACTATAGCATAACATTTGTGCAGGGTACTTGATATCAACATTCTTGCCAAACTCTTTTAGGAGTTTAATATATGCCAGCCATGGGATTTTATTGCTGTTATCAAGGCCCAGGCAATCTGTTGTAATATCCGGAGTGAATCTAGTTCCACTTTTGCTCCAAATCCTGTGCAAGGCAGTTAATGGGGCTCTACAAATGTAATCATCAATATGAGGAACTGTAAGCTTATAATGTACTATATAGGAGGGAGTTGAATTAGGCACTTCAAGCATTCTCCTGAAAAATATATTCTCTTGGGTCTCAGTTGACCATTCGCCATAAGGCAACACCATAGCAGGACCCCTGTCCATCTAATTGAATACACATCTCAACAGATAAAAAAACATGCTTAGGCGACCACCCACAATACACTTATCTTCCACCATATTCCCAGATCTGGAGGCCAACTCATCCCAGAGTGATGTCTTTCAATTCATTTGTAGGCATGTATTGACATGAATTCATGTTTTAAACATACCTGCAACATCTCTGTATCCTAAAATGTTGGATATATCTATATCATGATACAATGTGGAGAACTCCACTTGTCTGACAAGTTTAAGTTTGCTCTACACAGATGCCTCCAAAAGTAATACATAGTCGATTAATAAAAACAAAGTCATGGAGTGGCTAGAATCAGCTCTTGTGCAAGCTAGGCATTTCAGTCACACAAATCATGAAATAGAACACAACCGACTTTTAGAAAAACCGTGCAACTATTCTGAAGTCTGGCTCTGGAGAAAAAGGGTGCTCCGGAGGTTCTAAAAATCTACATGGAGAAAAAAAGTGATCTAGAAGAATCAAAGAATCAACCCTTTTCTAGTTTCCTCTACTAGGTTTGCCTGAAGAGAAGGAATTTTTTCCTGTTTGGTATTCCATTAAGTCCACTGACAAAGTAGGACTTGTTTTACCCATTCCTATCTCCATGTCCCACCAGTTGCTACCAACAATGAGGCACTGCCAGCAATTTGTGCATGCATATAGTTAGAAATGGACTCCATGAAAGTCCTCATTTAAATGAACAGCATTTAGTAATATATAATATATATATATATATATATATATATATATATATATATATATATATATATATATATATATTTTAAACAAGAAATCTTGAAAGAACCACAGCTGCACTCACCGACGCCTCTCCTTGGCTTCACCAGAGGTTTCAGTACCACTTGTAGAGGATGTGTTGGCCGATGTAACTGCATTGTTGGCAGCATTGGGCAGAGGTCTGTTGGTGAGGACACCTAATGGAGTGCTTGCAGGTGTACTCTCTGAAAACTTCTCTGCTGTGGAGTCAGCTTGTAGCCGAGGCGGAACCCTGAAAAGTATATTCAGAGGGTTCCACACTAGATTTACTCATTTCCTTCATATTTGTTATAAAGAAATTAAGCACTTACAGACAAATAATTAGTAAGGTAAAGGGGGCCTAAGAAAAATCGAGACAGATTTACCCATACAACCAGCTATTTACTAACTCACAAACAAGTAAGTGCAAATCTTTCAAAACCAGTGCTGGATCCTCCTTTAATAATTAGAACTTTGAAGTGCACAAAGGGGACATAGTTAAGCTAGCATTGATATTAAATGAAATAACCCAAGGAGTCAAAGTCCTACAACTCTAACAAGTATTCAGTTAGGCATTCATTAAAGGATCTCTGCTTGTAATGCAAACATGGTACAGTTGTTCTCTGCCCTACGAGGCGTCCGGTTCATTGTTATTCAATTATCCAAATTCCTCCTCTTTCAAAACTCAATTCCCAATTACACCCAGAGTTGAATTACGGCAGTTATCTGAGAATGTCCTAACAAAGAAATTCATACATTCTGTTCTGCAGACTAAGTTTAAAGGTGGGCTTATCTCCAGATATAAGTAAAAGACCTCTAGCATGCATGTCAACAACCAACTCAAGAGTACTTCTTAAAAATGTACTGCAAGTGCTGGTACTTGACTAAAATAGCTAATTCAAGATGCGATCCGAGGAAAATAAAGGCTCCTACATTTGTTTTCTTTTGTGAAGCACAAAGGAATATTATGATTTAGGTTTTCAAGTACATTTTTGAGAAGAGCATGCCACTGACAGAGCTGCCACGTCATAACAGACCCTTTTTGGTCAAATGAAACAGACAGGACATAATAAAAAGTTCTAGTAGCAGGGAGTTTCACAAAGTGATACTGTGCACAACATATCCCTGCAAAATTGCACCATATCTCTTAAGTGACATTCCTACCTGGCAGGCTGGCGGACTGATGCAGTAGTGTTCGCACTGGCAGGCATGGGGAAAGATTGCCACTGGCTGCCTAATGAGGTAGAAAGGCCAGTTGTTGGGGATGAGGTAGAAGGTGATGTAACACGATTGGCTGAAATGCAAGGACTGAGGTCGTTTCTTCCAAATGAAGGACTGAAAGAAGAAAGGGTCACACATCAGTACATTTATGCTGGGTATATTTGCTCAAACCGTAAATGGGTATCCAGCAAAGTGGAAAGAACACTTCTCTTTATCCAGTCCTGAATCAATACCCACCAGATATTATATAAAGTTTTTTGTTTAATGACACTTGCTGGGTTTTCGAGATCTACTGGGAAATCCTTCCCAAGTCAGATATTTGAAACACAAAACATGTTAAAAGCTATTTGTGTCACCAGCCCTGGTTGCAAGATTGTACCCCGGGTATTCCAGCTATTGCCCAAGATGTTTACAGGCAAATCTTTACCACATGGTTAGGGAATGCCAACAAATTCAAGAATATTAGTCGGCAATATTGGTCCTGATGAATGACGTATCTGCCAGAACGTAGATGTTTGATAGAAATAGAAAGGAAAATGTTAATTACCCTGTAAATATCTGTTTGCAGCTGTTGATTAACATGCTCTGCATAATCCTGCCATTTAGTGTTGGTCGCGGATACTTGCAAACTGTATTCTGCAACAAAGTCTGTAGTCTTGAAATATCTTGAAAGTCCTCCTTTAGCCCTCAGCGCACCAAGACAAAGGTTCTACCTCTGATTGTTTTCACCAGAAATGAGTAATAAAAATGGAGCATATTGAAACAAAACAAAAACTAAATATACTGTGTGTTATAACAAATTAATTAACGGTAAACATCTTGGATCAAAGATAGCTTCCAGGGACGAGGGAGGAAGCATGTGAATCTACAGCACTACAAGCTAGAAACCGATGGTTACTGGGGTAATTAATATATTTTATTTGTAGCACGAGGTGCTTTAGATACACATTCTCTGCATAAACTGTAAATCAATATATTTCATAACTGTTGCACATGATGCACATGTTTGGAGCTAGGTTCTTTTTACAGTCTGGCCAAACAAATCCTCCTGAGGGGATTGAATATCCACAGAATATTAACTGATAAAAGTCTATGATGCTGACCATGTAGAAGCTTTACCAATTTCTGTTGTGGACATTTTTCTGTAGTAGCCCCTTTCTTTAGTGTGTAATGTGCTTTAGGCACTACAAGCAGTGTATATTGAACTTTGGTATAACATGTCTTTATACACCCAACAATCAGCAATGCCAGCCATAGTCAGGTTCTGAAAAACCAGAGAAGAGTTTGTAGATGGATTTTGTTCCATCAATGTAGTACACTAGTGCCCTTTTAAAATCTACTGTGTGTAACGTCCTCTCGGTCACTGTTTCTAGGAGAGGGAAGAAGAGCAGCATCTCAATTAATTGGTTAACAAAGCAAGCGGAATCCACCTTTTGAAGACATTTTGGATTCGTCCTTAAGACATTTTGTCTTAATGTCCCATGAAAAATGACTTGTCCTCCGATGGTTTTTAAAGCTCGCTCGCACTCTTTAGGGAGCTTATGGCGACTAGGAAATAAATCTTTTCCAAAATAAACCACATTATTATAGTGGCTTAAAGACTTGTTAAGATTCAATTAAGATTTCATGAAGGAGTCAGAGGACTCTATAAAAGAATTTCGCATACAACCTTCCCTAAAGTCCCTGACAACAGGTATTCTTAACAGGCATGAGAGTTCTCGGTTTTGCGTGTATGCTGCCACTCTTCTCAATGTAAGTGAACAGAAGTGCATCCCAACACAGATGTTTGGAGGGGCACATAAATAATAAACATTTTGTACTGTTGCTTGAAGAGGTTCTATGAATATTACCAAACAGTAATGGACCTGTTCATGAGTGTTTTTGAGATATCCAAACTCTAGGAAGTCAGATGCCAAATCGCTAGGTTATTTTGCCCAAGGGCTGGATATCTAAGCTTACCCTGATCTTGAATGAGGATAGATATTCATGCAACTATGAAGACATTTTCGGCAGCATTGAATACACAGTTAGCGTTTGCAGAATGAAGGCCATGAATGTTTGCCTCACATTTATGGGACCAAGAGCAGGTATTATGAACAGTCCTGCAGTGGAGATGTGCTTCCCACCCCTTGAATAAGGAGTCTGTGGTAATGGTCACCAGAGGTTGAGGGTCCTTGTATGGTCTGTCCAGCAACAGGTTTTTGTTGTTCCATCACTGGAGATTGTGCTGAATTCTGTAATCTACCAGCACTAATTCCTCCCAATGCCCTTCTGCTTGTGTCCATTGCCTTGCCAGACATTTGTGCAGTAGTCCCATGTGACGTTTTGGGTGCGGCACTACTACTATGCATGGAGCCAACATTCTCATCAATTTCATTACCATCCTCTCTGCAAGTGGACGTGATGCAATCACTTTCTCTAAATTTGGTTAGGCTTTACCAGTGAATAAGTTTAACACTGCTACTAGGAAAGGTTGCATCTGCTGTGGCTCTAGATGCAATTTATTTGCACTGTTGCTCTTTATCGGCCTGTCGTCTGGGTATGGAAAAATGTGAATAGCATCTCTTCTCAGATGTGCAGCTACCACTGCTAGGCATTTGGTAAACACTGTTGGGGCTGTAGTGACCCCAAAGTAAATGTGCTTGAACTTGTAGTGCTGTCCACAAAGCCCAGGTGGCAGTGGTGTGCCAGATGTATGTGAATTTGGAAACCGCTGTCTTTAAGGTTGTGGGTTGCCATGGCATCTCCTGGTAAGAGCAATATAAACACAGCCTAAAAGGATGTCATTCTGAAGTGCATCAATGCAGATTCACTTGGTTTGAGATCGATCATCAGTTGCAGGGCATCATCCTTTTTTTGCATAATAAAGTGCAGGGAGGCCACTCCCTGGTCCCGGTGTTGCTTGGCATCTTCTCTGAGAAGTGCCTGTACTTCCTCCTGTAAGAGCAGACCATTTTCTTGACTCATTACCCCACTGAAAGGACTCCTGCTGTTTCAAACCTATTCACTCAGTTGAAGGTACAGCTCTGGCTCCAAATCTTGCATGCTATTTTTAAAAACAAGCTTTGGGTTAATGTGTTTGGAGGGCAACCGAAGCTTTGACAGTGTTGGTATATTTTTAAATGTTCTCTACCATGCTGTTTACTTGTGTTTCCCAAAGATATTCCCCCATGAAAGGAAAATTGATGAGGTGTTGATAAACAACAAGGCAGAGCCCAATACCTCAAGTCATGCAGGAAGGCAAATAATTATACTGGTATTTAACTCCCTGGAGGATGTTTCTGCAGAGTTCTGTGCATGCAAAATATTGTCATTACATATGAGTTTGCCTTCTTGGCTGCACTCTGGTGGTACTTTTTAGGGAGAGTGTTTTACCAGCACATCCATTTCTGTCCAGTGGTAAGGTTAACCCTGGGATAGGAGCCCCACAGAATTGGCGATCTTCCATTGCTTCCACTGCGGTGCACTTACCAGCTGCATCTATGTTCTTAATTTTCTTCTCACAAGGTGGCGCGCCCCTAGTAGTCTGGGTTGCAGCATTTTTCCTGGTCATGTGAACGAGAGAGTCAAGTGGAGCATGGCCTCTGATATATGGTGGACAATTAGGAGCAGGTTCATATTTTTTCTTCCACCCTTGGATTTACCACTCATACCTACAAGGTGCTTTAAAGTTCTCAGTAGCACATCTCGTTATGCTATTAAGCACTGACAAATACTGCTCCACTCTTCAGTTTTTGGTAGCATTTTAACTAGGAAATCCTCCTACTCTACATGTAGGTCTAACTTACTATAGCCAGCTGCCCTTTGTATTATTGTATGATGTGCAGTGGCGTCATTGGGAGGTGATAAAGCTCTAGGTTAACTTCTTCCTGTGGGCTGACGTTGTAGTCATCCCAACGGTATTCGTCCGGTGGTGCAGACTCGAAGAAAGACAGGCTGACTATCTTGGTTTGAGTTTGTGCGCAAAGAGTTAACAGACTGAGTACATGGTGGTGGTAAGGGAGAAGACGGAGGGTGTGATGGCTCTGGGCATTGGGGTGTTCTCTACTTTTCTTAATAGGATGAATAAACTACACAGCTCCTCACATAGTCCCTCTTCAAAGGCTACCCTTCTCTTCCTGTCTACAACTGGCTGCGGTGTATGTGTGACCTCTCTGACTAGGAAGTGGGCTGCATGGATATATCTGGTACACAAATACAAATAGATTGCGCGAGGCCCAACATCAGGGATTTCAGCGTGCTCAATATCTGGAGATCCCTCAATAGACTTCAATATCTATCTATATTGAGGTCCTTTTTGGTGCCAGTTAGGGAGTCTGCTTCAAAAAAGGCTTTGGCATGAATTATGGCTCCAAGTTGGTCTGTCCTTCAGGTTGACATTGAATGGAATGGAGGCACTGCACCTCTGCCTTTAGATTTCCCTAGAGCCGAAGGGGACTCCATGTCAACTAGGTTCACAGAATAACATCAGACTTGAAGGTCAGTTATGCCTCTTGTGCCCAGTCTTGGAACTCGATGCCCAGGTTAGTATGGAGCAGTGCTCTGCCTTTTGCTTGGATGGCATTCGAGGTTGACCTCCAAAAGGTCGATCATGTGTTATAGGGTGACGAATAGGGAGGCTAGAGGCAAGGTGTTTGTTGTAGGTCCTTAAATTGGCTGTAGAGTTTTAGTCTCTTCCTCGATGTTGGATACCTCCAATGATGAAGCCTCTGGGTTTAGAACCTGCTTGGCTGGGGAAGACTTAAAGTAACCCTTCCTTTCTCAAAAGCCTCCTCTCATTACATGGGCTGAAGATAGGAGCTATGTTGGTTGGGGTTTGATGAGGCATCTCATGATGAGCCCAGCAGTGCTCTAGGCAACATTAATCATCTTTTTAGTTCTGAAAGCCAGATGAGCAGAGCAGGTCGACCCTCATACTTTGAGGGCAGGCTACAGACCTGCTGGTGATTACACAATGGGTATTTGCCATTACGTTCTGCTATTTGTTCTCAAAAGAAAAAGATATAGTTGCTAGTCCCAGAGCTTTAGCTGAAACATCTGAACCCGCCGATGGAAAAAACACAATATGAAGTTGAGTCTCTAATATACTGTGGGCTATAGGAGAAGTCTTGAGATATAAATCAAAGACTTATTAGAAAGAAAAACAAATTCCACACACAACACTACATGACAGGACTAAGCAGATCATTGCATCTACCTACAACAGTACATGCTCCAAACAATGATTCCAACATAAATCGGTCTCACACGTTTACTAGAGCATGTCAACATCTAAAGCAAAAGACATTGCACATCTAACCAAGAATTCTAAAGTTTTGAAGAGATATTGTGGTATTCAACTATCATTATAAAATGTTAACAGATATGCATCATGAACACCTTAATAAGTTTTGCTTTAGGTTTATGGATGTTGTTTTAAGAATACATATCTTTAGAAATAGCCCTAACCTATGTTACAAAACAGAGAACTTGTTTATATTCATATACAAGGATTTCAAAAGTTGCATTAAAAAGGTAAAAAAACACCTTGTCTAATGCTTTTTCTGGTTTAATTTGTCCACAGATTTCTAAGCTTTAGAATATTCCTATGACAACAGACATTTAAGCAGTGTCGTGCATCCCATATATGCGCCAAACCTGCGCGCTGACATCACTTTCTTGATTGTCTATTTCCACACCCTCCCACATGGAGCACAAAACTATCAGCAGTACCAGTGAGCAGATCTCGAATTTAGGGTCTTTTCAGATGTTAAAAGGAAACCACTCCACAGAACAGGGAGGCCAGTGAGATAGAGGGCAGTTAGATAGTGTATCCACCAAAAAGAGCGTGACCAAAGGTAAGTAACTTATTTTCTGAAGGATACTTCTAACAGCAGACTCCCTACCTTTAGACCTGATGCTAAATAAGTACCTCTGAAAGAAAGAGGACCTTTGGAGTGGACTAGGACCAAAAAGTCCTGCAGGACCAAATGTGTGAAAAGCCTTCCCGGCGGACCTGCCTGGCAGACAGGACTGCTTCATGAACATATGCAACAAGACCCACATCGCACCCGGACAGTTATCAAGAACAGGCACTCCACAAGCCAATGCAGTGTTAGCAGCTTTGGCCCTGGTAGAATAGGCACGCAGTCCTTCTGGAGGCTGATTCCTTGCCAGCTAGTACCAGATCTTAATGCAGAGGATTAGCCAACATGGTAGAGTCCGTTTCTGCACCACCATACCTTTCATAGAGCCACAGAGCACCACAAAAAGCTGATCCTCCACCCAATGGGCTACGGTCAGGTCAATATAAAAGCTCAACGCTTTTTTGGGGTCTAATTGATTGAATCTCTCCCCCTGTTCGAGGGGTGAGGCCGGACAAAAAAGGTGGAGGGAGGGTATTACCCAACGTGAAAGAGCATCACAAATTAAGGCAAAAAGGTTGCCCTGGTCCTCAAACACCAGTGTGCCAGAGAAAAGAGTGGTATAAAGGAGCTGCATTGAGAGAACCTGAAGCTCAACTGAAGTGATCGCAGTGAGGAAGATGGTTTTAAGAAACACAAGACGCAACATGCAGCTGTGCATAGGTTAGAAGTGTTGACACATGTGAAACATCAGGACCAAATTATTGTGCCACAGAAGTATCACAAACTGGCCGGGAAAGGGGGGGGCATGTGTGTCTAAGCTTTAATAAATTGCATCAATACAGGTGGCATAAACAAAGAGTTGGTCCAACAAACATAAGAGGGCTGAAATGGCTGACAAATAACCTTTAATGATGCCCACTTCAAGACCTTGCTAGGTCAAAGATAAAACAGACAAAATATCCAAGAGTTTGGCTTGCAACAAAGTCTGTTTTTCAGACTCTACAAGAGGCCACAAATTTGTACCAGCGCCCTGCATAAATATATTTTATGGAGGGACATCTGATCGAGGATGACATCCACAACCTTAGGAGGTAGATCAAATGCAGTAAACTGCCATGCAAGTTCGGGGGCCAAAACCTGCCCTGCTAGGACATAAGACCCTCCTGAAACAGTAGCCTGATCGGAGGACAAATGCTCATTCCCAAATGTACCTCATTCCACACTCCCTAGGCCCAATCTAGAGCCACTAGGAATACTTGAGCCTGGTGGTTCCTGAGCTTCTTCAGAACTTGCATAGGTTTTCACACTACTGGTTCTTGATGGAGGCAAAAACATACCATCAGGGCTCTCCCAAATGTCTGAAGAAGTCCTGTGTCGTGTCACCTCAGGATGCAACAGCTACTCATGATCTGCCAGGCTTCGAAGTCAACACTGGCCTTCAAAGATCCCATCAGGTGGTTCAATACCAGGGAGATAATTCAACACTCCATCCAAGATCAGAGGCGCACGGCCCCACTCTGCCCTTCCTATTGCATTAACACATGCCGCTAGTGTTGGCAGTGTGAACATGCACCAGCCATCCCATGATTAACAAACAGTAGGGGGAATTCAAAACCTGGCTAATGGCCCACAGCTCCAACAGATTTATAAGGAGCCAGTCTTCCACTGGAGACCAGAGTCCTTTGATGCACACCACTCCCATATGATCTTCCAAAGCATGTGGTCAGGAGAGGAAGAAGGGTCAGAGACTAGTCAGGTTGCCGAACAGCTTCCAATTCTGCAGTGGAGCAGTCTTCCTCCATCTGATGACTTCTGACAGGTGTCCTTAGTGCTTGGGGCTATTGAGATCTCAGATCCCTCTGCAGCACTCTCCTATGTCACCTGGCAAAGTGGCCAAGCAGCATATATGAGGGCAGCAGTCCTCAAAGCTTCAAAGCTGCTCTCACTGAAATCCAGGACCTAGGAGGAAAGATAGGGATCATAGCCCGAATGTCCTGAATGGGCACTTATGTAGCGGCCTAGATCGAGGGCAGACAGAACTTGGGCTAGTGTAAGAAGGAGTAGTTCTTACCTGTAACTCCAATTCTGTAGTAGGGGTATCTCTGTTATAGTCATAATCTAGTGAATATTCCCGCTCATGTGCGGGGACCCCGGAGCAATCAAAAATAATCTCTTAAGCTGTCTTCTGTGCAGTCCTGCATAGACACTTAAGAGAGAATTAAAGACAATAATGCAGCCTAAACCATCATTTTCTCCACCGGGGAGGAGGATGGGTGCTTATGACTATAACAGAGATACCCCTACTACAGAACTGGAGTTACAGGTAAGAAATTACTCCTTCTGTAGTAGGGGATCTCTGTGTATAGTCATAATCTAGTGAATAGAATGGCAAGCCCATCCCCACAACAACCCGGCGGTGGAGAGAAAGACAACACCACTACTGTGCAAACAGATTTCTTAAAGAAGCCTGCCCAACCAGAGCATCTGCTCTGGCATCAGAGTACAGACAGTAATGCTTAGCAAAGGTATGGACCGACTTCCACGTGGCAGCCATGCAGATGTCTGCAATGGGAACATTACCGAGCAAAGCTGTTGTAGCCGCTTTGCCCCTGGTGGAATGAGCCTTCGGCTTACCCCCTAAGGTCTTATTAGCCTTTTGAAAACATAACTGGATACAGGACACAATCCACCTAGAGATGGACTGTTTAGAGGTAGGAAGACCAGTCCTGACCGACCCATAGTTGATAAACAATTGGTCTGACCTACGAATATCCTTGGTTTTATCCAGATAGAATTTCAACACCCTTCTGACATCCAGAGAATGAAGAGACCTTTCCGCTGGAGTGGAAGGATTCTGAAAAAACGTAGGTAAAGTTATAGTCTAGTTAACATGAAAATCAGAAATCACCTTAGGAAGGCACGTAGGGTGAGTATGCATCACAACCTTAGCAGCATGAAATACAGTATAAGGTTCCTGGCAACACAATGCCTGAATTTCACTCACCCTGCGGGCCGATGTAATGGCCACAAGGAACGGCGCCTTCCAGGACAGGTGCTGCAGCGAGGCCTTATGAATGGGTTCAAAAGGGTCCTTCATCAGCCTGGACAGCACCACGTTCAGCTCCCACGAAGGCGAAGGAAGCCGAACAGGAGGCAACACTTTCTTCAAGCTTTCCAAAAAATCCTTTATCACAGGAATCTGGAAGAAGGATGTCTTTGAAGGGTATTTCCTGTAGGCAGTCCGCGCAGCGAGATGAACCGTAATAGAAAGGAAATTAAGGCCTGACTGCGCCAAATGGAAAAGGTATGGAAGGATGACATCTTCCTTGCATTTCGTCGGATCATAGTTCTTGGACGTGCACCAGAAGCAGAACCTCTTCCACTTGTAAGCATATGAAGTCCTAGTGGAAGGACGCTTAGCCTCCTTCAGTATTGTAGGAAGATGGATACCTGACTATGGTTACCGCACATTTTTTGCCTAGTGTTTAGCTGGTTTTCGACTTAGTTGGCCTGGGATCCTGCTAATCAGGGCCCCAGACTATCTGCTCTCTCTGTAAAATGGACTCCATGTACTTTAGGTACATCTCCAATTCGGTATTGGGTCACCTTATGAGCCCCTGTACAGTGTACTATAGGTACCCAGGGCATAGGTGCATCCAAGGCCTACTAGGGGCTGCAGCATGTATTATACCACCCCTGGCTGGCCTCTCACATTGACACAACTGGCTGATCACTCAGCTGGGTCATGGTCGTGTAATCACCCCTTGCTTAGATACAGTATTCCTATATCTAACCCTAGATCTGGACACATATATACCTATAAGTCACTCGTATCCTTAACAATCCTGAAGGCAGAGTGCTTGGTTTTATGTGAGATTGTGCTCTAGCATGAGCTGAGCCTGTCTGCAGCTTTCGGAACCATGTCCTTATAGCTGTTCTAGGATATTGCCATACCATATACTCTTAAGTGCATTATGAACCTCGCGGTTAAATGCTAACTCTGGTTTGGCTTTATCAAAACATGTCGAGTAAGGTGTCATACGTTTTGGAATACTACTCCCTCACAAGTTCTGGCGACGGGTGTAGCATTCCACCCTTCTAGAGGGAGAAGACATGTTGTTCCTACTATTCCCGGTTAAAGTTAACCAGAGCCTCAGCATCACAAAATGGATGCTGCGGCCACAGACAAGTCTGACCTCCTGCTGCTGGGAGTCCGTCCAGCGAGGGAGGCTTGGACAATAGGTTTCCTGTCTTGGGAGGTCCTAGCACCACCCCAGACAGGCTCTTGTGTATTAGGGCAGGAAAGGATGATAGAAAGGAGACACTGCCTGGGGCACACAAGGTGACCCATGCATAGTCCAGTTCAAACCGGTGCTGGGGCACTCCAGCCGCAGCTCTGGCACGAAACTGGACAAAGGGTGGGACCACCCCCTTGCCTGGTCCCACCCATAGGAGGGACCTAGCAGGTAATCCAGCCCCTAGATTTGGTATATAGGTAGGAGCTGAGTCCCAAGACTTTAGATTATCCTGACAAACTCTGAAACAAAACTCTGGACCTTCAACGATCTACTTTGCAAGAAGACGACTGAAGAATCTCCCTTGTGGTCAAGGAGTGACCACCCTGCACAAGCAGGCATCATCCAAGCGATCAACGACTTGCTTTGTCGACGCTTCCGCCAGAGCCCAAGCACAGAGCCTGGCGAGAACCGGACTTCCAGACTTCCTTCAGCCCGATCCACAGCCCCAGCAAAGCTGAGACCCGTGGAGGCGACGCAAGACGCGAGACGTGGGACCGCCCATCTTGAAAAGTCTGCGACCTGCTTACAGTGAAGCTTCAGAGGCACCCTGGAAGCTGTGCATTGGGGATTGAGAAGCCCCAGCCCCGAGCATCATCTGCACAGAAGATCAGCCCTGCACACGCCACGAGTTCTGCGTGGGGCCCTTCTGCATTTTCCTGCTCAGCGTGTCTGCCCGGTCACTTGCCCGTTGGCTAGTGGCCATCTTGGCGACGATCCTTTGAATTTACACCGCTGGTCTGGTTGCTCCAGACTGGCCCTTGCTTCCCTGAAAAGAAGCAGCCCATCAGACCTTGATGGTCTGATTAAGAAGCCAACTTCGATTCCTGCATGGGTTGCCTTTGCCAAGGCTTGTTGACTCCAATCCGGAAGCAGACACCGCCGACAGCAAGAGCCTTCGTGGGACAGTCCGTGCCCGACTCCGTGCCTGACTCCTGGGTGTCGTCGACGCCTCCTGGTCCACGTGGCTGCAGAGACAAGCTTCACGACAGCACCTGATTGCTTCGCGACATCGCCGGGTTCCTGCCGGGTTCCTGCCTGGTTCCTGCCTGGTTCCTTCCTGGTCACTGTGGGTGACCCAGACTCTGTCCCCTCTGCTTTCAGGACCTCTTCATCCTTGATCCGCCCTTGGATCCAACCGGACACTTCTCTCCGGGTCGCCTGCAGCATCTTTCTTCAAGGCTCCATAGGATTCAGCGACGATACCCGACAAACTTTGACACCTATGCACCCGCTTCCTGTGGAGTCAAGTCAAGTCAAGTCATAACATTTATATAGCGCACTACATACCCAGAGGGTTTCAAGGCGCTTAGGGAGGGGAGGAGGATTATTTGTCAAATATCCACGTTTTAAGCTGCTTTCTGAACGCTAGGTGATTCTGGGTGAGGCGAAGGTAAGCGGGGAGTGAGTTCCATGTTTTGGCAGCCAGGTATGAGAAGGATCTGCCTCCCATGGTGGTTTTGTTGATGCGAGGGACAGTGGCGAATGCTTGGCTGGAAGAGCGAAGTTGGCGGGAGGGGGTGTAAAAGGACAGTCGAGAGTTGAGGCAATCTGGTCCGATGTCGTAGAGTGATTTGTGTGCGTGGGTAAGCAGTCGGAAAGTAATCCTCTTATTGACGGGTAGCCAGTGGAGGTCTTTAAGGTGACCAGAGATGTGTTCGTTGCGTGGGATGTCTAGTATGAGCCTGGCTGAGGCGTTTTGGATTCGTTGTAGTTTCTTCTGGAGTTTAGCGGTGGTACCTGCGTAGAGGGTGTTTCCGTAGTCCAGTCGACTCGTGACTAGAGCGTGGGTGACTGTTTTCCTTGTTTCGGTGGGGATCCAGCGAAATGTTTTTCTGAGCATGCGAAGGATGTTGAAGCAGGAAGAGGATACGGCGCTGACTTGTTTGTTCATTGAGAGTGAAGAATCTAGGATGACGCCAAGGTTCCGTGCGTGGTCTGTCGGGATGGGTGCTTTTCCGAGGGCTTCCGGCCACCAGGAGTCGTCCCATGCGGAGGGGGATGTACCTAAGATGAGGACTTCTGTTTTGTCTGAGTTCAGTTTCAGACGGCTTTGTTTCATCCATTCGGCGACTTCTTTCATTCCTTCGTGTAGGTTAGTTTTGGCAGTGCTGGGGTCCTTGGTGAGAGAAAGGATCAGTTGAGTGTCATCCGCGTAAGAGATGATGTTGAGGTTGTGTTGGCGGGCGATGGTCGCGAGGGGGCTCATGTATACGTTGAAGAGGGTGGGGCTGAGTGAGGATCCTTGTGGTACGCGGCAGATGATTTCAGAGGCCTCGGACTTGAATGGTGGGAGGCGGACTCTCTGGGTTCTTCCGGAGAGGAACGAGGTGATCCATTCCAGTGCCTTTCCTTGGATTCCGATGTTTCTGAGGCGCTGTAAAAGGGTGCTGTGGCAGACTGTGTCGAAGGCTGCAGAGAGGTCAAGGAGGATGAGGGCGACTGTGTCTCCATTGTCCAGTAGAGTTCGAATGTCGTCTGTTGCTGCGATGAGGGCGGTCTCAGTGCTGTGTTTGGCTCGGAAGCCGGACTGTGAGGAGTCAAGGGATTTGTTGGCTTCGAGGAAGGCGGCGAGCTGGTTGTTGACAGCTTTCTCGATGACTTTGGCCGGGAATGGAAGAAGCGAGATGGGGCGGTAGTTTTTGAGTTCGGTGGGGTCTGCTGTTGGTTTTTTCAGAAGGGCGGTGAGTTCAGCGTGTTTCCAGTCTTCTGGGAAGGTGGCGGTGGTGAAGGAGCAGTTGATGACGTCTCGGAGGTGCGGAGCTATGACGGAGTCTGCTTTGTTGAAGATGTGGTGAGGGCATGGGTCTGTGGGGGATCCAGAGTGGATGGAATTCATCAGGCGGATGGTGTCCTCAGTGGAGATTGGGTTCCAGGCGTTAAGGGTGTTAGCGGGGGGAAGATAGTCAGCTGATGGTAGGGTGGGTTGGCTTTCGGGTTGGTTGTCAAAGCTGTTGTGGATTTCAGCAATCTTGTTGTGGAAAAAAGAGGCTAGGGAGTCGCAGAGGGTTTGAGAGGGGGTGATGTCGTTGGAGTTGGCCGAGGGGTTGGAAAATTCCTTGACGATGTTGAAAAGTTCCTTGCTGTTGTGGGCGTTGTTGTCGAGTCGATTCTTGAATGCTGTTTTCTTGGCTTTTCGGATCAGTTGGTGGTGAGTACGGATGGCGTTTTTGAAGGCGTCCTTGTTGCTGTTGGATGAGTCTTTTTTCCAGGTAACTCAAGTACTTCGGTGCTCCTGTGGGTATACACTATCCAACTGTCTAGGTTTCAAGTAACTTTCATCGAGTCCAGTCAGAGGTACCCTAAAAGAACTAGTTTCCATCTGTTACATTCCCATTCATTCCCTATGGTAACTTGCGTGCGAGTAAAGACTCTGCACAAGCCTCCCGTGGGCCTCCTGCTTCCTAACTATTGATAGTACAGCGTTGCCCCAGCGAGTCCCTAGGCCCTAGGCCTATTCCTTTTTCGAGCAGTGGTACTTATACCACTATTTTAGTATATGGTTTAGCGTGCCCCTAGGGCCCTACTGTATTTTGTGCAACTTATTGTATTTTAATTAAGTATCTTGTATTGTGCTTGAGCCTCTGACCTCAAAGAGTTCAGAGGGATTGTCTAGAAAGAAATACATATATATTTTATATATAACCTGTGTGGTGTCCTTTCAATTGGTATTAAAAGGGGCTACTTATGGTAAAAGAGCTGGCTTCACATGCCCTCTTGAGTTTAGCCTAAGACTGCTCTGTCCATGCTACCTTTAGGATAGCTGGTCTATAAGGTTGACTTTACAACCATCAACATAAGGGTTGTTTGGACTGGTGCAAGGTGCTCTCTAGAATAGTGAACATCATATACCAGGCCAACTTCTCACAAGTATGTCCATACAATCTTCAGGAAGATTCAAATGGAATATTGCGCTATCTCAGGAGCCATGCCGCCAAACTCAAAGACGAGAGGTTGAGGTGCACCATCTGCCCCCCGAACTTCGTGAGAAGGTCCGGCCGGCATAGCAACCGTATGTGAGGAAGGAGAGACCGGTGAAGCAGGTCCGTGATCCACCACTGTCTGGGCCATTCCGGAGCGATGAGGATCATTCGCGCCCTGGACTGGGACAGTTTGATGAGCACCGCCGTAGTCAGGGGAATGGGCGGAAAAGCGTACAGAAAGCTGTTCGACCAGTTGATCCATAACGCATTCCCCAGAGTCCCTTGCTGATAATATCTGGATGCGAAGTCTCGGCATTTGCTATTTTCGTCGGTGGCAAGCAGATCCACGGCTGGAGTGCCCCACCTGGCGAAGACGTCTTCGAGCACTTCGTCGTTTATGACCCACTCGTGGTTTTTCTGGATCAGTCTGCTGAGTGCGTTCGCCTGAGCATTCTGCACACCTGGCAGTTGGGTAGCCATTATTGCAAATGCTACTTACCAGTATGCATCTGTTCTTGGCATGTAGGGCTGCTGACATTCATATCTGTGCATAGATCGCCGCCTAGTGTTGGGTCCGGATGATTGCACATTGTTGTCCTGGAAGAGTCTTCGAAGTATCACGAGATAGGTGGCTCCTCCCTTGGACTACAGTGCGCATGGGCATCGCCTCCATCCCCAGATTGTTTTTAGCCATTGGCAGAGATGGAGTGAAGTATGTGAGTGATGACCATGCTATGAGCATATATATATATATACACATATGAATGAACACTGCAGCTGCTACAGGCGCCGGGGAGGAGGGTGGGCGATATGAATGTCAGCAGCCCTACATGCCAAGAACAGATGCATACTGGTAAGTAGCATTTGCAGTTCGAGGCATGTGGGCTGCTGAATTCATATCTGTGCATAGAATACATAGCAGTCCCTCCATTAGCGGCGGCCGCCCGTGCCAGCTGCAGCAGTCTGAAAAAGTGTCTTTAGAACAGCCTGACCAACAGCTGCCTGCTGTTTGGAGTGCACGTCTACGCAGTAGTGTTTAGTGAAAGTATGTGTGGTAGACCATGTGGCTGCTCTACAGATATCTTCTAAGGGAATGTTACCTAGGAAAGCCATAGAGGCCCCCAACTTCCTGGTGGAGTGGGCCCTTGGTGGGATAGTGAGAGTGCGCTTAGCTTTAGCGTAGCAGATTTGAATGCATTTCACAATCCACCTAGCGATCCCCGCTTTGGAGATAGCGTTTCCCTTGTGGTGTGTGGCAAAAGCAACGAAAAGCTGCTTGGTTTTGCGAAAATCTTTTGTCCTGTCTACATAGTACATCAAGGCTCTCTTAACGTCAAGGGTGTGGAGCATCCGCTCCGCCAGCGTCTCTGGGTTCTGGAAAAACACCGGCAACTCAATTGTCTGGTTTATATGGAATTGAGAGACAACCTTGGGTAAGAATTTAGGGTTAGTGCGGAGCACAACCCTGTTAGCATGTACCTGGAAGAAAGGTTCTTGGATGGTGAGCGCCTGCAGCTCGCTAACCCTCCGTAGCGATGTGATTGCTACTAAGAACGCAACCTTCCAAGTTAGAAACTTAAGCTCACAAGAGTGCAGTGGCTCGAAGGGAGGACCCATCAGTCTTGTAAGAACCACATTGAGGTTCCATTCTGGAGCTGGTGGGGTCCTCGGCGGAATGACTCTTGAGTCCTTCCAAAAAGGCCTTGATAGCAGGGACCTTAAAGAGCGACAGGTGCTGCCTATTCTGGAGGTATGCTGCCATAGCAGACAGGTGAATGCGGATGGAAGAGTACGCCAAATTGCATTGATACAGGTGGAACAGGTAACAAATGATGTTTTGAATGGAAGCATCTAGCGGGTCAATATTGTGGCTAACACAGTAGATGACAAACCTCTTCCATTTAGCCGCATAACAAGCGCTTGTAGTGGGCTTCCTTGCCTCTCGAATGATGTCCATGCAATCGGGAGTTAGATTGAGGTAGCCAAACTCTAGGACTTCAGGAGCCAGATCGCCAGGTTGAGCTGTTGCGGGTCTGGGTGCTGAATGTCGCCATGGCTCTGCGTCAGAAGGCTGGGAGTGAGATGAAGCCTTTGATGCGGTACCACGGAGAGTTCCAGAAACGTGGTGTACCATGGTTGGCGAGCCCACGTTGGAGCAACCAGGATGAGAGTCATCGAGTGCTGCCTGAGCTTGCGTGCCACCAGCGGTATCAGCGGTGCTGGGGGACAAGCGTACGCAAATCTGCCTGACCAGTTCATCCACATCGCATTGCCCTGTGACTGCGGGTGTGGGAACCTGGCGGCGAAGCTTTGGCATTTTGCGTTCTCCTTTGTGGCGAACAGGTCTATCTCTGGATGACCCCACTTTTGAAAGTACGGTTGGAGTACTGATGGATGTATCTCCCACTCGTGCATTTGATGGCTGTGCCTGCTGAGCAGATCCGCCATCTGATTGTCCTTGCCCGGGAGATGCTCTGCCATGAGGAAGATGTTCCTCTGAATGGCCCACTTCCACATGCTCTGAGCCAGATGAGACAGCTGTGGAGAGTGCGTGCCTCCCTGCTTCTGAATGTAGTACATGGCCGTCATGTTGTCCGTCCGGATCAACACGACTTTGTTGCACAGATGTACTTTGAACGCCTTTAAGGCCAAGAAGACTGCCATCAGTTCCAACACATTGATGTGCATCTTCCTTTGCTGTAGTGTCCATAGTCCCTGCACTGTGTACTGGAGTACATGCGCTCCCCATCCCTGGAGAGAGGCGTCCGTCGTCAGGATAATCTGTGGCACAGGCTCCTGGAATGGTCGGCCCTTGCAAAGGTTTTGTGGATTCCACCAATGCAGAGAGTTGTATGCCCGACCGCTCACCAACACTAGGTCTGTCAGTTGCCCATGAGCCTGAGTCCACTGACGTGCTAGGCACTCCTGGAGCGGACGCATATGTAGTCTCGCGTGCGGGACAATGGAGATGCAGGAGGCCATCATGCCTATCAACTGCATGAACACCTTCGCTGGAAGCGAGTGTTGGGGTCTGAATCGTTGGATCAGCGCCTGGATACTGGCGATTCTCACTGAATTTGGCTGCGCAGTGGCTGCCAGAGTGTTGATTGTCGCGCCCAGATACTGTCGCACGTGGGCGGGCTGGAGATGGGACTTTGGGTAGTTCAGAGAGAATCCCAGATCGTGCAGGAGATGAATGGTGCGTGACACATGGTCGACGCACGGTTGTTCTGTCTTTGCCTGAATGAGCCAGTCGTCCAGGTAGGGGTAGACGTGGACGTTCTGGCGACGGAGATGCGCCGCCACAGTCGCTAGGCACTTTGTAAATACCCTTGGCGCCGTGGTGACCCCGAACGGCAGAACCCTGAACTGGTAATGCTGGTCTTGAATCGTGAATCTGAGATACTTCCTGTGGGAAGGATGCAGGGGGATATGAAAATATGCATCTTTCAGATCCAGCGTAGCCAGGAAGTCCCCCTGCTGAAGCAGAGGGAGTACTTGCTGTAGCGTGAGCATATGGAAGTGCTCCGAGAGAATGTACCAGTTAAGGGGCCTGAGGTCCAGGATGGGCCTTAGGGATCCGTCCTTTTTGGGGATTAGAAAGTACAGAGAGTAAACTCCTGTTCCCCTTTCTTGCAGTGGGACGAGCTCTATTGCCCCTTTTTGCAGCATGACTTGAACCTCCTGCTGCAACAAGTGCAAGTGCTCGCTGGACATAGGACGGCTCCTTGGGGGTATGTTTGGTGGAATGGAAGTAAGTTCCAGACAGTAACCGTACTGGATAAGAGACTTGACCCACCTGTCCGTGGTGATGGATTTCCACGCGGGCAGGAACTGCTGGAGTCTCCCCCCGACCGGTGTTGTATGGTCGGGGGGCAGTGACAAGACGTCACTGCTTGTTGGCGGTGGTGGACCTGGAGCTGTTGTGTCCACGTCCCCTGCCCTTGACGTTATTGCCTCTGTAGCCACCTCTACCTTTGTTGTTGTATGAGGTTTGGGTGTTACTTTTGTAATACTGTGTGGACTGCGATGCCTGACCCCTCGAGGTGCCTCTGGAATTGGAGCGGCGAAAGGAACCACTCCGAAACTGTTGAGACTGGAGGGCCCCCATAGACTTGGCAGTGTCTGTATCTTTTTTCATCTTTTCCAGCGTCGCATCCACCTCAGGGCCAAACAGGTGGTCAGGATTAACTGTTTGGTTCAGTATCGTCGTTTGAATATCGGGCTTGAACCCCGAAATTCTAAGCCAAGCATGCCGTCTAAGCAACACACTGGTGTTGATTGCCCTAGAGGCTGTATCTGCCACATCCAGCGCACATTTTATGGATGCGTTTGTGATGAGCTTTCCTTCCTGAATCAGCATTTCTCCTGCCTCCTTGTACTGGTCAGGCAAGTGTTGCAGTAGTGATTCTAAGGTGTCATAGTGAGCCCTATCATAGTGTGCAAGCAGGGCCTGTGTGTTGGAGATCCTCCAAATATTAGCTGCCTGTGCAGCAATCCGCTTCCCTGAGGCCTCAAATATTTTGGACTCTTTGTCTGGGGGAGGAGCGTCACCAGTGGTCTGCGAGTTCGCCCTCTTCCGGGCGTTGGATACAACCAACGAGTCCAGTGGCAAGTGTCCCTTGATGTATGTTGGATCCGAGGGCGCTGCCTTATATTTCTTGTCAATGCGAGGGTGGACGACACGCGCCCGGGTGGGCTCCCTGAAGACCTCCGTTGCGTGTTTGAGCACCCCTTTAAGCATTGGCAGTGTCTTGACTGACTTTTCAGCCACTGAGAAAGTGTCAAATAAAAAGTCTACATCCACAGGGTCCGAGTGCAGCTCGACATCGTGGTTAGCCGCAGCTCTCTCAATTAGAGCGTTGAAGGCCGCCGAGTCCTCTGTCGGCGACGTCTTGGCAGCAAAAAGTTGCGTGTCCTGGCCCGACTGCGGGTCATCAGGGTCGCCTCTGGCCGACCAAGGTTCGTGCTCCTCCTCCGGATCCGAGTACGCCGGATAGTTGTACTCGGCGTCCTCCTCGTCAGCATCGCCTGCGGCGGAACGCGTTGGCGAGTGTCCTAGGGCTTGTGGAGACATAGGTTCCATCGGTGCCGAAGTTTCCGCAGAGTCCCTCTTATTCTTGAGAGGGATCCGAAAATGTTCCAACACTGGCTCAGCGGTGATTTTTCTTTTGAGGAGAGACAGTTTCCCAGTATTGGCGTCGATGGTGACCTCTCGACGCTCCTCTTCAGCAAGTGGCTGGAGCCGAAGCTTCGACACCACCAAGGCCGCTTTCGGTGTCAATACCTCCTTCGAGGGGCCGCCATGTTTCGGCGCGAAAGCCTTCGGCGTCGACTTTGGCGGCAGGGTGAAGCGGATAGGCGTTTGCGCCTTCGCAGGCTTCGGCGTGTGCTTAGGCGCCACAGTGTCCGGATCGGGAACCACCTCGTCCTTCCGTATCCGCTGCAGGGATTCCCCCACCTTCTTTGTCAAGGCAGGAGAGGGCTTGACCGGCTCGAGTGATCTCCCCGAGTCGGGAGTCGGGTCGATGGCAGGCACCTTCTTCGGGGCCGACACCTTATGCGCCTTGTCTTCGAGGGCCGGCGCTGGCTGAGCCCGGGTCGCGTCGTCGCCCTGACGCTTCTTCGGAGCCGTCTTCGGGTCCTCGACCCCGACCATCTTCGGCGCCGACGCAGTCGCGTCGGTCGACTTCGCCTTCGGCACCGACCCCGAGGGCTTCGGGTCGGCCATCTTGGCGTGGCTCTTCAAGTCGGCCATCTTGAATTTTTTGGAAGTTGACGCCTACAGAACCTTCTGCCCCAGCGCGACTTTCACTTTCGGTTTCGAATCCGAGGGAGCGTGACCCGATGGCTTCACTTTCGTTTTCTTCAACGGTAGTGGCGCCTCAGAAATGTCCGTGACCGGGCCCGGAGGCGGGGACGTTGGACTTATAACGAGGTCTTGGGTAAGGCCCGAAGGCGATCCCTCGACCTGGGCCGTATGAAGGGGATTGACCCCTGAGTCTGGTTGGGGAAGCTCCTCCTCCGAGCTATCCCCTACGGTGGCAATAGCCCGATCGTCGTCCCCTACCTCGTCGGCGACTTCGTCAAAGTCCTCATCACCCGCGTTGTAGGCATCCCCTTCGGACGCGGGACTAGAGTCCGAAACTTGTACGTCGTCGTCTTCAACAGATTCTCCGAATATGTCGTCAGGTGGGGGCGCCGTGGTAGCCGATAACTTGGCCTGGAGCCTAGCGGCCCGACGAATCTTGAGAGTTTTCTTGCACCGGAATTTCGAACACGCCATGCAGCTGTCTTCGTCATGGTCCGGTGACAAGCATTTATTGCACACGGGGTGCACGTCGAGGTGTGGATATTTGGAGTTACACACCGGACACTTCTTGAACGGAGTCCGCTCCATAGCAGAAGTGTAGTATAGGCCCGTCCGCGCCGAGAGCACGCGGAAGGGTAGCAAGAGTTCGGAGCTGAGAGTCAGACAAGAAACCCGAACGAAACTATACCGACGCTCAGCCTAAAGACCTTTTGGTCTCGAGTAGAAAGTCGAACAACTATCGGTTCCGACAGAGGGAACCGAAACACATCCGAACCCAATGGCGGAAAAAAACAATCTGGGGATGGAGGCGATGCCCATGCGCACTGTAGTCCAGGGGAGGAGCCACCTATCTCGTGATACTTCGAAGACTCTTCCAGGACAACAATGTGCAATCATCCGGACCCAACACTAGGCGGCGATCTATGCACAGATATGAATTCAGCAGCCCACATGCCTCGAACCGTCAGTCCTCTGGCTAGCAGCCAGTGCCAGATCACCTGCGCCTACTGTGACAGTGTGCTTGTTGAGGTAATACATTGTGGTCGTATTGTCCGTCTGTACAAGCAGAGAGTTGGTCTGGAAGGATGGATGAAAGGCCTTCAGCGCCAAGTGAACAGCTCTGAGTTCCAGGAAAGTAATGTGGTACGTGGACTCCGTCGGGGACCACGTCCCTTGGATCTGTAACCGTCTGGAATGCGCTCCCCAGCCGTGGAGAGAAGCATCCGTCACGATAGTCTGAGTGGAAATGTCCTTGTGGAACGGAACCCCCTTGAGGAGGTTCTCTGCTGAACACCACCATCTCAGGGACTACCGAGCATGTAGAGACAGTTGTATCCTGTAATCCCAGTTCCCTCGCCTCTGGTCCCACTGATCCTCCAGACATTCCTGCAGCGGCCTCATGTGTAGGCGTGCATGCGGAGTGAGGAAGATACAAGAGGCCATCGACCCCAGTAGAGAAGACACCGTCCTCACTGTTGTAGATGGAACAGCCATGAGAGCCTGAGCCTTCTGAAGGATTGTTAAGCGTCGCTCCTCCGAAGGAGACACGCTTGCTGACAGCGTATTGATGGAGGCTCCCAAGTACTGTAGACACTGGACCGGAGTCGGGACAGACTTGGATATGTTTATGTGCAACCCCAGTTGGTTCAACAGAACGGCCGTCCTATTGAAGTGAAATTGCGCTTCCTGGAAGGTGGAGGCTTTGATCAACCAATCGTCCAGGTAAGGGTAAACAAACACCTTGTTCTTTCTCAGGTGTGCCGCCACCACTGCCATGCACTTCGAAAAAGTCCTGGGCGCAGACTTCAGTCCAAACAGGAGTACTGTGTATTGATAGTGATTGGTGCCTACTTGGAAGCGCAAGAACTTACGGTGTTTCCGTACAATGGGAACATGGAAGTACGCACCCTGCAGATCTATCGCGCAAAGCCAGTCTCCCCTTTGCAGCTGAGGGTAAATCTGGTGGAAAGACCGCATTCAAAACTTCTCCCTGCGAATCCATTTGTTTGCTTGTCGCAAATCCAGAATGGGCCTGAACTCGTTCTTGTCTTTCTTGCGTACCAGAAAGAAGCGTGAGTAAAGACACTTTCCCCTTTGAGACAGAGGGACGTCTTCTATCGCCCTTTTTCTTAACAGGGTATCGGCCTCTGCCTGGAGCTCGCGCAGTTGGAACTGCAAGCAAACCGATGGAATCGCTGGAGGCGGGCTGAGAAAACGAAGACTGTATCCATTGCAAACAATATTCAGCACCCACTTGTCCCGAGTAATTTTTCTCCACTCTGCCAAGTAATTTTGTATGCTTCACCCCCACCGGAGCGGGTAACGGACGAGGGGGAAGTAGCACCTTAGGGCTTAGACCCGGCCGGGCCCTTGTTTGCGGAGGAGGACTGCTGACCACCTCTGCCCCTCTGGCGCTTTTGGAACAGCCGCCGCTGGTATTGCTGCTGTTGCTGCTGTCCAGCCCAACAACCTTGCCCTCTGCCCTGCGCACTGTAACGCCTCTGGAACGGGCGGAAGGTCTTCCTCTGTTCCTTCGGCTTCTCCAACCCAACAGCCGTCAGGGTTTCAGCCTCCGCCTTCACGCGGGCCATCTCCTCATCCGCATGTTTGCCGAACAGGGTCGCCCCTGAAAACAGTAGGTTGGCGACCCTCTGCTGCGCCTCTGGCTTCAGTGACGTCAGACGCAGCCAGGCGTGGCGCCGCAGGTTGATTCCATTGCAGTACCCGTTGGCTGCCACGAGCGAGGAATCCACAGCCGAGCAGAACACCTGGTTGGAGACCATCATGCCCTCAATAATGATCTCTTGGAAATCCTCCATTCTATCCCTGGGAAGGTGTTCCAGGAACTGCTGCAGGGACTCCCATAAGGCCTGGTCGTAGCGGCCCAACAGAGCCGCGGCACTCGCGGCCTTTCATAGAAGTGGAGGCCGTACCACAGACTTTCCTGCCCGCCGAGTCCATCGGGCGGCATCGTCGACGACGGGTCGGTGGCGTGCTGTTTTCTCGCCGCAGTCACAATCACAGAGTCCGGTATAGGGTCCAATTGAAGGAACGCCGGGTCTGAGTCCGGAGCCCTGGATTTCTTTTGCAGCCTGGAAGGTGCCGATTTTGTAGAGGGTGAGGAAGAACACCATGGCAGGTTCCTCCAGCCCTGGCACCAAGGGCAACAAGGGGCGAGACAGCTGTTTCTTGTGCAGGGTCTCGAAGATGACTAAGTCGATGGCGTGGGCACCGTGAGTGTAATGCCAAGTTTTGCCACCCCACGTAACAACACCTCTCGGAAGGAGACAATGTAGTCTACAGGAGACACCCTCGTCCGAGGGGAGTCCAACAATGTGGGTGAATAGTCCCGGACGAGTCCGTGTGGCGGGACCTAGACCTGTCCCTCCTGTGGCGCCGTCCGGAAGAGCGACGGCCTTTCCTGGATCTGTCCCTCCATCTGGAGCGAGATCTTGACCTCCTCGACCTCGGTTTGTCCACTGGCCGTAAAGGAGGGAGCCTAGGACGTGGAGGCCCCATAGGCGTTGTCGGGAGATGAGTAAACAAGAGAGACCTCGGCGGAGGTAGCGGTGGAGGAGGAGGATGAGGTTTATGAGGAGGTGGCGGAGGCGGTGGAGGCGTAGGATTATGAGGAGGAGGGTCCTTGGGCAATGGGGGAGGCGTTGGCATTCTGGGCCGTGAGGGCGAAAAGGACAGGGAGTACTCCGAGCCCGGAGACTCTACCACTCTCCTTTTCTGCAGCGGTCTTGACGGGGGTGACTTCGAGGCCGAACTCGTGGACAAGCGACAGCGATGCCGCAACCATGGGCTCGTGGAGGCCGAGGAAAGGCTGACTACAGAGTCCTGGGACTCCGACCTTGTCTTAGAATGCCCCCTGGAGGTCGATTTTCTCCTTCTCGAAGCGGACGTCCTCTTTGACGCCATTGATCTCCTTGTCGACGTCAATGATCTTTTTCTCGACGACGAGCGTCGAGTAGACGTCGAACGGCGGTGCGCCTCGACGGCGGGCGCCAGTGCCTTCCAGACCCTTCATGACGTCGATGGCGTCTCGACGACGAAGCGGTCCTCGACCTCGTCCGAGGTCTTGACGTCAATCCCCTCGACGTCGAGCGGCGACGTCGCTTCGACCCAGAGCCCTGGGGAGACGGCAAGCAGACGGTGGCAATCTCTCTACACAGATGTCGAGGGTATCGACGTCGACAGAGACCTGGGCCGTTTTCTGGCCTTCTCTTTCCTGGGGAGCCTCGCAGAGGCCGAAGTATGGGCAGAGGAAGAGGCCTCCCCATGCCCAGACCCACCTTGACCTTGCAGTCTTCTTTGCTCCAGTCCTTGGAGCAGAGTCTTCTCCCTGTCCTTCAGGGTTCTGTTGGAGAACTGCTGGCAGATCCCACAATCTCCAGGGAAATGAGAAGAAGGGAGACAGAGGATACACACCCTGTGTGGATCAGATTTGACCTTCTTCCTGGCACACTCAGGGCATTTGTCAATTAAGGAAGGCATATCTGACAAAAGAGTGGCCAAACACACCAGAAAACACCATCAACAGGAAGAAAGGGCAAAAACACATCGAGTGAAACACTTGAAAAGAGCAAAAAAGTAGACAAAACACCCAAAAAGGGAGAGATCAATGCTCCAGGGTCCTGCTAGCAGGAGCCAGAAAAAAGAACTGAAAGTGGAGGGATTTGCTGTGCATTCTGGGATACCAAGAGTTCTGGAAAGTTTCCTTAAAGGCACAGTATCCCTTTTTAAGCCACATAATGGCAGCCTATGGGGGGCTTGTCTGTCCATCCCTTAATCTCTATCATTCCAAGGATTTTGTGAAGGGGAAGTTTCTCTATGGGTGAAACTTGACAGACTGTGTTGAATATGATATTGGTGGAACATCCTTTGCATTTCTAGTTGAAGTACTGGACATTGTAGCCTTGCAGGTTTAGGCTGCATTTTTTGTCTTTAATTCTCTCTTAAGTGTCTATGCAGGAATGCACAGAAGACAGTTTAAGAGATTATTTTTGATTGCTCCGGGGTCCCCGCACATGAGCAGGACTATTCACTACATTATGACTATACACAGAGATCCCCTACTACAGAATTTTGAATTCATCCTTCCGAAGGAAGGCATCCAGAGGACAAAGATATAACAAAAAAAGAAAAAAAGGAGACGGACTCCAAGTAGCAAGAGTCCCCACTCCCAAGGCCAGCACCTTTTTTGATATCCCTTTTAGCCAATAATGTATGCACCTCTTGTAGCAAGATGGCGAGGGGGTCCACTTAAAGCTGCTCGGATGTGGGAGGAGCTTGTAAATGCCTCAATTCTCTTAAGACTCCCTGCCTAGCGGAGTTGTGGGGAACAAGTAAGGATTTACTTTGCCGGTGGAAGCCTGGACCACCACCCTCTGAGGAGTAGGGTGCTGCGTAAGAAAATCCAGGTCACCAGGAGATGGTCTGTCCATTTGCTTGTTCGATGGTGGACACAGATCAGGCTTAGCCCAATTGCCCCTAATGATGTTAGTCACTGCATTAAATGGGAGTAAGGGCTCTGACGTGCTTAACCTCTGTAAGAATAAGTCTAGAACCTCGGGTTTACATCAAATTTAATGGCAACTGAAGCTCTCTCCAGTGTCAGGGGTCCAAGAGTCAAAATGTACCCTCTATCGGGGGGAAGTATCAAGTCACTGACCTGCTGCAAATCCATATATACACTGTTGTATTCGAAATGTTGAGGCAAATGAGCACCATCATCATTATCAGGTGGTGATATACTTTGGTTAGAATCCAAGCCAAAAAGATGATGGAACTTGTGATGAAAACATGTCGACAAAGAAGGCACGGTGCAGGTCTTGCAGGCCACAAGGTAAGTCTGCACGGGAGTCGGTGAGGATCCAAAGGAGTGTTAGAGGTGATTGTGTGGTCCAATGGCAGTAACCAGACTGGAGACCCCTGTGGCTCTTTGAGACCCCAAGGCGCAAAAGAGGGAGCTAGGAGAGAGGCAAAAATACACTGCATGGCCTTCCTTATAAGCTTCTCTGTAAAGCGATTGGGATGCACTCCCGTATTCTTAGTTAAACCTTCTTAATCTTCCTTTTATCTCGTGTTTGCGTGCAGATTGCAACGGCGCTCTGCCCACATTGGCGCCAAATTGCGACAACATGATTCAATAGGGGGCGAAATTTCACCCCCAAGCAATTGCACTGCTTGTATGGAGCCTTCGTAGGCTTTATATAATATGGCAACTGTTTTGACCTTTGTACTCAAATTTAATCCGTTTTCTCTCCTCTTTGTTATTCATCTTTCATCAACATTGTAGTTTGTCCACACGTGGAAAGAGATTTGCCATGTTTTCAGTTTTCTAATGCTCATTCAGTGTCTATCCGGACCTTCTCAAAGAACATGATTGAAGCAACCATCGTGTGAAGCAGCGTTTATTAAAAAAAGCCCAATGCATTTCGGGCGACTCGCGCCCTTCGTCAGGGAATCGCTAAAAAACAAACAATACACCAATTACTATCCCTTATATAAACATTATTTCATGCCATAATAAATACACATCCAATGTTCAGTAATCGATAGTTCTTATGCAATATACCTATGATTGTTTTACATATTGCTTTATCGCCCGTTACTCCCAAGTTGAACTGGTTAGGTCTTGTGAAAAAATATATTTTTGAAACATTTTTTAAAACAGGCTCAAATCGACTCATTCCACCCCATTTTTATCGTGCTGCCACTAGTCTTCAAGTATGATACATTCTGTCAAGGTCCTTTCAATCACAACTTCCCTCCCTTCGTTACTCTAATTACTCCCTCCGTTCTTTATCTTATTTCACGTACTGCCGTTTACTCCTAATTTAACCGGCTTTATCTTGCCACACGCATTACGTTATTGCTAACTTCTGTCTACTCCGTCAGTACATACTGGTGATCTAATCTCTGTTCTATATTCCGTTGTCAAAACCTCACCGAACCCTTAAGAAACCCCGACCCTCTTTTATCATACCTGCTTTCTTAAAACCTGTAGTCTCCCATCTTAATCTGCGTCAGTCAACAGCCAGGTGTCCGCCCATTATTTCCTCCCACGTGTTCCAAAATATATTAGCCCCGTTGTGTTCCCATAGGCTCTCTCAATTGCTCAATCCCCTCATGGTAACGTGCTCGTGAGTGTTTAAACGAACTCAATTGCCCATAATTCCCTTCGTTCTATAAAGAGTTCACATAAACAAAGCAACATCTAAATTGCCATATCTAAATTGCCTAAATTACGTGTAATGCCCTTACAGCACATCTAAGGGATTGGTGTCCGTTTCAAAGTTTGTCTATCCATAAGCTACCATCTGCTGCAGAGTTGTAGATGCCCTAGACAGTTAAAGGTCAGCAGGATCAGTTGTGGAATCAGCTCCTCGATAGGGTACCGTGATGCCATCACATCTTCTCTTTAGACTAAGAGTGGCAGGAAGGGATTGAGTCCAGTTTTGATTTTTCCAACACGAAGAAGACCTGTCTTGGGAACATTTCTGCCCTGGACTTGGAGCAGGACTTGTGCAAGGTACCTGACTTCTTTTGGTGTTTGGTGGCATACAGCTTCCCTTCACCTTCTGGGTTCATGAAGGCGCACTCTTCACGTTTTGGAGTCACGCCCTTGCCCAAACAGCAGAGGCAGACTATGTGCAGGTCCGCCACTGACAAACAAGTTACTTACCTTCGGTAACACCTTATTTGGAAGAGAATTAATCTAGCCATAGATTGCTGATCTTCAAATTATCCCAGGCATCATACTGGATCTGGAATTTTTTGTGACCAAATAGCCCTGTGCGCCAGTAGATGGTGTAGTCCGGCTTAATGTGTATTCGTCCGCATTGTCAGCGCCTAATGTACGAGTTAATTGCCTTCGGTAACGATGTATCTGGTAGAGACAATTCTAGCAGCATTTTCCTTAAAATAGAATTATCCCCACGCGTGAGACTGGATCCGTAAACTTTTTGCCCAGCATCACTGCGCGATGGGGGTGTGGGGGCGGCATCACAAGACTCCGCCCAGGCGTCATCCGCGTACGTGACGTCAGCGTTGTCACATAAGTCTCACCCCGGTGTCACATAAGTCTCAGGCCCACGTCAGTTTTCTTCGGAGAACTTTTACGCGCCACAACGCGGAGCCATCAGACAAAACTGGAATTATGGGAACAGTGTGCGAAAGAGCAGAAAAAGTGGAAAAAGAATGGTGACAAACACCACCATAAGGAGCAGTGTCAATACTGCAGCAGTCAAAGTCAGGGAAAGAAAAAAGAATAGAGTACAGCCCTGAAGAGCCATCCTGCCAGGTTGTAGACAGCCCCCTCTGGAGACAAGTAACACATGCAAAAATGTCACGACAACATACAGCAGGACTAAAACCCCAACCAGGAACAACGAAGGGAAAACTGGTCTCGAGACAAACGGGAACTTCAAATCTCCAGGGGTACCCCAGCACAGAGTGCGACAACCCCCCCCAATAACAAGGGCAAGGGCACGGTGAGATGACCCCAACCCAGAAAGGAGCAGAGGGACCAGAACCCTTAGTAACCAAAGGGAGAGGGAGGGAAGAAAGCAAAGGCAAGCCCCTAACCTGGACCAGAGCAGAGGGGGCACAGGAGAACATATAACTCCAACCTCCAAAGAGTCGAGAGGAGAAAGGAACAAGAACAGAACAAATCATCCCGTTAAAGGAGCTAAAGAATGCCCTCACAGAAGATACAGCCACCCACTGGGAGGAGAGTGCAGAAGTCCAAGCGAAAGGCTCTCGCAGAATGGGGAGGAAGGGCAGGCCGTAAAGGAATCTGCGGGTAGAATCGTCTCTACCAGAAACATTGTATCCAAAGGTAAGTAACATCGGACATCTGATAGAGACTACTAGCCGCTGATTCCTTATTGTAGAATAGATACCTTAGCCATACCCAAGGGGAAGGAGGGTCTGCGAAAGGGGCCCCACCGGCCTGGACATAACAGAGGGCCCCAAAGGGAACCAGGCCAACGGACCAGGCGAGGAGTCTCGTCCCTGCAGGCAAGGGGAACCCCCATAACAGAACGCCACCGAATCCCCATGGAGCGGAGGAAGAAGGAAAGGAGAAAAGAGGAAGTCCATTCCACTCAACAGAGGAAACAACTCAAGGCAAGAAACAAGACAAGTCAAAACAAGCACCCCAAGTCCTTACAGGGCTACAAAACCGCCATCCAAGGCCAAGGCAAGGAAGAGGAAGAAGAGCAACCCAGAGGCTCCAAGGAGACAGGGAGAAAGAAGGAAGAGCAGCCCGGGGCACCCAGGAAGACTGGCAGGGTGCGTCCCAAAAGAGGGAGACACAAGAACGCTCCCAACCCCCAGGCCAGCGAACATGAGGGCGAATAAGGCCCGGACACACCTGCAGAGAGGGGTACGCACACATGACCCAAAAGGAGCAGAACCAGAGTCACAACACCAGGCAGGTCGGACCTGACGAACAGCGCTGCAACCCCGGAGCAGGACACCTCGGGGTGCCACCTAGGTATTCTCATTCAGCCCAAGGAAATTGCACCTGCAAGCACATAGGCGCCACAAAGGCCGAAGAGGCGAAGGTGACCACAACACCCCCGCACATAACGAGCTATATAACAGCTACCAGTACCGCACATAGGGTATGTTAGTCCCAACATGGGAACCCTCTTAGGAAGAAACATCCGCAGCAGAGGACAACAAAGAGCTACGGGGAAAAAAACCCTGCAGAAGGCTTGTCAAGCAGCCAAGAGAAGAACAGGAGGCCTAGTCTCAGGGCCAACCTGGTGTGCACAACCTTCAACAAAACACACAGTCAAGAAGGGCTGGCCAGCAGCCAACAGAGCCACAGTCCCAACAAGGAGAAGTCTCAGGCACATGAAGCACACAGATCGCACAATGGGGCAACTCGCCTCAATGATAGAACAGCTCACAAAAGCCAGACCAACCCACAGGTCACTGAGGAGGAGGAGGAGAAGGAGGAGGAGGAGGAGGCCAAAGGCCCCCAAGAACCTCCGGATGGATGAGTCTGCCGGGGCGTGGAACAAGAGGGTGTCATCAAAGGGAAGATCCACCAGTCGTTCATGCACATTCTCTGGGAACACACTGCCCCGAAGGAAAGCATGGCGGCGAAGGGCAACCGAAGAAGCCATGGCACTAACAACCACCTCCGAGATGTCCAGAGTGGAGCGAAGAATAAACACCGCCAGCTCCCGCCCATCTAAGGCATGGTGCCGCAAGTCAACACCAGCACCCTCCTGAGAAGCTGCAGATCCAAGGGACTCTGCTGAGTCCCACAAGCAAGATGTGTCCCTAGCCAACATACATAAAATGTTAAGGGCCCACAGGACCGCACTGGTTGAAGCAAACATATTGAGGCCCCAAGAGTCCAGCCAGCAGGGCTCACGGGAGGGTGGAGCCAACAGCGACGGCAGGGAAGGAAAGGCGGTCCGCAAAAGGGGGCCACTGGCAGAGGGGTGGAGGGAAAGACACGCTGGGTAATGCGGCACACAAGGTGTTGGGGCACCGGATTTCCCGTGGCAGGGCACCCCAAGTCCCAGTCAAAGAAGAATGGAGCGAATCTTCAAAGGGGAGCAGCAGCTCCCTCCCACCAGAGCCCTGGTGAAGAACTTCCAAAAGATGATATACGGGGAAATGGGCAGCCGGATCTCCCATGCGTAAAATTCCCACAACCGTGGAAACAGCACGAGCAAAGGCCGCACCCGCCTGCGTAGGGCCCAGCGGCAGAAAAAGCAGCTCTTTCGTTTGCGACAGCTGCAAACTAAGTCGGCCATCCCCTAAACCAAGCAGAGGGGGAAAGGGCAAGGCCCGGAAAGGAGAAAGACGCCGAAGAGTGGGGGCCTGTGATTCCTCTGGCGAAAACCGCAACCGGGGTGAGGGCAAGGAGCAGTCTTTTGATCACGTCGGGGAGAAAGCGACAACGCGGCGGCCCGTCTCCGGCGAGGACGACACCAGGAGGCGCCCAACCTCTGGGGAAGAGGGGGCGTCAGAGGACGAATCCACGATCTGACGCCTGTCCGGTGCTGTAGAGTCAGCAACCTGGAGCAGGCCGTCATCGTCCAACACCACAGGAGACGCCGGACAGGCCTCCACCCCGTCACATGGCGCAGGTGACCGGGTTTGGGCTAGGCAGGAGCTGAGGTGGTCAAGGGACGGCGCCGGAACAGCGCCGACTCGCCCTCCGATGAAGCAGCTGCCTGCGATGAGGGACGAGAGGGACCCAGGGACTGACAAGTAGTTCCCCGCCAGCCTCGACCCACGAGGGGACGAGAGGGTCCCGCCGACCCCGGTGGTGCCGCCGAGGCCGACTCGACCTCAGACGAGGCAGCCGCCTGCATGGAAGGACGAGAAGCGCAAGGGATCCGTTGACGTCCAAGGAGGTGAAGGAGGAGGAGGAGAAGAAGAAGCCAGCGAGGCCTGCAAAGCCTCTGCATGTGTCTCCATCTGGGCTCTCTATGCCCACCCACTGGGAAACTGTGAGCCCACCCCCCATCGGAAATCAGCCCTCGGGGACAAACTGCAACACTTACCGACAGGGGAGCCACGCTCTTGCAGCACAGAAGAGGGATGAGGACGACTATGACAGCCGCTCTGAAAACCTTCCGCAGAAGCGGAGTGAGATGACGAAGTCGATCTGGACGTACGAGCCGAAGGAAGTTTTATCCGGCGTTCCCGCCGCGACTTCGGCTTCAACTGTTAGCACGCCTCGCAATCAATGGAGCTGTGATCCTCCCCCAAGCACCACATGCAAATGAGATGAGGGTCCGTCGCGACATCAAGCGTCCACAAGACGAACACGTCGAAGCCCGAAGGCATCCACGCACTGTTCCCACAACACACGAAAGATCGAAGGGAAAGCCCTAAACAGGCCCAGAGCATGAACCGGATCCACGTTGCATGCGGAAAAGGAAAAAACGGACGTACGCGTGTCTGGGTGGTACTTATGTGAACTCACTGACGTCACGTACGCGGACGACGCCTGGGCGGAGTCGCGTTAAGCAGTCCCCCCCCCGGCGCGCAGGGATGCTGGGCAAAAAGTTTCCGGATCCAGTCTCACGCCTGGGGATAATTCTACGTTAAGGAATTTGCGGATAGTAGTCTCTATCAGATGTTATGTGCACGGTGCGCATCCTGGCGCCACTCCAGCACGCTGACATCAGTTTCATTTTGCAACTTTTCACACCAGGGGCACGAAGCCACGAAAAACACTGACCATTGATGTGTTAATCTGAAGCTCTGAAAGGGTAGAAGCCCAGCCCTGTCCCTAGAAATCCGTTCACAGAGCTGGGAGGGAGGGAAGGGTCAGTAAGGAATCTGCGACTAGACAGTCTCTGCCAAATAAGGCATTACCAAAGGTAACTTTTTCATCTGACAGATGTCCAGCTGCAGATTACTTACCTTACAATAGATACCCAAGCAATACCTCCATGGAGGTGGTTCTGTGAAACAATTTCACACCAAAAAATACTGCAAGACCGAACAGGGAAAGTGCCGGCCCTGCCTGAGCTGACTGTTCAGGCATTGTTTTGAGAACATTTGGAAAGGCCCACGTTGCTGCCTGGCAGCTATCCCGGACAGGGTCTCCGGGTGCTAACACAGTAATTGCTGCTTTTGCTCTGGTGGAATGAGCACGCAAACCCTCTGGGGGGTTGCTTTTATCCAATGCGTAGCAGTGTTTAATGCTGAGCACAATCAAATGAGGGAATGGCCTGTTTCTGTACGGCCTTCCATTTCTTGGGTCCAATATCACTCTTTTTTGCGGTTAAGGTAGAACGAAAGAAAACTAGTTACTTACCAGTAACTTCAGTTATCCAGTATTGGTTTCTTTCATAGATTCACATGCTTAGAATCATCCCTGCCGACGAGGTGGGAGTCTTGCGGTATCATAAAACATATACATAATAGTCATAAAAAAACATTATACAATAGGCTACTACGGACTGCAAAGTCACTACATTAGCCTATCTTAGAAAATCTGATCAACTATTTATTTCTGATGGTGGTCAAAATCCAGTTACAGTTGTGACAAAATCTACTATTGCAAGGTGGATTGCATCCACTATCCAATTCTGCCATTCTAAAGCTGGTCATCCTTCATCTATGAAACTCAAGGCTCACTCCACAAGGGCAGTGTCCTCATCTACTGCTCTGTTTGCCGGAGTACCTTTGGAGAAGATTGGTCGTGCTGCGACTTGGAAAAATGCGCACATTTTCACACGGCATTACTGTCTTGATCTGGCAACAGAAGCTGAATCAGCAGTGGGTCAAGCTGTGTTGCGAACCTTTGTAAATAAGGTAAGCCTCTCTAAGGAGGTGTTTATATCGTTACCTGGTAACATATGTATGGTGTATTGTTGCTTTCTTGTTATAAGACTATTTTCTAAAAAATAAAAAAATAATATATATATATATATATATATTTTTTTTTTCTTCATATTGATTCACATGTATTTGATGTTTTCCCTTATTAGGTTTGAATGTTGTATGGCATTACTGTATGGGTTTTTTACGAGGCATCTATTGTGTTTCTTATGATACCCACCATCCACTATACAGCATAGTAGTATTTACTGCTAACTATTCTATTTTTAAGCATGTGAATCTGTGAAAGATACCCCAATACTGGATAAGAAAACGTCAGTCACCCAGTATTGGTATCTTTTATAGATTCACATGGTACCCACCCTCCTCCCCGGAGAAGCTTACCTTACGGTTATTGCATACTTACTGTCACTTGTGCTACAAAAATCTAAGGGTTTGCCTCTCTCTGGAGGGTTCTAAGAGGGTGCTGCAGCCTGATTGGCTGGGTTCCAAATTTGGTTATTTTTACAAAAGGACTAAGATACGCTAATGTAGTGACTTTGCTGCCCATAGTAGCCTATTGTATAATGTTTTTTATGACTATTATGTATATGTTTTATTATACCGCGAGAACCCCACCTCGTCGGCAGGGATGATTCTAAGCATGTGAATCTATGAAAGATACCCCAATACTGGATAAATGCTCTTTCTGCATCCAGTCGATTGAGTCATCCTCTTCCTTATGTGGATGTGGCGGAGAGAAAATGGTAGACAGGGTGATGGATTGGCCTACATGAAAGGGAGTGACCACCTTCGGAAGGAAGAAAGCTACGGTGCAAAGCACCAGCTTGTCAGGGGAGATGTTGAGGAACAAAGGCATACATGATAAAGTCTGGAGCTCACTGAACATATGGGTAGGAGTTATGGCAACTAGAAAGGCCAATTTGATTGTAAGGAGCCTGAGAGGACATTTGTGTAGCGGCTCGAAATGACAGCACATTAGAAAGGGGAGTACTTAATTAAGGTCCCACTTCGGCATGATGAAGGGTGAAGGTGTGAACACAACTTGGAGGCCTTTCGAAATCTTTTCACAACAGGGAATTGAGACAGAGATAGCTAACCTGGCAACCACAGGCATGCCTCGATGGCAGAAAGATAGCTTTTTATGTACCCAAACCAGAGCCCTTGCGAGCAAAACAAAGAATAAACAAAAGAACCTGAAGGGGAAGAAAGGTGGTCATCCTGTTCAGCACACCATGCCACAAACTTGCCCCAACAGCAGGCCTACACAGTCTTGGAGAATGCCTGGCTGCCAAGATAACATTACGGACTTCAGGCGGAAGGTTGAAAGCTGTCAACTGTCATCGATCAATCTCCACGCATGGAGGCGGAGATTTGACAGGTTTGGGTGGAGAACCATCCCCTGCTGAAACAGAAGATTTTCCCAAAAGGTGAACCTGATCGGAGGGTCCATGGCCATGCTCAACAGCTCAGGATACCAAACTCTCCAAGCCCAGCCCAGAGCCTCAAGGGTGAATTGTCCCAGTCATTCCTGATGTCCTTGAGAACTGAGATTAGGAGTGGTATGGGCGGAAAGGCGTTCAAGAGAAATGTGCACCACTTGAGATTAAACTTGTCTCCAAGTGAGAGTGCGAAATCACTGTCATTGCGTGTTCTCGGCAGTGGCTAACAGATTTAACTAAGCCTCTTCCCACTGCTGAAAGAGACCCTGCACCACCTCCAGATGGAGAAGTAATTCGTGATCAGCTAGGCATCTTTGGCTGAGTTTGTCTAGCCTGGTTTTCAGAGAGCCTGCCAAGTGCTGAACAAGCCATATGCCCTGACATTCTAGCCTTGGGTGCAGGGGCTCTTGACAAAATGTTCACTATCCAACCCCGCCCATTTTATTGCAGTCCGACATGGCGGTGGTGCTGTCCGTGAAGACTTGCACTAGCCTTCCTTTGATATAGCACAGAAAGGCTTTTAACGCCCACCTGATTGCTCAGAGCTTCGATTGATTTGGAGTCTGGATTCCACAAGAGACTACAGGTCTCTGATCTCCAACTTTCCTAGGTGGTCGCACTATTCCAGGAGTGACACATGTGTCAACACTGTCAGATCTGGTTAAGGAAGGCACATGGGGGTCTGCGCTGACCAAATTGCAGTTCGTGCGTTACGAGGCCTCCGGGTAGATAGCGCTATACAAGTGCAATTTTCATTCATTCATTCATTCGTTAACCACCACTGCAGATCCTCTGCAGTACCCTACAAGATCTGGACATTGTCGTAGAGATTCCCCATATGCTGCGCCCACAGGAACTTCGGGTCCCACTTCACAGCCCGCATGTGTCACAAGAGGGATGCAGGAGGCAATGAGCCCCAGCAGCCATTTTGAGTCATTTCATCAAAACCCAGGTTAGAGGCTCTAACATTGGTCATATAGTCTGAATATCCTAGACTTACAGCATAGGAGGATAAGCCCAAAACTGTACAGTGTACAGAACAGTTCCAATGAAAGGGAGCATCTGAGAGAGAGTCAGGTGTGACTCAGCACATTGATAGAGAACCACAGCAAGTGCAGGAGGTCCGCCGTAGTCTGGAGGTGGGAGACTGCCTGGGGCGAGCCCTACTTCAACTGCCAGTCGCCGAGATTAGGGAAGACTAGCACTCTTTGCTAAGGCCAAAACGGAGCACAGTAAACTGAAAGTGCTTGTGGCCCACCGTGAACCCCAGGCAATGCCTGTGGGCAGGCAGGACGGGAATGTTAAGTGTGCGCCCGGCACGTGCAACATTGCGATTTATTTTGCCAAATCAAGGGCAGACAGAGCCCAAGCAAGTGTGAGCATTTTGAATTTCTCCTTTTTCAGGAAGAGGCGCAGGTTTAGGATAGGACAAAGGCCTTCATGCTGGAGTAATCAGAAAATAACAGGAACAAACACACCTCCACGACGCAAGACCAGCATACATGAACCACCGCCTCTCATTCCACATCCCCACCAGACACCTCCGCTTTGCCCAGCTGGCTCTGACCACCGTCCTCGGATCCACAAGACTAGAACCAGAGAAGATTATTCTACCTCGCCGCCAAGACCTAGAACACCCTGCCTACCCACCTCAGACAATCCCCGTCACTGACGCAATTCAGGAAAAACCTCAAGACCTGAATCTTCGACTAAAAAACTAAGCGCAGACGGACCAGCATCCCCCCTCCCCCTTCAGACCTTCACAGGTGAGTGGCTGCGCTTTAAAAACCCTGACCGATAACTGATTGATCTATTTTTGGCATCGGCACCTTCTCTATGGCTCAATAGACCAAAAGAGCTGTCACATCCTGGTGGAGTGACGAGAGATGATACTTGGTCAGCTTGTTGCGCATGGGTTAAGGAGCAGTCTCGAAGGGAGTAGCGCATAGACAATCTGGGGAACCATGAGGTCGGACGTTATCGACCTCCAATGGTGCAAGTGATGGTGTATACGGTCTCAAACTATTTGCCATAATGTTCAGAGGGCAAGCTATCATTTACTAAGGTCTTACAGGCGTTCTAAAGTCCATGCCAATTTGTCTAACAATTTAACATGTACCTTGTTTTAGGGAAAGAGAACTGGCCCTGGAGCCTGGTTAGCAAGGGCCCAGTGCACTTTCAGTTGAAATAATCAGTCTAGGGCAAAAAGAGGGGGTTACCATGTCAAAAGGAGGCCCTTTCCTACACTTCAAGAAACCCATCTTTCCCAAACAAACTGTTAAACTTGAGTGAGCGATTGGATGGGAAAGATCATTTTTGCAATAGAGCAATATATAAACAGTGAGGAACTGCAAACCTGCTTCACAAAATAAGCCTTAACTGGAAGACATAGCCAGAATCCGAAGGAAGATACATCTCTGCAATCCTGGCACATAACACTTGGCAGAATCTATACTCAATGGAGTCAAATCAGTTTACTTCGCTAAATTAAACAGGGTACTGATGGAACCCGGTCACACCTGGTTGGTAATGGGAGCAGATTTGAATATCACACCAGATACAATTACAGATCGTTGAGGTCCTCTGTAAACACGAAAGAGCAGGTACATAATGTTTTTGAAAGACTGATCAGCAGACCAAGCCCCTGAGGAACCATGGCATCAACTTCATCCCAGAGACAAAAAGTTCACTTGTTTTCTCCTGTGTGCATGGCATGGAAACAAGAAATGATTACTCCCTTACGTCAAATTCCTTATCTGTAAACCTGTGATTTAATTGATCATGGGCGTTAGGACCACTCACTTCGCAGCTGGAACAAGAGAATGCATGCATGGAAATTCAAGGACCCCGATACTAAAAACTACAGACTATTTGAGAAAATATGGCTAATAACAAAAGCGCAATTGGCTCATCACAGAACCTCTGGGCAGCATGTAAGGAATACATGGGGACAGCTGGTGAAACAATCTACAGATCAGCAATTGAAATAATGGATACCATCACTAACAGCCCAGTATAGAAAGTTCCCTAGACTGAAAAACCTTTGACCAGTGGCTCGAGTCAAACAGAACTTGAACTCTATGTTCACGACCAAAGCTCAAAAGCTTTGACAAGTCTGAAATTTAAACAATGAAAAACATTGACGGCTTTAAGCTCAACATTTGAAACAAATGGAAGATATCCATACTAGTTAAACAATCAGCGCTCCATCTGGCTTACTCGCTAAACCAATAGATATTACACAAGATTTTGCTAGATGTCATCAAGTTTTATTCATCTTGAAAACTAGCGACGATACCATGAGCGCAGAGTTATCCTTGTTTGACCTTCTAATGTTTCCTTTGCTGCAGGATGAAGCAGCAGATGTGCCAGAAATTGACAACACTGAGCAGAAAATTATAGAAGCAATAACAAATATGCCTTCTGGAAAAGCTCCAGGAGATGATGAATTTCCTACAGATTTTTTTTTATTAATGCCCAAATCCTGGTGCCATTACTCTTTAAAGGAGATGCGTGAAAAGGACATTTCACTCAACAACACCTTCAATGCTACAGCAATTCTCCCTGGATGCTGAACCCCCTTGAATCCCCTTGTTCATGACGAGCTCAGCTCGTCATGAGCATGGAAGGGGTTATTAGAACCTCAATCTAGGCGCTTCTGAAGCCTGATAAAAATCTGCAGCTCTACTGCAACTAAAAGTCAATTTCCAATTAATTCGGATATTGCAGTGAAGGCTCCTCCATAGGGGGTGCCAGGGGGTCGACCCACTGCCTCTCTCTGCAGATAATTGATTCAGGTGTTGCATACAGCTTTTACGATCTCCAATCGTTTGTTTGCATATAAAAACTGTAATTTCCACTTGGCAGCAGAAGAGGGCTTCAGTAGTTGTATGCGCATGTGTCAGGCGGGGGCTGTTATAGCCCAGCCTCACAAAATTACAATACATATCTGGCATGCTGTACTAGAGTCACGCAGTGCAGCATGTCAGATATTGGAGCTTCAGGGCTTGTCCATCAGGTGCCCTTTAACCCTATCAGAAGTCAGAATAGAGAAAAGGAGTTTACCTCTAACCCTATCCCAGCTTCTGATTGGGTAAAGCTCTTCAACCTAGCTCTGATGAGCTGCTTGGCAGAGTTTTTTTTTTTTTTAACTCTTTATTCGTGACTGTTATAGGATGTCATACATTACAGTTTCTCATTATATCACATATCAGTCTTTTCCGTTTTCTTTACCATTAACTTATGGTAGCATATCCTTCCAAATCATGAGTCGTTTGTCTTACAATTCTCCGGATGTTTCCCAGGTTTAGTCTTTAAACATCATAATCATGACTTACATATTTTGCTAAACCCCAACTGTCCCTCCCTCCCCGTCCACCCGCCCCCCGTCTCCTGGTCGTTCTCCCTTATACACTCTACATGTCGGGTCAATGTGCCTCAGTCTATCTGGAAATTGTTAAAGTTCATAGGCCTGGTCTATCCCTCATGAGTTGTAATCACGCTCGTGTACCCTGGCCGTCCCCTGCTATATGTGTGCGTTCATCCCACCGGGTCTCTCGGACTGGTCAGGTCCATCTCTTCCATTTCGATCATCATTAAGTCCCACTCTTGTGCTATAGGGTATTTACGAAGGCCTTTGTCCTCCTCCCCCCTCAACGCCGCGGATTCGGCTTTGCCCCATTTCAGCAGATCAGCTCGCCACATTTCTACCTGCGGGGACCTGGGCGATTTCCATCTCATAGTGAGTACCCTGAGTGCCAACAATGAGCTGCTTGGCAGAGTTATGCCATCCGGAAATCGTGGGCCATGCTGGAAAAGAATGCGAGGTCGTGATGAAGAGGTCTGCCTCAGGTACGTTATTTATTTAGCAGTTTTACTTTGTACGAGTGTCTGTGTTTGTTTTTCAGCGTGCCGGTGAGTATGTATGTTAGTATGATTGTCATTGAATGCCTGTCTGGGAGTGTTTAGGTTTATGTTCATAAGCGCATGCTATAAGAAAGCCTGTGTGGTGGAGGGGTACTAGCAAAGCTTAATTAAAGGTGAAATGCTTTCAGGTTTAATGTCTTTCTGCTTGTTTTCGATGTCAACTCAGCTGCCAAGCTCTGAGTTTCCTCCAAGATGGAAGCCTGAAAGGAATCTCTGTACACGTTCAAAAAAATTATCACAATTAGTCTGCTTTGTAAATATTTGTAAATATTTCTTTTAGACAGCCAGTTAAAACTGTGTCTAATTTATAGATCTGATAAGAGGTGCATGGTGAGGCAAATTGGGATGGGAGGTCTTGCGCCCAGTGGATAGCCATGGTGGGAGCCTGCATTTAAACCTGTCCGCAAAACTAATGAAATAATACAGGGTGTCTAATAAAAAAGCCTGTGAAAAGCATCTGCTAAATTGGTGAAAGAATCGGACTACAGAATTCATAGTGCTTTCTGGTTTTTACAATCCATGCGACTGGCTTTTTTGATTTTGATAATGCATTTCTACCACTATCGCTACCACACAAACCAGAATGCAAAAAAGTATCTGTGAAACATAGGAACTGCTTGTAATTGAGATTAAATGAGTGTAGCTACCTAGAGTGCATAGGACCCTGTAGTGTGATGGGCCCTCTTGACCCCTGTTTTTGCAGCCAATCTGCGCCAGGGCGGCCACATTTTCTTGCTTGTCTTTGAGCCTTATGGTGGCTTTACTATGCTAGTGTTCTTCTATATTTTGTAAATTAGGAAAACACTATGGTCCTGTCTGCCTAAGGCAAGGTCTGGATGCAGTTAGTTGTCTTCTTGGAAAGTCAAGATATCATCCACCGGAGAGATTCGTGGAGGTGGAGAGTCAGTCAATGTTGCTGAGTATTGACCTGTAGAAGTAGAAGATATTGAACTCGTATGATGGCGACGACGATGATGAGACCTTTGGGACGAAGTAGAGGAGCGACCTGGTGGTGGAGGCGGTGGGGGAGGATGCGGAGGAGACTCAGGCAGCACTGGTGCCGACGGAGAATATTCAGAGTCCGGTGACGAATAGATGCACCTCCTCTTTTTCCTCGACTTCTCAAGACTGGGAGAAGAAGATACAGACTTCGCCGTTGAATGCATCAACGTCGCCCTGCTAGTTGACAGTGAGTGTCGACGGTGCTTCGATGTGCGGGAGCGCATCGACTTCGAGCTTCAAGTGTGCCTCAACAGCGATCTTCGATGCCTCGACGTCGACTTGAGATGTACACCTCAACGCCAATCTTCGCTGCCGGTGTCTCGACGGAGACATACTTGGAGCCTTCGATGTCGTCCTCCGGCACTTACTCGACGTCGTCGCTTGAATAGACAGCGAGCATGTCGACGTCGTACCTCCTCTCGACGTCAATGTTCTCGACGTCGACCGGGACTAATGTTGTCTCTGCAATCCCCTCTTCCTGGGACGCTCTGAGGAAGTTAACAGAGACTTGGTACAGGTTCTACCCTCTCAAAGTCCTGAGGACTGTAACCTTCCCCGCTCCTCAGTTCCACGGAGACTAATCTTCTCACAGTGTACGCTTGGAGAAGTTCCTGCAGTGTTGATATGATTCAGAAACATGACTGTCTGGAAGACCGATGATACAGACCTCATGGGGGTCTGTCTTGGCCTTCTTTCTCCCACAAGCTGGGCATTTATCAAATAGGGATGGCATATCTTGACAAAATGCTGTTAATTTCCATCAGGAAAAAAAAGAAAAAGGCAGGAAAAAGCAAAAAGCGTTGAGTGAAGTTCAGTATTTGAGTGTGTGAAATCATTTGCAGGCTCAGTGTGTACAACAAATGCTCAACACTTACCTGATACGGCCTTACTGCTCTACCACACTACCACAAATAGAGAGTAAGGTTCTATCCAACTTTACCTCTGCCTACCTTTGGGGTCCCACTGGACTCTGTGCACACTATACCTCACTGGTATAGTATATACAGAGCCAGCTTCCTACACCACCTCGGAGTGTAAATGTAATTTGTGATCCACTAGTTAACGCTCGCTGAGTTAATCTGCCTTGACGTTTAAAGATCCTACCAGGTGCTAGGCGATCATGGAGATGCCTAGAAGTTCCACCACTTCCAGAGATGCAGAGCCTCCTGGCACAGAACCCACGACTCCACGTCACCCTGATTGCTGCAGTACACATTGGCGGTCATGTTGTCTGTACGTACCTGCACCCTTTGTAAATACAAGCACCTGCTCTCCGTAAGCACCTGCACCCATTCCCCTATGATGGTCAGTAGGAAAGGTTCCAGTGCCAAGCAAATCATTCGAAACTCCAGCAAGTTGAAGGGGAGGTGGCCATCCGCTGGAGACCAGAGTTTTCTGATCTCCGCTATTGCCAGATGAACTCCCTGACACAGCAACAATGCATCCGTCACAAACGTTATCTCTGGGTGGGGTAGTCAGAGGGGTCTGCCGCCACTGCCATGAAGCAGCAATCACAGCAGGTCTTTAGCAGTATCCTTCAAAACCATGGATGGAGCCTGAGAGGATTCCTTGGTGCTGAGCCCAATGAGACATCATATCCCACCCCAGAGACTGCATGTGCCACCTGGTGTGGTCTACAAGCAGGATGCAGGAGGCAAAGAAGCCCAGAAGCCTCAGAGCCACTCCCACTGGGACCCAGGTTAAGGGTTGAAACATCAGGATCACAGATTATCCTGGACTCGTTGAGGCATGTATCGGAAAAGTACCATATCCATGATGGCTCTGACTATAGGAATCAGGTGGGACTTCGGCACGTCGATGGAAAAACTGAACAATGTGAACAAACTGGCCTTTGTCTGAAAGTGTTTTTCAACTGTTTGGGGTGAGCCTACTTTCAGCAGCTAGTCGTCAATATGAGATGACTGGAATTCCCAACATCAGCAAGTGGGCAGAGACCACAATCTTCACCTTTGTGAACACCTACAGAGCAATGGTATGGTCTAATGGGAGCACAGAGAACTGGAAGTGGCTGTGGAATACCTGAAACTGCACTCAACACATGTAGAACAGCAGGACAGGGCTGTGGAAGTATGTGTCCATTTAGTCTCCTGGATTTAGGGCAGACCGAACTTGGGCTAGGATTGCATTCTGACCTTGTGCTTCTGGAGGTAGAAGTTTAGAGGGCAAAGATCTATGATGAGAGGAAGGCCTATGTCTTATTTCGGAATCAGAAAATGAAGGGAGTCAAAAACAGTTTGGAGTCAGTGATGGCATCTAAGCTCAGGTTGGAGGCATCAGTTTTGGCACTGCATACAGCATCAGATGTGCTCGTTGGTGTTTCTTGTCCTGAACTGTGCCCCAGGGGAGTAATGGGAGTGGTGGACACTGGAAGTTCAAATTTACTAATCTAACTCAAGTGCTAGAATATTTGAGGAAAGAGCAACTTGCCCTTAAATATTCCAGGAGGCTTATTTACTATTCTAACTCCAGTCCTGGAATATTTAGGGAAAATTAATTTATTCCCCAAGTCCTTTTAGGAACGGTTGAAAAGTAGTAATTTTGAATTGCATAAAGTGCTCCCCTGAGGGGGCAGGTCAGGGCAAAAACCTAGCCATACTGTTGGATGCTGTGCCAGGGCAGGAGCTGGCAGCACCATGCTGGTTGACGGGGTTGACCTTGGGTGGAGGTCAAGTTGCACGATCGGAAAGGATCTGCCAACTTGCCACCTCAAATCCTTGGGTCCGAAGGCACTACATTAGGATTTGGCAGAGTACCGAGAAGGACTGCTCTGGCCTCTTTCAGGTGTTGCATTCTGTCTGCTTTGGCAGCTCGCTTAGTCAGGAGGTAGAGTGGAAACACTCTGGGAGCTTGCTCCTCAGAGTAGTTTAGAGGTTGAGAAGAACCGAGGATTCTCGCAACTCCGAATGGTACGAGTGGAGGGATGTCTGTGAACTGTGCTTGAACATCTTTTGTGATTTACATGTCTTACTTGATCTTCTGGATTTCAATGTGGAGCTTTCCTGAGATTCGTTCCTTGAGTGAGTGCGTATGCGCTCTTGTTCAGATCACTTCCTCAACTTCTCCTGTAGTTCAACAACGGCAAGCTTGGCTTTGCAGTCTCAAATCGCCTTTCAATTCATTTTCTCATAGCAAGAGTACAACTGTGTTGCATGAGGTACCGAGGCCCAGAGGGAGATGTTGTGGTGCCACAGCTAGAAACTTGTTTTGGGGCCCATGTCTGCACCCTGGGGAAGAATTGTTTTTCCGGACAGTCCTGCTAGCACTGCATCCAAGTCAGAAAGCGCTTAAAAAAGGGAACAGCATCAGTAGTTGAAGATGGCACAAATGTAGGGACCGAGACATCACATCCAAGGTGGGGCGGAGCTGCATGACCCACCTACGGAACCAAATGGAAATTTGTTTCCAGTTTCCGGATCCATTCTGGCACCTGGGGGAAACTAACAAGGTGAGAAATCTTGTTCCATATATCTTTTACTATTTCAAGTTCTTCAGGGAGGGCAAGTTTGGCAGATACCATGCTTAACGTTTACTGCTTGATTATTAGCTAAATGCGAAAAAGGAGAACAAGGGAGACCCTACTCACAGAGGAACCAGGGTAAAGCTTTTATCCAGAAAAACAATGGTTCCTGTGGCATATCACTTTGTGAATATTTGATAAAATGGAAACTTAATACCAATCCAAGTATTAGAGAAAGGGTGGCAGGAAGGAGAGAGACACACAATTAAATCAGTTTCAAACCATTTTTTATATGTTTCAAATGACACAAATAATAAAAAATACTTTTGACTACGACATATAATACAATATACAGAGTGCAATGTGTCCCCATGATTATTAGCTAAAGGCATTTTCTCTAAACTTCTCTGGCTTGAGCTCTAGGTGAAACTCTGTTTACCTATTAACCAAACTGAAGCTTGAGAAATACATCAAATTTACCTGTGAACATGTTCATACAAAAGAAAACACCGTTTTGCTTTGAAAATTGGACAAAAGTCTGATGCCCATTACAAAACAAAATAGGCCAGTCCAGGCAAATTCAGATCAAAGGAAAAAGTAGAGTCTAATTAATAAATCAAAAAATTGATACAGTATAGTGTGCATATTTGTGAAAGGAAGCCTTCACAAATTAGCTAGATATATCCGGTGATGATGGGAAAGGAAAGAATTAACAAGGCTGAGGAATGTCATTTGTTGTAGCCTCCATTTAGAGGGAGCGCAAGTATGACTATAACCCCTTTCGAAATAACAAATGACAGAAATCATTCTGAAAACTCTCAGACTATGCAGTCTAGAGACAGTTGCAAGCATGACATTTTACACACGATGCAAACAAGAAAGATAAATTAAAACTTAGTGTCTGTGAATCATGGCCTCTAGTCTATACTCTTCATGCCGGTGTTGCATACCTTTTCAGGGAGGATATGTAGCTGGAGGGAGCACTTGTTGAGGATCCTTCATTTCCCTTCAGATCCTCCCGCCACAAATGTCGAGTGTAAGAGCCACTACGTACAAGACTGACTGCAGACTCCCTAAAGGAGGAGAAAAGAGTATGAAGGTAATCTAACCACTCTTGATGGTAGAACCGACTTGTCATCTGATCCACCATAATCAGCTTCTCTGAATGATTACATTAAACTTAAATCCTACAACTGAAGTTATCCCAGAGAAAATCTATACTTTTACTATATAAATAAAACCCTGTACATTGAAATATAAAGTAGTCACAAATGTACCTCCTATTCAAGCTATGAGGAGTGGCTCATTAATATCTAACACTTCTTTAAGCACACCATGTTTCTACAAGTTCCTGAGGGACAGTCTTTAATATAGCCTTATAGCCCGCCCTAGAGGGCTATACTGGCTATTAAAGGCCGTCTCCAGCGTTAAAGGCCCGAGCCGAATGCGAGGGCCTTTAACAAGGGAGAGGGACTTTAATAGCGGTATAGCCCATCTACGATGCGCTATAAGGCTATTAGAACATTCTGTCACTAGAGGACAGAATGTTTTAACAAAAAAACGAATCCCCTCAGGCTCCCTGAAGCCTTTGTTCACAGCCAGAGCTGTGAAGAAAGAAACATTGGAATGTTGGAGCTCCAGGCTTATACCAGCCATTATAAGCCCGGAGCACTCCATTGTTTTCAATGGAGCTCCCAACATTCCAATGTTCTAAAAAGCATTAAAGACGCTGAAGAGGGCCTTTAATAGCCGGAATAGCCCTCTACGGCGGGCTATAAGGCTATAATAAATCATCTGACTGTTAATGGAGTTTGTAAAACTGCTGCCAGTGGTATTGGATGATCTGTTTTTTTCTTTTAATATCTTTTTCATTTTAATTGGAATATATATGAGTAATTATCACATTCATTTTAAAAAAATGCATTTAAGGGAATTATTTTTTAATCTAATTCTCAATATTTTCTGCTAGTGAACCACAGACAAAATGTGGCGCTTCATTTGAATTCATTATGAAAGGTTGAAGTTTTATAAGACTGTGTAACTGCAGTGATGCCCACCTTTGTCATCATTAACTTACAAATGACATGCTAGATTTTGCTTTCAAAGATAACACTTTGTATCCAACAATCCTTCATGTAGTAGAACACTGCTTGAGATCATATTTCATGATGTTTTTATATGTCAATCAAAGAAGAAAAATAGTTTTTCAAACACTGCCATTTAGTTATTAGGATAATTACATAAAAATAAAAAAGATGTTGTAAAATAAATACTACACTACTCCAATCCCAAAAGATAAGACATTCAGGACAACCTGCACCATAGTGCTACCTAAGAAAAAATCTTCCAACTTTTACTTTTGTTATCTTGTAATAGATTTGCTTCAAATGCATTGCACACTTTATTTGGAAGATTGGTGATGACGATAAAGGAGGATGGGTTTAGTCATCATTACTGAGAATAAACTGTTTTTTTCAAATATTAGAGAAAGGAATGTTATGCTCGGTGACATCTCATGTTCACCAGCAGTTTTCCAGGGAGGTTGGTGCTCAATCTATCCAACTTTTTTTTTCTAGTGAAAGGGTTGAGTGCTGCTTCGTAATGTTTCACCTACCTTGTTGACTGGTAAAATTAATTAGAATGCAGTATTTAGCACAGGTACCTTAAACATGCTGCACTTTATTAGGGTTTTATAGACTATGTAAGCCAAATCCAGGAAAATGTAAAGCATTGTTTTCGATCATTAAGATTGAACAATAAACCACCAATGCTTGTTGCTAAAAAGCGACTGCATTAAAGTGTATAGAGATGTTAGCCTTCGGTAATAGTCTTTTTAAAAAAAATAAAAGTAAGCGATCACACAGTAAACTAATCAGACGTAACAATTCTTAGAGGCCAATAGAAAATAAGCCTCAAGTTAAACTGGGGCTGATAACACACAAAAACTTTGAGTCCAAATAATAAACAGGCAAGGAGATTGTATTTGTAATTAGCTTATTGCATAAAAAGCAAATACCAAGTAGTTAATTTCCTGATCTCATGCACCAAGAAATAGCAAGGCAAAGGTATGTTAACATACCTGAAGAAATGTCAACCTTTCAATTCTTCTGATTGTTCAAAGCAAATCTAAACATATTGAATAACACTAACATGGACAGTTATAAGAGACTTCACAAACCATAGCTAATTTTTTTAACTCAGATCTAAATGGTGAAAGAATAATATGTTGCTCAAATAGTCAATGCCTTACCAATGTCCACTTCAACTCTACTTCAACCCCAAACCAACTTTGCGGTAACCATAACACCAGGTCAAATCCAGGTTCTTAATTTACCTGTTTTCTTTCTCTTCAATGTCCCCTGTACTGTTTAGTCTTCTAGGTGCAATGGATGCAAAGTAGCTCTTTTCCTGCTGAAATCAAATAAATTAAAAGCATTTTAGACCGTGTACCTTACTGGATATTTTGCCCCTTTATCTAGGCCACTTACAACCCACTATTTAAATTATTTGCTTATAGAAAATATCCCAAGATGTACCCTATTTGAGCCCAACATGTGCAATGCCCTCAGCTTATACCGACACACAAATAACAACGTTTCAGTCTGTTAACAGATTTACCTCACAGCAATGAAACTGAGATTTTACGACCTTAAGCACCACAACAGGATCCAGTTGTAGATTTGTATACACTGACATAAAAGTACCTGTACAAAATGTGGCAATAGAGACTGGATAAAGTTGGTAAAGATGCTCAGGTACATCAAGGTTAGGACATCAGCTTTGTTGGTGCTGTAGGCGAGGGAGTTGGGGGTAGGTGGTTGGCATCCTCAGTTAAAGAAATAAAAAGGCAATAGTCCTGATTTCCACCACCTCTAACATCTTACTCTAAAGTGGTGGAAACCCCGATTCCTGCGTCCTAACCATGGCCCAATAAGGCATTACCTCCCCCACCCTTAACAGACATATTGATAACGCCCACATATGTCTGCATATCCACTACATTCTTCACAGAGGCATCTAAAGCTAATACTATTTGGGGGGTGAAAGGAGGTATAAAAGCCTTCTACTTCTCTGTAAGGTTAAAAGACTGTGCCAATTGCTACTCTAAAAAATAAAGTTGACAAGAAAACAGTATCTCTAAAAAAAAATAAAAAAAAGTAAAAAGAAATTGCCAAAATCCATCACAGGCACTTCGAGACAACAAGTATTGGCCTAGCAGTTAGGTCTCGCCTTTGGGTGTTTATAAGTGTTTATGTATCCAGTACAATATCCTTGGTGAAACAACATCAACTGTTGCATGTACAAACACTTATAAGGTCCCAAAGGCGAGACCTATTGGCTATGCCAATGCTTTTTTAAGTACCTTTTTTAGTATGTACTTTAATTTTGTTATTTAGTATTGTATAGCGCGAACTCGATCCAAAACTATTGGAGCGCTTTGCATGAGCACCAGTTACATTACAAAAGGACGCTTTCATTTTTTTAGGCAAGGGGAGATTAAGTGATTTGTCTGAGTCGCAGGATGTTGAGCCGACGCAGAGAATCAAACCTGGTATTCCATTTTAAAGTAGGCAGCTCCTGCCCTAACAACAAAGAACAAAATGTGAAGAGGGTCTAAGGGGAAACAAAGTTTACAGACCAGCTTGCACCCTGTCCCCCAACTAAGCAATCAAACAACAATAAAGGGGATGCTAAAGGTCTCTGCAATACTGTGGAGAAACTAAACACTCAAATGTAGTGTATAGAAAAGGAGAAGAACAAACCAAAGGAGAGGGAGAGAACACAGAGAAAAGTACCCATCAGCCCACCCGTAGGCGGAACCTCATCATCTGGGTTGAGAGTGATAAACTGGTATCCACTAGACACCTCTTTGGATGTCTTTTCCAAGGATGCTAGTATAGGATCCTCCAGTGAGATGGACAGCCAGCAGGTTGTGTTAGTGGGCTGAGGGGAAAAAGGGTTGCAGTGCTCAGAGTGTGAAGAATAATGTTAAAAATACCTGTTATGATGACAGAGAACAACTTTATTAAGGGTGACCATCATAACGGCATGATTAAAAGCAGAGCGAGGATAGTATGAAAGGAATTACTATCAGTTAGAGATGTTAATTGGTCAACATGTTTCAGCCTAAACAGGCTTTCATCAGGACCTATACTATACACTACTGCAACAGTGAATCAAACGTACCATGGGTGAAAGTGATGTAGAACTACCAGTAAACTTTTACTCTATGGTAGTCTCATATTTATTGTGACAGACACTCTCCCACAAATTTTATGGAGAAGGCCCCACCTCGCCTGGCACTCGCTCAGGTCAAAGAGGCCACGCTCTGTCCGTCGTTGCCCCGGTTCTGTCTTCTGAGCCGAGGGGAAACCACATCCTCTCCCCGAAGGGGATGTGGCTTATTTTGTCAATGGTGTCTTTATAGAATTTCTTTTTTCCTTAATTTTCTTTTCACTTATTCATAACCTTCTTTTTATGTACGTCTTTGTATCACCACCAATTTTTTTTTAACATCCTTATTTAATAATAACGTTGCACTTTATCGAACATGTTACAAAAAACTCTATTATATTTTTATGTGTTGGTATATTTAAATTATACCAACACATAAAAATATAATACTAGTTTTATTTGTTTCTTTACTTAGTTATTGCAGGCCACATTCCGCCAATGGTGCCCTAACAACTTACCATGACGTAAAACATTCAAGTGAGACATTGCCAAAAACATCATTAAAAAATTGACAGTCACACTATAACTAGCACATAGCATTGCTGAATCCCTAAAACCAAATACGGACATATTAATATTTATACTTTGTACTCCTGAATATCAAATAGAAGATTATAAGCACGCATGTTTGTTTGACCAATATTTTTAAACGATGGCAAGTAGAACTAACTAAAAAGAAAAAAAACAGGCAAGATTTTGAAGCAAACTGGAAAAACTCCACGTAGGCACTGTGACAACAAAATACGTTTTACTGTAGATTTTTTTATTGATTTCAAGGAGAAGTTAAGTGTTTACTGTAGAGATTTTCCAGCGTTGCAGCCCATCTGAGATCAGCAGTGCATGCGAGCTCAGCCCTGCATGCCTCTCATAGCTTGTCTCCATAGTAATGTCACAGGATCAGAAATAGCAACACTGATTCCTCGGAGCAGTCCTTATCTTGTTTCTATTTCTTAGCACAGCTTTTTCAATCCTGAAGTCCTGTTTGCGCCTTCGCTTCCTTGCCCTTTTATTAATAAGGCGCTCTATTTGAGTTTGTGGTTTGCTACGGTTGCGTGTTAAACCTGTAGGAGTTTTAGTGAAACACCTCCTCAGACCTTGGTGGAAAATCTAGGTTGACTAGGTGGAGCATGCGGTTATTGTTTGGAAAGGCTCCCTTTGTGGGAGTCTCTGGGAGGTGAGCTGCCTGCATTGAAGGTCAGGGGCGGGTCAATTGTAAAACATGCCAAAGGCTGGAGTCAGAGCTTCACGCCACTTAGCGCCGTGCTGGAATGCGCCGCACTCCCTGGCACTGCAGAGTTCAGAGATTTATCTTTAGAGTGGCAATAGCCTTTGAAACTTGTAAACAAGTGTGTGTCTCTTTATCTCCACATCTCATGTTGTCCTCTCATACACTAGACATGCACTCCTACTTTCAGAGGTGGAGAGCAGATTGTATCATTGCCGATGAGTGTTCTTGCCTGACAAGAAGGTTTTGAACAGAGAGATTGTGAAATGATTGATATTCAGCAAACCAAGCCTGGGGAGCAGTGAGATGCGGCGTCTCCTACAAATCCTTGTACTGCTTTGACAGTTATAGGCTCAAACAAGAAGTAGTTACATAACCAGAAAAACAAGCCCGCAAGTGGTGAGCCCGTGTCTGGGCACGATAACTGAAAACAGATGTGGCCTGTGCAGGTAACCGCAAGCAAGAGGCCGTGGGCAGAGCAAAGGCAGGACATGCACCCGCCTTTGTAGAATTGCGTGCTGTCTTTATTTAAAAGACGCAAGCAAAGCCCATTAGCCTGTAAGAAAGATAAAAAACACACACACAAGCGTGTAGTGAGCTTGGGGAGCTTTCTGAAGCCCCTTACTAAAAGTCCAGAAAGCAGCGCATGCGCGCTGCTCTAGGCTTAATCTAAAAATGGGTCATCCAGACAAATCCTAAATGTTTCGTAGGCATTCAAGTAGTCCTATTTGGTTGACAGGGTAGGCAGCATAATGATTAAAAGTTAAAAGACTATCAACTTAGTAGTTCAACAGGTGTAAGCTCCGTGCATGTACTCACACACGCCATATTAGAGTGACAGAAGATAGGACAAAAGACCTTTAGATACCTCTAGAGCATTAATAATGTGTATACAAGATTATATTTCTTCAAGGGAACTAAGGACATAGGCTTAGAGGATGAAGAAGCAACACAAGTGATTATTGTTTATGTTGCTTACTTAGGTATTGATAAACTCTTTGAAACAAAACTACTGTCTTTCTGGGAAAGCTGGAGAAATGCAATTGTAAAATAAAATCTACTGTCAAAAATATCATTATGGCACAAGATAGATGAAGGTTGATCCACAACTGAAAAAACCTAAGTTACTGAACAAGTAGGGTCTGAAAAACGAGTAGCTAGGAAACAAGTAGACTTCATCATCTTTGGGAGCCTTAAAGTAGGCACACAGCACACCTTCTAGTGTAGATACGCTAGCATATTGGTGTTTGATGTGTTTATATCATTTATAAAAGTAACAAAGCAAGTCCACAGATCCTTTAACTTGTCAGCAATTTGGAAGGATTATGTTTCTTACCCTGTAAGCGTTTGTTCTTGGTATGTAGAGCTGTAGATTCACATGCTTTGCATACTCCTATCATCTAGTGAGTGGTCTGGATGTTTGCAAGTTGTTTTTCTTCAAAAAAGTATTTTCCAGTCGCAAGGTAAGGTGAGTACTCCTTTCAGTGATTGTGCACATTGTTAGATTTTTTTTCCCCGCAAGAGGGTGAGAATGGAGTAAGTGTAGTACAGAGATGTCCATGTGTATGTAATGTGAATAATAAGAACTGCAACAACCACAAGTGTCCGGGGAGGAGGGAGGGTTCATGACAATCTACTGCTCGACATGCCAAGAACAGAGGCTTACAGGATTAGTAACATAATCCGTTCGAGGCATGTGTGCTGTAGATACACATGCATATGTTTGGTAAATGTGTGTGGACCATGTTGCTGCTTTACATTTCAGCTATGGGAATATTGCCTAAAAAGGCCAAAGATGCTCCTATTTTGAGAGTAGAACGTACGCTAGGAGGTATAATTAAAGCTCTTTTAGCTTTCACATATACATTTATATATTTAATATTTATAAGGTGCAGCGAATCATCCCCAGGGGGATCTCTCGGCGCTTGGGTGGCAGATAACAGGATGGACTGTGTTCTAGCAAAACAGCCACGTCTTGAGAAGCTTCTTGAATTGTGCAACGTTAGGACATGCTTGCAGCTTTTCTGGGAGACTTCTCCAGTGGGCAGGGCCCAGATAAGAGAATGCACGCCCTCCCATCCTGGCTTTCCTAATTCTGCAGGTGCGAAGCAGCCTTTGACTGCTAGATCTCAGAAGGCGCCCTGGTGAGTACCATTGCAGCTATTTGATTAAGTATGTTGGTCCGTGTCTTTGCAGACCTTACGACTCGCAGAACCGTGGATGATGGAGTAGTAGCGTGTTGTTTCCTGGCTGCAGTGACGATCACCGAATCTGGTACTGGGTCCGATCTGAGAAAAGCGGGATCGGAGTCAGGTGGTCTGTATTTCTTTTGCAGCCTTGAGGAGGCTGATTTTGTTGATGCTGGCGTTAGAAACAATTCCATCGCCGGTTCTTCCAGCCCCGGCAGCAAGGGCAACAGGGGTCGAGACAGCTGCCGCTTATGTAGGGTCTCGAAGATCACGCACGTAGAAGGTGTAGGCACCGTCAGGGTAATACCAAGCTTCGCCGCTCCTCGCAATAACACTTACTGAAACGACACAATGTCGTCCACTGGCAACACTCTCCTGTGGGGGGAGTCTGACAGAGTGGTAGAATACTCTCGAGCACTGGACGAATGCGTATGACGGGATCTCGACCTGCCTCTTCTTTGACGATGCCGGGACCGTGTAGATGAACGACAGCCACTCCTAGAGCGGTGTCTCCGCCCGGATTGTGATCTGGACCTCCGAGGCCTTGGATGCTCCACAGGCCTGGTCGGGAGTGGAAGCTGTGGAGGCAGAGCCGGAGTCTTCGGCTATGGCGTCCCCATAGGTGGTGAAGGGAAGCGCGGCATCGAGACAGACCTTGGAGGAGGCCGTGGCGGAAGAGCCGGAGGGCCATGAGGAGGTGGTGGAGGCGGAGGAGGAGTAGTCTTCGGAAGAGGAGGAAGAGGAGGACGAGGAGTCGTAGTCATCCTCGGAAGTGGAGAAAGAGGTGGAAGAGTGGGATTCTTCTGCGGCAACGGAGGCGTAGGCGACCCTGGCCGAGAAGGTGAGTAAATTTGAGAGTACTCTGAGTCTAAAGATCTAACCACTCTTCTTTGCAGGTCTTCGAGATGAAGTCCTAGAGGCAGACCTTCTACTCGACGAGCGCCTGCGCCACCACGACCGGGGGCTCGTAGAAGCAGAGGACAGGCTGACCACAGAGCCCGGGGAAACGGTCCTCTTCCTGGATCGCCTCCTGGAGGTTGCCTTCTCCTTCCTGGATGTTTACTTCTTCCTCGACGTCGAAGGCCTCGACGCCGACACATCCCTCGACGCTGACCTCCTTTTTCTAGACGTCGAGTGCCTGCTCCTCGACGTCGAACGCAGAGTAGACCTCGACGGCAAACGGCGGTGTCGCCTCGACGGCGAGCGCCGGCACCTGGACCCATCACAAAGTCGATGACTCCTCGACGTTGATGTAGTTCTCAACGTCGACCTCCTCCGAGGTCTCGACGTCAGCCCCCTCGACGTGGAATGGCGACGCCCCTTTGACCCAGAGCCCTGGGTCGACGGGGAGCACACGGTGGTCAACCCTCTCGACGCTGACGTCGAGGCCATCGACGTCGACGGAGATCTGTGCTGTTTTCTGGCCTTCTCTTGACTGGGGAGCACCTCAGAGGCCACAGCACGGGCAGAGGGCTCAGATCCAGTCCTCACATGCCCAGACCCACCTTGATCCTGAAGTTTCCTCAGCTCCAGGCCTTGGAGCCGGATCCTCTCTCTGTCCCTCAGGGTCCTCTTGGAAAAGGACTGACAGATCTCGCAATCTTCAGGGACATGGGATGAAGGGAGACAGAGGATACACACTCTGTGGACGTCCAATTTGGCCTTCTTCATGGCACATTTAGGGCACCTGTCGAACAATGCAGGCATTTGACAGAAAAATGGCACAAAAATGGCAAAAAAAACAGCAAATGGATGAAGGAGTAGGCAGACGTCAAGTGAAACACTCTAAACACTTGAAGTGTCAAAACATTCGCATTAAACCCAAAAAGGGAGAGCTCAATGCTCCAGGGTCCTGCTAGCAGGAGCCTGAAAAAAGAACTGAAAGTAAAAAGACTATTGCTGTGCATCCTGGGATACAGAGGGTCTCTGGAGAGCTCCTTAAAGGCACGGTATCCCTTTTAACGACACATAATGGCAGCCTATGGGGCTTGTCTGTCCTTCCCTTCCTCTCTTTCATTCCAAGGATTTTGTGAAGGGGAAGTTTGAAACTTAGCAGACTGTGTTAAATGTGATATTGGTGGAATATCCTTTGCATTTCTAGTTGAAGTACTGGACAGTGTAGCCTTGTGAATATAGGCTGCATTTTTGTCTTTAATTTTCTCTTAAGTGTCTATGTAGGACTGCACTGAAGACAGCTTAAGAGATTATTTTTGATTGCTCCGGGGTCCACGCATATGGGCGGGACTATTCACTAGATTATGACTATACACAGAGTTCCCCTACTACAGAACGTAATGTTTTAAAAATACCTCCATAAATTAAAGAAAAGAAAGTTTGTGGTACAAAGTCCTCTCTGTCGTGTGCCTGTGATACTTTGGATATTTGTTTTTGCGAACCCAACTGATCAGGGTTCTATATTTGGAGTTATGTAATATTTAAAGTGAGGGGTATAACGATGTTGTAATACATGAAGCTAATAACTGACAATTGTGTTCCATAGAGAGACCCGTTTACCGATTTTATCATGATCAGGATATTCCTCAAATGTGTTTCCTGTTGTTTCTGTAGGTGGACTAATGAGAAAAATACTAAATCATCTGGGTGTGAAAGACTGATCGGATGTCATTAAATTGGGGCCAGTAAGCCTAGTCGTGGACTGCTTTGCTGTAAAAATAGACTTACGGAATTGTACATGTTGTGAGAATCAATGGACAATATATGATATATAAGAAAGGAAATACCATGTATTTCAACAGATTAATGTAACAAAATAGCTCAATAATTTCTGGACTTCCCTGCTGAGATTTAAAAGTGTGTTCTTTAGCAATACTTACTCACTGCACCCAATCCCAGCCTCAATCTACTGGAATGTAAAATAAATGACCTTGCTACCCACAACTGCTTCGGAGCACAAAACCCACTTAAGTCCTTTTTGGAGGTGTGTATCCAACTATGCACAGAGCCACACAGGACCACTGTCAGTAAGAGCTGCTCCCATCAGTGTCTCTTCATGGGAAAGCTGGATGTGCCATGAGGCCAGTTACACTTTTCCATTTGATTTTAACTGTATGTGTGGAGGCAGGTGAAAATTCATCTTTGTAAAGTAGTGAAACTTTACAGTAAATACACATTTTTACTAAGAGCAGATTACGTTTTTCTGCTGTTCGCTTCATTCTCTGATTAAGAGTTATGATACTTTTAAATCTGTGTGGACCAAAAATTTCACCTTTGACTATTTTTAAAACAAATTATTTCCTAAAAAATACTCTTCTAGTGATGAAAAACAAATCAGCTTCGGAACAGAGTAAACCCACACAATTCTTGATATCCATCATTGCCCCACTCAAATGTGCATTTTACAAAGTATGAACTGCATATACTTCCGGCCATTGTTGTGTTTTACCAACCCCAGGTAGTGACTTATGATCTGTCTGGGGTATGTGGATGCATATTTTTTCCCTCTCACCTTATCTTTGCCATCCAAGAAAGCTGAAATGCGAGGACTCGACGCAGAGCGATAAATGGGCGAACTTCTCTCTTTCAGGGCCTCCCTGGAGGTGGTGACCTCACTAAGTGCATTGTGGCTTCCAGTTTTTCGCAGCCCCAGTCTCCAGGATGAAGGAGATTCGTCTCTCTGGTCTTCAATTTTGTTGAATAAGTTAACAAACTGTTGAAGGGGAGCACAAACATGATACTCACATGACATTTAATAACTACACTCATCTGCAAAAGACTACTTCACTCGAAGCGTGAGTGGGAGTAAAGGAATGCATAGCATATGTGAAAGAAACAAAATTACACATATCTGCCTCACCAAGTTTTCCTACTCCAATCAGAAATAATTTTTGGTTCATTAATCCAAATCACGAGCTGTTTGTCAGACTTTCAAAACAATTTTGCCCCATTGTTTCGGGCATTGGTTCAGTTTAAAACCCCTATCAAAATTTGCACAAGCTTTCCTTAGACTCCTTGTACAAGGAACTAACACTTACTTGAAAGATAACAAGGATGTCATTTGCCTCCTCCAAAACATGGATTTTATATGTGGCCCCATCTCGTCTGACTTGTTGAGGTCACCGAAATCCCTTCATTCAAATTTATTTTTAATTTTTCGTTCCCTTTCTGTTCATTTTCCCACTATTTCTCCTGTATTGTGTTTTTAAACAGATATACTTTTCATATATGTGTTTATCACATATACGTTGTTTGAAAAACACTGTACACACAGTAAATTTTTTGATATAGTATCACAATTGAGGTGAGCTTGTGTATTCTTTTTTGCCAGTTCCCCCATGAAATTCAGACCATATTTTCCCTCATTTCCTGGATCATAATCAGATCATATCAACAACCTTTTTTCAAAGACCTACATCAGTTTTTATAATGATTCACCAATTCTATTAAATATTTGACTATTTTTGAATCAGGAAATGTTCCCACAATATTAAATAGTACCCAAGGTTCTTTCTCACAACTGTCGTTGAGGTTGATCTCCTTACTGAGATGGAACCAGAAAGTGGTTCCATTAACGCCGGTCATCTTGCCCTGGGTGCATGGTCTAGCTTATCCGCACTCAGCATCCTTAGCGGGACATGGGCAACGTGTGAATGCTGCCTTAAGCTAGTCGGAGGCACAGCATTTAAAAGCTTGGCAAGCAAGTTTCAACATTTAATCTACGGGTACAGGTTCTGGTGGTGCATAATTAGGTGACTGAACCAGGCAAGACCATGATGGAGTGAGTACGGTACAGCTGGGTAAATCCTCATTGTAGGATCATGCTTGAATATACTTAATGACTAATTTTCCTCCCTCTTTATATACAGAGTGTGACTACAGGTTTACCTTATCACCTTGGGACCTCTGGAGCACTAACTAGTGTTTCTTTATGTATGTACTGTTCAGTATGTAAGAATGATAAGTGTGAATGGTTGATCACAGGGCAACGCCCAGCAAGTGAGTTAGATGTCTTCACAGAATACTTTTATTTCACAGCATTTGGAAGCTCCCACTGGTGTAGTTACGGGGGGGAGGTCCGCCCCAGGCGGCATTATTTTGGAGGCGCGTGCTATTAAGTACGTGCCTGCACCACGGTGGACGTGACCGTGGTCACATCCTGTCTGTTATTGAGCCGGGAGTTCAGTTTGTTGCAGACAGCTCAGGCTGGTTGCTGAATTTGCTTCGCCGCCCGCAAACCATTAGTGGCTCTCGTAGCTTCCTGCTGCAGCTCGCACCGGCCCCTAGCCAGCCTGGCCCTGGTGAAGTGTGCTGTCAGCTGCTGCATCCTGGCAAATTCAATTGTTGCCACAGCCGAGGGACACAGAGGAAGGAGTCAGTGACCCGTGGGGCACCAGCCGGCAGGACAGACTCCAGTCCGTCACGAAACAGCCCCACACTGGGGACTCACTCAACAGCCTGGACGACTCGCATCTGAATTAGGAAACGTGAGTGACAAGAAAATATACTTTTGCATTTACTTTCATTTGCTAACTGAACATGGAATGAGTAGATTGCACCACGTGGCGGACGTTTTTTTTGCTAAATGTCAATACAGGGGAATTTAAATACTTGCTGCCAGCTTCACGTGTAGTCATAGTATGCTACATTCACAGTTGGAGTAGACTGCTATTCAAGCGAGAAAAAAAATAATCTACAAGTCTCAGGACAATCCCCACGGTAGAGAGGGGCAGCGGTCATAGCGAGAGCTGGTTTCACTGCTCTTCCCCCCCCCCCTCCCCCAACCAGCACCACCCCACATTAATCCAGCATGTGCAGAGGTGAGCCGCCCTGAATGCCATCCCGCCCGGCCTTTTGCGGCCTGTGTCATACTTGTGATTGCGTCCACAAGAGGCCTTTACTTAATTGCCACGCTCACCAGCATTAAATTATAGATAAAAGTAAGCAGAGCAATGTATTCTAATTCTCTGCTTTTAGTTTCTAAATCACAACCGGTAAATGTTAAGATCTAAATACTCGTTCTTTGTCGGGGCAGGCTCCTTTCAATGTAATGCTTCCACAACCTGGCTGGCTCTTTCAAGGTATGGCGCGTAACTAACTCCTAACTGGATGGATCAGGTATGTTTTTTTACAAGTCCTGTGACTGCCGAGCCCCAGGAAGACATAGACAAAATGAAGTACTCGACTGCACGTTTCATTACGGTGAGCGCTGCTTTTTAAAAGACACCCACCGCGCACTGCAATGTAAGTTATTTCTGCTGCTGAGAGCATTTGCCTTTTTCTGCCCACGTAAGAGCACTGTGGTGTATCGACTGCCCGACGAACTCGAGCATAGCACTGTCTGTGAGCAGCTCTGAGCAGAGCAGTTGTCAGCAGTGAGTTTCACATTGCAGCTTAGGCACTACAGCCCTAGGCAGAATTTTCCCATTGGTAAGTGGCCTGTTACACTATGGGGCAAGTGCTAGATCAGTGATGTTTGTTTTGGAACAGAGCATGCAATAAGGTTTAGATTACAAACAGAAAAGGAGTTGGATTGCTGAACAACGTGCAATAAGGTGCTCCGTAGCCAAACATGATCTAGCAGTTTTACACTGGCAAATGCAATTACTGTGGCTCTGCAAGAATCAATAATGATCACAAGTGTGAAATCACTAGAGTACATTGTGGGTATACAATCGTTTTACAGTAGGATTAGGTGTTTTGCAGCAGTTACAAGTTCTTTTCAAAGCTTATCCTTGCTCAAATTAATGTAATTTGTTATGTTTATCTGTTTCTATGTACTTAATTTGTTGATTTTGCTTGCAAAAAAGTGTCACTCTCAGTGTCATACATTTAGTAGCTGAATGCCATTCATAGGTACCCTAAAACCTTGAAAATGTCACACATAAGCACTCTTAAAACATGGCAGCTACGCAGTCTGTGTTTCTTGTCAGATAGTGCCCTTCCATTTCTGGTGGTTTGCAATAGTTTTAAGATATTCGTAGTGTTTCGCGTTGCTGAAATGGCTGTAATTTTTGATATATATATATATATATATATATATATATATATATATATATATATGCTTCCCTCATCCTAATTGTTTCATTTTTGCTCGCAAGAAAGTGTCACTCGTAGTTGTTGAATATCACTCATAATTACACTCAAATTACGAAAATGTCACACATAAGCAATCTGAAACCTTGGCAGCTAATGTATTTGGGACACTCACTGTCAATGACTGAAGTCAGTGTCCTCAAATAAATTATAAAGGCCGCCCCCAGTGCCGCGCAGCCCCCGTGTAAAGACCAAGGCAAGAGCACCTGCTTGTAAATGCTGCCTGCATTGGGGTTGCTTGTGGGTCCCGTCCCAGGGCCGTCAATCTTGTAGCACGAAAGCTGCGGATGCCATGGGCGCCAATCTGAGGGATAGCCCCGGGCGCCACAAGCTCTAGCTACGCCCCTGGACGCTTCATTCATTATTATTTACAGATGCAAGGGCGAAATACAATATGGGATTAGAATTAACAGAATTTTTAATATTACCGGTGTATATGATTGTCACATTGCTATTGGGCGCTCAGGACTCTGCTCAGTGCCCTTTACTATTGCAAGATAATTCTCCCTTTTATGATACAGATGGATTGGAATAAACACCAAGAAGGTATATGGTTTAGATCTAGCATGAAGAGTGCATGACTGTATATCATTTTGCGTTCATAACAAAATACAGTAAAGAGTGGTCTCAGTGAGAGAGTTTCAAGTTCCTGATGAAAGCCATGTCGAAGGGTGGCAGAAACATGTAGACCGAGTGCAAGAAAGAAGGCAGGATCATTAACCCCAGTCAACTTCCATCTTACTGATCCCATATTTTAATCATACCGACTGGAGCATGTAATAAAAGGATTATGTTACTTACCCTGGAAGCATCTGTTCTTGGCGTGTAGAGCTGTAGATTCACATGCTTTGCATACGCCTGTCATTTAGTGTTGGGTCCGGATGTTTGTAAGCTGTTTTTCTTTTCCAGTCACGAGGTATGGCGACTCCTCCTTTCGGTGCTATTGCGCATGGGCATCAACTCCATTGTTGGATTGTTTTTCCGCAAGAGGGTGAGAATGGAGTAAGTAAGTGAAGTATAGAGATATCCATGCGTAAGTAATGCAAATAATAAGAACGGCAACAACTACAGGTGTCCGGGGAGGTGGAAGGGTGCATGTGAATTACAGCTCTGCATGCCAAGAACAGATACTTACAAGGTAAGTAACATAATCCGTTTGCTGTAGACAGATACACATGCTTTGTATAGAAGATATAGCAGTATTCCTCAAGGCGGTGGCTAACGGTGGGTGATGCAGTTGTTTGATAAAGGGTCTTTAGCTCTGCTTGTCCTACATTAGCAGGTTGACATGCTAAGGCATCCTTTTTTAAAATTTATTTTTATTTTTTTAACAGAGAGTACATAAAAGAAAAATATAAAGAAGACAAAACATGTTGATAGATACTAATATTGTTATCAGAAAACATTCGCCAATGCATGATATCTAAACAGTTACATATGTATACATATCTACATACAAGGACCCTTCTGTTTCATTCATTTCCATATACGAGAACATTTTTACATTGACCTTATAGTTCTTGTCTTAGCTAATGCTCGTTCCCTTTCATAAATATTTTTCATAAGGATAACCCAATCAAAAAAAGAAGGAGATTTAGACTAAATCCATTCCCTCGCAATACAAAGCCTAGCAGCGCCTATTGCAATAGATATAAAGCTCGTGACTGCGATGCTATCATATGCCCTATATTCCAGCATGATCTCTTTAGTAGTAAAGTCTAGGTTAAATCCCAGACATTGTCCAGTATGTCTTATAATATTCCCCCAATACTCAGACAACTTTTGACAAGTGTACAACATATGTACGATGTCGGCTGCCCGTTGGCCAAACTTAGTGCAGCATGTTCTATCTCCCCAACCTAACCTGATCCCTGTGATTGTTGTGGCCACTTGCTGATTCTCTCGGGAGTGTAATAGAACTGAAAAATTGTTCGAAATTGTTGCAGTTTCAGATTAATAAAATAAGTAGATTTATTTAAAGTGGCCAATGCAGCAGTTATATCAGATGACTCAATATTTATTCCAAGTATTTGACACCATTTGTCAGCTAAATGTCCTGTATCAGTACTTCTTAAATTACAAAGCTGAATATATACGGAGCTTATTCTAGCTTTAAGCAAAAGATTAACACCCTGGGTGCTAAGGGGTTTCACCCGGCCATGCTTGATTTTCAGGATCCCCATTGTTCATGACAAGGTCAACTCGTCATAAGCACAGGGCAGGTAAAACCCATGACGAGTTGACCTTGTCATGAGCACTGAAGAGGTTAAGCATTTAATTTAATAGCTCCTGTGAAAGTGGAAGCTGTGATGAATATTGTTTTAAAAAGTAGTCTCTGATTTGTAAGTATTTATAAAATAGCTGGTGAGGGAGTCCATAAGAAGATTGCAATGATGAGAAGGTAGTAAAACCATTATGATCATATAGCTGACCTAATCTTACAACTCCATATTTTGCCCATCTGTTTGCAGTATAATCATGGAATATACTAGGGAGAGAAGGATTGTTCCAGAATTTAAAGTATTTAAGTTGTTTGAGATCATTGACAGTGAGTGAATAGTAATGAAGTATTTCATGCCATTTACGAACCTTGTCTCTGATAGTCTTAAAGCAAACTCTCTTGTAATAATTAGGCTCGTTAATCCTATAAAGGAACATTTGACTATCCGAGCAAAGTGCCGATACAATGCCATAGTACGGCGATTGATCAGTTAATAAGCTTTGTAACAGGCTTGTAAATTCTGCCCAATAATAAATCTTAAAATCAGGGAGTTGTAAACCTCCCAAATTATAAGGATATTTTAGGTAGCATGTAGCACGGCGTTCCTGTTTATAGCCCCAAATGAAGCTGCTCATAGCTCCCTCTAATTTCTGGAAAAAATAATTTGGGACCCTTAGAGGGATTGCTCGGAACAGATACAAGAATTTAGGCAAAATTGTCATCTTAATTATATTCGATCTGCGAATGATAGTTATAGGAAGGTTATTCCACTTCTTAAGTTTTTGAATTACTGATTGAAGTAGTGTTTCATAGTTAAGTCTCCACATATTCTCGCGCCCCCGCGATATTTGGGGACCGTACACCACTTATTTGTTGGCGCAACTTTCTGATGATGACTAACCTAGCCCATGTCTCTGAGTGCGGTATGTCCTGTCTGGGGGGATGCCAGTTCAGATGAGGCATGCTGTTGGTCATCCCTGTTCCCTTGATTGACTCTTCGTGCTGCTGCCTTTGATATATGCCGGTCGTCCGGCCGATGACATGCCATGACTGTGAAGTTCCTACCTGTAGCGGACCCCCAATACCATTGCAGTTTCTAGTTGCTCTTAATGCATGCCTTGGAGGTTGTCCGGCAGTGAATCTCCCGTGTGAAGTGAGGGATCCCCCTCATCGAGACTGTTGTCCCCTATGATATCCGCACAGCTAATGTATTACGGGTTGGGGGGGGGGGGGAGGGGGGTTATGTTTGTTCCTAAACTTTGACTATAGTTTACAAAAAAAGCAAAAATAAGACCTCAAGAAGATTCGTCATTGCTACTCCAAGTTCGGTTCCATTTTTTGTACTGCTTGATACGCCGCCGGGCCTTTGGCTGTCGGTAATCTGGCTGTGTGCTGAGAACCATGTGTGCTTCCGATTCAACAACTGCGGCCAGCCCGTTGGGTTGTAGGCCCGAAGATGTGTATCTGCAATTGATGTAATTAAGGTCTTCCAAAAAAAAAAAAAAGTCTCCACATATTCTCAATGCTGGTAGAAATCCTAATCCCCAAGTATGTTACTACTGTACATCCACCAGTTATAGATGTTGTTGGATTTAAATTGTGAAGAACTTGTGTTTTATGCAGATTTAATTCATACCCTGAAACTCTACCAACATTTTTTGCTTCCCCATGGATAACTTGCAATGCATTAGCTGGATCAGAAGTGAATAGTGCAAGATCATCCGCATTTGCGATTGCCTTAAGTTGATAGTCCCCATTTGTGAATGGATTAATATGAGTGTTCTGATTTAATGCTTTAATAAACGGCTCTATGTATAATAGATAAAGGGGAAAGCGGACACCCTTGCTGGGTGCCACATTGCATCATAAATGGAGCTGACTGCAGGTTGCTATATAGTTTTGCCTGTGGTTTAATATACAATGCACAAATCCACTTTATAAACCAAGGTGGTAGACCATTATTACCAAGTATCTTCCATAGCGCATCCCATGCTACCCCGTCATCTAACAAGATCATCCCTACCTTGTGAGAGGTCTTGTTGGCGATATCAAGTGATGTAATAGCGGTGTTGACATGTGCAGTGGTATCCCTATCTAAGATGAAGCCATGCTGGTGTTCTGACACTAAACTGGGCATGGAAGAAGCCAATCGATTAGCCAAGACTTTGGGGTAGATTTTAGCATCAGAATTAATGAGCGGTATTGGCCGATATGACCCGCAATCATCCGCAACCTTCCCTTTTTTAAGACAAAAGATGATGTTGGTCATATCCCAAGATTTAGGGGTTTCCTGTGTTCCCCAATCTGGTGTATAACTGCACATAGCAGAAGAATAAGATTTTTAAATACTTTATAGAATTCCAATGGTATAGCATAATCTCCTGCAGCCTTGCCCGAAGGCAGCTCTCCTATGGCTGTTAAGATTTCATCTACAGTAATATCTTGTTGTAGATAGTGTGCTGCCTCTAGGCTTAAGGTTTGAGAGTTATCTAATCGTAAATATTGCTCAGCTAAAGCTTCATCCATATTGTTAGTTTTAGTATAAAGCTCATTATAAAATTGAGTAAATGGTTTCAAAATTGATACCGCAGTTTTATGTATAGAGCCATCTCCATCCCTAATTGAATCCATGCGTGTCTGAGCTTTTTCCCCCCGCTATTTGATAGGCTAAAATCCGCCCTACTTGATCCCCGTATTCATATTGATTGGAGCGGATTTTATTGTAGGCAGCAAACTTTTCTCTTTAAACTGTTGTGTCAGTAATAGCTGTGTATTTATTAAAGTAGAGTATATGAGATCGCTATTCAATCCATTAGACATAAGTTCAGCAGCATGAGAAAGCTCTAATTTTTTAAGTGCATTACAAGCTTCAGCCATTTTTTTTTTGCTGGGTTCTGTTTAGATAATAAACATATTGCTGCGTTGTCCCACTTATAAAAGCTTTCATTGCATCCCATACGCAAAAAGAGGAGGAAGTATCAATATTAGTTTGTATACATTCTGTAAGGGCTCTTTGTGTATGTGTGATAAATTGCGGATCTGATAAGAGGTATCTTGGAAATTAAAATAATCTACTGCTCTTAACCTCAGCTGAAAGCAAATCAGTACCAGATTATGATCTGATGTTATCCTCGGGCAGACCTCTATTTGTGCATTAAATGGCATGTTACTGCTTACCAAAGCTAGGTCTATTCTTGAGAAGTGTTGTTGTGACCTAGAGTAATACGTAAATCCAGGCAAAGTGGTATACATTGTCCGCCATAGATCTAACAACCCATGTAGCCGTGCTAGCTCATGAATTGATTTACGGACCCTACACATCCTTGGGGATGCAGATCGATTTGTGGAGTCGATCTTATAGTTTAAGGTGCAATTAAAATCCCCCATTATAATTAATTCCCCCTGCCAATCTAACAGGTCCAACATATTTTTTTAAATAGGGTAGGATCATCCAAGTTTGCGCCATATATTCCACATAAGACAATTTTTTTTCGTAAACCTCAAGTTGAATAATGACCCATCTGCCACTTGGGTCAGAGGTTTTATTGATAATGTTACAAGTAAAGCGCTTATCTTTAAAAATCACAACCCCTCTAATAGTTGCCCCTTGTGAGGTGCATTTGATCTGCTCTAACCCCAGGTGTTTAAATAAGCCCCTGTCCTTATGAATCAAGTGAGTCTCTAGCAATATTACCAGATGTGGTTTATACATCTTGAGTTCTTCTTTGACTAGTTGTCGTTTAGTTGGAGAGTTTATCCCGGCTACATTCCAGCTAACACATCTAATTATTCCCATGACTGATTGTATTGTACATTAAGCACATCCAAAAACAATTGGTCAAAAGAAAGACTAGGCTCCACATAAGTAACAGTTAAAGCATTATAACTTCGCTCCATTTTAATTTTAATTAATCCTCCATCTTTATCCATGGTAATTTTGTATAGATCAGACCTAGCAGTCATAGAAATAGTCTCCACTGTCACAGGTGTCGGAGGGCGAGCTTTAATTGCAATGGCCTGGCGCAGTAAGAAATTACCTACATAAAAAAAAGGATTGGTCTGGGTCGGCGTGTTGCATACTGGTTTGCTTGTTTGAGAAAAATTGGCAAGCGAAGAGCACGCTGAAAGTCCCAGTCCCAATCTGCCAGATCTGGGAAGGCTTTCTGAAATATTTGAATGATGTAGGAGCGTGGATCAGAGCCTTCTCTACCCTCCGGTATCCCAAATATTCTCAGATTATTCCTTTGTTGACGATTTTTCATATAATCTATCTTTCCTTGTAAGTCGTTGATTTTGCAGTCATGATCATGAAGCAGATTAGTAGTGCGAGTCACAGCTTCTTCATTGTCAGACAGTCTTTGTTGATGCGTCACCACCTCTGCTGTGAGTTCAGGCACTTTTCCTGTTATTGAGGCCTATGACTGTTGGAGCATAGCTTTATCCGCCCTAAGCTATGTATAATGATTGTGCGCCTCAGATCTGTGTGCTGTTAATGCATGCATTATTGCAGCGAGGGACGGTTCAGTTACTGTTAATGTTCCTGCTCCTGTTATAGCTTCCAGTGTATTTGTAATTGAAGTTGACGGGGCACTCATTGACAGTAAGGTATCTTTTGTTAGCTGTGTTGGTGCTAAAGGTTCAGGAGCATGAGAGCCATTTGCGGCCGCCTGTGACTTAGTAAATTGAGAGGAAATTGTTGTTGGATTTTGTCCCAGACCAGTACCGGAAAGACGTGAAACAATAGCTTTGACTTCCCCCTTTGAGGTCACCAATTTCCGTAAAGGGCGATTTTGATCATTGAATTTAGATTTGGGCTGTACCGATGTCACAGTCTCCACTTGTTTTTGAGGCAATTTGCTGTTTGAGTCACTAGTTTTCCTGTTTATTCTAATCTGCTTAGTGATTTTGAGATTGCGTCTATTCTTTTTAGCAGATTTAGAATTACCAATCTCCTCATGTGGAGAACCAGATGAATCATCAGCGACCGTCTAAGTTTTCGCCTTGTTCGCAGAGGAAAGAGATGTGGATGGAGAGTCAGCATTTGACTCAGTTTGTCCAGCCTGCTCATTGCATTGATTAGCAAAACGCACTGCAGATACTTCCTCTATTTACTGGTCAAGTGTATCGCTTGACTCCATCTCAGTACTAATTAACGCAAGTGACAAATTGTATCTATGATGTTATTTAACATGCAATCTCGTGTTGGCTGATCAGCTGATTGTATTACTGTATCACCGGTTATTGGTTTTAACATAGCTGTAGTACCAGTATTATTGCTGTCTTGTCTCGCCTCCACATGTGGAACATAATGATTATTCACATTGGTTATATGCATAACAGCCCTCTCACCTGAGGCGGTCACAGTCCCGGTCTCCTCAGGTGATTCATGGATTTACCCCAGGCGTGTTGCTGTATTCGATGTATTTGTGTTGCACAGCCTCCATAATAGTCTCTGCCATAGCGCCTTCAGAAGTAGCAGCAAGAAAGCAGGCAGCCTTCCCTGACTGTAGCAGTTTAATCACTGGTCTGCCAACCCACAGCGCATTTATTTTAGTTCCGCCATCAATCATCTCCATAGCGCGATTATCGGTGTTGCAGGTAACTGTTGGAGCAGCTGCCGAAATTTCGAGTTACCCGGCCAGACCTCGAGGCATTTACTTTCGGCGGGGCCATAGACTGCCAAGCAGAGAGATCCAAAGGAAACCGGGCTAGTGGGCCGGACAAGCTGAAAACAGAGCAGCACAGACAGTCTCGCCCGTTTTGCCTGTTGCGGTGATGTATGCAGCTGCGAGTATCGCCTGAGAGAAGAAGTTGCTGGGAACCCAGCCAACACATTAAGGTACCTTTCACTTATACTGCCTTAACCGCTGTTCAACGAGTAATTTCACCGCTCGTCCCCCGGTAGTTAGCGGCACGTAAAAGCAAGTATTTCCCCCACGTGAATTCAGGAGCTCTCAGTGGACACTGCTTCTTCAAAGCGGAGTCAATCCGCCATCTTCGTTCCCCCGCCCCCCGATCGACATGCTAATACATCCACACAATAATGGTTAGTAAAAGTGTGTGGTGTAGACCATGTTGCTACTTTATCAAGTGGAATGTGCTCTAGGAGGTATATTTTAGCTTTAAATTTGAATACATTTAACAATCCATCTAGGAATACCAGATTTAGAGATAAGATTGCCGTTGAGGGGTGGAGCAAATGCCACAAAAAGTTGCTTTGTTTTACGAAAATCTTTTGTCCTCTCAATATAGAATAATAGGGCTCTTCTGACATCACGTGTATGAAGAGCCCTTTCTGCCACTGAATCCGGTTGAGGAAAGAACACAGGTAACTCAACTGACTGGTTAAAATAAAAAGCAGAAACAACTTTTGGAAGGAATTTTGGGTTTGCGTGAATAACTGCTCTATCTTTCTGAAGTTGAAAGAAGGGTTCTTCTAAGGTTAATGCCTGTAGCTCATCAACTCTCCTTAATGAAGTGATAGCAGTTAGAAACACAACTTTCCATGAAAAAAATTGTAATGAACAATTGTTTAATGGCTCCAAATGTGGACCCATGAGACTTGTGAGAACGATGTTAAAGTGCCAAACTAGTGCAGGAAGTATCCTGGCTGGTATTATTCTTTTAAGTCCTTCTATAAAGGCTTGAATTACTGGAACCTTGAACAAGGATGCGTGTGGTCTGTTTTGGAAATATGGGGCCACTGCTGCAAAGTGCAACCGAATGGATAAATAGGCTAAGCCAACTCACTGCAGATGTAAAAGGTAACAAATATTATTTTATATAGATGCATCTAGCAGATCAAGATTTGTTACAATATACAACAAATATCTTCCATTTCGCTGCATAACATGACATGGCAGTAGGTTTTCCTGCATCTTTAAGAATAGTCATACAATCTGGTGGTAAATGTAAGTATCCACACTCTATGATTTCACGAGCCATGTCGCTAGGTTAAGCTGCTTAAGGTTCGGGTGTCTGATTTCTCCATGGTTCTGAGTGAGAAAGCTGGAATTGAGGTGCAGCTTTTGATGTGAAATTACTGATATTTCTAACAGTGTGGTGAACCATGGTTGGCGAGCCCATGTGAGAGTCACTAAAATCAGAGTGAGGGATATTTGCCTGAGTTTCTGAACCAGAAACAGAAGGAGAGGGAGAGGCGGAAAAGGGTAAGCAAATATCCCTGACCAGTTAATCCATAGGGCATTGCCTTTGGATAGAGTGTGTGGGAACCTGGAGGCGAAGTTTGAGCATTTTAAGTTGTCTGCTGTGGCAAACAGATCTATTGCTGGGAATCTCCATTTTTGGAATTATGGACAGAGAATCTGGGGGTGAAGATCCCATGTGTGTATTTGTTACTGCATCCTGCTGAGGAGGCCGGAAATTTGACTGTTCACACCTGGGAGGTTCTCTGCCAGAATATGAATTCTGTGATGAATAGACCAACACCAAATGGTCTGAAAGAAGTGTGACAGTTGTAGAGAATGTGTCGTCCCCCCCTCCTGTTTTTGTACATAGTACATGGATGTCCTATTGTCCGTGCAGACTAGGACAACTTTCCCTATGAGGTAAGGTTGAAAAGCTTTTAGTGTTAGATACACAGCTAGAAGCTCTAGGTAGTTGATGTAGAAACCTTTGTTTGTTGTCCCATAGACCTTGAACTGTTAGATTCTGTAGATGAGGAACAGGGTCGATGAAGGGCCACCCTTTTGGTTTCAGAGAGCGATGGGTGTGGCTGTCTACTAACACTATATCTGTTCATTGACCCTGTGATTGATTCTACTGACGTGCTAAGCATTCTTGTAGGGGACGCATTTGTAATCTTGCATGAGGCACTATTGCAATGCATGATGCCATCATCCCTAGTAGTTGCATATAAGTCCTGACTATTAAGTATTGCTAGGTTTGAACTTGTAGTAACAGAGTTTAACAATTTTGAACCCTGTCTGCATTGAGAGAGGCTAGAGCTGTGAAAGTATTTAGAGTCTCTCCCAGATAGGACTGCATTTGAGGGTTGAAGATGGGACTTTTGCGTATTGACTCTAAATCTCAATTGATGGAGAAGGTGTAATGCAGTCTGAGTGTGTTGCAAGCACGTTTGCCGTGTGCTAGCTTTGATAAGCCAATCGTCTAGAAATGGGAATTTGTTGTCTTCTGAGATGAGCTGCTACTACTGCTAGACATTTTGTGAACACTCTGGGTGAAGTAACTGCGAATGGGAGTACTTTGAACTGATTGTGATTTCCTGCTATCACAAATCTAAGATATTTGCGATGTGCTGGGTAAACAAGCATGTGGAAGTATGCGTCTTAAGTCTAGTGTGGACATAAAGTCGCCTTGCTGTAGAAGTGGGAGCAATTGCTGAAGCATAACCGTATAGAAATGTTATGACAGTATCGACAGGTTTAACATCCTTAGGTCCAATATTGGTCTTAGGGAACCCGTCCTTTTTGGGGATTAGGAAGTATAGTGAGTAAACTTCTTACTCTTGTAATGGAACTGGTTCTATAGCTCCTTTTATTGAAAGAGCGTGTCCTTCTTATTTGGAGCAGTTGGTGCTGTACCAAACGTTTGTCACTGCAAAGTGAAATATTGGGAGGATTGCTGGCAACCTCCAGGCAATAACCATGTTGGACAATGTCTAATACCCATTTGTCTAATGTTACTGATTGCCAAATGTGAAAAAACTTGTTGAAGTCTTCCCCCGGCAGGTGTTAAATGATCTGGACTAATTGTAGGTAAATCACTGCTTACTGGGAGATGGGAAGGTACGTGTTATGCCTTCACCTCTACCCTTGACATTATTTCCTCTGTACCTACTTCTATAGAAACCTCTAGCTGGAGAGGGTTGCGTGTTGGGTTTATTTGAGGCGGCATTAGGATCTGAGGATATACCTTTGGATACTCCTCTATAAAATGAACGACAAAAGGAGCCTCCGTTAGATGGTCCCATAGATTTTGCTACCTCTGTGTCTTGCCTCATCTTCTTGAGGTCCAAAATGGTGTTCTTTGTCAAAAGGAGTATAGAGGATAGATATCTGAACCTCCGGTTTAAACCCCAAAATCTTAAGCCCTGCATGTTGTCTAAAGAGAATGCTGATGAGAATTCCTATTGCTACACTGTCAGCAGCATCTACAGAAAATCTAATGGAGGAATTAGATATAAGTTGACCTTCTTGCACTAATTCTTGTGGTCCCTTTTTATGCTCATCTGGGAAATTTTGGAGCAGGTCTTCCATTTCGTCCAGGTGGGCCCGGTCATATCTGGCTGATAAGCCTTGTGTGTTGGCAATGCGCCATTGGTTAATGGATTTAGCAGCTACTCTTTCACCGGATGCATCTATTAATTTACACTCCTTGTCTGGAGGAGGTGCATCTGCTGAAGTCTGTGAATTAGCTCTTTTGCAAGCATTAGATACTACTAAAGAATCTAAAGGTAACTGTCCCTTAAAAATGGGATCAGACGGTGGAGGTTTGCATTTTTTGTCAACCCTAGGTGTTATTATACAGGCACATACAGGGTCTTTAAAAATGTCATTGGCAGGCCTCATCACGCCTTTTAACATAGGCAAACCTTGATTTGTTCTATGTGTGGAACCTAGTGCCTTCTTATAAAGACTCTTTATATAAAGTTACTCCATGGTAAGATGCTGCCTTGGACATCAACTCCTGATATGCTACGTTGTCATCGGGAGGTGATGGTTTTGCAGGATTTAAATCAGGGTCCTTATCCATTGGTGGATCGATATTATAGTCATCCCATGGGTCTGTTGGTAGTGGACTACTGTCATTATCATCATCCCCTATATCAGGCTTGGTGTGTGGTGAACCCTGTGATGTTGTTGCAGGGATTCTGCACAAATACAGAACTATGCACAAGAAATGAGACTTTGGTGTATAGGGACTTAGTCTTCCCACCACCTTAGTACAAACGAACCCAGGACCGACTAGCTAAAGTGTCTCACTTGATCTCCTACTCAGTCCCAAAGAAACAAATGATTAGACATCCCAGAACACAACTCCCAGTTCTCTCAGGATCGCAGTAACAAGACGCACCTTCTTGCTCACTCTCTTGTACTTGTCCACAATGAGAGATAACGGAGACTCAAACATTTTTTAAAATATTTATTTTAACCAACGTGCCCTAACATGCAGTATGCGTGCCACAACAAGCAGAGTACAAAAATTGTTAGCATCGCAGTCAGTCCATAAATCATGGAGAGATGTCATCATAAAAAGAAAATGGAGCAAGGACTATAGTGCCTAACCTCCCTCCACTTGCTAAGAAGTATTATTATATAATAGAAGATCTCTGGGCTTTGTCAGCAGACCCCATACCTTAGCTTACAGATGGTAGATCTACATCATGAGTGCTCGTCTCCCTGGGAAGGTCCCTCTCCAAGTGTCTGTTACATATTTGTGCACCCCACTAAAAATCCAAGTACACTGTACAAACAGCTGCATCAGTATGTTTTGTCTAAGGGCTAAGGACTAGCCAGAACAAAATAGCAAGGGGCATGGTTGCTCGACCATGCACATTATGTTCAGTCAAAATCCCAGGAACATTCAGAGAGCAAACACAGAGATGAGTTCTCATGTGAAAGCAATCTTTGAAAATATTGTGAAAATAAAGACATGTAGTAACGCGTTTAAAGCAGCAGGCAAGCTGCAACGAGCTCATGCTAAGTTAGTGAAAAACGACAATGTCCTTATGGGCCACGTGACACCCTACCCTTGGCCAGGGCGTTGGCCATTTACAAGAAACAAACATTAGAGGTAATCAGAGGCAAAGAGTCCTTGTTGAAGGCCAACTCGTTTAACTTTGAAGCCATTTTTTCTTTTTTTACTGCCAGGGAATATTGCTAAAAAATTTGGCCCATTTGTGTAAAGGATCGGAGTCTGGCAATGGTGGTAGTGGTGAAGATGGTGGAGGGGATTGAGCATTAGGGTAGATAGGACCTGTAGCCATGTCCTTCGTTTTTTAGAGGAATTTTGTAGCTAGTGTTCTCTGAGATAATCTTTCTTTTGGAAGGGGCCACACCTTTAGCCAATTTATGCCCAGTGTCTGGATTAATATACATTTTCTTTTGCTTAGGGTCCAGCTTCGCCTTCATAATGTCCGGGATAGGTTCCGGAGGCATTGAAGAGTATCTTTTAATTTCGGTGCCGAAGGTTTCAGTGGCGAACTGGACTTGTTCTTGTTATCTTTTGGAGCGAAGGTTTCAGTTCCAAAGATGTCTCTTCTCGACTTGGTCACGAGCTGGAAGGCTTGACTGACTGTTTTGGTTCCAAGCCGGAGGGTGGTGAATTGGAAGCAGCGTCTCAGTGCCGACCATGGCCAGAAGGCAGTGGTGGTGCCAAAGCCTTTTGTTTAATCGAAGATAGATTGAGGGACAAAGGGGCTATGTTACTCATGGCACCCTGAAATGGTGTAACGTCTTCGGACTGTAATTCGATTTCCAGCTCGGAGTCAGATTCGTGGATAGAGAAGGCCACCTCCTCTTCGGTCGTGGATGCCTCCATCCTTCGTGTTCGGTGTCTTTTCCGAAGATACCCGGAGTGTGATTAATGTTTTATCGCTGCATGTCCCTTCGTCGAGCTCGATGATCCCACAAAGTCTTTTTCAATTGGAACGATTGACAAGCATCGTAATACTCTTTGTGCTTTGGTGAGAGGCACAAGTTGCAGACTTTACGCAGGTCGGTGCGTGGGGATAGAATTAAAACGGAGTCCGTTCCATCTGCAGAAAACTGACAAATACGGAATGGAGTGGAAGTCAACCAACGTAGCTAGACTCGAAGGCTGCCCGCAGTGTCTTCTCGATCGAAGATGGAGTTTTCGGTTCTATTCGATACACAGAGACTAGTGAAACGTGTATGAGACAATACCGACAAGGGTACAGTGGATTGGGAACCAAGGGGAAGCTGGAGGACTGTTTTGAACCGGAACATCACAATTCACGTCAGGTCCCAATCGCAGAAATAAATAAATCTAACAATGGAGTTGATGCCCGTGCGCAATATCTCTGAAAGGAGTCGTCCCCATACCCCGTGACTGGAAAAGACTTCTTCGAATAAAAATAACCTGCAAACATCCAGACCCAACACTTGATGGCAGGAGTATGCAAAGCATGTTTATCTACAGCACACATGCCTCAAACAAATGATTTCCTACCAGCCAGTTTTCTTGAACCCCTTCATCTCCTATCCTCCATTATTTTGTGGTCTGATATTATTCAGTGCTCCCATGTAACTCACAGGTAATAGCACAACCATTCTGTAGCGAAAAGGGAGGAACCCAGTGATGAATCATGCCACCAAAAGGTAGCTCTGGCTGGTGACTGCTCTATACAAAAACGTTTTGCTTTTCTTGAAAGGGAGGACTAGCCCATATGTTAGACTGAGGCTCTCAATTTTGTAGTAGAGTTTCAAGTAAGGAGGATGAGCCTTCCTCTGTAGGACCTCTCACCTCCACCTTGATCGTAATATACCACCATACGTCGATAAACTGTTCCTGTTGCTCTTCCAACGAGGGCTGTTGATGCTTTATGGCCGGGACCACAGTTGTTGACTTCGGCACCGAGGACACCTTCTTGGGCACGTCTGTGGCCATTTTAGGGGCAAAAGCCTTCGGCACCACTTTCGGCGGCAGCGTGAAGTGGATGGGCGTCGACGTCTTCTGAGGTTTATCGGCAGGCTTCGAAGGTGGAGGATCTTTAGGCCCGACACTTGGGGCCTTGTCCTTGATGCGCTTTAGGGAGTCTGCCACCTGCTTTGAGAATGAGGCGGACGGCTGCGTCGACTCGACTGAATCCTTCGAGGCACCACCAGGCGTGGACTCTTGGGTCGTTCCGCTCTTGGCCGTGTCTTGTCGACGCGGAGGCTCGAGAACCTTCGGATCACCGAGACCTTTGTCGGTGTCGACTGTCTTCGGCACCGATTTGCTCGGGTCGACTGCCCTGACCTTTGCCTTCGGCGCGCTAGTCTTCGTCTCGACGCCCTTGAGCTGTTTCTTCGGGTCGATAACTCTTCTGCTTTGTCAGTGCAGACAGGTCCGAGGACTTCGAGCCGACCAAAGCAATACGCACTTTTGGTTTCGATGTAGGCAGCTGTGCTTTCACTTGCGTCGAGACCGGAGCTTTCACTTTCGGTTTCGATTTCGCAGGGGGACTCTTGGCCAAACTCACCGGGCTCCTGACCACTACCGCAGCCACAGCGCTGCTCTGCAGCCAGACTCCCAAGGCTCCCTGCTGCCTGCCGCTCCGGGGAAATCGCGGCGAGGCAGCACATCGGGGACTACATCCCCCAGCAAGCCTAGCGCCAAGGAGGCGTGTTTCCTGTCCCGCCCCCGGAGGTGCGCTTAAGGACAGCGCGAGCCCCGGGGGAGCGGGGGACTCTTGGCCAAACTCACCGGGCTCCTGACCACTACCGCAGCCACAGCGCTGCTCTGCAGCCAGACTCCCAAGGCTCCCTGCTGCCTGCCGCTCCGGGGAAATCGCGGCGAGGCAGCACATCGGGGACTACATCCCCCAGCAAGCCTAGCGCCAAGGAGGCGTGTTTCCTGTCCCGCCCCCGGAGGTGCGCTTAAGGACAGCGCGAGCCCCGGGGGAGCGGGGGACTCTTGGCCAAACTCACCGGGCTCCTGACCACTACCGCAGCCACAGCGCTGCTCTGCAGCCAGACTCCCAAGGCTCCCTGCTGCCTGCCGCTCCGGGGAAATCGCGGCGAGGCAGCACATCGGGGACTACATCCCCCAGCAAGCCTAGCGCCAAGGAGGCGTGTTTCCTGTCCCGCCCCCGGAGGTGCGCTTAAGGACAGCGCGAGCCCCGGGGGAGCGGGGGACTCTTGGCCAAACTCACCGGGCTCCTGACCACTACCGCAGCCACAGCGCTGCTCTGCAGCCAGACTCCCAAGGCTCCCTGCTGCCTGCCGCTCCGGGGAAATCGCGGCGAGGCAGCACATCGGGGACTACATCCCCCAGCAAGCCTAGCGCCAAGGAGGCGTGTTTCCTGTCCCGCCCCCGGAGGTGCGCTTAAGGACAGCGCGAGCCCCGGGGGAGCGGGGGACTCTTGGCCAAACTCACCGGGCTCCTGACCACTACCGCAGCCACAGCGCTGCTCTGCAGCCAGACTCCCAAGGCTCCCTGCTGCCTGCCGCTCCGGGGAAATCGCGGCGAGGCAGCACATCGGGGACTACATCCCCCAGCAAGCCTAGCGCCAAGGAGGCGTGTTTCCTGTCCCGCCCCCGGAGGTGCGCTTAAGGACAGCGCGAGCCCCCGCGTCGCGGGATCGCGCGCGGGTCGGCGCCCGGGGCTAAGCCCGGGCAAAGGGCGGGCCCTCTGTGGCCCTCAGAGGACCCGAGGAGGACGGGGCGGGCCACCCCACTTGGCCCCATCACTGAAGCAGGTACCCAAACCATTTGTCATTTGTCCCTGACCCGTTCTGTGTCTTGCTCGTAGGAGCTCCTGCTGTCCCAACAATATGTCTTTTTGGGAGGAGCTGAATGCCTGGTGTGGCACAAACTATGTCCCTAACATATCAACTCCGCCCACAGTTGGTAGAAACACTGACCCTACAAACCACCCTCCCCAGGAAGTACTTTTCTCGCTTGAAACGACACCCACTCAAGCCAACACGCTGCCCCAGGCCCTATTCACAAAAAGGAACATCGAGGAGATTCCAGCAAATGTTGATCTAATGTCCTGTAGCCCCTCATTACCCCCCGATAACTCAACTGTTTTAACGCCGCATAAGGTGGGGGCCACATCAAATGACTCTGTTTCCCCCTTCCAATCGACCCTACTGGCCCACATTGAACGATTGCTGAATGCGGCCCTATCACCCCTGGTCACAAAAATTCAGGATCTGGGAGAAAGGTTGTTCACCGTGGAAAAAATAGTAAAAAGGATTAATCCATTAAATGCAAACACTGCTCCCCCTTTATGTTATATACCGTCCACCAACCATGAGAAACCTAAGTCTACAGAACACAGGAAAGCACGACCAAATGATTCCTCTACCAACAAATCCATCCCAAAAAGCTGTAAGATTACTCCCAAACCAACTCATGTACCTTTAATAGCACCTAGGATTCCTCTTGAAAGAAGGGCCCGAATTAACCTACCCCCTGAAGCCGCCCCCTACGTGACCGTCCTCTCTGGGGTGCCAGAGCTTACTCAGGGCAAATTTGAATCAAACCAGGACCTGCTGAACAAAGCCATCTTCTGGCTTAATAACAATAGACCGCTGCCACCTGACCTAGATGGCGGAATTCTGAGCGCCAGGAGGGTGGGATGGCTGGGCACGCTGCCCAAAACCTCTCCAGGAGATCTGGTTTTAATTAAATTCAAACACAGGAACATTGCCCCCTATCTAAGATCTTCACACCCCAAAACTGGAGATGGCCCTATCTGTATCTGTGATTTGTTTGACTTTTATCCTGGCCCCAGAGTATCGAACTATAAAATCAGTTGAAAGGGGGGTTTCTGTGTACCATGCGCTCTTATTTTTTACAAGATTGTTTTTAGCTTGGTTTAAATAGCCGGATTTATTTTCCCCTTTTTTATCTTTCTTTTAAAACCTGCAACCAATTGTGTCTCTATATATGTATGTATTTTTTCTCTGCTGCTTTTATGGTTTTAAATTTAAAAACCGAATAAAGCTTGATTTGATTTGATTTGATTTGATTTGATTTCGCAGTTTGCGGCTCCTTAGTAATGTCCGAAGCCGAGCCCGAAGGCGGGGCCGTAAAACTTAATGGAAGATCTTGGGTAAGGCCTAGTGGCGATCCCTCGACCTGAGCCTTATGAAGCGTTTCGGCCCCAATGTCAGTTTGTGTGCTTAGCTCCTCGCTCAAGCTATCTTCCATGGCCTCAAAGGCCCCGTCGTTGTCTTCTACCTCGTCGATGACTTCTTCCGCTTCGAGCATTTCAACATCCGCGTCGTAGTTGGAGTCGAACTCCAACGCGGGATTAGACAGGTTCTACCGAACCTTCCGGTCTGCTCCTTCATCATCCCCGGCATCGAAGATGTCCACAGGCTCCAGTGCAGTCTGCTGGGCTTCCTTGCGTGCAGCGCGTCGATGCAGAAGTGTCTTCTTGGATCGAAAACGGGAACAAGCCATGCAGCTGGCTTCATCATGATCCGGCGACAGACACTTGTTGCACACCGGGTGACGTCGATGTGGGGATGCTTGGAGTTGCACACGGGACATCTCTTGAACGGGCTCCGTTCCATGATGGTTCGTCGAGAAGGCCTCTGGCGTCGACCGGGCCTTCAGCGTCTAAAAGCACGCGGCTCTCCTGGAAATCCGGCTCAGAACTGAGCTGGAAAGAACTGGGCACCGAACGCAAGACTATACCGACGAAAAACTAAAGGCCTTTTGGCCTTAAGAGAACTTTTATATCGATTCCGACTTGAGTGAACCAATATGCATCCGAACCCAATGGCGGAAAAAAACAATCTGAGGATGGAGTCGATGCCCATGCGCACTGTAGTCCAGGGGAGGAGCCACCTATCTTGTGATACTTCGAAGACTCTTCCAGGACAACAATGTGCGATCATCCGAACCCAACACTAGGCGGCGATCTATGCACAGATATGAATTCAGCAGCCCACATGCCTCGAACACATTGGTTCATAGCTTGAATATCCTGGACTCACCATTTGTGAGGATAAGACTGAAACTGCACCATGTCCAGAGCAGCTTTGATGAAAGGAAGAGTCTCTGACGGAGTCGGTGTGACTTTGGCATGCTGATAGTGAACCCCAGAATGTAAAGTTGGTTTGCTGTAGTCTAGAGGTGAAAGACTACTGCCTGGGCTGAGCCAACCTTCAACAGCCAGTCGTTGGGATAGGGAAAAACTGGAACCCCTGTTCTCCGCAAATGAGCTGCAACCACTGCAATCACCTTGTTGAACACACGAGGGGAGCTGGTAAGGCCAAAAGGAGCACTGCAAACTGAAAGTGCTTGTGCCCACCATGAACCACACAGGTAACTCCTGGGGGCGGGCAGGATGGGAATACAGATCCAGCAAGTGAATGAATGAATGAAGGACATCTTGTATTGCGCATAAAAGAAAACATATATACCGGAAACCAACTTACAGATAAGCCTCTGCGAAAAGCCATGTTTTTAATGCCTTCCTAAAAGAACCAATAGAGGGTTGTACTTTTTATTCCAGAGGGAGAGTGTTCCACAGCCTCGGGGCCAAAACGGAAAAGGCCCTTCCGCCCCACCTGACTTTCCGCGCCCGGGGTACAGTCAGGAGATTTTTACTAGAGGAGCGTAGGTCTCTACGGGGAGTGTAGGGGACTAGGAGAGACCGTATGTCTTCTGAGCCGTCACCACATAGCGCCCCATAGACAAAGCATAGGATCTTAAAAGAGATCCTAGCATGAATTGGGAGCCAATGCAGACTCTTCCTGGCTAAGGTGGCAGATGAGCGGCCAGGGACGTCAAGAACAAACCTAGCTGCCGCATTCTGTACAGTCTGCAGGCGTTGTATTAGGCCTAGGTTGATACCCGAGTAGAGTGCATTACAGTAATCTAACCGGGACGTGACTAGGGCCACTACAGTCTGTTTCCGGGCTTTCAGAGAGAGGTAGTGAGTGATTTTCCTCAGGGTCTTGATGACACCCCAGCAGGTAGAGACTGTTCTATTTACCTGCTGGTCCATAGCAAGAGAAGTGTCAATCAACACGCCCAGATTCCGAGCGGATTTAGTGGGACGCGGACACTCTCCAAGGGAAGGGGGCCACCAGTCAGTTGACCAGGGATCCTGGTCTCCTCCAAAGATCAAGACTTCGGTTTTCTCTCTGTTCAGTTTTAGTGAATTACAGATCATCCACTGTGAAACTGCCTCCATGCAGTTCCTAAAACTGAGAACGGAGGTACTCACCGAGTGGGAGAGGGAGACCAGGATTTGGGTGTCATCGGCGTATGACACCACCTCCATCCCAAAAGATCTTACCAGCCTGGCGAGTGGGGCCACATATATGTTGAAAAGAGTGGGGCTTAGAGCCGACCCCTGCGGTACCCCACAATGCACAGGTTTGGGAGGGGATACAAATTCTCCTCGCTTGACCCTCTGCTCTCTCTGATTAAGGAAAGAAGATAGTAGGCTAAGTGCAGAGCCCTCTACCCCCATCTCCCTAAGACGCGATGTTAAAATGGCGGGAGATAGGGTATCGAAAGCTGCTGTCAGATCTAGCAGCACCAGAAAAGTAGTCTGCCCCTCATCAGCCTTTGTATGGATATGGTTTACAACCACAGTAAGAGCAGACTCCGTACTATGGTGCTTCCGGAACCCATGCTGAGATGAGTCCAGAAAGCCAGCGGAGTCAAGAAAGGCAGTCAGATGTAAGTTAAGATGGGTCTCTAACATCTTTGCTGGGGCCGGCAACAGTGATATTGGGCGGAAATTTTTCATTATTCAATTCAATTCAATTCAAATGATTTATATAGCGCTCTACATACCCAGAGGGTCTCAAGGCGCTTGGAGAAGGGTGGGGAATTACTTGTCGAATATCCAGGTTTTATGTTGCTTTCTGAATGCTAGGTGGTTCTGAGTGAGGCGAAGGTGAGTGGGAAGCGAGTTCCAGGTTTTGGCTGCCAGGTAGGAGAAGGATCTTCCTCCCATGGTGGTTTTGTTGATGCGAGGTACAGCAGCAAGGGCTTGGTGGGAGGAGCGTAGCTGGCGGGAGGGGGTGTAGAAGGAAAGTCGTGTGTTGAGGCATTCGGGTCCAAGTTCGTAAAGTGCTTTGTGTGCGTGGGTTAGGAGGCGGAATGTTATCCTCTTATTGACGGGGAGCCAGTGGAGGTTTTTCAGGTGACCAGAAATGTTGTCTTTACGCGGAATGTCTAGTATGAGTCTGGCTGATGCGTTCTGGATGCGTTGGAGTTTTTTCTGAAGTTTTGCGGTGGTACCGGCGTATAGGGTGTTTCCGTAGTACAAGCGGCTTGTAACCAGTGCGTGGGTGACCGTTTTTCTAGTTTCGGTGGGGATCCAGCGAAATGTTTTTTTGAGCATGCGAAGGATGTTGAAGCAAGATGATGAAACGGCGTTGACCTGTCTGGTCATCAAGAGTGAGGAGTCCAGAATGACGCCCAGGTTCCGTTCGTGGTCCGTCGGGATGGGTGCTTTTCCAAGGGACTCTGGCCACCACGAGTCGTCCCAGGCGGAGGGGGAGGTACCTAGGATAAGGACTTCTGTTTTGTCGGAATTCAGTTTCAGAAGGCTGAGCTTCATCTACTCGGCTACTTCTCTCATTCCTTTATGTAAGTTTGTTTTGGCTGTGTTAGGGTCTTTGGTGAGTGAGAGGATCAGTTGAGTCATCAGCGTAGGAGATGATGTTGAGGTTGTGTTGGCGTGCGATGGCCGCGAGGGGGCTCATGTATACGTTGAAGTGGGTGGGGCTGAGTGAAGATCCTTGTGGCACGCCGCAGATGACTTCAGTGGCCTCTGACTTGAATGGTGGGAGGCGGACTCTCTGGGTTCTTCCGGCAAGGAACGAGGTGATCCATTCCAGTGCTTTTCCTTGGATTCCTATGTTTCTGAGGCGTTGTAACAGGGTGCTATGACAGACTGTGTCGAAGGCTGCGGAGAGGTCGAGGAGGATGAGGGCGACTGTGTCTCCATTGTCCAGTAGAGTTTGAATGTCGTCTGTTGCTGCGATGAGTGCGGTCTCAGTGCTGTGTTTGGCTCGGAAGCCAGACTGTGAGGAGTCTAGGGATTTGTTGGTTTCGAGGAAGGCGGCGAGCTGGTTGTTGACAGCTTTCTCGATGACTTTGGCCGGGAATGGAAGGAGCGAGATGGGGCTTTAGTTTTTGAGTTCGGTGGGGTCAGCTGTGGGTTTTTTCAGAAGGGAGCTGAGTTCGGCGTGTTTCCAGCTTTCCGGGAAGGTGGCGGAGTTAAGGGAGCAGTTGATGACATCTCGGAGGTGGGGTGCGATGACGGAGTCAGCTTTGTTGAAGATGTGGTGAGGGCATGGGTCTGTGGGGGATCCTGAGTGGATGGAGTTCATCAGGCGGATGGTGTCCTCAGTGGAGATTGGGTTCCAGTCATTAAGGATGTTCAAGGGGGGTGGGGGTACGGCAGAAGGTAAGTTGGGTTGGTCTCCAGGATGGTTGTCAAAGCTGTTGTGGATGTCTGCTATTTTGTCGTGGAAGAACGAAGCTAGGGAGTCGCAAAGGGCTTGAGAGGGAGTGATGTCGTTGGAGTTGGCAGTGGGGTTGGTAAACTCTTTGACGATGTTGAATAATTCCTTGCTGTTGTGGGCGTTGTTATCAAGTCGGTCTTTGAAAGCGGCTTTCTTGGCGGTTCGGATCAGTTGGTGGTGTATGCGGATGGCGTTTTTGAAGGCGTCCCTGGTGCTGGTGTTTGGGTCTTTTTTCCATGTCTTCTCAAGGGAGCGACAGTTTCTTGGATTTCTTAAGATCATCGTTGAACCAGGGGGCGTTTTTGCTGCCTAGTTTGATTTGACGTTTTTTCAGGGCTGCTAGGCTGTCGGCGCTGTTGGTTAGCCATTGAGTGAAGTTAATGGCTGCTTGGTTGGGGTTCGAAGAGTGGGCAGGGGGGTTTTGAAGAAGCGATGAGGAGATCTGGTCGATGGTGATTTTGTTCCAGTTTCTTCGCAGAGTAGGTTGAGGATGGTTGTGGGTTGTGGTCTTTTTGTAGATAAAGTGAACGCAGCTGTGGTCCGTCCAATGGAGAGCTGTGGTGTGACTGAAGGAGATATGTTTGCTGGAGGTGAAGATCGGGTCGAGAGTGTGACCTGCGTGGTGAGTGGGGGTATTAACAAGTTGTTTGAGTCCGAGGTTGGCGAGATTGTCCAGCAGGGTAGTGGTGTTGCTGTCGTTGCTTTTTTCCAGGTGAAAATTGAGGTCTCCCAATAGAATGTAATCCTCGGAGGGGAGGGCGTGTGGGGTGATAAAGTCAGTGATGTCTTCACTGAATTGTGCACGGGGTCCTGGTGGCCTGTAGAGGAGGGTGCCTCCGAGTGTGGTCTTGGGGTCGGTGTGGATCTGGAAGTGAAGCTGCTCGGCGCTAGCGAGGTTGACGTCTGAGATGGTTGAGATGCGGATGGAGTTCTTATGGACGATAGCGATGCCTCCTCCTGCTTGCTTGGTGCAGTCTTTTCGGATGATCTTGTAACCTTCCGGGATGGCAATGGTGATGTCTGGAGCTGAGAAGGCGTTCATCCATGTTTCTGTTAGGAAGGCGACGTCCGGAGAGATGGTGTCTAGTAGATTCCAGAGGCCGATGGCGTGTCTGTGGACCGAGCGGGTATTGAGCAGGATGCATTTAAGGTGGTTGGTGTCAGGTCTCTGTTTGGTGTTAGTGGATGAGGAGTTGGTCTTGGTGCCGTCAAACTTGCAGGAGTTGCATGAGAAGGGTCCATGAGTGTGTCCGGGGGTGGCTTGGGCGCAGTTGGGGAGTCGGCCGGGGTTTAGGGCTAAGAGGGTGGAGGCGGCGTATGTAATGCGGGTGGGGTGGGTCGGCCAGGGGGTCTGGCGCTGGGTGCGGCCTTGGCGCGGACGGGCGTAGACGGGCTTACCTTTGGCGCACCTTCGGCGCGGCCGTAGCGTGTGGACGCTGCGCGTTGGGGCATTCGACTTAAATGGATAGTCGAGGGGGGCGGAGCGTGGGAGGGTCAGCAGGGATGTTAGCTGGGAGGGTAGGCGGGACAATCGAGTAAACAGCAAGCCAGGTTCCAAAATGGAGTTTGGAAAGTGAAACTGGGACAGACTATGTTTAGTGCAAAGCTAATACCACAATGAATGCACAGTCGAGGCAGCACAAGAATGCAGATTAAACAATGTCAGCAGTAGCTACAATCAAGTGAAGTTAAACCACAATGCAGAAAATGATGCGAGGTACGGTGCTATTAATTAGTCAAAGCGCTATGTTTAAAATAACAATTTCTATTGTGCGCGATGATGCCAGGTCAGTTTCACTCAGGCGCTGTGCTTCAATGTCGAGCGCGATGTTCAGAATGCACTTTAAAAGCTAATTGACTCGAACCCGATGGTCAGAGCTCCTTACAATCACGCGCTATGTTTAATATGCTAATGCAGTCGAGCGCGAGTTACAAATGCTGCTTTACAGCTATGCACGATGAAATAAAGTAATTGCAAGTGAGCGTGATGCTCAAATTTCTACAATACCAGCGTGCAGCAGATCTCAATGGCCAGGGAGCGTGGGGGGGATCGACCGTCTGGAATCAGATCCAGGTCTAGTGACAGCTTTTTCAGCAGGGGCTTGACCACTGCTTGACCACTGCTTTTTTTCCAGGGCCCTGGAAAGATGCCTTCTGTAATGGCAAGGTTCATCACTTCAAGATAAAAGGGCAATAAAACTTCCCTACAATCCTTAAGGATCCTAAGGGGGCAGGGGTCCAGAGGCGAGCCAGATTTAATCCTATTCAGGAGCAAATCTATATGCTGGAGCGTGAGAGGGGGAAAATTGGACAGAATACTGCCTGAGTCATTGGGCCGGCAGTCCAGGGGCAATGGAATTACAGGAGGAGAAGGACACAATAGGTCCCTTTGAGATTCCAGGGAAGCATAAATATCCACTATTTTTGAGTGAAAAAATAGTGAGATCTTATTGCACAGTTCTTGAGACCCTTGAAACTTACCATCCAGTATTCAGGATTGAGGGCAGATAGAACTTGTACGAGCATGAGCATTCTGAATTTCTACTTTCTCAGGAAAAAATTGAGGGTGCAGTTCTAGGACAGGACAACGTCCTTCGTCCTTCTTGGACACCAGAAGGTAGAGGGAATAACCCATCATGACCTACTTCAGATGCCATCACCCTCTCTATGGCCATCTTGGCCAAGAGCTGCCATTTCATGGTGGAGTAATGAAAGATGGTCCTCTGCCAGCCCGTTGCAAGTGAGTGGGTAGGATAGAGGGGTAGTCACGAAGGAGAGGGAGTAGCCTTTTTTAACAATCTGGAGAACCCAGCGGTCAGAGGTTTTTGACCTCATGGCTGCAGGTGGTGGCATATCCTGTCACCTACTGTTTGCCCATACTGGTCGGAGGGCAAACTAAAGAGCAATAAGGGCTTCATCAAAGGGCAGAAGCGGTTCTGAGGGGGTAACTCCCGGCTGAAGCACCTCGGCCTAGATGTTCATCTTGCCTGCCACAGTGAGCAACTGAAGGTCCAGGACTTGAGGCTCCCACCTCCCTAGCCAGAGTAGGAGGAGAGATCAAGCCAGCATCTAGGAAGGTATCAAGTGCACTGGAATCTGCAAAAACCTCATACTAGCCATATTGGGGTCTAGGGGATGGTATTCTTTAGGGTCCAGTGACTCTTCCCAATCGTCCCCAAGTCCTAGCCCATAGGAATAGGACTCAAGCTACGGCCTGGAGGGAATGGCTGCAGTCGGCGCTGGAGTTTGCGTCGGGCGACACCCCTCTAGTTCTGTGTTGCAGTCAGAGATAAGAATGGGAATAGCACAGCCGGAGGACATTGCGGCGTAAGGAGCGTTGACAACATTACTGGTGCCGGAAAAGGTTGAGGTGGCTAGACTAACACCGGTCTGGATTCATCCGTGAATCCTAGGGGCCCAACTGATGCAGAGGGCCGACCTGTCTGCGGTGAACCAGTAGTGGCCCTTCCAAACCAGTAGGGGCCCTTCCCAAACCAACAGGGCTCGAAAACGCACCAGCAGGGACAGGCCGCCCAAATATGAGGTGCATGGCTTCAAACACTCAGAGTTGGGCTGGGGCTCGCTCCAGTTCCCAGAAACTCTGGGAGGTGCAGAAACAGCTGAGGTGGATGCCGAACCGCGGAGCCAAGCCTGGAGTGATGATGCTCCCTTGTCTCGTCTGATTACTTAGACGTACAAGGTGAAGTCAAAGACCTCTTCGACTTTTTACTTTTCTTCTTTTTGTGGGACTTACCAGAGGACGACTTCGACTGCAACAAAGAGCGATGGTTTCCTGCCCGATTCTGGGACCTTCCTCTCAACCGGGTAAGAGACTGTACTGGAGTTGCACATCGAGCAGCAAGGAGCTTGAGGGATCGCTCCCTCAGTGCCTTGGGGTGCATGGCGCATCAAAGGACAAAGGTCTTGCCATGGTAACCGAGCTGTAGACACAAGAGATCACTGACTCAAGATGGCCGCCGGGTAGGAGCTCTTGGTAAGAGCTCCAAGTGCTGGGGATCCCAATTTTGGTTTTATCCCCGTTAGCACCCAGCTGCATCCTTACCGCTGTAAAGTACAACAGCATGAAAGTAACTGGATTACAAGTAACTGGATTACATTATCTTCCTTACCTGGCGGAGGACGAAACCTTCTGAGGATCCCCGACCTGCCTGGAATCTGAGCCTCACAGAAGAAGACAAGCCACCCACACCTTCCTCTTCGGACCCTGGGCTCCCCCTGGCCAGATGCAGAGCACGACAAGGATGCCTGTTGCCTGGAGCCCGCTGCGATTGACTGGAGCACGATGTGGTTGCCTGTGACCCAGTGGTTTTCCTGTGAGACGAGCCGTGGCTGCGCAACAGAGGTATCCGACCCTCCCGCAAAACACCCCCCCGGAAGCGCCGGTCATCGTGGAGGTGGACCCGGACTGGGATCAATGCTGGTGCCGGACGGATGACGGGAACTCCGCTGCGGAGTGCTCCTGCCTGCCTGCAATCACCGCCGAGACCCTCTGGTGTCCCGTTCACGCTTGGAGCCGTGCTGTCCTGCTTGTTGCCTGACTGTTGCTCCTGCCTGCCTGCAATCACCGCCGAGACCCCTGGTGTCCCGTTCACGCCGGGAGCCGTGCTGTCCTGCTCGTTGCCTGACTGTTGAATCTGCACAACACGGCGACTTCAGAGGAAGTAGGCGCCCTGCTGCCAAGGTGAGCTCTGTGTCCACCCCCACTCCACAAGTTGAGCACTGCGTCCCCCCCCCCCCACTCCACCCCTTGTGGTATTATGGAGCTGCGATGGGGCTAGTAACTGTGCAGATGGGAGGCAGAGCGGTCAGACCGAGAGCGGACTGACCGAGCGCAGGCGAGCGAGCGAGAGCGACCCCACCTCCGTGGTCACTCTCGGTGAGACCGTGGAACTTTGTTCACGCCGTGTCCTTTAGCCGGATGCCCTCCCGTCACCCCCCCCCCCCCAATAAAGGAAGTATGAATATAGAGAGTCTGCCCCTAATTGCGAGCTGGGCAACCAGGGCGTCCCCGGTGAAGCGCTTGATTTGAACAACACTGGTGCAGCCTTGTGTGCGTGATGAACACGAGGTTCCTGAAGGTATATGCACGCAAATAATTATATTGAATGTTCTGAACTGAATACTACAGTGGTACCTGTGCAAAATGTATTTCTCCGGACAAAGCGGTCTCTGCACTCTCCACTAACTAAAATGGCGGGGGCCATAAAGAAGAGCTATAAATCGCCTCCACTGCCCACCAGATGAACATGAGGCTACATACCTAAGCTTTCAGGGGTCACCAAAAAAAAAAAAAAAGATAAGACGCTCTCCTCTCCTCCTTGCAACACAGGAGCTGTACTCTCTCCTCCCCACCAACCAACATAGATGATGGACTAACCCTACCTGCCCTAGAGGAGAAAGGGAAACCAAACTCTCTAAAAGACATCAACAACAGACAAAGGACTACTACAAAGGACGCTTGTTTCTGCATAGGCTACTCGGGCGGCCATCTTTGACTAGTCCCCCATTGAGGTGGCCTGCTTAGTCTAGTGGCCTCTTTAGTCTATTCTCAATTAGTGAATGTCTGCCTTTTATTGCAGTATTACACTTCTACTTGTATTTAATGCATCGATAGTTACCTCATATATTTCTGGCCGCTCTCTAGTGTCATTTTTGACTCATTTGGCTCTGTTGTTTGCACCTGTATTTTGTTCCAGTATTTCATTAGTATTATACTCCTACTTGTATACTGTACATTTTTATAAGCTGCACCCATTTCACTTTCTATTTATGTATCGCACCGATTGCTATCGCACCGATTGCTACCCCATATTTTTGTATATTTTTTTTCTTTTTTGTAAGCTGCACCCATTTCACTTTTATTCCTGGACTGCACCAATTGCTACCTCCTATATTTTGATTATGTTGGCTGCTCACTAGTGTCACTTTTGTTTCCATATAATTTACTGTTTGCATCTGTTTATTGCACACGTGTACCACCCTAGTACATCCTCCCATACCCACCTAAACCGCCCCCCAACATGGATCCCATCGGCAAGCACACATATATAATAAACTACCCATCCACACTCACCAAAAAAGCCGCTAAACGCTTTAAACACAACTTCCTGAGGTCCCATCCTGAAACCCCCTTTGCCGACACCTACTTCTCACCGATCAATGGATCCCTGAACACCGATATCATCTTCCACACCACACGCAGAGCTCAATGGAGAAAAGCGTTCCTCACCTTACTCACCGTCTCCGCCACCATGAAATCCGCTCATGGCCTAACTCTCTCCATCACACCATCCCAACTCTTCCCAGGTAGAGCCACCATCACTATTTACAATAACGGGATGGTCCTATCTCAATCCACAGATAGGAACCTGGAACTACTTGACAACCTGTTCCCCACCTTCATAGAGCACCTCTCCAATCCGCGGACCGACATTCATATTTCCCCCAGTCCTACCACCCCTGACTTCACAGTTCCAACCATCCACAACCTAGCTCAGCACCAGGTAGCTACTATACACTCATCATTCAGAGACACACCTACCACCCCTGACTTCTCAGCTCCCACCCACAACCCTTCTATCCCGGTTGAGCACCAGGAAGGGACCACTCTCGCTTCAAACACAGACACAGATCTTTCCCCCTCATACACCACTCGCACCCCCTAGCCCCCTATCGGCCCTCGGACCTCCACGCATACCATTAACACTCCTCTCTCCCATGACATCACAGCCGACATTAACACTATGCTCACCCCGGACATCACAGCTCTCACCGACAACACATCTAACCCAGTTCGGCACCAGGACGACACGCACAACGACAAATCCCACCCTTTATCCCCCCCATTCTCAGACCCCACTTCCCTCTAACTAACTACGCAGAACACACCTCCTCTCTTACTTTAACTCCCCCTCCCCACAACAGGACCATCTCCAATCCCATGTCCCCACCCACTCTCAGCCCTCATTACCCTTCCTGCTCCCTCATCTCCACTAACATACACCCATCCTCCACCTTGATCTATCCGCTTACCACCAATGCCCTCACTCATACCACCAACCTCCTCCCTACCTCATCCACACCCCTCCCGCCCAAACCATCTCCCCTCCCTAACACCATCTCGCACACTAACACAACGGACCCCTGCACCAACACCAGCCCACTCCCCCACCTGCACGCCAATTCACTGGTCAATCATTCACCTTTAACTACCACCTCTACCCTCAACACCTACCCCACGTTGGACAAGATTATGGCCACCCTCATCCAGATCAAAGGAGACATTCACATCCTCAAAGAACTACTATCCACACACACCTTACACCCCTCATCCACCTCCACCACCCCTCCCAACATGTCTCCTACCCCTCCGGTTGACTCTCTCACTCAACACTCCCCACACCGGACTTCAATCCCTGCTCGTAATCGCAACAACCGCCCTAGTCGCCCCTGCAACCCCTCACCCACCTCCACCTCCCCTCCCAACATGTCCCCCACCCTTTCGGTTGACTCGCTCACCCAACACTCCCCACACTGGACTTCAATCCCCGTTAGCAATCGCAACAACCGCCCTCGTCGCCCATGCAACCCTCTTTCGGACCTCGACACACTCCCTCTCCTCCGCTCATACGACCCAGCCCCCCAAAATCACACATCCACCACACACCTCACCATTCCCACGATACACCCAAATCCCCTTAGACCCCCCCACACTAAACAGCAGAACCTCCATCCCCAATAACCTTAGAAAAGTCCCTCTCTCTAGAACCTTCTACCGCCCTCAACACACCCAGTCTCAAATGCACTCTCCTCAACTGCAGATCGGCCTCGAAAAACTCCGCCGCCATCGCTGATCTCCCCTTAACGCTGGACCTTGACCTAATCATTCTGACTGAAACCTGGCTAACTGAATCCTCGTCACCTATAATGGACATTCTGGTTCCACCCAACTACCACATCATTAGACTGGACAGGTCAGGCAAAATAGGTGGTGGAAACGCATGCATCTACAGGAACAACCTCTCCGTTCTGAAAGGCAAGTCCACCTCCCCATCATCCTGTGAATACATCTGCCTTGACATTATTAGAGAGGGCAAACCGATATGCTCTCTACACAACATTTACCACCCACCCAGAGACAACCTCACCTTTTCCCAACAAATCATGGATTTGATTTCAACCAATTCCGGACGGCAGCTCACCCAAATATACCTTGGCGACTTCAAACTCCACTGGAACGATCGCAACGACGCAGTGGTAAATAGTCTTAAAAGTTTCCTCAACGCCCTTGACCTCACCCAAATATGCAACAACCCGACCCACGAGAAAGGCTCTATCCTCGTCCTTATCATCTCCAAAGAGGACTCTATCCAACTCGAGTCCATCCAACCCTGTGACTGGTCAGATCATCATATTGTCACATTCTTCATCAATGAAAAAGTTAAACCTAACCCGGGTCAATCCTCCAAGCCCAAAGTCTGGAAAAGAGACCTGAAAAAACTCAACCTAAGCTCTCTGCCTCCGAACAGCTGCAATCTCCAATTCCCACCGACCGGCGCTAAGGACGTTCAATCCCTGACTGACCACTACCTCAACGTTATGACCTCAATAATTAATGAGGCTGCACCTATGCAGCAAAAAAGAGTCTCTACTAAAATCTCCAATCCATGGTACGACGGAAGTCTCAATGAGGATAGACGAGACATGCGAATGGCAGAACGCACCTGGAGATCAGCTCCCTCTGCAATGCACCTAAAAACGCTGAAGAAAAAGAGAAACGCCTATTTCAGGAAAATAAAACGCGCAACACTAGACTTCTTCAGCCTCCAGCTCGACCAAGCAAAAAAAACGTCCGAGAAAACTGTTTGAGTTAATCAGAACACAATCCAAGGAACAACCCCAACCACTCAGCACTGTGCGCGAAGCTCCCTCCTGTGAAGACTTTTCCGCTTTCTTTATCCAAAAAACTGACAACATAAAGAGCGATCTCCTCATTGACGCAAACCTCTACTCCAAACCCCACTGCATAGCACCCACTGAACCAAAAAACAATGCTACATGGTCAACCTTTGGCACCTACTCTGAAGAAGAAATTGGCAAACTGCTCAGCACCTTGAAACCATCCAATCACCTCACAGGCCCCCTTCCTGCTAACGCCGTAAAAGACTTTACCCCTTTGCTTCTCCCACTCTGGACTAAAATTATCAACAGCTCACTTCAACAAGGAACCATACCTGACTCCCTCAAAGTTGGACAAGTCACACCTATACTAAAGAAACCTACAGCTGACCCCTCTGATCTGAACAATTACCGTCCCATTACTAATATCCCCACTCTCGCCAAACTACTGGAAAAATGCGCACAATTACAACTGACTAAACACATTGAACAGTTTGATCTCCTCAACCCTCATCAATCAGGCTTCCGAGCAGGACACAGTACAGAAACTGCTATGACTCACATAATTGACAACGCACTTCAAATGCTAGACCAAAATGACACTTGCCTCCTCAACCTTCTTGATCTCTCGTCAGCATTCGACACCGTTAAACATGAGAATCTACTCGAACTACTAAACACAAGAATGGGTTTATCTGGAACTGTTCTCAAGTGGTTCACTTCCTTTCTACACAACAGGTCGCAGAAATTTAAGAGCAACAACCTGATGTCCTTGCCAATACCTGTAACGCTGGGCGTCCCCCAAGGATCCTCCCTATCCCCAACTCTGTTCAACCTAGTTATGGAACCTCTCACCACCCTGCTACAGGTATCCAATGTACACTTTCACATGTACGCCGATGACACCCAACTTTATCTCAAATTACAATCCCCTAAAGACATTTTGCTCCTGAACTCAACGATCAGAAGCACCCAATCCTGGCTGGCCGATAACCATCTCAAACTCAATGCTCTGAAAACGGAGTTCCTTCTGATCTCACCTCCAGCGAAGATCTCCACCACTCAAATTTGGCTTTAACACCTAACAGCACTCAATGTCCAACCCACCATCGTGGACTCAGCAAAATCTTTAGGCATAACACTCAACACCAATCTCAACATGCAGCAACATATCAGCAAGGCAACTAAGGGAGCGAACTTCCAAATCAATACCCTGAGAAAACTTAAACCTTTCCTCCCAGCCAAAGACTTCCAAACCCCAGTACAAGCACTAGTCATCCCCCGAATTGAATATGGCAGCCCTCTGCGGACTCCCCCTAACTACTACTGCACCCGTAAGAGCTTCTCTAAACGCTGCAGCGAGACTCATCACTGGATCAAGAAAGCACTCTCATATCTCTCCTGACTTTAAATCCCTGAACTGGCTGCCTTTTGAAGCCAGAATACTTCTGAAAATCGCCTGCATGACACACAAGGCGGTACACCTGAACTCTCCCGGCTACCTCACTCAGAAGCTGACAATCTCTGGCGGTGCTAGAAACACTGGAGGCACAAACAATCTATTGCTGAAACCTCGTAGATTCCGGAAGGAAAAAACCCATAAACGCTCCTTCTCAGGAATGGCACCCAGGATCTGGAACTCACTCCCTCCCGAAACTAGGCTCATCTCTTCCACTACACTCTTTAAGAAAGAAGTAAAAGCTATCCTCATAGCAAAATACACCTGAACTATTACTTCGGACTCTTTTATAGACTCTGCACCGATCTGTACTACTTGTTTGACCCCGTTGTTTATTTGTATTACCTGTATTATTGTTTACATGATTCTGATTTATCTGACTATGCTCGCTCATGTACCCCTTCTGTGTAAAGCGCTCTGATATCTGCAAAGATCTTGTCCGCACTATATAAAACTTTCAAAATAAAATAAAATAAAGAGGCAGACGAGGTGCAAGTCGGTCTCCGACGTCTGCCAGTGACAAGTGCCACATGGTATAAAACCAGCCTTCTGAGTAGACATCCATGTCAGGCCAGGAGACCAGTCTAAAAACCTTTGATAAACCATAAAACAACTGTCAAAAGGTAAGTGACAGGGTAGCTCTCACCGGATCTGTGCTGGCTTGCATGGAAGGAAAAGAACAGAGGTCAGCGCGCTGGGGTGGTGCCTATACAGGCACCACCCACGTCACTTTCGGCGAGGACGATACGGACAACGAGACCTACTGGTGGACAGGGGTACTGCTCATGGAACATTTCCAGATCAGTCTCTTATCAGATGGTGTTGGTAAGTGTATTACATGGTGAGATCGCACAATCGCTCCATATAATTCACCTAATTTCCTCACAGTTCCTAAGAAACTATGTCTGTATTGGTTTTGGAGTTGGGGGGATATGGATAATATCCAAACATTACACTGGTCTCTGTAAACTAGTTTGAGAAATTACAAAACGAAGGCCAACAACTGTAGGTTAGATGAGAGCTACTACATTAGGCTTAAACCAGGTAACGTTTGTTAGTGAAGTTATTTACATTAGAAAACCTCAAGAGCCAGTCATACCTTTACTAGAACAGTGTGTACCAGGATCTGGTCCAAAGCCTGCCTCTATGGAATTTAGTAAATTTAATTCATCAAGGGATGTTGGAGCAGGCTTACAAAAAGTTCATTGTGGAATTCAACTAGAACTAAGAAATTAGTCATGAGGCTGTATTAGTCGACCGACTTCTGCTTTAGTAAAGGTCTTTGAAGTAAGGAAAGGGGAAACGTTTTTTCAAACTGTCAGGGCTAGTCCATATCTAATATGAACAGTACAAAATGTGTGTACAAGATCAAGTCAAGTAAAATAAAAGGACCAGTGAGAAGGGAAGATAGCAAATGATAATGACCTGAGTGATCATAAAAATGAGGTAACTGCACAAAAAGCAATCAAACCCCCCAAATGAAAATGACAATATAAACCGTTTAGCTTCACATAACTTACTTTTTTTGCTGTAGCCGAAGACAGTACAGTGTGGGCTGGAGGTGAAATCTGTTCACAGATTCTGGCTTTATTTACATCGTTGTTTGCAATATTATGATGCCTCTCTGTTTACGAATAAAAAAAAAAAGAGGGTGCTTTATGAAGGCTTTAAGGGCTTGTGGGGGTTAGAGGAAGGGTGAAAGGAAGCAAGACAAAATAGAAGTAGAGGAGTGACCACAAAACCAGGGCAGGAATGGAGTTAACAGGAAGGTCAGGCAGCTTGAAACCTAAATAAAGTAAAATAAGAAGGGCAGCTAGGATAAAGATTCAACTGAGGAAACATAAAAGACAAATTAGGGAGCATAAGAGCAAAGACCAAACAAGGACCTAATCCCAGAGAGATACAGGCTATCTATTTGACAATTTCTATGAACGATTTTCAAGATGACAAGTTATTAAAGATGTTAAACTTTGAAGACAGGTTAATTTCAGGGACAATCACTAGAAAAGACTATTAGTCCAAGGGGTACAGATTAGACAAAGGACAGTGGCCACATGTTCCAGATTACCGGACTCTTTTTCAGCCTCTGACTCGGAGGCTTCCTCCTCTTCTTCTGAGCTGGTACAGCTGGATTCCTCCTTCCCCTCATCATCGTGCTCAATGAATTTTGATGTTTCTTCTTTGTCTCCCTCATACAGCAGTTTCTCTTTGCTGTAAGGGAATACATTGATGTGAATTTCCAATCTTTTCCCATCCATTTTTCCTGTTCTTGACAAACCACACTTCAATGGCTTGAAAGAACTCTTAGAGTGCATTATTCATTAAACTGCCATACAACATGCTGCCATGGTCAAATCAAGTAAACATGCCACCAAGTCAAAGAACATTGGCTTAACTAGTCAATAAAAGGGGACTTTTACAAAGCATAAATGTGGTATTTGTTTTCCTAACAACCCAAAACCAGACAAATAGCCAAAGTTACCCGACCGATTAAGGAAAATATTAGCTATTTCACAGTGGCAGGATTTTTAAATGGTGCAAGAAAAGCCTGCCATAAAATGACAATCATGAGGATGTACCCGCCAGAGAGCCTCCAGCTTTACAAATCGAGCTATCACGCTCAGTCCAGCCCTCGGATCTAGACGACCCACACCCTGGACGTGGCTGTTTGGATATTCCCACCAGCCGATTTTACTCCTTCAATAGATCTTTGGACCCCGTTCCACCATGCACGCAGTAATGCGGAAAGGCATAGTGTAAATAATGTTTGAAATAAGACAACAATGATGATTTTTTTGTCCTGATGATGATGTCCCATATGTAAATAAGGCATCGAAACGCCGTCGACTCTAAAAAAAAACCTTATGCAAAATGATATTGAACTATTGTAAAAATGCAATGTTGTGGTTATGAAAATTCGCGTCTTTAACAATGAATACAAGTACACAGACTTATTTTAGCTTTGCCCTTTTGGCCATTCCTTTCGTTGTTTTGTCTTGAATGTTGTGGGTCACGGCCGTGCCCACTTGTTATTATAGTGTCTTTACATTTTTGTTTTACCAACTAGAACGCTAAAATAAAAATTCTTGTCCGGCTGGACAAAAGAGATTACACTCATTAGGTGTTTTGATTATTGGTTTGTACTTTAGCCTGCCCTTATGTAGGGACCAATGTTTTGTATAATATGATACTGCCCAAGGTCCCTGCGACATACCTTTAGGGTTCCCTTGTCTTTTGTAAACATGAAATCAGGTGTGTCATAATGAAACAAGAATCATAAATAACATACATCACATTTTAATAACGTCAAGAATCAAATCTTGTTCCAAGATGGCAAAGTGAAATAGGGAACATCTAGGCTGAACAAAACAAAATCTGACCTTTCTAAAAATGCAGCCGAAAATGAATGTTGCGTTTATCATTACAATCATTCAAGGCAGCTTAAATACAACCTGACGGGCACATTTCCAGTAAACCTTTTCTGGCATTTGTGATCTAGCCATGATTTGCACAGCTGGATTCCATAGAGACAGTCTATAGAAAATGTATGAAGTATGAAGTATGAAACCATTACTTGAAGATTTGGTGAAGAGTTGGTAAACATTTAGCTTCTTAAGCTCCACCCTTTAGGCCAATAGGCTTGGTTTAGAAATATGAAATGACCTCTTAAAAACCTGGTAATTGCTTGGTTTAGAAATATGAAATGACCTCTTAACCTAGTAATTGTAAGTTGCATACACCATATGTCCAATGACACCTCACTGCCATTTGAAGACTGAAACCCTAGAGGAAGCTCTCCGAGACCCTCCTAATGTCCCCTAGGGTTGGATTTAGATCAATAAAGACGTGTTTGCACTACCATCTCTTGTTACCATGTAGCCTATACTAGGAGGGATCCAGAAACCTGTATGACAAACCATTTCAAGAGATAGAGTCAAACTGAATTATGGACCACCAACATTCAAAAAAATATAAATAGCAACAATGTGAGTGATATTAGTAACAATGGGGTAAGGCATCCTTCAAACTAAATACTGCTCAGTGCCTTTCAAATATATTTAAATGGCTCGAAGCTACTGAGAGAAAATGTATTCTATCACCACACGACTAAACAGTACTCTTCAAAATTCTGTTGTCACAATGGGAAATGAAAATCCACTCTTTAATTTGTTCTAAGGGTTAGTCCTACCCTAAAACATCTACACACAAGACATCTGTTAGCCAGTTATGGAGCAACACAAATTCTGAAGATACCTATTTGATGGTGACTAGGTAGGTTTGCTAAGAGAAGAGTAGAGCACTATGGTGTTAATAGCTGTTCAGTTACAACATTAGGTAAAACAATCTGAGCGACACCTTGCTAGTGATTTGTTTTTCCAATATTATCAAATATTTTGTGTAAACTCCTCAGTGTTAGCTCTGCTACACTTGGCTCCTCACTCTCCGCACCCACAAATGACTCTGGATATAAGAATGGCATAGCAAGGTTTGCGGAAATATTGCCAATGACCAAGTTAAAGGCCACACATCACATGCTTGTGATAATTGGCAGCTTCTGGTGCACCTAGGGATCTTACTGGTCCAAACTCCAGTCACAGTGCTTACTTTCTGAAGAAGTCATTCTGCAGTTTGCCGTTGATGCTGGATTCGATTAGCTGACTTCTGGCTTCTTTCTCACTGCGCAGCTGAGCAGGAAAGAAGCAATGACACAGTCAGTGGATTAAAACAAAAAAACAAAGGTTAAACTGACATTATAGTTAGGTGAAAATGCAGTGAGAACGTAATGTTTTCAGCAACAAAAAACCCCCACATACACGAGTCCCCTTTCATGCACTGCTTAATACCTTACATATTACATAACTCAAGATATGAAGAAATGCATTATTTTTATTTTGTGAAACTCGGCACTCATATTCCTTTTTACATACATCATGAGCATACGTTGATTTTCTATTAATCAATGCAAATGATTTTTTCTACAATCAGATATGCATTACTGTGCACTTTTTTTAAATGTGTGTGTAAAGAATGTATGCACAAGTAGGAAGGGAGATTTCTCATTTGGGACAGTACTGAGCTAGAAAATCAAAGATGTTTAATCATGAAAATAATTGATTGGTGACATGAATAGCCTGATTTTTATAAGAATACATCCTTATTCGTGTTGCAATACAGCAAATTACACCTTAGAATGTGAAAAAAGTCATGTAAAGCTGTATCAGTTTTGTTCCCAAATTTTTTGCAAGCTGACATTAAAGCACTTGCTAACCCACCACTGCTTCTACAACACAGAGGTGGTGCTCTATTACTAGGGGCATATGGGGTACACTAACCAGAGTTCCATCATATACAGTGAGCAGCAGCACTTCATTGTAGACTTCTCAGCGTAATCTCACATGCTCTGACAACGTTAGAGACAGACTACAACATTTTGGAACAATTTCTTACCCGATGGTTTACTGTACACTGTAAATCAAACTTAATTCATGCAAGCAGCTCTACTGCACTTCATCGCAAACAGCAAAGTTCACGTACAGGCAGGATTTATAATCACAAACGATAAACACAGGTTTCAGAGTGTGCACTACAAAGCGTAGCAATGGAAAAACTAGATGACATATATTGAGTCCACGACTGTAGTAAAGTCACACAATCTATCAGCACCTATCAACAGTGGCCACAGCTCCCTTCATGTGAATCGAAAGCAACCCTAACACAACCTTATGTGAGGTGGACAAATGCTTGGTTTTGTAGAACCTTCACTTGTTGCTGCTTAAATAACGTTTTCATGCTGCCTCCATGAAACATGTAATTTAATGCTAATGCCCTTCATTCATCTAGTTCGGCCAGACAATCTCCCAACCTGCTTTCTAAAATATCCACTCCACTAACAATCTGTTGACGTTCCCAAAAGGTTCTGTACTGGGTTCACTCTTTTTAGGTCGAAGCCTACTAGACAACACATCTGAGGATGCAGTCCGCCCATTGCGGATCGTTGGCTTTAACTCACAAGTGCTTGCTTTGTATTTGCTGGTTTTATTTGCTTTAGGCTCTCCTGCTCGAGTTCATCCGTCTGGTAGAGCATCTCTTGATAAATGTATCCTCCCTAGTGCTTGTTTTCTGTACACAGGCATTCAATCTTGTTCTCATCTTGTCACGTTTGCTGTGCATTCTAAGACAGATGTCAAATGTCAGACTCTGTCTTCCTGGGAGACTGGTGTTTACTTTTCTTTTTTTAACTTCAAAGTGCTAGAATATATTTGGCAATCTTGCTGTGGAACGGAAAGGTTTTTTTCTACTACACAACAAAAATGAACTGTGCTGAGATTTCAGAATATATCAGAATTAGGAAAGCACAAACTCAGTTTTTTTTGTATTTCTGAAGTGGTGCAAATAAATATTTGAATACGATCAATACACTAGGTTATGACATTTACATACATTTTTTGTGCGCAGTAAAATGGTCATTGCAATTGAAAATATGCTGTCTGTAATGGCAGTGAATTACCACACCATGCATACGCCACGACAATCCACGCCACTCCATTCTACTACTCCGCTCCACCACAAGCCACTTCTCTCCACACCACACAAACCACTCCACGACACCCAACTCAACTTTCCTCAACCTACTCCAATCTGCCCCAATTCAATTTACCTCAACCTACTCCAATCTGCCCCAATTCAATTTACCTCAACCTACTCCATTTATTTTGCATTTCTGAAGTGTGGTGGAAATAATTATTTGAATACAATCGAAACACATCAATACAATAGGTTATGACATTTACATACATTTTTCGTGCGCAGTAAAATGGTCATTACAATTGAAAACGTACTGTCTGTAATGGCAGTGCATTGGTACTCCAACCCGCCCACACGCCAATCCACCACACTCTGCCCCACTCCAATCCACCACACTCTGCCCCACTCCAATCCACCACACTCTGCCCCACTCCAATCCACCACACTCTGCCCCACTCCAATCCACCACACTCTGCCCCACTCCAATCCACCACACTCTGCCCCACTCCAATCCACCACACTCTGCCCCACTCCAATCCACCACACTCTGCCCCACTCCAATCCACCACACTCTGCCCCACTCCAATCCACCACACTCCGCCCCACTCCAATCCACCACACTCCGCCCAACTCCAATCCACCCAATCTACCACACTGCGCCCCACTCAATCTACCACACACCTCAGCAAGATTTCAAGCCTTAAACATCCTTATAACCGTTCATATTTCCTTTCACACAACTAATGTATTGATTAACTATGAGTAATCAGCAAATTATTGTTTGCAGTAGTCTTAAAGTGGACCATCCTCAGCACTGTTTATCCAAATGTCTGAATCTTAAATGTTGACACTATTTATTCTCACTAGCAACACAGCAACTTCACGTTCTATATTAATGCTGAAGTCTGGTTTGCTTTCTGACAAAGACAGGCCCCTCTATAAACTTCTAATGCTAGTCTTCAAAGGCATTTTTGGCTACATCTTAGATATTTTAACCCATCATATTTCCATCTTTAATTGAACAGCAGCTAATCTGCACTTAATATTAGTCCTTTATCACTCTAGGTACCTTCTAGAGCCCATCCACTGGAAGTCAATGGCCATTAAGCCTGTTACTATACTAAACAAAAGGAGGTGAAGTATCCTGCAAGCACACCAAACCGTGTAAATATGGCAATATATTTATACAATCTCATTTACAAAAAGTGTATATTTGTTTTTATCAAATTCTACTAAGTTATCAATTGGTCCTTGCTGTTCTTAACACTTACAATCACAATGGCCTTTGTAATTCCACCCAACCAGTTTACTGCCCCATGAGCCAGATGACAATATGCCTTCTTGTACAATATGTGTGATCCAAATGTTTTTTGCTGATAATCCCTGTTTGGGATGCTGCAGTCAGGAAGCATACTTTGATGCCAGAGGCTTTTTCGTGGGTTCATTCATTCATTAAGTTTTATATAGTGCGAACATGATCCAGAGGGATATGAGAGCGCTTTACAATTGTGGGGAAAGGAAGGTAACCGTTGCAGTACATGTGTCAAATAGGAATACAGAGAGACTCACAAATCAAACTAGAACTCACAAGACAAGAATGGTTACAAGTACACAGGGTCAGCAAAATAATAAGAAAATAACTGGTACAGAGTGAGATGGGGGGAGCAAGTGCAACGAGAGAGAGGAAAATATGAAAAAGAAACAGCATCCAGCGCAGGGCTTAAAGGTGTAAGTCCAATACATTGGAGCAGAGGATCCACAAACCTATAAAGGTAAGAACTTGTTCATAAGGAATCTTTTTACTTACAATTTGAAGGCAGCCTTGGAGGAGATTCTACTTATTTCCAGTGGGAGAGAGTTCCAGATCTTCTGTGCTGAGGCGAAGAAAGCTCAGTGACATGTTCTCTTTTTGCGAAAGATCTGTCATTTAGGGCCCAATCTATGGCACCAGAAGTCAAAAAGCTATATGATTCTGAAACAGATCTAGCTATGTGCTGGGGCAGGTAAAAGGTCTACATTTGAAGGCTACTGTACAAAACTTAGCTTTTAGTTGGTTATTAGCCTCTTACACCTTGTAATCTCAGTCTTGTTCTTAATGGCTCTAAATTTGTTCACCAGAACTGTGAATCAAACTAATGACTATAAACATAGGGCAAGTTACTTTGGAAATTACAGCCTAATTTATCTTCAGCTTTGAACTTAAATAAAAGAAATCTTAAGAAGTGCTCTTGCAAAATGATCAGCTAGGTGTTTACATCAAAAAGGAATTTAAGGGTGTTACCAGGGATGCTGAAAGGGAAATAATTGCAGAGACTCATCCACAATTAATCATGAAATTAGCAAAACTATATAGAAGGTACGAACATAAATATTTCATTTTACGATGTAAAATAAATGAACTCACCAAATTTTGCTTCTTTTGCAAAACCTCTAAGAGCTCAGCTACACTCTCATCCGCCACATCGAATGGTGTCTGACCCTGCATGTGAACAATTCAAGGAAATAGACATAACAGAAGGTTAGGAAATCGACATGGAGTACATGGTCAATGTGATACACTTTCGTTTGGATCTAATGTGAAGAACAAAATAAATAACAATAAGAATACAAGGAAAATAAATACGCATTATCAAATTCAATATGTCTTCCTGGGGCTGTGAGTTACAACCAAGATCTGCGGGCTTTGCCAGTGCTTGTTTTCAGAGATCTGGTGGGGGAGAATGGAAGGAGCCACTGGGTACTTTGTCCAGCAGCAAAGGGAGAAGATAGGCATGCTAAAAGGTAGAGGGCTAGCCGCTGACCCAGAATATCAAGACTTTTAGATGATCCACTTGCAGTGAAGCCTTCAAGTAGTGGCCAGCAGGATGAAGAAAGGGAACTGTGGAGCATTCTTTAACAAGCATTTACAATGCAATGGTCTCGGCATTATTAAAGGTAGAGCTATTGGCATTGTTGATGACTATTTTTTTATTTATTTTTTAAATCATAAATAAATGGCATTGTCATTTATATTGCCAATAGCTTAATTGTTTGCATATGCGAGACTTATTGCATTAGCACCCACACACAGAGTAAGTAGGAGAGTAATAGAGTGAGAAGTTGATAGTAAGGGGAGAGTTATTAGTAAAGAGTATTAGAGAGCGAGTAGTACAAAGTGAAAGAGTGAATAGTATATAGTGTGAAAGTGAGTAGTAAAGAGTCCTAGAGCCACACACATTTACATGCACAGCCACACCCTTACATATACAAAGTGTATTTTTAGTTTCAGTAGTAAAGAGTGAGTAGTATAGTGACTAATTACTAGTGAGTAATGTTGAGTAGTAGAGAGTGTAGCAGAGTGTGTAGTACAGTATTACAGTGAGTACTATACATTAGATGTTATTAATTCAGTGAGTAGTAGCAAGTAGTTGATATTGAGTATTACAGTGAGTAGAGTGTTATGGAGTCATATAGTAAATATTCGAGTGAGTATTGATAATATTTGATAGTGAGTATTATAGAGGGACTGAGTGAGTATTTGTGAGTAGTATGGAGTGTAGTTTAGAGTGTGTAGTAGAGTGTGTAATAGAGCGTTATAGTGAGAACTGTAGAGTATTTATTTGTGTACTAAAGTGAATAGGGAGCATTAGAGTTGTTGAGTAAGTACTTTAGTAGTAGAGTGAGTAGTAGTGAGTAGTTGATATTGAGTAGTAAAGTGAGTATAGAGTATTAGATATTTGTCGTGTAAACTAGTACAGTGAGTAGTGAGAATATTAGAGAGCGAGTAGTAAAGAGTGAGTAGTAGTGTGCAGTAAGTTGTGTGTAGTAGACAGTTTTTTTTTTAGAGTATTAGAGTTAGTACCTTACAGCATTTTTTCTCATTACTAAATCTATTAGGCAGTATTAGAGAGTTGTAGAGTAAGTAGTACGGTATTAGAGTGAGTAGTAGAGAGTGATTAGTAGAAAGTATTAGAGAGCGAGTAGTCTAGAGTGTAATATTTAGTATTAAGGAGTGAAAGAGTGAGTAGTAAAGAGTCTTATAGTTACACACATTTACATGCACAGCCACACTCTTACATATACAAAGTATTTTTTCTTTTAGTAGTAAAAAGTGAGCAGTATATAGTGACTAATTATGAGTGAGAAACGTTCAGTAGTAGAGAGTGTAGCCGAGTGTATAGTACAGTCTCACAGTAAGTACTATACATTAGATGCTATTTAGTAGAGTGCGTAGTAGTGAGTAGTTGATATTGAGTAGTACAGTGAGTAGAGAGTGTTATGGAGTTGTATAGTAAGTATTCGAGTTAGTAGTGATAATATTTGAGAGTGAGTAGTAAAGAGTGAGTATTTGAGTGAGTATTTGAGTGTAGTAAAGGATGTTATAGTAGAGTGTGTAATAGAGTGTTGAAGTGAGTACTGTAGAGTATTTGTTTGTGCACTTAAGTCAGTAGAGAGTATTAGAGAGTTGTAGAGTAAGTATTTTAGTAGTAGTGAGTAGTTGATATTTAGAAGTACAGTGAGTATAGAGTATTAGATATGTGTAGAGTAAGTAGTAGAGTGAATAGTGAAAATATCAGAGTGAGTAGTAAAGAGTGAGTAGTAGCGCGTAGTAAATTGTGCGTAGTAGAGTTGTAGAGTAAGTAGTAAAGTATTAGAGTGAGTAGTAGAGAGTGTTTAGTCTAGTTGCTCATTACATTATTTTTATTTAGGTTTTTAAAACATAAATAAATGCCATTGTCATTTACAATGCCAATAGCGTAATCGCTCGCAAATGCGAGACCTATTGCATTTGCACCCATACAGAGCCACACACACAAAGCCGCCCACACACAGACAGAGCCGCGCACACACACACACACACAGACAGAGCCGCGCACACACACACAGACAGAGCTGCGCACACACACACACCCAGACAAAGCCACGCACACACACACACCCAGACAAAGCCACGCACACACAGAGCCACATACACACACATAGCCACACACACACAGAGGCACACACACACAGAGCCGCGCACACACACACACACACACAGACAGAGCCACACACACACACACACAGACAGACAGACAGACAGAGAGGCGCGCGCACACAGACAGAGCGGCGCACACACACAGACAGAGCCGCGCACACACACAGACAGAGCCGCGCACACACACAGACAGAGCCGCGCACACACACACACACAGAGACAGAGCCACGCACACACACACAGACAGAGCCGCGCACACACACACACACAGACAGAGCCGCGCACACACACACACACACACACAGACAAAGCCGCGCACACACACACAGAGCCGCACACACACACACAGAGCCGCACACACACACACAGAGCCACATACACACACAGAGCCACATACACACACAGAGCCACACACACACACAGCGCCACACACACACACAGAGCCACACACAAACACACAGAGCCACACACACACACAGAGACATACACACACACAGAGACATACACACACAGCCGTCTGTAGGAGGGCATGTTTCGAGCCCCCGATCATCGCCCCGTGCGCCCTCTGCAGACCGGTCAGCACCCTGCAGCAGGAGAGAGCGATGAGGGGGAGACAGGAGGCAGCACACTGCAGAGAAGTCGGAGACTTGGGAAAGAGTGACAGCTGAGGGGAGTAGGACACACGGGACGGGAGACTCAATGACAGTCAGCGGACCTAGAGATGGGACAGGATTATTTGTAAAGCCCAGGTGACTCGGGACCTTTGGGAGCAGTCTTGAGAGGGAAGCAGAGTCCAGTATTTACCGGTAGGGGCCGGACTATGGACCAGGGGGTGTGGCCAGAGGAGGAGGAAGAGGAGGGGTAAGAAGAAAACGTAAGGAGGGGGAGGTGGGCATACGGTCTGCAGACACTTGATGGGGGAATCCTCCGAACAATGGCTGGACAGAGCATGATAACACACACACACACACACACACACAGGGTTCCAAAGCAGAGTATTTCAAGGCCATGTTTTCTGTATTTTCAATTTGTATGTGTTCGCTTTATTTATTTTGACTTCACACCGGTTTCCTTCCCAGTATATTAAAGACGATGAAGATTTTGGAGGGTCGCACAAGAAAAGTGCAAATTTACAAGACCGTGCAGTTACAATAAGCGTCTTTGACCAATCAATCCTGGATCCGTTGACATTTGGAGAAAAGCAAGTGAATACGATACTGAATAAAGTGCCACCAATAACGTTTTCAGTATTACGGGACACACCCCTCCTTAGGGGAAGTAGGGCCCTAGTATTTTTTTTGCAGCTTTTTCATACAGCACTAACACTCTTATCAGCAATGAACCATACCAAGGAGCAACTGTCTGTACTCTAAAAAAAAAAATCCATTTCTGCATGCAGAACCACAGTCCTCACTAAAATTAATACTTTCATATTGTTACGTTATATTTCTTTGTTATTCAATGTGAAACACCAGCATACGCGTTTCAATGGGTATAAAAGCAAAGGTCCCAGTAGAGGGGCGTGTCCTTTTAGGTGCTATTGAAAGGCTGGACAGCCCCCCCGTGCTTGGAGGAGTCAGAGGACATGCTTACAACAGATGCTACGGCTGCAGATACATGCGCTGTGCGGGTTTGCCATCGATGCAGGGGGTCTGCATAGTAATGTTGGACACAAAGGCCTGGTGGAGCCCAGAGCGAATGGGGGTAGGGTGGGTTTGAAGGCCCATTTCATTGACTCGTCCTTTGAGTTTAGCTCGCTACCAGCTGGGCCGGTGTTGCGCTTGTAGCCCAGGGCCGTGTGCTCATCTGCAGCCTCCCCCGTCAGTGTGGATATAGACATTGACTGTACACTTTAACAGTGCGATCAATCTACACACTCATGAGAGAGCCTCCCTGCTGCCCTCCCCACCTTGTACCGGAGATTACCAATCAGTAACTCCTGCGGGTCCGTTTGCCAAGCCGGATAAGCAGCGCAGGGGGTTAATTAGGCTTATATGCATTTACATCTTAATGCTACTAATTTCCGATTTTAAAAAAACCGCAAAGAAATATAAATAAAGAAAATGTAAATAAATGCATGACTGAATTCGACCCCATTTAAAACAACATGCAAGGAAAGACACATATTAGTAGTAACTTGTTCTTCTATCGCATAATCGAGATAACTTTTGTTATGGTTAAAGATCAGAAATAATTATAGTTGACCACGACTGCTGTTTAAAACCAGCACAACATTCAAATGTTCATGTGTTATTTGAGGAAACGTTGTGAATTGAAGGATCTCTGTTGAAATCTGGCTGCTACCTGGTGCCACAGGCTCAACCCGCAACTTCGCATTTCATCCTGCTGACCATCCATTGTGGTTTTGGAAACAGTAACTTATCAGTTTAGAGGGACCAGGGCTGCTATGTCAGTCTGTGAGGAAACCTTGGTTTTCTGTAGCAGGGAGTGAACGCGTTGGCATTACGGGAGATCACGATCTGGTGAGGGGAGAGGATGTGGTCCGTCGTCTAGACTGCCGACTTTGGTGCTGCGGTACCAGGTTCGAGCTTCAGCATCCTGTGATTCTAGGGGCGGGGCTTAAAGTAGTCATGTAATCTACCCATGCCTACCAAAAATGAATGTGTCCTTGTGTACGGTAACTGGTGCTCATGTGCCCCAGTACCTTGGAGTAGAGTTTGCTCTATATAAATCAGCAAAAAAAAAATCATGGAGGGCGGTGTGCCAATCTGGAGGGACACTTCCAATTGAAGAGACCTACTGTGTGTGCCAATCGGGGAGAGACACAGGGATCTTTCTGCAGAGCAGTGTGATTCCTGAGAGTTCAAGAAGGAGCTAGGGATGACGGCCTATACCCGCCAGGCTCAGGGTTAACAAGGCTGTCTGTGCCGATATTTCAGGGGCCCCCACCTTTACTGTGGCCTTATAACACGAGGTTCACGATCGGACCCCTGCTGCTTTAATGTCTCAGTGTGCCTCCGCCCCCACGTGGAGTAGTTTAGTTCCTCACGACGGAATGCCACTCTCACATAAAATATGCTTTTATGCGGGAGAGGTTCATCTCTCAGACACGCGGTCGCCGATGCCTCAAGGGAGTCATAATTCTCATACCCTAGGAACACAATACACCCCGGTGACACAGCTCCCTGCACCACGATGCCCTCCACATAAGGGTGACAAATCACCCCTCCCAACAAGGGACTCAACACCCCAATACTGTTCCCTCCACAAAGTATCCTTTCCGACACTCTACTCTCCAAGGGACTGCCCCCTCCTCAGCACTCTGCCCTCCTCAGGAGAGACCATTAGAGCCACTTGAGACCCCCCCCCTCGCTCCAAAGAACCCCCACCCCCTTTCAGCACCCTGTATTGTTACTCCTGGACCGCCAAGCACATGCTGGTGTCACATTCTCTAACTTTCAAAGGGGAGGGACTCTCAGCGCAATCCACCTCAGGTAATGGGGCTAGAATTTGTTCCCTACTACCACCCTACTCTAATTCCTTATGGAATTGACTTCTCTCTATTGTAAAGCGCCCTAACACCTCTGGGCAAAGTACAAGCTATATAAAGACGCATAAATAAATAAATGCATCATACTGCCTGCCCCCTTCAGCGGAAGGGCAGCAATTCAGCCCTCGCCAATTTTGAGACTCACCCCTCTCAAAATGTTGCATTCCGGGAGGCTTCTACTCGGCCTCGGAGCGGAGGGAACCGGTGCCGCCCGCAGCCTGGCTGAGGGATGGGGAGGGGTGAAGAGGACGCGGAGAGAGCCGGGTGGAGAGAGAGAGGAAAGGGACGGAGGCAGAAGACAAGAGGGAGCCACAGAGAGAGAGAGAAGCGAACAAGGTGCTTCCCTCAGCTGAAGCCGCTGGTTAACAAACAAGTTAAAAAACACGTTGACAAATAAGTAGCTTCCTGGCACGGTATCGCAGAGTCCTCTGTGCCCTGCCTGTACAGTGTCAAGATTGCTTTTAATTTTTCTACTTTCCGTCCCTGTCATGCAGCAAGCTACAGCTTGGATCGCGCTCTTTTGCACCTTCCTTTTCCCGGAAACCATGGAAGAATTCATGATGTGGGCAAAGCAGGGCACTCAGTGAACAACTGTTTCAGTTCGACCTGAAGTCGCGCGGGCCGTCACCCCTAAACCCGATCTCGATGGGGAAAGGGAGGAACGCTACCGCAGCAGGACGAGGCCCGCGGTCCGGAGGCCCAGAGCTGCAAACCGAGACATGGAGAGCAGTGGCATCAAGAAGCGACCGGACCTGAGCCCACTGATGATCCAAGGTGAACTGCTCCACCCCAGGCCATAATCCCGACATCCAGCACGAGACCCGAGGTGCAGGGGGGTTATCCAGGTTCCAGGGGGCTGCCACCGGGGGAATAGGCCGCAAGAACATATCTCCAAACAAGAGAGGAGCGCTCCACATGACCACGTTTCTCCGAGGCGAGGCAGAAATGCCTCGGAGAAACCAGCATCATTTTTTTGGATTGAGGGGTGTGTTTTTGTTCTCTCCTCTTCCCATTGGCTGGAAGGTAGAATTCCAGCCAATGGGAAGAGGAGAGAAAGTAAATAGAAAGAAACGAAAAAACACACCCCTCAATCCGAAAAAGACGGGGCTTGAACCGAGTGACGCCCCTCTCCTCCAATGGCTGGCCTCCGTTTAGGAAGCCAGCCAATGGAGAAGAGGGGCGGGTTCCAAGCCCCCTTCTAAGAAACATTAATTCTTCGGGCTCCGCCCACACTGCTTACAGCAGTGCGACGGAGTCCTCGACCTAAAAAAAGAAGTGGCCTGGTGACAGGATGAAAAGGAAGCAGCAACAGGGTGAAAGGCAATAAAGGCTTAGCAGCATGATGAGAAAAGCCTGCCAGGCCCTTTGAAAGTAGTCTATGAGGAAGTCACCCTTGTTACAGGTCATACTAATTCAAAGAGTACATCACACTCTGAGTCAGGGTTACAGTCTTGCATTGATAAAATCCAGTAAAATATTAATGCTTTTTAAACAACATTTTGTGACACCAATATGCTGTGTAACAGGTACGTGTGAGAGACTATTGTTTATAATTATTTATTTGTTCATAATATCAGTAGATATCTTACATCAAAATCCTTAAAAATTTGTCAATTTCATTTAACAAAGAATTCATATATTTTATGCATAAAAAAGTGTGTGTTTTTTATAGTAAAATGCTTTTATAGTAAATTGTTTTTTTTTTTTTTTTAGAAAGCCTTAGAAGAACATCGCGGTACAAAAGGGGGTGGTGATGGACGGAGCATCAGAACCAATCTAATACTCACACCCAGTCAACAGATCTGGGTTTAATCCGTCACCGTTCTTTAGCCCACTCTGCCACCCCAGTTCAGACATGGCCATATGCAAATCAGTCTGACCCTGTGCCTGATGGGAACAGTCCAGCCCGAACTACCAAGCCATGCCTTCCCTGGACCAGAAACAAGCTTCCGAGGACCAGTTTCTGGCATTCCAGCCATCTTCATCCCGGCTTGTTTGAATGCAGTGGCAAAGTGAGCAAGGAACTCACGTCTGAGAATACCCTGCCAACTTATGGCGAACAAAGCGGTACAAAAGGGGGTGGTGATGAACTGAGCATCTGAAGCAATCAAACACTCACACCCAGTCAACAGATCTGGGTTTAATCCATCACCGTTCTTTAGCCTGGATTCAAGATAGCCTGGCTGATAATTATGAATCCGAAACCGGTCCCAGGATGCTTGTTTCCGGTCCAGGGAAGACATGGCTTGGCAGTTCGGGCTGGACTGTTCCCATGAGGCACAGGGTCAGACTGATTTGCATATGGCCATGTCTGAACTGGGGTGGCTGAGTGAGCTAAAGAATGGTGATGGATTAAACTCAGATCTGTTGACTGGGGGTGAGTGTTTGATTTGCTCAATCGCTCCGTCCATCGTCCCCTTTTGTTTCGCTTAGAAGAACATCAGCAAAATGTGCTGGGCAAAAAGTTCGAAATATGGTCAGCAAGAGAGCGCGGTCGATCCTCCAGTTGCAGATGGTATGCATGCTCAGCAGTGCTAAGGAGTCAGCGAGGAAGATGAAAACACACGTATTTCCTGGATACGGTCAGTGTTAATTCTCCGTGACCAGGGTGCAAGCAGAGGGTAAAATTATTTCATAGCGAGCGCGCTTTTGAAAGATTAGAGAAGCCCACAGACATTGCACATGCTTATATAGCAGCTGACACTGGGGAAATGTGCAGTGTGTGTGAGGGACGTTGAGGTGGAAAGGGCAGTAGAGAGGGTGAGGTGAGGAGAGAGAGAGATGAAGAGGGGACCTAGAGAGACTGGTGAATGGGCATGGAAGAGGGAGAGAGGAAGGAGTGGAGCTACAAGTGATGGAGACTGTAGGAATTATTATTTATTTATTTATTTATTTTATAGCATTTATAAGGCGCGCAGCTACCCACAAAGGGTTTCCCGGCGCCAGAACTGCAAAACACTCAAATATTACTGGGGAGAGAACAGACAAAGCAATTATTTATTAAACAGCCACGTTTTTATGCTTTTTCTAAAATTCACGTAGCTTTCCTCCTTACGTATATGGATGGGCAGTGTGTTCCACAGCATTGGCCCCAGGTAGGAGAAAGATCTCCCGCCTATTCTGGCTCGTTTAAACCTTGGTACTACAAAGTTTGCCGCTGTACCTGAACGCAGGTTGCGGTTTGGGAGGTAGGGCTTAGCAAGGGCCTGAAGATATTTGGGGGCCGTGCCAGCTTTGATTTTAAATAGGTAGCTCAAGGCTTTGAAGCGAATACGGTTCTCGACCTTAAGCCAGTGCAGATCCCTGAGATGTTGGGTGATCCTAGCAGATCTGGGGATTTTGCAAAGCAGTCTAGCCGCGGCGTTCTGCACTAGTTGCAGACGCTTTATCACTGCCTTATTTGAGCCCAGGTATAAGATGTTACCGTAATCAAGCCGAGATGTCACTAAGGCGTTGACCACGGTCTTCTGGGTAGTAGGTGGCAGCATCCAGATGATTTTGCGTAACCATTTGAGAATGGCAAAGCATATACCTGCTACTTTGTTAGCTTGCTGGGACATGGATACACAGTCATCAATGATGACCCCAAGGTTTCTAACCTGAGAGGCTGGAGGTGGAAGTTTACCCAATGATGGTGGCCAATGGGAATCATTCCAGAGATCTTTACTATTTCCTAACAGGAGAACCTCTGTTTTATCTCCATTTAGTTTGAGTTGGTTGTCTGACATCCAACCAAAGATTTCTTGGAGGCCTACTTTTAATGCAGATGGGGTAGAGACGTCAGATTTAGAAAGTGAGAATAAGACTTGTGAATCATCTGCATAGGTCATTAAACTTAGGCCAAAATTTTCTGCTAGGTTGGCCAGTGGGCGTAGGTATAAATTAAAAAACAGAGGGCTCAGAATTGATCCTTGTGGCACACCGTGAGGAGAGTGGAATACCTCAGAGCATGCCTCCGAAGAGGAGATCTGGAAAGTGCGGAGGGATAGGTAGGATCTAATCCATTCCAGAGCTCTGCCTTCGACACCATTCTCCCCCAGCCTGTCTAGCAGTATGGAGTGAGAAATGGTGTCGAAAGCCGCACTGAGGTCTAACAAGACCAGTGCTACTGTTTGGCCGTCATCCATAAGCTCCCTGATCTTTTCTGTGACCCCGAGCAGGGCCGTCTCAGTAGAAAAACCACTCCTAAACCCAGATTGAGACGAGTGTAGGAGATTGTTGTTTTCTACATAGGTTGAGAGTGCCTTGTGGCTATGTCTCTCTAGGATCTTGGAAAAGGCAGGTAGCAATGAGATTGGGCGATAATTAGCCAATATCAAAGGGTCTGCGCCTGGTTTTTTAAGTAGGGGGCTAACCATGGCATGCTTCCATAGAGCAGGAACCATGGCTTGCTCCATGGAGGCATTCAGTATTTCTGCTATGGGAGTTAAAGCAGCATCCTCTAATTTGTTTATAATACTGACAGGAATAGGGTCCCGGGGAGAACCCGATTTGATTGATTTTAGTAGTTCCTTCAGTATATCTAATTTAATAGGCGGCCAGGCTTCAAGACGACAGTTGACTCTAGGGACTAAGGTGGTGTTTCCTTGTTTGTCTGTTGACATGTTGGCATTTTTAATATTAGAGACGATGTTCTCAATCTTGTTCGTGAAGAAAGAGGCCAAGTCCTGGCATTGCTGAGTATTAAGAGGGGTAGGTTCTGCTCTAACGTTCTCCCCAGCTAACTCTTTTACCGTGTTAAAGAGAGTCTGGGATTTGTTTACGGCCATGTTAATAGTATTGGTGACATAGCAAGCTTTGGCTTTCATGCATGCTGAATGGTAACAGTTTCTGGCCTTTCGGTAAACTTCTTTTTGGTAAAGATCGTAATTTTTTCGCCACTGCCTCTCTAGGTTCTTACAGGTAGATTTTTCTTTCTTCAAGGCTTCTGTAAACCAGGGAGCAGGAGGGCGATGGACTTTCCCCTTGCAACGGGCTAGGGGCAAGCAGGTGTCAACGGCGCCAGTTAGCCACTTTTGTGTTAACTCTGCAATGCTGTCCATGTCTCCATCTAAACTTGGATGATCTTCCTTCAAAGCATTGTTCAGGTCCTCCAAGTTTAGGAATTTCCAGTTTCTTCTAAAAGATTCTGCAGGAGTCGGAATTGAACCTTTTTTGGGCTCTAGCAAAATGGCGAAACTTTGAAGAAAATGATCTGACCAGGGAACAGGCGTGGTGTTAAGCCATGAAAGTTCTTTCATGTTTGATATTATAGGGTCCAACAAATGTCCGGCTTTGTGAGTTGGACCACTATTTCGTAATGTCATGTCCAACACCATGAGGTCATCTATTAGATTTTTACAGGTCTTGTTTTGGACGTCGTCTAGGTGAAGATTCAAATCTCCTAGTACAGTGTAGTTTTGGGCTTTTAGATGTAGGGGTAAGATGAAATCTGCCAAGTCATCTGACCAAGAGGGATTGTTTACTGGTGGTCGGTAGATTAATAGTCCGGAAAAGGTGAAATTTGGACTGAGGGAAATTTTGAAAGATGCAGCCTCGCAGTTAGGGATAGCTGCAGGTTCAAAAGGGAGATAGCTGTGTCAGAGCAGGTGGAAATGAGACAGGGTCTGTGCTCTCTTGCGTGTGCTCATTATTGAGGTGTTCAGTTGTCAGCAGGCTGTGGCTGTGTAAGCACAAGTGTGCCCGGCCTGGCCCTGCTGATGACACTGGAAGACGGATCGTGCACTAGAAGTGGCCCCAAGACAAGCAGTGGAAAGAAAAATAAGCACTCATGCTTGTGCTGGCATCTACCTTGCAGGAGCGAGCAGCGGCGCGCGGGCCATCTGTTTTCAATTAGCGAGCACGCCACTGCTCGCTCCTGCAAGGTGAATGCCAGCACAAGCACGAGTGCTTGAAAACAGCGGACCGATTCCTAAAGGTAACTCCTAGACCAGCGCTACGCTCTAGGCGAGACCTAAAAAAGTACCTTGTTCTTAGGGGCGGAGGAACTCTACTGGGGTGTCTTACTTCTGAGGTTGCTTTACCCAAATCATCCATTTAATAAAACATACAGATGCTGTGTAACAAATGGAATGAGGACCTAATTCCCTCACAGAATGGTAAGAGGCCTTTCAATACAAACTAACCAGTTTGCTTCTGATCTCCATGTTGCAGAGTTCCTCGGCAAGGATAGTGCAGGCTTCTTTAATGCCCCAGTACGCTGCGGCATGGAGGGGCGTCCAACCATCAACATCCTGTACATTGAGGTTATACCCAGCCTGGATCAATAGCCTAAAAAAGGAGTAAGTAGCATACACAAACAAAAACAATTTTTTTAACTTATTTGTAACTTCTATACAAGGTGTGCAACCTCATAATAAAAGAATGCTTTGCGATAATCAAATAAGCTAATAAATGAAAGTGGAACATAAGCTAAAATTTAAATAGTAAACTTAGGAAGAGTATGAAACAATCAAGGACAGACAGAAGAACAAGGATACGCAATTTATATCAACACGCTGGGAATAGGACTCCACACATCAGATATAAAGACACAAGGTAGATAATTAGAATACACCTAAAAGACAATCTCATATTCATCGGGGAAGAGTCCCAAATTCTGGGGCAGTTGTTTAGAATGCTTGAGCAGATGTTTTGGATCTCTTGAAGAACATGTTTAGTAAGTTGAAGCAATTTTTGGTGTTGTTTGAAGGACTATGTATGGAACAAAACATTTTGAAGAGAAAGCTAGATCGACCTTTATAGTTTAATGCCACTGAAAGTGGTGCAGAGAAGTTTGTAGGTAATATATGCTTTCATTAGAAGGAAGGTTGAGGGAGGTCAATTTAAAAAAAAATATGGGTACATTTTTTAGTCCAGCTATAGGGATAACAGAAGAATGGAGAACAACTTAGGAGCAGTCAGGAATATCAGTCACAAGTTGAGTGGAAGAAAAGCTCTTCCATAGCAGTTAGTGTTAAAATACTGGAATTCTTTAAATGATTCTGTGTGTTTTGAGGTTATGAGTCTAGTCTAGCATTATGTACAGAATACTGCACGCAGATGAAAGCACAGGGATGATTTTGAAGGAGATGGAATAGGTCTGCTTTTGACAGATACATTTCTAGATAACATCAAGAAACCCATCTTGCTAGGTGACATCCTTTGTGTTCAACCCATTAGGTATAGTTTGGTGCAGTCAATACGCTGATAAAAGGAGCTATTTAGGACCGTCACCATTCTATCCCATGTAGATAAAATCTACGAGTTGGTGACAAAACTCAACCCTTGGTACATTTGAGGAGAGGAATAATTCGATTTAATCTTGACAAAGTGGCTGCAACCTGAGAGAAAATAGGTGAACAACTTTAGCATCTTGTCCCAAACCCTCTGGTCTGGGTAAGGTGAAGATTAATGTCCTAGGGTCAACTGTGGAATGCTGCACAAAAGTTCAAGAGGAAGAGCACTGAAACCAAATATTGTGAGCGCATCATCTATAATTTGATGGGTAGCAATATTTCTGCTACTCCCAGACCAAAAAGGACTCAACCATTTCTATGACTCAATATATTCCTGAAATTTGGTTGTAAGTGTTGGATTCGTTTCACAAGGTGGGGAGCCCAATCATGGACAATAGGGTTTCCGGAGAAGAATTTGGCCTGATTTATGAAATTTGAAAGCAAGATCCATGATAAAAGCTATAGGTAAGCTTCATGTTTTGTGAACTGGTGTAATATGCTGAGAAATGACAATCTGAAAATGATATTGGTTTCCTGTTGAATATTACACATATGGGGATTTAAGAGAAGGGTCACTAATAGGGAAGGGGGGTGTCTATGTCTCAGAGAGCTATATGAGGCCGAATTTTTTCCTATAAAGTAATCAGTAATATTTTGGTACAGAATTATGTACTGAAGGCATATTGAGGACGATATTTCTTTGAGGCATTAAGCAGTTTTATGGGGTGGGTCAATAATAATTAGGTTTAATCATGAAAGGTGACTTTTACCTAAATGCTTGCTTTGGGTTTTAAAATAAAAATTAAATCTGGAGTTTGATTTCTTCAGCAAAGTGTGTTTACTACATTAACTCATGATTCCTTCAGTTTTCACATTTGTGTAGCCTCAGTAAGAAATGCATGGCTTAATTTTAAGCTATATTAAAGCAAGATTGTACATCAATGTCAAAGTAAGCATTGCAGCTGGTAGTAAGACAGCAATATCAAAGTATTAGGAAGGCAGTGATATACATTTTAGTTTTAGGTGTGAACAATTTCAAAGAATTAGTCCCTCTCCAGGCCCCCAACATTAAATAAAGACCGTAATATCCTCTTGCCAACAGCAGCTGTAGAAGTTGTCGCCTGTGAAAAGTATTCTTTCTACAAGCAAAAATTAGCAGAATCATTGACCACCTTACTCCAAGTTGGAAAAATACCATGCTTCGCTTATATTTGGCAACCAAATCATAGGAGCTTTCGTTTTGGAATGAATCATTTAAGTCAACAGGGCCAAGAGAAAAGCCCATGCCTAGAAACATGTGTCCTGCACACACGGGGAGAGATGGTAACCCTTGTCGAGGCAAGCACGGTAAAAAAAACGAGAAAAACAGTAGTCCTCACCTCATAGCCTCCAAGTACCCCTTGGCCGCTGCCACATGCAAAGCCGTAGCTCCAGACCGCTTATGCTTCACATCCTCTATCTTCCTGCAGTTCAACCACTGCCGTGCATCCTGAAGGAGCAGCTGTTCTTCTTCTTTGCGTGCCATTTCCAAATCAATTCCTGAGGACAAATACAATACATTACAAGGCCTTCCTATTGAAGAACACTAGCTTTTATAAATTTGAGGACCACAATCTCTTTTCTACAAATTAAAATGAAAAAGCAACAGGTACAGAAGCGCTGAGGAGAACTTTTATTGCCCCCTCTAATCACATCTGGCCTACAGATGGTTCGAGATATGACAACAGTGTCGCCCAGGGTTCCCACCTGTTGGTCGTCCTTTATCCCTCCATCCCAGTTTCAGCTTTGTGTTTGTGGTGAGTGACCAGCTCTCCTCTGCTCAATCAACATTCCAATCACACATTCTGTTCAATAAAAAGCAGAGCTTTAAGGGACTTAAAATGGTTAATTGCAAATTTGGATGTCCACCTGCCCCCATTTTTTGTTGACTACCATTTGATGGATCTGCACAAACCTTGCTAAGAAAGTCCCAAAGCAAAATAACGTTTTTCTTTACAGTAAGTGCTGGTTCATTGAACGGCGCCAAAGTTATTAAGAAAAAAAAAATTCAAGAGGTTCTATTGCCACCTCTGTAATAGATTATATATACACACAAACAAATGCACAAAGTTCTCAGAGATCCCATGCATGGGCAGAACAATTCAGTGCTGATGACTGATGAGTCGCCTTGAGGGAGAAAATACAGTGATGGTACTAGATTTTCAGACCCTGCTTTAATTAACAGGGGTCTGAAACAGGAGCATGTCTTGGCCCCTTTGCTTTTCAGCCTATTCCCCACCGACCTGGCTGCAACACCAGATTTTTCTATAAGCATCTCCAATTTCTTCTGTATGCTATTCTGGACTGCATTTAAGTAGGCTTACAAATATCACTACTTGTCTTCGAGTTTTAAAATAAAGAGAAGACACTTCAAACATTAACAAAGCTAAAGTTTTTTTTTTTTAGAGCACAGAGGGACACAGCTAATTTAACATTGGAACAAATATGGTCTATATTATTTGCTTATAATAGTATCTAGGGGTGTGGCTGTAAGATCTCTTATGAAGCCGAAATATCATCTAACCAAACTGAGAAAACAATGAAAAACAAATTTGAGATGCACACTGCAATCCCAATGATGAGGGCAATTAAAGAGAAATTACTTCCTTTTCAGGCTATCGGCTCATAGAATATCCATGATAGTTTCAAGAATGATTACTTAAGGCCCAAGTCAATATGTTCAAGAAAATATTCAATTTACAGTAAATAATTAGCTAAACACAACTGACATTAGATGTTAGTCTTTTACAGCAAGACCTAGCAGGCAAGGACAACTTTATGGAGTATTGTCTAAGTATGTAATCAACTACAGATTCTCTTTAGTATCTTATTTGGAATTCTAAGCAAAAAGAGAGCATTGCCTCCAGAAACCCATGGGCAAGGTACTTAGAACAGGCCTTAAGGCAACTGGAGTTAAAAGATCATTGGATCACTAAAATACGCCTGGTGCAAATTAAAACATCTGTGTCAGGCCAGCTATATGTTTGATCAAGATGAACAGGTAAACTTTCATAAAGAAAAGGGAAGATTATGTAATTGTTATAGAAGAAGCTTGATATATAGCGCTGCAACTCGCCCTTAGGGGGTATCTCAGCGCTTAGATAGTGGGCTAGTTGGGGAGCAACCCTTAAAACAGCCAAGTCTTGAGATGTCTTTTGAAGCCTGAAAATTCAGTGCATGTCCTGATATGAAGGGGAAGCATGTTCCAATGCTGGGGAGCCAGATATGGAAAGGACCCACTGTCATATTTTAATGTTCTAATATGACGTGGGTGGAGGAGAAGCTGGCATCTTGATCTAAGATTTCTTTGGGGAAGATAAGTGACCTGTTTATCCAGCAGATATTTAGGTTCTTTGCCTGACCAAAGGTCAGACCGAGCAGTTTGAAAATTGCTCTTTTCTTTACAGGCAGCCAGTGAAAGACCCTAAGCAGGGGGACTGAAGGTGTGCCCAGTGGCTGTTAGTTAACCAGTAAGGGCCGCAGTATTTTTTACCAGCTGCAATTTCGATTGGAGGGATTTGTTTGATGCCATGAGTAGCTCATTCCATAGTCCATGCAGCTGATTATCAGGGCCCGGACGAGGGTCTTTAGGAAGTCAGCTGGAGCCACTGGAAAACCCTCTAAAGGAGGCGCATTAACCAAAGCATGTGCCACAGGTAGCTTTTACTTCATCTTTTATCGATAATTTGTTGTCTAACAATAAATACAAAAATTTCTCACTGGACTTTTGGGAGAGGGAGATGGGCCAAGCTCTGGGGGCCACCAACCAGTTGTCCAAAGGGACTGCCCTTTTCCAAAGAATACAACCGCAGTCTTGTCACCATTTAACTGAAGGCAATTCTGAGACATCCACGTGGCAATTTTTCCCATGCATGTCGTAAAACAGTTTTACATTCTCTATATCTGGCCCAAGGGAGATGACCACTTGCGTGTCGTCATCATATGAAAATATTTCAAAGCCACAGGACTTAACCACCTGAGCAAGGGAAGAGATGTAGATATTAAAAAGTGTGAGGCTTAGGGCCGAGCCTAAAGGCACTCCCCTTCCCAGGAACAGAGACTTAGATTGGAAAGGACAAAGATACATTTTTTGAGTCCTGTCCTTGAGAAAAAAGTCAGTTAGCCAGTTCAGTGCAGTGCCACGAATTCCCATCTCATGAAGTTTTTGAATCAGGTTGGGATGAGACACAGTATCTAATGCCGCTGGCAGATTGGGAAGAACTAGAATAACTGGCGTACCAGTGTCTAAGGAGAGGTTAACAGAGTCAACTACTGTTACAAGGGGGGGGTCTCTGTACTGTGAGTGGAAGGAAAGCCAGATTGAGAAGAGTTCAGCAGAAGATGTATCTCGAAGTAGGAAGAAAGTTGTCTATTAATATGAGAGTCTAACAATTTGCTAATCGAGGGAAAGAGAGACATCGGGCAGTAGTTTGCAACATCCATGGAACTGGCCTGTGATTTTTTTAAAGATATGTGTGACAAAAGTGGCTTTCTATTACTTAGGCACTGTTATGGATGATAGAGAAGTTACATAAGAATGTTACCAATGGTGCAAGAGAGGTGTATAGCATAGCTGTGATGTCGGGGGGACATAAGTCCACTGGGGAGCCAGATTTAGTTGGAGCTAAAAGAGCTAGTGATTGATTGCAAGCGATCGGTTCAAACCTCTCCAATATAGCTCGAGAATTGTTTCTTGAAGAATGGTCAAATTCCGTGTATATTGGCGCCGTAGTGCGATTATGAAAGTTGCGATAAATGTGATCTATTTTTGTTTCGAAATGGATAGCTAGGGAATCACAGAGTGTTTGGGAAGCTTTTGTTGCTGAGCTGCAGGCAAGGAGATTGAGTGCTTCTTTAATACTTTAAATAACTTTTTAGAGGAGTTTCCTGCTTGTTCAATTCTGCTTAATGTGCAAGTTTTTGGGCTGGTTTAATATTTGCATGATATGCACCTAGCATTTTTTTCCCATTGGTATGTGTGGAGGGCGTTGTTCGAAGACCTCCATGTATGTTCCAATATCTAACAAATTAATCTGTCGATTTTCAATTCTGCCATGTACAACGGGGCACTGGGTCGGGACAATTTGGCAGTGTGGGTTCTATAGGGGGCGGCTATATCCTAGGCTGCTTTCATGTCTGCTTGATTGTCCAAATCAGTTGTCTTAAAGAAGTTTGAAAGCTTGCTGCAAACAGCCGGTCTCCCCTTTTTCCCCGGTTTTAGATTTTGTAGAGGCAGATTTCAAGGAGATATTAAATTTGATTCAAAAGTGATGTGTTTAGTTGGGGGGAGGGTTGGGGGGGCGGGCTTAGAGCTGGCGACCGTGATGGCCACCTTACTTCGGAGCTCCAGGGCCATCCTGTCCGTTTACCCGCCTGACCACGTCCAGTCGAACCAGGGATGTATGGTGCCCTGTGCACTCATTGACGCCTAAACCAGTCCCAGGCCGAGCCCGGACTGGATGCGGCCTCCGGAGGCCCCGAGTCGCCAGAGGACTCGGGTGAGACTGGGGGCAGGGTCCTGGGCTCGGGTATTGGGACCACCACTTTGAATGCATGCCGCTGCCACCACGCGGGACGTAGGCCCCCCTACAGCATTGCCGGTTCAGAGTCGGGCATAACCTCGACATCGTTATCACCCGCAGAGAGGAGCGCCTTCAATTCATGTGCGCCATGGAGAGCAGTTGGCGACTCCCAGCCCTGATCTGATGATGACGATCTGCTGGGATCAGCTGTAAACATCATGCAGCCCTATGCACCGTAGCCTTGCACCTCCGGTACTGTACAGCCCACAGATACCCTACACCGGGGGCTCTAATTAATTCCTTTAACCCTTGCTGACTACTGCTCGACCTCTGCTGTCTCTGGCTGCCATTTTTAGTGCGCACCAGACGGCTGGCGCGCTCTAGGATTCTAACCAGCGATGTCCCCTAACCAGGACACTCGCTAAAAGGGTCTGGCTTTCACCTGCAGCCTGAGCAATACAGACACACTGCTGATTCCTGGGAACCCAATGAGGATCAAGTACCCAGCACTCATTGTGCTGTGCATTGGCTGGTGACCGACGTCCTGCTCCCCAATCAGTCGTAGTGAGCGCACCATAACCTATATGTGATCACTGTCTGGGGCCAATCTCCTACCTGACCAGTACTGGTGACCGATAGCTATAGCTACACTTCTACTGGGGTGCCACATTCCAACACCAGTAGCTAAAAAATGGGTCGCTCCGACCCCAAACAACGCCCTTTGGACTTCGATGGGGGCAAAACCCCCAGAAGAGAGGAATCTGGTAATGCTGCTGGTGAGGAGGGGGGCCAACTGGAGGGCACTGCGGTTATAATGGTCGAACTAAAAGCGGGCTTCCGTGCTATCGACACCCGCTTAGATACATTAACCAGCGGGCTGGATGATATTCATGTCCGCATGGAGGCCCAGGACACTCGCATAGGGGGTGCAGAGCAACATATTTCTGACTTGGAGGATGCACAACCCTCCCTGCAACGACGTCTTCAACGTTCGGAATCCCTTCTCAAGCAACTAGCCAGCAAAACCGAAGATTTGGAGACACATTTGCGCCGCAGTGATATCCGTGTTGCAGGAATCGCAGAATCCACAAACACCGGGCCTATGGCGAAATTCATTGAGGCAGTCCTGGTGGATCTATTCGTGAAAGACACCTTTTCCGTGGCGTTTGCAGTTAAGCAAGCCCATTGGACTTTGGGACCTGCGCTCATTCCTGGCAAACTTGCAAAACCACTCAACTACAGCGCTTGTGATATGGCCCTTAGACTAGCCAGGGAACAAGGAACACTTCTTTACCAGTGCTCCACTATTTCCATTTTTCCCGGATTTCACACCGCTGGTGCAGGAGGCCAGACGCAAGTATATAAATGTGAAAAGCACCCTCCAAAAGGCGAACGTCAAAAGGGCGATGCATTCTCCCGCCAGGCTCTGCATTCAGATAGGTGGTAAAACTCATATTTTCGATTCACCACATGAAGCAGCGAAGTTCTGGAAGAAGCATGAACCATATACATCGTCGCAACGGCGAGAGGACGGCGCAGTGCCTGACATCTGATTTCCTGATTCAGGGGGAACTGGTATCTCCATGCATGAACCACGTTGTATACACCGCAATTTACTTTTTGCTTGCTTGAGGCGGATAGACTGTGTGCAAGCGTATCTTAATATCATGGCTCTGCCAAATTGTCTGAAGTGCCCTTTACAAACACTTGTGGGGCCGATTGTCAACCTTATGAATGATGTTGGTTAAGTGGAAATTACTGTTTGTGTTTATTATATAATCTGATGGCTCCACTGAGCGTTGCCATCCCCCATAGGATGACTATTCATTTTCTTCTTATCCTCTTTTTTTCTTCTTCTCTATTCACTCTTTTCTGGGCTTCTTATATTGGGATTCACTAGGTGCCTTGTTGTTGTGTATCCGATGGTGGTGGGAATGGGCTGAAAGGATGTTCTTGTTATATGACTATGTTGGTCATAATGGTTGTTGGTATGGAGCATTATATTTTTTTTATAATCCAGATTGTGTACACTGTTAACCTCTGGAGCTTGATATTTTTCATACAGTTGAGAAAATGACCACTGATCGTGGTACTAGTCCTGGACTTCGCCTCCGGTACCTCTCGTTGAATGTTAGGGGCTTGGCTACTCCCAAAAAGAGTAGGCAAATATTAGCATATCTGGCTCGGCATACTATCCAAATTGCATTCCTACAAGAGACCCATCATGCTCCACTTCCCACGCACAGTTTTGCATCCACTTGGGGTGGAGACCATTTATTCTCATGCTGTAGCACTTACTCACGGGGAGTATGCATTTTAGTACATTGTCCATTCCCTTTCCGATCTGTTGAGGTAGTTACTGACCCTGAGGGTAGATATGTCCTCGCCAAGGGTATTCTAGGGGGTGAGACTGTTGCTAGTAAATGTTTATGCTCCGAACACAGATTTCGCCGACTTCTTTCCTACTCTGTTCACATCGCATGTATTGACAAATTGGGTGCTGACACTGTTTTGATGGTGGGAGATTTTAACCTCACACTTGACCCTGCTGTTGACACTACTGTCCTGAGACGAACCACGAAACCGGGCTCTACTTTAGGCCTATTGAACCTCTTACGTGCTTCTTTACTGGAGGATCTCTGGCGTACACACCACCATACAACCAATACATATTCTTTTTATTCAGCCCGACAGGGGACCTGGTCCCGTTTAGACTATTGGTACCTTACAAGACAGCTGATGCTAGATGTGCGTGACATTGAATATTTACCTCGCACAATCTCAGATCATTCCCTGGTCCTCCTTGTATTCGATTTTTCATACCCTCCACAGCTCCCATTGTGGCTGTTCCCTTCCTATGCTCTTTTGGATCCAGTATTTCACAGTGAAGTAGGTGATGCCATTAAGGAATACTTCCAACTTAATGAAGGCACGGTTGACTCCCCACTTATGCTCTGGAACGCCTTCAAGGAGGTGGTGCTTGGGGTCAGTATCTCTAAGCAGGCGGGGGTGCTCCGTTCAATTTGTAATGAGCTGAGCGCAATTGAACAGAAACTAAAAGATGTGGACACCAGTTCCCTTGCAGATCGCTCCACAGCCTTTTTTTGTACCCATTCGGCGCTTATGGTTGAATTCAACAACGCAGCTGCTAGGAAAGTTAAAGGCCTAGGGAAATATGCCAAGGATAGGGTTTATGGAGAGGGTGAGAGGCCGGGTAGGACACTTGCAAGACTACTTGGCCCACAATACCAATTGACGTACATTACACGAATGGACTCGGAAGAGGAGACCCCACTGATTACCAACACTGACATCACTCAAACTCTATTGACATATTATACGCGACTGTACGAAACGCAATCCCCACCTGGTTATCAGGCCCTGAGGGACTACTGCAAGAAATTGCTATGGTCTGGCTTGAAGATGGGCAATGTTAATTCTTAGCCTCCCCCATTGACACAGATAAAGTGCGGCAGGCAATAAAAGAGTTGGCTAGTAGTCGAGCCCTTGGTTCCGCCGGCCTCACAGCGGATTCTTACAAGGCTTATCAAGACATACTCGCCCCTCGATTGGTGGAGGTATATGCAGAGACCATGGGAGGCAGGTCCCTCTCTCCAACTATGCGAGAAGCCATAGTAACGCTACTTCTTAAGCCGGGTAAATCCCCAGTCCAATGCCAGTCATACAGACTGCTATCACTGCTAAACCAGGACTATAAAATTCTCGCTAAAATCTTAGCAACTCGCCTCGCACTACTGGTGGGTACCATGCCCCTTCCAGGCGTGGTTTATTCCCGGTAGATCCACAACTATCAACTTGCGTACAGTATTCTCTGTGATAAATCAGATGGAACCCACGCTCCCAGCGGCTATTAAGATGCTAGATGCCGAGAAGGCATTTGATTCCTTGGAATGGTCTTTCTTATATGCAGCAATGCAGAAACTGGGTATTCCCATAGTTTTTTTTAGCTTGATTTGCCTTCTGTATTCCAGCCCAGTTGCTCACCTAAGAGTAAATGGGATACTTACAGCGCCATTTTCTTTGTCACGTGGCACTCAACAGGAGTGTCCACTGTCACCCCTACTGTTTATTATAGCCATGGAACCACTAGCCTGCGATATGCAGGAGCGTCATCTCCACAGGGGCACACTGGTCCACTCATTGTCTCCTATGCAGATGATGTATTGTTATTCGTTCGACACCAGGCAGAAAACCTTCCTCCATTACTAAGAGAGATAGTCCGTTTGGTGTACATTCAGGCCTAGTCATAAACCGGTCAAAGTCGGAGAGTTTTGCCTTTGACGCCTGCAACTACCCAAGAACTCTTTGACTTCCCTTTGCACTGGTGTATCTCTCCCCTAAATAGCTTGGCATTTATTTACATTGCTGCAGAGACTAAGTGATCTGCATCAACAACAGGCAAGCTATTGACCACCTTACATCACAGGTGGACCGTTGGATTAAACGCCCTCTTTCTATAGCCGGCCGGATAGCCATAATTAAAATGGTTGTACTCCCACGCCTGCTATACTTATTTATAAATATTCCAATTACATTGACAACTGCTTTTTTTGCCACTTTACGCTCTATACTAATACGACTGGTGTGGGAGGGTAAACCACCCAGAATCAGATGGGATACTCTCACAATGTCGTACGAGCGAGGAGGTTTCGGTGTTCCGGATTTCTACCTCTACTATCTGGTAGCTCAGGTCTATTTCACATATTTCCGGTATCACCCCAATGCTCGCATACAATATCTCAGACCCGGAAGATCCCAGGCGTACCCGCATGCACTCTCGTCAATTCTACCGATATGGAAATACAGACAGTATCCACAACTTGCTGGGCATGGACCAAACTGCATCGGTATTTGCAATATGACATTTTATACTCCCCTCATACACCACTACTCGATAATTTATCGTTACCACCGAAACTCTCACTAAACGGACGCTAGACGGGTTTAGGCTTAGTACTGTGGGAGACCTGTTTAAAGAGACTTGACTATGCACGGTCTCTGACTTGGCAGCAAGGGGCTCCGCTATCTACATGGATAGATTTGTATTACATAGCATAGAGTGCATGGCCTTATACTACTGCAGAACCAGCTGACTTTCCCCCTCTCACACTAGTCATTAAATCCACTGATAGCCCACACCTCATTTCCCACCTCTATCATGTATCGCAATCCATGCGACCACTAGTGGGATTCAAGTCTAGAAAGGCTTGGGAACTGGATTTGGGTGAAATGCTGCCAGATGCAATATGGCCCAACTGTTTCCCCAAACCCGATATGTATCAAATAACTATAGACACAAACTGATACAATTGAAATATCTCCATAGAGCATATATTACTTTTAAATTGATGGCCAGAATCAGCCCCACTGTCGCGAATTCATGCACCAGATGTGAGATGCCAGACGCAGACTTCGCACACCTTGCTTGGGATTGCACACCCCTCCGGGACTACTGGGAGAATATTTTTAACCATTTATCCCTCATGATTGAATTCATACTCAGACCCTCGCAAATGATGGCACTGTTAAGTTATATCAAACCCCTCAAGCGAAGCGTCAGAAGATTTTCAGCATTTGTATCTTTGCACTGGGGTAGAGCCCGAATGCCAACTATTAAAGACTGGGTTAGGGAATGTATATATTGTAACACCATGAGTGATACTTGTGCTACACTGATACCGCCTACCTCCAGTCCTCGGGATATCTGGCAACCACTCAAAGACAACCTGCAGATTAATTCTTTAGATGACGCACTGGGGGGACATGTGTGACCCGTGGGGCGATACAAGGGTATGCATATTCCGCTTAATTAAACAACCAGGACCCGCCGGTACATGGTTATAAATATGCCTCTTTATGGATCCTATTCACCCGTAGTCACCGACTAGAATACAATACTACATGAGGTACTCTGTGCACTATATTCTACTGTAGATCGCATATGCTCCATTATGGTAATGTAAGTTCTTTTTTTAATCTTTGGGTGTTGACATTGCTTTCAACAATGGAATGACAAGAAAATTGACACACTGACAATAATACACAAAATTGTCTTCATTATTTTTGTATTATATGTCTTCTTTGTGTTTGCTAGAAAAATCAATAAATGCAATAAAAAAAAATGGGATCTGACCAGGTGAGAGGTTCAGGGACATCAATGTGTATGTGCTTAGAATTTGAGAATAGGAGGTCTAAGGTGTGGTCCGCTGAGTGTGTGGTGTCTGTGTTTATGAAATGGAGATGAAGCATGTTAAGATTAGAAAGTAGATTAGAGGTGTCTGGATCGATGGTAAAACAGCGTGGTGGTTAAAATCTCCAATTAAAAGGAAAATAGGCATGGATATCACATAAGTAGCTAATAGTTCAATTAATTTGATGCTGAAATCTTTCTTAGGACCAGCAGCATGATACACGATGGCTCCTTTCCAGATGTCCCGTGAGGGAGTTCGATTTTGAATATTGCGATCTCTGCCCAGTACATGAGCACTGTGTCAAGTAGCTGTAGTTTGAGAGTATTTTGAAAAACTATGGCAACTCCCTCCCCGCCCCGCTGGTCTACCTTCCCCCGGTCTTATTGTCTCTTATAAAATTGCTCTCCAATATAGTCCTAGAGCTCAAAAGTCATAGCTTCAACGCAAACAGGGAGAATTTAACCTATACGTTATGCATGAATTAGAGAGATCATTTGGTTCAATTTCTATACATATCATTTGTTTTTAATCGTAGTCACTGTCTCCCTAACACAGACCTGCCCCAACTATCTTCTGGCACTAGGCTGACATAGGCAGATGTGCATACATTAATTACTAAATCAATGCAATGCCAGAGTCTTCTGTCTTTCAGTGATTGGAACAATTATGAGGTTGTGAAAGGCAAGCTTCTCTCTGCTTAAATGGTCTTATGTGGGGGTATAAATAAAATAATTTATGTAGCAACGTATGAAACAAAAATCAGATTTTATAGGTGGATTGGCCCAATTAGACCAAATGTACGTTATGATTTGGCATAGCTACTTTCCAGGGAATATGTATAAAATATGGAATGATGGCAACTGTGGTCATCTACAACAGATCCATTAAAGTAATAATAATAAAAATAATAATCCACATTTGTAAAGCGCTCAATCACCCGTAAGGGTCTCTAGGCGCTGGGGGCCGTCGGGAAGATTAAGCAAGCTATTGCCCAGAGTCACATGGTGCTGGGCTAATCTGCCGGCAGTCCCGGGGATCGAACCGTGATCCCCAGATTTCGGAGTCAGTCGCCCTGGCCGCGGCGCATGTTGCTTTAACAATAGCTCTCTACTGAAATTATCAATGGCTTAAAGTCCATCTACTGGGTCTCTAAAAGGCTCAGTTACAATCTGGATAACTTCAATCTCTGTATAAAAATGTTCATAACTAAAGCAGGCAACAGCATCTCACACTGAAGTTTCTAGAGGCTTATTAAGCAGCACCCTAGAACAGTGGGCCTTCACCTTTTGACTTCTGTGGAACCCCACTTAATCATTACTGGAAGCTGGGTACCCTGATCTAAGCATTTTTGATGATTTGAACTGTAAAACAGTACACTAAAAATACAAAAACAAGCACTCCAACAACTACACAAACAATGCTGTATTTAATTTAATTCACAAGCAAATATATATATATATATATATATATATATATATATATTTATATATATATATATATATATTTATATATATATATATATATTTAGTTTAATTTCAAAGGGAAAGTTGGAGCTTTCTAAATTCAATTTATGCCAGTAATTGTCTCTACTGTATTCGGTTGTATTCAATTGCACTGCTTCATAAAACAATCTGGGCATACCAACTTAAGTTGTAGCTTCCAATTTCAAATGTATTCACATTTACAGAACATTTCACAACTTTCAATTTTGTTTCTTTATTTACATACATTTTATCAATCTTTTAATATTATTTAACTTTCTTAGCAGCCCTCGGACAACCCGAGTAGGCTTCATGGACTCAGAGGGGTCACCGGGCCACAGTTAAAAAAAAAAAGTTAAGAGCTCTGAGACCCTTATAAGGTGCTTACAAGTAGAACGATTGTTCAAAGTTATCTAAAATGACCCCAAAACTTTTTTGCAGCAAATGGTGCAAGCATACCATTTAGACTTTTTCAGACATGTAGCTTGTGAAATGGGTCTGCTCTACATATATTTGTCCTTTCAGTACTAATCGGTCGAAATGCATTTGTCCCATTTAATCACCAAAACGGTAAAGTGCAGTCACTTAAGAGAGAAAGCTGCAGCTCTTTATAAATTGGGCTAACATGCACACTCTCGGCTGATTCATACACCAAATAATGCATTTTGCTTTCCTTAATCAAAACAACTTAGATTTATAAAAAAATGTGTCAATTGTTTCTTGCTACTGAACCTCATTTGTAACTAAATCTGTGGTAACAGGGAAGCTAAAAAGCATTATTGTAAGGAAGTTGTGGGTGCAGTATCCCTTACAGATTCTTCCAGGCATGCTTTTGCAGGCAAAGTGGGACATGCAGTGCTTAAGGTAAGATTGGGACTAAATATACCAAAGAATCTGATATTGCTGGTTCTTTTTCAATATTAAATCACACACAGTGGTGTCCTGCATGTTACCTTTTAAAAATAAGCTCCTTTGCTAATTAACAAGAGTTAAAAAAAAGGACCCCACGTTTCTAGCATAAACAATGCAGTTGTAATCATGACAGATTTCTATGACATCTTAATTATCATGTTCCCACATTTGAACACCTCAAAGGTTACATTCACGTGTATTATCAGAGACCAGTCATTCCATATATATATGTTGTATAATGTGCTGTTGTTGCCTCACCTGCACATTAAAATCTGCTGAAACTAGATCCTGTGGTCAGTTTCTCCTTTTGCTTCGCCGATCTGTAATGATTGGAAGTGGCGTGTGGAGTCTCCGTTTGTTTGTGTGTGTGTATATATATATATATATATATATATATATATATATATATATATATATATATATATATATATATATTTATTGACTGGTCTCTGATAAATGTAAATATATATATATATATATATATATATATATATATATATATATATCATCCGATGCTCCCCACCTTTTATCACCTTCCCAAGCTTCACAAGAACAATACATGCCCCCCAGGACGCCCTATTGTTTCCTACATCAACAGCCTTACAGAGAATATGTCCAGCTTTGTAGATAATATTCTGTTTCCATTGGTGATAACTTTAGGGTCTTATGTACAAGACACCAAGGACTTCCTGAATAAGATCCAGGATATGACAAGGGACTCTAAGTATCTGTTGATGTTGCTGGACATTACCAGTCTGTATACATGTATAGAACATAGTCACGGCCTGGAGGCGGTTCGGCATTTCTTGGAGCAACGACCTATGCGGTTTGCACAACACAACATTATGATCCTGGAATTTGTGAAGTTTTGTCTCAACAATAATATATTCTTGTTTGAGGATCAACTGTACAAGCAAAGGTCTGGGACGGCGATGGGCACCTGCTTTGCTCCCAGCTATGCGAACTTGTTCGTTGGCTGGTGGGAGGAGCAGGTGCCCAGGAGCTGTGTGGTGGTACATGATAGGGCTGAAGCAGTATGCTGGCATCGTTACATCGACGATTTATTCATTGTATGGCCTGGGGCAGCAAATACAGTGGCAGAGTATATCAGGGTACTGAATAACAACAAGTACAACCTGCACTTCTCGGGGACTATTAGCCCGGTGACAGTAGAGTATCTAGACCTGAGGATGGCCAGGTGCAAACTGCACTATTCAGGAAAGAGACTGCTGGCAATTCAATACTCTTTGCCAGCAGCAGTCACCCATCCCAGCTAGTGAAGAGCATTCCGTATGGAGAGTTATTGAGACTCCGGAGGAATAGCTCAAGAGACAAGGACTTTGAGGCGGCTGCTGCGGAGTGCTTAGCATGTTTCGCAGTGAGAGGGTATGGGGAGACGTTGCTGAAAAATTCCTTAAGTAAGGTGAGAAAGATTGCGAGGAGGGAACTACTCTTAGTGCTGAATCCCCCAAGAGACATCCAGAAAGTAAGGACGACATGAGTAAAGGCAAATTCAGAATGATAACCCCCTTCTCAATGGGGGCAAATGATTTAAGATCCATGCTGAAGAAAAACTGGCACATCCTTCAAACGGATAGTGTACTACAGAATGATTTGCCAACATACCCTTTGGAGACCTTTAGCAGAGCTAGGTTGCATGGGGATATGCTTGTAACAAGCCATCAAGAAGGGCCCGCACCGAAGAGCAATACATTACAGGAAACGAAAGGCTTCTTTCCCTGTGGTCGCTGTAAGGCCTGTGTAGGCAGCAGGAGAGTCCTAGTGTACGAGATACCTGGCACAGGGAGAACGATGCATATCAAGAAATTAATCACCTGCAGTACCCCAAATGCAGTTTATTGCCTGGTCTGTCCATGTGGCTTACGCTACATTGGCAGTACAATCAATCAACTCAAAATGAGGATTTTAGAACACCTTAGGGCCATTGATAAAGCAGATACAGCTTACCCGGTGGCTCGGCATTTCTCTGAGGTGCACAATAGGGACAGAAGCAAGCCGCAGTATTTTGGCCTGGATACAGTTCCATTAAACATCAGGGGTGGAGATAGACTGAGACGGCTCCGAAGACTTGTCAAGGTATATTATAGATCTATCCACGAAGTACCCTGGGGGCCTGAATAGCGGGGAGGAGATGGCGGTCCACCTTGGGAAATAATGCTGAGGGGAGTCTAAATAGTCCTACTTTCATTGAAGCCTAATGCTTATGTGTGTAATCTAGTAAATGAAATATGAAATACCTGATCTAACTGTATTGAACTGATAGATTATGTTGTGACAGGTTGTAGATATAAAGCACATAGATATTATCTGGGACAAGAATTGCTTGGGGGATGAATGCTGGAGGCATCCGCTCGAGGAATGATACATAAAGAATTGGATTTCTGTACATGTGCTAGTATGGATATGCAGTATAGATATAGAAATTGGGATACATTCTTTTTGTTTTGTGTTCTGTTTCTGATCCATTTCATTGTCTTGTGAGCCTTTTGAATCTTTCTGGACCAGATGAACTAAAATGTTTTGCTTTTGGCTTGGTCAATGGTTTATAAATGACACGTATAAAGGGGACTGCATGACATAGGACATCTGTCGATCCACGGCTGTATGACTTGACATCTTAATATGGCAAATAATGTGTACCTTCTGATTGTAGGCAGTAAAAAACCTATCTGTAGGTGGAATTTAACAACAACGTATTGGAAATGTTATGTCATTCATGTACACTATAAGATGACATAGGACATCTGTCGATCCACGGCTGTATGACATAGGACATCTGTCGATCCACGGCTGTATGACTTGACATCTTAATATGGCAAATAATGTGTACCCTCTGATTGTAGGCAGTAAAAAACCTATCTGTAGGTGGAATTTAACAACAACGTATTGGAAATGTTATGTCATTCATGTACACTATAAGATGACATAGGACATCTGTCGATCCACGGCTGTATGACAGGACATCTGTCGATCCACGGCTGTATGACTTGACATCTTAATATGGCAAATAATGTGTACCCTCGGATTGTAGGCAGTAAAAAACCTATCTGTAGGTGGAATTTAACAACAACGTATTGGAAATGTTATGTACCCAGTAGCCTGTTTTTCCTGTATGTATTTGTTTGGCCTTCTGTCCTTTTCTTTTTAACGGTGTTATGTTATTGTGTTGCAGCCCTCCTTTTCCAAAAAGCGCCGGGACACTCTTTTTGAGTAGCCGTGCGGTGCGCTATACAAAAGAATAAATAACATAACATAACATATGTCATTCATGTACACTATAAGATAGCGCCTATAGTGTTTCAGAGAGGTTTTGTCCTTTGTCTATGTCCATTAATGTAAAGAAACTTTATTAACATGTCAATCACTAAGTGTCATTGACACGGACGAAGGTAGTACGCCGAAACGCGTTTGTGCGGTTCCTAAAAATAAACTTTTAGATTGATGATTTACCCTCCCGAGTGCTGTGATTTCTGGCAAAGCAACCCGAAATAGTGAGCAGAATATATATATTATATATATGTATACATACATACATACATACATATATACACACACACATTTTACAGGTACTACTTCTTGAATTTAAGGGGAGAGCTCCATATCTAAATTGGATATACAGAGCTCTTGCCTTTTTGGGGGGGGGGGGGGGGTTGGGGTTCGATGTCATCCAGAAACATTTCAAAACCACACCATCCTTTAATGTTTAACCTTTTTTTGAGGAGGGGAATCATTGATTTTGTAATAGACCCTGCTTCCTCCCGGATACAACTCCACCCTAATTTTAAAAACCAATCCTTGATCATGTTAAACCACTTAATATGACCGGTTTGTTTTTGCAGAGACATTAGCTCTTCCAGGACCTCCTTCACCGGGCCCTGTGTGTTACTATTCCATATCCTTATCCTAAACAGGAGAGCCCTGAGAATGGCAAAGTGGCTGATAGGTTTAAAACCAAGATCAAGTCTAAACAGCAGGAGGGGAGTATTCACAGATAGGTTCAGGATCGCCCTAATGAATTTATTTTCAGCAAGGGCTAGATCCTTCAAAATATCCAGCCCCAATTGCTCGGTCCTGTGTAGGGTTGCTCCTACACCTTTGGCCCTGTGAAGTTCCGGAATGGGCGAGAGCGGTCGTTATGGGAACGCCCTAACCCTCTGGACTATTGCAAAATCTGCATGTTAGAGGGTCAGAGAACACTTTTCAATGTGTGATGTCCAGACCAGCTTGTCGCTAATGCGTACTCCCAAATAATCAAATGCCTTGACCTGGAAAATATTTTACAAAACGCCCACTGCATCATAAAATAATATGGGTAACCCAAAATTCAGAGTTGTTCAAATAACCGCAATAAACTCAGTATCTAGGGAACTTTAAAAAAATGCCTGGCTTTCCTTCATACCAGTGTTTTACTCATTACAATTTACCTTAGAAAATAAGGTGTGTTTGGTACACAATAACAGAACATAAGCTGCAACTCAGTTCTTGGATAAGGGTACTATCAGTTTCTGTACAGCCAATAAACACTATGCATCCTACAAACAAGAAAGGTTACAGATACAAATGCTGCCATCAATTGCTATTTCTTCCTACTTATTGTCTTTTTTCTATTATTTTATGGATTAGTTTTGTTGAGAAAACTAGGATTGATCTACATAAATGACACTTTGCTAGATTGGTTACTTTTGACGACTTTTCAGAAAGTTTCAGCTTTCCAGGTTCAAGCCTGTTACCACCACAAACTAGAAATAGGTAAAAACCACACACAAAAAGTAGACCACTACTTAGTAAAATAGAAAAACTGTTGTAAATAAAAATCTTCTTAAAAGCTGAGAAGATGATACAGCACAGCAAATCACTTTTCAAAGACATTTTTAGAAAAAGCAATATTTTGATGTAGAGCATTTTTTCACATTTAAAAAGAAACATGTTTGGGGCGTGGCTTGCGCGCCAAAGAGTGATGGCGGACCCTGTGTGAGCTCCGAAGTGACGCGGAACTCTTTTTCGGATATTGAGCCTCACTCACCAACTACGGAGCAGTGAAGAATTGACTTTCACCTTTGATGATGCGGTGCACCTGAAGATAGGTTTTTGGAGGTGTTCCGGTCATTTCTGTGCAACTTTGGGCTCCTGGTGATTTCACCTTGTTTGAGCTGCGGGCGGCGGCCATTTCGGGTCGCTGAGCCCGCGTCTCCTTCAGCTGCTGTCTCTTCAATACCAGTATGCTCTTCCTTTATGCAATTGCTGCGCTGCCACATAGTACCCTGTTTTCTACATGACGGTGGCTTAAGTCGCACTTTCTATTTGCATTCTCGGCCAGATTGCGGTGGTTTTCTTCTTAGACGTGTGCGGCCGCCATTTTAGGTCGCAGCGATCGCGCCTAATCTCTTCAAGAAAATGTTGCTGCTTCACTCGAAATGTCACTTTTCTAAAACAGCTGCATGATCCCTTTTGTCTGTTCTTAAGTGCTGCACGAGTTAGTGTGTCATGACTGATGCAGAGAACCTTACCAGTCCCTGTATAATTCTCTTCATGTCTGGAGATTAACACATTGTATAAATGCTCGTGTTACTTACTGTGTGCCTCACCAAATGGCAGCTTTCAGACACATCATACCACTTTGCACTGGAAGTTTTGTTTTAACACTGGAATATTGTTCATCTATATGAAATACAATGGTCTCTCAAATGGCTCTTCTATTTTGGAACTCCTGAACATATGTCAGCATCTTTTACACCGCTGTTTTTTGTTATTACCACATGCTGAAAGGAAAGTCTTATTTTATTGATGTGAGGCATTAGAGCAGCTTTACTGTTTATCGCAGACAACCTTTTTGAGGAACTTGGATTGTATTTTCTTGTCTCTTTTGTCCACTCACGTCTAAGAAGAAAACAACCACCGCAATCTGGCCGAGAATGCAAATAGAAAGTGTGACTTAAGCCACCGTCATGTAGAGAACAGGATACTATGTGGATTGGAGGATCCTATCTTATTTTTTTTTTTCACCTAACTATATCTGCTCTGTCATTATATTATATTGTGGTTCATCTACTACAATTGTTATACACACCATATTTTTCCTCACACTTTTTGCTGCTTTCTTTTTATATCAATATGGCTAATCATCTTCATTCTGCTAGATCTTCTGTTACTGGTACGAAACCAAAGAGGCATAAAAATGACCCGCCTTCTCCCATACATTCATGTCGGAATCCAATTTTGGACTCTATATTGGATGAAGTTCGGGGTCTTCAACCTTTTATGTCAACGACCAATGAAAAACATAAACAGATTGAGGAGAGATGGATTGTTATGGAGGGCAAAGTATTAGATTTGGAAACACGTGTCAGCGACCTTCAGGATGTTTACACTAAGATACCATTATTAGAATAGGAAATTCACAAATTAAAAATCCATGCTGAGGACCTTGAAAATCGAAATCTGAGAAATAATTTACGCCTGTATCGTCTACAAAAAATATTGAAGGTCCTGATATGGTATCTTTCCTACAAAAACTCCTTCCAGAAATCCTTGATCTCCAGGTCTCGACAAATCCGCACAATATACAGAGAGCACACCGTTTGGGTCGTCTTACTCCTAATGCTTCTAAACAACAGGGTATTATCATGCATTTCCTTGAATTCACTGAGCTGATGCGGGTTTTGAAAGCTGTAAAACTCAAACGTCGCCTTATTTCGTCAGGTCATAATCTCTTCATCTCTCAGGATATTTCTACTACAACAAATGCACACCGTAAAGAATTTCTTGCATTACGTCCTCATATGAGACGCCTTAACATCCAATATGGAATCCTCCATCCATGTCTTTGTAAGATTACTCCTAATGGTCGGTCACGTTCTTTTGATGATCCAGAAAAACTCAGACTCTATCTTCAAGATCTGACACCACGTGGAATGGACACTAATACCTAATCTCTTTTGTGGTTTAGTAGTGTCACTTTAAATCCCTCTTTCATGCTTACTTGTTGCTCATAGTTTTACTTGTTCTGTATTCAGTTTCATGAGGTTCCTTTCTTCTCATCTTCTTTGTATTCCTTCTGAGGTCCGTGCCCTTTGGCGTCACCATGCTTGTCATTTTTCGTCTTTTTTTCTTTTTACAGGTCTGGATATTTTTCCTTGATCTGTTTACCTGTTCTTCTCTGTCTTTTTTCCTTTTATTTCTTCCTCCTCGTTTTCTTTCTCTTTTTTCTTCTTCTGTTCTATACTTTTCTATATACTTCACTCTTCTAATCATCCTTATTTAATCAATATTGTCTTCTATCATTTATTTATTGTTAATGTATCCTGGTAATGTGGGTCTTTCTGTAGTATTTCCCATATGTAATTTTTTTTTGTGGTGTGTTTTCTCTTGTAGTTTTATACTTGAAGTGTATCAGCTCCAACTGTGTTATACCCTTCCTCCCCTCCATTATGTGTAACTTTGTCACGTGGAACGTCTATGGTCTTGGGAGTCCAGTCAAAAGGCAAAAGGTACTGTCTCATTTATCAAAACTCAATTCTCAGATTTCTTTTCTTCAGGAAACTCATTGTAATGATGTGGAGTCTCTTAAGTTGAAAAGGAAACGGGTGGGCCAAGTTGTTTTTTCTCCTGCTTCGAACAAAAAAGGGGGTGTTGCTATATTGTTTCATAAAGCTCTGGCAGTACAAATTTTATCCACACAAAATGATGACGATGGGTAATGGCAAAGATTGTGGTACAGAATAAAACGCTAGTTTTGTTAAATATTTATGGACCTGTTAAGCCAGATCCTACATTTTGTAATGATATTAAAATTCTACTTTCTTCAATTGATTGCCCTAATATTGTTGATGGCGACTTCAACCAATGGTTAGATCCTTTTTCCGATAAGATTATTCAATTGTAAATTTCAACCTGATAAATCTCATAAAGCTTTTCAATCGGCCATTGCCTCTCGTTCATTGTATGATGTTTGGAAGACTTGTAATCCTGATTTATTTGAATTTATTTTTTTCTCCAATGTACATCACACCCGTTCTAGGATTGATTATATTTTGACCAGTAAATCTTTTCTCCCTTCTATCCACAAATCTGAAATTGGATCCATTTTTATATTGGATAATGCCCCTGTTCACGCTGTTTTGGATCTCTCACTTACCTCATCTCAATTTGGCCGATGGAAACGTAACACTTTTTACTATCAGACACGGTTTTTATCAAAGAAGCTACCACTTTTATTAATTAATTTTCTAATATCTATGATCCATTGGATACCTCTGTTCCTAATAACTGGGATACTTTTAAGGCTGCTTTTAGTGCCTTCACCATTTCTTATGTATCGAAAAACAAGAAATCCACAAGGCAGAAATATGAAGATCAGCTACAAAAACTCAAAAGCTTAGAACATACATATTTTACTTCTCGATCATCTGATGCCCTTCATGATTTGATTAAAGCAAAAACTGAACAAATTAGCAACAACTGAAGAATGTAATATTTTGCTTAAAATTACATCTGAATACCATGGAGGGCAAAATAAAGCAGGTACAATTTTAGCTAAATATTTAAAAATTAAATCTGAACGTAAGACTATTGGCCCTATTCCTAATGAATCAACTACAAAACTAGTATCGTCAGACGAAGACATTGCTGAGGTTTTCCATGAATATTATAAAATCTCTTTATTCTGACGATATATTTCCCACTAATCACAATTTAAACACCTTCTTCTCAGGCCTACCTTCCCCTCCATCTTTCCCTGATGAATCTAACGCGTTAGAGAAAGACCATACTCTTCAAGAGGTAACTAATGCTATCAAATCCCTAAAAAAGTCAAAAGCCCCAGGACCTGATGGCTTGTCTGTAGAGTTTTACAACACCTTTCATTCCATTTTTGTCCCCAAACTTCTCCAACGTTTTAATTCCTTTATTGCGGATGCAAAAGCATCTGGTTCTATTATGGATGCCTTAAATGTTATCATACCTAAACCTGACAAAGATCACTCTTATTGTAAAAATGTTCGCCCTATATCGTTAATTAATTATGACTGTAAAATTTTGGCCAAAATTCTCGCATCCCGACTTGAAACTATTATTCCTCTTTTGATTAAAAAAGATCAAGTTGGATTCGTGAAGGGTAGATTGGCATCTGACAATGCTCGAATGTTTGCTAACATCATTTATTTTGGAAAAAAATATAAATCGCCCCTTGCAGCCTTGTCTTAAGATGCTGAAAAGTTATTTGATCGTATTAATTGGCAATTCATGTTTCAGACTCTCCAATGGTTTGGTTTTGGGCCCTCTTTTATTTCTTATATTAAACGTTTGTATTCTTGTCCACGAGCCAGTATTTTTGTTAATAATCACTTCTCCAAAACGTTTTCTTTGTCCAGAGGCACAAGGCAGGGATGCCCCCTTTCCCCTTTATTATTTATCCTATGCCTTGAACCATTCCTAGAGCGCATTTGTATTAATTCTCAGATTGCTGGCTTCAAACATAACTCTGTTGAAACTAAAATATCTGCATTTGCAGACGATATACTGATTTATATGTCTAATCCTGTTCAATCTCTCCCCCATTTTTTTAATGAAGTTCGATTATATTCTAGTATTTCTGGTTACAAACTCAACCTCTTAAAGACAGAAGTATTGCCCCTAAACTTTACATGCTATCACTTTATGTTTAGTAATACTAATTTCGCATGGAGTCCTTCTAAAATTAAATATCTTGGCATTTGGTTTTTATCTTCCCTAAATGATGCAATTAAATTCACGTTAATTGCATTACTAAATAAAATCCAATCACTCCTCCTTACTTGGTCACACCCTGTAACTCTCCTGGTGGGGCAGGTTAGATACCATTAAAATGAGGATTGTGCCTCATGTTTTATATACACTGTCTATGCTTCCTATCAGAATTCCATATGTATATTTTTCTGGAATTAACTCTACATGTACAACATTTTTGTGGAACAATAAACAGCCACAAATTGCTCTAAACAAACTCATACGTCCTAAGGATGAAGGTGGTGTGCGTTTCCCAAATTTTACAGCTTATCATTCAGCTTTTTGATTAAACAATCTTTTGCATTAGCTTATGATTCTGTGGACATTCCTGTTCCCAGATGGGTCCTTTTTGAACGCTCCTTATTAAAAGATTAATCTTTTCAACATGTAATCTTTATGTCAAATTGCAACTTTTTGTCTACTAGTCCTATTTTAAAATACTCCTGAACCTTACTGTATAACATTTGTTCTAAGGATTTTTCTCCACTTCAATGTTTTTTGTCCTCCACTGTATGGTATAATACATTTCTTAAATATAAAGGTAAATTGTTCTACTACAAATACTGGAAAGAAAAGGGTATTATTTTCGTTCATCAGTTACTGCACAGCTACTATATTGTTCCCTTTCCTACCTTACAAACATGCTGTCAATTACCTGACTCTTTTCTCAATAAATATGATATTATTGTTAATGCCATACAATCTCATCTAACTACTTTTTCCCTTCCGCCTCACACACCATCTATATCCCCTTCTACACCTCTATACTCCTTATTTTCAACTCACAGGCCTAAAGCCGCTCTTGTATACAAGTTATTGTTATCCAATGTTATTGAAAGACCTAAGTCCCATATTGAGATTTCATGGGAAACTGATTTGTCCGTTTCTTTACCTATTAATACCTGGGATAAACTATGGTCAAAACTATTCAAAGTTTCTACTGCTGCTCGTATAACCGAATATTTGTATTTTATTTATTATAGAGCGATTATTACTCCTGTTAGTATTTGTAAATTCTCACCAATCTCTTCTCCATTATGTTGGTCATGTTCCACTGAAACTGCCATGTTAAAACATCAACTTTATGAGTGCTCTAATGTTTTATCCTTTTGGAACTCTGTTTGGAATATTTGCATGTTAGTATTTAAATTCAATGCTACTTTAACTCTACAGAATGTTTTTCTAGGTTCCTTATCACCTGATGTAGATGTTGTATCTTCTGTTTCCATATTATTTGATCTTTTTGTTGCATTAGCTTTTAAAGTTATTCTATCATCCTGGAAAGACAATTCTAAAGTTTCTTTGCTAACTTGGTGGAATTTTATTTGTGATGAACACTTGATTGCTACTGTTTTCTCCTCTTCTCTTTCTCAAACAATTAAATCTTCTTTGGCTTCCTTTCACTACATATCTTCCTTCACACTCTCCTATACATTCTTTTTCTCTCCTTCTCTATACTATTCTCCAACACCATTTTGGTTCTTCCTCCCCTGTCTTTTTCTCTACCTCTCTTGTCTTCTTTCTTTCTCTTTCCTACTTTCCTTTCTCCTTCTATTTAATTATAATATTCCTATTTTATCATATGGTATTTGCCTGATTGCTTATTTTAATTATGTTTGTATGTTTTATAATGGTTTCTACCCCTTCCCTATTTTATTGTTTCTATTTGCTCTCTTCTCTTATGTATTTGAAAAACTTAATAAAAGCTTTAAGAAACATGTTTGTCTATTTTGTCGTTTCCCCCAAATCCATGGTACTTTCAGCATACCCACCATGTGGCGAACGAAGTTAGAGACTTAGCCTCGATAACTTTAGTGGGGAATAAAAGTTGAGAAGTGCCCCAAATATTTTAAAAAAAAAAAGGCTCACCAAGCAGGTCAGAGACGGTGAGGTAGGGAAGCCTCAGCAGCTAATTGAAGGTATATGCCACCACCCATCATCACCCTGCTAATCAGGTGACAAAATAAAATACAACTTCCCAATAAAAAAGCAATTAGGTCTGCTAAATGTGGCCAGAAAACTAAATCAAGACAAAAGAACGAGAAAGATATCCAAGGAAAGACAACTGGAAGGCAGGCAAGAACATACAACCAGAAAACAGTCAGCCCAATCCCACTTGCACAACTGCAACACATGAAAATCACAACAGTAAAGCAGATGTAAAAAAAAAACCTAAAGCAATGGATATTCAAATAAAAAAAATATAAACAAAACTGTTATGGATATAATGTATGGAGAATTTTACAACAAATGACATTCTAAGAGGTCATGTAAAACAAACAATTTATAAATGCATGGTCCAATTGAATAGTATACATATTATTCAACCAAACTATCATCATGCATGTCTACTCAACTTCTCACCAACATGCCTTAATTTTGGTCTTGTGCAATGATTCCGAAGTGGGATTAGAAAATCTTAAACAGAATAAATTTAAATAAACTAGATTAAAAACTCCTGGAAACAGGAATATGTCCTTTATAGTTAGAAAAGAAGGCAATAAAACAGTTTTAGAACACAAAATCCTACCTATATCAGGTGAGAGAATAAACATCCACGGACACTAATACTTAAAAGATGCATTAATCGATCAGGATTAATAAAGCACGGCTAATCACCCGATAGGGTATCCAGATATCTGTACATACAATGCTTACCTTGTTTCTTCACCTGCTCCAACAGTAGGTCTTTCATAGCGGCTTCCTCTGCGAGGTCCAATGGAACTTCCCCTTCGCTGTTCACAGGAGCCACATTGGCCCCATGGCTTATTAAATACCTGAAAAAAAGGCACCACAATGTAATATCTCTTTGATAGCAACAAATCTGAAAGCAGATTTGAGGTGACAAAGTAGTTGGGAAGGCATGAAGTCACTCCCAATTAACATTAGCTTTGGTCTCTCAAGCTAACAGAATATCTAATACACAACTGTCAAAACTCCTGTGCCATTAGTAACTTTTAATAACAATGCACCAGACTGGGGGGAGGAGCCAAGCTCGACATCGTGATGGCCGCACGGTAGCTCGGCTCCGCCGGCCTCACTGCCCAAACTCATCTATCCTGCCGCCCATCCTGCCCAAAAACGATAACATTTTATAGATGAAGGTCTGCTGATACTTACCACCCATCCTGGTGGCTCCGGCGTTCAGTGGGTCAGCAGCGGCGTCCTCCCAGGAAGTGCGGCCTCCGTGGTGTGGAGACCGGGGCCTTGCCTTCAGCGAGTAGCCGGCGAGACGGTGTCGGTGGCGGCCTCGGGTGGAGGATGGAGACCGGCCGGAGGAGGCCGTTGTGCGAAAAAGCCAGAGGCAACTGAACGCGCCTGGGACTACTGTCCGGTGGTCCAGAGGTGAGGTGCAGCAAGTTGTGTGTGGGGGACGCCGTGTTGGTGGCTCCCCCCCTTGTTGCCCTGCCCGGCCATTCCGAATTTCATCGCTCGGTGGTGGAGAGTGGCTCCAGCGGAGCGGTGGCGCCGGCGGGTCCCCCTCTTTTTGTGGCCCTCATTTTTGCATCGAGGTTGCTGTTTGGATGCTTGAGGGGGATCCCGTGGGGGCCCTGCTTGTGAGCCCGCCCCAGGAGTTGGTTCCAAAAAGACGGCGCAGTAATCGCAAAATGGCGACTGATGCCGTGTGCTGTGGAACACCCCGTGATGTTGATGCTGTACCTCTGTACTGTGATGGGGCCTGCACTGGGGAGCGTGAACCCACGATTGGCGACGTCCTACGAGCGCTGAAGATTTGGCAAGTGACCTTGGCCCGGGATTCTTGTGTGCAAGACAATGTGGTAACCGCCATTGCTCCCGGGCCGTCCCTCAGAGATGCTGATGGGCCCGAGGTGGTGGCTGTTTGTTTCCCGCTTTTTAGTGGGGGTAGCGATATCTTGGTTCGCCTGCGGGAAGATTTGCTGGGGATCATTGACACTGATGTACATGACTGCCGTAAACAGCTTTTGCATTACCGTCGGCGGAGGAGATCTTATGGGTTGCTTCCATTGGCCGTTCAGCGGCTGCTCCACGGCCTTTTCTCTCCGCTTTGTTTTATTCCCGCTACTTCGACAAACATCGTGGCGATAGCTAAGAAAGGACTGGGGTGAGCCCGGGTTTTTAATCCGGAGGACTGCTGTTCGGTGCACGGAGTTATGGACTGCCCCAAATTGAGATAATTTGTCGAATCCTTATTATGTATGGCTACCTGACAAACATGCCAGTTTCGTTTTGGGCTGCACTAATTGTTTGTATGGGCGGGGGTGGGGGCCGTGCGCCTTGTTACATGGTATCCTCCCCTTGGCTTTCCTTTTTATCTGTTTTCTTCCCTTTCCCTATATTATCTCATTCTATATTTCGGGTTCATGTTTAGGGCGACAGGCACGCTGCTGGGAGGGGTAGGCCATAGCCTTCTGCAGGGGTGCAGGGTGGGGCGGGTGGATTGGGGTCTATTAGATAGTTACTTGTTTCTATGGCTCTTTTGTGTCCTTTTCTTGGGTCTCCATGACTGTGCGTGATTCCCGCGGGGTGAGTGCCTGGGGGGGAGGTTTGGGTATTCCTATATAATATGGTACTTTCAAGTTCTGCTTATCCTGACTTAGCCGCCCGCCCCTAAGAATGTTTGCTGTCTGGATTGTTGATCGCCATTATCGCCGTGGGGCGGGTACAGTAACGTGGAGTCCCATTTCCCTTTTTTCTAGTATTTTCGTTTGCTTTTACTCTCCGGGTTGGGTTGTATAATGATTGCAACTTTATCCGTCTCACTGCTAATTTGATTTTCAAGAGAGTGATGTTCTGCTTGTCTTTGGGCACATGAGGTTGCGGGTGGACACTGACTGAAGAAGAATTGCAAGGGCATCTATGGCTTGAACGCTTTGGACTATTCTGATGATAGATCTATGGATTCCCTATTATAATGTTGTTGGTTCTGTTCCCCGCCATGCGCACCAGGACGCTTATTATACAACCGATCCTTAATTCTTTAATATAAAATTAACCTCCTGTGATCCTGTGCCGGGGGTTGCACTCAGTTAGCATTATGGACTCGCAGCATTGTGTAGTATTGCGTAACCACTCCGTACTTTTTATTGACATTGGTGCTTTCCAGTTTGTTCTGTGGCCGGCATCTGGGTTGTAGGCCCGTATTTGTATGCAACCATATACACAAATAAAGGTTTAAAAAAAAAAAAAAAAAAAAAAAAAAAAAAAACAATGCACCAGACTGAAGTCTGATAAGACACAAAGTTTACTTTAAAAGAAATACCACCAACATCTATCCCTAACTTCTGAATAAACGCAACTAGTAATATTATTACGATGCACAGCGAAGCAAAGTTTAATGCCAGAGCTAATTATCTGGGTTTCTCTGCCACTGTTGTAAGCACTTTTATTATTGAAAATACAATTCGGATATTGCATTGTTTCATTATGATTGCATTTCTTATCACTTAACTCCTTCAAGAACTGAGCTCACATTTTCATGGAATAGTGGAGGTTCGCTTTTCAATTTTTTTCTGTGCAGGAGTCTCATAAAGCACCTTGTGTGGCAAGTTATAGAAATGTCAGCGTCAGTTTATTCACTATCTAGAAATTTAATTATTTTTTTACTGATCAAATAGATAGTTTACATTTTGTGTTTATCTTTTTCACTCTTGGAGTATTGTACTTATTTACTTGTATGTGCCTGCAATTTATATGGTGAATAACTTATGTTAATATCCGCTTAAGAGACAATTGAGAGTTTAGTTATTTGATTTTGTTAATTTAAACATATCTTTACGAACTGTGTGAACGTCTGGACAGAAAGTGGCACAGCCTTTCTTTCTTTGCAAAGTATCAGTTGCATATGTTCCCTACTTTATGCATTAAGCCTTTTGACCTTGTCTTATTGTATTTTCCTTGTTATTTTTTTCACAATTATAGATGGGCCAATCACTTTGAGGTGTAATAAAGGTTGTTTATATGAGTTAAGCAACATATTCCCTTATACTTTAAGGCAACAAGTTGTAAAATGGAATGTTAAAGATTAAACTTTTCTAATTAAAAACAACAAATGCCTATAATTTGCACCTGGAAACCCACATTCTGAAAAATGCTTTGTAATTCTTGGTGAGAAAGGCTTACAACAGGCACTTCTCTAGGACATTTAACCCGACTTCAAAGAGTGCAGAACGCTGCGGCCAGAGCGATCGTAGGTCTTCCTAGGTTTTGCTCGGCCGGTCCATCTTTGCGAGCCTTGCATTGGTTACCCGTTAGGCAGTGGATCCACTTTAAAGTTTTGTGCCTTTCCTTCAAAATTCTGAAGGGCCTATCACCTCCCTTACTGCACCAACTCTTGCGCCCTTACATCCCGGGCCGCACTCTGCGCTCGCTAGACCAAGAATTAGCGGTAGCCCCTCGGTTCAAACTCAGTCGGGTGGGGGGTCGCTCTTTTAAGGTGCGGGCAGCCGCACTCTGGAACGCTCTCCCTTTGAAACTCCGGACCTTTGGTGACCTGCTCTCCTTCCGCAAGGCCACTAAAACTCATTTATTTTCTGAGCTTTGTTAAATCCTTCACTCCCCATTTTCTTAATAATTATTTCTGTTCCCCAGTTGTGTTGTGTTCGCCACCTTGTCGGTGCGCCGGGACGCTCCTTCGCTGGAGCAGCCGTGCGCAATACAAATAGCACTAACATAACATAACATAACATAACATTTCTGTCTAAAAGAGTGGATGTAACCCGTTTGAGAAAGATCACTGCAGAAACAAAGTGGTTGCCGATCCTAATGCTACATTTATTTGTCTTTTATAGAAGTGGCAGGTGTCTTTATTTTTTTTTTTTAAATATCTATGCTCCAAATTTTAACCAGGAAAACTTTTTCCAATTTGTAAGGGATAAACTTTCATCCCTCGTTCATGGTACAATTTGCAATAGGTGATGAATTTCCGGTCGGACTGACAGTATTACTGCCATTCTAATTTTATTGGCAACAACAACTATAGCATGAAACAGCAGCAAATGAGGAAAAGCGTCGTTATTTCTCATCTTTGGAGCACCTTACACCTATTTGACAAACCTGTTAGCTTTTTACTTCTTCCTACTAATTATTTGAGGACTATTTTATGATCCGATTCATTGATTAAATGAACATCCTGCACAATTGAGACTGCATTTTTATGTCATGCTCCTATCTTTAGGTCAACAGATCTTTATGCATCTAAACTTATTACATCTAAACTGTAGTAACTGAATTCCTCCCTTCTTCAAAGCAGATATGTGGTGAATGACATATTTCAGTTTGAAGACTAAGAAGAAATCTGCATTTTCTTTTTTAAAAGTTTGTGAAATCTCTACAGCACAGAGGTTCTTATGGTTGCAGACCACTGGGGATATTTTGATTTCTGTGGACTGTGTACCCTCACTTAATATCTCTTTGAGACCCTTTGTGTAGGTGACCGACATAGAAGGAGGTCTGCAGTGGTTTCGGAAATTATACATGAGCTGATTAAATAAAGTATACATAAATAAACAAAATGTAAAACTAAAAATTGCAAAACGTTCTGTAAATATGAAAGAATTTGAAACTGGAGGCTAAAAATTATGTTTATATCCTTAGTTTGATTCATGGGAGCAGCACAAGCACAGCAAACAGAATGTACTATGGTCTTAATTGATAGTCTAACCAAAAAAAAACATGCATTTGGAGCAAAAAAGACGCAGTGGTCTGAGAGAGCCTCATATACCACTTAGTATTTTAGAAATAGAAGATAGAAATTTAAAATTTGATTTTTCTATGCTTGTGAATTAAAAAGTATTTAATAGTTTCTGTATTTCAAATATAGTCGTCTGTATTTTTGTGTATTTATTATATTCAAATTGTAGATATTGCTTAGGCTGGAGTTTCTTCCTCCTAGTAAGGATTCAATGGGGCTCCCCAGATTCTAGTAATATTCATTGGGTGTCCGGAGAAGTCAAAATAAGTCAAAATATTAAGAGACACTGCTCTACAAGTGAGTTTGGCTAGAGAGCTCATGACACTAAAAATATTGCTTGCTTATGCATGAAGCAACAGCAATTTAATTAAAAGTAATAAAGGGAGGCTTGATTATAAGCATTTGAATTAAAAGAAGGCCTAAAATGTATTTGTAAAAACTCAAAAAGAATTTGGTCAGAGGCAAGAGTTGGGCGAATTGTTAGTTCACATGAGCATAAGGAAAACTGCATCTAGAAATAGTATCTCAATCAAGAACACTGAATGTTGTTTTTTTATATGGAGATGGTAGTCTGGCATCTGGAGTAGAGGTTACAATCCATTTAAGAGTATACAAGTTGTGTCATTGAAACCTGATGTAAGGGATCTATTAACTTACTTAAACAACAACTTATGAGATTTAGGCAGAAAGTGATCCGCTAGAAATCATCAGGACACCCTGTATGTATTTATTTTATTTATTTATTTACTTGAGTTTTATATAGCGCTGGCTAGACCCGGAGGTATCAGAGTGCTTTACATGAGGAGAGTTACATAGGTTACAAGTTACACATTGTTACTGAAGGTACATCAATTCCGAGTTACATCTGTTGGTTCATGGCAAGTAGAAGGGTAAGGGGGTAATGTAAAAGGGCGACAGAGAGAGAGATTAAGCAGAGAATTGGCACAAGGAAAAACATAGCAGGCAGTGGGAGAGAGATTCAGGGGAGAGAGGAAAGGAATAGGGGAGGCAAGCAAAGAATGAAGGAGGGAAGAGGTGGGGGAGGGGGTATGAAACAGCGAGGAGACGAGGAAGTAACTGTGTCTGATGTATGACCTTCCCATGGACTTCTATTCAACATTTTGTGTATTCTTAGCTCCACTTTCAACTATACAGCATAAGGTCAAACACAATTCAAAGAACATGGCTGTTAAAATGCAGATTCGAAAAGGGCAAGATTCTTTGAATTGCTCTAATTGTAAATTAAGCTCTCCATTAAATATGGATCTAAATATATTAGCTAGAATATTCACAAAATGAATAGAAAAACTAAATTCACAATCTAATCCTTCCTACACAAACAGGATTATAAGGGGGAGGTTTGGTTATTCGAAAAACCATAACAGTTCCATATTTCAAAGACTTTGAGGGTTCATGTGAGATACACCTGGCACTTGAAAGACTTGTCTTCACACTACCCTTCTTAAGCTACTTTCCCCTATGGACCGATAAGACTTGCATGTCTCAACCTATGGGATACTACTGGACAAGTTCTTTCTAAAGAGGGTTACCCATAAGGATTGCCACTCTTGATTAAAATTGGAACTACTGTAAAAAAATAAAAACTACGAGGTTTTCATGATGGATTTGAGTAGAAGACCCCATACAATGCTGACAATGGTTTGTTTCTTATGTCCAAGCCAGTGATCTCTTTGAAATGTATTTTGGATTTCATTCTGACATGTGGAAGTCTATCCGTTTAGAAGCTAAATATGAAAAAATACAAAAGCATTACCCTTCTTCAGCACTACTGTCACATTGTTCTGACCCTTTGGATATCTGTCTGAGTTTAACTCTGCATAACAATCTTCCGAAAATTGTACAAAGCCGTGCTTATGAAGAACTGGGGCCTTAGGAAAGGGTTGTACCTAAAGTCTATAAATGTGTCTTGTAATTAGTAAGATGATGTCGTTTAGAGATTGAGTACCAGAATTCTGGTAGGGGGTATTTTTTTCATCTCTTTATTTGGCCTTGCTACACCGGGTAGGATGATTTCATCAATGCACAGTTATCGTACATATATTAATCATTGCCAAAAAGGCATTGATGCAACTTACTGATCCAGTAATAAGTGTCACATGTAAACTTGGCCGAATGACCCAAAAAGATTAGCTACTGTGGAAAAGGCTTTTTTTCTAAATCAGTGCATAAGGAGTCTGCACAAATATTATGCGATTCAGATTAACCTGATTTTTCGTATGACTAAGCATTGCTGTTAATCATAATTTTTTTTGTATTATTTCACCACTTTCCTATTGCAAAAACATTAAACCACATATCTAGTTATTTATACAACATACTTTGTGAGAATGTAATCAGGTCACTGGGGTATTATATTACTTCTATGCTGTATTTTTTCAAGTACTTATCTGTCTTTATACTAACTTAAATAAAGATCATCATATGGGACGCTACGGAGACAGAATGGATGCACTTGAAAAGAAAAGGAAGTTCTAGATAATCTTTTTCACCAACAAAAAGGCATTAAAATGAATACACTGCTTCACAAAACCAAATCAGATTCTGGAGACCAATGGAAACATTTGGAAATCGTAAACGCTGGACTGGCGAAAGATAACGTATTCCCTTCTAATAGCAGATTGAACACTATACAGGTGACACTACAAATAACATAACTGAAATTAAGTTATGGGAGACTCACAAGATGGCAACCCATTGAGTGTATAGGAAATATTTGTACAACTATTTAAGCATGAGTCTGTTTCAAATGCTGTACGCAAGGTATTTTAGTAGATCCTCTCAGAAGGCTTAGGACAAAATTTACAAGAAAATTTCAACTGTAATGTTCACCCAGTACAGAAATAGTTTTCACTATAGTAGGAGGGGTGGTTTTGGAAACTAGCCCTGGGCCTCTATAAATTTGAAAGCAAAATTATTTGTTTGCTTAAGATTAAAAGTCCAACAAAACCAACTGTTCTCTCAAGAACCCATCTGCAAAAAATAAACAATTTGCAGGTAAACTTCTGCTCAAACAATTTTTGTGCTGGCAAGGTTTTTATCTTTACACTGCTCATCTTGCAGAAAACATAATTCACAAAACTCTGAATCCAATATCAAGAGCTACTTGGCAAATGCTGAGGCAAGTATATAATCTTGAATGTCAGACATGAGAACAGAGACTGAAGATCAGACCGAGCGAAGCTTACACAAAAAAACAACTATTTCTGTGGTGGTCTAGCAAAGTCAGAAATGAGCTATTGTATTGTTTGCTCATTTCTTTCTGGTGACAAGTGCAGAAAAGGGAATTAATCTACAGAAGACCATTTGCTTTACCCAGAGTTTAACTGCAGTAGGTGATTACTATGAATCAATTATTTCCTAATGGATTGCAAGAGTAACTGACTGATTTATCATGCATTAAGTTATAGAATAAAATGACATTTCATTAAAGATATAAATATTTACTCTGCATTTCCTTAAAGAATGAGATGACTTCAACTATATTATCCAGCATTTAATGCAGATTGCGCACATATAGCAACATGTATTAAATTACAAAACTAGGCAGTCCCTTTTTCCAGCATCACATTACAGAAGAACATGAACTGATGGTTTACCTCAAGCATTCTTGAGTCACTATACATGTGATTAATTGTGGATTGCCAACCCTTTTAGCGGCTATCACTGGTAGCAAGATATTCTATGGTCAAATAATCCACTAGATACTCTTAATGAATCTATATTGTAATTATTTGAATTTGTATTAGAATCTGTACTGATTGACCTATTATGAATGTGCAACTGTAGCACGTCAATCCTTGTAATGGTTCTCAGACAAAGAGCAATGTTTGCAGCTACTTTTATTACTGTACAATACATAAAATCTAAAATCTAACAGAACATTTTGCCAATTACTATTATTTTAGAACTGTCAAAAGGTTCCCTCACTCTTACTGTGACATATGGAAGTTAGTTGGCAAAGCTTTAATCTTGGTGGTCACCTTGGGAGAAAGCGGCAGGCATCTATTGATGTCTTCCACCGATTCACTGCTTTCCATAGTCTTTGCACTCACACGTGCTGCTACTTCCTTCCTCAATTGTTTTCTAGTTTAACTTCGAATTACATTTGCTTTCAAACTTCAAAGTAACCTTTCGGTTTACTCCTTTTTAATTTTGTAAGTATGTATTTGTTTGCCGATTTCACTTTTAAAAAAAGTAATACCTTTCCTTTGATTTCCATAATGCTTTTTCTGTAATATGGTTTTAGCTTACTGTAGAAAAGTGCTATTGCTGGAAAATCGTTTTTGGTTTACATTTAGCAGAAGTCTGTTGTGTGGTAGTTGAAAATAGTTTTTAAAAGGTAATGTTGACAAAGTTATTGCTCACAAATATATTTTTAACATTTCCCTTATAAGTGCCATGTTTGAACTTCCTTTTTAAAAAATGTTGCTACAACTGTTAGCTAAATATTTCTGGTCTAAGTGCTGCACTTTCCTAAAATAGACATGTTGGAGTTGTTCACCTGACCCATCTGAGTACCTCGCATGAAAATGTAGCCTTCTTCGCATTCCCCAAGACATGCTGCCCTGGTGTGCTGCTGTATAGTGTGTCAAGATAATAGCCACTTGAACCTAGAATATCATGGTAACGTCTCTCTCATATCAATATAAGTAGTTTGAGTCTTATAATCTTGCTTATTAAGCAAATTCGTTGTAGGACTTACCATCCTACATAAAACTTTCCAAGAAGCAGCTGAGATGGTATGTTTTTGTGGAAAGTTTTCTGAAGATTCGCCCAACAGTTCTAAAGTTATTATAAAGCTTAAAATCTATTTCCATGTTTGTGTGTGTGCATATGTGTGTGTGTGTACACACACACACACACACACACTCTTAGATTCACCAAGACGTACTAAGTTCCCCGTAACACAAAATTCCAATCAGTATTGATCTGTTTTTGCAAGTAACAAAGGCAGTGAATGTCGATAAACAGGCTTGCAAAAACTTACCAAACTGTACATTTCATCAAAGTGACTAATCTCATCCACATGTCTGCCCTGCAACAGCTTCATTTCAGGCAGTTCCCACCACCACTGACTTCTTCTAACCCTGGCTTGATCGTGTTTAGCATCCTGGCCCTGATATCACAGTTCAACTGAGAAATAAAAGTTCTACACACAGTCTATTCTTTTTTAACTTGCACCATAGGAGTGATAGTGGTCAACACAGTTTTCTCTGATACATGATCAGGTGAAACCTGGAAATAGTTGGCCCAAATGGTTAGACCTTTGAATATGAGGGAAGCTTCTACAATCAATTAAGATCATTCCTGTTTTTGAAGGCCATCACTGTTCCTAATTAGATTCGGTCATTCAAATTTGTTACTGTAATATCCTCACTTTCAAGCTGCTTTTCAGAAATTGTGTTAGTCTCATCCCACTCGCTTCTCTTCCAATGCAATTCAGGTCCATTCCCAATCTGGGTTTGGTGTTTGCAAGATGTCACCAAGTTAAGTTTTTTTCAATATTGTATGCCGACTTTTCTTTGCCAATTTGCATTTTAGGAGTGACCTCTCATTTCCCAATTTTTTTAAATGTCCACTTGGGAGTCAATTTAACATTTCGGGTCATATGTCGAAATATACAAGGCAGTAAGAAGAAATGCCATCCCCGTTGAGCTAATTTACATACATCGGGCCAAATTGCTAATATCATTCCATTACCAAAAGGTTAAACTTTCAAGTTTTGCTTTAACCATTTTTTCTAACCTCGTCAAGTTAATTGTTGGTGTTTTTGCTGCCATTTCTGGGATCTATAGTCCTACATATAACCCTAAAACTTCCTGTGATTTATAATGATGTACGTATACCCATTCCATGATAGTTCATGTTCTTGCTGTGCTACTTAGTTGCACATTCCCCACCTTTTCATCAATATTTACACTGTTTTATAGAACAGCCATGCAACGTTCTGTGAAGTGTAAGAAAACCAAATCACTGGAAAACCAGTGCCCGTTGTCTGACGAGGCAAACCTAAAAGTGATCTAAATGAAAAAAGTAGTCTTGATGTCATGCATGCGTTTACTCACTCGGCTATGTTCAGATATCCACAGGAGGCCACAGCATGAAGGGGAGTCCACCCCTCATTGTCCTGCTGATTCACATCAGCTCCATTCTCCACGAGAAACTTGACCATATCTATGTTTTCATCAATGCAGGCCTAAAAGAGACAATAAAGAACCTTCAGTACTTCTGGCACGTTGTACCTCTTGCAAATGTCGGCAGAGTCTGCAAGCAGTGAAGTACAACATACAACAAATGTGCATCTATTACCACCTTAGATCCCACTGTTGAACATGTTCACTGGATGGGGTATACTAGTGAATAGAGAGGTGCAACCAGAGCTGGACTGGAACCCACAGCAGCCCTGGCAATTTTCACGGTCCAGCCCTGGGAAAGCACTGCTTGACCCCGGGAGGCTGGAAACGCCTGCTTGCTGCTTTTGTTACTGGGAGCCGAAATTTCAGCACCACTGCAAAACCAGCCCTACCCTTCCAGCCTTCCGGGGAAACCCTGATACCCAGTAAGGCCATTTCGGCCTTGGGTTCAACCATAAGAAAGACGTATTACTTCATTCTGTTTGTCTAACAGATCACATATTTCTCAGCAAATTCACAAGGCACTACAACATAAATGGGAGTCCAACTCTGATTATTCTGCCGCTTCAAGCATACATATACATTTGAGATATGTTTTTATTTATTTCAAATTGTCAATGTGATTAACGTTTCAAGATTGAGCAAGACAAGTAGGTTCTTACCTCACGTTAGGTGAAATTGGGTGGGGTATTTACCACACCTGATAAATACCTTCTCCCCGGGGTGAAGAACTTAATGGATGTTATAAATATCTCCTATTCAGAATTTTCAACTTTTAAATGAGGCATAACATGACGGCCCAGTATTATTCACACCAAAATCAATCAGGTTTTACGTTTTCTCTTGGCATTTTCCCTCATAATTTAACTGGTTGGAGCTGTCCGAATCCATCAGGGAAAACCTACAGGGTATGGGAATTACTGGCCTTTATGGGGTGGGGTGGGAGGCGTGGATCAAGTACTGATAAATTTAGTTACTAGTCAACACCCCCCAAGGTCTAACTTTTTTTTTTCTCTCTGCACAAATGGGGGGAATCTCATAAGCAGCACTTTGCTTAATCAAAGATAAAGCACAAGTACATGGCGGTAACTGGTATAGATGAAGTTCCAGTTTTGATGTTGTTCAACATGGTTTGATTAGTTTGTGCATGAATAGCAGGAAAAAGACAGAGGAAAAATGTGTACTGTGACATTGCTAAACTGCACACTACCCCTCGATAATGAGAAATGTCAAATTTTAACAGTGATTTCCGTGAAGCATCTGACAGTTTTTGAGTGACATTTTACTCAACTCTTCAAACAGTTTTCTACAAAATAGCAAGAGGGGCTTAAAGTACATAACATCACTTTGAAAGACAAATCAATACAAAATGATCGAAGTAGAGTGTGAAAACCAATTAGGAAATGGGTTTAGAAAAAGTTTAAAAGAATTTAATTAAACACTGCAGAATCCTGAAAGGCCAAATTAAGGAACAACTGAAAAAGTAAGATGGTATCAGACCTCGGAGCCAACAATCAGTGAAACATGGATGCAGAGAGACTATACACAAGAAGTGAAATTAAATTTGGAAAGCGTGTAAATATTCACAGAGGTACCGTCTACAGGTTATTAAATGTTTTTGTTCTAATTTGCCATTTTTAGTTCCATAGTGGGATGTGGGTTTATAGGGGAATAGGGTGGGAAGTTATTTAATTCCCTCAAATTGTAAAGCGCTCGGATATCCTTTGGTATCAAGTTTGCGCTATATAAAACTTTATAAATAAAATAAAATGTTTATTGGTTGTCTTCAGGGCTTCCACTGCTTGCTTTTCAAGAACTTTAAAAGAAACACTTTTCTTTTTAGATACTGATCCAAACAGCCTGTATACTAAGCGAACCTACAAAATCAAAGGCTTTTTTAAAACTCTTAAGTTGTGCCTCAGGATATCAGGGATGCTATACAGCTTGGCTACAAGCAATTGGCAAAGCCAATAGGCCTCAAAGGCGAGACCTATTGGTTTTGCCAGTGCTTGTTTATATAAGTGCACAGTGTGCAACATCAGAATGAAATCACTCTCATTGAAGTCACCCAAAGTGCTATGGTAGGCTGGCCCTATGCACTAGTGGGTGGAAGAAAAATTGGATTGACAATAGACCAATGCCTATAAAGGGCTAGGTGAAAGTCAGCATACGTAACTATATAATCCTTATTATTTTGATAAAATCAAAAGGGCTTGCCATTGCCAGAATTAATAAGCATTGGCAAAACCAACAGGTCTTGCCTTTTAGACCTACCATATTGGCCAATGCTATTTGCTTATGCTGTGCACTATGATGATCATGCAAACTGTTTATTTATGGTGAAATAATGGTGTTAATTCTTCCCAGCTGTGGGACATGTCAATTCTTGACAACTAGTCAGCATCCATAGGATGATGCCCACTGCTGGCACCTGGTGAACGCTAGTACTGATGTAATAGTAGAAATTCTTGCCAACTAGGGGATCCATAATATGATGCCCATTGCGTAGCCTGGTAAAAGGAAACTACCACTCCCAATATGACCATGTGCGACTCTCAGCAAGCATCTTCACCATGATGTTGAGATTCAGTGCGAGCTAAACCTGCGGGTGCTCGATCCCCTGTACCCACTGTACCACAAACAAGGGCAAATGATTATTGCAAGGGAAGTCAACACTTTGGCCTCTAAGCTGGTCAGTTGGCCCTTTAAAACAGTCAAGTAGAAAAGAGTGATAGGCTGGGTGCAGAAGGGTGGGTCGAAGCCCTGCGATCCGTCCTCCACTGCACATTGTCCCCTTCGGAGGACTATCTGCAGAGTAATGACAGCCAACAGAGCCAGGCACTGTGGTAAAATCTCCACCTAGCTGCGAAGGTGTGGGTGCAGGACATAGCTGGCAGTCGTGTGGAGTAGAGTGACTAGAAGCTGTAAAAGGATAGGTGCAGGGCCAGGTCAGAGGTCAGACCCTGCTGCCAACCCTCTGCTGCAGACAGCAGAAAAAGGCGTGTTGTGGCGAAGTTGGTTGTACAGGATTAGGCATTTTCTCAACTCCGAACAGGAATACAACAAGGATTTCCTGAACCTATGTATTGTGCCCTGCTTCTTAAAGAGTTCGTTTTTGGAAGACATTTCTAATTTCTGTCAAAGGCAACATGCACAATGTAGGTTTCTGGCCTTATATGTGAGAAAAGCAGTTTTGTAAGAAGAATGGGATTAACATGTTAACGATCACTCCAAGAGCTGCCAACTCTGATCACATGCACATTGTGTGTATTGCACAGTTATGGACCGTGAGAAAAGGTAGAATTTGTACTACATTAATGAAATGTTAACCTTGGTCTAGGCCTACATAACCATCACGCCTGTAAGGCTAACCATACATCAAGACTGCTCAATACACAGCTCATATTGAACAAATTATGATCACCTAAAATATAGATGAAGTAGAACAAAAGTCTCTAGATTACAAAAACAGACACGCTGTCAACCTTCGATAAAATAATGCTATTTATTACTACCCCCCCCCGCAACATCACAGATCCCCGTCCCACCATCAAGTCCGACTCTCACGACACAATGGTGTGAATGTTGGGCTGTACAAATCCCATACAGTGTACAAGAGCAGCTTGAGCAGGCAAACCAGTAACACACACAAAAGTTGAAGAATGGCAATATACAAGCCCTCTAAATGGCCTTATGCCACAAGTAGCAGTCACAAACCAAACACCTAATGATCAGTAAGTACAGAATGTGGACAATAGGTTAAACAAAACCGGAAATATACTTATAGTACACAAGTTCAAGCTGATTATCTACAGTACAGTACTCCGCTTCTGTCTAAAATATAACAAGCACTGGCGTTGCCAATAGGTCTCGCAGTAGGAAAGTTGGAGCTATTGGTTTTGTAAATGACAAAGCCCTTTATGTATTTAAAATGATAACCAAAGTGAAAGGCATTGTTATTTGCAATTGTAATGGCTCCAACTGTCGTACTGCGAGACCTATTGGCAACGTGAGTGGTTTTTCGTGTGTGAGTGGCGTTGTGTGTGTGAGTGGCGTTGTGTGTGTGAGTGGCGTTGTGTGTGTGAGTGGCGTTGCGTGTGTGAGTGGCGTTGCGTGTGTGAGTGGCGTTGCGTGTGTGAGTGGCGTTGCGTGTGTGAGTGGCGTTGCGTGTGTGAGTGGCGTTGCGTGTGTGAGTGGCGTTGCGTGTGTGAGTGGCGTTGCGTGTGTGAGTGGCGTTGCGTGTGTGAGTGGCGTTGCGTGTGTGAGTGGCGTTGCGTGTGTGAGTGGCGTTGCGTGTGTGAGTGGCGTTGCGTGTGTGAGTGGCGTTGCATGTGTGCGTAGTTGAGTGGCGTTGCGTAGTTGAGTGGCGTGGCGTAGTTGAGTGGCGTGGCGTAGTTGAGTGGCGTGGCGTAGTTGAGTGGCGTGGCGTTGCGTAGTTGAGTGGCGTTGCGTAGTTGAGTGGCGTTGCGTAGTTGAGTGGCGTTGCGTAGTTGAGTGGCGTTGCGTAGTTGAGTGGCGTTGCATGTGTGAGTGGCGTTGCATGTGTGAGTGGCGTTGCATGTGTGAGTGGCGTTGCATGTGTGAGTGGCGTTGCATGTGTGAGTGGCGTTGCATGTGTGAGTGGCGTTGCGTTGTTGCGTGGCATTGCGGCGTTGCGTAGTTGCGCGGCGTTGCGTAGTTGAGCGGCGTTGCGTAGTTGAGCGGCGTTGCGTAGTTGAGCGGCGTTGCGTAGTTGAGCGGCGTTGCGTAGTTGAGCGGCGTTGCGTAGTTGAGCGGCGTTGCGTAGTTGAGCGGCGTTGCGTAGTTGAGCGGCGTTGCGTAGTTGAGCGGCGTTGCGTAGTTGAGCGGCGTTGCGTAGTTGAGCGGCGTTGCGTAGTTGAGCGGCGTTGCGTAGTTGAGCGGCGTTGCGTAGTTGAGCGGCGTTGCGTAGTTGAGCGGCGTTGCGTAGTTGAGCGGCGTTGCGTAGTTGAGTGGCGTTGCGTTGTTGCGTGGCGTTGCGTAGTTGCGTGGCATTGCGGCGTTGCGTAGTTGCGTGGCGTTGCGTAGTTGAGCGGCGTTGCGTAGTTGAGCGGCGTTGCGTAGTTGAGCGGCGTTGCGTAGTTGAGCGGCGTTGCGTAGTTGAGCGGCGTTGCGTAGTTGAGCGGCGTTGCGTAGTTGAGCGGCGTTGCGTAGTTGAGCGGCGTTGCGTAGTTGAGCGGCGTTGCGTAGTTGAGCGGCGTTGCGTAGTTGAGTGGCGTTGCGTAGTTGAGTGGCGTTGCGTAGTTGAGTGGCGTTGCGTAGTTGAGTGGCGTTGCGTAGTTGAGTGGCGTTGCATGTGTGAGTGGCGTTGCGTTGTTGCGTGGCGTTGCGTAGTTGCGCGGCGTTGCGTAGTTGAGCGGCGTGGCGTAGTTGAGTGGCGTTGCGTAGTTGAGTGGCGTTGCGTAGTTGAGTGGCGTTGCGTAGTTGAGTGGCGTTGCGTAGTTGAGTGGCGTTGCGTAGTTGAGTGGCGTTGCGTAGTTGAGTGGCGTTGCGTAGTTGAGTGGCGTTGCGTAGTTGAGTGGCGTTGCGTAGTTGAGTGGCGTTGCGTTGTTGCGTGGCGTTGCGTTGTTGCGTGGCGTTGCGTTGTTGCGTGGCGTTGCGTTGTTGCGTGGCGTTGCGTAGTTGCGTGGCGTTGCGTAGTTGCGTGGCGTTGCGTAGTTGCGTGGCGTTGCGTAGTTGCGTGGCGTTGCGTAGTTGCGTGGCGTTGCATGGTTGAGTGGCGTTGCGTAGTTGCGTGGCGTTGCGTAGTTGCGTGGCGTTGCGTAGTTGCGTGGCGTTGCGGCTTTGCGTAGTTGCGCAGCGTTGCGTAGTTGAGTGGCGTTGCGTAGTTGAGTGGCGTTGCGTAGTTGAGTGGCGTTGCGTAGTTGAGTGGCGTTGCGTAGTTGAGTGGCATTGCGTAGTTGAGTGGCGTTGTGTAGTTGAGTGGCGTTGCGTAGTTGCGTGGCGTTGCATGTGTGAGTGGCGTTGCGTTGTTGCGTGGCGTTGCGTAGTTGCGTGGCATTGCGGCGTTGCGTAGTTGCGCGGTGTTGCGTAGTTGCGTGGCGTTGCGTAGTTGCGTGGCGTTGCGTAGTTGCGTGGCGTTGCGTAGTTGCGTGGCGTTGCGTAGTTAAGTGGCGTTGCGTGGTTGAGTGGCGTTGCGTGGTTGAGTGGCGTTGCGTGGTTGAGTGGTGTTGCGTGGTTGAGTGGCGTTGCGTGGTTGAGTGGCGTTGCATGTGTCAGAGGCTAAATGTAGCACAGGGAGACCTCCAGTGGTAAGACAATCAAAAACAACTTAGAAAACATTTGACAGTATGAAGAGATCAAACTCATGAACAAGCGTGATACACCTCAGCTAAAAATCATGATAAATAACAACACACATTAGAAGTGAAACTGCAAGTACAGAAGGACCAGCTTTGCTTGTTTAAAACTCCCACTTCAGGCAGATGAGTGTAATGTGTAAAGCGTCTTGTGCACATGAGCAGATCGGAGTCTGGAAGCAAATACAAAGAAGAGGAATGACTGAGGCGCATTGGTGTGAAGCACATCAAAGGGCTTCTCCTCCCCTAATTAGCCGTTCTGGGGAAACTGAAAGTACGGCCGGCCTGCGGCCGGCCATGAATAATTAGGGGAGGAGAAGCCCTTTGATGTGCTGGGCTGGCTGGCCCTGAATGCGCGTGCATGTTATCACGTGGTTCACGGGCACTGCAAGAAAACCGCGGCTGAAAGCCCTTTGGTTTGACGAGAAAATAGCCGACTTGAATTCTCCCCATTTCCCATTCCTGCGGAATGGTAAAGGCTCGACCTAAAAAGGATTGGCTTTCCATACAGCAATAAAGCTGGCACACGACCTCCCAAAAATGTTCACTTATGAGAATATTCCAGATCTAGCAGCAGAAATTATATTAACATCCGAGCCCAGCATGTTGAAGAGGGGGGTCACACCTTGGTTGTTTGAAATCCCGGGCCTGGGAGAGAATAGCCACAAGGGTTCTCAAAGTCCTTCATTCTCGAAAGACTTGAAATCATGGATACTGCAACTGTAAATGCATAAGCACAGACAAGTCGATTATGCTGCGGGGTGAGGCAGGTTGTTGTTCACAGAGTGACCTTTACCCCAGAGACAAGTGTATCACATTCCAAGAGGCACAGGGGTCATTTTTGATGGGGGGAGCTAATCAAATCCTGCAGTATGCCAAAATTACAGGGATCACATGAGAGATTTGGACTGGATTCCCAGAGGCACCTCCTCGAACTGAGACTTCAAACGGTCCTTAACTTGGGCACTGGTGGCCTTTTAGTTACCTGGCTGTATACTCGGTCTTAAAAACAGACAAGCTTAAGACTGAAATGACAGCCAGGCCAGCCTGGGAAGATGAATTAGGCTAACACTCCAACGATAGGGACTGGAAGACGACTTGTGTTTTGATGAAAGGGTCTCTAGAAATGCAAGAATGACACAGATTCATTTTACTACATAGATAGTACTTACCCTACCCCCAATTAGGCTGACCAAAATTAATCTGGGACGACTGGACACCTGTCGCAGTGTAGGTTCCTTTATGCACCTTATATGGTCCTGTGACAGGATTTCAACCTATTGGCTGAAAGTGGTGACACGACACAGGAGAGCCATTGGGTTAGCACTGGACCTTTCTCAGCAGTAGTGCCGGCTGGGCAGAATATAGAAACCAGAAAAAAAGGAAAATGCAGATCAAACGTTTGCACCTCGCACCAATCATAGCGAAGAGAAATTGCCATGAAATGGTTAGGAACTAGAAGCTCTGCTGTGTCAACGGGCTAGGAATACAAGTGAGTTGGCTCTGCCAGAGAAGAAGAAGGTAATCAAAGAATTAGCCATCTGGGCGGACACACTAAGAGCATTTTAGGAGGTGGGGGCATCAAGAAACCTAGCCGCAGGGCTTGGATAAAAGTACACCAAGGGTTCAGGCTGAAAACGGGACAGAAAAATAGGACAAAAATAACAGACAACTTAGGGAACTGGAACATCCACGAAAATAAGAATGATTGATTGATGCACTTTCAATGTATGCAAGGGTAGGTACCACCATCGATATTGATAAGGACAAATAAGAAACCTCCAGTCAAGAAAGAAAATGGCTATTTAGGAAGATAATCCATGTCACGTTTAGGTAGCAGGATAGACAGACAGCACCACGCCTGTGTACTACAGTTCCTCAAATTGATGTATGAAGATAGCATCCGGGCCCTAAGGACTGACAACATGGCACTGCTGATTGGGTGACTGGTGGAGTGGGCTGAAACGGTCTACTGTTATTAAGTTGCTACAGAAGAATAACACATGTCACACAGAGATGTCACACAGAGGCGTCTGACATCGCAGAGGTGCCTCTGTGTGAGCGCAGCCTGTCGTTTCCAGCAGTTGGGGCTGCAGTAAGGAGCGCGGCTCCGAGGAGAGAGCGAGAGTTCTTCGGCCAAATTCATTTCTTCTGAGAAGGTGGTTCTGCTGCTTGTTAAAGTCCCCACCGCTGGAATTCTAAGCCGGGACCTCTCGAAGCCCCTGACGTCGCCTCTCCCCGCTTCCAGTTGGCTGGAATCCACGCCGCATTTGCCCCGCAGCTAGGACGCGTGGAAATTCACGCTGGAATCCACAACTACAAAACCAAGTTTTCAACCATTTTTCCTTCGGCGGCTGGGCTGCGCGGCTCTATGGCTGCCGGGACGTCCTGGGAGGCGGGGTGGGCTCCTGTCCTCCCTCTCCTCACCGACGACTTCCGTTCGGGCCTCTCGAGAGCTCCCCTGGTGCCGCGGGCGGGGCTCTCCTTCACAGGAGCCGTGGAGGGGAGGCACCAGGGCACAAGTCCTAAACATAAAAAACGCAAAATGGCGGCCACAACTCCGAAAATGTCGGATTCTGAGGCTTGTTTTTGGCGTTCTGAGTGACGGATGACGTCACAGTCGAAAGAACACAAAAAACACGCCCGCGAATCCGAAAGAGACGGGGCTTGAACTGAGAGATGCCCCTCTCATCCAATGGCTGGCCTCCGTTTAGGGAGCCAACCAATGGAAGAGAGAGGCTGGTTCAAGCCCCGTACTGAAAATCATTAAATCTCCGACCGGAGACTGCGCAAGCGCAGCTTTTCGTTCCTCGACCTAACAAGCACATCTGCAGTTCAGTATTTATCGAGTGTGAGTGATTTATGCGTTTTGATTAATGCAGTGTGTTGTGGTGGGCATCACAAGACCTCTCGCGAGTTTTGACAATGGTTTCAGTTTCCAGAGGTGTGTATTTTACTCAAATAAAAAAAACACACACACATCTGCAGCTTAGTATTTACCGAGTGTGAGTGATTTATGCAGAATGATTTATGCAGTGTTTTGTGGTGGGTATCACAAGACCTCTCGTGAGTTTTAACAATGACGTTGAGTTTCCAGAGGTGTGTATTTTACTCCGAATTTTTTTTTAAACACACATCTGCCGTTCAGTATTTACAGAGTGTGAGTGATTTATGCAGCACAGGTGGTGTGAAGGCATCGCCTCTGGCCACTGCTGGCGCATTCAGCACACAGGGAGGCCACACCTGGCGATAATTAGCCAATTAAAGTCTGCTATGGGCCAGAATGAGCCGAGACTTGAGGCCGTAAAGCGGGGGCTGTGGAGTGTGGCTGATTGGAGGAAAGGCGGGCGCTTAAAATGGCGGCTCGAAGGTGACAACAATTAGGTGAAAGTTCTTCAGCTCTGCACAGGGTTTCGATAAACTGTTAGGAGGGGCTTTTTATAGCGCATTTTTGTAACACTCCAGGCTGCTCCTACCTTTTTAGCTAGTAACAGGATGCATGCTGGGAAAGGTAGTTTCTCCTTTCACGTTATTAGTACGGCCGAGTAGAAATCTTTTACAAGATAATTTAACCATAGAGTTAAATTGCCCACAAGACGCTCAAATGGTGCTATTTCGGATATGGTTAAATAATTGATACCAGGTTTTTTAACTCTAGTGATTTGTATTGAATTTATAATAGATAAGAGAAATACAGGTACCAGAAAGATGAGAGGAACTGAGCTGGCTTTGCATCACACTCCTGGAAACTCGATGGTTCGAACATGGAGGACCCTTGGCAGGAGGGCAGACTAACTTTAAGTTACAGAAACTTAAAATACGGGGACAGAGTGTGAGTAAACATAGGCAGCGTGAGGGGAGGAGAGCAGTGCCGGAGCCATAAACGTTCACATCGCCGGTCCGCGCGCGTGCACTGCTCCTGTCTCCCTTAAGAACAGAAACGGACGACAATAGGTCTGGCGAAGGCGATTAACGCATGCGCTGCATCGCTAAGCGAGACCTAAAAGTGATAGAAATTTACTGAAAAATAAAAGGTTAAAGTGACATTATAGTTTGATGCTGAAATGAGATAACAGATTTAAAAATAAAAACACTGAAATTAGACAATTTATGGTAGAGCCACTGTAATTATGTGATACTATGGCCGATGTGTTTTCTGCATATTAGAGGATTGACTGTATTTGCGACATAATCCACCAACTGCTGCATCATCAACATATTTAAGCAATAAATATATGTCTATCTTAAAAGAGTCAAAAGTTACTACCCGGGCGGCGGAGGGCCCTCAGGAAAGGTTGACTGGTAGTCTCAATTCCCTATCAAAGAATTTGGGGTTTAAACTAGTATTAATATGGTAAAATATTTGCCCAGACAGTTTCCACCTCTATAAATGACAAAATAATAAAGTATAACTATCACAAAATATGCAGCATTACGCTAAATAATTTGCCTTTCCGCATATTTTGTCAACACTGCTACATATTTCCAGCAACCATGGTTATAGTTTAGTGAACTATAACTTGCACCCGTCATCAATTATGTCATTTAACATGTCATTAGTGATATAATATGTGAGGTCTTAGGCAGTCTATGACTGGCACAAGTATTTTTCATTACTAAACTACAATTGGCGAATATCTGTTCTTAAACCTACCTTCCTATCTAATTTAAACATCTAAACTAAGACATCACTTTAACCTTTTTTCAGGGGTGGGGGGGGGGGGTGTATGCATGTGTATATGTATATATATATATATATATATATGTTCAAAACACTCAACACTGGAGGGCACTTCCACAAGTTCCTAGGCGCCGCTGCAGCAAAGAACACAAGACCCAAATTTCAGGTGAGTTTCCTTATTTAATCGGCACCTTCAGCATAACGTTTCGGCCTGCACAGAGGCCTTGGTCACATGACACATGGAGAGCGCGATCTAAATTTAAAGTGCAAGTGCTCAAACTTTACAACATTCGATTGGACACAAGCTAGTCTTCAAAAATTGGTATAGAAGACAAAATACATTGCTACATCTTCCGGGATAATCCCCAACAATTATAACAATTCATTTAGTTAAAAGCGACTTGGACATTGACAATTGGAACCTGTTAAAATTCATATAGTTTATATTTCTAAGACACGGAAAAATGCCAGGTTATATCATCATTATCAAAAAACTATTTTTCGAAATAGCTTGTTGACTGGATAATCCAATAACTCAAATAATGAAAAAAACACACAAAAATTTGCCATTACTGGTTTCTCACCAACCTGCTAACCTGTGTACATTCACTAATCACTGTATAAATATGGCAAAACAAATGAAAGGTTATGAAAAGTGCCTCAGTCAATGAAAAAACATTCCAAATAGTCGCATATGTAATGTACAATTTCATGATTAATAAACAATAAAAATAGTGAATGTGCAAAAATTTGGAAAATTATTTTCCCAAAAAAAACTTACAAATAATATATTTACAAAATTGTAGGCTGATCCCAACCTACACATGAATGTTATTATCTTACTATCCAACAAGAACCAGATGTTTGTATAGGCACGTTACGACCCAACCTGTCTAGTAATATCTTCATTTATAAGACAAGTAATTTGGGGCGTGTATACATGATAGTAATAACATGACCTATATCAAGCATGCTAAGATGTTATACTGTCGTTGAACTTGCAGGTTAGCAGACGTCAAAGGCACTGTATGATCTAAGATGTTAAAGACACGTATAAAGATCTTCAGTGGAGTTCAGACCGCAAGGAGACTTGCTATTTAACTCAATAATGTATTTAGTCTCTAACAATCTGAGGATACCTTCCCTGTCTCCACCTCTTCTCAGGGGACCCACTGTGTCAATTGCAAAATATCTAAGGAGTGCACTGTTGTTGCTGTGACACTCCTTAAAATGCCTGGCGACAGGGTACGTGGTATCGTTAGTATTGATAGCTCTTATGTGCTGGAGCACCCACTTGTGAACCTGCAGTTTGGTACTCCCAACATAACGCAGGCCACACGGGCACTCCAGCACATATACCACGTACTCGCTCTTACAGGTTAGCTGCTTCGTGATTTTGCGAGGCGTCACTGAAAATGGAGTGGTATATTCAGTTTTGCTCACTCCGTGTAAGCATGCCTTACAACTTGAGCATTTCCTGAACCCTTTGCTACCTGCAAGCCAGATCTTGGGCGCAATCACTTCTGGGCTAGACTTTATTAGAGCATCCTGTAAAGAATATGCCTTCCTGTATGTGATTGCAGGTTTCCTAGGCATGCGTTCTCCAATTACCGGATCAAACCTTATTAGATCCCAGTGTTTATTCACGATCTTCCTTAACGCCCCATGCTGCCTGTTAAAGGTCCACATCAATCTAGTAGGTTGTTTATCGACATCATTTGCTGGTTTCTGAATCCTCTTATGTACAAGGGCAACATCCCTGGATATACAATTTGCTTTTATCATTGCAGCATCTAAAATGCTTTCACTATATCCCCTAGCCAGGAACCTTTGCTTACTTGCCCCTTGGACCTGCTTGCATTTGGCCTCCGTGCTACACACCAGTCTGATCCTGAGCATCTCCCCATAGGGGATGCTCCTTATCAAATGAAGTGGATGATGGCTCTTGGCATGAAGCACCGTGCTGCCAGCAGTGGGTTTCCTGCATAAGGTTGTTTCTAGATGGCCCTCATTAATCTCAATCGTGACATCCAAGAAGTGGGCTTTACTTTAACTGATTTCTGAGGTGAAAGCCAAATTGTAATTGTTACAATTTAACTTGTCGATGAACTGTATCACTTCTGTCTGTGTTCCCTGCCATATTAGAAAAACATCATCGATGTATCTATACCATCGTATGATGTTCCCCACAAAGATGTTGCGGTGTTCGCCAAAGACGACCTGCCTCTCCCAGTAACCCATATGTAAACAGGTATAACTGGGAGAGAAACAGGCCCCCATGGCGACACCCCTCACCTGCTGGTAGTGCTGGTTGTGGAACTTAAAATAGGTGTTGTGTACACTGAAGTTGATCATAGAAACAAGCATTTTGTTATGTTCTAACAGTTCAATCGGTCTTTGCCCCAGATAGAATTGGACTGCCCGCACTCCATCCACATGAACTATGCTGGTATACAGCGATGTAACGTCTAATGTAACCAACAGGTATTCTGAACTCCATTCAATGTCCTTGATCTTCCTTAGAAAATCCCTTGAGTCCTGGATGTAAGATGGAAGTCCACAGACGTACTCCTGTAAAAAAGAGCCCACATAGATTGTAGTTTTTTCCAGCAAACCCCCACATGCAGATATAATGGGTCTCCCCGGAGGCTTGATGGCGTCTTTGTGGACTTTGGAGATGAGGTAAAGGACTGGGGTGACTGGGTGATCATTTTTCAAGAATTTTAATTCGTCCATGCTGATAAGGCCTGATGATCGCCAACCCATCAGCAAGGAATAAAACTCAGATTGTGCTTTCCTGACCACTCCCACGTCACAATGTTTGTAGCAATTGTTATCATTCAGTTGCTGGAGTGCTTCCTCCAGATACAAACTTCTCGGCCACAAAACGACATTGCCGCCCTTGTCCGATTGGCGGACAATCATGTTGCCATCTTCTTGGATTTTCCTCACGAGATCAGAATACCTCTGATTCTGCCTGTTTTTGTGCTTGTTGATTTTGAGTGTCTTAACATATAGATCTTTGATCTCTTTGATTGTTGCCTCATGAAAAATGTCAATGTTATCAAATGTCATTATAGGTGTGAAGGTTGAACGCGGTTTGAACTTGGATTGACTGCTCGCGTTGGTAATAGGAATATCCTGTGAACTTTGAGAGACTGATTGTTCCAATCTCAGTGCATCCGAATCTTGCAAAAGAGGTGCATCCTTAACTGCCAATCCCACACCAGTTGTAGTGTTATCGTTCCTCTCAAACTCTTTTCGTGACTTGCTATTGGAAAAATGTTTTCTTAACTTCAATTTGCGTGTAAATTTGTACAGGTCTATTCGCGTCCCAGCATAATTGAAGTCATTCGGCGGGCAAAGAGATAAGCCCATCGACAAAATATGCAATTCAGAATCCGATAGTTTCGTCGGGGTTAGGTTTATGACTGAGAGACCACAATCCACAGCTGTTACCCCACCAGTTATTGTTTTTTGTTGTTCCATTTTTTGTTTTGTTTTTTCCATTTTGGTTTGGCGCCTATATATATCACTCCTGCTGGCAGGCTTTTGTACCATATAAAGAGGGTGTTTCACTTACCTTCGTGAGGCTTTATTGCCAACGTGGGTTCTGCAAGTTTTGGGTTGAAGCGGCCGTCCCGGTCGCGGAAATAAGCCTGTCGCCGCAGTGGATCCGTGGAGGCACCCTGGTGGTGCAGCCAGTCATGGAGCGAAGGTTGAGCTGGGGTTATGCAGAAGGACTCCAGCCTCAAGCCCTGTTTGACAGCATGAAAAGCAAGGCAGAGGGTGCCGTAGAGACTTCAAATTGAATATGGCTGTCACTGTGTGCTGGCATGCAGGCACGCCCACTGTGGAGCATTAGAAGAGGACTGCATCACCCAGAAGGCTTTTAGAGGCCACGCCCATCTGAGCTGGGGATGTTAAACCATGTGCTCTTCATTCAGCTCCTGTAGCCAACATTTGCCGAAAACGCCACTGAAGAAAGGATTACTACCTGAAACGCGTCTACCGTTCAACTCATGAACTTTAAGCTTCTGTGATCACTCCTGCTGGCAGGCTGTTGTACCATATAAAGATGGCGTTTCACTTACCTTCGTGGGGCTTTATTTCCAACGTGGGTTCTGCAAGTTTTGGATAAGCATTATTTAACATCAATAAATAGAAACTTTCAGTGTGGGGATTCGGCATTTTGGTTTGAAGTAATGAATGCACCTTCAATTGTGACAGGAATCAGCTTTGAGAGATCGCTTCGGCACAAATGGAGGCTGAGCATTGGTTTAACTGGGTTTTGTTGATTTGATGTATGTAAGACAGACTGACAAGGAACTTTGTATATGGGCCTAAATTACCAGCGAAGTGGATCTGCTGACATTTACAAATCATGAGGCCGAAGGTACAGTGGTTTATAAATGTGCCCTAAACAACAAGGTGGCAATATGGGACCATTTTACACATTACTCGTTATATATTTTTATATTGCAGGACTCATTGATTTTAGTACTCTTTAGAAATATTTAGAGGATTTGAACACGATCGGTTTAGTGTTTGTTGTCTCGTTGAGACTGCAGATAGGTCTGTCAATGTTTTTAGAAATGTGTGTTATAGTTGGATAACATCCTAATGCATCCTTAAATGTGCTTTTCTTTTGTAGTACAATGACCATATAGCATAGGTTCATTAACCCCTTCCCTGCTGGCTCTATTCCCCTGCTGTGCTGGGGGGGAGGGGGGCGCGCACAGCGCCCGCATGCTCATGACGGGCTCAGCTCGTCATGGCATACACCTCCCGCATGCTCATGACGAGCTGAGCTCATCACAGGTGCATTGGTTCCCGTGGAATGCTCAGCACAGCAGAGGAATTCTCCCAGCACCTGAGCGTTCCACGGGCCATGACAAGCACCCGAGAGGTGTATGCCATGACGAGCTGAGCTCATCATGAGCATACAACGGGTTAAGATATAAAAAAGAAAGAAAAAGTGCAATGTGGGACAGTAATTTTTTATTAACTGGTTCTGTATTTACAAAGTTTATTTTCAGACACTGGCGTAGGATTCATAAGTAGATTACTGTTAGATCTGGGGGTCTCTAGTTGGCATAGGTAAGTACCTTAGACCAAGTAGGGACCCTTGCTTCTAGTCAGGGTGAAGGAATACACACAGTAGATAACCTCCGCTCTCCTCTAGGTAGCTTGGCGCGAGCAGGCAGGCTTATCCCCAAGGCAATGTGTATAATATTTGCACTCAACACAACAATAATCCCCAATCCACCACAAACTGAGACCACACAGGTAAGTATATTTTATAAAAATATATATAACTTTTATCTGGTTGCAGCAGTGTAAATAAGCAGTTGCACAATAATCACTTCAGTATAGTAACGATGTACTTAATCTTAATTGGTGTTTCTAACTTTCAGGAAGTTCTTGAAGCAAATGTCTCTAGTCTCTTTAATCAGCACAATATGCCAATATTAGGTGATTGAAAACGCTCTTCAAAATGAGCCAAGAACCATGCCAATGTTTTATAATGTAAACGCTCTCAAAACGAGCAATTGAACAATGCCAATGTTTGATGAATCACGCGCTCTCAAAACGAGCAATTAAACCAGGCCAGCGTTGAAAAATGCGTCACAGCGAGCCCCTGGCATCAGGGACTCCAAGCGCTACAAGCGCGTCTCACCCGGTAGCTGGGGGGAGGGGGGACTCCCTTCCCCGTGATCGGTATCTCTCAGGCACACCTCGCGGGTGAACGCTTACTCGCGCTCAAGCCCGGCCGGTCTCAGGACGCTCTCCGCCCGCTCTCGGTCCTTCAGAGAGCAGCGGGGAGCAGAGACGGCAGGCCGGGGGCTGGAACACTACGTAGATCCCTCGGCGAGGTCAGGTCAGTCTTCCCCCGGGCCCGGCGGTGATCCTCAGCGCTTCCTCGGCAGCTCCAGTCGAGGCAGCCAATCCCGTCGCGGCGTTCGAGTCGAGCCCCTCTTGAGCGCGAGGCCGCCAACCAATGGCAGCGCGGCCTCGCTGATGACGCTCCGCCACAGGAACCAATCCCGTCGCGACTCTGGTGAGGGGGCTCGGCCCTCTCGCCCAATCAGAGCGCGGCGGGCTCGATCTTCAGGACACAGCCACCGGGATGATACGGGGCCCTTTCCACGGGGGTTACTGACCCCGGGCTGCGACGGTGACACGGCCAGCAATTATTTTTCAGCGCCCCTTACGCTGGGAAGGCCCACAAGCGTCCGATCTTCGCTCCCTACGTGTCGATGAACACGTCGATCTCGGCCACACGGCAGGCTGGTTCAGCGCGGCGCCCTCACTCAGATTAGAGAGCAGCCAGTGCGCTACACAGCCCCACGCAGTGTTTCACGATCTCTGCACTGCACAGCAGCTTCAGGGGGGGCGTAACAGAATCTTGTGGTCCTTTGGGCAACCTTTATGTTCCTGGGTTGCAGACAGGAGGTCAGCTCTTCTCAGGCCCTTGGAGATTCAGTAAAGACACAGCACACAGCAAAGTCTTGGCAGTTTCAAGCAGGCAGGGCCACAGCACACAGCAAAGTCCCTTTCTTCTCCTCTCCTTCAGTTGGACAGCAGGATAGGTCAGCCCTTAAAGCACACAGCAAGGCAATCTTCCATCAGCTCCTTCAGCAGTCCTTCTTCTGGCAGAGGTTCCTCTTGATTGTAGAATCTGATTTTCTGTAGTCAGGGGTCCTTCTCTTATACCCCAAAAAGGCTTTGAAGTCCTTTGAAGTCTTTTGAAGTCTTTGTGCAAAGGGGGCCCTGAGCCCGGTCCAAACCAGTTCTGGGGGTCTGGGGTGTTTCTGGTTTCCTTCTTCCTCCCTGTCCCAGGGACAGAGGTGACAGTCGCCCAGCAGGAGGTGGAGCCAGCTTTGTGGTTAGGCAGGCACAGCCCTTCACTATCAGGTGCTATCTCCTCCCACTTCCCTAGCAGCAGATGCTGCCTTTCATCCACGGGGCTGGCTCAGATAACCCCCCGGGGCTCTGCAGACCCTGTCATCCTCAACCCAGACAGTCAATCCACAAACAGTCCCAGGCACACAGAAAGGTTTAGACAAGAGAACAGCCACTTTCTAAAAGTGCCATTCTCAAACACAGAATTTAAAAACAACCTTTACTAAAAGATGTGTTATTAAATTCTGAGTTCAGGGATATCTTTCACTTATGTCCCATCTTGTTCCTATGGGAAGATAGGCTGGGATCCAATGGGACCAGCCTCCCCCATGTTACTCTATGGAGCAAGATAGCCTTACAGCAGTGAGCACACAAAATGGCTGCTGCTCACTACCAGAGCATGTTACCTGCACTAGTACCTGCTCTACCATATCCATGCACTGCACCCTGCCCAGGGGGGTACCTTGAGCCTTCCATAGGGGTGACTGGTGTGCACAGACAGGGAAGGGTTAGGCCCAGCCAGTGGGGACACTGGCCAGGCGGACATGGCAGTCCACTGACTGCACACAGGCCCTGCGCTGGCAGGCCTGAGACATCATTTTAGGGCTACTCATGTGGGTGGCGCAATCTGCGCTGCAGGCCCACTAGTAGCATCTGTCATCACCAGCCCTGGCACACACAGTGCACTTTACTAGGGACTTCATGGTGACACAAATATGCCAATCAGGTATACCCAATCAATATGACAATTTACAGAGGGAGCACTTACCCTCTGACACTGATCAGCAGTGGCAGAGGGTCCAAAGCATCTAAACCAGCAAAAACGAAATCCAGCACAGCATCAAAAATACATGAGTCAGAGGCAAAAAGATGGGGAAAAACCACGCCAAGGATGTCAGGTCTAACAATTACATAAAAGCCGATCTTGCTAGGTTAAATTTGTCAGGTGTGCAGATTAATGTTATAAGAGCAGCGCTATGATTGTGAAAGCATTTTTTTTTACCACACTGAAATAAAGAAGAAATGCTGTGTTTCACTTTTATTGTTTAGGGACGGTATATATCCGGCAAATTAATTCAGCACTGGAACTGCGGGAAAGCATTCAGTTAGGCCTTTTTTTTTTTACATATAAGCTTAGAAACCACCAACATTCAATAAGAAGGTTTAAGCATGTAAAAGGATCACGGTGAGTAGGCAGCTGCCTGACCTCACCAGATAATTATTTGGGCAAATCTTTGATGTTATAACTTTTTTTTAAACTGGGATGGCGCTTTTTAGGTCTCGGCCTAGCGTACACTGCGCAGCAGTGTCGCGCAGCCGAGATTTTATGTTTACAAGTATGGGGGCTTGAACCCGCCGCTCTTCTCCATTGGCTGGCCTCCGGTATTGGCTGGCTTTATAAACGGAGGCCAGCCATTGGAGGAGAGGGGCATCACTCTGTTCAAGCCCAGTCTTTTTCGGATTCGGGGCGTTTTTTTTGCAGTTTTTAACTCTGTGACGTCATCCGTCACTCAACAGCAAAAACCACGCCCCGAATGCGAGAATGGCGGCGCTTTTCTGACGCTATTTCTGCCCGACCGCCGCAAGAAGCCGAGAAGCTGTAGAGTCCTCCGGTGAGTGCTCGCTTTTCTTACCTCTCTTCCCTGATTGTGCCTGTGTTATTGCCTCTGTCCCCTCTGTTGTGCGTCTGCCCCCTCATTGTGCTTGCTTTCCGGCCCTCCCTCGCTGTGCTTGCTCCCCGGCCCCCTCGTTGCTTGTGCTTGCTCTCCTGCCCCTGCCCCCTGGTTGCTTGTGCTTGCTCTCCTGCCCCTGTCCCTTTGTTGCTTGTGCTTGCTCTCCTGCCCCTGCCCCCTCGTTGCTTGTGCTTGCTCTCCTGCCCCTGCCCCCTCGTTGCTTGTTGTGCCTCTGTGCCCTGCTTGTGATCCGGTCTGGTTTTTGTGCCTCTGTGACCTGCTTGTGATCCGGCTTTTGTGCCTCTGTGCCCCCCTGCCCCCTCGTTGCTTGTGCTTGTTCTCCTGCCCCTGCCCCCTCGTTGCTTGTTGTCCCTCTGTGCCCTGCTTGTGATCCGGGTTTTTGTTCCTCTGTGCCCTGCTTGTGATCCGGTTTTTGTGCCTCTGTGCCCCCCTGCCCCCTCGTTACTTGTGCTTGCTGCCCCCTCGTTGCTTGTGCTTGCTCTCCTGCCCCTGCCCCCTCGTTGCTTGTTGTGCCTCTGTGCCCTGCTTGTGATCCGACTTTTGTGCCTCTGTGCCCTACTGGTGATCCGATTTTTGTGCCTCTGTGCCCTGTTCGTGCCTCTGTTCCCTGCTTGTGATTCAGTTTTTGTGCCTCTGTGCCCTGCTTGTGATCCGGTTTTTGTGCCTCTGTGCCCTGCTTGGGATCCGTTTTTGGTGCCTCTGTGCCCCCCTGCCCCCTCGTTGCTTGTGCTTGCTGTCCCCTCGTTGCTTGTGCTTGCTCTCCTGCCCCTGCCCCCTCGTTGCTTGTTGTGCCTCTGTGCAATGTTTGTGATCCGGTTTTTGTGCCTCGGTGCCCTGTTCGTGCCTCTGTGCCCTGCTTGTGATCCGGTTTTTGTGCCTCCCTGCCCCCTCGTTGCTTGTGCTTGCTCTCCTGCCCCTGCCCCATTGTTGCTTTTTGTGCCTCTGTGCCCTGCTTGTGATTAGGTTTTCGTGCCTCTGTGCCCTGCCCTGCTTGCGATCCGGGTTTTGTGCCTCTGTTCCCCGTTCGTGCCTCTGTGCCCTGCTTGTGATCCGGTTTTTGTGCCTCTGTGCACCCCTGCCCCCTCGTTGCTTGTGCTTGCTGCCCCCTCGTTGCTTGTGCTTGCTCTCCTGCCCCTGCCCCCTCGTTGCTTGTTGTGCCTCTGTGCCCTGCTTGTGATCCGGTTTTTGTGCCTCTGTGCCCTGCTTGTGATCCGGTTTTTGTGCCTCTATGCCCTGCTTGTGATCCAGTTTTTGTGCCTCTGTGCCCTGCTTGTGATCCGGTTTTTAGTGCCTCTGTTCCCTAGGGCTTTACTGGGCAGAGAGCTGTGTGTGTGGCTCTGTGTGTGTGTGTGTGTGTGGATCGCTCTGTGTGTGTGTGGGTGCGTGTGGCTGTGTGTGTGTGTGTGTGTGTGTGTGTGTGTGTGCAAATGCAATAGGTCTCGCATTTGCAAGAGATTAAGCTATTGGCATTGTAAATAACAATGCCATTTATTTATGTTTTAAAAACAAAAATAATGTCATGAGCAATGCCAATAGCTCTAACTTTAACAAGGACGAGACCATTGTATTGTAAAAGCTCTCTAGCAACTTTTAAAACCTCTTACATTGCGCAATATTTACTCACTTTGCACATTTGTCCGAGCAGCTGACGAGCGTAGGGGGCGCGCCTAAGGCCCGTCCGCGCCTGAACGAGACCAAGGCCCAGGCCCCCTGCCACTCGCAACATAGATCTCAGCAATTCGCTAACCTACTCCAGGAACGCCATCATTGAGCTCAACAGACATGCCCCAAGCCTCTACACAAGATGCACTAAAGCATCCCCTGAAAACACCAAAGGGCCATACACGTCTAAATTGCAAATGGTGCAGCCTAGCACACGTAGAACAACCACCCAAAATGCTAAGAAATTAAGTACTAAATGCCTATACTTCAATGCCAGATCAATACCTAAACACTCCTTTGAAATCTGGGACACTATTAATGAACTGAACCCAGACTACAATTTTAGGACGTCACGGAAAATATTAGAACATTACTGGACCAGGGCAAGGCGGTGGCCCTGATCCTGTTAGACCTGTCGGCAGCGTTCAACATGGTCTCCCACCACCTCCTACTAGAAAATCTACATGAGCAAGGAATAAACAGAAAGGTCCTTCAATGGTTCAGTTTTTCCAGAGCAACAGAACTCAAACTGTACAGCTAGGTGCCTCCTCATCCAAACCAAAAAAAACTGAACTGTGGTGTCCCGCAGGGATATCCCTCAGCCCCACGTTGTTCAATGGCTATGTTTCACCCCTGGCACAAATTAGGACAAAGTGGGGTTCTGGCGTGTCCTCCTACGAGGACAAAACGCAACTAACAATTGCTATCAGGGAGGGGCATGACAACACCAAAATGAAACTTAACAGCTGCCTCACCGAAATGGCTAACTGGATGGCAGACCACTGCCTAAAGCTAAACGCAGACAAATCAGATATCCTGCTCTTTGAAGAGGCCAAACATATTTGGGACACATCCTGGTGGCCCTCATCACTTGGAGACGCCCCAGCACCCAAGCACTGTGCCAAAAACTTGGGCATAACAATCTATGACGAACTATCCATGCAGGTCCATATATGAACACTATGTGGAAAAAGCTTTGCCACAATGAAACTTCTAAAAAGGCTATTCCCATGGATGCCCCTGGAAAGCAGGAAGACAGTCATACAGACCCTGCTGGTCAGCAGGCTGGACTATGGCAATGCCCTCTTTGTGGGCATGCCAGACTACCTCTTCAACCAATTACAGGGGTGCAGAATGATGCAGCCAAACTAGTGTGCAACAAAAACAAATACTGCTCCGCAAAGGACTGCCTAAAACAACTCCACTGGCTGCCCATTCATCAAAGAGCATGCTTCGAGCTCCTTGGACATGCCAACAAAACACTCCATTACACAGGCCCCACGATCCTCCAGAACAAAATGTTTCTACACTCCCACCAGATCACTAAGATCACAACACCGCGCGCGTGCCAAAACAAAAAGGATAAATAAATCCAGAACGGGAGGACGCAACTTTTCGCATCACGCAGCAAGGCACTGAAACGAGCTTCCAGTTGAACTCAGGCTGACCAAAGATTACAATATTTTCTGGAGAAAACTCAAATCACACCTTTTCCCCAAAGACTGATTTCTGATCCTTCAACCTCGCAGATCCTACACTTCACCGTAATCCTTAGCGATGTGATATCCCCAGGGATGAATGTTGCGCTATATAAATATTAAATAATAATATGCAGAGTATCACAATGGGCAACCGTGTAATATAGCTAGAGGGATCATTAAACCACAAGGCCAAAGGTTGAGTGGTTTCCAAATCTCATCAGAACCCTGAACTAGTCATGTTGGACCCATATTGCACAAGTACTTCTTATGTAATTTTTATATTACTTGTTTATTTTGGGAGCCAATAACAGCATGCACTGAGTAGAATTAGTATATTTATGGTTTGTTCATATTTCTTTAATAAACAGTTGATATTTCATGAGCAAGGGTGTTAAAATTGTTTTAGCATTTTTAACAGCCCTATCTACCAAACCGTTAAGTTGTTCATTTACTTTTCTTTAGTTATTGGCAGCACTACCAAGCACTGCTAGTAAGTGCTTGGTATATCCTATATCCGGTAATAATCTCCATGGTGTGACACACTGTCCCTTTATTAATACAGGGAGACCATTTTTATTCCTTTTTACGAATGCACTTTACTGCTTACTTACTTTGCTCGATTATCCTATAGGCAAGGAATTGTGTATACCATCTGAAAAAATTGTCAGTTAAATGGTAGCAAAGTCATCCACAAATGTTATACTCTGAGAATGTTGCCATTTCAGATCCCTAGGAAGAATTCATGGGAAAGGACAGTCAAAAAGGGGTCGAAACATTTACAATGTATAGTGAGAGAGACTTGCAGACAAAATTAGAGTAGCGTATAGCAAATGATTCCCTGGTCCACTGATTATTTTTTACAGCAAAACCAAAACTTGACAACTTTGTTATAAACAATGTATATGTTGCACAGTATTTTATTATTGGTCACTTGCACTGTGTTGTTGGATTACTTGGAGCACATTCGTACAAACGTGTTCTTTTGATTGTTGTAGATACAAACCAATGCATAACTATACAACAGTTATGTTACCTCTGAAGTTTTATTTGTTGATGGCCTCGTTTAAAACAAAGCAGCTGCACATTTTGTGACCTTTACAACTAGAAGTGTCTAGATCCTCTTGAATTTGAGATATACATAAAAGATGACCTCTAATATCAATAAATTATAACGTTAATCTAATATTGTTTGATGGAACCATTATTTTTGTTAATATACAAGTCAGCCCAGTTTTTTAGGTTTTACTGGACATCCCCCTTTGTTAGGTTGAGCCTGGGCAGCGTATGCGCTGATCTGCAAGGCATGCTGTATTCGGGTGTGGACCTGAAACCCCATCCACTCACCGCCCATATTTTTTCATTGGGTTATGTCCTGGTCCTTTGTAAACTGTGGCTTTTCATTGGTCAATAGGTTTAACAGTCCCTCCTTAGTAATGCCATGTCTAATCTTGCAACCTCCCATAAGGACTGGCCCTCTTACGTGTGTGTTACCTGGTAGGCTTTAATCACAGTCTCCAAGAACTATTTCCTTAAATGGTTTTCACCTGACTGCTATTGCAGGCAAGACATGCTCTCTCCTATTGCTATTTTTTTGTTTTGTTTTTTATAACTAGGCATGCCACAGTGGCTTTGGTTTATTTTTCTCTCTATGTTTTCACTTTATTTCTTTGTTTACAAGCACCCCATGCCGAACTTTCTTTTTAATGGATGCCGTGCCCCTTTCTTTAGACGAGCTGCGTCTAAAGAAAGGGACGTGGCCGCCATTAAAGTGACACCACAGCATGGTGCGCGTTTACAAAAAAAAAGCATTTGTCTGTCATGTTGACAAACACATTTTTTTTTTTTATAAGAGCACCCTATGCCGCGGTTTCACTCTACTAGCAGACGCGGACCTTTCTTTAGACCAGGCTCGTCTAAAGAGAGGGGCACGCCCTCCATTAACAAGAAAGCTCGCAAGGGGCGCTTTTACTAAAAAAATATTTGCAATGCAATAGGTCTCGCATTTGTTAGAGTTTTCGCTATTGGCATTTACAATGCCAATAGCTCAAACTCTCGTAAATGTGTGACCTATTGCATTGAAAATGCTTGTTTTTTTACAGCTGCAGTGACCAACAGAATCTCGACTGCGCATCCGTTGAGAAGTGATAACCTATACATACATCAAGTTTTGCTAAAGTGAACAGTGCATGGTGTTGTGTAGTTCCTATAAATCTATATAGGATCTGCACCTTTAGACAACAAACTGTGGAATTGGTGTCTAGACTGATTCCTGACAGCCCCAACGGATACGTTCGCATGTATACCAGCTAGCTCACAGTGCCACTATGAACCCCTCTAACCAAGGAGAAAATTGTTTCTGGCAACTATCGAACATGACAACCCTGTCCCCTCAGGGATCTTGGAAACAGTACAGTACTTTTCGCTCAGCCACTTGTTCTCACTTCGTCTCAGAAAGATACACAGAATAAACCATGTGGACGTTTTCAATAAGCATTTATTGAACCAGCGTCATTCTAGTGTAAAATACATGTGCTGCAACAACCATAATACAGAAACAGATGTATACTGTTATAAACACTAAGAGTAAACAGATGCTGGAATTCTACCATAGTGATAAAACAATAGATATATGCTAGCATGTAAATACATGACATAATGAGTACTCCTAATGCTAACTCTAACAAAATATAAATAGCATGTATGTAGGTGCATAGCCAAGAACGCCCCTAGGATAGAGCCAATCCTATCCTAAGCTGATCCTAAGAGATCAAAGGACCCCGTCTTGGTCTCAAGATGGACAGCCCGCGAGGGATGTCAGACCACTGCGTGTTGGAGTGTCTGTGTGCAGGAACCTCAGCGTCTCGTGTCAGCATGAAAGTCTTTCTCCTCTGCCTGCCCCAGCAAAGATATGGTGCTTATATACCCAATAGGCACCCTCAAGGGTTTACTACCTTGCTGTGTCATCCTGGCCGAGTATGACGACAGTGAGGTACTTTATACATAGTTACTAAGCAGAAGATGGTAATCCTGCTGTTATTCTGAGAATCATCATGCATCATAAATGAGGATCGATTTTGGGGAAAATCACACAACATTTATGCTGCACCGAACTGGGTAAAAGGTCAGCACCAAAAACAGTTATGTAATACAATTGCAGGGTAAATGTAGGTAAAAGGTTAGGAGACTGCCCAGGCCTATATTGAGGTATAGCGCAAATCATAACAAAAACTACATGTTTAAAATAAGTTTAAAAATGTCTCATATTTTTGGATCGTCATCTGACTTTAAATAAATGGGTGACATTTTGAGCAAATTTCGAAGAGCTGGTGGCGTGCAAGAATTATTCATAAACTAGCCCTCCGGAGTGCCAAAATTAAGTTAACTGGCAGGTTTATTCACTTACATGCACAGATTATGAATTGTGACTGACAAACCCAATAGCGCCTATTTTGGCAAAACTCCCAGAATTGCATATAAATTATAAATAATCATTAGAACCTGTCTGCTGTCTCTTCATCAACTCACGCTTAATAGAAAACAGATGAAGGCATGCAATCCTCTTTACTAAGACCAGCAATAATAGAAATGCATGTACAGAATATCCCACCTTCTGTATTTGTAGAATAATGCACATTTCATATCTCTGCCGTTTCTTGTTGACCCCAGAAATACATTCCCTAAACCTTAGGTTGTTGGATTAAGTGCAGAGTCGAGGCTCCATTTGGTTTCCAGTGATTCTGCACTTTGCAATGGAGTAAATGCAGTTGAAACTAGAACTGGGAGTTCCTTTGCTGGGTAGTTGTATGACAGTGAGACTGATGATCACAAAATTTACAATTGAGAAAAGCTGTTGATTATTATCACTGTTTTACAAAGCATTTAGAAACCTTAAAACAATCCCCTTTCAAAATGACAGACCTCATTACAGCACAGAGCTGCAACAGCGGAGATAATGGTAATAAAACGCACTCTTAGTACAAACTGAGTGATAGGGAACGTTATCGGTACCTTCAAATCAGTCATGCGCTTAACTCGGTTTTCCCGGAGTCCTCTCCTCTCGAGGACAGAGTGCTTGACGGGTACGTCCCCGACAGCACCATATCTCTTATTTACAAAAAACTGATCAACGATCGTTCGGACCTCCTTTTACAATTGCGGAATGCTTGGACCAGTGACGGGCTAGAATTGGACGATGAAGACTGGCAGGCGGCGATATCCTCCCCCAAAGAGGTCGCAATTCCGGCACGTCTCAGGCTGGTGCAACTTAAGATATTGCATCGGGTATATGTCACGGGCCCACGACTGGTGCATATGGGTTACTCTGTGGATGGGTTGTGTAGGCGCGGATGTGGTATGTTGGCTACATTTTTACATATTCTCTGGGAATGTCCGGAAGTGGCGGTGTTCTGGCACTGAGTGCATGCGGTAATGGGTGAGGTGACGGGTGTTGTGTTATTGCCTGAGGCCAGACGCTGCTTATTGAATGTCTGGGAGCCGAATGACTGTAATGTTGCTCAAACTCAATTGGGTAATATGGTTGCTAAGCGAGATATAGCCCGACTGTGGGGTTCTCAAGGGCCACCATCACTCCTAGCATGGAAAGAAAACATGGACTGGTCCATGTTTAGGGAAAAAACTGTATATGTCTCCCGTGGCAGACCTAAGAAATGGGGTAGGGTCTGGGGTCAATGGAATGCGTACCGTGGAGAGATTTGCACCCCCCCATTCACCGACATTCCCGATCCGCTTCTCCCCCTTGACTGTGCGTTCCTGATACTTAGCTTTTGATGACTGCATTGTACTGTTTTGCCCCTGGACCCACCCCTTCCCCTCTCCAGTATTTCTCCTCCTTAATATTGTTGCGCATCTTCCACCCGTCTCCCACTGCCATAAGGGACTGCCAATCTACTACACAGTAATGCCTCGGCCTTCTTTGTGTTTTGTGTTTTGTTTGTTGGTTTTTATTTTTAAACTATAAAAAACATGAAACCTTTCACTAATCCTATTTATACCACATGGTTTTACAGGATCATGAGATCTCGCTGCCAGACCCCCAGGTTGTCGGCTGAAGAGCTGTGTATTATAGTGTTGATATTGATTTGTGTAACTGACCAGCCTCCGTGGTTGTAGGTCTGTAACTGTCTCTTCCTTTACAAAATAAAGGTTTTCCAAAAAAAAAAAAAAAACGCACTCGCTCCCCATAAATTTCAATAACATCTCAAGATAAATGGACTCGGAAATGACTTCAAAACGAGGCCGAATCAATAGCCGGAACAAAGGTTGCCCAACTTTCAGATAATATGCAATGCTAAACGTAAACCACTACGTTGAAAACAAACCAATCGAGGGAATGACAAAGAAACAGCAAGCCTATATTTATTTGTATGGAAGTAAAGACAAGAGGGGGTGATGCTAGAATTCAGATTTCTTAGTAGCACTCACTCCTGGCGGGTTCAACCAACTCTAGAATATGTGTGTGAGTGGAAAGGAAGGCTTGGCAGAGAGGGGCTATAACTTCAGATCCCAAAAGGCTCTAGGTGGTGGAGGTTACTTTGGCAAATCCAAAAAAGGACACAAGTTGTCGGAATAATAGCTTAGTCCGAAAGCAGGGACTGCAGCTGAATTTATGAGTGTGCATCTGGGCCACTGAACATTTGTTAAGTGGAAAATACGGATATGTATTTTAAGGACCCCTCACTATAGATGACGACGTGTGCAAATGGCTGAGGGATAACAAAAAGTGATAAAGTCACACTCTCACTGCCCCAAATTGGTGCCAGGGCCAGTGTTGTACAATTTGAATGCAGTACAACCAATTGAAAAGGCCGGCTCGGCATCGAGCCTGCCGCCATTATAGCGGTCACGCTGCCCCCCCCTGCCGTCCCCCCGGTAGTAGGGGGAGGGAGGGGCTGCTGCGCACAACAGTGACGCTGCCCTCGACCACCCCAAGGTTTTACCCAATCAGTGTGCATTGCGGCCTGAACCGGAAGCACTTCCAAGTGCTTTAGTGGTCAGGTTGCTTCCTCGTGGCGTACAGGGAGGCCGTTTTAAACTCATCTGCGGCATTAAAAGGGGGAGTGGAGCAGAGAGGCTTTCTCTTCGCTCCACTGCCCTCTCTGTTGGACACAGCGCCTGCCTGTCTGGTACGGGCTGGGAGGAGGCCTATTCTTAACTGTGGTTTTCTTTTTTAGGTATGCAAAGATCGGCGCGTTTGGAGAAGGGCAGCTGTTGTTTTTTGGTCTCCGCTGCAGGTTTACAAGATCGGAGCGTTTGGAGAGAAGCAGCTGTTGCCTTTGTCCCCACTGCAGGTTGGGCTTTCGTGTCGGGATATCGAGCAAGGCAAGTGCAGCGGGAGAAAGACTAACGGCAGAGGGGCAGCGGGACGGATCAGGAGTTGCAGGTTTCGGCCCAGACTGCAGCTGCCGTGGAGCCTGCATCGTGAGGAGGGACTACACGGGGAATCAAGATCGCTGGCAACGTGTGTGGTCTTCCAAAACAGGAGCTGCCCAGGATCGCCTCTCAATGCGGAGGGACAGCTGGAAGCTGGCGGCCCGGTAGGGTAAGCACGCATTGGATGTGCATTGGGTGCTGCCGCATAGCTGCTTGGGGCGCATTGGTGCATAACACGGTTGGAATGACTGATAGAAGACCACCGCTGTAGTACACTGTTTGAGGCATTTGAGCACATTTTTAGGGCAATTTTGCAAGCGTGAAGAAAAACATTCGGGGGAGGCCCGCATCACATAGCAAGCCGGGTGTTGGGGGGGTTTGGGGAGCAAGCACTGCCAGGTGGTATCAAAGTGTGCAAGTGGTATTGCGAGCTGTTAGGCTATGGGCACATCAACCAGAAGAGGTTGGTTGGCTTTGTTGTGAGGGGGTACTTTGAGTTTGAAGGGAGCTGAGAAGCGCTTGTTTTCTCCCCTTTTTCCCTTCCTGATTGTGCTCCAGTAATCACGAGAAGACATAGGAAAAGAGGAGCCAAGATACCATGTGACTGGTTTTATGGACAAAGCATTTCATTGGCAGGACCTGCTGGGGGGCAGCACCAGCAAGTCGCATTACCATTGCCTCCGGGAGCCAAGCGGGTTGGAGTTTCACTCACCTGCCCCACTAGATTAGCTGGTGGGAAGTGGCTCCGGTTGCGTGGGTGCTGGGCTGGCTGCTTCAACTGCCAGGTAAGGGTTTGGGTATTCCAGACCGAGGGTCAGAGGGTGACCGTTGAGGTTCCATGGAGTGTTGGAGGGGTGTTCAAAGCTTGTAATGGCCCCTAAGGCAAAGCAGGGTGATTAGCCCTCCGGCATGGAGGCATTTATGGAGAAAATGTTATGGGAAATGGCAGTGATGGGCCAAGCAATCACAGAATTACGGGAGAAGACTGAGGGGCTGGATGGGGCATCAGGGAGCAGACCCAGGCGACCGATAGTTGCCCCTAAGCCTTGGCCAAGAGAAAGAGAGCCAGAAAAAGGGGGGGGGGGGAGCAGCGGGTCACAGATGGGAGGGTGGACCGGGGGCAGGTCCAGGGGGGCCACCCCGCAACCAGCAGCACCCGCACCCATCATACCAAGTGTGCCGTCACCTGTGCCGTCCCAGGAACCAGCAGCACCGGCACCACTTATGCCAAGTGGGCCGTCACCTGTCCCATCCTCGGCGCCAGTCACGCCCAATGATAATACTCCACCGCAGCCCGCACTTTTCCCCCAAGGGGTAAGGCCTGATGGGGTCAACCCAGTCCAACCAGAGATGGTGGCCAATTTGGCAGCATTACTCCCATGGTTGGAAAAAGTGGGGAACTGGTCTCCTGCTGCGGGAATGTTTGGGAGTGAAGGGGATTCGACTGAGAAAGCCAGAAAAATAACTGCGGAGCTCACCAAGGCTAAGTCAAGTGAAGGGCCGGCAGCACCGGTGGAGTTCCAGGCGGTGCAACCCCGGTGGGGAATGACGGAGTTCCTCCACCTATACCCATGCCCACGGTCCAGGATCATCACAGCCAGCAGAGGTAACTCCAATAGGTAATTCAATGTCCTTACCACCACTGGGTTTGGGGGAAATAAGTTCATCTAGGGAACACCTGGGGAGACATCACTCACAAGAAACAAAGGAGAAAATCTGGAATGGTGCATATGTTAACATATTTTCTCTGTTGATAGACAAAGCTGAAAGGAGGGGGGGCAAGAAAAACAAAGAATGGACTCATCCCAGGGAATGGTCAAACCTATTGCTAAAGTACAGGGTGGAAGAAAACCTGGTGAACTGGATACATTTTTTTTTAATTTATATGGCAGTTATGTGTGAGCGTTTTACGGAGCATGGTTCTGAGATGGCATGTTACCAGAACAGGATGACGTGTGCCCATGATAAATATGGGGGTCATGGGTGTAAAGCCTATGACAAAGAGTTTAGGAGAGCTAAGGCTTCAGATTCCTCCTTGTGTTGGAACCAGCAGGAAATGGTCATTCACCTGAACCACTTCCAGGCCCGCAGCAAAACACAAGGGGAAATTCGCAAGACACATTTCGGGGGCAGTCCTTTCGCTCAAGCCCACAGGGGCAGACAGGGGGCGGGGGAAAGAAGGGGGGGGCCTGTTAGGATTTTAATAAATGCACATGTAATAGGTTGGCAGGGACATGCATGTGCTTTCTGTGGCAACTCCTCCCACCCTGAAACAAAAGGGTTTTAAGAGGACAAGAGAGAAAGGGGGCAAGAAGCAGGACTTAAAGCTTGTCCCTTACCAAGGCCAGATCTCCTGTGATAATGAGTGCCATGATACCCAGGCTAAGCAAATACCACTGTTCAGATGCAGCAAAAACCCTTAGGGAAGGTTTCATGGAGGGTTTCAGGATCCCTGCACCTGGTACACCGGGGTGTCACACTAGGGACAACGAGGTGGTGGCAGCTTCAAAAATTGAGAAGGAAGTAATGCTGCGGAGGGTGGCTGCCCCATTCAAAGACCAACCAATGCACAATTTTGTCAGCTCCCCAATAGGGGTGGTTCCCAAAAAAGAACAGGGAGAGTACAAGTTAATTCAGAATTTATCGGCCCCCAGGGGTCAGTGCCTGAATGATGCCATTGACGGTGCCTTATGCAGCGTCAAGTACTCCTCTTTTGCCCAAGCAGTAGAGATCCTCAGGGAGTTGGGACCGGGCGCTCTATTGGCTAAATCTTACATTGAATAGGCTTTCCATCTGTTTCCAGTCCACCCTTTGGACTTCCATCTCTTAGGTTTTCAATTTAAAGGGGAGTACTATGTAGACAAGTGCATGCCCATTGGCTGCTCAGTGTCATATGCATACTTTACAAAATGTAGTAACTTTTTAGAGTGGGTCTTCAAGCAAACAACGGGTCACAGCAAGGTGCTGCATTACCTGGATGAATTATTGTTCCTGGGCCCCCCAGACTCTAGCACATGCAGGGGGGCATTGCTACAGTTTTGTGCACTCATGCAGGAGCTGGGGTAAAGCTAGCAAAGGACAAAACGGTGGGGCCCAGCACAACATTAGAATTTCTGGGTATAGAATTGGATTCAGTACAAGGGGTGTCATGGTTGCCAGAGGGGAAGGTGGAGGCATTTGTGAAAGCATTACAGCTCTGTTTGGGAAGAGAGAAGGTCACTCTACACCATTTGCAGCAAGTGGTGGGTCAGTTGAATTATACTCTCAGAATATTACCCATGGCACACCCATTCTCCCGCACCATCGCACAAGCAATGTCAGGACTGCAGCAGAAACACCACCAGACCAGGCTCACCAGCGAGGTCAAACAGGACATGCAAATATGGCAGGCATTCCTGCGTGATTTCAATGGGAGTGTGGTGTGGCCCAGCCCCACCAGGTTGAGCCCAGAGATGGGGCTAATGACGGATGCAGTCGAAGAGAGGGATTTGGTGCCATCCTGAGTTCAGGTTGGGTGGAGCAGCGGTGCCAACCTGGTGGGTAGAGGGGTTAACAACTAACATAAGATTTCTGGAACTATTTCCCATCCTGGTGGCACGGGCAGTCAGGACTGAACAATTGAGAAACCAAAGTGTTGTATTCTGGTCAGAGAATATGGCAGTAGTACAGAGCATTAACACCCAGATGGCAAATTGTAGCATGATATTGCGACTACTGAAGGAATTAATACTGCAATGCATGGAAATGAATACATTGTTTAGGGCTAAACATGTGCCAGGTTTGCTCAATAATGCAGCTGATGCCTTATCTCGCTTTAAGATGCAGGCGTTCAGGTCCCACTACCCAGACGCAGCGGCAATGCCAACACCCTTCCCAGGACAACTTTGGCAGCTTGTTGCCCCCAGTTATCGGAACTCGTGGCAGCTAGCATAGCACCCAGGACCAGGAAGGCATATGAAGGGGCGTTTTGGGCATAATGCCACTCTTTGGGGGACCACTGGGAGAAAAAGTGGCAAGAGACTGGATCCTTGGTTTCATATTTAAGGGCCATGAGGGAGGTGGGGAGCCCTACAGCAGCATCGAGGCGTCATGTTGTAGCCATATCCTTTTTTGTTAAATTAAAAGGGGGGGGGCAATCCAACGGGTACCTTCATGGTGCGCCAAGCCCTTAAGGTATGGCAGCGTTTGCAGGGTGACCAACCCGATGACAGAAGGCCAATAGGGATTCACATTCTGGCCAGCTTAATGGAGGCCTTACAACACGTTCCCAGGGGAGGCTGCTATGTTCAAAGCAGCGTTCTGCTTAGCTTTCTATGGGGCCTTCATGGTGAGTGAACTGGTTGCAAAGAACAAAAGGGATTGGCAGGGGGGCTTACAGAAGGGACATCTCAAAGTGGGGGAGGAGTAATGTAATGTAAGCATGCATTTATATAGCGCTACTATCGCTCCAAGGAGCATCTTTGCGCTCAACACCCAACCCCGCTGGAAAAGGTTGGTGGACAGAAGGCAATTTCAACGCATTACAAGCTTTACAGTAGTGCTCTGCAAGCCACATCGTAGAGTGAGAAGATCCATGTCTTCAGAGACTTCCTGAATTCACTCTCCTTGACTATACGCCGAAGCTGAGCTGGCAATTTATTCCAAGCTCTTGAGCCTAGTACAAAAAGAGATTTCCCCCCTTTGGTGGTCAATCTGAATCTGGGAGTTACCAAAAGATTCTGATTTACAGACCTCAAGCAGCGTGCTGGCACGTAGCGTTTAAAGCCATTCAACAGATATCTCGGACCTTGTGACTGAAAGGCTCTAAAGGTGATAACAAGGACCTTAAATAGGACACGCTTGTGGATGGGCAGCCAGTGTAAGATCTTAAGCGCCGCCGAGGCAGATGACCTTCTCGACCAAAAAGGGGGGTGGGGTCGCACACCACTCACTCACCAGCGGGATCGCCCCTAAGGACTATGGTCAGTGTAGTCTTGTATTCCGCGATGTATCTTTCTTCGCCATCCCTGGACACGTGTTTCGGGGTATTTACCCCTCATCAGCAGGGAATAGGCCATCTTCTTATCTTCTGGGGTTGCCGGTGGCTGCCAAATATTGCCAGGTCTAGTACCACACGGGCGCGCGGGTGCGGGGTCCCAGGCTCGTCAGCCCGCTAAATATTTCAAAAAGGGGGGTGGGGTCGCACACCACTCACTCACCAGCGGGATCGCCCCTAAGGACTATGGTCAGTGTAGTCTTGTATTCCGCGATGTATCTTTCTTCGCCATCCCTGGACACGTGTTTCGGGGTATTTACCCCTCATCAGCAGGGAATAGGCCATCTTCTTATCTTCTGGGGTTGCCGGTGGCTGCCAAATATTGCCAGGTCTAGTACCACACGGGCGCGCGGGTGCGGGGTCCCAGGCTCGTCAGCCCGCTAAATATTTCAAAAAGGGGGGTGGGGTCGCACACCACTCACTCACCAGCGGGATCGCCCCTAAGGACTATGGTCAGTGTAGTCTTGTATTCCGCGATGTATCTTTCTTCGCCATCCCTGGACACGTGTTTCGGGGTATTTACCCCTCATCAGCAGGGAATAGGCCATCTTCTTATCTTCTGGGGTTGCCGGTGGCTGCCAAAAATTGCCAGGTCTAGTACCACACGGGCGCGCGGGTGCGGGGTCCCAGGCTCGTCAGCCCGCTAAATATTTCAAAAAGGGGGGTGGGGTCGCACACCACTCACTCACCAGCGGGATTGCCCCTAAGGACTATGGTCAGTGTAGTCTTGTATTCCGCGGTGTATCTTTCTTCGCCATTCCTGGACACGTGTTTCGTAAATACCCCGAAACACGTGTCCAGGGATGGCGAAGATGGATACATCGCGGAATACTAAACTACACTGACCATAGTCCTTAGGGGCGATCCCGCTGGTGAGTGAGTGGTGTGCGACCCCACCCCCTTTTTGAAATATTTAAGCGGCTGACGAGCCTGGGACCCCGCACCCGCGCGCCCGTGTGGTACTAGACCTGGCAATATTTGGCAGCCACCGGCAACCCCAGAAGATAAGAAGATGGCCTATTCCCTGCTGATGAGGGGTAAATACCCCGAAACACGTGTCCAGGGATGGCGAAGATGGATACATCGCGGAATACTAAACTACACTGACCATAGTCCTTAGGGGCGATCCCGCTGGTGAGTGAGTGGTGTGCGACCCCACCCCCTTTTTGAAATATTTAAGCGGGCTGACGAGCCTGGGACCCCGCACCCGCGCGCCCGTGTGGTACTAGACCTGGCAATATTTGGCAGCCACCGGCAACCCCAGAAGATAAGAAGATGGCCTATTCCCTGCTGATGAGGGGTAAATACCCCGAAACACGTGTCCAGGGATGGCGAAGATGGATACATCGCGGAATACTAAACTACACTGACCATAGTCCTTAGGGGCGATCCCGCTGGTGAGTGAGTGGTGTGCGACCCCACCCCCTTTTTGAAATATTTAAGCGGGCTGACGAGCCTGGGACCCCGCACCCGCGCGCCCGTGTGGTACTAGACCTGGCAATATTTGGCAGCCACCGGCAACCCCAGAAGATAAGAAGATGGCCTATTCCCTGCTGATGAGGGGTAAATACCCCGAAACACGTGTCCAGGGATGGCGAAGATGGATACATCGCGGAATACTAAACTACACTGACCATAGTCCTTAGGGGCGATCCCGCTGGTGAGTGAGTGGTGTGCGACCCCACCCCCTTTTTGAGACCTTCTCGACCAGCGAAGTTCCAGGCAAGCAGCAGCTTATGATATCACTCCTCAGATCAAAAACTGATCAGGAGGGCAGGGGGGAAGGCATATTACTAAACAGGTCTAGGGGCAGCCCCTGCTGCCCAGTTTCCAGGCTGGAGGCATTCATGTCACAACGACCAAGGGCTGCGGGGGGCCTCTTCTCATTAACGCCACTGGGACTCCTCTCACCAATGTTCAGTTCAGGAGGGTCTTGGGACTAGCTATGGAGAAGGCCAACATCACTCCTTTAGAATAGGGGCCGCCACCAAAGCATTTGCCAGAGGGCTTAGGGGGACTGAGGTCCAAAGGATAGGAAGATGGTCATCAGATTCTTATAAACGCTATATGCACTTACATATGCTGTGATCAAGTACAGAGTGGTCAGCTGGTGTTTTTTTTCAACCTGTTCTGATTTTGCAGTTTCTTCAACCTGAAACGCGGGGAAGGAGCGTGCAGTGGATCAATGTAAGGCACAGACGGCGCCATCCTGCCACGCAGAAGGCCAACAATCAGCAGCACAAGAACACACAGCACAGGCGACGTCATCCTGCCACGCAGGAGGCAAACAATCATCAGTACAAGAACGCACAGCACGCATCATGGCACAAGCTCACGTCTGGGCCCAAGAAGAACAGGACATCTGGACCATCGGGCACTCGTATGTTCGACGACTGACCCATTTCTTTGCAGGTGCATTCGAGGCTAGGGCACGTCAAACGGGGGCGAACCTGATATTTCATGGTCAGGGTGGTTTGCGCATTAAGCATTTCAGGGACCTGATGGAGCACGCACTGCATAACAGCAAGAAACCCCCTTCGGTCTGTATTTTACACTTTGGGGGTAACTACCTGGTGCACATGATGCGTAGGGCGGTTGTAGAGGACCTGCTCACTGAGGTGGGATGGCTGGCGAGGAGATGCCAAGAGGCAATTATAGTCTGGTCTCACATGATCCCGAGGTTTCAGTAGAGGGGGGGCGGGGGGAGGGGTGTCAGGACATGGATACATCCAGGGCGACCAGTTCTTTTTGTGCAATGGGTTCACCTCTCAGCCAGAGGGAACCAGGCGTTCATGGAGGACACTAACATGGCGAGAAGGCGCAGGGCATGACTTATGGGCTGAGCAGAGGGGGAGGCCAGATAGTCGGTCAACTATGCTTGCCTGTGGCGGTAAGGTCAAGGATGGTGAGTATAGTCTGCGGTCTCTCACAGAACTCCAAGGGGCAGTTTCAGCCGGTAGGTTTATTTGGATGGGTGCGAGGTCGGGGAGCCATGCTCCCAGTCGGCCAGGTGGCAACCCCCGCATGAACGCAGGATTATAGGGTCCCGATATGGAGTTGAGCGGTTGGGCGTAGGGAGGGGCATCTCTCTGGTAAGCTGGACCCCTTCGCAACATCGCTTCGGTAGGAGGCAGGGAAGTTTAGATTGGGATCTCGGGCTGCCAGTCATTGACCTTGCCGTAGGCCCTAACAGGGTTACGCAGAAAGTAAATCATGTTCAGCAATTAGTAGAAGATAGGAATGGATATGCATTATAGACATGTTAAGGTTAGTCAATGAACACCTTATACCTTTCAATGTATTGGACGTTCTGAATATTATACATAATGTAAATAATCATCATTTTTTAATGTTATTAAATTTGTAATAAATACGGCCGGGTTCTATGAACCCTAATCCAAGAAGTAGTGGTGTCTGAATTGTGTGCTGATTGGGGAGAAGGGAATGGGAGGGCCCCCACCACCTTTTGGGTCTCAAGCAGTTTACGGGGGAGGGGGGGGGGGGGGGCTAGGCGGTACCCGTCCATATGAGCAGTAGTCGTGCTCTGGCACAAATCACCGGCAATCAAGAACCCAGAGCGCTGTATGGCGGCCGTCGCATATATTTGTACAGGAACACTGAATTTACAAATAAAATAACGGCAGCCGAGTATAGAGTCTAAAGTGGAATGCTCGCTGCCAAAAAATAAAAATCTAGCATTCATTATTAGTGGCATTAACTGGTTTAGAAGACAGCAGCATAAAGCATAACAGCCATGTGTCATCCACATCAATCTGCTCCTGTGTAATAGATGCAGAATCACTCTGCCGATGACTCACACAGACATCACATTTCTTTTCGTTTTTACCAGATGGAGCCTTTCGGAAACATTTATCAAAGCAACGCATGATGTCCTTTACTCCGTGCCCGTACTAATCCTGGGTAAGGCCGTGGATTTCTGCACCGTGTGCAAGGGCTGACTCATGGTGGGGAAAAAGCCATTCGTGGTGGCATGCAGTGGGGGGAGCGGACTGGCCGCCCCCCTCGAACTCAGCCAGCACAGGAAAGCCTGCGGGCAGCTGGCACTACATATGCCAAAGTTTAATCTGTGAACACAGACACTGGGGGCCAAGGAAGAACAAAGCCGTAGCAGCTCCCAAAATAACCCTGCAACTGTCATCGCCGGTGGGTGTCACAGTAGGCCAGCCTGACCTTGCCGCTGCCTCGGTCGCGTAAAAGGGGCTTTTTCCGACAACCAACCTAGAAGTAGAACCGTTCCTTTCGTCGAGCACATCAGGCAGACCCAGTCCAGACAGAGCCCTGCAGCGGGGTTATGCACGTGCCGCTGCTGGTGTTCGAATCGAAGCCAAAATTAATAATCATCTTCCTCAACACTACTGAGTTATAGTATGTAATGCATTGCTAGTATGGATAGATGTGCACAAGTTTTATTTAGTACGTGAAGAAGTTGTGTATTTCACAATGGTTAAGCTACCCGTGGTTGTCAGGTTTCAGCCTCTAAGGTCAAGCCATGGCCTACCTTTCCAAAAATAAAAAAACGGCAATATTTCCCTGCAAGTGACGGTTGGTGCTGAAAATGGATTCAACATGATTTTATTTTGAAAACATTTTCCTCGATACCTTGAAACTTAACTTCTAGCAGCAAAACTATTCACAAAAACACTCCACATATTGTGAACTTAATGACCACTGGGTAACAATCTAAGTTCACAACAGGAACACTTTGCCGTTTTCACACACCTACAACGAAGACTTCAACCTTCTTGTGTTTCAAACAAATAAACTTGGGCATTACGATCACATGGAGTAGGCCTCTGAATAACGTAAATCGCCATACTTATTCTAACAAAAGAATATTCTTCACATCGCTGTCAAAATGTTTCCTTCTCATCCCATGAAGGAACACAGATCTTAGAGTCGTAGCTGCTATAACCTTCATGGGTGCTCAAGAAGAAGGCCTCTACCTTCCCCATGTAGTAAAGCATCTCGGCTTCAATTTGCTTTGCCTTCATTGGTTAATATACTGTATTGATTTTGCTATGATAGGATAACCTCACGTTGTCAATAATAATGAGCAACGAATGGCGGAAGCATGCATTTCTGGTCGTGATAAAAATAGGTTTACACAAATACAAACACATTTTGATGGCTCGAACCAAAATATGGCCCATCTTCTGCCAATTACAAAAGCTACTGGTTCTTTTAGGTCGATACGTGGCTTCCAAGTACTGAATAAAATTCACAAATAAATATCACGAATGGCGCCATAGAACTATGCCCCTGAACAGAGAAGGAAACTACCTTTAAGTTGTTCACAGTACCTTTAGACTGAGCAAGGCGCAAGCCACACCATGTGCCCAATTCCCACTATACATGACAAAGCGTTTTACAGCATTCTGGGGGGTTAGGTGCACGAGGATGGCCACAGATCTGGCTCTGAAACTTACCCTCGCTGAGCACAGCTGAAGGCCCTACGCAGCTTCCGGAATTAAGTTGTGCCAAGGCCAGGCCGGAGTCTAATCCTTGCTGCACAGAGCTGAAGGCTTTGTGTAGTGTGGGTTGAGAAACAACTATAAAACAAGCACTGGCATAGCCAATAGGTCTCGCCTTGGGGACCTTAGAAGTGTTTTGCTAGACTTATTGGCTTTGCCAATGTGTTTAAGCTATGTTGCATAGCAGTGTACCTGCGGTGCAGCATGTTGAAAAGTTATAATAAAGGGTAATAAGCATTTTTGTTACCTTATATAGCCATTCTGTGAATGATGTCACAATAGGTCTCAGACCCATGGCAGACATAATCAAACATTGTTGGTGACTGCTTGCTTGATATGCAGTGCTAGTACTAGGTAAAGAGAACTGTTTTCCCTTTCCTGGATAGCCCCTTTAGCACACACCCATGTTATTACGCCGCACAATGTATTCCTTTTTAATACGTGCACTGAGCATGAAGTCTACAGCACACATGCGTGAAGGTGGTGTTTGCACGTGCTTGAGGTATGATGAGCACAATTAAAGGCAGTCGAGAACGTCAAAACAAAACTTGTTTCGATCTGTTTGCCCCTGATGAAAGGCAACAGGACAGCAGAGTGGGAAATAAAGAGGTATAAGGGGGTGGGTGTTGCTCATAGCTTTCAAGTCATGTATTAACAGAAGCAACGCTGTATTTACTTTGCTGACGCGCTACCTGTTAAGTTGAGGTGAGCAGTTGGTAAAATCCAAGATGGTCTTCATCGGCTGTGCTTTTACATTGCCCTAAAAACTCCTTTTAAGCAGCCATCTCATTTCCTTGAGCGTTTATTTGCCCTGTTATGCATCGATTGAACTGTGAATGAAATGTCTTTATTTTTCCTGCATTCTGCCTGTGGCTGGATTATTCCTGCAACTTCCTTGTGGTGCTCTTTCTTCCGCGTCGCCCCTCCGGGAAGAACTTTCTTTGACTCCAAACACAAAGAGACAATATCACCAAACGCCATATGCTTTCCTTGGCCAGTGGATGGACGGAGTGAAAACAAACCACATTAAACCGGATCTTACTGTACAGGCTGAAATTTAGTGGGATGAAGAACCTTAAGTATTGCAAAAGGTTGAGCGTTTGCCCTTGAATTCATGCAAACGTTTACAAGTGTAATCTTGCAAACTCAACTTTGGTCTTGGAAGCTAATGAAATTGATCGAAGAGCACTGCAGCTGCCACAATGCGCCGCTGCTCGCTCCCGCAGGCAAAACGCTGTGGGAGTGAACATTTAAAACACGCGAAAGCATAGAGTGTTGTGCGGAAATAGTAACCTGACCCACGAAGAATGCAGCTGCCGCACTGCGCACGGCTGCTCGCTCCAGCAGGCAAAACGCAATGGGAGTGAACAATTAAAACAAGCTTAAACACTGCGCGTTGTGCGGAAATAGTAACCTGACTCACAAAGAATGCAGCAGCTGCTGCTCGCTCCCGAGAGAAAAACGTTGTGAGAGTGACACATTGGAAAGGAAAGGAGTTGGGACATGCACCCGCCTTTAGCCATTTGCGTGCTTTCATTTTTGAAAGACATACACAAAAGCCAATACAATGTGTGGGAGGAGTCAGACCCACACGGAGAAAGCCGGAGAAGCCACAAGAAGCCTCGCAGCGCATGCGCGCTGGCTCAGGCTCAACCTAAAAAATAGAAATCAATTGGAAAAAAGTTAAGAGTGGCAGGCATTATGATTTATGGCGTGGTCTGATTATTTTAACTGAAAGCATACTATAGGGTTTGTTTGGTTTGAAGTCACTCATCATGCTAGACCTATGGCTCATTTTCTATCACCAATCATATGATAATGGCCATCGTGTGACAATGGACATAAGGTTTGACTACATGCTCAACTCATAACATTATTGTCAATGTGGTCACACCCCTTCTTAAACTTTGAACAGCCTCCAAAAAGGATTGCACACTATTAACCTTAATGTGATCATCCTCTTCACATGACCTGCCATTTTAAGTTAAAAGATTGACACACATGTATTTACCACCAATAAGACTCCTTCTGCAAGCCCCTAGGAACACACCCAGAGTTAACACAATGGTATTGAACCTTAGAGCCATGCTTACAACTCCAGTTGGTCATTCCTACATTGTACATTATTCAACAATCTGTATGCCTCAAAATCTTCAACGAATTTCTGAAAATAAAAAACCACACTTTTTAAAAGATTCACATCACACAGAATTGGTCTATAGCACTGTATTTAAGCAATTTGACAGGAACATATGTCCAGGCATGCACTGGGGCATAATCTATTAGCTTTTGACACCTATTTTATCGCAACAGACTTTGGCTTTAAGCCACATCCTAATTTGAATCCTGCTTCTGCATCTCACATCAGGAGCATTCACCCTGTACCTTTCTTAATATAGAGTATTATTGGCACTCCATATTTTACTGGTTTGTAATCACTTCAATATAGAACTTTAAACATGCACAACTACACTTCCCTCAAAGGCTTACATTATTTATATTCTATGCACCAACACCTGTATACACAATAACTGTATGCCGTATAGGAGTAAGATGTTATCATTGATGCCTTCATAAATGCCATCAATTATGTCATTTAGCATGCAATGGAGCAATGAATGTCAAATGAACAGCTGCTCATTTCACATTCAGTTTTAAAAACATTTTTATCCGGGGAGGGGGACATGCAGCCCCCTTCCAGTGCCATTTCAGGGCAAAGGGTACGATTTCCGGAGGCCGATGCACCTCCCCATTTTTTTTTAATGGGGTGGGGGTTGTGCGGGCCCTGGCAGAAAATTAAGGTCCCTGGGACCCAAAGAGGAGGCAATCTTTTTTTTGGGTTGTGTGTGTGCATGTGGCTCCCCGCTTAAGCCTTCGAAAGGCCCCTGTGACCTCATGCCAGAGGTGAATTTCTTTTTTAAAGGGGGGTGGTGTGCTACCCTCCATTAACCTTTAAAGTGTCATGGGGCCAAATATTTTTTGGGGGAGTGGCGGGATGCGAGGGCCCCCTTCTCTGAGCCTAGAAAGTCCCCTGAAACCACATACCCTGGAGCCAAATTAGTTTTTGTGGGGAAGAGGCATGCCCCTTCTCCAGCCAGTCACAGAAAGGGGTGTGTGGTCCCCTCCTGAAGCCTCCGAAGGACCCCGGGGACTCCATCCACCAGGCAGATTTGCCTTGGGTAGGAGGTGGATCCGCAGTCCCACACACACACCGAGCCACACACACTGAGCCCCACACACACACACACAGAGCCCCACACACACATAGAGCCCCACACACACACAGAGCCCCCCCACACACACAGAGACCCCCCCCACACACACAGAGCCCCACACACACACAGAGCCCCCCCACACACACACAGAGCCCGCCCCACACACACAGAGCCCCCACACACACACACAGAGCCCCCCCCACACACACACAGAGCCCCCCCCACACACACACACAGAGCCCCCCCCACACACACACAGAGCCCCCCCACACACACACAGAGCCCCCCCCACACACACAGAGCCCCCCACCACACACACAGAGCCCCCCCATACACACACAGAGGCCCCCCCCACACACACAGAGCCCCACACACACACAGAGCACCACACACACACACACACACACAGAGCCCCCCCCACACCGAGCCCCACACACACACACACACACACACCGAGCCCCACACACACACACACCGAGCCCCCCACACACACACACCGAGCCCCCCACACACACACACTGAGCCCCCCACACACACACACCGAGCCCCCCACACACACACACCGAGCCCCCCACACACACACACCGAGCCCCCCACACACACACACCGAGCCCCCCACACACACACACCGAGCCCCCCACACACACACACACCGAGCCCCCCACACACACACACCGAGCCCCACACACACACACCGAGCCCCCCACACACACACCGAGCCCCACACACACACACCGAGCCCCACACACACACATAGCCCCACACACAGAGCCTGCCCCACACACACAGAGCCCCCCCCCACACACACAGAGCCCCCCCCCACACACACAGAGCCCCCCCACACACACAGAGCCCCCCCACACACACAGAGCCCCCCCACACACACAGAGCCCCCCCACACACACAGAGCCCCCCCCACACACACAGAGCCCCCCACACACACACAGAGCACCACACACACACATAGCCCCCCACACACACAGCCCCCCACACACACATAGCCCCCCACACACACAGAGCCCCCCCCACACACAGAGCCCCCCCCCACACACAGAGCCCCCCCACACACACACACCGAGCCCCCCACACACACACACCGAGCCCCCCACACACACACACCGAGCCCCCCACACACACACACCGAGCCCCCCACACACACACACCGAGCCCCCCCCACACACACACCGAGCCCCCCACACACACACACCGAGCCCCCCACACACACACACCGAGCCCCACACACACACACACACCGAGCCCAACACACACACACTGAGCCCCCCACACACACACCGAGCCCCACACACACACACCGAGCCCCACACACACACACCGAGCCCCACACACACACACCGAGCCCCACACACACACATAGCCCCACACACAGAGCACCAAACACACACACACACAGAGCCCCCACACACACACAAAGCCCCCCCCACACACACAAAGCCCCCCCCCCCCACACACAGAGCCCCCCACACACATACAGAGCACCACACACACACATAGCCCCCCCACACACACACACAGCCCCCCACACACACAGAGCCCCCCCCACACACAGAGCCCCCCCCACACACACAGAGCCCCCCACACACACAGAGCCCCCCCACACACACAGAGCCCCCCCCCACACACACACAGAGCCCCAAACACACACACAGAGCCCCAAACACACACACAGAGCCCCAAACACACACACAGAGCCCCAAACACACACACACAGAGCCCTCCCCCCACACACAGAGCCCCCCCCCACACACAGAGCCCCCCCACACACACAGAGCCCCCCCACACACACAGAGCCCCCCCACACACACAGAGCCCCCCCACACACAAAGAGCCCCCACACACACAAAGAGCCCCCCCCCACATACACACAGAGCCCGCCACACACACACACACACAGAGCCCCCCCACACCGAGCCCAACACACACACACCGAGCCCCACACACACACACCGAGCCCACCACACACACACCGAGCCCCACACACACACACCGAGCCCCACACACACACACCGAGCCCCCCCCACACACACCGAGCCCCCCCCACACACACACCGAGCCCCACACACACACACCGAGCCCCACACACACACACACACATAGCCTCACACACAGAGCCCCAAACACACACACAGAGCACCAAACACACACACAGAGCCTGCCCCACACACACAGAGCCCCCCACACACACAGACAGAGTCCCCCCCACACACACAGAGCCCCCCCCACACACAGAGCCCCCCCCCACACACACACACAGAGCCCCCCCACACACACAGAGCCCCCCCCCGCACACACACAGAGCCCCAAACACACACACACAGAGCCCCAAACACACACACACAGAGCCCCAAACACACACACACAGAGCCCCCCAAACACACACAGAGCCCCCCCCACACACACAGAGCCCCCCCCACACACACACAGAGCCCCACACACACACACACAGAGCCCCACACACACAGAGCCCCACACCCACACACAGAGCCCCCCACACACAGAGCCCCCCACACACAGAGCCCCCCCACACACAGAGCCCCCCCACACACAGAGCCCCCCCACACACAGAGCCCCCCCACACACAGAGCCCCCCCACACACAGAGCCCCCCCACACACACAGAGCCCCCCCACACACACAGAGCCCCCCCCACACACACAGAGCCCCCCCCACACACACACAGAGCCCCCCCCCACACACAGAGCCCCCCCCACACACACAGAGCCCCCCCCCACACACAGAACCCCCCCACACACACAGAGCCCCCCACACACACAGAGCCCCCCACACACACACAGAGCCCCACACACACAGAGCCCCACACACACAGAGCCCCACACACACAGAGCCCCACACACACAGAGCCCCACACACACAGAGCCCCACAAACACAGAGCCCCACAAACACAGAGCCCCACACACACACACACACAGCCCTCCACACACACACAGAGCCCCCCCCACACACAGAGCCCCCCACACACACACACCGAGCCCCCCACACACACACACCGAGCCCCCCCCACACACACACCGAGCCCCCCACACACACACACCGAGCCCCCCACACACACACACCGAGCCCCCCACACACACACACCGAGCCCCCCACACACACACACCGAGCCCCCCACACACACACACCGAGCCCCACACACACACACACACCGAGCCCAACACACACACACTGAGCCCCCCACACACACACCGAGCCCCACACACACACACCGAGCCCCACACACACACACCGAGCCCCACACACACACACCGAGCCCCACACACACACATAGCCCCACACACAGAGCCCCCCACACACACACAGAGCCCCCCCCACACACACAAAGCCCCCCCCAGACACACAAAGCCCCCCCCCACACACAGAGCCCCCCACACACATACAGAGCACCACACACACACATAGCCCCCCCACACACACACACAGCCCCCCACACACACAGAGCCCCCCCCACACACAGAGCCCCCCCCCACACACACAGAGCCCCCCACACACACAGAGCCCCCCCACACACACAGAGCCCCCCCCCCCACACACACACAGAGCCCCAAACACACACACAGAGCCCCAAACACACACACAGAGCCCCAAACACACACACAGAGCCCCCCCCCCACACACAGAGCCCCCCCACACACACAGAGCCCCCCCACACACACAGAGCCCCCCCACACACAAAGAGCCCCCACACACACAAAGAGCCCCCCCCCACACACACACAGCCCGCCACACACACACACACACAGAGCCCCCCCACACCGAGCCCAACACACACACACCGAGCCCCACACACACACACCGAGCCCCACACACACACACCGAGCCCCACACACACACACCGAGCCCCACACACACACACCGAGCCCCCCCCACACACACACCGAGCCCCACACACACACACCGAGCCCCACACACACACACCGAGCCCCACACACACACACACACATAGCCTCACACACAGAGCCCCAAACACACACACAGAGCACCAAACACACACACAGAGCCTGCCCCACACACACAGAGCCCCCCACACACACAGACAGAGTCCCCCCCACACACACAGAGCCCCCCCCACACACACAGAGCCCCCCCCACACACACACACAGAGCCCCCCACACACACAGAGCCCCCCCACACACACAGAGCCCCCCCCACACACACAGAGCCCCCCACACACACACCGAGCCCCCCACACACACACCGAGCCCCACACACACACACCGAGCCCCACACACACACACCGAGCCCCCCCCACACACACACCGAGCCCCACACACACACACCGAGCCCCACACACACACACCGAGCCCCACACACACACACACACATAGCCTCACACACAGAGCCCCAAACACACACACAGAGCACCAAACACACACACAGAGCCTGCCCCACACACACAGAGCCCCCCCCCACACACACAGAGCCCCCCCCCCACACACACAGAGCCCCCCACACACACAGAGCCCCCCCACACACACAGAGCCCCCCCACACACACAGAGCCCCCCCCACACACACAGAGCCCCCCACACACACACAGAGCACCACACACACACATAGCCCCCCACACACACAGCCCCCCACACACACATAGCCCCCCACACACACAGAGCCCCCCCCACACACAGAGCCCCCCCACACACACACACCGAGCCCCCCACACACACACACCGAGCCCCCCACACACACACACCGAGCCCCCCACACACACACACCGAGCCCCCCACACACACACACCGAGCCCCCCACACACACACACCGAGCCCCCCCCACACACACACCGAGCCCCCCACACACACACACCGAGCCCCCCACACACACACACCGAGCCCCACACACACACACACACCGAGCCCAACACACACACACTGAGCCCCCCACACACACACCGAGCCCCCCACACACACACCGAGCCCCACACACACACACCGAGCCCCACACACACACACCGAGCCCCACACACACACACCGAGCCCCACACACACACACCGAGCCCCACACACACACATAGCCCCACACACAGAGCACCAAACACACACACACACAGCCTGCCCCACACACACAGAGCCCCCCACACACACACAGAGCCCCCACACACACACAAAGCCCCCCCCACACACACAAAGCCCCCCCCCACACACAGAGCCCCCCACACACATACAGAGCACCACACACACACATAGCCCCCCCACACACACACACAGCCCCCCACACACACAGAGCCCCCCCCACACACAGAGCCCCCCCCACACACACAGAGCCCCCCACACACACACAGAGCCCCCCACACACACAGAGCCCCCCCACACACAGAGCCCCCCCACACACACAGAGCCCCCCCCCACACACACACAGAGCCCCAAACACACACACAGAGCCCCAAACACACACACAGAGCCCCAAACACACACACACAGAGCCCTCCCCCCACACACAGAGCCCCCCCCCCACACACAGAGCCCCCCCACACACACAGAGCCCCCCCACACACACAGAGCCCCCCACACACAAAGAGCCCCCACACACACAAAGAGCCCCCCCCCCACATACACACAGAGCCCGCCACACACACACACACACAGAGCCCCCCCACACCGAGCCCAACACACACACACCGAGCCCCACACACACACACCGAGCCCCACACACACACACCGAGCCCCACACACACACACCGAGCCCCACACACACACACCGAGCCCCCCCCACACACACACCGAGCCCCACACACACACACCGAGCCCCACACACACACACACATAGCCTCACACACAGAGCCCCAAACACACACACAGAGCACCAAACACACACACAGAGCCTGCCCCACACACACAGAGCCCCCCACACACACAGACAGAGTCCCCCCCACACACACAGAGCCCCCCCCACACACACACACAGAGCCCCCCACACACACAGAGCCCCCCCACACACACACACAGAGCCCCCCACACACACACACAGAGCCCCAAACACACACACACAGAGCCCCAAACACACACACACAGAGCCCCAAACACACACACACAGAGCCCCAAACACACACACACAGAGCCCCCCAAACACACACAGAGCCCCCCCCACACACACAGAGCCCCCCCCACACACACAGAGCCCCCCCCACACACACACAGAGCCCCACACACACACACACAGAGCCCCACACCCACACACAGAGCCCCCCACACACAGAGCCCCCCCACACACAGAGCCCCCCCACACACAGAGCCCCCCCACACACAGAGCCCCCCCACACACAGAGCCCCCCCACACACAGAGCCCCCCCACACACACAGAGCCCCCCCACACACACAGAGCCCCCCCCCACACACACACAGAGCCCCCCCCCCACACACAGAGCCCCCCCCACACACACAGAGCCCCCCCCACACACAGAACCCCCCCACACACACAGAGCCCCCCACACACACAGAGCCCCCCACACACACACAGAGCCCCACACACACAGAGCCCCACACACACAGAGCCCCACACACACAGAGCCCCACACACACAGAGCCCCACAAACACAGAGCCCCACAAACACAGAGCCCCACACACACACACACACAGCCCTCCACACACACACAGAGCCCCCCCCACACACAGAGCCCCCCCACACACACACACCGAGCCCCCCACACACACACACCGAGCCCCCCCCCACACACACACCGAGCCCCCCACACACACACACCGAGCCCCCCACACACACACACACCGAGCCCCCCACACACACACACCGAGCCCCCCACACACACACACCGAGCCCCCCACACACACACACCGAGCCCCACACACACACACACCGAGCCCAACACACACACACTGAGCCCCCCACACACACACCGAGCCCCACACACACACACCGAGCCCCACACACACACACCGAGCCCCACACACACACACCGAGCCCCACACACACACATAGCCCCACACACAGAGCCCCCCACACACACACAGAGCCCCCCCCACACACACACAAAGCCCCCCCACACACACAAAGCCCCCCCCCACACACAGAGCCCCCCACACACATACAGAGCACCACACACACACATAGCCCCCCCACACACACACACAGCCCCCCACACACACAGAGCCCCCCCCACACACAGAGCCCCCCCCACACACACAGAGCCCCCCACACACACAGAGCCCCCCCACACACACAGAGCCCCCCCCCCCCACACACACACAGAGCCCCAAACACACACACAGAGCCCCAAACACACACACAGAGCCCCAAACACACACACACAGAGCCCTCCCCCCACACACAGAGCCCCCCCCCCACACACAGAGCCCCCCCACACACACAGAGCCCCCCCACACACACAGAGCCCCCCCACACACAAAGAGCCCCCACACACACAAAGAGCCCCCCCCCACACACACACAGAGCCCGCCACACACACACACACACAGAGCCCCCCCACACCGAGCCCAACACACACACACCGAGCCCCACACACACACACCGAGCCCCACACACACACACCGAGCCCCACACACACACACCGAGCCCCACACACACACACCGAGCCCCCCCCACACACACACCGAGCCCCACACACACACACCGAGCCCCACACACACACACCGAGCCCCACACACACACACACACATAGCCTCACACACAGAGCCCCAAACACACACACAGAGCACCAAACACACACACAGAGCCTGCCCCACACACACAGAGCCCCCCACACACACAGACAGAGTCCCCCCCACACACACAGAGCCCCCCCCACACACACAGAGCCCCCCCCACACACACAGAGCCCCCCCCACACACACACACAGAGCCCCCCCACACACACAGAGCCCCCCCCCGCACACACACAGAGCCCCCCACACACACACACAGAGCCCCAAACACACACACACAGAGCCCCAAACACACACACACAGAGCCCCCCAAACACACACAGAGCCCCCCCCACACACACAGAGCCCCCCCACACACACACAGAGCCCCCCCCCACACACACACAGAGCCCCACACCCACACACACAGAGCCCCACACCCACACACAGAGCCCCCCCCACACACAGAGCCCCCCCACACACAGAGCCCCCCCACACACAGAGCCCCCCCACACACAGAGCCCCCCCACACACAGAGCCCCCCCACACACACAGAGCCCCCCCCCCACACACAGAGACCCCCCCACACACACACAGAGCCCCCCCCCACACACAGAGCCCCCCCCACACACAGAGCCCCCCCCACACACAGAACCCCCCCACACACACAGAGCCCCCCACACACACAGAGCCCCCCACACACAGAGCCCCCCACACACAGAGCCCCACACACACAGAGCCCCACACACACAGAGCCCCACACACACAGAGCCCCACACACACAGAGCCCCACAAACACAGAGCCCCACACACACACACACACAGCCCTCCACACACACACAGAGCCCCCCCCACACACAGAGCCCCCCACACACACAGAGCCCCCCCACACACACACACACAGACACACACCCACACAGAGCCCCCCCCACACACACACAGAGCCCCCCCCACACACACACAGAGCCCAACACACACACACACAGAGCCCAACACACACACACCGAGCCCCACACACACACACCGAGCCCCACACACACACACCGAGCCCCACACACACACACCGAGCCCCACACACACACACCGAGCCCCACACACACACACCGAGCCCCCCCCACACACACAGAGCACCACACACACACAGAGCCCCCCCACACACACAGAGCCCCCCCCACACACACACAGAGCCCCCCCACACACACAGAGCCCCCCCCACACACACAGAGCCCCCCCCCACACACACAGAGCCCCCCCCCCACACACACAGAGCCCCCCCCCACACACACAGAGCCCCCCCACACACACACAGAGCCCCCCACACACACACAGACCCCCACACACACACAGACCCCCACACACACACACAGAGCACCACACACACACACACAGAGCCCCCCCACACACACAGAGCCCCCCCACACACACAGAGCCCCCCCACACACACACAGAGCCCCCCCACACACACACACAGAGCCCCAAACACACACACAGAGCCCCCCCCACACACACAGAGCCCCCCCAAACACACACACAGAGCCCCAAACACACACACAGAGCCCCAAACACACACAGAGCCCCCCACACACACACAGAGCCACACACACACACAGAGCCCCCCACCCACACATAGAGCCCCCCCCCACACACAGGGCCCCCCCACACACAGAGCCCCCCCCCCCACACACACAGAGCCCCCCCACACACACAGAGCCCCCCCCACACAAACAGAGCCCCCCCCCACACACACAGAGCCCCCCCCACACACACAGAGCCCCCCCACACACACACAGAACACCACACACACAGAGCCCCACACACACAGAGCCCCACACACACAGAGCCCCACACACACAGAGCCCCACACACACAGAGCCCCACACACACAGAGCCCCACAAACACAGAGCCCCACACACACACACAGAGCCCCCCCCACACACACAGAGCCCCCCCCCACACACACAGAGCCCCCCCCACACACACACAGAACACCACACACACACAGCCCCACACACACAGAGCCCCACACACACAGAGCCCCACACACACAGAGCCCCACACACACAGAGCCCCACACACACAGAGCCCCACAAACACAGAGCCCCACACACACACACAGAGCCCCCCACACACACACAGAGCCCCCCCCACACACAGAGCCCCCCACACACACAGAGCCCCCCCCCACACACACAGAGACACACACACACACAGAGCCCCCCCCACACACACACAGAGCCCAACACACACACACCGAGCCCCACACACACACACCCACACAGAGCCCCCCCCCACACACACCCAGAGTCCAACACACACACACCGAGCCCAACACACACACACCCAGAGTCCCACACACACACACCGAGCCCCACACACACACACCGAGCCCCACACACACACACCGAGCCCCACACACACACACCGAGCCCCACACACACATAGCCCCACACACACATAGCCCCACACACAGAGCCCCAAACACAGACACAGAGCACCAAACACACACACAGAGCCTGCCCCACACACACAGAGCCCCCCACACACACACAGAGCCCCCCCACACACACAGAGCCCCCCCCCACACACACAGAGCCCCCCCCACACACACAGAGCCCCCCCCACACGCCCCCCCCACACACACACAGAGCCCCCCCCACACACACACAGAGCCCCCCCCACACACAGAGCCCCACACACACAGAGCCCCACACACACACACAGAGCCCCCCACACACACAGAGCCCCACACACACACAGAGCACCACACACACACACACACACACACACACACAGAGCCCCCCCCCCACACACACAGCCCCCCACACACACAGAGCCCCCCCACACACACATAGCCCCCCCCACACACACAGAGCCCCAAACACACACACAGAGCCCCCCACACACACAGAGCCCCCCCCACACACACAGAGCCCCACACACACACAGAGCCCCCCCCACACACACAGAGCCCCCCACACACAGAGCCCCCCACACACAGAGCCCCCACACACAGAGCCCCCACACACAGAGCCCCCCACACACAGAGCCCCCCACACACAGAGCCCCCCACACACAGAGCCCCCCCACACACACAGAGCCCCCCACACACACAGAGCCCCCCCACACACACAGAGCCCCCCCACACACACAGAGCCCCCCCCACACACACAGAGCCCCCCCCACACACACAGAGCCCCCCCCACACACACACAGAGCCCCACCAAACACACACACAGAGCCCCAAACACACACACAGAGCCCCAAACACACACACAGAGCCCCAAACACACACAGAGCCCCAAACACACACAGAGCCCCACACACACACACAGAGCCCCACACACACACACAGAGCCCCACACACACACACAGAGCCCCACACACACACACAGAGCCCCACACACACACACAGAGCCCCACACACACACACAGAGCCCCCCCACACACACACAGAGCCCCCCCACACACACACAGAGCCCCCCCACACACACACAGAGCCCCCCCCCCACACACACACAGAGCCCCCCCCACACACACAGAGCCCCCCACACACACAGAGCCCCCCCCACACACACACAGAGCCCCACTCACACAGAGCCCCACTCACACAGAGCCCCACTCACACAGAGCCCCACTCACAGAGCCCCACAAACACAGAGCCCCACAAACACAGAGCCCCACTCACACAGAGCCCCACAAACACAGAGCCCCACAAACACAGAGCCCCACAAACACAGAGCCCCACAAACACAGAGCCCCACAAACACAGAGCCCCACACACACACACACAGAGCCCTCCCCACACACACACAGAGCCCCCCCCACACACACAGAGCCCCCCCCACACACAGAGCCCCCCACACACACAGAACCCCCCACACAGAGCCCCCCACACACACAGAGCCCCCCCCACACACACAGAGCCCCCCACACACACACAGAGCCCCCCACACACACACAGAGCCCCCCCACACACACACAGAGCCCCCCCACACACACACAGAGCCCCCCCACACACACAGAGCCCCACACACAGAGCCCCACAAACACAGAGCCCCACAAACACACACACAGAGCCCTCCCCACAAACACACACACAGAGCCCCCCCCCCACACACACAGAGCCCCCCCCACACACACAGAGCCCCCCCCACACACAGAGCCCCCCCACACACAGAGCCCCCCCACACACACAGAGCCCCCCCCACACACACAGAGCCCCCCCACACACACAGAGCCCCCCCCACACACACAGAGCCCCCCCCCACACACACAGAGCCCCCCCCCACACACACAGAGCCCCCCCCACACACACAGAGCCCCCCCCACACACACAGAGCCCCCCCCACACACACAGAGCCCCCCACACACACACAGAGCCCCACACACACAGAGCCCCACACACACAGAGCCCCACAAACACAGAGCCCCACAAACACAGAGCCCCACAAACACAGAGCCCCACAAACACAGAGCCACACACACACACAGAGCCCCCCCCCACACACACAGAGAGACACACACACACAGAGCCCCCCCCACACACACAGAGCCCCACACACACACACACACACAGAGCCCCACACACACACACACACAGAGAGCACCCCACACACACACAGAGCCCCCCCACACACACACAGAGCCCCCCCACACACACACAGAACCCCCCCCACACACACAGAACCCCCCCCCCACACACACAGAACCCCCCCCCACACACACACAGAACCCCCCCCACACACACAGAGCCCGCCCACACACACACAGAGCCCCCCCACACACACAGAGCCCCCCCACACACACAGAGCCCCCCACACACACAGAGCCCAACACACACACAGAGCCCAACACACACAGAGCCCCCAACACACACAGAGCCCCCAACACACACAGAGCCCCCCACACACACAGAGCCCCCCACACACACAGAGCCCCCCACACACACAGAGCCCCCCACACACACAGAGCCCCCCACACACACAGAGCCCCCCACACACACAGAGCCCCCCACACACACAGAGCTCCACACACACAGAGCCCTCCTCACACAGAGGCCCCCACACACACAGAGCCCCCCACACACACAGAGAGCCCTACACACACAGAGCGCCCTACACACACACACACAGCCCCCCACACACACACACACAGCCCCACACACACACACACACAGCCCCACACACAGAGCCCCCCCCACACACACAGAGAGCCCCCCACACACACAGAGCCCCCCACACACACAGAGCCCCACACACACACAGAGCCCCACACACACACAGAGCCCCACACACACACACAGAGCCCCACACACACACACACAGCCCCACACACACACACACAGCCCCACACACACACACACAGAGCCCCCCCCACACACACACACACACAGCCCCCCCCACACACACACACACACAGCCCCCCCCACACACACACACACACACAGCCCCCCACACACACACAGAGCCCCCCACACACACACACAGAGCCCCCCACACACACACACAGAGCCCCACACACACACACACAGAGCCCCACACACACACACACACACACACACACACACACACAGAGCCCCACACACACACACACAGAGCCCCACACACACACACACAGAGCCCCACACACACACACACAGAGCCCCACACACACACACACAGAGCCCCACACACACACAGCCCCACACACACACACAGCCCCACACACACACACAGCCCCACACACACACACAGCCCCACACACACACACAGCCCCACACACACACACACAGCCCCACACACACAGCCACCCCCCCACACACACACAGCCCCCCCCACACACACAGCCCCACACACAGAGAGCCCCCCACACACACACACAGCCCAACACACACACACAGAGCCCCCCCACACACACAGAGCCCCCCCCCCACACACAGAGCCCCACACACACACACAGAGCCCCACACACACACACAGAGCCCCCCACACACACACAGAGCCACACACACACACACAGAGCCACACACACAGAGAGCCCTACACACACAGAGAGCCCTACACACACAGAGAGCCCTACACACACAGAGAGCCCTACACACACAGAGAGCCCTACACACACAGAGAGCCCTACACACACACAGAGAGCCCTACACACACAGAGAGCCCTACACGCACAGAGAGCCCTACACACGCTTCTTTAAGTCTGGCCCTTGGCTGATGTAGTTTTCATGGGCACTGCCAGCCCTTCTGGAGCAGTCTGATACATTTACATTAGGCAGAAGCAGCAATTTTCTGCAATGCTTTTTAATTGGCTCGTACCGACCTTTCTCACAAATTGTGTTATACATTTAATGGAGTACCCACGAGTACTCCCGAGCAGGGCTCAGTATATATCTACTGGGTTGGTAGTATGTTCTTCAGAACTGGCATTCTATCCATTGAAAAGTTTTCAGTCTTCACATTTAAGTATAGTCCATCTCACGGATGATTTTATCAGTCACTGCTTCTTGAGAACTAGGGCGACATGAGAAGTGTGGACAGTGCACAACTCAAAAAGCAAGAGCCATGGCGAGGAACACAAAATCAGTGGCGACGCAGACTTGTCGTGCACCGTAAAAGGTACAGGTAGCCCTTCAATACTCCAATGGTTTTAATTGGGCCAGCCCCTTGCTTTTTAGGAGGACTGCTGTACTTTGAAACGGGCATCATTGGCAGCTCTGCTCATAGCCAGCAGCGCTTCCCATCAGACATCTATGCTGTTTGGTGGGGGAACGAGAACATACAGGTTAGGTTATTTGCGAGTACCGGCCCTGTCCGGACTCACATCCGTGCACACCCGATCAAGCAGTATGTTTCAGACACCCAGAAGCCCAAAAGCCACAGCGGCAAAATCAGCTGCAGCATCAAGTAGACATATAGGACGGACACGCTCCCTAGCGTTCTGCCGATCCGCATATGGCAGATAGCGGGAGCCATCTTAGAGGGGATTCCACATCTTCATTTAATACAAGAAATTGAGAATCCTAAGCCACCCACAACACAGTTTCATTTGCCTGCCTATTGGCACGGAAATGTGGCATAGTAGTTCAGAATTCTAACATTCCAGCACCACGTCAAACCCCGGTTTATGACAGAGAAAAGCGGGTCTGACAGAAAAGGCATGCCCGGGTTGTTCCACCACACACAGGCACTGTGGTTACTTTGAAAATTGTCCCAACCCTTTGTAAAGAACGGACTCCAGCAGATGGCTAATACAAACAAGAGATTCAAGACTGATTTCGCAGTAACCTTATCCGCCATATACCGACCCGGGCCGGGCTATCTCAAGAAAGGAAGTGGCAAGCAACAGTGCCCAAACTTCTTCCGGAGCAACAGACAGAGGAAGTACAGATATCAAAAGCGCAACACAGGTGGCCATATTGAAAAAGTGTAGTCAGAAGCGACTGAAGAATCAGTGTCTACAAAACATTATAAGTAAGCATAACTTTAATTTTTTGCAATTTTGCGCCTAAGTCTAAAGAGCATAAAAGAAATATTTAATAATGAGAGCACTTATTTGCTACTCTATTAAAAATACGTAATTCTTTTCTTGGTATTTGGGAGCGTAACAGTGCAACACAACATTGTCGACTGAAAAAAGCACATAGTCCAAAATGGCAGCTGCTTCAGCTACTATACTTACTCAGGGGACAGAGCTCCTCCGATTTTTCTGAAAGCCCACACAAACTCGCTAATTGTTAGCTTCGTATGTGGATGACAGGCAGGTGTTACGAAGTCTCAACGTATTGATTGATTTGGGTACTTTTTCGGATTCTAACAATCACCGTATTCTGATCGCACTTTTTCATTCTCTTTGGAGGTTTCATATTCCTGCTGCTCTGAGAAACGAACACGCATATGCAAAGCTAATAGGGCTAAACGTGGCACAACCTTTTCCTCTCTAAGCCCCGTCCTTTTCAGACTGGGCGCCCGGACTTCCTGCTGGGTTAAAAGGTTCCTTATCTTCTTTATGGGGCCATCTGGACCCATAAAGAAGATAAGAAACATTTTACTTCAGCAGTAAGTCAAGGAACCCAATCTGAAAAGGACGGGGCTTAGAGAGAAAGAAGAACGTCACTAGGACCTCTTCTCCAATGGCTGGCCACTGTTTAGGAGGCCAGCCAATTGAGAAGAGGGGCGGGCATAACATCGCTGGTGATGTTCTTGATCTCATTAAATCTCGCCAGCAAGAATGCGCATGTTTGCGCAGCCATCGCAGTCTGAGACCTAAAAAACACACTTTCTGGAACAAGATCTAGCTTTCTGACAAACTTGTTATAATTCTGTTAAGCTGGTTTTCAGGTATCGCTGTTCAATTTTCCAATGGAAAACTGCATGGGGTAAATGTGTTCTGCCACATCCACAACCCCTATTTCTTTCAGCCCATCTTGACAAATCAGCCTGAAAGGTTGAAGGAAGAAGCTGAGATGAGCAAGACTTTTTTTGGAAAGTCTAATTTACAGTTGTGAACCAAAAAATACATATCAAATGGGATTGTGGTCTTAACTAGTACTATCAGTATCCATAACTATAGCGAACCTTATTTAGCTATCTGTTCTAATCACAGAATATTGCAGGAAAAGGACAATGAATTTCATGTTTGGAAACCAATTAAAAAATATAAGTCTTTCTAAAAGCGGTCATAGGACAAGACTGTTTTGATAGCGGATATGAGAGTTCCACAACCTATGAGCACTTCCAGAAAGGGACTTTCAGTGTCTTTTTTGTTTTTAATTCTTGGACCTAAGAGGTGATTGCTTTGGTGGGTGTCCATCTGAAAGGGTCATTTTGTGTTCAAGAAAGCCAAGCAATTCCATAAACAAAGCTTTATGTGTAAAGGAGACACGTTTTTAGATGCTTCTTTATGGAGCTGGTTCATCGATATCAGACTAAGTGAGATGTGGTTAAATGTTTTCAGCCCAGTGGACAGCACACAGAAACATGTAGAGTTGTCTGGGGTAGAGCTAGGTGACATTTAGTCAATCCCTGTGAGTATGGAGTTGCCAAAATCAAGTTTGGAATGAAAATTCTGGTTCAGGGAGACAAAGTTTGATAACCCATATCAGCTGGAGTTGCAGTTACGCTCCTTTCACCAAACATTAGTGTATGTGTGTAGGCCATGGTTTTTGTCCAGTATGAATCTAAAGAATTTGGCAGACTCCACAATTACAGGGCTACTGTTAACACTCATAAGGAGTCCAGAATGTCTGAATCAGAGGTTGAGGATTTTTGTGGGAATAACATAAGGAACTTAGTCTACAGACATTTAGACTTTAAGTGATGGTAGGACATCCAGACTTGGATCGACTCTGGAAATTTGGCTTCTTTGGGGTTTATGATTTTTATGCATTTGAGTGCCTTCTGCGTAAAAGTGATAGAAGATGTTCGTTAGGTGGAGAGTAGAGCCTAGAGGCAGTAAAGGTTAAAATGACAGGGAGAGGATTGAGCATAGTGGCACTTGTTGTTTCAGGACAGTGCAAGAAACCGTGACAATTTTTATGAATTGACACAGATTGTTCAAACAGGATGTGAACTCACTGAGAAGTGCACCACTGATTTCCAACCTGTCCCTGAGAGCGGTTATCAGAGCGTCAGTTTACTTTGCACTAAGACATATAGAAGGATTAAGAGACTAGAAGTGCCCTTATCCACGAGGTGGAGATTATCGTTCACAATTAAAAATATAGCAGTTACAGTACTTTAGTCAGACGTGAAGCCTGATTGAAGGTCATCCCAGAGGTTGTTTTCTTTAAAGTAGATTTTATCTTTGAACTACATGCAGCGCCCTGGGACCTTTCCCAAAATAGGGAGACAGATTGGGCACACGTTTTTCAGGACTGTGTGGTTCGGCGGTTTCACTGAATTTTAAAGTAAAGGCAAGACCTGCTCGATTTTGTAGCAGTCTAAGATGGTACCTTAGGGTAAGAATGGGTTAATTTAATTGAAGAAGGGCTCATGTCCTTCATAAGAGTTGTGGTGATGGGCTCAGGGAATTGTGAAGAATGTTTGGTCCTAGTAACCCACCTGTGTAATTTTGCATAAGGTTAGTGCTAACTCAAAGTATAGTGTTCCTATGTTATTTGACTGGGGAGCATTTATATCTACAGGAAACCAAGGAAAGTGGCTATAATTCAGGAAGTAGTACACTTAAACACATTGATTTATGCAATCAGTTTTGCAAGATCGTGCGAAACAGCTTATTCAACAAAAATCACCTCTTAGTTGGAATTGTTTTATGTGTAAGTGCTATAAATTAAGAATGTTTTGGTTGGCACTTTGTTGATAAAATTACAGGTCTTTTACAAGAGAAAAACGAGCTAGAATTCTGAATGGAAATATTTCATCTATCTTTCACAATCAAAGAGGCACAATTACTATTTAATGTTTTTATGTAACATGCAGTACGACAATGCCCCTGGCCTACTTGTCTTCACCTAAACCTGGCTAAACCCTGCATCAGCAGATAAAATCGCCACAGCCATCCAACCCCCTCAGCGACAAGATTACCAGGCAAGACAGACTTCAGAAGCCTCTATGTAGGATGACCATCATCCACAAGATCACCATAAACTCCACCACAACCACGGACACGTCATCCAGTAACATTCGTTGTTCAAGCTCAACCTCACAGCCAACTTCACCCTAAGCAGCTCTCTACAAACCATTAAGTTTGTGCACAAACTTCACCAACACAATCATGAACTTCGTTGCAACTCTCGCCTCAATGCTAGCAATTAATTCCTAATCTGAGACCTGAATTTACACATGGTAGACCACGAAACTGCTCCCAACTCTAGATCAACCATGAAAGACCACAGAAGCCTGGTCCTCACCCAATGAGTAAAATGACCTAGTATGCCACCAGGCAGCTCCTGGACCCTATTTTTCACCATCTTCAACAACAGCTGAATCACCAAGCCCACACTCGTCCCCTGGCAAGACCACGCCCTCAGCAAACTCAGCATCCTCTCCTAATCCAAAGCATCTTGCCTTTTATAATTTTATTTGCAAATATTCCAGTGGTGCCCAGGCACGTACGTAAGGATCTAAATACATCACTATTTGAACTGGCTGTGGTAGGGTGTTAAAATAGAGCTTCAGCAGCTGCAGTTTCCTTTGCCTGAAGGTAAAAAAAGATCCTGTCTGTATTCACTGATTCATACCAGAGCTTCTCTCAACCCCCGGGCATATATTATATATGTTCTGGGGCTGGACAGTTCTAAGGAACTACTGGAGGGAGATTAAGGACACAATAACTGAACTTACCAACAAAGCAGTACGGACTTCTGAAAACTGCATTCTGGGGCTTAGCAGTAGACCCAAAACGTAATAACTAGTAACCAGAATTGGCATGGATGGTGGCCATAGGGGCAACTATTAACATCAATCAGGTTGGCAACGATACAGAAGGAATAAAAAGGAAAGTGATGGAAGAACCAACACAAATTAAGAGATAGATAACAGTATTGAAGGCCTAGAGTTGGAATTCTGGGAATTACTGTTTCCGTGAATTCTATGTAACTGAGTGTGTCAAAATGCCTTTAAAGTTAAGGAAATGAGTTGGTGGAGTTTGTCCTTGCAGTGACAAAGATTAGACAATACTCCTGGCACCCAGATAACACATAATTATTGATTACAAGAACACTATAAACACTGCAAAATTATACTGTAACTCCTGATGAGTACTAGCAGACCGTTTTCAAGTTGTTTTTATTGTTCAAAAGTTGGGACAGCATGCATGATTTAACTGTTAACCATGGACTAATGAGCTAAAGTGGATTGGGCAACTGTGATGATATTAAAAATGTCAATAAATAGAACTGCTAAATCCTCAAATGGCTGCAAACTGAACACCGATCAAATACCAAAATAAATGTTAATCTGAAAATTACTAAATACACTCACTATGTTAAACATGAATATAAACTTTTACTTACTTTGAACAGAGCTCAACAGGCAAAGCAGAATCTCTGTGTAGGAAAAATGCAATTTCTATACTCATGGAAATGTTACAATTTGGTACCATCCTAATCTCAAACTGAACTAAACGTCTTAACTGAATGTAATGGATCAGTATGGGAAAGATTATTAATGTATGTTACAATGATAAGCCACCACCCTTCTCAAACAAAGAAAAAAACAACCGTGCTAAAACGTAATTTTGAAATTGCCTTCAATTGAAAATTACCATCTTTAATGCTATTGTTCAATTTAACAATCTCAAACTTTAACAACTAATAAATCCTGGTGACTGATTTCACACATCATGGGAGCAGATAAAGGACGCTCACATTTACCATCTTTTTCAGAAAAACACTGGATCCATTCCAAAGATCTTTGAGGACATTCATCTTGACAGAAAATAATGGCTTCCTATAAAAAAACGGAATGCAAGTCCCACAGGTTCAGATAATTATGCAAAAAAAACGATCCTGAGATCCAGGGCAATCAAGCACTGGCGTCTGCACTAAGCTTAACAAAACAGAGCACATGTGCCAATATGCTATGTTGTCTTCGATTTCGCTCTGCCTGCACTGCTTTCTGCTCTTGTACCTCATGCCCCATATATTCGCTATTTGATCGTGGTGTGCTCTCCTGGGTTCACTGCAAGTATCACTATCTCTGTGTCTCAGTGTTGGCTATGCTCTTCTCGTTCTCCTGTCGGTGCTCTGAACACAAGGCCTTTACTACTGAGTTACCATGCCTCTACTGGGCCCGGCAGCCATGAAAAAGCTCTGCGAGGACCAGGCGAGGTGGCACCATTCCAAAGGCTTTGCAGCACTACCCCATGCAACGTGAAGCATTTATGCATCTCTAATCAGATGCACAGACCTGAGGTTTCTTGCGAAAAGTACGAAATGAGAGAACTCAACTCGACTGAAATAGGCTGACCAGATTTATAGAGTGAAGAAGACATTTTTGGCAGTATTAAGCTGACCACAACCTAGTCAATAGGCTTATTAGTCCCTCCTTAGTACCGCCTTGTCTTCATTTGTAACCGCCCATTAGGACTGGCCCTTTTACCTCTGTTGTTACACGGTAGGTCTTATTTAGACTGAGCACGATTTTCATTAATGAGGTTCTCCTACTGCAGGCACGAAATGCTTTGGTGCCTTCTTTACTCCCCCCTCACTCCCGTTGTTGTGCCTTCTTCTCCCCACCACCCTAGCTTCTGTTGTCCTTGCCTTCTCCCCCTCGCCCGCCCTCCCTCCTATTGTCCGTGATGCCTACCATTTGCAATACAATAGGTCTCGTGTAAATGCGAGACCTTTTGCATTTCAAATACTTTTTTACACCTGGAGTGTTTACAATCTTGTCATCATGACTTTGAAATACTTTACTATGAAAGCCATAATTTGAGTGCATTGGTTAATGCCTAATTTTTTATTTATGAAAAAAATAAACTCACACTCAAATGATCATTCTCTGCAGTTATTGCTCATAATTAATTTTCCTACCAGCATTCTCTAGACCATCAGTTTGTCTTCCACTCTACACATTTCTTTAGTAACACATTAGCTTATCCTCATACAGTTTTTGATCACGCTGCTCTTTGTGGTGCCTTGTAGAACACAGGTTATGGCTATACATCTCACGCAATTGAAGTATTCATCTATAGACCAGCATTCAATTTTTGAGCGCAATCAGTATTAATCCAAGCGCCATAATGTTGATTAGCAGTCCCAGTAACTAAACACCAGTATTCCTGTATGAGAGCAAACAATTAAACACAAGGAAGAACGTCGCTCTTGGTATGAGCACTTATTATGGTTCAGCGAGATATGGAATCATTTTATGCAACACAAGGGGAAGAAGTATGTTTAGTAATGTATTTAAAACTGAACCTAGCATTATGTAGAGGACAGATTCTTTGCCATTCCTCATGTGTCGGCACCTCATAAACCTGCTGTCCCAAACATATCTAGACATTATTTTGGATAAGTATGATCCATCCAAACCGTGCATAACTTTGTAGCCGGTCTTTGCCAAATCAATTATGGCTATTAGCATCACAATTTGCCAGCCTTTTGCACCATATAGTATTATAGGTGGGCGAGCCAAGGAAGGCACAAGCTCGGCTCTATGGGTTAAATTAAAAGAACCACAAATAAAGCAGACCACTGTTGTTTTGATGTCCTCAATGCAGTGATGCAACAGAAAAATAACCAAACATCATGCAAATTGAAGGAGAGCTGCTGCAACACAGAACAATATTATAATGTTTAAAAAAGTGTGCATTTCTCCTGCCAATGAACGTTCAAGGTATGCTGTTACAAGTTAAACACTGAACGACTTAAATAGTGGGTCTTACATGGTTTGGTCCAGGTATAGCCTCTTTGGGAATAGCCATATCTGGTATGAATAGGGGGGTTTGCCCACCTCTATCTTTACTACTATAGTGTCACCCTCATCGTAACTCCTAGATGTTTTTGCAGCTGTTCTGATATGAGGCTTTTTATGGTTAACAGATAGCCATAGCATAGTGCTGCTCTCTTCATTTGTATTAAGCCCATCTAGGTCACTGAAAGCTTCCCTGACCCGCTCTGATTTTTTGTGTGCAAAAGACAGCCCATCTATCTACCTTTGTGGACACCCTCTGAATAACCCTCAGAACCACTTGTATCGTGTCTGGAACAGGACTTTTAAAGTCGCTTTTCTTAGGAAAATAAAGTAATCATTACAAATTGTATAGGAGTCTACAATGTCCCTATTTTGCATTTAGGTTTTCTCCCGCAAGGAATAATTAAACGAAAAAAGCAGGCGCCATTACCAACCCGTGTTGAATATTCTGTACCAGTATGGACACTTTCGTCAGCACCAATATCTACTTTGTAGCACAGTCACACAGTGCAAAGTACGGCAGAAACAAGGACTACTTAGTGCTAGACAGACTGATTAAAAGACAAATTAGGTAAACAAAAACATCTAAGGTTCTAAAAGTCAAGCCCAGTGAGGTCTACATACACTGGAACTGGTAGACGCTGCAAAATTCAGGTTTACTCGCATGAAATTTGATAATACATTTTTTTAATTGACACCAGGCGTTAATGAAGGTTACAAAAAAAATGTTGAGTGCAAATTTCCAAAGTCAAACTGTCAAAATTGAAGACATGAACGTGTTCATAAACATTTCAATCTTTTCTTGACGATTTAAGAGGCGAAGAAAGGCAAGTGTTTTGCTAGCCAGAGGATCAGCAGTGCCACCAACACCATTCAGAACAATGCACTGGATAGAGTGCCATTTGCAATATGGAGACTATCGTGCAATGAGGCAGACCCAGATTGGAGATTCAGAGCACTCAACATGGTCCTAACTTCATCTGTGGAGAAGTGTGGCTCAGGGGTTAGAGGCGGCAGACCCGGAAGCTGAGATCGGTCCTGGACCAGGGTTCAATTCCCCACCTCGGCGGGTCTTGGGCTAAAAATTCCACGGACTCGATAATTCTCACTCCGGTGCCTTCTCGACTCACGGGTTCACACTCTGCGACTCTGGGCAATAGCTTGCTTAATCTCCACAACGGCCCCTCGCGGCGGGATGCCTGACTTTCACCTTGTGGATACCCTGCTGGGGCTATCACACAGGGGAATATCAGGACGGGTTCCCTAAGCAAGCGCCGGGAAACCCACTGCGGGTAGCTGTGCGCTATATAAGCTCAAATACATTTACATACAAATACATCTGGCTTTCTTGGCTCTCTTTTGAGGAATTATTTCCTATCAGACACACTACATACAGAAGCGCGAAACCACATAAGAAAAAAAGGCATAACTACTTTGATATAGTATGGCTACTCTTAAAAAACCATCATCAATAGTACCCCACTTCCATTTTAGGCAGAGGAGGGATATGCATAACAAATGGCTCCCCGGTAGTGGGAATCTGAAATACACAATTATGTGCCTTTTTAGGTTTGATAAAACACCTGAATGTTAAGAGCTACATTGAATACACTATAGAAGCCAATAATGGCTGGTACAATCCTTCCACTCAAATATTCCAATGTTGCCCTTTCTATATCTCATAGTTTATTTTATACCATGCTGCCCTCAGTGGGTGGAATATTATTATAGAACTACAGCCCTTCTGCTTTGGACTATAATGTCTGTTAAATGCCTTCTCCCTCGTTAAAGTCAACTGCTGGTGGGTCAGGCCTATAACTCAGTAAGAGGGTTTTTAAGAATCATTCATAGTCCTTGGCAGCAGGTTAGGACGCAAGATTTGAAATCTGGGAATTAATAGAGCCTTTGCTGGTAAGAGGTCCTGGCAAAGCTTAATAGTATAGTTAGCAAAATCCAAAGGAGCATAGGGCTAAAGCCTCAATTTGTCACTCTCTCCATGAGCACTTAATCCCAAATAGCAGTGATCTGTCCAAAGCACTTGTACAGAACTCAGTATCTTATTCTTCTAAAAAGCAGTCTTGCACTTCATAAAATTAGTTTTGAAAACTGGAGGTGTTTACTCTAAAAAATGAAGTAGGTCCGTTGCTCTCTTAAAAGACAGGTTTGATCATTGCAGATACCTGTAGATTGCTGAAAGTGATTTAACCGGATTCAGAGTCAAGTGTAAGTTAGAAGAAAAGTATATTTGCTATAATCATCTCATATTGCCCTGTTCGACCCAACAAGTGTGTTTCAAAACATTATTGTGAACCAGCACTAACCTCATCCCACCCTTTTTACTATCTTACTTATCCACTACAATCTTGCTGATTCCTACCTGCCCTATTTAGGTTTAGTTCCAAAACACATACATTTAATCGTTTTTTCTATGTGAGGGTTACATAGAGATGGTTTAACCTCAAATAAAATCTGAAACAATACAGAGACAAACATGGTATCAGGCAATGTGGCAATGAACGGTTCTATCGACTCCCCATTAGAATTTCAAATACAGTCAAATGAACTCAGAGAATACCACTAATAAAGGTCAGCCTTTAAAAGGCGGCAACATAGGATGCATTCAATATTTGGAAGAACTCCGTCTAGATTGCTGGGGCCATGTGCTCACACATGCACGCGAGAGAGAGAGAGATCCTCTACTGCAAACAATTATCCACTGGAAGCTCCTTTAAAGATTAGCAGATTACGTCCTGATTATGGTAACCTCAACTGATTGTCAAACAAGTTGGTCGAAACCATAACGTTAAAGGAGAAAGGTTTTAAGTTAAAAAATGTAGCCAACCCAAAATTCACCAAAGTCATCATTTTAAAGTCGCTACTCTATGTACTCATGCTTCAATGGTGGCCTTAAGCTACAGCAAATGTCCATCGCTGCTTGATTGACCAAGCGCGTTTGGTACAATTGAACTACACTTAAAATAATGCAAGTGTTTTCTGACAAACATTTAGTTACTTTATTGGTTGTGGACAGGTGAAATGTGGGGTATTTGTAAAGCGCACTGTTACTCTAACAGAGTGTCCTGGCGCTGCAGACCGCTGGGGAACCCGTCCTGGTTTTCCCTGTGAGATGGTCCCTTTCTGGGTATCTCCAGGGTGAAACCAGGCATCCCCGGCGTCTGTGGGAGGCCGTTGTAGAGATGAGGCAAGCTTAATGCCCAGAGTTACCGAGTGTGTTCCCTGTTTAGAGTAGGCACTGAGGCGAGAATTATTGAGTCAGTTGACCCCTGGTCCACGACCCTGCCGCGTCGGGAATTGAACCCTGGTCCCGGGCTGTTCTCTGCTTACAGGTCTGCCGCCCCCAACCCGTGAGCCACACCTCTCCAAATGATGTTTAAAGTAAAGGTATCGTAAACACCAATGCCACTTTCTATGATGTGAACTTTTAGACCAATTGTAAAAGCTAAATATGAGGGTTTTATATGAAGATGCCAGCAGATTTGGTCTTTCTGAAATTGAGGAGGTTTAAAAATTCATTGTGACAATGCTTTGTCTGCTTTCCTATTTTATACTAGTGTATTCTATATAAAATATTAGTGTTTTCGAACAATATTCCAATGTCACTTATAAAAGTATGTGCCACTAGCCAGATTGGTCCATGCTTTATATAAGCTAAGGCCCATATAAGGTGTAAGAAAATATTTGACAAGTTTTAAGAATTTTAACATGTCCCTCTGTCAGTGGCTCAAGAACATTTGTCTTGGGCTCAATATTAAACTTAAGGTTCAAAATACAGAGCAAGGTCCGGAATTATATAAAGCAGATATATTCTATCATGTAGTTTTTTTAAAGCAGGTAGCTGCGTTATGTAAGTAGAGTGGGAGAACATTAACTCTTCCCTAAGGGTTGCAAAGCAAAAACGTAACAGTACAATTTAATTTCTTAAACAATGAGCTGTGCCAACCGATATAATCATACGCCCCTTAAAGACAAGGTAAATGCACATGATTGTATCTGAACACACGTCAGAAAATTCTACAAATTATATAACAGTGATGTTTCAGATATGGCCTGAGAAAATCTTACTTGGAAAAGTTCCCTGTTCAAGTTAGATATTTTTTTAGATCTCATGCATAAGAATTGTGTGCAGAAATGTTAAAAACATTCCTTTTTTTGTAAAACTGTATTGTGCACCTCTGAGACTAGCAGAGACCAAGCATCAGTTGACTAAGCCATTAGCAGAGGGAGATATCCATAGGCAGGATGGCTGAAGAACCTTTAGACCAATTTACAGGGTGCTAAAGGTTATCTAGCCCACTGTCCTTAGACATCCCGATGAGGTGAAACACACCCCAAAGGCAAACCAGGATGGGACATAAAAGTCACTGTGGGACTGACCACTGTTGGCCAACAGAGAGAAAAAGGTTCTCTTACTTCCAAATTCATTAAGATTCTCCAACTGATCTAAAAGCCATCAGTGATGACGTTCTAAAAAGATTTGTAAAGGGGACCTTTGGGCCAGTGCAGCAATCCTGGTCAGTATGTAACTCTTGCTAAGAGACAGAGAAAAGAGGGAACATAAATGTGCTGTGAAGGCCGTCCCATAGGCCATAAAGTTACCTCGGCTAGTTTTGCATCAAACAGCTCAATGACTCTTCCCATTGACCATCATCATAGACACTGAATGGTGCATAAACTACTAGAAATCAGCTAGAATGCAGAACCTAGTGACACAGAGACCTGTATTGTGTCAAGCCACATGCAGCACCCTCAGTTAACTATCGCATATTTTTAAACCAGTAAAAGTCACAAATTGGAAGAAAGGATTAGGTTTTATATTTCTCTCGTAGGCTTTTGCAGCTTGCAAGTAGTCTTGCAATTGGCAGCTTATCATTTTTTCCCCTCAGTGTCTCCAGAGATGTTCCCTTCAGTGTCTACAGGTATGTTCTACCTCCCATGCACTTGGAACGAGTCTTAAAAACCCCTTTGTCTTATATGCATGCAGATTTGAAAATGTGAGGCAGTTTCAATTCAATTGGGTACTGCTGCTAACGACTGATTTGTAATTATTAGATCATTCAAATCTTCGCCTCAATTACTTTTAAGCATAACATTTGAAGGCTTAAAATCCCCTACTTCACACCACGTTAAACAATGATTTGGGCAATTCAATTCATTTCGTGAAGCTTTATTCAGCACATGTAAAATGACCATAAAAGCACAAGAATAAAAACATGATAAAAACAAATACATCAATATCTAAAAAGGTTCACAAACAATGTTACAGACATAATTCATTAAAAGCACATGCTTTTCCTGGCATTAACACAGTAATTTAAAAACGTGGCTGTATAAAAACAGATATCGGCTGATTCCAGATTAAAAATTAAAATAATTGCCTGGTTAACTGTACGTACACCAAATTTTATGAACATCGGTTTCAGGAATGCAGTACGTAAATTAGAGTACAGTTTACAAAACAGTAAAAAGTGCAAAGTGCTCTGAGTAGAAACGCCATCACACATGTCGGCCCCGACGGGTGTTTCTTGAGGGTCGGAGAGCCACCAGATGGTGTGCCAAACCAAATCTAAGTCTAGTAAGTACAAACTTATGAGATGGCCTAGTCACCATGGTTAAATACAAAGGAAAGCCTTCTACCATGCTATATCTGGTGTAGAGCACAACAGTGGCCAAGGTACCGTAGGCTGATGCCTGCTTCCTTGTCCAAAAAATTACTTTTCAGCTCAACTTTGGGAATCCTAGATGCTGCACTTGGGTCAAGCAAAATATTCAAATTAAATATCTCGGAAAAACAACCAACAACATATTTTACCCAAGGTATCTTAAGGTGTTTATCCAATGACGAGCAATCCTCGATTATAGACCTATTAAAAGACTTTTCCGCCTTAAGCCAAATTGAGCGCCAGATCATAAGAGGCCTTAGGGATAACAGATCTATTAAATAGTTTATATATAATTCCCGATGGATTAACTCAGTTGGAGCCGAAGTTGGTAGACACAGAAGCTTTTTTAAGAAAGAGTTTTCCTCTATTTGCAAATAATGATCGCAACTGTGGCCCCATACACCCGCCCCATATAATACAATGGAAACACATCTTGCTTGATAGATCTTAAGCATATCCCTGGTTCGTCGGTCCCCAACCTTAGCAGCCAATCTAAAAACACTGAAAGAATTTTTAGCCATTTTATTCCGAATGTTGTTAAATTCTTCGGTCCATTTCCTGTCTTTGGAGAAGGTGATACAAAGGTAACAAAATGTATCTACCTGCTGCACCTTTTCGCTATCGATAAAAAAGGCATTTGAAAATTTGCTTTTAACCCCACAGGTCATAGTGTGTGTTTTCCCCTTGTTGATTACTAGTTTTCTATCTTGAATAAAGGTAGAAAAACTATCAATCAAACGTTGTAATCCCAAGGGGGTTCTAGAAAGTAGAACGGCGTCGTATAATAACACCGGTACAGGGACGCCGTTGATCTGGGGGGCATCTGCATTAATCTTTTTCAGAATGGCATTGATTCCATTAATAAATATTATAAAAAGAAGGGGGGCCAATACACAGCCCTGCCGAATCCCTCTTTTGACACCAAATTTGGGGGTGCATTCGCCTTTGGGGCCATAGCGCACACATGTTTTATAGGTTCCCGTACAACCTGGCGAGAAAGAAGAATATGCCCTCTGGAGCTCCCAACTGTAACAAAGTTGGCCATAAGATAGAATGGTCTACCATGTCAAAGGCGCTACTTAGGTCAGCAAAGCAGAGGTAAAGTGAGCCAGGTTTTGCTTCAGTATATTTCCCGATCAGTAAATCAAGATTGATGCACTGGTCGAGTGTACCCCTGCCCTTCCTAAAGCCATACTGGCTGTCAGCCAGTATGCCCTCTCGCTCGACCCATTCCTCTAACCTGACCAGCAGGACTCTACTCATGATCTTAACTGAGGAGTCCAGAAGAGAAATGGGGCGATAATTCTTCACATCAGACCTGCTGCCCTTGTTATAAATCGGGACAATGATAGATTCTCCCCAGGTTTTAGGGGCCTCAGTACACACAGTTGCATTAAAAACATTAGCCAGGAGAGGTCCCCACATCTCAGGTGCTGTCTTGTATACATCAATTGGCACCCCGTCAGGGCCTTGAGCTTTGCCCCCCTTACTCGCACGTATGCCAAGTTCAGCCTCGCCAGCTGTTATATCCAATGGTAAAACAACCCACCAGCTAGGGTCGGTGTCTACACTTCCATTGGTATCAAAGAGGTTAGAAAAGTGAGCGACCCACCCTTCACTCGGGACATCAGAGGTCAACTCTGGTATCTTTTCGTCTTTAAGAAAAGGAGAATTGACCGTCACCCAGAACAGAGTACTATTGGATAGCTCCGCTGCTTGGTTAAGGGAGTCCCAGGCCAGCTTCTGTAAATAGCTTTTCCTCTGTTTCAGTGCAAGCTTGTAGTCCGCTCTTAATTTAATGATTGAAGCGGTGTCCCTGGGCTTTTTTTGCAAGCGCCTGTTTCAGTTTAGATAATGAGATGGTACATAAATGATTGAACCAGCCTGGTTCATTTCTACGCTGGCTGGTATTGTGTTTAGTGAACCTGGCATCAATAGAATTATTAATGCCAAGGAAAGAGGTTAAAATCTTCTCATGATCAGCACTATTTTCAAGAATGAAAATTTGGGCAATTAAAACTAGAAGGTAAAGGATCAGTGCTGGGCTGCAGAGAAGGAGCAGGGTGTGAAGCCTGAACTATTGGAATAGCGGGCAGAGCATATCAAGTCTAGGGAGGTTAAGCAGAGCTTTCCAAACCGTCCATAGTTAAACAATTAGTGAGGCAGGCCAGGATACAGTGAGGTTTATTACCAAATGGTTTCCGATTCCGAAATGGTGTGACATCCCGGTCAAGGTTGATGTAGAATAGGCTCTTTGCAAGCAGACATTCCCTTTAACAACGCACCAGATTAAAATGAGCAATATTACTGATCACCTGGTTGCCGAAGGTATTGGTATCTAACACAGCACTAAGAAACCTATACTGAATTCAATTTATTTTAGGAACACTTCTACAATGCAGTGTTTTAACTAACAAATATGTCTGAGGATATTTTATTGGGGACAGGGAAGTCGAAAGATAGGGACAATGACTTACTACGACCAGGACAGCAGCATTTTTCTTTAAATGAGCTGTATGCCCATAAGATATTAACTAGCTGGCATTTTGTTTGACTCCGAAAATTGTTTAGCTCCTCCAAGCAGAATGCACAGCATACTGCAGCATGATTTGTGCACTCAATCAGGCAGTCCATGGATGAAGGCATTATTCTGAAATATATCCGTCACTTTCCATTGAGGGACGACGTGACCTTTCTTAGAAAAGGTCAACGAGCCAGAGGAGACCTTTCAACAAGAGCTTTATTTGACAAAGTCAACATTTACAATCAATTACAGAACCTGCTATGGCTCAGTAAATCATGTTTGAGAAAGCGAGTTTATTAACCCAAGGATGAGAGTATGTCATTTCTCAAACAAGTGTAGCAACTAAACTGACCTCTACAGCTCATGTTTATGGTCAAGCGATAGAATCGATGAAACAAGAAGACAATAAATGTGAGGAGGTGGAGCAGGCAGAAATTACACCGAGGATACTATCTTACTGTGATTACCATTCAGATCCAACTATTGAAGCCTCCCCTTTCATACAACAATAGGGATGAATTCTGATACAACCTATAGTCAGAACAGTTCTCTGTGTTATGTTTAAAATGAGGGCAGCAGCTACTAAACTACAGAATACTGAACGTTCCTCACTGCTGCAAGGTATGCACCCTCGCCACAAGTGCAGTTGTGAAATAATGAAATTGCCCACATGAACAGTCAGAGTGAACCGCAACACATCAGTTCCACATGTACCACCTGCTATGCTGTCCAACATTACAAAGATTGTCTACAATCATAACACAAATGAGCTATGATTTGTCTTTCTTATAACCTCTGAATTCGTCTTCAACACAACAGATGCTAGAAGGCATGACAGAACGAAGTCAACAAATATCCAACAGAGGCGCAACATCTTGCACTAACTTTAAAGTATATGCATCTGAACCTGACCGACAAGAAGAGACTATTGGAGGCAACAAAAAAGTTACAATAAGCCAGCAGAGGCACATTCACAAGCATACACATTGACGACCACAGAAATTTGTACTGCTCTTCAGGCCAGAAATCCAGACCATGTTTCCTGCTAAGAAAACAAAAAGCTTAGTACAGTCAAGATTTTACGGACGTTTGTTTAACATGTTCAAGGTATAAACAAAGGCGTCATAAACATAAACACCCCACTTTCTCTAGACCTGCTCCTATACCTCTTACTATGGATGTATAAAGTCTGGGCGAGGACTTTTAAACTTGAAGAGATTAAATCATACATGAGAACACCTTAGCTTCCTGGCATCAATGTTAGTCATTTTAGCTAAAATTACTGTCTTATCCACCTCTGAGTGAAATCTCCTAACAGTACACAGAGCTACAACCAAACCTGTTTGTTAATCAATTGTAATCTTACTACACAGAACTCATGAAGTTCAAAGAGCAATTGCAATAAGAAAATCTTTCTTGGTTGTGTTATGAACATTTTTTTCTCTTTATTGATCTTCTCAGTCTTCTTTCATTAAAAACTAAGAACAACAGTAACCAACGCGTTTTATCTGAAAGGACTTCTTCAGGGCTTCATTATAGAGCTGTTTTTGTTGAAGGAAGCTTTTTTGACTTTATTTTATAAATTTCCCTTTAAGAGGCTTATGTCTTGTATCCTATGGTAAATTGAAGTTTTCACGAGGGATAGTTTTATGATCAAATGATGTCAATATTATATTTCTTATAGCGTTTGCTGAGTTATGTTATGTTGTTAGGTCTATTTGTAGCGCGCACGGATACTCATGAGTGTCACGGCGGGGAGCCTGAGAGGAACAAGGAGATTAACAAACAATGAAGTGGGTCTTAAGCTTCTTTTTAAAAATGGCAGCGTTCTGAATCGACCGTAAGAAGAGGGGGAGGGCATTCCAGGCTAGACTGGCATTCACAACAAGGGAGCTGCCCCCATCCTCTGAAGCCTGAAGCGAGGCACCCGGGCAAAACATTGAGTCGCGGAACGAAGAGCACGAGCCGGGAAGTAAAAGGAAAAACGCTTTTGAAGATAGAGGGGACCAAGACCATGGAGGGCACGATGGGCCATAACTAAAGATTTAAATCTGACTATCAGCAACAGGAAGCCAGTGAAGAGAGCGTAGTTGAGAGGTCACACTATTCCTAGCAGAGAGGCCCAAGAGCAATCTAGCGGCTGTATTCTGGACTACCTGAAGTTTTTTAAGCAGATATCCAGGGGACCCAACAAAGAGAGCATTGGCGTAATCCAGGCGGGAAAGGATCAGAGCACAAGTGACAGTTTCTCTAGCCGCTTGGGGAAGGAGCGGGAAGAAGGTCTGCAGTGTCTTAAGGATACCAAAGCAGCAGCCTGCCAGTTACTTAATATGGGTGGAAAAGGAGAGACTCTCGTCAAACCATACTCCCAGGTTTTTTGCAGGCTGTCCTGACACCGGGGAGTCAGGGGGCCACAGCTGTTCGCGAAAATCAGTGGGAAAGCTGCCAAACAATAAGATCTCAGATTTTTGTTCATTACATTTCAGCTGAGCATCAGCCAGCCATTTAAAGATGGAAATTAGGCACTGTTGGGCTGCTGCAACTGAGCTGGAAGTCTTATCCCAGGTGAACAGTAGCTGCGTATCGTCAGCGTAGGCCATCACCTTGGCCCCAAGCTCCTCTGCCAGATGTAAGAGCGGCGTAACATAAATGTTAAAGAGGAGCGGACTAAGGGAAGAGCCCGAGGGACTCCGGTTGGGACCAAATGAGGGGCATTAGAGAAAGGGGGGGGGGGGGGGAAATCTGCTAGACTCGCTCTTCCAAGAAAGACCTAAGCCAGCCCCAAACCGCTCTGCATACCCCAATCTCAGCCAGACGGGCCAGAAGGGCATGAGGGACCGTGTTGAACGCAGCCGAAAGGTCAAGCAAGATTAATGCTGCCCTCCCGCTGGCGTCCATACACTCCTGAATAGCCTCCACCACCTCCACTAAGACAGTCTCAGTGCTGTGAGAGGTGTGAAACCCTCCTTGTGCAGGATGCAGGAGACCCGCTGTCTCCACATACTCTGTGAGTTGGCTGTTAACCTTCACACAGACCTTAGCAATAGCCGGGAGAAGGGAGATGGGACGATAGTTCCCTGGAGTAAGAGGATCAAGAGAGGCTTTCTTCAGAAGCGGCAGTATCTTCGCCTGCTTCCACCTCGGAGGAACCACTGCAGTCTGGAGGGACAAGTTGACAATAGAGTTCACCTCAGTAGTCAGGCTCTCAGCCACTGACGCCAGAAGCCTGGCCGGGCAAGAATTGGAAGGAGAGCCCGACCTGAGCCCTCTGAGGATTTTAAGAGATTCCAAGGGAGTAACTGCTCTAAAAGCTGAGAGAGAGCAGGCGGGCAGCAGGTTGACTATCCAATAGACCAATGCTACCGCCATTACCCGAGGAAAAGGAAGCCTGAATTTTCTCCCTGAAACAGCAGGAAAGTGTATCACACCAGGCGAGAGAAGAAGGAATAACACTCGCCTGGGCCCAGGGTGAAATAAAGTTCTGCACTATGGAGAAAATTTCTTTAGCATTGTTCCTATCTGAATCAATGCGGGCAGCAAAGAATTGCCCTTTAGCCACGGCGATAGCCTCATAGTAGATTTTTTGCATAGCTCTCAATTTCCTCTTAGCTATAGGGTAGTATCCGCTCTGGCGCCAGGCACGCTCCAAAACCTTGCAATCATGCTTGGCACTCTTGAGAGTCGCATTAAACTAAGGTTTAGACGGAGAATCTCGGGCAGATCTAAAGGGCCGAGGGGAGGCAGCTAAGCTGCCGCCTTGGCAACCCAAGTGGTGAACTCTGACAAACACTCCTCCAGGGCTCCAGACTAAACGGGTCTGGAATGGTCAAGAACCAGTTTAAATTACAGAGGATCAAACCTGCCAAGAGCAGGTTTCTGGTAGGGAAGGGCCCGTGGAGCAGCACTAGATATAACCCAGGAAAAGAGAGATAAAAAATTATCAGACCAGGGCACAAGACAGGGATCTCATATGAGAAGGGGGAAATTAGAGCAGATAGGGTCTAAAAGATGGCCCGCCTGATGAGTAGGGAGGCGAACATGCTGGACAAGTTGAACCAGATGGAAAATATCCAGCAGGTCAGCCGCTTCCCTAGTGTCAGGACAGTCCAAGTGAATGTTGAGATCCCCCAAGATCAAATAATGCGTAAACCTAACCGCCCTAGAGGCAATAGCATCCCCACAGCTAGGAAGAAATGGGCCTGCAGGGCCAGGCGGTCTGTAGATCAAAGAGGACCCCAGAGTGAAGTGAGCTGAGAAGCGCACACTGAAATCAAGCACCTCACAGTTAGCCCACGCAGAAGAGTCCCCTAGACGGAGTTCCCAGATATCTTTAAAAACGACGGCCACGCCGCCTCCTCTGCCCTCCAGGCAGTCAGCTTTAAGAATCTTATAGCCTGAAGGAATGGCAAAGGTGACAATAGGGTCGGAGGAAGCATGAAGCCAGGTCTCTGTAAGGAACAAAATATCCAAGGAGTTCTCCACCAGAAGATCATGGACATCAACGTGATGTTTCCTAAGGGAACGGGCATTGATCAAAGCAGCCCTAATATGGACATCCTTTGCCCTCTGAGTCGAAGGGCGTCCCTCAGGATCCCAAGCCTGGGGACGACAGCAAGCCAAGCAATCCAAAGCTCTCAGAGATGTTCCACAGTAACTTCTCCTTGGCTCATTACCTGAGGGCTTTAGGGCAGCATAACTGGCACTGGGCGGTTCCGGGGCACTGACGGGCGCAGACGGGCTTGTCTTTGGCGCATCTTCGGCGCGCAAGCGGCGAGCCCGCTGCGCGCTTCCGCTAAGATAGTTCCGAAGCATGCTGATGGGGGATACATTGTTGTGTATACTGTCCCCCATCGGCATGCTTTGGAGCTATCTTACTCCGCAAATGCTATAAGACATAGAATACTACCATCATTGGATCATAAAACGATTTCTCGTAAAACCTTCAATTTACCACAGGACCTAAGATATAAGCCTCTTCATGGGAAATTTATAAAATAAAGTCAAAATTGCTTCCTTCATCAAAAACAGCTCTATAATGAAGCCCTGAAGAAGTCCTTTTGGACGAAACGCGTTGGCTACTGTTGTTCTTAATTTTTAATTTAACAAGACTGAGAACATCAATAAAGAGAAAATAAATGTTCATAACACAACCAAGAAAGATTTTGTCTCATTGCAATTGCTCTTTGAATTTCATGAGTTCTGTATAGTAAGACTTCAATTTATTAATACCGTGGTACTTTAAATAATAGAGGGCGGAACCATATTTACAGATTAATGTTGGAATGTCTTCCACTATTGAAATTTGAAAGAGGGTGAACTTTTGGTTCGTGCACCTTTGTAACTTGTTTATTAACTTTCCCTACAGTAGGGTTAGGTGCGGTGGGATATTGTCTCAACCTCTTTATTTACATATGTAACCCTATTCGTTACACCTTGTTATTTATACCAATTTACAAGATTTGCGGTTCTCACGTTCTTATGTGCCCCGCATATGACGGCATGGAAGAAAGAAAAAAAAAAGGCAAGCCCTGCTGCCTTCACGTTCATTTGCTTTTACAGCATTACACATGTTCATAGTTTTGGGCTGCAAGTGCACAAATTGATTTCTTGACTTGTATCTCTGATCTCAGTAAGGAAGTGTTAGACCTGTATCCCTGGACTAGTTCAGTTTCACAATATTTTCAATTGCTTGTGAATCCTGATTCAGCACTAAACCAGCTTATGCACAGTCAACTACTGAATTAACCCACTAGTGTAGCTGAAGCATGGTGTTTAATCATGATGATTCATCAGTTGGAAAAACATAAAAGCTGTTCCCGTAATTTCAAGCTTTCAGATATTTCTTTGGATCTGTGAAGTATCCCCCCGTTTAATGTTTTTCCACACAGGTGACTGAATTCTCAAGGCTTCCATTAAGCCCATCAGTAATAACAAAATTCTCCCACACTGGATGGACAACTCCACTTTTTTATGGCTTAGCCTTTGTTTGTCTCCTAATCGGCTAAACCTCTGTGTCAATGAAGGTGTTCCAGGTGTGTGGGTTCACCATCGGATCACACGACAGGGGCATCATCCACAGAAAACCCCCACCTAGCATTCATGGTGTCCCTTCACCAGGCTGTGAGAGTGACAACTGGTGGAAGGTGAGATTCTAACAAGGGCTTCAGACCTTTCATCAGGTCCACACAGGTGAGAAGTCCAAGCCCCCCCCCCCCCACTTCCCACCTCCTAAATGGGTTTACATTTTGTTCATCCATCCACAACAGCATCCTTCACTCTCATCTGCTGTATGGGGTTGGGATAAGAGTCATGCCTTTCCATCATCTTTCAAACTTTTCTCGCATCTTTTTCATCCCTTTTGTTAAACTGGCCTTTCTTGGATGCCCTGCAAGTCTATTTTAATACTTTGTTGGTGAATGAGGATCTGTACAATAATAATTGTTAACTGTTAAAAAGAACGTGCAGGCGTGAAAACGACCTTAATGAAAGTGCTACGTTAAAGATTGCTTAAAGTAAAAGCTGAACTGAATTCATCCAGGTGACTTACAATCATTCACAATTCTCCGTTCATCACACTGCTTTCCATGGAAACACTTCGCGCATAGGGTCAAAAACAAGGAAAACACACATCAAACCACAAACCCTACACTGGGTAACGAGCTAACCCATGTAGGCAAGCGCTTCAGCATCTCCAATATGGGCAGCAAGCGCTATATAACTGATGCGACACAATGCAAGATAGCCCTTCACACCTCGCTTCCACATCCAAATCACAAAGAAGTAATGACAGGAACAGTGCAAAGACAATCCAAAAAAAATCACAGCAGGATATCACACAGTAGGGGCAAATGCAAGCTATACAAATGTTGACAACCTAACAAACATGTCTATATCGGGGAAAATGCACATAATTCCTGACAACAGGAACACATTTTGACCTATGGTATAGAGAAAACGCCTAGACTAGCTGGCAATTAGCATTTTCTATTTTCAAACCATGGCCAGCTGGCAAGAAATGGTAACACGCACAGTAGTGTACAAGCCATTTCTCCCGGTGCACGCAAAGTACAAGAGATGCTCTCAACTGGGATTTATAAATAGCTCTAAGCTTTTGATACAATCTCAGGAGAGCAAAAGGCCCTTAGCGCAAATCTCCTTCGAAGTCGGGTTTATCAATTGAGCAGGGACAAGTTTATCTCAGGCCAGAAAAGGCAATTGCTGGCTGCTGTCCGGTTCTGCATTCGGCTTGTCCCCCAAACATGTACTACAAGCAGCACTGCCTTTACCAGAACGAACCCCCCCAACTAAAGTGTTTTCCAGACCGACTTTTCTGTATTTTCTTAACAGTGCACAGAACGAAAAAATAGGAATTCTGAATGGGACGTCATTGCCCAGGACTAATTCGGTAAAACGCACCGTCCCCAAATAAAACATTAAATTACGTCTAAGGCACTACTCCAACTTGAGAATTTTAACTTGATGCCTAAATCTCGGTAATGTAACTTCCTTTGCTCTCAACATTTTGTTTACTATGTTCAAATTAGTGTTGCAAGTTCTCTCCGGCTGACCCATGCAGCCACTTTTTGTTTTCGCCTACAGACAGCTACTAGCTAGCCATAGCCATTGCCACCTGCACTGGCTCCCCGTCAGCAAAAGGATCACGTTCAGACTCCTCACCCACGCACACAAGGCTCTCCACGACTTGGGCCCCGAATACCTCAACAACCGCCTCACGTTCTACACGCCAACCCGCCAGCTCCGCTCCACCAGCCTCGCCCTCGCCACCGTCCCACGGATCCCCAGAACCACCACCGGAAGATCCTTCACCTACTTGGCGGCCAAGACCTGGAACACCATCCCCACCCACCTACGACTCACCCAGGGCCTTCTCTCCTTCAGGAAGCAACTCAAGACCTGGCTTTTCGAGCAGTAGCACCCCCCCCACCCCAAGTGCCTTGAGACACTAGCGGGGGAGTACTGTGCTTTACAAATACTCTTGATTGATTGATTGTGTTCAATAGTGCTCCGAGATTCCGCCACTGCTTATGATTAAGGACCTCGGTTTTCAGGGTTTACTCATTAGATGAATATAGATAAAAAGCAATGCGTTTCCTTTTTAGATTTACTTTTAAAAGCAGAAAATAGTGAAAGCTATGCTTTTTACTTGCAAAACACAGAAAATGTGGCTGACCACGGTTAAGCACTTCAGTCCCTTTAATTGGTTTATCAGTATTAAGTTTGTGCACGAAACATCCAGAGCTAGCCACACGGAGGCTCCACTGTTGCGACAGATACCAGTATGTTGAAGATAAGGATGGTGCACCAAAATTAGAAGTCCAAAGATTCGCAGTAATGTGAAAAAATCCTTTATTAGTACAATCTTTAAAAGGCCTCAGCCAACGCGTTTCGTTCCTTGTGGAAATTCATCAGGGCTGCAAAAGCACAAGATCAAAAACAACACTAAGTACACAGACATACAGCACATAGATATACATATATATATTTGATATCTAGCGATGAAGACTCGGAAAGAGGTAATACAGGAGAAGCTTCTGAAACACTGGGCCCTTTATCGTACGCGGAGGAACTGGAATACATTCGAGAACAAAGAATCCAGTCCCTCAGGCCGCGTTACCAACAGAAACAAAGCGTTCAAACACCGAAAGGAACAGGAGCCGCCGCGAACGCAAACAAAGCAACAAGAGGGCGCGGAAACTGGCAGCAGAGAAGACGCAATTGGAACAAATAAGTGATAACCTAAGTACTGACCGGACAATCGTAAATCTAACCAATACTGAGCTCAATGAGGCGGAAAAACTACTTTTAGCCCTGGGACTCAGTTATTGCCCCGAAAGTAACTTTGAAAAAACTAGAGTAGATGTATACAAATTGATCAGAAAATTAAAATTGACTAAATATTTTGCCATCAAAAAGCCCGATACAACAGAACAACACAAGACACCACAACCAACCCAGGAAATGATGGGCCTCGCGGTAAGAGAAATTACTTTGTTAAGAACATTACGCAATTTGGGAACCGGTGATACAAACGAAATGTCCCCAAACACACAGGTTCTCTTACAGGAAGAAAATATTGTGGGAAATAAAGGAGGAAAAAGCCCCTTTAAAGCGCCATCTACATTCATCCCAGTAATGCCAAGGGACGCAGTGGATGTCTTCCATGACAGGGTGGTGGATGAATTAAAATCTCTCTATAAAAAAACATGCAAAAGCAAATCAAAAACGGACAACAAAGAAAAACAATATTTCCAACTAATGGCCAAACTAATGAAAAACAACTCGGTAGTAATAAACCGGGCAGACAAAGGGGGCAATATCGTTTTATGGGACAAAAAAATGTACAGAGAAGAGGCGAGCAGGCACCTGAATGAAGTGGATTGTTATGAAATTTCCAATGGGACACAGGTCTTAAAAGCAAATGAAAAATATAAAAAAGATCTCAACAAATAGACAAGAGAAGGCCTAATAACAAAGGATAAAAACAAATTCTTAATGAACAATCATCCCAAGTTGCCCACGTTTTATTTGATCCCAAAAGTTCATAAGGGCACCAATCCACTACAAGGAAGACCAAATATATCTGCACAGAATAGTACTTTCGAAAATACGTCGAAGTACGTGGACTTCTATCTACAGGAATTTGTCAGGGCATTGCCCTCTTTCTTACAAGATTCTAGAGACTTTCTTGCTAAACTGACTAAAGTAAAATGGGAAAATGAATACTTATTGATAACTTTGGACATCAAGGCACTTTACACATGTGTCAAACACACTGATGATCTAGCGGCAGTAGAATATTATTTGAATCAACGTAATATTGAATATTACGGTCATAATAAGATGTTACTTGATATGATTCATAGATGCCTCTACAACAATAGATTTTTGTATGATGGTACAGTATATAGGCAAAAACAAGGTGTTGCTATGGGGGCATGCTTCTCCCCCAGCTACGCATGTTTACATGTGGGCTGGTGGGAGGAGCATGTCCTCAGGGGGGAACACAAAGCCCTGTATGATTGTCATGTTGTACGTTTATGGAGATTTATAGACAACATATTTATTATCTGGAAAGGCACAGAGATGGAGGCAGTTGATTTTATGGAGGTTATTAATAACTCATGTAACCTGGAATTTACTCACCATATAAATGCCACCACTATAATCTTTCTTGACATTCAAGTAAATATCAACGCAGGGCAAATAGAAACAAACTTGTTCCAGAAGCCAACAGCAGGAAATACCCTACTACATGCCAGTAGCTTTCACCCTAGCCACACCATAGCTAGCCTCCCATATGGTGAGTTCCTCAGAGTTAAACGAGCATGCAGTACAGTCTCGGCATGCGAGGGAGCTTTCACGCTAACTAAACGCAGACTATTAGAGAGGGGCTATAAAGAGAAAAATCTAAATGCCACTTTGCAAAAAGTTGCCTTGATCGAAAGAGAAACCTTACTACAGTCCAGAGTAGATAGTAATACTCAAGAAATTTCCCTCAATATGACCTCAGGTGACGAAAGAGAAAAATCCGGTAAAACATGTAGGTTCATTTCAACTTTCAGTAGCAATCTAAGACTATCATAAAAATTGTCAACAAAGAATGGTCAATAGTGATGACGGACGGTATTTTAAAAGACATGTACTCAAATAAGCCCAATTTTACTTTTCGCAAAGCCCATTCAATGAAATCTGCCTTGGTGAAAACCAGTCCTGAGACCTTTAATAAGGATAACTGGCTTTCATCTCGCAATGGTTTTTTCAAATGCTCCTCTTGCAGACCTTGTAAATTCGGGTCTAATACAACATCATACACAAGTGCATTCTCAGATCAACCCATAAAGATAAAAGGGTATTATACTTGTAAAACTGAGTATGCTGTATATATTTTAACTTGTGTTTGCGGATTGAGATACGACGGAAGCACTAAGCTACCGGTCCAAGCTAGGATCCTTCAACATCTAAGGGCCACAGTAAACTCGGACCCTTCGTATCCTGTAGCCAGGCACGTAAAAGCTGAGCACGATGGTAATTTAAAAGTTCTCAGATATTTCGTGATAGATCATATTCCTGGTACTAAAAGAGGAAGAGACAGGGAAAAGCAACTGCGCCGATTAGAAACCAGTTATATAGTTAAATTAGAGACAAAGAGTCCAGGGGGCCTTAATATTTGCGAAGATTTACACCACCTCTTGGGGTGACTCCGAGATATTATGACTGTTTACACCTACACAGGATCATTTTATATGTGGAGTTAATTTTGTGAATTATAAGCGTTTTATGGTTTTTAAATACATAGAAAATTTATTGTAAATGAAAGATACGGTTTTAGTCTATATTTATATATTTATAATTTTTAAACGGTGTTCTTAAATGATGGGATACTGTGGTGTTAATAGATTATATTATTTATGGAAACCTCAGATGAAATACATGAAATTCTATCATCTATTTAAAAGCTATGAATGTAAATCACAGACTTTCACAATTTATATAATAAAGAATAATGGTGTGATGATACACATAAAAATTCGAATTTTGATTTGTGGGCAAATAGAAAATCATGAGACTCAAGTCACTAAAATATGAAATTGGAATTAATATGTGTCTAGTTTATTGAATGGTATATTGTATTTGTACAGTTATAAGTTTATTGAATTGCACATTAAATTGATGCAGTCTTGAATTGTAGCCTTTAAACTTTAAATCATCTGTCTCCCGAACCCTTGACCCCCCCCCCTTGATATTTTAACGAAACTCCGAAGTACATATTACTCCCGGCTGGGAGTAGAATCAATAGAACTTCGAAATGTAAAATATTCTGAAAACATTTTTTTTTGCACTTTTGCACATATATGGGTGAATTCTTTGGACACAGAGGTATTTAAAATGAAATTACATTCCAACAGCTTCGAGATGTAATAGTGACACTATTTAAACAGGTTACAATTGATTTGATAGGAATAGTAAAAAATGTATAACTATTCTGCACGAAGTATGCAAATTGTATCTCTGTTCAATTACAATATACATTTTTGATCGAGAATTAGATTGCATAGGAATTTACAAAGTGCACAGACAGAATTTAAATGCATGTAATCTGTTTTACGTATATTTTATTCGCTGTTGGATTGCTCAATACTTTGAAAGTATCTTGTTTATTTTTACTACTGTGACCTTGGCCAATCACATGGGGTCTAGTTCTTTCAAAACGTAGGAGGGTTTTGTACACTAATTACCAGCGAGCAAGGCGTCAGGGAACGCCGAAACGAGTTTGGTTTGTGGCACAGCAATGCACTACTGAAAATATGAAATAATAAAAAATAGCAGCGGCTGCTGAACGAAAAACGAGTCCGTCTCTCTCAATTCTGTGGAAGCGTAGTGAGAAAGGCTGCGCGGAGAGTGGAACCTGGAGATCTATATATATATATATATATATATATATATATATATATATATATATATATATATAATTACCTACTGACGGACGCCAGTAGGTAGTTATAGTTAGGATTATTTTCAATAGGGAAATCGCACCATTCTATTGGGAATAACTTTGGCGCCATTTGAGGAATCTGCCAGAAAATGTCCTCAAATTTGCCTCGCGGCGCTCCGGTCCTTGCCTGAAAGTTTGGGGGGATTCGTGAAGCGGGGCCGAGAAAAAAGGGGGGTCCCAAAACGGGTTTTCCCCATGTTAATTTCCATAGGGCGGTCGACCTCACTTTTAGCCCGAACGGCTGAATGGATTTCCACGAAACTTGGCAAAATTGTAGGGACTGGTAGCCCGATGTGCCTTTGCTCCAGTGGATTTTGAGTAATTTAGGTTCAAAAAACATATATATATCTATAAGAGCGCCCCGGTACGCGCACCGGGGCACTAACCAGCGCGCTACGCGAGTTCGCGCACGGAAACCTGATTGGATCTCGGGTGTCTGTCAACATTCCAAACAGTCCGGAGCAGCCTCCATCTTGTGTCTCGGTAGGATAGACTCACAAGAGGTGGCAAAAACAAAGAGGGGAATGACCAGAAGGGGGCAGGATAGACCCCCCCTGACCCCCTAGGTTTGATGTGGGGCAAAAAATATATATTTATTTTTTTCGATTTGCGCGGGGGGATCGCCCGGTACGCGCACCAGGGAGCGTACCAGGGAGCGTACCATGGGGGGAAAAGAATGACAGTTTTTTTAAAAATGTAGCCTTTTTTTATAAATTGGAGGTAGTTCTGAAAAGAACTGTTTTTTTCTTCTCTTTGTTGTTTAATATTTTTTTGAACATTTTTTTACTTTTTTTGGCTTTTCTGAACAGTTTTATATTGTTTTTGTATTTTTTATGGGGAGAAACAAAAAACAGGGAATTATAAACGGCTCAACTGGAGCAAAAAAAAACAGGAAAAAAATTAGGGCTTCTTCGGGCACTTGTGGTTATCACCAGCAATGTTGATGAGGGTAATGCTCTTCTCACCATAAGTAATAGTTTTGCCACAATATATGCAAACGAATTTGAAATCACCAAACTTAATTTGGATGTTTGGAACCATCTGAGTTGCCTCTGGACCCGATGGAGTGGGTTCTTTGGTTGTTGAGGTGCTGGCAGACGATTGTGGAAGGTTTCTGCACAGTTCTCTCACCTCTGCTGCAGAATAGTTATTGGGGTGCAATCGTTGCATGTGCCGAATCATTGTGTGATTCCCGATGGAGTGGGTTCTTTGATTGTTGAGGTGCTGGCAGACGATTGTGGAAGGTTTCTGCACAGTTCTCTCACCTCTGCTTCAGAATAGTTATTGGGGTGCAATCGTTGCATGTGCCGAATCATTGTGTGATTCCCAAATGAATATTTTTTTGCAGGGTTCCCCCTGGATAGTACAGCGCCACAGATGAGACAAGTCACCTTTGCAGCATTTACCTTCTTTGCACCCCTTGGGATTTCAAAAAACTCCCATATAAAGTGCTCCTTAGGTTTAGATGGGGCATTGTCTTCAGGCATGAAATGCCTTCTCTGCCTGCTCTCCTCCTCCTCCTCCTCCTCCTCCTCTTCTTCTTCTTCTTCTTGACCACCAATGTGATGTTGTGGTGGTCCTTGTGGTGGTGGTGCAGATGCTCCAGCTGCTGCTGCTACTGTAGCCATTTCTCTAACAATAGAAGCAGGTCTTCCTCACTCAAACAACAAAGTGAGAATGAGGAAAAAAGGTGGGGGCTTTCATCATTTGGAAACCAAAAGTGTTCTGAACCAATGAAAAGTGTTATTTTCAGGTCACATGACCTGATGCGCTTACGCTACGCGCCCCGGGGCGCGTAACGTAAGCGCGTTAGGACGCGCCCTGGGGCGCTTACGTACTATTTTAAAGTACAAGGGAAACCCAAAGGAGCAATATGCGAGGGACCTTGGGTGCATATATTGTCTCAAGGAACAGAGGTCCCTAACAAGTGGAAGATGATGTAAAATAAATATAGATCAGAAATTGAGGTCTATATAAACTGTCCAGCCGGACAGGGTTTAATAACACAATTGTTGAATTTGTCAATCAATTAAATACAATATCAAAGTGGGACACAGCCTGTATCCTACTACTGTATAAGAGACAATTGTGACACATTAACACGAGTGAGGCAAGAGCAGGCAGTCTGCATATATTCCAAATTTTAGCAGACAATTAATTGCATGAGGTACACCGTTGTGATTTAACTAGTAACCAAATCAAATCATCCAGTGTGAGGTGTCTACGGCGTTTCGATACCCTAGGGTATAGCGGGATCATCATCAGGACATTCAAATTACATGCCTTTCCATACTTTAAACCAAAATCAAGCCCAAACATTTAAGTGAAGCATATAGACAATAATTAACACATTAACAATCTTTAACCATCAGCAATGAATTATTGTTCCCTTTTTGATCATGACTCATGCAGGTATATACACTATTGTCATTTGTGATATTAATTTTTCTTGGATGATCATAGATTACTGTTTTATGATACAAGTATTAGTGTCTTTATACCTTTTTCTTTGCAGGTCTCCATTTGAGCTTCTTTACCGCTAGTTAATTTCCATGTATTTTACATTCAAATATATGGTTTGTTGTAGCATTTGCACTTTAGCTTTCAAGCAGCTTTGAGACAGTGGTTTTTGTATCAGGCCTATGAATTTGAACCTATAGAATAACCTCTTCTTGCACTTGCAATTGATTTTTACTTTTGTAATATGTTCTCTCTTTTGAAACTTTGGGAGATTATATAGGTTAAATAGTCATTTTGGGGTTTTTCTATTATGAATGATGTGGTGGTTTTGATATTCTTTCCACTATGTCAAATATGTTTTGAATCTGTTTGTTTACATAATTTTGACATTTGGCCTTTTCAATCGTATTCGAGCACTATGCTTTGATTTCTGTCTCTTTGAACTTAAACTGTATACACCCAAGTAATTATTGTCGATTTATTGCTCAGTTAATGCTTGTCTGCTTTATTGTAAACACTTGCGTCCTGTTTCTTTAGGCGCTTGGGCTTTTAATGACCATTTAATTCACCGCCTACTCCTGACGCGTCATGTGACCAAGCTCCGTTAGCGGAGCGAAACGCGCCAGGGAGGGCACTCACTCTTGCACTTTGCTTTAATAAATTTGCACTGCTGGTATCTTACTTGGAGTGATGGCTTGTTGATCTAACAACAGTTATTTTTGTGGAGTGGAGGTCTGCGCCCATTGCTGCCGCTACATTAATATATATATATCCTAGCACATTCTGAAAAACGTCATTCTCGGACCACAGAATGACGAACCACCAGGCAGCAAATAAGTATTTCAGGATGATTTATTAACTCTTCTCACGGTCTTCTTCCGGCATGACGCGTTTCGGTTACCAGGTAACCTTGATCACATGGCGACAATGCAGTATGCTTCCTCAATAAATACTTAATTTTTTCATTCATTATCACCACGTGTTGCATAAAAAGTGAAGACACACTTTTGCTGACAATCTATACATTCACATGAAAATGCAATGTTACATTTATATCAACACGTATGTGCAATCGGTTTCAATCCATTTTACAGTCACTTCATATATTTGTGCATAAATGCATTATTTATAACTGTGCAACATTATGCCATCAAGATTAATAATAAATATGTGTAAAATTATTGCATTTACATCATTTTTTAAAAAAATGGTTAAAAACTCTAAAATTCATTGCATTTCAGAATTCATATATGCCAGCATAAATGCTTTAAAACCAAATTGTTTTTGTGCAATATCACGCATTGGTTATGTTAAACTCATAAAAGTATAAAACTCTAGAGTTAAAACAAAATAACGGCATTAATGCCTATAAAACCAATTTTTGTGCAAATTACGCAATTTACAGTGCAAAAAAGAAGAGCAAAGAACCTTACTGCATATGTGCAAATCTAGCAAAAAGTGACTGTTCTTTTTATTAAATAACCGATAATTTGTTGTTTTTGTGCTATACTTGCATTTTATAAATTGTCCTAGGATCTATTTGGTTAAAAGTCCAATCTTTGGACAAGAAACCAACCTAGTTTATTATACATGATAACATTGTCGTCAGAAAAAAGTGCCTTGTGCAAAAAGTGAAAAAATAAGTGATAATTAAAAACCAGGAATGAGAGATCTTCTGCTATATAGCGTTTGCATTTATACTGTATGTCTGTGTAATTAGTGTTGTTTTTTATCTTGTGCTTTTTCAGCCCTGATGAAGTTACGCAAGGAATGAAACGCGTTGGCTGAGGCCTTTTAAAGATTGAACTAATAAAGGATTTTTTCACATTACTTCGAATCTTTGGACTTCTAATTTTGGTGCACAATCCTTATATCTTCAACACTATGCTTTTTACTTGTCATTTTCATTCTGTCTTTCGTTAATTCGAGGCCAACAGCAGCGCGGACAGACGGCATGGGAAGTAAAAAAAAAGACAGGATGGCATTTTCTTAAATACAGACATGGCAACATATATTTGTAGTATAATGTTAATATTTACTTGTGGGTGTAATGTTTTATCATACCTATTTGCTGAATTTGCTAAAGCACATCAGGCATCACAGTATGAGTGTATGTTCATCTGTTAAATAAATATGGAAACATACAATTATACAACTTCAATTATTCTCAAAAAACAAAAATAAATACAGATTAATACCAGTAAGCTGGTCACAAAATGAATATGGATAGATAGACAGAAGTGGTAATAAATACCATAAAACCAGGAGCCCTCCTTATGACTGGTTGGCTTTCTGGTCGATCTTATTTTGTTTCTTCTCATTGAACGATTTTCCGTGCCCTTGCTTCAGTCCTTCACTTTTCTGGAGCACACCTTCACAATCGTTTTGAGTGGAGACTTTTATCCTTCAACTGCTAACGCTCAAGAGAAGTACTTTTTGTGGCTCTGAGAGTTTTCTTGCCCTCACCCTTTTCCCGTGTGTGCTCTTTCCTACTCTTCCATGTGGTCCTGCAGTTACTTTCACACACCCAGCTGATCGGTCAGTTCACTAACCGCATCCCATCCGTCTTAATTTTATTACAGTACACCCCTTCATTGCTCACTGCCCCTTCCTTGTTGCCACTGCCACATCACATTCTAGGTATCTGCCATCTTGGTACTATAAATTAGGAAACATTTGTGGACGTGTTCATAAGTGTGCATATGTGTGGTGAGACAGAAGCCACTGTAGTGTTATGATGTCCCCACACAAATCAATATTTGCATTCTCGAATTTGTGTTGCCAAAGCCGTTCAGCATTAGCAAGAACCATTTTTTGCAGAAGCTCAGCGGAATAAACACTTGTTAAACCAAAATGCAAGACCATGTTTTCTTGCCACTATTTATGATATGCTATTTTTGCCGATTCTTTAAAAATATGAAAGGCGTAGTCGTTATTCCTCTTGTATTTGTCCCTCTCCCACAGCACAGCATTCAATGATTTGCATGCTTCCATGACTCACTTCAGCAAACTATGTTTTTTAGCACGCCATGGGAGCACACATGTTTTCCTACTCTCTTACCCATAGCTCAGGGGTAGCTGCTGTATTCACTCAGTCTGCCTTTAGGGTAGAAGACGTAGTTTGAGTAACTGGAAAGTAACTGGAAAGATGATTTCTTTCGCAGTTTCATAACTCTGCTCCCTGTGCTACTGCAAAGCAGCAAATGGCCTGAGCATTTGTTCCAGTTCCCAGTCCTGGGGAAAGTAAGTAGCAAGCATTGTTTTTTTTCCAGTGCTGATTCTTTCATAGAGTCACAAGCTTGTATAAGAGTAGTTAGAAGCATAAATTCCTTTAGTTTGCGTCTAGGGGGAAGACTTTCATGTGCAATAAAAGGGACATATTGAAAAATATACTTATACATATGATTCATGAATCCAAGAAAATCATAAAATAGCAAATAAACTGTAAAGACCAAATGTACCAAACAAATAGAATTGATAGATATGAAAGACTGTACCTTAAACAAACAGATGTCTCAGGACAGCTTGACCCACTGCAGCGTCCGCTTTCCATGCCAAGTCTAGGCATTAATGCTTCGTGAACGCATGCATATTAGACCATGTTGCCGCTCTACAAATGTCTGGAAGCGACACACCAGCAAACAAGGCTGTAGAGGCTGCCATCTTCCTCGTGGAGTGCGCAGACACTATTGCAGACAAAGGCTTTCCACCCTTGTTGTGGCAGAAAACAATTGCAGAGGAAATCCAACGTGCAATACTGCTCCTTAAAGGGCTTGACCTTTCTTTGGTGAAGTAAAGGGCACAAATAGTTGATCCGATTTCCAAAAAGTCTTTGTTCTATGTATTTAGAACTTGATGCAGAGCTTCACATCCAAAGAATGCAATGCTCATTCTGCGGCGTGTTGAAGGGTTCCCAAAATACGTGGTAAGCACAACTGGTTCATTCAAGTGAAATGAAGTTGGAACTTTGGAAATGAACTGAGGCTTTGTTCTCAATAAAAGTTTATCCTGTCTGATTTGAAGGAAAGGCACAGCAATCGCGAAAGCCTGAATTTCCCCGATTCTTCTAGCCGACGTGAGGGCTAAAAGGAGAGCCGTTTTCCCAGAAACATTTTACATAAGCCTTATGAATGGGCTTGAAAGGCGATTTCATCAATTGAACTAGTACTGTGGTAAATTTCCACATTACTGCAGGGCACTTTAAGGGTGGGCAAACCCTGAAGCGACCTTTCATAAACTCCTTAACAATTCTTGTTGATCACAAAGAAAGTTCACATGGTTTTCTGCGAAACCTGGAAATTGCTGCCAAGTGCACTTTGATTGATGAGTGAGCCAATTTTGATTTAGCTAAGTGAAGTAAGTAAGGCAAAACCTGTTCCGGAGGTGATAGCAAAGGATGCAGTTTGTCTCTTCACAGCGATGGCAGAATCACTTCCATTTTGCAGCATATGACTTGTTAGTGGAAGGAGCTCTGGCCCGCAGTAAAATAGACCTTTAATCCGGAGTGATGTTTAAATCTGTGAATTCATAATTGTGAGGTTCCAAACTGACAATCTTAGAGACTTCATTTGAGGATGCACAATTTTTCCGTCGTTCACTGAGAATAGATTTGGCAGTGGAGAGAAACGGATATGCGGAGATATCGAGCACAGGAGAAGCTCTGTGTACCAAAACTGCCTTGGCCATGCTGGAGCTATGAGAATGAGATGGCATGGTTCTTTCTTCATCTAGTTCAACACTCTTGGCATGAAACGAAACGGCGGGAACGCATAGGCGAAAGTCCCGTCCACCGCATCCCCAAGAGTTCCTTTGCGGGAAACTGCTGGTGAACTTCTCGCACTTCTTGTTGTTTTCTGTCGCAAAAAGATCTAGTTTTGGAGTGCGCCACAGTTTGAAGACTCTTCAACTAGACTACGTCTAACTCCCACTCGTGACATTGGGATGTGGTTCTGTTTTAAGAAAACGCCCAATCTTTGTCCACGCATGGAACATGCTCTATTTGCCATGTTATGTTGTGATGAATTAGCCACCTCCAAATTTCCTGGGCTTCTTCTGATAATGTTAAAGACCTGGTGCCCCTTTTTTGGAAAGATATAACATTGTTTTGGTATTGTCTGTTCTTACTAGAATGGAGGATCCCTGGATTCTGGGAAGAAAGGCCTGCAACCCCGAAAAACTGCACTTAGTTCCAGAAGATTGATGTATGAACGTGTTTCCTGAAGAAACCATTTTCCGTGTATTTGCCATTCCTGAAGATGCGCCGTCCATTGAAGCGTCCGTTGTCATAATATAATGAGGCTGTGCTGGTTGGAACGAGAGCCCCGGAAAGATATTGATTTCTTTTTCCCACCATGACAAAGACTGTTTTATCGTCTGAGAGAGAGAGATGATGATGTCCTCGAATGAGCCCAGCACCTGCAACCATTGCATATCTATCTGCTCCTGGAAAGGCCTCATGTGCAGCCGGCAATTTGGAAACAACAGGATGCATGATGAAAGCATCCCCAGTAATGACTTGAAAACTCTCACAGAAGTGGACTCTTTTGCGGGCAGAAGGGATGCTAAGCGCATTATCTTGAGCTTCCGTTCTGAAGTGGGATACACCTTCATTGACTTTGTATTTAGGAGTGCTCCTAGAAAAACACGCTTCTGGTTTGGAATTAAGTGTGACTTCTCCACATTGAGTTGTAACCCCAGAGTCTTGAAAAACCGCTGACAAGCCTGTGTAGATTTTCTGGTAGAGTGAAATTTACCACCCTTTACTAGCCAGTCGTCCAGGTAGGGGTAACCATGGTGTCGGGTCTTCCCAGAAAATCCGCTACCAGAATCATACATTTCGTGAAAACTTGGGGCGCTGAGCGAAGGCCGAATGGCAAGACTTTGAACTGGTAGTGATCCTCAGCCACCTCAAATCTTGGGAATTGGCGATGCTTTGCATGAATGGGAATGTGAAAGTATGCGTCCAAGAGATTGAGGGACGCTAGAAAATCTCCCTCGTTTAATAATAAGAGAATCTTTTGAAGGGATAACATACTGAATGATTGTTTTTTTATGTATTTGTTTAGCTGCCTGAGGTCCCTGACCGGCCTCCATTACCAGCATTTTTCCTTTATTAAGAAGAACTTGGAGTAAAAGCCTTTCCCTTGTTGCCCGAAAGGCACTTTTTCTATCGCCCCTTTCTTTTGTAAAGTCAACATTTCTTGCCTTAACGAGGACAAATTACTATGATGCGTTTTTCTTGGAGGCAGAGTTCGAGGAGGTTTGCTGGCACATTCCAAGGTGTGGCCGTGTTGGATAATGTCCAGCACCCATTTGTCCTTCGTGATGGTTTGCCATTGATTCAGAAATGGAGAGAGCAGATGAGACCAAAGGTGTTGAGATCGAAATGTAGTAGCTGGCGGAAGATTAACGTCACTGACGTCTTGAGGAATCCTGTAATTTTCCTTGTACTGCAGGCTTGTGACTAGCTGACTGCTGACTGTAAGACATGTTGAAGGTATGAAATTGCTGCAGTTGCTGTCCTCCGGATTGTGATCTGCAACTCTGACCATTACGGCTGATATCTGTAAGATTGATAAGACGGTCTTTGTTGGAACTGACCTCTTACTCTACTTCCACGAAAGGACTGAAAACACCTTTGTGCCCAAGGAACGTGCAGTCTCAGTATCCTTTTTGATGCCCTGTAGCTCTTAGTCTACGTGCTTTCCAAAAAGGTTTTCCCCATCAAAGGGCATGTCCAGCACTTTCGATTGAACTTCGGGCGGAAAGACGTCGCCCTAAGCCAGCCCCGTCTACGAAGGACTCCGGACCTGCCATTTGCCTGAACACAATAGAAGATACATCTATTGCGGAGACAATCACCTCCGAAAACGCTCAAGCACCCTCCTGCAGGAGATCGTTTGCTTCCTTCTTTTTATCGTCAGGAAGGAATTAGAGAAGAGGAGCCAGGTCCGACCATAACTGACGGTCATACCTCCCCAAGATTGCTAAGGCGTTAGAGGCCTTGATAGCAGTAGCCACCATAGTAGCGAAGCGCTTGCCGATGCTGTCCAAGCGTTTGCCTTCTCTGTCTCGAGGCACTGAACAAGGAGATTGAGGATTCCTGGAACGCCTCTGGGCAGCCTACATAATTACTGAATCCGGGCGAGGATGGCCAATTATACATGCTGGAGCAGAATCAGGTGACTTGTATTTCTTCTCCATCCTCAGTAACAGCAGGAACGGAGGCTGAGTTCTTCTTTATCTTCAAACCCTCACTCCAAATATAGTCCACAATCAGAATGGATCCAACCAATTTCTGTGATGCATCTTTAAAATCGTAAAGAAAACATTTGGTCTGCACCACAGAAAGAGGCTAATCAAACCTTTTAAAAGCTCTCTCAAGCACCTCGTGAAAGCCCCCGATATTTCCATGAGGGTTGGGAGGGTTATTCACAGGAGGAGGGAAATGCGACAGTTAAGATAGAGCCACATAATCATCCCATTCTTGGCCAAGAAGGTCCGGATCCTGAGTGAGCTCACCTTCCTCTGGTTGATCGTCTGCTTCACTCTCGATGTAAACATCCTGTATTGTAATACACAGAGGAGCCTGGTTCTCAACCTGTGCAACAGGCAGTGGAGTAAGTACTGGTGGAGGCGGAGCAACTTGAATACTTTGACCGCCGGGTGTCAATGGAACCGGAGTGTGGGAGTCCGGAAATCTTTTATAATAGTTGTTTACCATATGTCTAAGGTCCGTGACCAAGAAGAGTGGGATCAACAGGGAATCTCTCCTAACCTCCTGACGTTCTTCATAAGCCTCATAAGGATAGTGCTCCTAAAAAGAGGCATAATGTTGGGCCAAAGAACAACCTGAAAATGAATAATCCCTTTCCATATAATATGATTGTCCTTGCGCTTCCTCTTCCTCATCAGGGTTCTGGCATTTGACTGAGTTGTGAGGGACTGTAAGCCGGACCAAAAAGACTTTCATCTCCAGATTCCTCTGTATCAAGAAGGTGAGAAGAAAGCAATGGTGAGACCTTGGGTAAAGGTGACAATCCCAGTGATTTTGTGACTAAATGCAGACTTTATGTATCAGTAGACAAAGCCATGGACGACGTAAGACACCTGTTAGAAATGGGATTTTTGGTAGGCTAGGGCATGTGCCAAAGCAAGGCAGAAACCACCACTCTAGTCTGGATAAGGGAGTTACACTCCTATATTAACCCCTGCTCAACCCCCTTGGAAGCTTGGCACGTGCAGTCAGGCTTATCTTAGAGGCAGTGTGTAAAGCATTTGCACATAACCAACAGTAATACAGTGTAAGCACAACAAAAGGACACCACACCAGTTTAGAAAAATACCCAATATTTTATATCCTTAAGATAAGACAAAAAAAACTATAAAAATCCCCAATACAGTACTTAAAAATCTGCAAACAGTACCTTTTGAAATGCAGAGCGACGGCGACCTCTCGTTGAGCTTTTGAAAGCATAGCGTCCGCAGGCGTCGGTTCCAGTAGTCGGTGCAGGAGTCGTCGGGCCCTCGAAGTCACACGCGTTGCAGAACGAACTCCTCTCTGTTGAAGACAGGAGCGCTGGTGTCGGCAGGAGTTAAGTGCTACAGTGTGGAGTGCAGCGGCACACTGTGCCCTCAGGTCGTAGTGCGAGCAGCGGCTCGGTGGCGGCGTCAGATGGCGTCGTTTGTGAAACCAGAGTCTCAGTGAGAAGTGAATGCGGTGCTCATCGCGGTGCTGGCAGGTCGCAGTGCAAGCAGCGTCGTCGTCGTTGCTGGAGTCTGGAGTCGATGGCGCCAGCGTCGGTAGACCAAGGCTGCGGTGCGGGATGAGGGTAGTGCATTGTGTAACTTCATGAGCGATGCCCTCGAACCACGTCACCATCTGGCATACACCAAGGTGTCGTTGTGAGGCGAGACTGTGTGGACTGCGGTGCCCACAGGTCGCGGTGCGAGTAGCAGCTCGGTGGAGTCAGTGAACCCAGGGTTGCGGTGCGGCTGTGCCCTCCGGGGTGCCTTCAGGACACAGTCGGCAGCGGCGTCGTAGACGGCGTCAGGTTGCTTGATCTTCTGTTGTGTTACAGGGTGACATACCCTGAAACAGGTCCCAGGATGCCTGTTTCCGGTCCAGGGAGGACCTGGCCTGGCAGTTCGGTCTGGACTGCTCCCATGGGGCACAGGGTCAAGACTGATTTGCATTTGGCTGGGTCCAAACTGGGGTGGCGTAGTGGTCAAAAGAACAATGGATTTAACCCAGATCGTTTGACTGGGGGAGAATGTTTGCATTTGTATTTGTAATTGAATTTGTAAGGCGCAACAGCTACCCAGCATGGGGTCTCCCGGCGCCAGGACATTCAAGCAAATACGAAGCTACTATTGAAGGAAGAGCCATGTCTTGAGATCTTTGCGAAACTTCTTAAAGGGAGATTCAGATTTCAAGGAAACAGGAAGGGAATTCCAAAGTCTGGGAGCGAGATGGGAGAATGAGCGGCCTCCCATCTTAACCAGACGAAATCTTGGAATAAGATAATTACCCTGCAAAGAGGATCTGAGTGAACGTGAGGGCACATAAGGGTGAACAAGAGACTGAAGATAAGCGGGAGCAGAACCATGCTTAATCCGGAACATGAAACAGAGGGCCTTGAATTTTATACGACAGTCCACGCGGAGCCAGTGCAGGTCTCGAAGAAAAGGAGATATGTAAGATCTCTTGGGAACATTGCATAGGAGGCGGGCAGCCGAATTTTGAACAAGCTGGAGCTTCCTGTAAATCTCCTGATTTCCACCCAAGTAAAGCACGTTACCATAGTCCAGTCAAGAGGTGACAAGTGCCTGGACCACAGTGCGCCTGGCAGGAGCAGGAAGCATCTAGAGAATCCTTCTGAGCCACCTCAGAATAGTAAAACAGGTGGCAGCCACTCTGACCACTTCTTGCCGCATGGAGAGTGAATCATCCAAGATGAAACCCAGATTGCGTACCTGCGTGACTGGTTTGGGTAGCAGGCCCATATCGGGGGGCCAATGTTGGTGGCCCCAGAGATGTTTCTGCTTGCCCAATATAATCACCTCGGTTTTGTCTCCGTTAAGTTTCAGAAGATTAGTCCGCATCCACTCAGCCACGCGGCTGCGACCCAGCTGAAGAAGGGAAGGAGAGTGCTGTTTAGCCAAGGATAGAGAAAAAATAATTTGGGTATCATCTGCGTATGAGTAGAGGGAGAGGCCAACATTCTATACAATAGTCGCCAGGGGTCTCAAGTAGATGTTGAAGAGCAACGGACTCAACGTGGACCCCTGGGGAACCCCATACGCAGATGTACGAACAGAAGAGGAGCAGTTAGGAAAGAACACCTGAAAAGAGAGAGAACTCAGGAAGGAGGAAAACCAGGCCAAGGAGGATCCGATTACTCCAGCTGCTCTAAGAGCACTCAGAAGAACAGGGTGTGACAGTGTCAAACGCGGCACTCAGGTCAAGAAGAATGAGTGCCGTCATTTCACCCTGGTCTAAACGAGAGCGCACATTCTCTGTGACTCCTAAAAGAGTAGTCTCTGTGGAGTAATTGGAACGAAAGCCCGATTGGGAGTGGTGGAGATACCCTGAAGCCTCCACATGAGAAGTCAGGTGGGTATTAACATGTTTCTCCAGAATCTTGGAAAACATGGGGAGGCGAGAGATAGGGCGAAGGTAAGAGAGGATCTTAGGATCCGCGCCACATTTTTTCAAGAGTGGAACCACCATTGCTCTCTTACACTCATCAGGAACAGTGGACTCTTGAAGTGAGGCATTGAGAAGTGCCACGATGACCAGGAGAGAGTCATGAGAAAGCTGGCGGAGGATGTTAGGAGGAATAGGGTCTTGCGGGGAGCCTGATTTCATTTTGGCTAGACAGTTTGAAAAAGTAGTAAGGTCTAGCAAAGGCCACTCAGAGAATGTTACAACGAATGAGGGAGACTCAGTCTAATCCGGGCTTGAGAAATATAGCCCGGAATTTTAAATACATTTTTGAAGAGGCTGGTTTGCGCGATATTCAGATTTATTGCATCCTTTGTGTTTAGGAGTTCTGAACCGTAAGTGATTGATGGTAAAAATGGCGCTGCCACGACCTTTAATAAGTGGGTCGTCGAGCAGTCACTGAGTTTTTTTGCAAGATTTAAAACTGCAAATAATAGCTGTTTGGCTTTTGTTTTCCGCTGTTCTAGGGATTCCTTGTAATGAATGGTGGCAATCCAAAATTACTCCCAGTGATGTATATGTTCCCTCCTGGTCCAGGCAGTTGCCGTTAATCGTCCAAGTGAACTTTAGTTTTTTGTATTGTGTGGGCTCGAGAAACACATGACCTTTGTTTTTTAAAGTTTATGTGTAGTTGATTTGAAACAGTATATTATACTAGTTTGTTTATCAATCGTTGGAGGCCATGGGGCGTTTGAGATAGTAGCACAATGTCGTCGGCGTATTGCAGACTAGCTATTCTCGCTTTCCCTAGTTCTGGGGGGGTTCCCCAATGTCGAACGCAAGTTGTTATCTAGGTCGGCTGTGTATATATTAAGTAGACAGGGGGCTAAAACGCATCCTGTTTTAAGCCATTGGTGGTAATAATTTTATTTGTTAAGGTTCGACTATCTCCCATTTTTATTTGAACCCATGTCTTTGAGTAGAGGTTAATGATTGCATTCAGTAACTTTGTGAGGACTCCCCAGGATTCAATTTTTGCCCACCGGGCTCGTCTGGGGACCTTATTGAAGGCTGCCTTGAGGTCCACGAAACATGCGCACAAAACTTTTGAGTTGGCAATGTCTTGGTTGGCCAAAATCGTGACAGCAGATATGTTTGTTAAAGTGCCCATTCCAGCTCGGAAGCCGGTCTGTGTGTTGGGAATCAATTTAATGCAGACTACCCAATCCTCTAGATCTTTCAGCAAATTTGCAGCATAGATTTTTGCCTCAACATCAATAAGGGCTATTAACCTATAATTTTAAGGATTTGAACGAGCTCCTGATTTAAATATTGGGTGTTGTATGCTTCCTAGCCAAGAATCTGGGATGGTGTGGGATTTCAAAATGTGTGAGAACAGTATTGCTAGAAGGTTGGACCAAAATGCTAAATCATTTTTAAATAGGGCGTTGGGCTAGCCATTTGGTCCCGGTGCCCCATCAGACCTCTGTTTTTTTATGGCGTTCAGTACTTGTTTATGTGTGATCTGTAGATCGATGGTTGATTGATCTGACCCTGGTGTTTCGGAAGGGCCTCGCTGAGGTTTACCTTCAGTTTGGTTAACTTGTAAGTTACTGTGGCCTTTCTGATTCAGTTTGAAAGTCGTGAAGTCTAGGGCCTGAGCGGTTGGTTTTGGTGGCTCGGCCGTCCAATGCTCTCTAATTGGAGTGTCTCTAGAGGTACTGGCACTTAACAGTCTCGCCTTCAGTGTGTAATTTTTGGCTGTAACCCTGGAGGCTTTCTGCAGGTTATATGTAGCTACTATGTGAACTCTCCTTGCATGCCCGGTTATGTCGGAGTTGTGATGCCGATTTTTTCCGTTTGATAAGACATTGATTTGGGCCCAAAACTCTTTAGAATTTTGTTGTCGGCTGACGTGAAGCATTTTTGTCCAGAACTGCTCATTATATGTGCGTTTTGCTGCACAAATCTCTTTTTTTATATCGCTTTTTATTTGTTTAATTATCATCAGGGCCTGCCGAAAGGGTTGTTGGCCGTGAGTTCGGATTTGTCTTAGAGCTTTATTTAGTGGTCCTTTTTTTTATCCTCAGGGTGTGGGTGTACCATACTGACCTGCTGATCCTGACCGATTTTTGGTTTATAGAACTGTGTGAAAACTTTCTGTTCAGGCTGTTGATGAGAAACTCCCAGGCCTCTATCCCTAATGGTTTTGTGGTCAGTAAAGCTGAACAAAGGTCCACGATTGCATCTACAGTACTATCGTTCCATGTTAATTGGTTTAAGTTGTACAATTTGGTGAGTTGTGTGAGGCCACTGGTTGGCCGGGACTTTTCTTGAATGTTGGTTAATCTGAAAGATTGAAGAGAGTGGTCACTATCTACTCTTTCCATTATTTGAAAGTTCATAATGAAGGGAAATAGGTCTGGGTCTACTAGAGTGAAGTCAATGGTTACTCCTGGGTTTGCCGTCACTTTTGTGAACGCAGCCGGGCTATCTAGTGGGCCTGGTCCATTTAAAGTGTACAATGATTGTGTATCCAATAGTGCAGCGCATTTCTTACCCGAAGTGTCACGTCTAGTTGTATTGTCATTCCTGACCTATATTGGTGAGTAGGTTTTTTTCTTGGGCTTGCATCAAATTCATATTAAAATCCCCAGAGAGTATTGTATTGGCATGTGGGAAGATTAACTTTAGGGTTTTAACCCCTTCCATGCTCATGAGCTCGTCATGAGGCACAGTTGAGCTGCACTCATGACAAGCTGAGCTCGTCATGACCTCACCAGTTTCCATTGACCTTCAGCATAGAAGGAGGATCACTATAGCAGCCAAGGTGTTAATGGCAGCTACCAATTGTTTGATATCTCTCCCCTTGTGCTTATAAGCTGGGTGTATGTAGATGTCCAAAATTAACAAGGTGCAGGTAATGGAGACTAACTTTAATACATTGCATTCAGCAGGAGTCTAAGTCGATGTTTTCTTCTTCCCATAAAATGTCTGTTGATATGTAGATTGATAGGCCGCCTTTGGCTCTTCCGTGTGCTGACTCCTTTTTAGCTGGAATAGAGTGTTCTTTGTAACCTACAATTGGGGTATGTGCTATCTGCCAAATTTCTTGTAATAGCAGTATATCGTACTGTAGGATGAAGTCAGCAAAATCAATTTCCTCTATTTTTGAGGCTAGGCCATTCAAGTTCCAGGAACAGATTTTACAGTCCTGCAACGCGTTTGAGTTTTTATGGATTTTTATTCATGCTGTTCCTTTTTGTCGGTTTAAAGATCTCCAGTGCTGGTTGTCCTCTTTATTGGGTGTTTGAGTGTGAGGTTGAAATCGTGATTTGCCTTATAGATTGGGTGCCTTTCTTTGTTTGGTCCGGATACTCAGGGCCTTTCGCTCCTTTTAAAACGCCCTCTGTGCAATGAGGTTGTTGTAGAGGTTTTTTCAAACTTTTTTGCTTTCCTCAAGCGTTTCTGTTTCCGTTTTGAAAGAGGTGTTGTCAAGCTTTTTTGTTCCTTTCTTTCTGCAGCTTCCTTCAGTAAGTTGCTTTGATTAAGGATTGGTGTTAAGCCTTCTAAATGCGGCTGTTCTTCTCGTTGTTCAGACTCTTTCTCGGCGTCGGGTAAGTTTCTGCCTTCACCTTCTTGAGAGTTGATTTCCCCTAACTAGGAGGTCCCACCATTTTTTTTTGGTTGTAAATCTTTTTATTAGTTTCAAAACAAACAGAGTAATCAACATATCAGGTGCGATACATTCGGACATAATAAAACGGCGAACAGATGTAGATACAGGATGGATACTAAGCGGTGAGGAAATGGCTGAGACGCCTACGCAAATGTATGAGAAACAGGATGTGCCACAATACAATATACAATTCACATTAAGCGCAAGCTCTCAGAGTCTGCCCACCCATAAAATCAGGATAATAGGAGAAGCATGAGCACCAGATACTGGAATACAAACAAAGTCAGGATGTTCCACCAACTATACTTATAAAAGGAAAGTGAAAGAGTGCGAAGAAAAAGAAACCATAAAAACAAAAAAGGAAGACAAAAAACAAACCCATCCCCCCCACCCTGCACCCCTGCATATGGCTGTCGCCTAACCCCCAACTAGCAGTGTGCCTGTCGCCCCAACTAACTAAGTACTAAAAGTAGAAAATGGAGGAGGGCATCTTCATACATGCCCCCGGTCTCCGCTCCCCCCGCCAAAGCCAAGAATCCCCAGACTAAGGTCTCGAAATCTATTAAGCTGCAAATACGTAGCGCAACAGGGGAAACTCCAAACACTGCTCAACCTCCCGAACGCATCGTGGTTGCAAACCCAGTGTCCAGTAATACCCGATGTCAAACTCAATCACACAGTCTCATCCTTGACCCTTCCGATCAAACATGTGCGCCCCTTCCAGACAAACTGTCGCTTCCGCAGGATAGTCAATGCACAAAAAAGCTGCAGCAAAGTTCAAACAGAGATGAAGCAGAGAGATGAAAGGGTTGAGAACTCCGCTAAATCCAAAGACTCCCCACACTGTCATGTATTCCCAAAGTTGTTTCGTAAATGTAGTGTATTTTGTAAATCGCACATCTGCCCCAGCAACGGGGCGTCCCGGCGCTGTATAACGCTGTGGAACCCTTCCTGGCTCTCCCTGTGAGATGCCCCTCCTGGGCACCCCCAAGGTGAAGCCAGGCATCCCAGTGTTGTAGGGCCGTTGTGGAGATTAAGCAAGCTAATGCCCAGAGTTGCAGCGTGGGACCCATGATTAGAGTAGGCGTCAAGGCGAGAATTATCGATTCCGCGGACATTGAGCCCAAGATCCTGCCGGGTCAGGACTTGAACCCTGGTCCCGGGCCTGATCTCTGCTTCAGAGTCTGCCGCTCTAACCAGTGAGCCACACTTCTCCACAGGGAGCATCATATAGTCCTTCCATAGTTGGCAACGATCGTAGGCCTAACAATCCAATTGCGGCATCAAGCTTGCTCTCAGCACCCAACACACTGGTCAAAGGCTCCAACGTCTCCCATAGTACAGGGTCTGCCTCCTCCATCGTACGGGGTCTGCTTCCTCCATCGAAGTGGCCATCTTGGGTATCTCGAGTAGTTTCATTTCTTGTATAGGGTCCGGTCCCATCCGCCCAGTTCCAGACAAAAACACTATCATTTTATGGATGCAGACTGCAACGCAAACATGAAGTGACCTTATGGCTGCCAAGACGTTCGTAGTGACGGGTCACTCTCAGTCCGCTCCACAGCGTCTCGCTCAGTTTCGGTCATATTCGCGTCCCCAGAGAGCCCGGTCTCCCCAAGGGGGGGAATAGGTGGATGCGGAACAGACGGCTTCAGAGAGGGACTTATCGTTGGGGACTATAACAATCCGAACTCAGCCACTGCCGGCGGAGATCCCAACCCAGCGAACACCAGTGGCGCCCTAACCGGGCAGGGACCCCCGTCCGCCGCTCCAATTGTACGTCGTCACCCCTCCTTCGATATTCAACAATTCAGCCATCGTCTACTTCGGTCCAAGGAAAAAAAATTCCACCTCGGTAGACAGGACCCTGTCACACAACTGCAGCCGATGTGGTTTAACTGAAATCCGGCAGGGCCAGTACTCGAGACCCCGGCTTCCAGGCTGGTCTAGGCCGCAAACTGCCACACGACGTATCTTTGTCTACCAAACTGGCTCCAATCCGGTTCATACACACGGAGGCAGGGCGCAAAAACAGGATAAATAACAGGATCTTCTGGCAGGAGTCAGAGGTCGGCAGAGCCGGGAGCTTACGCGGCCATCTTGTTTGCTGGCGTAGCTCCTCCCCAGGTCCCACCATTTTTAATTCTAAACCCCATGATGCAAATAGCTCCTTGCCCCTCAAAATCTCTTCAATGACAGAGTGATTTATCCAGGTAGCTGTTGTTGTTTCAGGCCCTATTTGGTTGGGGCTAGGTTTAAATTAAATTCTTTCCAGGTCACTGGATGTAATGTGTCTCAGGGAAGGAAAAGATTTAAGTAACCTTATTATTGCGCTTTAATTCAGTATATCGTGGACTCCCCTCGATTTATAATGTGGGACCAATTCTATCTGGCCTTGAGTAGTAAGCAATTGTATTTTTATTTGGCCGATCAGGGTCCCTTTTGTTGCTTCTGTTCGGTTTGATTATATATTTTGACGTGATGGAATTGTTTGACTTGGTCTTGTTGGGTATTTTCAATGGGCTCTCTAAACCTCTGGGGCTGTGAATTGTTTTAATTTCATTATTGGCAGTTTGTGCCTGTGTGGCTCCTTTTCCACTTAGTGCTACGTCCTGCGTACCGATTTAGTTTGTCTTGATATTTGAGATCTGTGATGTTTGGATTGTATCTATTTTTGCGGTTTCTTGCCTCTTAACGCTACTTTGTTCCATCTTAACAGAGGGTTTGAATATGTCAAATTTTACTTATTGACGAATTTTCATCTTTTTGCAAGTTGTGGTTTCTTGAAGCGGCGGCCTCTTATTGCCGGGTTGTTATAATCCGGCGTGCTGACTGTATCGCTATTGCTTTCTTCAATTTTATCTTGCCTTTTCTGGGTGAATATCAATAATGATTGTGGAATGGCTTGGTTTAATTTACTTTCCCTTGCTTTCCTCAAGCGTTTCCGTTCCCGTTTTGAAAGAGGTGTTGTCAAGCTTTTTTGTTCCTTTCTTTCTGCAGCTTCCTTCAGTAAGTTGCTTTGATTAAGGATTGGTGTTGAGCCTTCTAAATGCGGCTGTTCTTCTCGTTGTTCAGACTCTTTCTCGGCGTCGGGTAAGTTTCTGCCTTCACCTTCTTGAGAGTTGATTTCCTCTTTTTAATATTTTAATAGTAATAGTAGAAATGTCCCCATTAATTCCGTCTACCTCCTTGAGATCTCTTTCCGTAGGTGTTTTGGAATTGAGTTGTGTTTCCCTAACTGCCCCCAATAGCTCTGACATAGTTGGAACGGTTGCAAGCTTGTCGATTATTTGATAGCAATGGCATGTGTGGTATGTGATGTCCTGCACTTGTTGTACCTTTATTATCATGGCATTTAAGTTGTGCAATTTCTGTTCTATGCCCTGAACATATAAAGCTAAGACGTTTAATAGCAAGACTTGAGTATCCAGCTTGTCGGCATGATAGCTCATAGCTGATCAGATTGTTTTAATAGTGACTAGTAGCGGATTCCAAAATGCTCCTGTTGGTGGGCCTTCTTGTTGTTCCGTTAAGTATTGTCCCTCTTGTTTCTTAATGCTTTGTCGTTGCGCAGATACGTTTTGTGCTTCTCAGTGGTTGACTGGGCAGAGTTGTTCGACCTCATGGGAGTCGTAGGACATGGGTCTGTTTTTTAGGTCTCGTGGCGTTAACCGCGCGAAAGCGCGGTCTCGCCAGAGACCTATTGTGAGCGACGCAACTGTCCAGGAGACAAGAGCTGGCCATGCGCATCTCAAAATCAGCAATTGGAGCGGGCCGCGCGCGCACGCTGTGGCCATCTCCTGTCTCCTGGAAAGCTCCAACACACACACAGCCAGAACCTCCCCCTGAACGCATGCGCACACACAGACACACATGAGCACACATACACGCACGCACACATACATACATACAGACACCCCCGACGTCGCACACATACACACACGAGCGCACCGAGACGCCCCAGCCGTCGCACACATACGCGCACACACACGAGCGCACTGAGGCCCCCCGCCATCCCCTCCGCCACCCCCACCTACAATTAAGGCCCACTTACCGCCACTCCGGACTTCTGCAGCCTCCGCTGAGCTCTCCCTCGGGCATGGGAGCCCCGCGTTTCCACTGCTCCTCCAATCACTCCATGGGCGCGGACTTCACAAGACGGAAGTCCCGCCCCACGATAGGTTTCGTTTTCTCTGATGTTGAAGTTCAGACTCCTCCTGAGACATCGGTTTGCACCAGACACGAATGTGGAGGCCCGGCGCTGATCCTAGCGGCTTTCCTGTCTTCGGATTCACTCCTTCCCTCGAATTGACTTCACCATAGTAAGCACACTCTGAAACCCTTGTTTTTAACCTTAGACTTAATGTTCTTTCCCTCGTTCTCCTTTCCCGATTTTTGCAAGTAACTGGCAGACCTCCCGTCTTTCCTTCCCCAGGAATCTCCTACCTGACCGACTTCGCACGCAGTGCATTGGGGCTCCGACCCTGTTACCAGCCTAATCAAGCATTACACTGAATGGCCATTTGGTGATTTCCCTTTCTTACGAGCGCATTCGCTCTCCCTTCTCTTGAATGCGCCTACCAAATGATGCAAATGTGTTTTTTTTATTTACTGATCCAAGTTGGATCCGTAAAGAAAAAGAAACAAAGTAGTACAAATGCAATTTAATACAGGGGTGGACATGGGGAGAGAAACAAGAAACAGGGAAGGCTGGCGTGAAAGGCAGAAGAAATTAAGAGGGTCGCTGGTGGGGGGGGGGGTGGGGGGGGGGGGGGGGGGAGTGACATGGAGATCCCAGGTGGAGGTAGTATGACCAGGCAGATGAGAAGCACATTGGCATCATGGTGGCAGGGAGACTCAGGCGGCTGCCTCAAGGAGGGTGGCGGGGGAGAAGCACCCAATATTTGTGCTTCTCCGTTGTGGAACTTGGTGCTTAACTTTTTAATGAGCTACTCTTTATTAAGTTGTGACGTAATAAATTATCCCAGCAGTATGCGCTATTGCTTTGAATATTATCAAGTCAGGACAATTGTAGAGCAGATGTTTCTAAACTGCTTTGAAAAAACCTCTAAAGTTGTGTACTTTACGTAAATATTTGGAGACTCGATTGGCTGGAAGAAGGGTTGTGCAGTTTGTGAGTAACACAGATCTAATGTTCAGTAACCATTGCACACTAGGCACCCACCCTTTTCCTCTCCAGTGAGGCATTATTATTGCTCTCTTACAACTTGTGTATCTGATGCTTACAGTGGTTTAATCATTTTGCTTTGTTTATTAAACCTCAGCATCCTATCGGTGTCCTGAAGTAAACATTACTTTTCTCTTTAGTGTGGTAGCGTGGCAGAGCGGTCTTGTTTGCTGGATTTAGGCTCCAGTCTCCAGGCTCCAGTGTCTCTGGAGGCATGGGTTCAAATCCCACAGTTGCCATTCCCTTTTGCTTTATTATTGAATAAATACTCCTGACAGCACCCCGGCCGCTTCTTCGCTCCTCCAGACATATTGAGTGACTCTGACAACATATCCATGTTTAAAGAGTTACACTCTATAATTTTACGAACATTCTCACCGTAAATTGCTATATTCTTTTAAATGTGTAGCACAGGGCATCGTCAGTTTCTCCTGAGGTGCATCATCAGAGCTGTGTGAATAATAACAGCTGTGAGCCCGTGCTTGAGGTGCATCTTCAGAGCTGTGTGAATAATAACAGCTGTGAGCCCCGTGCCTGAGGTGCATCACCAGAGCTGTGTGAATAATAACTGTGTCATCCCCGTGCCGGAGGTGCATCATCAGAGCTGTGTGAATAATAACAGCTGTGAGCCCGTGCCGGAGGTGCATCATCAGAGCTGTGTAAATAATAACTGCGTCAGCCCCGTGCGTGAGGTGCATCATCCACATTGCTCAGGTCATCCAAATTCCTGCACTCTCTACCACACTGCTTTCAAGAATAGCATACTCTTGCACACACTGTCACTGCTCACCAATTCAAAGTTTGCTAAAAAATGTATGCAACGCATTGTCATACACAATGCCAATAACTCAAACTTTAATGCTGCGAACCTATAGAAAGTTCTTTTGATCCCTTAGGCGCTCTGTTGACTCGCTATTTGCCAGGTAGATCTCTTAGATCTGCAGAGATGAATCTGCAGGTTGTACCTCGTGCTAAAAGGGTACGCTGGGAAAATAGAGCATTTTCCATTGTTGCCCCCAAATTATGGAATTCGCTTCCCCTAGAGATTAAGAGTCAGCCCTCTCTGTCCTTCTTTAAAAAAGCACTTAAAACTTGGTGCTTCATCAAGGCCTACCCACAATAAAGAGTATTCTTTAATAGCTGGTTATGCGCCTTGACGCCCATTGGGCTTAGTTGCGCTATAAAAAATGATTTTCATTTCATTTCATTTTTATTTCATTTCTATTGCATTGTAAATGCTTGTCTTTTGTTGAGATGGTACATGCTCCAGCTGATGCGCAATTTGAATTTGGTTAATTGGGGATTTTAAGTTAGTGGGGAATTGTAGATTACTAGTTTGATCCTGGGTCATTGTGGACTACAGCCTGAACTGACTGTTGATAAGATCCGTGGTGACCGGTTAATGAGCTCGAACAGCCCTGTGTAGGACTGGCATAGCTTACGTTTTCTAATGTGGTAAGCTTAAGCTTAAACTCCACTGGTTCTGTGCATTTCTTATTAGCAGTTTTGCTAGGACTATCCTTATGTATCTTGTTGCCTGGGCTGCCTCTCTTGTACTCGTACTTCTTATCTCCCTTTGCTAAAAGATGCATCTTTAGATTCTGATTTATTTTCCTACCCAATTACCCGGGTGAGGTATGTTTATAAGATGTCATAAACAAACTCCCCATTTTGTCCTATGGGGAACAGGTTGCCTTGCAATAGCGAAAAACGAAATTGGCCTTAATTCGCCATCAGGACATACCACACACACCAGGGCATGTCCTACCTTTCACACACACTGCACCCGGCCCACAGGAGAACCTTGGGCCTAGCTTAGGGGTGGCGGACATGTAAGAAAAGGAAAGGTGAGGGACTGGCAAGTGTGCACACTGGCCAAGTCGACATGGAAGTTACAAACTGCGCGGAGCTGCAACAGTGGGTCTGAGTTACCTTTCCAGGCTACTCACGTGGGTGGCACAATCAGTGCTGCAGGCCCTGGCACACACAGTGCACTTTACACAATTTACCACAGAAGCACTTGCACTTTACCACTGATCAGCAGTGAGAAAAGTGTGCAGAAACACGACGCCAGCAAAAACAGAGTCAAAACCGGGAGGTCAGAAAGCAAAAACTCAGGGGAAACACGCCAAAAGATGCGAAGCCTAACACCGCCTGATAGTAATTGTCATCAATACTGGCCGAAAGGTGATTTGAACACTGTCGTCAACGAAGCGCCCGTCCACGGGGCCATCTACGCCCTCGTCAATGGCGACGGTGTTCCAGTCACCACGGCCGTCTACGAAGCAGTCATTGCCACAGAAGTCAGAGATTTAGAAGAAGTTCTCGACGAAGCGTTCATCAACAAGGTTTTCTTCGTCAACGAGGGCCGTTTGAGAGGTGTGACAGGCAGAGAGGCAGCAGATGATTTCTTCAGGCCTGAATCTTTAGGCTTAATGGCTGACTTTTCAGCAGAGGAGAATTTTTTTACCTTTAATTTCTTTAAATCAGCCTTTAATAAGAATGAACCCTAATTGTTAGGCTTTCTCTCAACTGAGGATGGTCCACGGCTCTCTTCGACATCAGATCCAGATCCTGATTCAGATTTCTTTTTCTGGAGCCTAACAATAACCTGGCCTCTCTCTTTTAGTGTCTTTGCTGAAAAGGTTCTACAGTATTTACAGACTTTGGCTGTATGTTTAGGATATAGGCAATAAAGGCAGCCTTTATTTGGATCTTCAGAAAAAGACTTGGCTTTCCACAGGATCTACAAGGCCTGAGAAGCCTCTTCTTAGAACCCTTAGGCACCATTAAAGTAAAGAAGGTAGAACACAACACCTTGAGGTGAATTCAAGCAGGGTCAAAAGTTTACTCACTGACAAACTGAGCAGAGCTCAGGGAGACTGCCTAACTCAGGACGTGCGGTTAGAAATCTGAGTTCTGATGGCTCTGACTGGGGAGTTGAGGTTTAGGGCTGGTCTCTGATTGGTCGAAGTTTGGACCTACATAAAGATTATTCCGAATGTAAAACTTTTTCTTTCCATTTTGGTGGTTTCTATGTACTTCTATGGTACTTGTTTTCTAACTACTGCAAGTCTCCCACCATGACGGCGGGGAAGATGTAAGCATGTGAATCTATGAAAGATTCAATACTGGAGAACATATTGTATTCCGCGACCCTGCACTAAAGTATTTATCATTCAGATGCACAAAGTATCACACAAGCATATTACTCTGAAGATTAATCTGCTTGGTAGCACATACCCACAGTAGCCAAAGTATGCGGGGAGTAGGACAAGTGTGCCCTACCCATAAACAAAACCTAGCCACCTCTACAATCTCTGAGGTAGCTTGGGATGTACATCTTCAAATCCAGATAGTTAGAAAGACAGCCACAATCCGATAAGCTGGCACACAAACTTTGAAATATGAATTGGATTTGAATGGCAGCAGTCTGCCGGCTCATATGCTAAAAACTAATCATAAAGTAGGCATTTCATTGCAGCACTCTGAAGAACCAAACCATGGCACATGCCGGTTTTGATGCCATACCGTATGTTTGGAGAAAAGTACTGCCCCTAGGCTTGGTCTAAACCTGAAACTCTGCTTGAAGCTCTACTATTTTGAATGTCAGGTGTATGTGTGTCTACCGATCCTGCTATGGTTCAGCAAAGTATAGCTGGCATGAGCAACAGACAAACTCACTCTCCAGACATACTCACCATATACACTAAGGAGCAACCATCTATTTTCAAGTTAACGAGTGCTTTCACAGTAGAATTCTATAGTCTATGTGCTTTTTTGTTCATGTATAGTGTGTGCTACAGTAGTACACTTACCCATAAGCCAGTATCTGGCATAGTACAAGTACTGGCCCAGCACCAGCCCTGGGCATGGTTACAGAGAAAGAGCAAGTGAGTCATACTTAAGGGTCCATTGACTCAAGTGGGCTGCAGAGTGTATGGCAAGTAGCCAGCCATTTCACCCAAACATTCTGATTTGATGAATGGGCTTTGAGGATGAGGATCCTGTGTACCCTTTATTCTCCTAGGGACCAAAGCTGTTTGTGACAGGAGTGAGTTTTAATGCCTTTCAACTGTTAAAAAAGCTGCACATATCCTGTTAACTAATGACACAGAATTGTTGTCTTTACTATGGCCACAAATACACCAGGCTCTGTCCCCACCAGGAAACCAAGATTTTCTGCTTTATCAAATTGTATAACAGTAACCGAATCAGAACAAAAAGCTTATACTGATCATGACTTTTAAACTGCACTTACTGTGCAATTATTTTTGGGCAATTCATTTTTTTCACAGGGAAATGCATCTTGGCTTTCTCATTACTAGACTTCAGGCTAGCTCTACAAAATTGATCGGCCCAGTTATTAATTTTTTTGTATTTGGTACACTGGTTTGCCTCTTATGAGCTAGGTCCTAAGGTGAAATCAGAGGGGTTTAATAGGAGCACTGAGACGAAAGCAAAGTCGCATCACTTTACAGCTGAAGGAGGTGTGGTATGAGGAAAGCAGTTATACATCTAAGACAATGAATCTTGCCAGGTACTATTCCTGTTTTACTGCAGCAGCCAATAATGTAGGGTCCTAGAGAAGGACGTTTGAAGATTTACTTTTGCTGTATCTCAGCCTAAACCTGAAAAATTCTAGAATGCCTGATAGACATTCCTACCACAGAAGGAATCACAACCATACTTACTACAAAATCTCAGACACAAATAGATGCTCTAGCAGATGAAGGGTTGATATCATGATTTCCATGCACCAATCTTCCATGTACTTCAATGGAATTATCCATCAGACAACTTGAAAAGATGATAGACCAGGCCATTGTTTGAGAAAACTAGGCTTCAATTGGAGAAGAGTTCAAATTGTGATTGGATAACAAGAACAAAAAATAAATACAATAAGCATTTGTATTCCAAAAAAAGTGACAGCCCTTGGCTTTAAACAGCTAGAGAATATGTCACACAATGCAGGCACACACTACAATCTCGACTGTCCACCAAAGCACAATGTTTTAGACCTATACACAAAACACTTTTTGAGGTCTAATTGAGTACTGATGCCTGCAATGTTACTGGCCAACTACTGCTTATAAACAAGCATTTACAATGCAATAGGTCTCGCAGCATTAAAGCTGGAGTTATTGGCATTGTGTATGACAATGCATTGCATACAAATTTTAGCAAACTTTGAATTGGTGAGCAGTGAGAGTATGTGCAAGAGTATGCTGTTCTTGAAAGCAGTGTGGTAGAAAGTGCAGGGATTTGGGTGACCTGAGCAATGTGGATGATGCACCTCACGCACAGGGCGGACGCAGTTATTATTCACACAGCTCTGATGATGCACCTTAGGCACGGGCTCACAGCTGTTATTATTCACACAGCTCTGATGATGCACCTCACACACGGGGCTGAAGCAGTTATTATTCACACAGCTCTGATGATGCACCTCAGGCACGGGCTCACAGCTGTTATTATTCAAGACCATGTCCCATCTGAAAATTAAACACGAACTTTAACATTAAACAAGTGCAAGACGAAAAAAAAAACGAAGACGTGCGCATGACGAAAACTACCGTAGGGCGGGACTTCCGTTTCGTCCTGACGCTTAGCTATCAGAAGTCTTCTCCAGATATGTACGCACTTTTTGCATCTTGCGCTGTGGCTGTTTGGCACTACTGTCTTATACAATAGATGCACATCGCAGGCCACACTAACCATCATCATCATCAGAGCTATACAGTACTGCAGGGCATACTTAGGGCTCTTGTTTTTATGGTTCCATTTTAATGTCACTCATCGAATGGTTTTATTAGCCTTTTTGCACATTTGTATTTAAAGCACTGCACAACACTTATGTGGATTCACGTTTTTTACTGACCACAAATACCTGTGCAATGGTTTTCATAAACTATGCATAATAAATACAAAATCTGAAACCACCCTGCTTTCACTAGGACTCTTAGCCAATGGATCCAATGTTAACCTGTCCTTTGATGTATTAAAAACCTCTAAATTGCTGCTGATTGTATACAACACAGGTTTTATTGACATTTTAAATGATCACCATCAACGCTGCATTTTTATTGACCCTTATTATAAAGATTTTAAATAATCAAAAAATAAAAAATGTAGGCATAGAGAGGATGCTGGAGGTAGGCTATTTCTGTGAGATTGGTGTGAACACTAAGGAGACAGACTGTGGAAAATGTTCAGACAGAAACGGAGATCTGTATTCAGAAAGGGAAATATCATGTACAAGATCAGTAAAGACTTATGGAAACGGCGATCACTAGCGATTGGACTCCTGAGGCGAAAAAGCCGGGAGAAAGCACAACTCTGATTTTTAAAACTTATTTGTGATACTGTGTTCCTGTAACTCCCCCCTCCTACCTGCACTCCTTGGCATCTTTTAAACAGCGCTACACGCTGCAACGACCCCCTTCTTTCAGCTGCCATTCTCGAGCGCGAGGCGCGCCACAGACACGCCCCCTCTGTCGGCCACGCCCCCTCGTCAGATTGTATAAATAGTGTGCGCAGACGCCAGGCGCTTCACTAGCGATTGGACTCCTGAGGCGAAAAAGCCGGGAGAAAGCATAACTCTAATTTTTAAAACTTATTTGTGATACTGTGTTCCTGTAACTCCCCCCTCCTACCTGCACTCCTTGGCATCTTTTAAACAGCGATACACGCTGCAACGACCCCCTTCTTTCAGCCGCCATCCTCGAGAGCGAGGCGCGCCACAGACACGCCCCCTCTGTCGGCCACGCCCCCTCCAACACCCTGTCCCACTGCCATAAATCATGTGTCTTGGTAGGAAGCGCAGCGGACGAGCGCAGCGGGCGCGACGATTGCGCGCCGAAGGCACGCCTAAGGCAAGCCCGTCTGCGCCCGTCCGCGACTGGCCGGGACTAGGGGCACTTCACTCTGCCCCACCTATCACCTATACCCCGAACTTACTTCGCAGCTACCAGGGCCCCTGGCCCATCTCGGCCACTATCAGCTCTCGCATCTCTGCTCTCGGCATAGCTCCCCCCACCCCCCTTCCTCGCCCTCTTCCTACATTCGATTCCCCGCCCACGATTTGTAGGTCTGCTCCTCCGCCAACCCCTAAAAACTTCACAGCCTTCTACCTCAATACCCGGTCTGCTGTTGCCCACGCGCATGAACTTTCGGTCTTGCTGGATCTTCATGCTCCCGATCTCCTCTTCTTAACTGAGACCTGGTTCTGCGAGGACTCCCTCCCTGCCCTTCTATCCACCCTACCGGCCTCCTACTATGCCCTTAGGGCGGACCGCCCTTCAGGTAGAGCCGGGGGCGGCGTGGCGGTCATCGCACGTACCGATCTCCCTTTTCAAATTCTATCCCTACCTAACATTGCTACCACCGAATTTCTGGTGATTCGCACAGTATCTACCTCTCCCCCCCTAACCTGCTTCCTCACTTATCGTCCCCCTCAGTCCCCCCTACAGTTTCTCCCTGACTTTTTGGAGGTCCTGGCCACCATTACAGTCAACAATTCCTCCATCTTGCTCCTTGGCGATTTTAATTTTTGGCCCTCTGATCCCGCTGAATGTCCGTCAAAGGAATTTTCCGAAACCCTTCACTCCCTCAACTTCATATCTCATGTTCACTCCCCCACCCACATCAAAGGTCATCTGCTTGACCAGATCTGGTCCCTGAACTGCCCTGTGGAATCACTTTCTATCTCCCCTTGCCCTTGGTCTGACCACCACCTGATTTCATTTCTCCTTCCTATTCTCCCCCCAGCTAAGGCCTCCCGGCCCAAAAACACCTGGGCCCGATCATGGGGCCGTGTCAACCTTGAGAATCTCTCCTCCCTCCTTACCTGCTCTCTTTCTTCTCTTCAGGGCCTTACTACCGTCTCCCAGGTTGATGCCATAGATCAGTGGCTCTCCCACAGCTGCGACTCCGTTGCCCCGCTCAAGCGCATTACTTCTAAACGCGACAAAGACGCCAACAGGTGGTTTAATAAAGAGCTTAAAGCCACCAAATTAACAGTTCGCCGCGCGGAGCGGGCTTGGAGGAGAAACTATTGCCCCACTCAAACTGGAATACACCAACATCCTTAGCCAGTACAAAAAAGGCATCCTGGAGGCCAAAACATCTTATTTCTCCTCCAAAATCTTAGCAGCGGAGAACCAGTCCAAGGAGATATTTTCCATCGTCCACAACCTGGCGTTCTCGGACAGAACAACTCTAAAACCAGCCCCGTCCGAAGACCTCTGTCTCTCTCTCAATAATTATTTTATCCACAAAATTGTCCCCATCAAGGCCAACATCCCTCCACCTTCCCCATCTTTTGTTGATCCTCAATGTCCCCCTCCCAAAGGCGCACTGACCACCTTTCCCCCTATCACTCAGGAAAATTTAACCTCATTGGTGCCTTTGATCAAATCTGGCTCCCCACTCGACCCTTGTCCTGCCCACATCCTCCGTCACATCTTTGTCTCTTGTCCAGACCCCCCCCTTCACCTCCTCAACGGCTCCCTTGCTCAAGGCATACTCCCTAGCTCCTTGAAGTCTGCGGTAATTGTGCCCATCCTGAAAAAACCTGGGGCAGATCCCTCTGTCCCTGCCAATTTCCGTCCCATCTCCCTCCTGCCATTTCTGGCCAAGGTGCTCGAGCGCCAGGTCACCTGCACTCTGAGCTCCTTTGTGGAGAAACATGGAGCCCTTGCCCCCCGCCAAGCTGGTTTCCGCTCGCACACTCTACGGAGTCCGTTGTCATGTCGGTTCTCGACACCCTCAGGGAGGGTATGGACACCAATCAGCACCAGGCCCTTGTGCTCCTCGATCTCTCAGCCGCCTTTGATACGGTGGATTACAACATCTTACTTTCCCGTATCAGGGCGGCGGGGATCGGGGGGACTGCCCTGGTCTGGTTATCCTCCTTCCTGAGCGACCGCACCCAGGCTGTCCGCCTGGGTGACTTCACAGCGGACTTCCGGAAAGTTCAGTGCGGGGTCCCCCAAGGTTCCTCTCTTTCCCCCCTTTTGTTCAATCTGTATATTGCCCCTCTTATTTTCTCTCTTCAACAGATGGAGGTCGCCGTATTTAATTATGCGGATGACCTCCAGCTGGTCTTTGATCTTTCCTCTCCTTCTGCTGTTCTTAACTTTCAAACTGTCATGTTCCATATCAGGGACTGGATGAGCCACAACCACCTCAAACTCAACCCGGATAAAAACGAGCTGGTGCTGACGGGTGGTTCATCCAGTCCCTGGTCCCCTCTCTTCTGGCCCCCCTCTCTTGGCCCTTCTCCTGTTCCCTCCTCCTCAGTTAAAACATTAGGCATAAAACTTAACTCTCAACTCACCCTTCACTCCCAGGTTAGCTCTGTGGTATCTTCTTCCTTCCTTTCACTGCGTACTATACGCAAGGTGTCCCGTTTCTTCACTTTCTCTGCCCTCAAACTTATCATTCTGGCCATGGTGGTGTCCCGCCTGGACTATGGGAACGCTCTGTATGCCGGTATCCCTGCATACAGTCTGCGTCGCCTACAACAGATACAAAACCAGGCGGCCCGCCTGGCTTTCAACCTCCCTAAATTTCACCACTCTACCCCACTTCTGAAATCTCTTCATTGGCTCCCCGTGCGAGCTAGAATTCAATTCAAGCTCGCATCCATCACTTTCCTGGCCCGATCGGGTCTGGCACCAGCCTTCATCTCCTCCGAGATTGTCTCATATGTCCCCTCCAGGGACCTTCGTTAGTCTTCCCAGTCCCTCCTCACAATCCCACGTTTCCGGAGAAAGAAGTGGGGAGGCTCCAAATTTGCTATTCTTGCACCTACCCTCTGGAATTCCCTTCCCCTTCAACTTCGCTCTATCACCCTCTATCCGCAATTCCGCAAAAGTCTTAAAACCCACTTATTCACAAAGTCCTTTGAATAAACGTTCCTTCTACCCTCCCTGCTCCTAAACCTCAGCTCCCGCTAGCTACAGCGCCAAGAAACCGCCGGTATACGTGCGCTTTAAAAGTTCTTTTAAACTCAAACTCAAACGATAATCACGTAAACTGAAGGGGGCTTAAGACTAGAATGAAAAGAGAAATGCCCCACACGCCTTGTCACTAGATATAAAAGATGGAGTGCAAATAAAGGGGGGAGTGAGGGGAAATAAGGGAACATTTCATAATTAAAAGTGTAAAATCATTCTCCGGTGAAAAGCAATGAAGCAGAAATGTTGGTGAAAATGCAGTTTGATGTGTCAAACGAGAATATAGTGTTGTACAGCAAGAAACTGCAGAGGGAGACAAGGCAGTAACAGAGCACTAAGCCCTGGGGATGGCCCGCAGTCAGCAAAATGGGGGACAACTTAGTTTGCATTACAACATTGTGAATGACCATCCCGCTGGACCAGTAGTATCAGTATCCCGTGATTCTCAAGCTCGAGACTGTTATTAGAAGGCTAATGCAAAGAGCTCTGTGAAAATAACGGAAAGGACAACAGAAGTTTGCGCTAGAAGAGTAGAAGGGGGTCACGGCGCAATTCGACCACACAAAGCTCACTTAATAGTATAAGCAGTATCAGACAATGAATGATTCCAGGTTACCACTACATATATTGACCTATCACCTCGCTCTCACCATTTAAAAACAATCCATTTCACCGCTCAGCTAACTCTACTGTCACCCCATCACTCGTCACACGTCAACCGCCTTACAAGTGTCACCTAATCAACTGCCCCACTGATCACACAACCCTTTACTAACCTGACACAACCAAACACTAACAAACAATCACAATGGATGGCAATCGCAAAACTTCACAATGTCTGCCAAATTGAGAATGTGTTTAGATACAATAACAATGCCAGCAAAGATGTACTAATGCAATATGACAACACAAGTGCTATTCAAGGGATCTTTGTATTGACATTACCGTTAACCAAACCAGTCCCTCGGATACGTCCATGTCTATCATGCACTTAAGTGTCTCATCGCCAGTCATCACCCCCACAATCCATTTCAATCATTCACCAACTCACACACCCACCTACTGTCACAGCCCACATCCTCCAACTGTATACCACATCCATGACACTTGTTAGCACATGCCTCTGTGCCACTTCCCGACGCAACCTCCTGTATGCCATCACTAGTGTCAACCTCCTCTCATAACACACATCACGTTACAATTGTGGCTTACCCTTTCACTGCAACTCTCCCGTCACCTACCGCAACACTGTCTTCCACGCTGCCCCCCGATCATCCCTTACGCCAGTCATCCATCAAACTCACCTCTCGAAGAGTAGCCTCACGACGAAGAGCCCGAGTGCCAGAGGAAGCACGGAGACGACGTGCCCTGCCCGCGGGTACTGCGGCCCACCTTCCACCTCTGCCAGATCCGCCCAGGTTACATTCTGAGTAAGCCAGATGCGCTCGTTCCAAAACCAGGCTGACACCGCCGCCATGTTCCACCAACAGACCCAGACAAAGTGGCGCGCGCACTGGGGGGCGGGGCAGTGTGACGCCACCCGCACAGAAAGGGGCAAGCACGAGTTGACAGTTACGTGTGGGACGGCTTGAGAGGAACCAAAATGAAAGTAAAGGAAACTGAAAGTTGGGAAGGGAAAAAAAAAGCCAATGCCATTCAAAGTTCACTGTGTCTGTAACCGCGCATTGCAATGGAAATGCGAGTGTGTGTATGTGTGCGGGGAGGGGGGAGCCGGGGGTCTCTGTATGTGTGTGTAGGTGCGCTCGTGTGTGTGCGCATGCGGAAGCAGGGGGAGGTGTGGCTGTGTGTTACAGCTTTCCAGGAGACAGGAGCTGGCCACAGCGAGCGCGTTCTCGTGCGTGTGGCCCGCTCAAATCGCCTTCTGGCAGAGGAGATGCGCGCGGCCAGCTCCTGTCTCCTGGAAAGCTGCGTCGTTGACTATACGTCTCTGTGGCGAGACCGCGCTGACGCGCGGTCGAACACCACGAGACCTAAAAAGACACGATGAACAATAAATTGAATCTTGATGAGATTTTTAGATACAATATCCCAGGAAAGCACATTATAAAGATATTGGCAGGCGGACCCAAGCACACACTGAAGCACAATCAGCCCAACTTCTCACTTTAAATTACTCTTTTTTAATATGTTATTACAACCCTGCATGCAATTGTTCCTATTAAAAACAGATAAAGAGCAGGGAGACAACAAAGCTGACAAACAATTTGATTAGAAATGTTTATATGCACTTGTCAAAGCTTATAACAACATGGGCACCTAAATCTGTCGGTAACAAATGTCAAACTGCAATCCAGACAAGAGTCAACGGCATGCTGAACATGGACATAACTATACTACACCTATCAAATCATCCAAGTGTCCCAACTACAGCAAAATGGTCTGGAATACATTGGAAATTAAAAGAACCAAAAAATGTAACAATGAAGTAAACGAGTTGCAGATGAACATCATAAGCCAAAGCACCAATCTGGAGAATATCCTCGCACACATCAATATCACAACCACCATCAAACAAAAAGGTTCTGAATAAAGGTAAGGTAAGTAAGCAGGCTTCAGAATCAGATTAAATAATGCCAGAAGCCCTAAAGAAACATTCAACTCCTTAAATCAACAGTCGTGCCTACTCTCCAGATTGATTCATCCAAATGTGCTGAATTTCCCAGATACTTTCTTAATTAAACCACTGAGCTCAGGAAAGATTGACTCATTGTTTACTACTTAAAAATTCTTCAGATTTTCACCTCCAGCAACATCACAATACACTGCTGCACTTTTGCCCCGAGCTCTCTCCAAAGTTATGATAAAATCATCATCATAGCAATATTCCTGATATTCCGGATCCCTCGATCTGTGGCCATGTCACACAAAAATGTCCCCACAACCTTCTGGCTAAATTGAGAGCCTAATGATAAACGAATCTCCAGAAGGGTGCCAGAGGTTCTCATAAGTGGCTGTTTGGGCCACTAAGAAAGAAGGCTGATCGAGAATTTCAGAATAATCACTTGCATCCACAGACTTGGTAAAAATTCTAGAAAACTCATACTCTCAACTAAATGATAATTTAGAAAAACAAGAATCTCCAAGTGTGTTTTGAGTCAGGCTTAGTATCTGAGCATAGCACTAGAAAAGGCTTCCTCCACCATCTCTTTAACAAAACAAATTAATTCCTCCTAGTGCTACTTGACCCAACTTCATCCTTCAATTTAATCAGTAGTGATGCCCTCTTTATTTTTACAACAGAATTTACCGGCTATCAACAAACAGTTTAACACAGGCTCTTATCCCATTTTACAAAAACACATTGCAACAAGTGAAAAGAAATAGCTAAACCTCTTCCCCTTCTGTGAACCGCAAAGCTAAAATGTCTTGAGCAGTTCAACCTTTACGTATAACCAGTTTGTAAACTCCTACATAAATATTCCACTAATTCGTAGGGGAAATGTAGATATATATAAAAATGGACGGTCTTACAGCTTTTCTATCAACCACCTGGATATTCAAAATACAAATTTGGATATACCAAATGAAAATTAAACTATGGAAAACAGACTTTTTACTTCCGTCTCGTGAACAAATGGGCATAACATGTAAAACCATATAAAATGCAAAATCTATAGGTGTTATATATATATATATATATATCCTGAAAGTCGTCTCACCCACAGGAATTCGATCTCAATCACCTCAGAGACGACGCAAACCCAAAGTCGTGCTGCAGTATTTTTTATTCTTTTTCACCCAGCACCTCCGCCATGACGCGTTTCGGTCCTTCTCGGACCTTGATCACATGACAAGTCACATGGGGAAGCTCATGCAATTTAAAGTGACAGTGCAAACATAAGTGCAATTGAAATGAACAACAGACTAAGTGTTAGCCACTACTTGATAATACCTGTAAAATACAGTATATTGAGTGTGCAACTAGCTGCTAATTCTCTGTGCAAAGTGCATGAAATAAATATTCATAATAAATATTTAAGATAATTTTAAATGCTATTATAAAAGCCATAAAATTGGAAAACTAATAAAGTATACACGATTAATTAAAATCTGTGCAATGAATTCCAAATCGGCAAAAAATCACTATATGTTAATAAAGCACCATACTTTACGCACATATGAAAATAGCAGCATTGAGTACAGAAGTGGCTACAACACATGATCAATAAAGCCCAAGTGGGCAATACAACTATTTGTCCATAATAAAGTTCAAGTGTAATTACTCTAAGTGTACCCAACCAAAATGTATAAAAAATATTTGTGAATAAAAACTGTATTTATATGTATTATTGTTTCAGCAGGCGGCAAATTATTCAATTCATTGATGCAAAACACTCAAAGATATTTACATTTAAAAACAGAATCTTTTAATAAAAATGTAAAAAAATCTTTGGTGGAATTCAATCCATTTGGACTCTTAGTGTCCATCTCCAGTATATATTTTGTCTCTAACTTTCTCAGTTTAGCATTTCTATCTCCTCCATGCCTCAACGGGGGAATACAGTCAACCACATAGTATCTTAGGTCATCTGGGTTTTTGGCATGCATGGCCTCAAAATGCCTACCAACTGTGTACGTATCATCACCATTTTTAATTGCTCGTAAATGATGGAGTATCCTTTCGATCTCAACAAAATAAGATGCCAGTACTGTTTTTTGATTTAACACCTTTACATGCACAATGACTTAAACAATTGTAGGATTACCACACAAAAAATTGTGACTGTATTAATCTTTTTTATTTTTATAAATTCTCAAAATAATCCAAAACACATTATTCCAAAATTTCTAAAGAAACTCAAGGGGAAGAGGGAATATTAAAAGCTATAATCCAATTGGATGTGAGAAGGTGAAATATAGACACACAAGAGGAAAAATATAATTTAGAATGATTGGGCTACAGTCACACATCACATTCGCCATCTACCATTTAGTCTAAACAACTGTCATACACATACATCTTGCAGTCAAAAAGAGGTATAAATCGGGGTAAACACAAAATTCAAACACACAAGTGAAACAAATATTGAAAAAAGAAGAAGAAAAGACGTGAATAGCCTCACCAAATTCAAAAGAACCTCTTATTAATGTATGCGGTGGGGTACTATTTTTATTTTATATTATTTCCAATGACAACATCATAGTCATCTATAATGCCATCGAATTTTTTACAATTTAAATGTTTCAAAACATTGTCACAAGATTAGCCTTCAAGGAAAAAGAGAGGGCCGACACGTTTCGAAGCCCCTTAGTTGTGGGGGTTCTCCTCAGGACCTTGAGGGATCAGTCCTGCAAAAGAATAAAAACGACAATTCTTACTATCCTATCTCCTGAGTGAAACCTTCAACTTTAAAACAGACAAGCGTGCCCAGCTGAATTACCTTGTCTTCTTAATAATCCTGCGCAAATCTCAATTCCAATGTACAAAGTCAATTGTCATTGCTTCAGATGCTATACAAAACTCCCATCATGGGCTACAAAGCAAAACGAATGAAACCATGTGATGTTGTTTTGAGCAAAAAATTGTGAAAAACGCCACATAAATAGCAACCAAAAGATAATTACCTTCTCAGAGAAGGAGTTGCTTCTTGAGTTAAACAGACACTGGTTCATACGACTTTTTTTTCACAACCAGATTCCTGTGTGGAACATTGGAAAACAAAGGGGAGTTGGTTTCAACATGTGCACCGAAGAAAATTGCACGTTACATCTTCTCTCCAAGATTATATCGTACTTGCTCCAAATCCCAGGTCCCTGTGCATTCATAATCGTCCTATTATCATGGTAACGTGATGTATGCTACCAAGTTAAATGTTTTGTCTGCGTTTCCTCAAAACTCAAAAGCGTGATTATTCAATCCTCACATAAACATATTGAAGGTTGGCAATCACCCAACAGATGCCGACCATTCATTATTCTATCTCTCATCGCATCTTTCTCTGTTACTGGTCGTTACGCCATTTGCCTATGTTTTTCCAAATGGGAGACCGCTTGCCTACCTGATCGTCTACTAGCCGCAAGCCGTCTCAAAAGTTAACTCAGGAGATAGGATAGTAAGAATTGTCGTTTTGATTCTTTTGCAGGACTGATCCCTCAAGGTCCTGAGGAGAACCCCCGCAACTAAGGGGCTTCGAAACGCGTCGACCCTCTCTTTTTCCTTTAAGGCAAATCTTGTGACAATGTTGTTTTGAAACATTTAAAATTGTAAAAATTTTGATGGCCTTATAGATGACTATGATGTTGTCATTAGAAAAATTATAAAATAAAAATAGTACCCCACCGCATACATTAATAAGAGGATCTTTTGAACCTTGGTGAGGCTATTCACGTCTTTTCTTTTCTTCTTTTTTCAATATTTGTTTCACTTGTGTGTTTGAATTTTGTGTTTACCCCGATTTATACCTCTTTTTGACTGCGAGATGTATGTGTATGACAGTTGTTTAGACTAAATGGTAGATGGCGAATGTGATGTGTGACTGTAGCCCAATCATTCAAAATTATATTTTTCCTCTTGTGTGTCTATATTTCACCTTCTCACATCCAATTGGATTATAGCTTTTAATATTCCCTCTTCCCCTTCGGTTTCTTTAGAAATTTTGGAATAATGTGTTTAGGAATATTTTGAGAATTTATAAAAATAAAAAAGATAAATACAGTCACAATTTTTTGTTTGGTAATGCTACAATTGTTTAAGTCATTGTGCATGTAAAGGTGTTAAATCAAAAAGCAGTACTGGCATCTTGTTTTGTTGAGAACTATATACGGCGCAGCCTTACTGCGCTTCAGCCAAACCCTTTGTTGTTTCTGGAGTATCCTTTTGTGGCATTGGGGTTTTGTGCTCCCCACATATTTTAAACCACAAGGACACTCCAGCACGTACACGGCATACTCAGTGCGGCATGTCAACTTTTTATCTATTTTGATAGGCTTTTTTTTGAATGGGGCTGTGATATTCAGTTTTATTGACCCCCTGTTTGCATGCCTTGCATGTTGCACATTTTATGAACTCTTTACTCCCCAAGATCCATAGATCACTTGTTTTTATTTCTGGACTACTGGTGACTAGTGTGTTATTCATAGCATTAGCTCTTCTAAATGTTAGATTAGGAGAGCGTGCGAGTTTCTCCCCTAAGATGGGGTCAATCCTAATAAGAGGCCAATTTTTTGTAATAATTTTTCTGATTGCAAGATGTTGATTGCTATACGTTAGTATTAGCTTCTATGGTTGGTCCTCACTATGATTGCTACTAACTACACTTTTAGTCACTAGTGTCTGGGATCTATCTTGTGTGTTGGCTCCTATGGTGGCTTTGTCGATCATATAAGGACTATATCCTCTTTCGATGAATCTTGACCGACATTCCCTCTGTGCATTGAAGCAATCAGCATCCAGACAGCAAATTAGTCTAATCCGCAGCTTTTCCCAATAGGCGATGCTGCGGATGAGGTGGGCAGGATGATTACTCTCCGCGTGAAGCACTGAGTTGCCTGCCGTGCTTTTCCTATGTAATCTGGTATTGAGAAGATTATCTGAGACAAATATTTCTACATCTAGAAAAAACACTGTGGACTTACTGATGTGGCTGGTAAAGTGCAAATTCATGTTGTTAGTATTCAGAGAGTCAATAAAGATTTGAGCTTCGCTCTCTGTGCCTTTCCAGATGAACAATAGATCATCAATGTATCTAAACATGTGAGCAATTTGGGTATTAACGAATTTGTTGTCTTCTCTCATCAATACTTGTCTTTCCCAAAGCCCCATGTGAAGGCAGGCGTAGCTAGGGGAAAACCATGCCCCCATAGCTACGCCTCTGATCTGCTGATACACCTGTTTGGCAAACAGAAAATAGTTTTTTTCAAGGCACATTGTGATTATAGCCATCAACATTTTGTTATTTTCTAAATAACAAATAGGACGTTTCCTAAGGAAGTGGTCTACTGCCTTTAGACCATCCCTATGATGTATGCTGGTATACAAAGAAGATACGTCCATAGAGATTAATAGCATATCATCACTCCATACCACTTTTTCCAATTTACGTAGTAAGTCACTAGTTTCCAATATGAATGATGGCAATGTTCGTACAGATTCTTGGAGGAAGTAATCAACATATTTACTTGCATTCTCCAAAATGCTACCACATGCAGATATTATGGGCCTGCCCGGAGGATGGGTCTTATTTTTGTGGATTTTAGGTATAAAATATACCACTGGCATTATTGGATTGCCATTTTTGAGAAAACGAAGCTCATCTGTTGATAACAGCCCGGTACTTTTCCATGCTATTAAGCTCAAATAAATTTGTCCCAAGAAGCTTTCGCTGTTCTCATATCGCTACGTCTGTAGCAGTCCGTATCGCCAAGCTGGCCGGTTGCCTCCTCCATGTACATGCTGTATGGCCAGGGGACGATGTTTACACCGTTGTCATATATACACATATACACACACACACATATATATACACACACAGTGCAAAGACAATAGCAAAGTCTGCCAATCGTCCACTCAAAAAATTTAAATAACGGAGTATATTTCCTGCCTAAATTAAATCCAAAGAACATAGTCAAGCAATGGTTCTACCTAAAGATAAAAACAAAAATATCCAGTCCAATGTTTAAGAACTACTTTAAAAAAAAACTACCTCTTAATGGCTTTGTTCTAATAGCCCCTGTGAACTGGTGTGTGCGTGATACCTGTTTTTGACAAGCTTCACTGCTTGCAATTGTTTATTTTTTCTCACCATCTCCTTGAATTACTACCTTTGTTAAAAGTTTTTTGTTCTATTATGTGATGCTCTAGAGTTAAGATCATGCCATAAAATGTAATAAAATAAAAATCCTAAGATTTCACCAATTTAATTAGTATGAACAATCAAAATGACTCATTCAGACGATCATATTTCACATCGGTTATTCGGACATAGGTTGAAAATAGCTAACTAAAACAAACTAGACAGCCTACAGTTGAATCATAGGCAGATATGTGAATGAAAACATGCTTCCAAACTCCATTACATAACTGATTGCCTCTATAATCCAAGCAACAGTCCCAGGGAAACAAACATGCCATCATGATGCATAGCCTCTAGAAAACTTTTGCAATCAATCAATCAATCAGAGTACTTGTAAAGCGCGCTACTCACCCGTGAGGGTCCCACGGCGCTGAGGGGAGTGGGTATGCTGCTACTGCTCAAAGTGCCAGGTCTTGAGGAGACTTCTGAAGGCGAGTAGGTCTTGGTTCCGCCGTATGTGGGTAGGGAGGGTGTTCCAGGTCTTGGTGGCGAGTTAGGAGAAGGATCTGCCGCCGGAGGTCATTCGTTGGATGCGGGGGACAGTGGCGAGGGCGAGGCTGGCGGAGCGGAGCTGGCGGGTGGGGGTGTGGAAGCTGAGTCTGCTGTTCAGGTAGACTGGTCCGGCGTTGTGGAGTGCTTTGTGTGCGTGGGTGAGGAGCTTGAAGGTGATCCTCTTGTCGACAGGGAGCCAGTGTAGGTCTCTCAGTTAGGGGGTGATGTGGCTGCGGCAGGGGACGTTGATGATCTGTCGGGCGGAGGCGTTTTGGATGCGTTGTAGTCATCGTAGGTGTTTGGAAGAGATTCCTGCGTAGAGTGCGTTGCCGTAGTCCAGTCTGCTGCTGACGAGGGCCTGTGTCACCGTTCTTCTTGTTTCGGTCGGGATCCACTTGTAGATCCTGCGGAGCATGCGGAGGGTGTTGTAGCAGGAGGAGAAGACGGCGTTGACCTGCTTAGACATGGAGAGGGATGAGTCGAGGATGAATCCTAGATTGCGTGCATGGTCGGTGGGGGTTGGTGCGGTTCCCAGTGTGGTCGGCCACCAGGAGTCGTCCCAGGCTGAGTGCTCACTCTCATTGTGTGCTCACTCTACGTGATAATACAGAGTTCTCATTTGTGCATGACTTCCACACATAAATTGAGAAATATGGATGTTGCCTAACAGCCTCAGCTGCAGACTTTGAATCTGGGTAACCAGGTTTGAATCCAGGCATTGGTTCAGGGCAAATTCCTTAATCTCCTATGCTTAAAATAAAATAAATCGGTGCTCATGAAGTGACCTTCGGCAGTGTTTGCGCTAGATATATATATATATATATTTTACAAGCTTCGGTCAAGTGACCAAAAAGACAGCGGACACGTCAGGTATGCACTGATGCATTTCGGCAGAAGCCTTTCAAAAAAAAAAATATATATATCTCAAGGCGGGAGCAAGCCGCCGAAACGCGTCTGAGCAGAAACTGAGCATGACATAAAACGTTTGAACTGAGATTCACCGAGTCAGCGCCTTCTTTGATGGGAAGTTTGGTGTGGTAAAGAATATATATATATATATATATATATATATATATATATATATATATATAAAAAACAGGAAAACCTCTACTCCCCATCAGGAAAAGAGCACGCACACGAGGACCATTTTGGTTAAGGCCTTTTTATTAAATGAGCCTCCTCCAACCCAGCATAGATACGCGTTTCAGCTGACTCAGCAGATATTATATATATATTATATATTATTCCAAAATCTCTGCAGTAGTAGGAGTTTTTCAGATTTGCAAAAATCATTGGCATCAACGCCAAGATTTTTCACATCTCAATCATTAGAGCGGCAGACCCTGATGCAGAGGTCTAGCCCGGGACCAGGGTTCAATTCCCCCCCTCGGCGGGTCTGGGGCTCAAAATTCCACAGACCTGATCATTCTCGCCTCGGTGCCTATTCCAATCATTGAGTCCCACTCTGCAACTCCGGGCAATAGCTTGCTTAATCTCCAAAACGGCCCCCACAACGCTAAGGATGCCTGGCCTCCACTTTGGGGGTTCCCAGGAGTGGACGCCTCGCAGGGAAAGCCAGGATGGGTTCCACAGCGCTATTCGTACAAGCGCCTTGAGACCCTTGCGGGTGAGTAGTGCGCTATACAAGTATCAATTTACATTTTACATTTACATTTGAGTGAACAGGCCAACACCCCACTCTGAAAAGTGCGCCAGGACACCATCAACTACTACTACGAGCAGATACATTTCTTAGCAGACATATCGGAGGTTGTGACATTTACAAACAACTGCTGTGAGAAAGGAAAACAAAAAGTTTAAACAGTGTTATTTTGGTAATTGACAGTATTTTGAAAGCACACCTACTATTACGTTTTTAATACAAAATCACTCTGCCTCATGCCCATTAAAGTTTGGTAGGTTACAAAAGTTTGTCATTCTAAAAACTGGGTAGGAGTTTTAAAAAGCTTGACAAGCACTATCCTACTGCATATCAGGCTTCTGTATTTTAATTAGCTAAAGTCTTTTTTTTAGCTTTGCAAAGATGTTATTCATTTTAATATAAAAGCACTAAGCAAACAACAACATGAATTATCAAGAGAAACAGGATAAAGTAATTTAGCCAATCCAAAGTACCAGCGATGTAGAAGAATCCAACACAATAAGATACCAAGGAAAACAACTGCAATAATTACTTATTTGTACAGTTGAGTAATGGAATAAAACTCATTCACATATGAATAGTCATGGTAACTAATACAAGAAAGGACAGCATCAGGGAAATAATTTAAAGGATAATCCTTATGACACAAATTAAAATACGAGAAGACATAATAATTAAAAGTATGATTTATAAAATCCGAAAGGTCTTATTAAAGATAGTTGAATAGGAAGTGAGGCTAGGGAGACAATCAAAGTAACCTAAAGGGTATTTAGGGTAAAGTGTGTATTTAGGTCAGATCTTACGGAGTTTGATTTTCTCTAGGCATATACTTTATCTCCCATGTGCTGTGCGGTACTTAGCCACTTAAATTTGCAATGCTTTTAATGATGAACAACCATTTCCACAAAGTGTGTATTAATATCTTGTTTATCGATTTCCCGTTACATATGATTCTTTTAATATCTAATGAGGACAAAGTTAATCAGTTGCGTATGTCAAGGTTTTTTATATCTGGTGCGCATATAGCAATTATGATAAGACAATGGTGGGGTGCTTTATTTAAAATATTCCCAAGTAAAGGCCAGCTCAAGCAACAGGCGAAAAATAGACGATAAATAAACGGAAAGCAATCACAGAACAAAAATAAACAACCCACCATTATCCCCTCTAGATCCTCTTTCATCCACCAGCTTAATGCAAATAGAGCATGTGGCACACAATGAAATGGAAGCTCACCCCAGCAGGAACCATACCATCTTGTACCATGACAGAGTACAACATGGTTTTCAGACAAGACCAAGAACAATATGGATGATACTAGCTCAACTTATTGGCCATGCAAAAAACAATATATTGAAGGCTGTTTTTGCTGCTCCTCCCATGTTGCCATGCCTGTGTCCACCTACAGGCCCATTTGCCTGCATGTCACACACTGTGATGGTCCGGATGGTGTAGAGTGCTAGATCCATAGGATAACCATGGAACTACCAGTAGACCTGCTGCAGTAACGTCGGGGATTTGTGGGAATCGTTGCTTTTGCCTGCTGCTTGCACTCCCAAGACACAATTACCCGCACCAGGACTCGCTGGTCACACTGGACCGACCTGTAAACTACCCGTTCATTACTCACAATTCAATCATCCATTGATGCCGCTGGTGCTGCCACAGCAACGGTGTTGGACTCACATGAGAAGCCGGGTGAATACTGGTGCGCGGAAGGGACCACAGGCAGTCCTCTTGTGGCTGGGAAGTCTGAGGTTACTGAGGAGGAGGGACCGAGGGGATTTGGTGCTAGGTCTGTGCTGGATCTGCGCTTCTTAAGGACTTCAAGGCTCCCTCCGTTAAGCGAGATAAATCTTTATGACACTGCATCGAGGTGTACACTACTTTAGAAAAGTGTCTCACAGGGTTGGGGCACCAGGAGAATGCGAGTCTTGGGGTAGCTTGAACTCAGAGGCTGGATCCCAGAGAGTGCATTGGTGCTATATAGTCACTTCAACAAGTGCTCCTGTAGTCTACTTTATGCAGAGCTGCTGTGGGCGGAGGCGGCGGACATCACTAGTTCTGAATATCAGGGGAGGAGGCAAGTGTCTGTCATCAATCTGCTTTGCATATCTGTTCCTTACAAACACATTTTATCTGCCGGCGTACTTGCTCCCCTAGTTTCACCTTGTGGTAGCACTGTGTTTTTTTTCGTTCATAAGTTGCTTTTTGGGCCACTGTTCTATGTTCCAAGACGCTATCCTAACACCATGGGCAAAATGAAAGCACCAGGAGGGCCTTCCATTTTATCCCCTCCTCCCAAATCGACCACCATTGTTAAGATGTTGCAGAGAACCATGGGGTTCATCTCCACTGAATTTGCACTGACCAAGAAGAGACTGTCTTTGGGAGTAGGTTATCCTGCAACCTCTGATGTTATTCCAACACTCTTCTAATCCTCCAGTTGTAGATACTATAGACATCACAGCCACTCTTCATGAATTGCTTGTGGGTCAAATACCTCCACCGAGTTCACCATCTGCTGTTTATACCTCCGGGAAGTGCCCCAAGGCAGGTTCCCAGAACATTATAGCCACTAAACCTCTTAGGCGATACACTCTCAGGCTAGACCCACCCACAACACATGCCATCTTGATAAACCTCAACTCCAGTAATTGCACAGAGGGGCTTGCGCAAGAGCCACTATGGATAGTGGAGTTGATGGAGGATTGTACTGCCAAAATCAAAAATATTGTACAGATGGAGCTCTCATCCTCATGCGCCTGGCAGTCACCGAGCAGAGGCTCGCGAACATTAAGCAACATGAGAATCCAACATCCCAACTCACCAGACATGCTGCAAAGGGGGACTACGGCAGCACGTCCAACCAGCATACAACACCAGCAGCAGAGGGAGTCATTGTCTCGTATAGCGCAATTTCAGATAGTCAACATCCAGACATCACTTTCAATCATACTAGAGTAACTTAACCGACAAGCATTAACACCAGCCAACAGGGGGCTCCCAGAAGTTCCACGGGCAGGGTGGTAGGGAAGCCTCAACATCTGCCAAGTGTCCAAAATCTCTACCAGAGGCACCCCGTGATTGACCTTCCACCTGCAACATGCCTATATATGGTAATTCTTAAAGGTGTCCCATAGTTGCGTGTGGGCCAGAGGGAGGGTCAGGGAGACACTCCCTCTGGCGCACAGGCAACTGTGGGCCAGAGGGAGGGTTAGTGAGCATCTGGGAGAGCTCACAAACAAATGTCTGAACCTGCTGGCGCGACAAAGGAACTTTCCCTCCTCTTTGGCAAACAATAGCCTTTTAACTCGTAGAGTGAGGTGGTTGCGGGCTGGGTTGGTGGACTGAGCAGGAGATTGCATTTTTATCAATTTTAGGTCACCACAGGTGGTGCAGAGCTGGCTTTGTGTTCATCCTGGTAAACTGGGCGACGAGTCCAGTATTGACCTACTGCCACTTGGGAATCCCCTCAAATCATGCTATTTATCAGGCCCGTTCGTAACAGTCACAAGTCTCGTTCTCAGTCAGTACCCATGAGTGCCATAGCCTTTAATGACCAGCGGAGTACTTTCAGGAGGAGCTCCCCAAAATAGATTGTTCTGCCAAATCACAGGATGGGTACAGGGGAATCTACAAAGCACATGGTTAATAGGGCACTGTTTGTGGCGTGAAAGCTGCACACGGATTCCCCACCCTCAGTGTGTAGCAACCAGGGAGCATCACCGCCTACGCCGCAAAAAATCATGGAACAATCTACCATTCCATCTTAGAAATGAAACTGATCTCTCCTTTAGGCGAGGGCTGAAAACCTGGTTATTTACATTATAATGGTTTCACTCCATGGGAACCACTAGGTAGTGATCAGCGCCAGGACACCTGGCTTAGGGTAACAGATGCGCTCTATAAATGTTATTAACATAACATAAGATTTAGATCCTCAGCCAGCCCATAGAGAGCAAACCCAGCCCACCTATAGTGAATACGTTACCTGACCCGATATCCGGTCTGATAAATCCTGAACATAATGGTAGTATAAGGGTCACCAACACCTGGGCAGACACTGCAACCCATGCGCTATCCAACTCACTTGATGGCCTGGATGGGCTATTTAGTCTAACTAACCATGTTAAGTCAGTTAACAAACGGTCTGTTCGCTCATTCAAGCTACTATCTTGGAATATAGCTAGGCTACCAACTAAAATTGAGTGCACAGAATGGGGTCAGTTTATTGGTATGCATGTGTTCTGCCTTTTTTTCAATAAATATTGTCTGCCAAGCCAGAGTAATGTGCAGGTATTGTCAATTTTAGGAAAGTGGCAACCCAGGACAAAGAGGGGGTGTATGGTGCATTCTTAAATTTGCAATCCCCCCTCACCCCCGATTAAAAAATAGTCCCCCCGGGCCATTCAAATTAATGCACTTACACTGAATCGGGGGTTGCGAGCTGGGAACGGTAGAACAGCTTCCGATAAGGACACCTGCCTCATTGATTATATATTGGTAGATGTAAGAGCCTGGCCACTAGTTATTGATATGATTGGTCTATCCAGGTAGGATAGTGATCATAATGCCCTGGTTCTAGATATGGATCTCCCCACCCGCTGCAAGAGAGTTAGTGACAATTGACCCTTTGAACGAAGAGTGCATGCAGCTAACATGCATAGAGTAAAGTGGTCCACTATCATGGGGCACTGCCAGGAGTTAGATCAGCAAAATATGCATTTTAGTACCAGAAAGCATTGAGGGTCTTCTTCCACTGGTTCGGGTACCAGACCAGGGTGAAAACCTAGGGAAAATTAATATCATTAACAATAATTTGTATGCAGGTCTTAAAAAGTACTTTTATGGGGAAACAAAAAGGGTCTTATGAGGTAAAGTCTTGATACAACCAAGCCATTTGTAAGAGTATTTTACGTCAAGATGACAGCTGACTATTAATTGTATGTCAAGTTCTTAATCGTATTACCTATTTTATATACAGTAATGATTCTCTACAATGTAGAGCATTGTAATGGTTTTACCAAATCACACACTAAAGTTATTTGGATACAACCAAGCCTGCTTGAAAGCAAGGTCAGCCCTCTTATCCACCATTAAACAGCTAGACACAGGTGTGATAAAAGCAAGTAGAGAAGTCTATAAGAAGACTATTAAAGCTGGCAAAAGAGTCGGGAAGTGGGAAGGCCTGCTGGACACAGTTAGAAAAGGTGACCCACATGCCTTCTGGAACTTGGTGTCCACAGGGTGCCGAGAGGGTTATTGTCCGATTGAGACTTATGTCCCTGCAGCAGACTGGTTTGCTCATTTTACCAGCCTTTGTTCTGTGATGGGAAAGGATAGAGATACCACGCCTACCTTGTTGGATATAAAAGGGGGGGTTTTACGCAACAAAGTCAATGGGACCTGGGTTCGATAGGTTATGAGAGGAAGGGGTCCCAGAAAGTAGGGGGAACAATTAAATGCACTTCAAGTGAATTTATCAGACACAGTTATTTTGATCCACACGGTTTTATTCACAGTGGGATCCATTGTATTGAATATACATAGCATCAGATACAATCAACTGTATTAAAGTCATACAGTGCCCCAAGGAGGGAAGAGGGAAGTGATAGTGAAAGGTAAGGGAAGTGTTGGGATAATTGTGACAGTAAAATCAATACTTCAAAGATTTATACAAGCTATAATTGGTATAGCAACAACTGCCATCAGACATGGCTGCATTATTTTGAGAAAGGCATACGACACAATGTACAATGTATATACAAAATATTGGCGTGAGGTTGCCGTAATGAAAAAGTCGACGTTTCGACCCTCTGTAGTTGCAGGGTGCTTTAACCTTGCTGTGGGGTCTTCTTCAGGACGAGGGGGTGGGGCAAGAGACCTAATGGAAGTATAATGAATTCAAATTAGAGGGATACTACTACTATCTCTAAATATCACAAGGGTAGAAATGGACAAAATTAGTATCAAAACTATTGGAAAAATAATTATAGGAATAATTCTATTATGTTTGACCGTGTCCGAAACATAGGGCAAACTAATGACTTAATTGAATGTGGAGAAATGGGGCGCCTGGGTGGGAAAACCGGCAAGGTACAAGGCAGCACACCACTAGTACAAAACACTCAATAGAGAAGATTACTACTGAACACTAAAAGACAAATTATGAGATAAGGGGCTATTAATTAGCGCGATTCAAAATTAAAGTTGAAAAAACATACCACAGAGTCAAGAATCCAGCGTGTGGTCTTTGATTCAAAACGGAAAGAAATTGTTAGAGCTGCATCTGGAATGATGAGCGTGTATTGATTACATGTCTGTGTTAGAGGAACAGACGCTTGTTTAAATTACAGCATTTTCCGATTGGGAACAGTAAAATCTTGCTTACCAATAGTTGCGTCCTGTTTGGTTTCAGGATGCGGTAAACTTGAACTACGCCAGGAATTAATCCACGGTAGGTCTGCTGGGGCAAGGACAAAGGAATCGTAAGGAGAAAGGGCCGCTATATGGTGGTATAAGGCGGGAAGCAAATAGGGAGCGGAAAAATACTCACTCGGTAGAAGTAAATCAAAGTGCTCCGTGCGAGGGCAGCCGATCAATGCTGCGTTTCCTCGTTTGGGAGCGGAGTCATGGTAACTGGTCACGTGGTGACCGTCAGCACAATGGAGCTAGAGGAAAGACTAACTAGCTCGTCTAGTGTGGGATAAAGGGTCGCTGTTGAGTGTAGACGAAACTGGAATATAGTTGAGCAATCATATTTCATTTACAATCATTGAATAGTTCCTGAAATAGTATCGAGATACAAGTAGATGTAAAAATTAAATATTAAATAAAACGCTGGTTTTACAGAGGCATGTTGATGGATGATAGGCGTACCTCTCTAACATGAGGGTAAAGGCCAGGCAATGGGGGAATCAACAATTAAATAAAACGCTGGTTTTACAGAGGCATGTTGATGGATGATAGGCGTACCTCTCTAACATGAGGGTAAAGGCCAGACAATTAAGGAATCAACAATTACAATCACAATTTAGTTAGAGACACATTATTTCTGACAGTGGTGTACCTCTCAAGCATGAGGGTAAGGCCATAATTTGAGTATCCACAAATAATTAAATAGAGAGCGACAACATATTTGAAGGAAAGGAATGGTGGAATACTGATAAATTCAATGGTAAAGTCATTAAACTAAGCACACAAGCCCATCATGGTAGTGTAGCCAATTGGGAAAATGAGCTGTCTAGTTCATTGAGACCAGATTCAATTGAATTAAAAAAGTAAATCCATTTTAGTTCTCTGGTATTTAGAATGTCCGAGATGTTGCCACCTCGTGGTCCCATGGTTGCTTTTTCGATGACCAACCATTGTAAGCTCTCAGGAGGATGAGACTGCAGCTTGAAATGTTCTACTAAAGGTGCGCCCTGAACATCACAACGAATTCGGCTCATATGTTGTAGTATTCTTGCTTTTATTTTTTGCTGGGTTTGTCCAATGTAGATTTTGTGGCAAGGACATACAATAGCGTAAATGATGTTGTTGGAATTGCAATTACTAAAGGATTTAAGTTTGACAGTGAGGTGGAGATGTACAAATTCCTTGGTCTGAATGGTAGAGTCACACGCCTTGCATTGACCGCATTTGAAATGACCAATGACTGGTGGTAAATTCCACATCACATGGTGTTGATAGTGGGTTGAGTCTCAGGGGATAAAAATGAACAGACAACATAGTCCTTAATGCTCTTAGCTTTTTTAAAAGCATGTAGTGGTGTCTCAGGTTGTTTTATTTCATCAGATACAAGGTGCCAGTGCTTGTTGATGATACGCTTGATACTGTTACTTTTAGTATTAAAAGTTGTGACACAAACAATACGGCTCTCATCATGATTGGTTCTGTCTTTGGGTATCAATAGTTCTTCGCGAGGATAGAACCAAGCTCGTTTTCGGGCCTTTTTGATCAGACGTCTTGGGTAGCCCCGATTTTGCAGACGGTTTGATAGATCCTGTGACTCAGAGAAATAATCATCTTTATTTGAACAATTCCTCCTTATCCTTAAAAATTGCCCAAATGGCAGGTTATCCCGGAGGGCACGAGGATGATGACTGTTGTAAGCCAACAGGGAATTTCTCTCAGATGTTTTCCGGTATAGTTTCGTGCAGAGTCTGCCAGAATCGTGATAGATGGTGACATCCAGAAAATCAATGCTGTTACTGTCAGATTGGATGGTAAACTTGACATATTCTGATTGTTGATTGAGCCAGGTAAAGAAAATGTTCAATTGGTCAAGGCTGCCATTCCAGATCATTAAAATATCGTCGATGTACCGCATCCAGAGGCCAACCTGGTCTCTGAATGGGTTCGATTGATTGAGAATGGTGTCTTCTTCAAACGCTGCCATGTATAAAATGGCTACATCGGGAGCAAAGGGAGCACCCATGGCTACACCAGAGATCTGGAGATAGAATTTGTTGTCGAACAAAAAGAAATTGCGGGTCATGGCGATCTTGAGCAAGGCTACAATAAACTCCGAGGGTACTTGGACCGGTGCCGGGCGTTTCTGAAGGCATCTTGCTATCACTGTGAGAGCCTCCTGTTGGGGAATGCAAGTATAGAGGGAGATTACATCGCAAGTTGCTAGTCTTTGAATCGACGGATCATAGGGAATGCTCTCAGTTATATTTATGGTATGCATCGTGTCTCTGAGGTATGATGGAGTGGCCTCCGCAAGTGGTTTGATGAAAAAGTCAATATATCTCCCCAGTGGTTCCAATATGGAGCCGCAGCCGGAAACAATTGGGCGTCCTGGAGGATTTTCCATGTTTTTGTGGAGTTTGGGCAAAGTATATAGTGTTGCCAGGCGAGGATGTTTGTTGTTCAAAAAGTGGAATTCATTATCAGACAGGAAGCCTAAAGTGAGACCTTCCTGGGTAACTTCTAGGATCTCTGTTGCGACGGATCGGGTGGGGTCCGACCTCAATAGTTGGTAACATTTGTCGTCCTGTAGTTGGCGCAGAATCTCAGATTTATAGGCAGATAAATCCTGAATCACAATAGCCCCACCTTTGTCGGCAGGCTTGATCACGATTTGATGGTTATTGACCAATGACTGTAAAGATGATTTTTGGAGTTTACTGGTATTGTACCGAACAAAAGTTTTGTCCTGAAGAACTTGTTGTACGTCGCGCCAGACAACAGCTTCATAAGCTAGAATCTGATTGGACATATTATTAGCATATGGAACAAAGGTTGAGGGGGGTCGGAGGCCGGTGACAGATGACTTGAACTTTGCTTCTGTGTTGCGGAAGAAGTACTTGAGTCGAATTTTCCGGAAAAATTTGTACAGTTCTGTTCTGATTACAAAATTGTCTGGATTGTACGTGGGAACATACGATAGTCCTTTACTGAGTACTTGGAGTTCGGCATCGGCAAGTTGCTGGTTGGAAATATTAACCACAGGATTGAGGGTTTCAACAGGTTCTATTGATTCTACCAACGGTAGGTCTTGTTGCGAGTAACTCGCTCGCCGTGCTGTTCTGGTTGGAACCGAACTTGTTTTGAAGATTGGCCTCGTCCTCCATCCCAGTTCTGGTTCTGCTGGGGGCCACGTTGATTCTGACCGCGGGGCCATGGATTGCCTCTTCCTCGTGGAGGTCGCCAAGATCCTCGACCTCGTCCTAAAAAAGGTGAGAATTGCTGGGGTGGGTAGTTGTAATCAAAGTATTGATATTGGTAATTAGGACCAGATGTGTCTTGTTCACCTTCAGAACTGTAGGACGAGTCAGAGAATGTTGGATAATTCCGTCTTCCTCGGTAGTTTCCGCGGCCTCTATTAGTGAAACAACCCTGTGTGTCCTGACGATAATAATCGTCCTGTAAGTATGGATAAGTCTTTTTTTTGTCGTAAAGACGAATATCGCGTGCCAACTTCTCAAGTTTACGGTTTTGGGTTGTTAAGTCAAAATCATTGAGTGTGGCTTGTAAGTTGGTTAGGGTGTCCTTGGCGCTTGCAAAGTTGGTATCAGCGGTTATTTCAGCTTTCAATGCACTGATTTCAGCAGTGAGTAGTTGTACTTGATCAGCAGCCGTTTCAACGCCTAACACCATCCAGTGTTGAGAACAATTGTTTGAGATGTGGCTGAAACCTTCTCTGAATTTAGGGACTTCAATAAAGATAGCCGGTTCAATCTTGATTTGAAGCCCGCCTTTTTCAAATTAATTTTGAATATTACAATATGGTAGAAAGAGAACTTCTGTCCTACTCTGAGGACTATATTGACAAATTGCTCGAAAATCCTGATAACATCTTTTTTCCATCTGATATTCCTTCAATTGATTTCTCACTCAAGGATAAAATCTCTCGTCTTGAGCGCCTGGAGAAGAAACTTATACGTACACGGTGGCATGGCCACTTGCTCACTAAGTATCTCAAAGAGAACATAATTCCGGTTGGGCTTCAAATCAAGATTTTGACTTAACAACCCAAAACCGTAAACTTGAGAAGTTGGCACGCGATATTCGTCTTTACGACAAAAAAAAGACTTATCTATACTTACAGGACGATTATTATCGTCAGGACACACAGGGTCGTTTCACTAATGGAGGCCGCGGAAACTACCGAGGAAGACGGAATTATCCAACATTCTCTGACTCGTCCTACAGTTCTGAAGGTGAACAAGACACATCTGGTCCTAATTACCAATATCAATACTTTGATTACAACTACCCACCCCAGCAATTCTCGCCTTTTTTAGGACGAGGTCGAGGATCTTGGCGACCTCCACGAGGAAGAGGCAATCCATGGCCCCGCGGTCAGAATCAACGTGGCCCCCAGCAGAACCAGAACAACTGGGATGGAGGACGAGGCCAATCTTCAAAACAAGTTCGGTTCCAACCAGAACAGCACGGCGAGCGAGTTACTCGCAACAAGACCTACCGTTGGTAGAATCAATAGAACCTGTTGAAACCCTCAATCCTGTGGTTAATATTTCCAACCAGCAACTTGCCGATGCCGAACTCCAAGTACTCAGTAAAGGACTATCGTATGTTCCCACGTACAATCCAGACAATTTTGTAATCAGAACAGAACTGTACAAATTTTTCCGGAAAATTCGACTCAAGTACTTCTTCCGCAACACAGAAGCAAAGTTCAAGTCATCTGTCACCGGCCTCCGACCCCCCTCAACCTTTGTTCCATATGCTAATAATATGTCCAATCAGATTCTAGCTTATGAAGCTGTTGTCTGGCGCGACGTACAACAAGTTCTTCAGGACAAAACTTTTGTTCGGTACAATACCAGTAAACTCCAAAAATCATCTTTACAGTCATTGGTCAATAACCATCAAATCGTGATCAAGCCTGCCGACAAAGGTGGGGCTATTGTGATTCAGGATTTATCTGCCTATAAATCTGAGATTCTGCGCCAACTACAGGACGACAAATGTTACCAACTATTGAGGTCGGACCCCACCCGATCCGTCGCAACAGAGATCCTAGAAGTTACCCAGGAAGGTCTCACTTTAGGCTTCCTGTCTGATAATGAATTCCACTTTTTGAACAACAAACATCCTCGCCTGGCAACACTATATACTTTGCCCAAACTCCACAAAAACATGGAAAATCCTCCAGGACGCCCAATTGTTTCCGGCTGCGGCTCCATATTGGAACCACTGGGGAGATATATTGACTTTTTCATCAAACCACTTGCGGAGGCCACTCCATCATACCTCAGAGACACGATGCATACCATAAATATAACTGAGAGCATTCCCTATGATCCGTCGATTCAAAGACTAGCAACTTGCGATGTAATCTCCCTCTATACTTGCATTCCCCAACAGGAGGCTCTCACAGTGATAGCAAGATGCCTTCAGAAACGCCCGGCACCGGTCCAAGTACCCTCGGAGTTTATTGTAGCCTTGCTCAAGATCGCCATGACCCGCAATTTCTTTTTGTTCGACAACAAATTCTATCTCCAGATCTCTGGTGTAGCCATGGGTGCTCCCTTTGCTCCCGATGTAGCCATTTTATACATGGCAGCGTTTGAAGAAGACACCATTCTCAATCAATCGAACCCATTCAGAGACCAGGTTGGCCTCTGGATGCGGTACATCGACGATATTTTAATGATCTGGAATGGCAGCCTTGACCAATTGAACATTTTCTTTACCTGGCTCAATCAACAATCAGAATATGTCAAGTTTACCATCCAATCTGACAGTAACAGCATTGATTTTCTGGATGTCACCATCTATCACGATTCTGGCAGACTCTGCACGAAACTATACCGGAAAACATCTGAGAGAAATTCCCTGTTGGCTTACAACAGTCATCATCCTCGTGCCCTCCGGGATAACCTGCCATTTGGGCAATTTTTAAGGATAAGGAGGAATTGTTCAAATAAAGATGATTATTTCTCTGAGTCACAGGATCTATCAAACCGTCTGCAAAATCGGGGCTACCCAAGACGTCTGATCAAAAAGGCCCGAAAACGAGCTTGGTTCTATCCTCGCGAAGAACTATTGATACCCAAAGACAGAACCAATCATGATGAGAGCCGTATTGTTTGTGTCACAACTTTTAATACTAAAAGTAACAGTATCAAGCGTATCATCAACAAGCACTGGCACCTTGTATCTGATGAAATAAAACAACCTGAGACACCACTACATGCTTTTAAAAAAGCTAAGAGCATTAAGGACTATGTTGTCTGTTCATTTTTATCCCCTGAGACTCAACCCACTATCAACACCATGTGGAATTTACCACCAGTCATTGGTCATTTCAAATGCGGTCAATGCAAGGCGTGTGACTCTACCATTCAGACCAAGGAATTTGTACATCTCCACCTCACTGTCAAACTTAAATCCTTTAGTAATTGCAATTCCAACAACATCATTTACGCTATTGTATGTCCTTGCCACAAAATCTACATTGGACAAACCCAGCAAAAAATAAAAGCAAGAATACTACAACATATGAGCCGAATTCGTTGTGATGTTCAGGGCGCACCTTTAGTAGAACATTTCAAGCTGCAGTCTCATCCTCCTGAGAGCTTACAATGGTTGGTCATCGAAAAAGCAACCATGGGACCACGAGGTGGCAACATCTCGGACATTCTAAATACCAGAGAACTAAAATGGATTTACTTTTTTAATTCAATTGAATCTGGTCTCAATGAACTAGACAGCTCATTTTCCCAATTGGCTACACTACCATGATGGGCTTGTGTGCTTAGTTTAATGACTTTACCATTGAATTTATCAGTATTCCACCATTCCTTTCCTTCAAATATGTTGTCGCTCTCTATTTAATTATTTGTGGATACTCAAATTATGGCCTTACCCTCATGCTTGAGAGGTACACCACTGTCAGAAATAATGTGTCTCTAACTAAATTGTGATTGTAATTGTTGATTCCTTAATTGTCTGGCCTTTACCCTCATGTTAGAGAGGTACGCCTATCATCCATCAACATGCCTCTGTAAAACCAGCGTTTTATTTAATTGTTGATTCCCCCATTGCCTGGCCTTTACCCTCATGTTAGAGAGGTACGCCTATCATCCATCAACATGCCTCTGTAAAACCAGCGTTTTATTTAATATTTAATTTTTACATCTACTTGTATCTCGATACTATTTCAGGAACTATTCAATGATTGTAAATGAAATAGGATTGCTCAACTATATTCCAGTTTCGTCTACACTCAACAGCGACCCTTTATCCCACACTAGACGAGCTAGTTAGTCTTTCCTCTAGCTCCATTGTGCTGACGGTCACCACGTGACCAGTTACCATGACTCCGCTCCCAAACGAGGAAACGCAGCATTGATCGGCTGCCCTCGCACGGAGCACTTTGATTTACTTCTACCGAGTGAGTATTTTTCCGCTCCCTATTTGCTTCCCGCCTTATACCACCATATAGCGGCCCTTTCTCCTTACGATTCCTTTGTCCTTGCCCCAGCAGACCTACCGTGGATTAATTCCTGGCGTAGTTCAAGTTTACCGCATCCTGAAACCAAACAGGACGCAACTATTGGTAAGCAAGATTTTACTGTTCCCAATCGGAAAATGCTGTAATTTAAACAAGCGTCTGTTCCTCTAACACAGACATGTAATCAATACACGCTCATCATTCCAGATGCAGCTCTAACAATTTCTTTCCGTTTTGAATCAAAGACCACACGCTGGATTCTTGACTCTGTGGTATGTTTTTTCAACTTTAATTTTGAATCGCGCTAATTAATAGCCCCTTATCTCATAATTTGTCTTTTAGTGTTCAGTAGTAATCTTCTCTATTGAGTGTTTTGTACTAGTGGTGTGCTGCCTTGTACCTTGCCGGTTTTCCCACCCAGGCGCCCCATTTCTCCACATTCAATTAAGTCATTAGTTTGCCCTATGTTTCGGACACGGTCAAACATAATAGAATTATTCCTATAATTATTTTTCCAATAGTTTTGATACTAATTTTGTCCATTTCTACCCTTGTGATATTTAGAGATAGTAGTAGTATCCCTCTAATTTGAATTCATTATACTTCCATTAGGTCTCTTGCCCCACCCCCTCGTCCTGAAGAAGACCCCACAGCAAGGTTAAAGCACCCTGCAACTACAGAGGGTCGAAACGTCGACTTTTTCATTACGGCAACCTCACGCCAATATTTTGTATATACATTGTACATTGTGTCGTATGCCTTTCTCAAAATAATGCAGCCATGTCTGATGGCAGTTGTTGCTATACCAATTATAGCTTGTATAAATCTTTGAAGTATTGATTTTACTGTCACAATTATCCCAACACTTCCCTTACCTTTCACTATCACTTCCCTCTTCCCTCCTTGGGGCACTGTATGACTTTAATACAGTTGATTGTATCTGATGCTATGTATATTCAATACAATGGATCCCACTGTGAATAAAACCGTGTGGATCAAAATATCTGTGTCTGATAAATTCACTTGAAGTGCATTTAATTGTTCCCCCTACTTTCTGGGACCCCTTCCTCTCATTACCTTGTTGGATAACAGATTAGCAGATGGGGGCAAAAAGAATACCAGTGAAGAAATCCCATTCATCATGATACAGGAAAACAGTTCTGCAACTAATAAAATCATTCCAAATAGAGCCCCTTGGCTGAATAAGATCTTGGGAGATCTGTACCTAAGCAACACTCCTCTGACTTGGACAGGGGTTGCGATTATACCAATATATGAGAAAGGGCACCCATCGCAGTCATACAATTATAGGCTGATAAGCCTAATTGGCAGCTTGCAGAAGTAGCTCAGTAGAATACTACTTGAATGGTTACAAGAATGGATGACCAACAGAAAGATTTTAACTCCATTACAAAAGGGTTTACGAGAATGCACCAGTACCGAGGAGCAGGTCTTTTGACTCCAACTTATATTCTGGAAAACCGTGGTCCTAGGAGGAGGTGGGCTTTATGTTTTATTCGTTGACCTATGGTCTGCGTTCAACCTGGTCTCCAGGCCCACACTCTGGTAGAAATGGGTGTACCTAATGAGCTCCTAGCGATCTTAAGGAAGCTCAACAAACATAACAAGGCCAAGGTCCGATGTGGTCAACTGGGCAAGCGGACAGACCCATTCCCTGTAAACAGAGGAGTAAGACAGGGCTGCCCTCTAAACGCTTTATGTCAATGACATGATCTCACATCTGGACCAATGTGATGGATATGCCCCATGTTTGGCAAGCATTAGGGTTCCTGCCTTAATGTTTGCAGACAACACATTGATACTGACCAAATCACCTATGGAGCCTCAAAAAATCTTAGACTGTTATGAGAGGTTTTGCAGCCACAGGGACCTGGAAATAAATGTAGCTAAAACAAATACATGTCCTAAACCCCTACCATTCAACATGATCCAATTCCAAGCTCAAAGGGTGCTCCTCTGGAACGTGTGAATATCTTTGTATACAGAGGGCTAGATTGGTGGTGCCATATTGAAAGGTGTAGGCTTAAACTACAGCAATACATGGGGGCAGGGGGAAAGTGCAACAAGGATCCCACTTTCACCCATTTTTGTAGGCAATCCAACTAGATAAACAGCAGGCCCTAAGAGAAGCCTTTTATGGGACAGAGCTTTGGGGGGTGGGCTGGGGGGTGAGGGGGGGTCACAAACGTCACAAGGATATGGCCAAATTAGTAATATAGAAAATCGATCCCTTGGTCAGCTGACAGGTCTATTAATCAGCACCTCACTGCTTCCTCCCAGGCTAGACATGGGACTAAGGCACATCTGACGGGTCTGACTTGAGACCAACCCTATATTGGAGACGCACAAGTTACCCCTGAACTCCACTCCTATCCTGAAGGGTTAGGAAGCACGCCCTGGATCAAGTAGGTTAGAGAGACACTGAGTAAGTTGGTATGTGGGAACCTCTGGGATGACTCACAGGTAGCTGCCTCAATCAATTAATAGTTTTTAAAATAGAAACTATGAACAGTATAAACTGATTCAACTTCAGGCCCAACCTTCGTTTAGCACCCTGACCAAATCCTTGCTTCTGATGAAGGACGAATTTAAGTTAGAACAGTTTCTTGATGACACTGAACCTCCAACTGCCAGAGTGTTGTATTTCCAAGTTTGTTAAAGTACATTACTGCTTGCCTTCTTCACCACCAAATGGGCTAGCACTACTGAGCCAGCCAGGTGGGCTTGCCCCTCTTGTGGGTATATTAAGGAAACTGAAGAGCACATTCTGCTCTTCTGCCCAGCCTACTTGAATGGAAGGAGAAAATGGTCAGCTCCTGTTTGTCGGAAATTAGGAGTCTGGAAATTTGCAGAGGCTCTTCGAATTTTAAAATCAGATGTGAGGCAATGTTTGGTTTTTGCTGTATCACGCTATTTGTTAATCATGCGGAGGATTAGTCAAAAGGCAAGTCTGCAGTCAATACCCCACCATGATACATTTGAGGCACTGAGCCCCCCGATTTGTACAGTAATCTAATTACAAAAGTCTAGAGTGTATTGACCTTATGGACATGGTTTACATTGTACAATAAATTTGGAATGACTTTAATATCAGTTTTATTATTTTATGTATCTGACTGAGAGCACTTTTGCTTTTATAAATGTTATCCGAATGTGCTTTATGGCAGATTGCCGGATCAATGAGCAGTAATCACTGCTCTGTCCATTTTAAGTTATTACATGTTGGCCTAAGACTGTACAATAATCTGCTACCAGTTTAGACTTTTCAGATGGCTAAGTGGACCCCTTTCTAGTCCTTTTTCCAGGATGCTTAGCCTGTTTTTTTTGGGTCGTCTCAGCAGGAATATGCCAAAGTATCAAATGATGCATCATCTTGCAAACCTATATTATTCAATTGATTTGCTCTGATTTTTAACTTAAACAGCATAGCTTGCGTTTTATTATGTTTTTAATACTTGTATTCTGTACTTTTATGGTTCAACGAACAGATATAAAGTTACTTGCTGCCGCTTATCTTATTGAATTAATTGCAGGTGTCACACTACTTAACCTAAGTACACTAACATTTGTTTCAGCATAATTTCAAAACTATTGGAAAACCATTCATTGAACAAAGGAGCATTTGAAGAAGGCAACAAAAAGAGAAATGGCGTAGCTTAGAGAAACCATCAAAAGATAGCTTTGGGGCTTCTTCGCATTCTTGGTATAAGTAATTTTAACGAAACTATTTGAGCAACAAAAAAAAAAAAAGGAGTTAATGAAAAAGTACTTTCACATTCTGTGCTGCCATGTCCAGTTCCGATTCCGAGATATTTCCTAAAAAGACACACATTTTGGGCTCACAAATGCAAAATTGTAAGTTTATACTTTTCAGAAGGAGGGCAGTGTTTTTGGAGTATTCCTGGATAATGTTGACCTTTACTCCTTCCCACAGGATCGGTTTGTTATATCATGAATAGTCCAAAATAGTTTCTACCTGTTGGTATCAGAGCACATTGTATAAAATGGTCCTTGGAATTTTGGTACTTTGAGACTTATGAGTTGGCATTTTTAAGTTGATTATTAGTGCCTTCGGGAACCACATTTCGAGAAATTCCACGCTTGATTTAGTGTCCTCTTAAAACGCCACAAGCAGTTGCGATCTTCCAACTCCACTAAATCTCTTTGTAGTGAGAAAGATAAGGATTTAGACAAAGCAATTACTCTTTTCTTATTTTTGCATAAAAGTATCCAAAATTGTATATTATGTTTTCAGTTTCTGAGAACCTTCTAGGTGGTTCCCTGTTATGTCAGTCTGCATTATTCCTGAGTTTGCCTTAGTGCTGTGTGCAAAATCATTCACTTCCAACTGGTTTTTGAGACTCACTGATGGTGCTGGTGATGTTGGTTTTAGTCTTCAGTTGGCATGTGTAGATTAGGATGGCCATTTTTGTTGCATTTTACGCAAGATTTCTACTCTGGGACATAATGCTGTGATTGGATCTCTTTATTGACAGTGGGAAGTGGGATTTGAATAACTAATAGAAATGATTAGTTTGTGCTCTGCTCAGAAATAGCATGTTAAATGTGCAATAGCCCTTTACCATTTAAGTAACATCCAATGTTGCCCTTGTTTAATCCTACCCCAGGAGTGACAGATTGTTCCCCAAAAGCAGCAACAGGCGTGGCTTCATTACTAATGTTCCTAGATGTTGAAGCCTGTTTTGCAGAGCTTGGGACTATCCACGCAAAGGATGTGTTTAAAAAGATAAAATCCGATTTATAGAAAATGGTAACTCACACTTTTTCAGTATGCTCTAAATGTTAGTCTTTGGAGTTATTTTGATGATGGTCGGTAAATGTATGTTCTTTCTTCAGCAGTTCATAGACAATTAGTTGCCATTTTGTAAGGAAGATTTTGTAGAGAACGTTGAATGTCATACTGAATCAGTAGCAGCCAAGAATCCAGGGTCACCTTGATATAAACAGATGTAAACAGACAAAAAAACTGATGCCCAAAAGCACGGAGAAGCGCTTTACTCACTAGACAGTAAGTGGTATCGCAGGGTGTAGTGTGTGATCTGCACTGGCAGTTGCCGTTATGAAGGCAGGCAGCTGATATGCAGTGCTCACAAGTTTACTGTGTTAGATGTTCATTTAAAAATGGAGACAATGGATTCGCATTAATTTAAGAAGATCTGGCTTTCGGTCTTTAGTGTGGTCTAAATAAGGACAGGTGGATAGCTGGTGTTTCTTTAACTGGCCATTAAACAAGTGGATGCCATTTTGTAAAATGGATTGATTTGTGTAGGGTCAATTATTGTTCTAAACATTAGGAGTCACGCTGCAACCAGGTTTCTGAGGCAACATCTTAGGGCTGACGGTATTTTAGGTGAGTAGAGTCTATTCCGATACGTATTGGCAGGCTAGCAGTACAACAATGGTATTGGATGTTTTGGCTGGGAACCCAGCTCCAGAACTATACAGCCACCTTTATTCATGGCTAAACCAAGGACCCAGATACATTTTAGTTTTGTTCTTACATCTTATATCATAAATTGTTAATTATCCCAGTTTATGTCAATTTCTAACAAAATCTAGCCTTGGGAGTTTAGATCGAATGACAGGCTGCCAAATGTTGCCTGACTGTGTGGTCACAATGAACAAGCTCCTATGCAGGCAATGTTAAATGCGCTGGTTCTAACAAGAGTCACAATAGCTTCTCCGGAGACAGGACTGGCAGCACACAATTTACTATCTGGGAACACTCTCGTCAAAGTTGAGCAAATTAGAATACAATGCACTGAAACAAAATAACCCTCTGTTAACAGAGTTTTCCAATCTATTGGTTTCACTACAGTTTACTCTATTAAGAATGCTTGGACATGAAGCATACATCACCCAAAGGCTTTATTTAAGTAAAACAACAATATCACTGCCAAAAATCAGCATTGCTCCAGTTCCTGCTCTTCCCAGCGATGCTTGATTACAACATGCCTGAAACCGGTCCTAGGATGCTTGTTTCCAGTCAAGGGAGGACCTCACCTGGCAGTTCGGGCTGGACTGTTCCCATTGGGCGCAGGGTCAAGACTGATTTGCATATAGCTGGGTCCAAACTGGAATGGCATGATGAGCAAAAAAACGATGGATCTAGGACCAGATCTCTGTACTGGGGTGAATGTAGGACATTGTTCTGCATTCTGTCCATCAAATATTTTTGCATTGATTACATGTGGTCATTGTTTGTGACTAACGTTTTTCAGCATAACACCACAGCTGCAACCGATGGTCTTGTATCGCCTCCATTGACAAAAAATATTTTTCTACTGCAAGGAAATAAAATGACTTAAAAGCAAGCATTGGCAAAACCAGTAGGTCTAGCGGGGACGTGGGAGTGGGGTGGAGAGTGAGAGTAGTCAGCCTTCCGCTTTTTTAATGTTTTTCATGGATTTTTGCAGAACTTTGTTTTTGGCAACCTGTGTTAGGCCATCAAGGTGTAAAAAGAAATGAAAAAATAACATTGAATAAAAGCAAAAATTTCGTTTTGGTTTCAGAAAGGAAAGGAAGCGATGAAATCCGCAATGTGGTCGCAGAATTCCGCTCAGGGGCACGGGGAATAGTAGGCGGGAGAAACCTGGCAGCAAGAGTAAAACTAGGAAACAACAAGCTGCAATGAGCTCGAAAACAGAAGAGAGAAGATGGAGCTGGCAACAGGAGCTAGCACCAGGTAGGCATGAGCCCTGGTGCCTTCTCAATGCGGTCGCACAGAGGCAGGGTGGGAGGGGCTTCGGCAGATGCCGAATCAGGAAAGCAAGAAACTTGGCAGCGGTGGTGAAACTAGTCAGCAACAAGCTGCAAAGAGCAAGAGAACAGCAAAGAAAAAAGGGTGCTGGCAACAGGAACTAGAAAAAGGCAGGCAGGAGCCCAAGAGCTTGTGGAGTATTCAATGTGAAATTCAATAGCAAGAATCCCTGCATGAGGTTCATATTAGGACTTATATTTCATTGCTAAAGTTCAGTTATAGTTAGAGGGTTGAATCCTATATCGAATCTATAGCCATAATATGATAGCACAGAAATTGTTATGTGTGTGTCAATGCTTCTAGTCTTATTCAGGAATTGCAGAGTCTAAACAACAAAGGACATGGGAATGGCGTTTGCAGTTTTAGATAAGAAAATATGTTTGGTCCAAAAGAAGGGCCCAAAACGGGTAGCCGTTTTGTGTAAACAATGCAGCTTATCTGGAGCAAAGGCAAATTCAGCTGAGAGTCTACCAAACATCTCTAAGGTCTTAGCAAGGTAGGACGGCGACAGAGTCTTTTAGGAAAGGAATGTAAAGAAAAGAAAGAGGTACACAGTTAAGGTTAAACTGGGCAAGTCCACTTTCTGAGGCTTTTGAGACTAGCTCAAAGAAGAGTGACTGTGTATTGGGCCTTAATAGAAGGGCTGATCATCTCTCAAGAAGACAGGTGGAAAGTCTTACTGAAGTGGAGAAGTGGTGGGGTAAGCTGAAAGGTTTGTGTCTTCTATTCTTACCGAAGTTACTAATATAAAGAAGTGGCAAGGAAAGCAGAAAGGTTTGTGGCTTCTATTTCCTAAATGACTATGCACTCTAAAATACAGTTTATGACCAATGAAGGAGAATCATTAAAGAAAGAAATAATAATGTTTACTGGTTAGATGAACTACCTTCCTGATCAAGTTTGATTGGTGTGCAACAGACGACATCTTTAAAGTCAGCATCACCTTTTCATTGTGAAAGAATATGTGCAAGAACAAGACAAATTGCAATAGATCCTGGTAATCTGTGTACTTATCTCTACTGCCCCCCACAAGCCAATTCAAGGAAAAGAAAAAAAGGACGGAAAGGAGCAAAAGTGCTTTTATTTATTCTACTGATGACTTGAGAATGTTAACCGCATGTCAGGTATACCTTTTTTGTGAGGCCTGATAATTGACACACTGAGTATCAATGTTAAGCAGCAATGATAGAGGCATCTTAGCTAAGGATTTCAGAAGAGTGGATTGCAACATAAAGACCAAGAAAGCCTTATACACTTTAACAGCAAGAACATTTACTCCTGTACGGAGTTATCATCATACTGGAGAAAGTAAAGAGAGATCAAGGATTTAAGAACAAAGGAAAACACATCCAACCGTTCTTAATAGCTTTTACCGTCATCGCCATTAACCTATGGGTGAAGGGGAAGACATGTTTCCTTTGAAACGTTCTTTTAAAAAGTCTGAAAGGGTAAAAGATTGGATTAAAAACAAAACCAATTTCAAGAATAATGAGCGAATTAAATAAAAGTGTGTTGAAAGAAAATGTAATAAAAGGTATGGGGAGAGGGACAGGCAGCATTTAATTTAGATGGGACATTGCACAGTGGCTGAAGGTCAGACCGGTCACTATTTATAGATTTGAAATCCTTGCACAGTTCTGACTTTGTTAGGAGCCAGCTGTTGTAAGCACGTCTACAGTCATTTAAAGGCTCATTTTCCACAGGGATGTTTTGCGATAACGGAATCTAAAAGATCAGTTAGAAACAAAACTATTAAACATTATATTTCCCACACATCTTCACAAAAACTGTGGTTCAGAAAGATTAAATGAAATACTAGGATTGTCTAATAAGACACCAAGATACTATTCTCACTCTCCACCCCACTGCCACGTCTCAGATACACTTGCTGCTGAACTTTGTAGAAGCTGTTTCTACTATAATGCACAGGGCACTAGAGGGAGAATTTATAAGATCAATCATATTTTGTATTAGTTTTAGGCGGTTCATTATATCTTTGTCCCTCCCGTGGAGCATAGAATGTTTACCATCGCTCCTTATATTCTTTCATAAGTGTTCACTTTTGGTAAACAGGCCTTTACATTTGTTTTTTAATATTCGCTGTGCATTCTAAGACTAAAATCAACTGTCAGGCTCCTTTTACTGAGGGAGCTTGGTGTTTACTTTTCTTTTGCGGATTTCAAAGTGAGAGGATTTAAGTGACAATCTTGCTAAATAGTGGGGATGGGAAAGGAAAGGTTTTTTTTAACAACAAAGTGTAAGTGTTTCTAAATGAACTGCGCAAATATTTCAGAACACATCCAAATTAGCAAAGCACAAAGCATTTTTTGTAATTCTGAAATGTGATGAAAACAAATATTTTAATGTGATTAAAATAAATCAATACACTAGCTGAAGCCCTTTCCATATATTATTGTTTGTGTGCTGTATAGTTTTATCAGATAAACAGTATGTTCAAATGTAATAGCATTCCCACTGAAAATGGGTGGTCTGTGATTGCAGTCCCACTCCCACTCCCACTCCCACTCCCACTCCCACTCCCACTCCCACTCCCACTCCCACTCCCACTCCCACTCCCACTCCCGTTTGGCCATGCTGAACAGCACCCACACTGGTGTACAACAAGGCTAAAACACACTGAAGCCAACAGCTCTTGCATCAGCAATGCCTACTGGCTTTGCCAGTGCTGGTTTCTTTTACTTGTAGCACTCCATGGGAGTCCTCCCTCAATTCCCACGAACCTTCTCTATGTTGCTTGCCCAACTGATATTCCATTGCTCCCCTGCTAGTTTTTTTTTTTTATTTTTGAGAAAAAATATTTAACCCCCACAGCTTCTGCTGCTCTGCAGCGTAGACTCACTCCTCCACCTCTCCCAGTTGTGTCCCTTTTTCAATATATTTTTCAGATTTGTCTTCTTTTTTTGGCAGACCTGCCGTGATTTTTAAAACAAGAGTCCAACTGGCTTTGCCAGTGCTTGTTTTATTTATATTTATCACGCATTGCTCTCTCCTGCCACTTTTCTATTTTTCAGATTCTGTCATTCCCTCCTCCTCAATCTACAATACTCCACACCACGCTCCACAACTCACTCCTTTGAACACGGACCCAAGCAGCTACAGTGTTTTCGGGCCACTCAATACATTGTTTTGCGTTTTTTTTATTCTTCACACATGGCTTCTACACAGTCCTTTCAATACCACTCTCCTGTCCCCCAATATTTATTTATTTAGTGAATGCTTTTATACAATTTATTTACTGGGCCCAGCAGCTGAATATTACTGTACGGTTACTAGATCCAGTGTATGCGCTTCATGCACACTTTAAAGAAATCAAGCATTTGCAATGCAAATAGGTCTTGCATTTGTGAGACTGGGGTATTGGCATTGTAAATGACTGCCTTTTATGTAAGGGTTTTGAAAACTTTTCAAAACCCATTAATAAAATGCCAATACCTCAAACTTTCGCAAATGCGAGACCTTTGTGGCACTCACTCTTTAGCTGCATACATTCAGCAATTGCGGAACCCTCACTTTAGCTTACAATGTTTACCGGTTAAAGCACCAGTGTTACAAATGTAACAAAAGTAAGCAAATAGAAATAATTATGGCGGCTTACTTTTGATACAATGTTGGCACACCCGCTTAGGCTTTGAACATCTTAAGCTAAAGCGCGGGTGCCGTGGTTGCTTCAAAAGTAAAGACATACAAAAATAGCATATTTGTTTCTATTTCTGTGCTTTTGAAGTAATCGCAGCACCCACATTTTAGCTTAAGAAAAGGCATGCGTCACCATTATTAGTGCTGGCCGCGTTAGTTAAATATAAAAAATTAAAACATTGTGGGAGAGCATGTCCTGCAAGGAAGAAGGCAACTAACAAAAGAATGCTCGGGCTGTAATCGAAAGCTACGAGTAACAACACATGTAACAGGGGATGTCCTGATGCGAGGAAACAAGAGAAGATAGGGACGTATTAAGGAGGGACTAATAAGCATATTAACAAATCAAAGGCCAACCATTACAAAGGACAGGGACATCAGCCAATTAAACAGAGGGGTGGAGAGTGGGCAGAGCTTACAGTCCTTACCTGAATACAGAATGTCTCAAAGAGACAGCGCAAGCCCCGCCTAGGCAAGACCTAAAAAAGAAATACATTTTAATTTACCATTTTATAATGACATCCGCCACGATAAATGGTAAATTAAAATGACCACCTGCATCAAGGTGGATGCGCATGGTGCGTCACGGTGCATGCTGGAGCATCGCAGAACAATCTTGGGACCCTTTCGAAGATTGGCAGCCTTTTTTAGGTGTACATTTTGATGCATGCAACTGGACAACTCAATATGCCCAATGGACCTGGATAAATATGAATGAAGCAATCCAAACATCACGTGGGACTTATTTAAGTCAAGAGACCTCATATGGAAATTAGGGGGTTATCCACACCAATTGAAAATATTAAATCTGTTAACTCAGTTAGTTAATAACAGTACTAAACCTGCACTGTTGGAAGAAAATCATCATGGCTTTATGGATAACGAAAAATTCCATAAAGTGCTGGACCACAGACGGTTTAATCATACTTATATTGCATTCATACTTTAACTGCACCATAATTCGTAAGCTAGCTTACAGGAGTCAAATGTACTTTTTTTCCCCAGAGTTTTATATAGTGCGAACTTGACCCGAATCGGGTATCGGATTGCTTTACATAGCACCAGTTGCATTACATGAGGACACATTCATTATGCTCTTTACACTCAATCATTCACCCACTACAAAATGAAATGTTCAATTAACGCCTCCATCATTGCCTTATAAATTGGCTCACAGTTTACACGTATCCCATATGCCATCACAATCATGTTTTCAAATCATCCCGAAAAGAAGCCATCTTTCCGTCATTCCTTAAAGTTCTTACCAGAAAATCAATTAAGAACAATTATCTGTGGTATAAAACATCAGTTTTGCAAAAAATACAAAAATCTTGGCACCTTAAAGTTCTGACTGAGATCTTTCAATGGGTGACTTGTTTCCAAGGAGTGCAATTTATGGGCATCCTTTTGCTGTTATTAGCTTGGGGACAACCTACCAAGCACACCTTACAAGCCTATTTTTCCACTGATTCGACTGTGCTGCAGACCATTTCAAGGCGTGAGGAAATTAAATTCAACTCCTATCCATCAAACTGTACACTGGTCAGCAGAAAGATTTTCACATCAGTCAATCAAAATACTTTATTCGATTTCATTAAAATCATAAAAAGGTATAAAACAATTATGTACATATAAAAATATATATTACATTTACATTATAATCAGTACATTGGGTTACAATCAATACATTGGGTCGAAGGTTAAGCTACATGAGGTATGCAATTAATAAAAACTTCTTACAATATACTCAGTGGTGCGTTACGTGATCTGATTCTAGACGCCGCCACTAGATAATTCGATTTTCACATCTTTTTGGTTTGATCCTGATGCCGATCTTTTCTTTGATTGTAGAGGAACACATTATCTAATCAAACATTCTTTGCTTCTAACAACACATATGATTTTTCAAGCAGCCCACAACCTTACAGAAATATGGTAAGTGGAGTCACGCCTATTGGGTTTGTACGAGCTGGACTCATTAAATAATATTGCTATATTTTTCGTTTTAACGGTAGCTCATGTATTGTACTAATGATAATCACTGTAGTGCAGATCTTAAAAAGTTACACGTCTTGTGAAACAGCCAGCAGTAACAGAGAAGACATGTATTCAGTCTCCATCCTAGCCACAAGAGAATAATCTGTGCAGGATACCGGACAGGCCATAAATCTATCAAACATTGCACATAAATTCCCAGAGGACACGTTGTCAAACCCACAGAAGAAAACTATTTGGAACCTCTCATAAAAAAGAAAAAGCAATGGTACTATTGGGATGGGGGTGTCTAAAAATTAAAAACGTATATGATACTTGATACACATTTCAACTATGTAGATGCGAGAGGTAACTATTACATCAAGAATATTACATAATATATAAATGTTGTTCATGGAATACTTATAAGTGCTTGGACTTAAAACGTGAACTAGAAGTATACCACCAATTTAATATATGCAAAGTGGTTTATAAGGTCTCCTTCTTCACTGTATTCACAAGGAATTAATCTGTCAGGCACGCTTTGAACCATGTCCATTCTAAAAGTTCAATTGGGCTGTGGGAGCGCAGGTCTGATATACAAGCGAGGAGGCTATATGTAAGTGCGAACAGGTCGTGGTTTATTTTCAAAAGAGCTACTTTCAGAGGAAACAAATGTTCGTGCGTCACAATATTCTTCTTCTGATGTCACTTCTTTTCCTGGCGGGGTGGACGCCGTTGTTTCTAGCTCCTCGTCTTCAGAGTCAAAGGGGTTTTCCTGGAGGCTCATAAAAGAGGGAAAAGACGGGCCGTCAGAACACAAGTTTCCTACGTGACTAAGGGTTTTAATCCATCACCACACCTTGAAGTGTTACCGTGCTCTTAATAAGAAAATTGTGACTGTTGAGCTAATGGGGAAGAGAATACAGTATTATAGTGCCGTGGGTATCACCAGTGTGAGGGAACCAAAATCAACATCAAATTATAATAACTGGAAAAAGGAGATGTCTCCTACTAAGCCCAAGTACAGCAGCTAGGCTGTAATTTTAGTCAGGAGTTTGCGAGTTACGGTCAACAATGGGCTAACTATTAGGCCACCCACCCCGGCGGTGTAAAATGTGCACTCTCGGACTTTGCGTGTGACTTACACCCTTTCCGCACCCCTCCGTTACCTAACCCTCCCTTCCAAGGTTCCTCCCTCCAATTCCCGTGGTACACCCCACTCACCGGCCCTGCCGTAACTCTCCAGAGTTACGGCCGCTCTCCAGCATCCTCCGGAGGATTCCACCACTCCTCACACCAAGGCTCGTCTGCTTCTTCGTCTGCAGCGTCTCCTCTCCGTGGTTCCGTCGCTCGGGCCGCTTCACAGAGTTTCTTCTGTTCCACTTCTCCTCCTGGCGTTTCCTCGTGGCTTTCGGCTCCAAACGACTGAACACCTCCCTCCTCGGGGACCTTTGTTTTCATTTGTCCCGCCCAATCACTTCCGGGGTTAAGTCCAACCTCTTTCGGGTCTTGGCTGTCTGCTCTCTGCAGAGACACGGAAAGACGGCATGGATGGGTATTTCCTGGACCAGGATTCCTCCTGTCGTCCCCAGTCCCGCGAACATAAAGCCGACTACGGGGAACCTCCGCCCATGGGAAAACACTGGGGAGTCCCTTCTCACATGTGCCTTAATAAAATAAAACTCACAAATGAGGTATATATTATTCCTATGTATTCATCTGAAGCCTCACTTCGCACCCAGGGAGTTTATTTTGTCCCCATCCATTGCCAATGTGAATAAGCAAGGGAAGTTTAAACAAGCAAACAGGAACTGGACTCGTGCTTTGATCGCAGGAAAGACTACAGGTTGAAAACACTGATTAGAAGTCTGCAATAAAAAATAACAGATACCCCTCGTTTTTGCAGAATCAAGTGACTAAAGCAAAACATCAAATCAGATTAACAGCTGCTATTACAGTACACTACGTTAACTTAACCGATATAGAATATGCTTTTAGTAGTGTAGGTCGTTTTTAACTTCAATCTTTACGCTCAATATAGGGAGTAGCATCAAGATTTAGAAGCGCTACTTTAGTAAGACAGGACATATGCATTCCAAGTATTTCCAAAGCATTGCAGAAGTCTAATAGATTCTTCTGGTTATTGTGCTACAATAGGTTCTTTCTCAAAATAACCTGACACAAACAACGAATAGATAAGCAACATTTTTTTATTTTTCTTACACAATAATGCTGTTAGGAATAGGAATGATGTGTAGTTGAAAAGTGAGATTTACTCATGTCAATTAGGAGTCAACTTACCCAGAGCTCTCTAATAGGCAATCCTGAAACAGCAAAGTATAACAGCCTGCATGAGCCAGAGTAAAGGACTAATAACATTAGAAAGGACAATGTAGCCTCTCCTGAAAAGAAACAATAAAACACTACATGATTGCTTTTTCAACAGCCCCATATTTGCCAGGTACTTTAACCAAAACCACAACAGTCAACCACCCAAAAGCTTCAAGAAAGGGCGCAGAGAAACTTACAAGCCCCTTAGTATATGCTTCTGAGACTTCATTGGCACTCTCCACTTACCCACTTGTTTCTTATTTAAGACCACCCCTTCCTGGTTCCAATATTACGTCAAGTTATTGCAAACATTCTTCATTACCACCATGCTGGCTCTTACCAGACAGCCACAACTGAGATTGACTGGGTACCACCACACCTCATCAAAAATACTAAATCTCACAGGCATCTCAGTCACCAATGATATTTTAAGACACCCTTTTCCATTGGATTGATTCTTTCTACAAAGCTATTCATTTGTGGTAAATACAAGGCTGCCTCAATCATGTACCTCTACCACAGTAAATATGAACGGCATTTAACTAACTTTCCAACCTTCCAGGACCTACCCACACAGATACTCACTTCATCGCAGCACTGTCCAACCTGGATGCTTGGACAGACTATCAGCACTCCATCCTTCAACCACTAATCACCATGACTTCAGAATGGTATGGTTCTGTTCATATCACTACATGAGATCACACACACACACACACACAAGGGGTTCATAACCAAATTTCATTACAAACTGAAGCCTCAAAATAAAAAGCTTGAAATGAATTATTGTCGTTCCTTCTTCACATTTGAGGGCACTCGAGGCAAAGGCTATTATGCCCTACTGTTTTCTATATGTGACAAAATCACAGCGAGGCAGTTCGTCCTGGTATCTGTTGTCAAAGAAACATGCTGTTACACCTCAAAAAAAAAAAAATTGAATCAGCAAATATACTGTCTTTTACAAACTTCAAATTGTACTCAAGAAGCACTGTGCATTATTTCCCTGTACACCTTGTTAACTGAAAATAGAGTTTGCATCACTGCTTCCCAGTCAAAATTTGGTGACTGCGTGTCCCCAATAGGTAAATGAACATACCGTACTCTGAAATTCTTTGTTGCACCAATCTTCCAACTTCCTTAACAAAAATGTTAAGCATGGCATATCAAAATGTAGCCATAGCCAAAACAAATCCAAAAAAACACGCACAAGTCTGTATGGTTCAATGTAATCACAAAAGATGTGAAATGTTTAGTTTATTCATACAAACCCGCAAGTTGACACGTGGCTAACCCTCTCACTATATACACACCTGCCTCAGCAAGCAAGGACAAAGTCTCCAGGATGCTCAGATCTGGGTATTTCTCAACAAAAATAATTTTGTTCAATCGTCGAAGATCCACATACAAAGACTGTACCCCACACAATGCCTTTGTCGCTAAATGTACTGAAGATCCCCTCTCAGAATATTAAATCTCTTCAATGCATCCTTTGTCAACCAATCTCTTACACTCCATCCTCACAGGCATCCTCGTCAAGTAAGGAACATCCTGTTCCTTGTGAAGAGCTGGCATTGAATATTCCCTCAAAACAATATTGTGTTAAAAATTCTTCAACAGACCAAATTTATCAGGAAATACTTGAGAAAGCTAATTCAAAATTAGCACTCTCCTTAAAGACTAGGAATTTAACTGGAGTCTAACTGAGTCCAAAGATTCATAACAGGCTACTTACTCTCTTGGTGACGTGCACTTTGACAACAGCACATCTGTTCTTGAATACTATGTTCATTATGACCAATCCCATCTTGACTAATGACATCGTGAGGAATAATATCTGCATTCTCTAATTCTTTGTTGTGATCTCTAGAAAAACACCATAGGGAAGATCTGTCAACTACCAAATGGAGTGGGAGTATTCAAAAACAACTACAACCCACCCTTTCAACAATATGTCACACTTTGACATCTTTTTAACATCATATGCTCTTGCCACACAACCGGCTTGCACCACCAAATTCTTCACTTTTCACAGGAGGTCGACAAACCACTGTATCCTCCCAGTCTCATACTGCAGAATAATGCCTTCACTGGCCAAATTTGTGACACTTAAGATTTCTTGCAAACACTAGTTGGCGCATGCCCTAGAAGCCCACACCTTTAACATGTCTTTAGTTCAGTCAGGCAAATCTTCACTTCTCTTGGTCATTTTTACACTCAACCCCTTCCTTATTATTCCCAGGCATCACTGTACAAACCTCTTCCATTCCTCCCTCCATTATCTTCTTCACACTTACAGGTGTATGCATCACATCTACGAAATTACATCCTAAAGGTCAGGTTTCGTAGTTAATACTTTTATCTGAATACTAGAATTATACATGCAGTGCACCAAATGCTGCCCCTATTTTTTTGTAAATAATAATCATCTCTGCTCCTTTACTTACGTCCTCGCCTTTTCTTGCCTTTCCAATACTCTTGGGAAGCATTTACAGTTTCTGTAGTACAACATTTATTTGTGTTTCAAAAAGTCTCTCCAGCATCTTCAATGACATTTTGCTATATGTCTGGTGTTTCTTCAAAATGCTTCTTTAAATATTTCGGTCTTCAATTCCCAGCTTCTTGAGAGATATCCATCCTGTTTTTGCACCAGAGCAAATTTTCCTACAACTACTTCAATAAGATATGATTTTAATAAACTGTGAACCAGATCGAATGGCAACAGGCAGCAGTTCTGGTTATCGAGAAAGATACACAAGATGGCACCTAACACACCAACAATTTAACAAAATTAACAAAAATCAACACAGTAGGCTAACCAAACAAAACAAATATCTTCCAGCAATAGGTCTCCAGCTCCTCCTCACCAGTGAATGCTACTGCCATTTCTCCAGAAATGTTACTCCTCAAATTAAAGCCACCATCCAAAAACCCTTTAAGTTGTAAAACATTAGTAGGCATCATAATAGGTCAATAAAAGAACCATAAAATACTTGATTTTTCATAACAAGCATAACGAAACACTTTAAAGTCCTGTATTGAGAATACTTTATATGTAGACTTCTTGCTTATGTAGCACTTTCTGATAAATACATAAACTATAAGGTTTGAATATCTCAAATAGATTCCATGGAACTGTGTGTGACTTCTATTCCTTCAAAGAAGCTTGCACTGCAAATATAGCTTTGTACTGTTTGTTGTATTTATAAAACTTTTTCATATAGTTTTAAAATATTTAAAAGCAATTGGCAATTCCTGAAATTGAATAAAATTATTATTATTTTCAAATCCTCATCTGCTACTTCATATGTTCCCTGAATGTGGTGTATTTCTTTTTAATTCAGAGCAGTTTCTGCTGCAGTCAGTTTTATGCATCATAGCCATTGCAGCTAATACAAATGAATCTTGCTTCATTCTTTTTTGTTGCTTTGGGGAATACATAAATGATACACTTTATTTGCTAATAGCCCTACTAAGCATCTAGCAAATCTTTGACATTCATTTGTTAGCAAATTCCAAGTACAAACTATCCCAGATTCAGGAGACACATTTTAAAAGTTACCATTAGCAATTCTATGTCAGGACGGAGGCGAGAATTTCGCTTTTCTCTCTTTACTCTATTAACAGCAGCCATTTAGGTGAACAACAAAAGACTTAATTTCCCATAACCCATAAAGGGAAAAACTTAACATTTCAACAGCATACAATGTCCAATGATGGCTTTTGTGGTGAAGTAGTGTGGCTCACTGGTTAGAGGCGGCAGACCCGAGAGCAGAGGACGGCCCGGGACCAGGGTTCGATTCCCGGCGCGGCAGGTTTCTGGACCAGGGTCAGCGGACTCGATAATTCTCTCGCCTCGGTGCCCACTCTGATCAGCGATCACACTCGGCAACTCTGGGCACTAGCTTGCCTCATCTTCGCTAACGGCCCCACCAGACCGCCGGGGATGCCTGGTCTCACCCTGGAGATACCCATTAAGGGACCATCTCTCAGGGAAGCCAGGAATAGTTTCGCAGCGGTCGAAGCGCCTTGGGACCCTACGGGTAAGTAGTGCGCTATATAAATGCCTATACATTTACATTTACAATCACATGAGGCCAGGAACCCTTGATAGTTCTATGTTGCCGCCTTCCCTTTCTTCGCTGCTCCGGCAGCCAATTTAAGTGCCATCTGCCTCATTATTTTCTCATTTATTGGGTTTTACTCTGTGTTTTTGATTACTTTTCTTCCATTTATTGCTTGCCTATACTTTGCGGCTGCAGGAATGCTAGTCGCTTCTTTGCGGCTACGGGAACGCTAGTTACTTCTTCGCAGCCACTGTGAGCTTTGGGATATATGCTGCGGCGCCTGGGGCATTGAGGTGTGGCCCGCCAGCCACTAGGGGAGCTGCATTCCTGCAACACGATCAACGTGTCTTGCTGACCCACGTCAGTGCGCAACTTAAATATGTCAGAATCAGCGTAGGCGCCAGGCGTTCAGCTTATGTACTTTGATGCCCCTTACGCCTAGAGCAACTACGTCCTTAAGTAGGTTCTGTATTCTTACCGCTTTTCTGTGCCTATAAGCATTGGGATACTAGCCCATGCATGTCCATTACCCAGTTAGTTGCTGTGGGTGAGTGGTGTCTTGCAGGCCTACCAACCTTGCTATTGGCACCCTGGGCTGTATTGCCAGGCAACCCCCACCTTATGTAATCCCTTATTGACCAACAGGAGACCCCAGGACTAGTAGCATTACTTACTTTACTACCTTGGGTCTAAGACACTATTCTGCTAAAACAAAAATTTGTGATATTGAGGATACTTACTAGGAGGAGGACAATGTGACCTACATCCCCATTGCTGATGGCTTTTGTGAGGTCATGGACGCCTCTAGTTCCAAAGCGGTATTTCAGGCAGTGGCCCCCCTGGAGAAGACATTAATGCAGTATACAGAATGCTGCTTCAAACCTCTCTAAGAGGAAAGCTCTCTTAGGCCTTTTGACTCTTACTTCAGGGAGAGCCCAACTCCCCCGCCACGCTCAAAAACCCTAAGAGAGGCCAGGTGTCTGTCTTGACGCATTTGACAGGTTGGAGTGGGCCTCCACAGACCACGCTCAATGTCTGCCCCTAATTTCCAGAGCCCGGGCCTTTGGGGTTAGAACCAGCAGGGTCTTCTTTCACCCCTCCTGCCCACACAAATGTCTGAGGGCGGACTTCGTCCACACATGGGAGGCCTTACCTCAGATGCATGGGTCCTTCAGACAGTACAGGGATTCTAACATAGAGATCTATGGCTCCGCTGTCCAGGGTTGATCCACCACCCCTTGGGTTTTTTCTCCCGCTCATGCAGAACTAGCGGACATGGAAGTATTGGAGCTACTCTGCAAGGGGGGCAATAGTGCTATCCTCTCTTCATTCAAGGGGCTTTTTAAGCAATCTCTTTGGAGTGGACAAAAGGGTTGACAGTTAACGCTCTGTCATCAACCTGAAGGAGTTCAACAAATAGTTTGTTTACCGCCACTTTCATAAAAAAGCAGGCATCAGTCCTCATTCCATCTCAGTAGCTGGAATTCTGGGGATTTATGTTGACTTGGTCCGAACCACCCTCAGTCTTCTCTCCTGGAGGATGTCCAAGATCAAACACGAGCTGTGCAGTCTGGCAGTCAGACTTTCCACCTCCTTAGCCAGATAGAAGGGGTAGTAGGGCTTCGGTCATCCTCAATCTAGGTTTTATTACGGGGCCCCTTCACTACTGAGTCTTCCAACAATTGAAAGCCTTTCATCTCAGGAATGGTCTCATGTAAACCCAAGTGGTTCCTTTGTCGAAGGAAGCTAGGAAAGAGATCCAATGGCAGTTGCCCCTTATGGAAGCCTGGAACGGGCGGGCGATCTCGGCTCCCTTACAGAACTGGTCATAGAGTCCAACGCCAGAGGCACGTGCTGGTAGGGGAGGGGGGTGAGGAGGGGGGGGGGGGGGGGGGGGGGGAGACAGATGTGGTGACTTCTCCACAGGCGATGGTATTTTCAAGAAAGAACAATTCACATCAATTGCCCGAAACTCTTGGCAGGATCGTTCGCATTCCGGTGCAGGACCAAGGATCGGGCACATTGCTGTCACCTCCTCAAGATGGACAACATAACATAAGTCTGCTACATCGAGCATAAATAAATCTCCGAGGTACTCGATCCAAGAATTTGATGGATTTGGCCCGCAATTTCTGGGACTATTGCCTAGAGACAGTCACTCAGATAGCCAATTGGCAATCTCGGCATCTCCAAGATGCGAGCCTCTGGCTTTCACACCCATTGGTGTTCCAGGTCCTCTGTGTCAGATAGAGCCCTTTCACAGTGGACCTCTTTGTGTCCTGCCTGATCACCAGTTCCCAAAATACTTCAGCTGGCGTCCAGGCCCAGAGGCGGTGGCCACAGATGGTTTCCTGCAGGAGTGGCGACCGGAATAGACTATGCCTTCCCTCCATCTGTGATGAACCAGGGCCTCTCAGCCCAGGTTTAACGACAAGTGGCAGACATCGTTCTAGTGACGCCAAGCTAGAAGTTGTAAGTCTGAAATTTAGATCTTCTGGAACTTTCTTGTGATTTTTCAATCATTCTACCCCTACTTCCAGATCAGCTCCAGGACCCAGAGGGGAACCCCATCATCTAATGTCTGTCTCTTAGGGCGTGGAGGATTACATGGAATGGTGGACAGTCCTGGGCCTTTCAAGACAGGCTGTGTTACTCCTCTCCAATGCATGGGTAGAAGGCACCATCAAGAGTTATCGATCGGCATGGGCTCGGTGGCTGGGCTCAAATGTGTCTGGCTTGTGTGGGGAGACATTGCCACACATTCAATCTCCTTTCTTCTTTGGAATTGGATGGGCTTGCATATAGATCCAGCAATACCTATAGATCGGTGATTTCAGCTGGCATTCGCCAGTCGATGTTAATCTGGTGTGGGAACACCCTTTGGTGTGCAAGCTTTTGCGAGGCATTTGCCTTTCTCTTTCTCCTGAACCCAGATACTCTGTCTTATGGGATGTCAACAAGGTCCTTTACCTTTTGTCTTGGATGTCTAACTAATACCTCTCCCGGAAAGAGTTGTTGGCCAAGCTAGCCACCCTTTTCTGCTTGCTTTCCTGCTGGTGTGTCTTAACGACAGAGCACTGGACATAACGTGTAGATTATTCAACCCAGAAAGGTTTACTTTCCATTTCTCGAGATGTAAGAAATGCAATTCTATTGAGTGTTGTGATGTGTATAAAGAATTATGAGTGTTGTGATGTGTATAAAGAATTATGAGGCTAAGTCGACGGACCTCTGCCCCCATGGAGAGAGACATGTGTTAATTGCCTTAAGGAAACTGTTCAAGGCAGCCTCTTGTCCTACACTCGCCAGATGGGTTAGGTGGGCATGCAGGAAGCGGGCATTGATATAGAGTTTGGGGCCCACTCGGTCAGAGGGGCTACAGCATCGAAAGCTTTTGCCCTTGGTGCCTGCCTGGCGGATATCCACAATAAAGCAAACTGGTTTTCCTATTCGACCTTTAAGACATGTTATTTCAAACCAGTCCCTGGCATTGCTGCACTGGTTGTAGATAAGCTTTGAACCATCGTAATCCTCACCTCCGGTCCAGACATAAAATGAAAGCTTTACTAGCTTTCGTAACGGAAAGTTTAAATTCTATTATTGACACTGAGGGGCGGTTTAACCCACCAGTCATAGCATTTCTACCTCCCTACGATAAGATGGGTTCACATTAAGGTGGATATATAGCTGACCTTCTTGGGAACCTATTCAAGGTATTACTTTGTGTGGAGCATGGAGAATGCAGACTTGTGCTGGTGTAGTTATGTAGTCAACTTTCATTTCCAGCTTCATACATCTTCGTTCATGTTTTCCTACAGGGTCTGATGGGTGGAAACAGGAGTAAGGGTGTCACTATCTGTCTGCAGTCACAGGAAGAAAGAGGAGGCGGCAACAGCAACATAGGACTATCAAGGGGTCCTGGGCCTCATATGACTGGCCATTGTACATTATTGAAATGTTGAATTTTTGCCTATGGGTTATGGGAAATGAAGTATTTTGTTGTTCACCTAAATGGCTGGTGTTAATAAAGTAAAGAGAGAAAAGCGTAATCCTTGCCTCCGTGTCCTTAATAGAATCGAAACTTTCTGTTACGAAAGCTAGGCCATTTTATATGATCTTTGCATTTCATCATTACTCAGTACCCGCTACACATTTTCAGTTTGAAAACGAGAATTGATTTTATCTTTTGAAAGCATCAACAATTCATTAACATTAGCAAAATGAAAACGTTTTGTGGACAGTATCCTTCAATAATATGAAACACTGTAGAAAACAACATGCAAGAAATAAGGTATCTGATCTTCCAATTTGCCAACATTCATCTACCCATTCAGATTGTATTACTATTGTTATAGTCTTAACTCATTAAAAAAAAACAGTATATTGATCTAAAATTTCAAATGAATAATATCACTTTGTACCTAGATTTAAATACACAAGTAAGATATGTTATAGACTGATTCGAACAATGTTTCAGCATCTTTTTAATTTCACAATGGGGGAATTAAAATATGAAACTTTTACATCAAATGTGGACATATTCCTCACAATAAGAACGGGGCTTTAAGAACTGAAGATTTTTCCTTTTGCATTCAATATATTCAGATACCAATCAGCCTACCAATTGTAGCAGAACATCTGCTTATGAGTCTTCACTGCGAGAGGAGGGTATACTTTGTACATGGAAACATACATCTGTAATTCGAGGAGTAGCTTCGTCACAGTGTCTCTACCACAATCATTTGCAAAAAAGACTTGGAGACAAGACTTCAACTAAATCATGAAGAAGTGTGCATGGTGCTTCAATGGCCTCTGCTGGTCCTAGAAATTGATATTCTAGTTCTTCTAAATAAACACCAAGTTACACTTGCATTCTTTCATAAGACACTCTCCTGGTGTACTTCATTTTTTAGGTCTCGCCTGTCGATGCGCATGCGCATCGAGCTTGCGAGACTATGGGGGCTTAACCACTCTTTAACTAACTTGCAAGGAATCGTGGCGATTCCTTGCAGTGCCCGTGACTTAAGCTCAATGCGCATGCGCATTGAGCTTAAAAGCGCGTGCACATCTCACAGCCTCCCCCCAGCTCCGCCCCCTCCTCCCCTGCCCGCCGTGTCGCATTTCTCCTCCCCCCACCCCTTCTCTCTCGTCCAGCTGTCGTGTTTATTTGTTTTACCCGCTCCGCCCCCTCCCCTGCCCGCCGTGTCGCATTTCTCCTTCCCCCTCCCCTTCTCTCTCTTCCCTCCGTCTTGTTTATTTATTTTTTTACCCGCTCCGCCCCCTCCCCTGCCCGCCGTGTCGCATCGTCATGGCAGTTTTGAAAGTATCCAGACTTTAAACATAGCTGCTCAGGTGCTGGCAAAATCAATCACGTCACTGGCTGAACATTGGTGAATGATTGTCCTTGCCAATGCTGGTTTACCCTCCCTCTTTTCTGCCTCCTTTCCTGGTCCCTTTCCCTTCCTGTATCCTATCCTTATTCTCTCTTCTACTACTCGTTCCTTCTTTCTTGCCTCTATCTTGCTATCAAAAGCCTTTTTCATTGCTGTCTCTTGCCTTTTATATTTTTCTTTTGTCCCATTCCCTCCTCTTTTGCCTAGCATCTTTGGTCTGAACTATTTTTAGGTCTCGTGTAGTGAATGCAGCGCAGCTGCTTCGCTAAGCGAGACTATTGCTGTGGCTTAGTAATCTCCCTGTGCCACCCTCGATGCCACTCCCACAACACTGCTTGTTGCTCTTTAATGCTCGATCCAGGCTCATTTGTACGGTTACTTTAAGAGGCTAAATGGGAGCGTCGAGCTGCGTTAACCTGTGCCTCTCTGCGCTGCCTTCTCTGTAAATCTGTTGAAACACTGAGCGGTGGAATGCGTACATTTCTCTTCCATGTGGCAACACGATTATGTGATGAAACTAGTTTTAAGTGCATGGGCGCTGCGCTTTGTTTCATCCCGGCACCCGCCTTCAAGTTAGGAAAAAAAACTATTCAGAGCGGGGGCTCCAGGTCACGGACCTTATTCAGTGTGAATACTTTAGCTGCACTTTATTTTCAGCTTAATATGACATTTTGGTCCGTATGTGCGGCTTAACTACCTACATGTTTTTTAATCACATTGACCTTTAACATTTCTCCCGTTTGGTGCCCTCCCTCTTAACACCAAAATCAACACTCCTCCCACCCCCATGTCCGGGTTAAGTGGAGTGCCCTTCGTCATCGGCCGCTCAGGCTCAACCTCTCCCGGATCACCTCTATAGCCGCAGGGGCCACGGTGATCAGCCTACCTCTCCTCCTCCCCTGCAGCAGCTGATCTACCACTGCAGTTCACACTGCTCTGCAGGTAAAGCCCTTTAATGCCTTTGTGCATTTAGAGGGGACTCATTGGTTATGCAGCAGTTTCCATAGTTGAGAAAACCAGCCTGAATGCGGTCCTTTTGACCACCAAAAACCCACCCAATCACAACGATTTAAGGAAGCTGTTAAAAACGTTGTTTGCGCTTTGAAGGTGCTCTCCAGCATGTTCAAGAACTATGGAATTCATAAAAATTATAATCTTTTCCTTTGCAATTCTGTGCAGCAAATCGGAACATAAAAGTCCTCTACCCCATTTTGGGAGCCAGCTGAAAACCATTAAAAGTGCAGGAGCTTCCGTAACTTGGCAGTCTGCTACGCCTTCTGCGGTTGTTTGCTGTGCGCTGTTCTACTGGGATGTCCTAAACCTTATTATTAACACAAGAAGGATCACTTCTGACATTTGATTGGTTATTGAACTTCACATTACTCCTTCAGTACGGCTGTTGGATAGATTTTTAGGTCTCACCTATCCCATTCCACAGCCCCCTCGCCCTCACACCCCCTCACAACCCTTTCACCCTCACACCCCCTAACTCACTCACCTCACCCTCACACACACTCACTCACACTCACTCACCCTCACACCCCCTCACCCTTACACACCCCCTCACCCTTACACACCCCCTCACCCTTACACACCCCCTCACACACCCCCTCACACACCCCCTCACACACACCCTCACACACACCCTCACACACACCCTCACACACACACACACACCCTCACCCTCACACATCCTCACCCTCACACACCTTCACTCACCCTCATCCTCAACCCTGCACCCTCACACCCCCTCTCACACACCCTCATCCTCACACACCCTCACACTCTCTCACACCCACACTCACACTCACCCTCACCCTCACACCCTCACCCTTGCACCCCTTCACTCTCACACACACCCTCACTCACCCTCACACACACTCTCACAACCCCTCACCCTTACACACCCCTCACCCTTACACACCCCCTCACCCTTACACACCCCCTCACCCTTACACACCCCCTCACCCTCACACACACCCTCACACACCCTCACCCTCACACACCCTCACACACCCTCACCCTCACACACCCTCACTCACCCTCATCCTCAACCCCGCACCCTCACACCCCCTCTCACACTCACACACCCTCACACCCCTTCACCCCCACACACTCACACACCCTCACACACTCACACACCCTCACTCACCCTCACCCTCAAACCCCCTCTCCCCCCTCACTCACACTCACCCCCTCACTCACCCTCACTCACCCTCAAACCCCTTCACTCCCTCACCCTCACACCCCCTCAACCACAGCATCACTCAGCGCAACCACAGCATCACTCAGCGCAACCACAGCATCACTGGTTCAAATATGTTCTTTCAATGTTTCAAGCTGTTTTAAAGCTTTCAAACTTTATTACAAATCACAAAAAAGATGTTAATATTTCACTTCTGTTCTTGGATTTTCGTCACAATAAAAAAACACTAAACATAATCTTCACAAAAGTTATTTACAAAAGTTTAAGCTATTGACATTACAAATTAAATAAATTATTTAAGTATTAATTATTTAAAAAAATTAAAAGCCATTGTTATTTGTAATATCAATACATCTAAGTCACGTAAATACAAAACATGTTGCATTACAAATGCTATAGGCGTCACATTTGCGAAAGTTATAACTATTGGTATAGTAAATGACAAAGCTATTAATTTAGCTATTTTAAAAAACAACACATAAATAAAAAAAAATGTCATTTATAAGACCAATAGCTCAAACTTTCCTAATGCGAGACCTATTGCATTTCCAATGCTTGTTTGTAAAGCATTTTAATCATTGTAATTGGATTCTTTCAACCTGGAATATATTCTCCTTACACCATCCTAAAAAATAATATCTTTCTTATGAGGAGCCATGTCAGCAAAGAGATTAAGGTTAACATCAGTCAACCGAAACAGGAAACAAATGTGGGATCACACTGCTTCACCTCCCAGCAGGTTCGCCCCTAGGCATCATGGCTGTTTATCAGTCAACCGTAAGTCTAAGGGGGCATTAGATATTGCTCTATGCTATGTTGAATTTCATCCATTTATTAAGCAACTTTTCTGACTTTATAAGTTAAACGTTCTTATAGTATTTCATTCAGTGAGATAGTCACATTTTGTTAAGTCAGCAACTGAATGTTGTACAATACTAGTACTAGAATGTTGACGTTTTAATTTGATTCACTTTTGAGTTCTAAACCTGGTGCAGTTAGCAATGTTTCATTATGAACAGTTTTTCTGTGTTTACTGCTTATTGATCTGAGCTTAGGACTGATTGTTCTTCAGGTCTATGAAGGGTACTCCACAGGAAAATGGTCGTTGGAAGCAGTCAGTTGCAGTTTCTGGAGTTGCAAAGGTCTGTTGTATAGGATGGGCCACATGACATGTCTTTACTGTGTTCACGGGCATCAGTTATGTTTTTTTTTTGCATTCGTTTTCTCTCAGGCAGCAGTGGGGGCATTGCTATTCCAGCGCTCCATCACAGTGTACCTCAAATTGCACTTAGTTCCTGATTTACTGCACTCAATTACCTTTACTGTTGCACTGGTTTTTGTTGCCCGATTTCTATTTTAAACTGCTACAATTCAAACCTCTGTTTCCTTCCCCTTATTGGATTTTTGTCATTTTGGTTTCATTTTCTTATTACTTTTTACTCTATTTTTTTAATTTGCTTTGGTAATTTTATTGCTTTGCATGTTGACTTTATTACTGTTTTGGTAAAGCATAAATAATTTACACCTTGTCCCAATTTAGGTATGTCTGCTCTGTGCTACAGTTGCCAGGGGAGGTCGAGTTTGATCCCACGTTAATAGTGATGTTAAAGGCTCAACTTGGCAAGAGATGCGATTACACCTCGAGGTGGAAAATCCCATATTCCCCAAAAAAAAAATCTATTTCTTACACAAGCATTACAAACTAAATTCATTTTATTCTGCTGCCCAGCAGGATTTTTTTTTATACATAGTCATTTGTCTCCTCCACTATCTGTCTAGTACGACCACCATACATTCCTTAGTACAACTCTTAGAAGACATCCTGCTTCCTGGCTTTACCCACCGTTTTTTTAAATAAAGGGCTACTTTGATGGTCCCAGTACCCAAATATCCCCCTCTTCCTTGCCGATTGATTTGTTTCTGGTCATGTCCGAGGGAAGAATGGGCACCTTTGTCTCAGATTTCTTATCTCTACTATCCTGTGAAGAATAAGAATACAACTCAGAGGAAAGACCTCTCTCTCTCGAGATCTTATTTCTCTCAATCAATCAGAGTACTTGTAAAGCGCGCTACTTACCTGTGAGGGTCCCAAGACGCTGAGGGGAGGGGGGGGCTGCTGCTACTGCTTGAAGATCCAGGTCTTGAGGAGCCTTCTGAAGGCGAGCAGGTCTTGGGTCTGCCGTAAGTGGGTAGGGAGGGTGTTCCAGGTCTTGGCGGCGAGGTAGGAGAAGGATCTGCTGCCGGAGGTCGTTTGTTGGATGCGGGGGACAGCTGCAAGGGCGAGGCTAGCGGAGCGGAGCTGGCGGGTGGGGGTGTGGAAGCGGAGTCTGCTGTTCAGGTAGGCTGGTCCGGCGTTGTGGAGTGCTTTGAGTGCATGGGTGAGGAGCTTGAAGGTGATCATCTTGTCGACGGGGAGCCAGTGTAGGTCTCTCAGGTGGGGGTGATGTGGCTGCGTCGGGGGGACGTTGATGATCAGTCGGGCGAAGGCGTTTTGGATGCGTTGTAGTTATCGTAGGTGTTTGGCTGGGATTCCCGTGGAGAATGCGTTGCCGTAGTCCAGTCTGCTGCTGACGAGGGCCTGTGTCACCGCTCTTCTTGTTTCGGTCGGGATCCACTTGTAGATCCTGCGGAGCATACGGAGGGTGTTGTAGCAGGAGGAGACGACGGCGTTGACCTGCTTGGACATGGAGAGGGAGGAGCAGAGGATGAATCCTAGATTGCGTGCATGGTCAGTGGGTGTTGGTGCTGTTCCCAGTGTGGTCGGCCACCAGGAGTCGTCCCAGGCTGAGGGGGTGGGTCCAAGGATGAGGACCTCTGTCTTGTCAGAGTTCAGCTTCCTACAGCTGCTCCTCATCCAGTCGGCGACGGCCTTCATTCCCTCGTGGAGGTCGGTTTTGGCGGTGTGTGGGTTCTTGGTGAGGGAGAGGATGGGCTAGGTGTCATCGACGTAGGAGATGATGTTGAGGTCGTGGTGGCGGGCCACTTGTGCGAGGGGGGCCATGTAAACATTGAACAGCGTCGGGCTGAGCCCTGAGGGACACCGCAGATGATGTCGGTGGCTTTGGATCGGAAGGGTGGGAGGCGGACGCTCTGGGTTGTGCCGGAGAGGAAGGACGTGGTCGAGTCAAGAGCCTTCTCTTGGATTCCGGCTTCTAGGAGGCGTGTCTTTAGAGTGCGATGGCAGACCGTGTTGAAGGCGGCTGACAGGTCCAGGAGGATGAGGGCTGATGCTTCGCCGTTGTCTAGTTGGCGCATGAAGTTGTCTATGGCAGCGATGACGGCCGTCTTGGTGCTGTGGTTTTGTCTGAATCCGGACAGGGAGGGGTCCAAGATGTTAACTTCCAGGTGGTGACCCAGTTGCATGTTGACAATTTTCACGATGACCTTTGCCGGGAACGGGAGCAGGGAGATGGGCCGGAGGTTCTTGAGGTCCTTGGGGTCCGCTGAGGGCTTCTTGAGGAGGGTGTTGATTTCAGTGTGCTTCCAGCTTTACGGGAATGTCGCCGTTTCAAAGGAGATGTTGATGACTTTCCGCAGTTGGGGTGCGATGGCTGTGTTTGTTTTGTTGAATAAGTGGTGGGGTCAGACGGGGATCCTGAGTGGATTGAGTTCATGACCTTGCGTGTCTCATCGTCGTTGGACCACAAGGTCAGGCGGTTGGCGCTGGTGGTGTTCACAGGGGGAATGGAGCCTGGCGTAGTCTGGTCGGTCGTGGTGATGAAGCGGTCGTGGATATCAGCGATCTCAGATGATAGCCTCCCTACTTTTCATATTTGCAATAAAATTGTGGTTTCTTTTTACATTTATTCTAGAAAATAATACTGTGTGCATGGGATCGCTATGGTTCTGGCTTCCGCTCCATTACAAGATCTTTATTTTCTATCTTAATCTTAAAATGGGGTCTCTGCGGTTTTAATCCTTACGGATCACTCCCCATGGAGATATAAACCTGGACTACAATGTATGGCCAATCTACTTCTTTCTGAACAGTTCCACATCAATTTTCATATTACACAGACCTATTCAAGCTACTGTATCTATTAGCCTAATTTATAATTTCCGCTGCAGGTGAAACTCTGGGTCCATCCCGTTTTCTTCCAGTATTTGTTTCAATACTTCTGACTATATTCCAAGTGAAGGAATGCAGTGTGCAGTCCTATAAAGGGTAGCAGACACCACCTGTCATTAAACTACTGTATATTTGATACCATCCTCACCGGTATGCACATTTTAAAAATCTAGTGTTTATCCTGTGGAGTACAATGAAGAAACGCTTCTAGTACATACATTTTCCTGGCTAACCAAAACTGTATCTTATTTTCCTTAACTGTATTACGATCCATTATAGCATTTAATGTTTATGGATTATGGTGTCTCTATGTAGGTGTTTCTAGAGTCCCCACTAATTCAGTTCCTCGATACTGTGATATGTATTGATTCAACTGTCTGTACATGTTTTCAACTTCTGTAAGCAGTTCTCTGGTGTCTGCTATTGGAAAGTGCTCCTGTTCTGGACGTGGGGTGTATATAGCTAGTAGAAGCCAAGTCTTCGCTGCCAATGTGAGTGGGCCTAACCATATATTTTGTACTATATGTGGAAATTTACCCTGAAATAATGTTAAGGGCTGAATGTAAATCAGGGACACCTCAATAAGAACAACAGGATCATTCCAGGATGGAGGATCAATCTTTACTACTTTGTGAATAGCCTTGCTGTATCTGCAGCCTCCAGTTCAATTCAGGAGGGAAACATCCTGTGGTACAATTGGATCTGCACCAACTACTAGCACTACTTAACACCAATTTAATAGGAATCCCCTTGAAGTCCTATGGTCGGAAAGGATTGTCCAATCATTTTCTGGTACCTCAACCACATCCAATACAATCTCCTCTGATTGTCCAGCCATTGCTTGCAAAGACTCAATATAGCTTTATATGGACTGATTCTTTGACTTGGTCAAGCACATTACAGCCCCAAGCAGAATAGGGGAACACCTCTACAATCTTAAGAGCAGAAACGCAAAATATCTTTGGATGTCTCAAGATAAGTCTGTGTTTAGCTTATGTCCAGGGTCCCAGGCCACCAATAGCCCTTAAGGATCAAACTGCATGTTGAGAGGAATGGGGCACATCAAGGTAGATCTCTTAAATTTCACGAGGAATAATACATAGCATACCCTCTTCAGAGAAAAGAAGAACGATCAGGTACCTTTGACTCTTATCTAAATGAGCATAACAGGAGGTGTTATAACCCAGACAACTCTGAGAGTAACTCATCTTCAGGAGTATTTATATAGCTATGGAGCCCCACAGACAGCCACAAGGTTGTTATTTTGGAACATGTTATTTATTACATTATAAAACGCATGCTTTAGAATGATGGTAATTGTAATAATCTCAAGCCTTAATGTAAAACAAAATAGATATTTGGAAAACACCAAGAATATTTCATCACATGTCCCTACATTCTCAATGATATTACTCAAATCCCTACCTAAGAACTGCATTTGAGCTTGAAGCCTCACGATTGCTATATTGGGTGAATTGTTATTAGAAATCTAATTGTTTCTATGCCAGGACATGCAAGTATACCTGCCATCACATATGCATATGCAGGTGGGTATTGGCACTTTGACGTGCTCCCTCAGTAACCAGTCTCCGGGTCTACCTCTCCCAGATGCTCATATCCCTTTATACATTCTCCTCCAAGTATTCTCTATCTAGTTTCTCACATCACTGCTTCAGAACACTAGCAATGGCTCAATACATGGGCGCACGGAAGGCAGGCAAATTAAGCCATTTCCATTTCCTTCCAATCAGAATTGTACTAGGCAGGATGGCTGGTTAGGTTACTCACAGCCCATAACTCTGCAGATTTCACAGAGTGGAAAATATTCAGTTGTAAGGATAGGTTGCAATTGACAACATGGCCCAGTAAAAATATCCTCTCTAAATATAAAAATATGCAACTTATTACAAGGAATATTCCAGATCTGAATACAGTGCCATAACAACCTCCCCCATTGACCACAACCACACTGTAAGGTGCATAAATCCCACAGGGCACACCAATGCCAAACTTGCATTATCACAATGCCCATTACCATGGTGTCCAATATATATTTAAATATTCACTTTTAAACAATATTAATAAAAAAGAAAAAAATAGGAAAATTACAACTCCCCACATTTAGGGAAACAAAGACTTATTTAACCAGAGCGATGATGCTATCTGGGTTGCTCGAATTCCCAACATAACTTATGGCATCAAAGTACCTAATTATGGATGTGTATGAACCAAGAGATGGTTGAGTTAGTCTGTCGAGAATAAAAAATATAAGTTTTTAATATAAAAATTTAGACAAAGAAACCTTAGGGGCATCTTTCACCCTACACATCAGATCGATAAGATATTTAGATAGGAAAAAATATGAATCATAAGAAACTGCATAAAAGATAGACAAACTTATTCAATCATAAACCATAAAAGTATTTTTTTTAATCCGTTGTGAAAAGATATCTGTCTAACAACCCCAGATCCCATGTAATCCATGGCAGATTCTTAGCCTAAACTACCATAACAAAATTAATAAACAAGCATTGGCATATCCCATAGGTCTCGCCTTTGGGACCTTATAAGTGTTTAGCCATGCAACAGTTGATGTTGTTTTATTTATTTATAAAGTTTTATATAGCGCAAACTTGATCCCGAAGGATATCGGAGCGATTTCAAATTTGAGGGAATTAAATAACTTCCCACCCTATTCCCCTATAAACCCACATCCCACTATGGAACTAAAAATGCAAAATTAGAAAAATAAATGTAACTACTACTAAACGTTTTACACAGACAATAAAAACAAATATAAATCTTATACCAAGGTAAGTGAACCCTTTTCCTATCCATTTCAATCACGGACTATGGTGCTGGAGTTGCACGAAGAATATTGTGCTGGATAACTAAACACTTAGAAGGTCCCAAAGGCGAGACCTATTGGCTATGCTAAGCGTCTGATTTCAAGCAGATGTGTGCGGTTTAAGGCAACAATATTAACAAGCATTTGCAATGCAATAGGTCTCGCATTAGGAAAGTTTGATCTATTGGTATTGTAAATGACAATTTTTTTTATTATGTGTTGGTTTTGAAAATAGCGAAATTAATAGCTTTGTCATTTACAATGCCAATAGTTTTAACTTTCGCAAACGTGACACCTATAGCATTTGTGATGCAAGATGTGTTGTATTTACATGACTTAGATGTATTAATATTACAAATAACAATGGCTTTTATTTTTTTAATAACGAATACTTAAATAAAAGTTATTGTAATTTATAATGGCAATAGCTTAAACTTTTCTAAATAACTTTTGGGAAGATTATGTTCAGTGTATTTTATTGTGATGAAAATCCAAGAACAGACATTCAGTGTTGCTGAGTGATTCTGTGGCGTTGTGGCGTCGAGTGGTGCTGTGGCGTCGAGTGGTGCTGTGGCGTTGAGTGGTGCTGTGGCGTTGAGTGGTGCTGTGGCGTTGAGTGGTGCTGTGGTGCTGTGGCGTTGAGTGGTGCTGTGGCGTTGAGTGGTGCTGTGGCGTTCAGTGGTGCTGTGGCGTTCAGTGGTGCTGTGGCGTTGAGTGGTGCTCTGTGGCGTTGAGTGGTGCTGTGGCGTTGAGTGGTGCTGTGGCGTGGAGTGGTGCTGTGGCGTGGAGTGGTGCAATGCAGTATGTCTCGCAATTATGCGGGTTTGAGCTATTGCATTGTAAATGACAATGCTTTTTATTTATGTTTTTGTTTGTAAAACAAATAAAAGGCATTGTCATTTACAATGGCAATGGCTTAAACATGCGTAAATTTGAGACCTATTGCATTGTAAATGCTTGTTTGAAGAAGTTTTTGCCTTGTGTGGCCGTATTGTAGGATTGCTAATAGCTGTGGGGACTATGGGCAGTCACGGGAAGCACGAGGGGAAGAGAACCTGGCAGGGAAGGGTGGTTTAAATTTACAGATGCAGCAGTGCGGCGAGGTGCTCTTGGATGCCGCTCAAAAACAAAAAAAAATTTAAAAGCTGGCTCCACTAAACAAGCAATGCATACAACTAAATAAATAATTAAAAGCGGGCAGAAGTGAAAGGGGAGACAAACCTGGCAGGGAATGGGGGGTTTGAATTTACAGATGCAGCAGTGCGGAGAGGGGATCTTGGGTGGCGCCTGAACATATAAAAAAACAAGATATGTTCATGTGGGAAACAGATCTGGAGGTATTCTATTGGAGAAAATAAGCAGTGGTTTAATTGCGCAGGAGCGGACTGTGGACACCTATAGATTAATTAGATCGTCTTCCCATTTTTTTGTGAAACTGCAACATAAATGTAAAGAATAATGTTTTGTATGTCTTAGAATGCTTAAAAATGTGTTGAAAGTAGTCACTGCCTGCTCCCCCTCAAAGCATGCCACAAATGTAATTTTGCTGGAAAATGTCAACTTTCCTGAATTGCAATAGTCATGTGACAATATAAAACAAGAGGCTCGGAACCAAATAAAAAACGAGTCTTGAAAGCATGCCTGTGCCTCTGCTATTGGGAGTGCTTAAGATCGGTTGTGGGAAATTGTGGAAAGTTATCATGTTGGCTGTTCATATGATTTTAGTCTTTGGAAATGGGCCGCGGGAGCTTGAGGCGGAAATAACATTGTTTACATCACAGCCCTCTAGAGAGGCCGTTCGATGAGAAGCTAATGAGAGTCGGTAGGCTGCATGTAATTGACATCTAGATACGTGTCTGACAGGAAGGGAAATTAGATTCTCTTATTTAAAGGGGAGCTCAGATGCCAGCACCGGAGGGGAAAGCACTGGGTGCGGAATATAGGAGCGAGTTAAAGAGACACACGGCAATGAGAAATGATTTGGCCTTTGGGCAGCAGTCACAGAAAGTGCGCATATATCTGGTTTTCCAAGTTAGATGGGTGGGAGGGTCAGCCAGTGTCAATCATTTCTTCAGGATACAACATAATCTAGTTAGTGAGGCATCGCGCTTCAAGAGCCTGGTGGAGGGTGGGGAGCGGGGGACCCAGCGAGTGGGAGGGAGGGAAGGAGCATATGGGGATGGGTGTGAGTGAGGGGGAGCAGAAGCCTTTGATGTGGTGTGCGAGGCCAAACGCGCGCTGGAGAAGCGTCACACTTCAAGAGTTAACATGTGAACCCAAGAGTTAACCCAAGTGAGCAGCACATCACTGATCTAGTTCTGCCAACCTTTGAAAAACGCCTGTCTGAGGCCCGTCAGAAGTGTAAGAAACTGAAGGCATGTACAAGAGTAAACACGCAATGTAGATAACTCCGAGGCCGATTGTTTAAACCTCAGATGTCATATAAATACCAACAGGATTGACATGGAAAGAGGAGTTGAAAGTATCGGCCGTCAATAGTGGCCATATTGTGATTGGCTGCAAGTATACATGTATAGGGATGTGGCTCGAGCTGCAGACTTTAAGCGTAGGAAACAGTGTTCGAGTCCCGCCGGCTCTATTTTAAAAATGCAGACGTAATAATTAAATTTAAAGGCATCCAGGATCCGGTAAACTAACATTCTGGAGCAAAATAAAACAAGGGTTGGGGGCCCTCAAACCGCCCTGATCAAAGACATTCAAATGCTGCTCGAAAGCCAAAGCGGGAGGCCGAAGTGCAGGGATGCATGGAAAAAAGCCCTGGAACTACGTTAGATTAGAAATGCCCTCTGACTAAGTCGGATTAGCAAAAAACCTAGAAATGCAAATCCTGTGTGTGAGCTCCAAGAGTGAAGAGTCAACCAAAACAAGCTGGGCCTGAAGAGCAGAGAAGGGCAGAAGCAAGCTGCCGACTTTGGGCGTAGGAAACAGTGTTCGAGACCCAAAAACAAGTCGGATGGGTGTGGGGGCGGGGGGTGAAGGGGAGTGAGCGAGTGGGAGGAAAGAGCTGGTGAAGCGTCGCGCTTCAAGAGCCTGGTGGGGGGGGGGCGGGGGAGCCAGTGAGTGGGAGGGAGGAAAGGAGCATATGGGATGGGGTATGAGTGAGGGGGAGCAGAAGCCTTTGATGGTGGTGTGCGAGGCCAAGCGCGCGCTAGAGAAGCGTCACGCTTCAAGAGTTAACATGCATTGTGAGAAATCCGCATAGAATCTGCTTGGTCAGAGAGTTTGTTTCAACTACATTACTCTCGTCTATTTATCCCTGCGGGATATAATAGTCGAGACCTAAAAATGGACCATCAGCGGGGTTAGGCGACAAACATGCATGGGCATCAGGATATATAAGCAAACAAATGGAGGAGTACCCCCTGGTTGTGCTTTTATCTCTTCAGGGGGAGAAAAGAGGTGCACTGGAGTGTCTAAAAGGACAGATTCATCCTTTGTTTTGAAAACCCCTCACTCACCAACCTGGTTGGTGACATGCTTCATCATCGGGGTCCCACCCGGACAGCCGAGTGCCATCCAGATGTGCTGAGACACCTGACTACAGTGGAGCGGGTTTCGTTTTTTCAGTTTTATATGTGAATTTTTAAAAAACAAGTGATGTGGTGGTATTTAAAAATTGTCCAATAGACTACTCGCTTTCTTAAATTTTATTTTGGAGTGTATGGGCAATGATAAAATCGTTTTAATTTAGCTGGACACCAATGCCTAATTAGGAAGGACTCCGGTGTACAGGAAAAAGAGTGATGAAATATTAAAATATGGTCTACAGTATGGTCTGCTGTTAATATAGGGTTTTCGTTGGGACCAAAGAATGTAGTCCGGGTGGGGTGCACACGCTAAGGTGCACCCTGCCCTTGGCTACGTGAAAAATATGCACCTAAAAAATTCAGTTGGTGGCTGCTACTTCTTTCTCAAATCTTGAAAAAAAGTACTTGAAGCTCTGCATTAGTATGGCTCATGAACTATGAGGGTTTGCATTGACTTAATTCTGCCACGATTTTGTGGGAGCCTGTCACCAAAGCCGCTGCGCCTATTTCCGCAAACCCTCGCGTTCCGTTGATGTATAGACACTGGGACAGGGAACACTTTGAACATTACCTTGAGAGCGAGGCACAGAATCTAGCAGATTAAGTTGGACTCCAGGCATGAAGACAGACGTATATTCGAAAATCGCCCCAATCCAGACAAATGAGCACCGAGACAGAAGCACAGTCACAGTACATCAAATAAACAAATGGGACAAGGAGGCACTGACCGCTGAAAAAATGAAATCCAAAACGAGGTTACCAACACTGACAATCGTACAGAGCAGGGACAAGTGACAGTAAACAAAACGTGGGTAATGGGAGAGAGGGTGCTGCTTTGTATTGGGTATTTTCCTCTGGTAACGTGAAATTTAACTCGGGGAAAATTACGAGGTATGTGGTAATTACCCAAACCTTTGTAATTCTGATCCTAGTATAAAGAGTAGGTGGTGCAGGGTTTGGAAATACCGGGTCTCACTTAACTAGGGTCAATTATTTTAGGGGCAAACCCACTTTGAGTGACGTGGTTTATTGTACCTGTTGTGTACTAAAACAATATAGGGACTCAGAGAAAATGTATGCATTCTGAGCAGTAAAAATCCAGTGGTGATATAGTATGAGGTAACACTGTGGCTGCACTTTCATTGTCCACACACTTAATATACAGTACTTTCAAAGTGCACCTTCACCCCTTGGGCACTGAGAAAAAGTTGTTGAGTGCCACTAACTCAGTAGAATTTTAATACTGAGTTTGTCGACCTTGCAAGGATGAAAGCCTGAATAGCTGAGCAGGGATTCTCACCTGTACCCAAGAGTCGAGCGTAGGTTCCTGGAATGGATCCAGCAGTCCATGAATCACCACCACCTGTGACCCAAGAACTAATGGCGGCTCAGTGGACTTCATTAAATAGGGGGAACTCCGTCATAAAATCTTCCACACAACTCCGTGCTTTTGTGCTGTGCTCTTTGACTTAATGACATCGGGAGAATGAAAGGCTAACATGCCCAGACAATGATTTGATCTTGTGGTATGAAGGTTAACAGATGTCAGCAGATAGCCCATAACTCACTGAGCCATCTTTTGGGTACTGGAGTGCTCTCATAGATAGGGAGTCGACATGGGAGCGGTCCTGTCCTGGAGGTGGGATATAGGTGGTGGCAATGGAGAGACTGTGTTCTTAGAGCCCGCAGTGAGTGGAAACCGATCGAGCATGGATGGCGCAGGGAGTTAAACCCCGAGATGTGGTGCAGTGCTATACAGGTCCAAGTCTGAAGCCAACAGAGCCTATTTGACCTTCCATCCTTCTGAGGCTGGTAAATTGACCGAAATTAAATTGGGTGATAGCAACGCCTGTTATGTACAAGGCGTAAAAACTAGAAACAAGTGTTATAAAATACAATATAACAAGTAACATGAGACTGGAATGCAGCCTGCCCTCCATCTGGCACACTGCGCGCAGCCGCTGATAATCAAACAAGCAGTGGCATTGCCAATAGGTCACGCATTTGGGACCTTACAAGTGTTTAGCCATGCAACAGTTGGTGTTGTTGCACCAAGTACATTCTGCTGCATAACTAAATACTTATAGGGTCCAAAAGGGAAGACCTATTGGCTATGCCAATGCTGGTTTGTTTTTTGTTCCTGCTTTAAGTTTCCAGATCTACAATAGCTGGACATGTTTTTTGTTAACATTTCTTTGCATCAAATGAACTGGTTTTCATTGCTCTGAATGTTATTTTCATTCTGGTTGTAGGAAGCAGTCATTCCCGGGGGCGTGGGGGCTGCCTAGCAGTGCGCATGCCCAGAACTTTGCAAATGAGAAAAAGCCAGGTGCAGGCGCAATTTACAAGTGTGGAGTGAGTGAGCCCCAGGCAGCATGAATCACTCACAAAGGAGTTCATGCACTGCACCTCCATACTCAGCATGGTTTAAGGAAACTCGACCCACTCCCTCCCGGGCATCAAACACATATGTACCAAGAAACTCTGAGAAGAGCCTGCCTGCTGCACTGACGGCTGGTGGTATGTGTGCCTGGTGAAAGCGTGCACTGACGGCTGGTGGTGTGTGTGCCTGGTGAAAGCGTGCACTGACGGCTGGTGGTGTGTGTGCCTGGTGAAAGCGTGTACTGGCGGCTGGTGGTGTATGTGCCCGGTGAAAGCGTGTACTGACGGCTGGTGGTGTGGGTGCCCTGTGAAAGCGTGTACTGACGGCTGGTGGTGTGGGCGCCTGGTGGAAGCAGGAGCATTCACAGTGATAGAAGACACAAATAAAACTGATTAACAGGAGGGGAGGAGGGGGGGGGGGGAGTAAAAGCAGAGGAGCATGATTCACAGCTGAAGATACAAATGAAGCTGACTGCGAGGGGGAAAAGGGAGGGGGTAGTGCAACCAGAGTAGCCCGATTACAGCAATAAAAAAAGTTGGCAACTGTGCACGAGCTCGTGAACGCAAGCTGAAGGCCAGCAAAAGCCTCTAGTGGCAATTTTAAAAGCCACTTACTAAATGTTTCGACGAGACAGTACATGCGCTGTCTCAGGCGAGACCTAAAAAACAGATGGCACATGGCTACGTTGCTGCTCGCTCCAGAGTTCATTAGGTCAGGTGAGGGGGAAGGCAGGGCGGACACCCACCTCTGGCCAATTGCATGCTGTCTTTCTTAGGAAGGACGCATGCAAAGGCCAAAAGCGGGAGATGAAAGAAGAAAAAAAAGCACACGCACCAGCGTGTGTTCTGAGTCTAAAGTCCTTACTAAATGCCTAGCAAACCAGCAAATGTGAGCTGGCTCAGGCGAGACCTAAAAAGCACTGTTCTCAGACAGTGGTTATCAACTATATCTTATGTCATTTTTAAATTGTAAAAATAAGCACAGACTCAACTTCAACAAATAATGCAATCATAAATAGTAACAATTGCATAAACTGATGTTTGATCAATAATGCTTAAAACTACAGGTCCACAAAGACTCTTGTATCATTTCCATGAAAGAATACACAGCCCCAGGGAAGCACCTTTTCAACATGAAACACTTGGCCATTATATAAACTTATCTGTAGTGAAATACAAATTCCACACCACAATTATTTAGTACTATTTAAATAAGTCACAAACAAATTCCAAGTGGTGCAGATATAGTAAGACAAATTCAAAATGTACAACATAGAAATCCAGAAAGTTAAGATAGTGGTCCCTAATCACAATGAAGGAACGGTTATCTCACCTATAACTAATGGGGTTTGAACTCCTCATCATTACTGCTAAGAGTTTGTGTGAAATAATTTGCTAGTCAAGGGCAAATTGGCGCTGCCACCCGAACAGACCCACCATCAGTGTACATCATATTGTGTGTCTTTACCTTGCAAAAAAGTGTAAATAACTTCCAGCTTAAAACTTAATATTTGCACAAGTTTAGAACCTAGACGCATTTCCTGGGATATCATGGGCTCATCATAGTTTCTGCAGGGCAATACAAAATATACGGGATCCTCTACTTCTGCAACCGCAGAACAGGCAGGACACTTCCAACCTTTTTTTTCCTAATCCCCAGGGGAAATGTATTATTCTAGCATGAACAACGATTCAGCAATTTAACAGTGCAATGGAATCGTGCTTGATGGCATGCTCCAATTAAAATAATATTTACAGCAGCACGGAAAATATGGACTGAAATGTTTAAGACGGACACTTCCAGCCACCAGATTACTGACAGCTAAAGACATGTAATATTAATAGCGCTGACACCATTTTATTTTGTCAAGGATTTTTTTTAATGGCTGATCATCTACTATGCCAAACACAGTATATTGTGTTTAAATACAATAAATACTGCAGACTCAGCCTTAAAATACAATTCCATAGGCAGTCACAGAAAATAACATATGGGAACCCAAAGTTGTTTCATTGCTTTCAAGAGCGGTCACAGAGCTTATGTTGACTTGATTTTCATTTTAGGACTCTTTAGCTAACAAAACCAAAGTGACACTTTACAAGTATTCAGTCTTTACCTAGGGTGAAAGCAGTGGCGTCACTGGGGTTGGTGTCACCCGGTGCAGGTAACTCATGGTGTCACCCCCTCACGACTTACCGCATGGACTACCTCTGTCGGAAATGTACGGTGCTAGGTACTGTCTTACTCCCTCTAGCTCCCTCTTTCTGTATAGCTCCCTCTCTCTGTCTTACTCCCTCTAGCTCCCTCTCTCTCTCTCTCTGTCTTACTCCCTCTAGCTCCCTCCCTCTCTGCCTTACGCCCTCTAGCTCCCTCTCTCTCTGTCTTACTCCCTCTAGCTCCTTCTCTCTGTCTTACTCTCTCTAGCTCCCACTCTCTCTCTTACTCCCTCTAGCTCCCGCTCTCTCTCTTACTCCCTCTAGCTCCCTCTTACTCCCTCTAGCTCCCTCTCTCTCTGTCTTGCTCCCTCTAGCTCCCTCTCTCTGCCTTACTCCCTCTAGCTTCCTCTCTCTCTGTCTTACTCCCTCTAGCCCCCTCTTTCTTACTCCCTCTAGCTCTCTCTCTCTCTCTCTCTTACTCCCTCTAGCCCCCCATCTCTCTGTCTTGCTCCCTATAGCTCCCTCTCTCTCTGTCTTATTCCCTCTAGCTCCCTCTCTCTTACTCCCTCTAGCTCCCTCTCTGTCTTGCTCCGCCTAGCTCCCTCTCTCTCTGTCTTACTCCCTCTAGCTCCCTCTCTCTCTGTCGTACTCCCTCTAGCTCCTTGCTCTGTCTTCCACCCTCTAGCTCCCTCTCTCTCTCTTACTACCTCTAGCTCCCTCTCTCTCTGTCTTACTCCCTTTCGCTCCCTCTCTCTCTCTCTTACTCCCTCTAGCTCCCTCTCTCTGTCTAGCTCCCTCTCTCTGTCTTGCTCCCTCTAGCCCCCTCTGACTCCCTCTCTCTCTGTTTTACTCCCTCTAGCTCCCTCTCTCTGTCTAGCTTCCTCTAGCTCCCTCTCTCTCTGTCTTACTCCCTCTAGCTCCCTCTCTCTGTCTAGCTCTCTCGAGCTCCCTCTCTGTCTAGCTCCCTCTCTCTTTGTCTTATTCCCTCTAGCTCCCTCTGTGTCAGTCTAGCTCCCTCTCTCTCCCTCTGTCTTACTCCTCTAGCTCCCTCTGTCTCCCTCTCTCTCTGTCTTACTCCCTCTAGCTCCCTCTCTCTCTGTCTTACTCCCTCTAGCGCCCTCTCTCTCTGTCTTGCTCCCTCTACCTCCATCTCTTATTCCCTCTAGCTCCCTCTCTCTCTGTCTTGCTCCCTCTCTCTCTTGCTCCCTCTAGCTCCCTCTCTCTCTATCATACTCCCTCTAGCTCCCTCTCTCTGTCTAGCTCCCTCTCTCTCTCTCTGTCTTACTTCCTCTAGCTACCTCTGTCTCCCTCTCTCTGTCTTACTCCCTCTAGCTCCCTCTCTCTCTGTCTTTCTCACTCTAGCTCCCTCTCTCTCTGTCTTTCTCACTCTAGCTCCCTCTCTCTCGGTCTTTCTCACTCTAACTCTCTCTCTCTGTCTTCTTACCCCCTCTAGCTCCCTCTCTCTCGCACATTAAACCCACTCTCTGCCGCTTTCATGTGGTTTCTCTTTTAAAGCTTTTCAAGATGCAAAAAGAAATCTGTGTACAAGGCACCAGCGAGTTTGTAGACGTGAGAATGTTACGATATGTAACAGCTAAAGTAAAAGCTAATTTCCAAGCGGTTAATAACCCCCCCTCCCCGCCCCCCCTCCCTCTTTAGCACTGTGTCTTTTTCCATATAAATGGCGGGGGCCCCTCATTACTACACTTTTCAAACTTTATCTAATGAGAACATTTTAATTCGAATAGGTGAGAAAATATCTCGGTTCGCTTTTGTTTTTAAAGTGGATCGAGTCTCTCCGAGGCCTTCAGGTGCGGTGCAGGGGGTGCCATGTACAGAGGCCTGCTGGGGGGGGCGGGGGCGCAACCAGATGGTGTCACTCCCATGTGAGGGTGTCACCCGGTGCGGTCCGCACCCCCCGCACCCCCCTAGTGACGCCACTGGGTGAAAGTGGGATATTTGCAAAGAAAATACCAATAGTTGACTAGTCACCACACTTAATACTTGGTGCATCTGTTAATTTCTTCATTCCAGTGATAACCACCACATGCTGGCCATTTTTTAAACGGATGCCTCCGACTGCCCAATCCTAATAAATGACACATAATTTCTACAGGTTGCCCACCAACCTTAAAATACATACATATTTATACAAAGACACACACCTCATCATCCATTAGTAGCCAGCACCTTCCATTCGCCGTATTCCACAATCGTGCAAACTAACCCCTAGTAATGATATGCTTAACTCTGCATCTGCAAAGGGGCCATAATGCTTCTTATATAGGACTCACAAACCTACACCTGCAGACCGTTCCCTGGTCGTAAATGTACATATAAATACACACAGCAAAAAACTCAGCTGGCTAACACATGGTCTTAAAAAGGTACCACTGTACGCTCCCATCCCACAAACATACACACTGCCGCATCTTTCATGTAAACTGGCCTAGATTTGCACACCGTATCCCCTAGGTGCCCCCACTGGTAAGTCAACTAAAAAACATCTTTCAGCAAAACTGCCCCTTGTGTCGTTTGTAATCAACATCTATGACCACTGTTCCACATTCCTATAATGCTTAAGCAGCATCCCTTCATCGGCTGTCCACTTTCTAAATATAAACCGCTGCTGATTAACATATCTTTAGTTTGATTCCGATATCAACTCTACAGCCAGATCCATTTTCTTTTTATAGCCCAGCATACTTCTGCCACTGTCCCCATTGTTGATACATTCCTCGACAGTCGCCACACGTCAGGCGACTTGTCCCTAATTTTATAAACATGCCAAGCATCTCTCAGCTGTATTGTTCCATTGACTTGCAGGTATTGCTATTCGCATTCTGAGCATACACAGCTCTTATTTAAAAGCTAGTACCGCGAACATGAAAGCAAACTCCCACTTTCCCTGGTGTGGGGTATGCTACCACCAGACACACCAGGTGCAAAGGCTAAAATACTCAAGCTATATGCCTTTTCAGCTCTTGAATCATTTTCACTTAGGTGCCCGTTTAGAGTGCAATTCCTCTAAGAGAGATGCACTCTCCACCTGTCACGCACTCTCACCTGGTGCAGGGAGGTCAGCCCGTCCACATTGGCAGTGTTGATGTCCGCCCCACGAGCCAAGAGCCGCTTCACCTCCTCGGTGTCCCCACTGGAACAGGCAGCTAGAAATACGGCACCATCCTCAAAACGCACCCGGGGCCGCCGCTCCCCGCTCTCCTCCGGGGCAGCCGACGCTGCCTCAGAGCCCCGCCAGCGCCGCAGCTGCTCGGCACGGCGTGCCCGTGCAGACTCGGCCCGCCGTACCCCCAGCTCCGGCTCTGACATCCTGGGAGCCGCGACCCACGAACCGTTCGACTGACACTCAGAGCTCCCCAGCTGCCATCTTACTGTTCCCGAAGCATCTCGGGAAGCCGACTGACGCCATCTTACTATTCCTGATGTACCTCGGGAAATCTGAGACGGCTACTTTACTGTTGCCAATATCATCTGACTCCAACAAACACCGTCGTATAGCTTACTGGGTACACCGGAAGGCATCACAATATTGCTCCTATTTGGGAAAAAGTTGATCCTTTAATATATTTTCTATGGACGAATAGCATCCCGGCTCTCTAAAACGCATTAGAGCATAAGGCTGCAAGTAGCATTTTTTCCAAATTGCTGCTTCTAGTTCTAATCCACATTTTAAAATGCCTACAATAGGAACAGCGATGATCTGATGACACAGCTGTCAAAAATAGATGGGCGTATTATAATGTTTCATAACTTGTCACCATTAAAATACTCGTCATCAACATTGAAATCTATTGACATTTCCAGCTGCCTAGCAATTGCACCTTTGTGAATTTCAGAGTCCTTGATTCAGGAAGTATGACTCCCGCGACTGACCAGCTTTTCATCCGTAAATAGCATTTAGCATTCTAGTTCATTCACGCAATTATGTGACGCAAGTAGTTTTTGACTGACTTCAACATGGCCGACTTTGAGGGACTTACAAGTACACATGCGCAGTTCTGTATTTTATTTGTCTGCACATTTATTGGTCCGAGGTATTCGTTAGAACATTTGGCGCCCTGGTTCTACGATTGTCGAGGCGAGTGGACTCCGTCAGAGACCAACGGTGATGACATGCTCATTTGTTCCCTGACGTCCCTTTAGGCACAACGAGCGAAATAACTTCCTTAGACTTCATTTTGTTTGCATGACCGGTCTTTAGACTTGGCGCACAAAACGGGCTGTTACATTGGGTGGTGAATGGGGCTGGAAGGTATGTTTACATAATCCGGAGATATTTTTTTCTTCTCTAAGAGATATAGGACCAGCAATTCTGGCATGTGAGAGAGGACGGTGCGTGTTTACAGTTTGCCTGTATGTTACATTTCTATGTTTTGGCTGTGTTTAAGTGTGACATTTTAATGAATTGAACGATTTTATCGCGAATTGACAAAGTTAGTTATTTCTCCACAAGAAGGAAAATCTAACTAATTGCATCTTCCGTACAATTTAGTAGCCTAATTCAGGTCCGCACATAATTTGAGGACGTCTTGACTTAACATATAGGAATGGCATACAAATGTAAGTCGCCCAAGACAGTCATTTCTTGATTAGTTTGCTCCTTGTCTCCCTCTTTCTTCTGTTATATTAGAAGAAGGAAATGATGAGCCTCAAACAGTGTAGTCTTTACTGTAAATTATTCAATTTTTTTTCAACTATGCTTAATTTAGGCCCTGGAAATATTTATCATGGACCAAACCATGCATTAGATAAATCTGTGTAACGAGATAGGTGCTACTATGGTGTGGGATGATGCAACTTTTAACAATCCAGGATGGCACTTAATCCTATTGTGCTCTGAATGCGCTGTACTACACAGTGCGGCCAATTGTCTTGCAGTTTACATGTTTGTACTGCATTTGTGGTTTATGTCTCGCTGCCTGCAAAGAGCTTCTGTGGGGAGCTAATTGTCCTGTATTTTATTCCCCAAATGTTCCCTCACAGGACAAACAAGAGTAGAAGATTGGAGCTGATATTATAGACTGGGTGCCTTCTACTTGGCACTTTTGCGATTACTTTTCGTGCTGTAAAGTAATCCCAAAAGTGGCAAGTATCTAAAGCCATGATATTTAAGTCCCTGCGCTATCCACTGGAGGAATTGATCCTTGCATATATAAAAAATATCCAGATACTCTATGGGAATGCTAACAGATGTGTATCTCCCCCAACTATTTGAAAAAATACTAAACAAGATGCAGGAGTTTCTTGGCCCTGAGTAGCTCACAGACCTGAGTAGCTCACAGACATGAACACTTCCCATGCTCCTTCCCTGATCCCTCAAAATTTAAGGTCACAAATAAGGTAATAACACTTATCTTACTTCAGGGCATTCACTTAAAATATATCTCACCTTGAAACGGATGCTCTATCTTAAATGACCAATAATCTCCATAGTATCACCATGGTTAAACTTTGAGGCTACATCTTTTTAGTAATTGGTTACTTTCATTACACATACATTATATATGTCTTAGAATCCTGCAGTAGTTGGCATACTTTCTATCTAAAAGCATACAAATCTGGATTCAAGAAATATTTTTTAGGCTTGGTCTTGATTTTGGCATGTTATGTCACTTTATACCTTTTTACTTCATGCCATTCTTACTTCTATTTCTAATTTGGTTGATGCTGCAATGGAATTTGTTTTTCTAGACACCTTTTCAGGAGTTGATGCAGAAGAAATTCTTGTTAACTCCGCAGTTTCTGTGTTAATCCTGGTATAGGGTTGGGTGGGGAAATAATAATTTTGTCGGAGGGGGAAAGGTATTTTTATTTTTTGGGGTCTTTTGATTTTTGCTGTTGTTTATTATTTTACTAAGCTGTTTATATAGTTGCTAATACATAGCTCATTGGAGTGCGTTTTAGATTTCTTTTTATGTCCCCTCCAGGACAGATGTTTTAACACATTTATTGGGTATCCCCTATAGGCAGCTTTAAACTTTGTTATCACAGACCTATTTCATACAATACATAGCGTGGGCTTTGGGTTAGCTCAGTGGTTTCCAAACTTTTTTCATCTACGGCTCCCTTGACCAATTGGCCGCGGCTCCCCATTACAAAATTTTCTTTTGTGTTTGTATAAGTGTAAGTAATCCCGACCTCTGTAGTGCACCATTTTAATCCCTGAAAATAATTGGGATGAAGGTGTGGAAAGCAGTTTTTCTCTAGATTATCCTCAAACACTGCTTGGCGGTAGTCACCTCTGAACCATTCAATAATTATCAAAATAAAGAGGCGGGCGCTGGGAACTGGAAAGCAGGAAACAGATTTTTTATTTCTCCGGAGCAAAGCACGTCAGATCGGACAAACAAGGTATCGTCTCGAGGTGCTCTCTAACTGCATCTCTGTGTCCTAGCCTTTTATACAGTGGTTTATTACTTTATTACAAGATAGCACATTCCTGGCATTACTTTGAAGTACAGTAAAACATTTCTGGAATCCCCGCTTCAGGCTCGTTCCCACACGTATTCACAGTGGAGGTCCCCAACCTCAGCAGGTGATGACTATCGCGCAGCTGGGCCTTCCGTCAGGAACCGGAATGTGTGTAATGGGTTAGATCTCATGGGGTGGTGACACTGATTAATCCCGGCTCCTTTGATGAGAGGCGAGATCCTACAGTATAGGGGCAATAAACTGTATCCGCAGGGTTGGGTGATGGCCTGGGATCGGATCGAACAATCAGGTGCAGGGGAAGGGGTTATCAAAGGGGCTGCTTGTGTGAAAGAGATGAAAGGGTATGTGGGTCCGGCACGGGAAGTTGCTCCGGGGCAGGGTCGAGCTGTGAATGCGTTTATGGTTCATGCATGTGTGCATGGGGGCTGCCAGCGCACTGGGGATGTTAGCGAGGTCAGGGAGACGTGCAGGCGATTGGCAGTGCACGAAGTGGCCATGGTGTCTAAGATGGGTGCCGCTTACGTGCTCGTACGGGCCCAGGTTTGGACAAGATGGCGCCCGCAATGTTCACATCGAAATCTAATTTTCCACAGTGTACCCTTTGAACATGCTTAAGCCAGCTTGTCAATTTACATTAATACCCATCATGTTTTGTATCTCTGTCATACAAGGCTTTTACATGTTCAGATTTAGTGTCCAAAGTCTTAGGGCATATAGAGTTCGTGAAAAGAGAGCACAGAGGCGGTATGCATTGTATCCCCAGGCAACAACCACATATTATGAAAAAAGGTACCAATACTATCATCCATAACTTCCAACCCCAGTCTTTCAAAGTGCTCCAGAACCAGCTCCCAAGTGACCAGCCTTCTTGTTCCTGATGGACCGCTGATGAAAGTCTGTGGAGGTGTTCAATTGCTTTGAAAACTGATGGTGAGTTATCCGGTGCAGCAGCTAGATCCGATGATGCGGCATGCTCCTCCACGATCCGCTAGCACCACGTCTAAGACAAGACGGTTTTGTAGAGCCACCAGGCGGACCGCCTGTAGCTCGGCTATATTATTCGTGAGGATGCCAGCCGTGATATTCAATGCTGTTTCGACTGCTTGGTTCAGATGACGGATGGCTCGACTGTTTGCCATCGGACCCCAGAGAGGAATGAGTCCTTTTGCTGCATCAAGAAACTGTGATGCGGTGGAATCTGCTTGTTCTATGTCTTTTGCTCGCTTCTGCCTGTGGTGATTTGCTGGTGCAACATATGTTGGGGGGGGGGGAGGACAAAGGCAATGTAACGGGTGCCTCCCCAGCCCTTTGGGAGCCAGGTGTAGGCTTTTGTACCGCAGACAAAGTAAATGTTCGGAGAGGCAACGAAAGATGGAGGATCAGCAGTGTTCAGAGTCCTTGTGATGCGGCAGGAGCTGTGACCCACGATTTTCGTCCCATGACCTTCAATGCAGACAAGGCCTGAGACGTTCACCACAGATAGGGCCACAGTCAGAGTTGCGGCTGTCCGTTTCCGAAGGTAGGAGAAGGTGGGTCTGGCTGGATTGTTGAACACCTGCATTTCGATTCTTTATTTATCCTGGATGTTCATTTGAAAAGTGGTGTTGGAAGTCAGAGGGCAAAAGGGAGCAGAGGTATTTCCTGTTTTGTTCAGCCAGAACTCATTGTGGAACTGTGCAACTGCTTCATCGGATGTTGCATTGTCTTTGTAGCTCCCTTGTAGGAGTATCAGCCAGGCGCAAGGCAGGATCCATGTGCAGAGAAAGGTGAAGGGGATGGAATGTTCAGTTGCATGTGGTAGCAGCCCACAGATCCAGCAGTTTGTAGCATTGGCGGCAAGGTTATGTTGGTGCAGCAATTGTACGAATGAATTGTTCCAAAACTCTTTGCGTCGTTCTTGGAGTTGGGGTGAAAGCGAAATGAGATAATGTTCTTTCTTGGTGGTGGGCTGCACAGTGGGTATCACTGTCTTGTGAGCAGGAGCACTTTCTTCCACGATCCAGACTGTGACCATGAGTAAGAGGCCGACGAGGGAGGCAATGAAGAGTGCCATTGTTTTTGTGCTATGCAGCTTGGTAGTCTTGGGGTCTTTACGATGGGTCTTCGGACGTCCGGGATCTTCCCTCACCTTCAAGAGGCTGGGGGACTGGCAGGACCACATACTTTGTCTGGCGTCTCTCCTGGTAGCCTTTGTAGTGTTAGCTACCGCTCTGAGATTTTCGACTTAGTTAGTGGTCTGCTTGGCCGAAGCACTCTCCTTTCATCGCAAGTTGTACCCTTTTCTGGATGGCACAGTGGGATTGGGAAATTCTGCCAATACAAGTGTCTTTTTCTGGGTAACAGCTTAGGGCAGGTCGGTCTTTCGTCAGGAGCTCTTCTTGGGTGTCCACCTTTTTGGTCGCTGTTAGGGTTGAGGATATCCTTTGACAATGGTGTGCATGCAGCCAATGTAGTTTTCCTTTTACTCCAAGTGCAGTTCGGGTAGTGATCAAGACTTGCCAGGGTCCCATCCACCTGGGTTCCAAGCTTTTCGTTCTTTTAAAATTTCGGACCAACACGTTGTCCCCAGGTCGGATGTCGTGTCCGGGGCCCCTGGATGCGTCTGGTATGGCTTGCTGCACCTGTTGGTGGATAATAGTTAGTGTTTTCGTTAATTTGTGCAGATAATCAGACATTAGGATGTCCGGGACATCATGGATGGATGTTGGCTTTGGCGCGGCCCAAATATTCATAGGCCGGCCGAAGACAACCTCGTACGGAGTCAGGTGGTGTTTGGTTGGAGTGGAGCGCATTGATAGAATGCCAGTGGGAGGGCATCAGGCCATTTCAGTCCTGTGGTGGCAACTATCTTCGCTAGCTTTAGTTTCAGTGTGGCGTTGTGGCGTTCTATCAGGCCTGCAGATTGGGGGTGGAAAACTGCGTGAAATTTCTGTTTTACACCCAACCCTTTCAGTATGAGTTGGATAACTTTGGCTACGAAGTGGGGGCCATTGTCGCTCCACAAAATCCTACAAAGGCCGTAGCGTGGGAAAAACTCCTTCAACAATACCTTGGCAGTGGAGTTAGCGGTATTGTCACGAGTGGGGTAAGCTTCCACCCATTTGCTAAACGCACACACAATCACTAGCACGTATTTTATACCATGGCACTTCTCTAGCTGAATGTAATCCATTTGGTTGATTTCGATGGGATGGTCAGGGACGCCAAACCTTCCCCGAGGTACTACAGTCCCTTTCCCTGGGTTGTGTTGTAGGCATATCATGCACTACTGAACTACGTGCTTCGCTGAGTCTGATATTTTGTCGTTGTGCCATACTCTGGTGATTAGCTCAATCATAGGGGCAGTTCCTATGTGTGCAGGTGAGTGTGCCATGGTCAGTATGGGGATCGGGTAAGCATTGGGCAGCAACCATTTGTCCGTGTCTTTCATCCTCCAGCAGCCTTCATCGTCTTTTAGTCCCACCGTGCCCATTCAGTCAGTTCATGTGGTGTACTTGTCGATTGGATGTCTTTTACAGTCTCCCTAGCATCTGTCCATTTATCTGCTTGTGACCTGGTCACGTACATTCGTGTTGTCGTTCTGTTTTCGGCTGTGGTTCAAGCAGTGATGTCGGCCAGTGCATTTCCCTGTCTTACATTGTCCGTCACTTTCTTGTGTGCTTGGCATTTGATTAAGGCCAGTTGTTTGGGGAGGATGACTGCTTCAGTCAGACCGGAGACTAGATCACCGTGTAAGATTGGTGTGCCGTGTGAGGTCAGAAATCCCCTTTCTCTCCATAGAAGCCCAAAATGGTGAACCACCCCGAAGGCATACTGGCTGTCCGTATATATGTTTGTTGTCGTCCCTGCTGCTAAAATACACGCTCGTGTGAGGGCAATTAGTTCTGCCGCCTGTGCGGATCGTTGGGTAATGCGGGCTGTTTCAACAACAGTTCGGGCTGTGGTAACAGCTTATGCAGCTGAGGTGGTGCCGTTGGGGAGTTTGATACATGAGCCATCTACCCATAGCTCTCAGTCAGGGTCTGGGAAGGCAGAGTCTCGGAGGTCTACCCTACTCTTAGTCTGTTCGTCAGTGAAGGTCACACAGTCTTGCAGGGGGGTGACATTGGGGTCGTTCTCAGGTTGTGGTAACAAGGTAGCCTGGTTCAAAGTGGTACATCGCTTCAAGGTAATGTGTGGTGCCAATAGTGTCAGTTCGTATTCAGTCAGTCGTGCGCTAGTCAGGTGTTGAGTCTTGGTCTGGTTCAGGAGGGTGTCAACAGCATCCGGTACTAACACTGTAAGGGGGTTCGAAAGTACAATTCCTTCGCTCTGTCTTATTGCGACAGTGGCAGCTGCTACAGCTCGTAGGCAGGCTGGTAAAGCTCTGGCTACGGGGTCAAGAGTGGCAGAGAAGTAAGCACAAGGGCGTTGTTTGGGGCCAATGGATTGCGTTAGGACAGATAATGCACATCCCTCCCTTTCGTGGATGTAGAGGGAGAAGGGTTTGGAGTAGTCTGGGGTTCCTAGAACGGGTGCTGAACAAAGGGCATCTCGTATCTCTTTGAAGGAAGTTTGGCATTCGGGGGTCCAAGGGAGTGGGATGGGAGCATCTTTGGCCAGAAGGGAAAGTAAGGGTTTAACAATGAGACTGAAGTTCGGCAACCACTGTCGACAGAATGAGGTGAGGCTTACCAGAGAGCGGACTTCCTTCTGGTTCTTAGGGATGGGGGTTTCCAAAATGGTCTGGATTCTGTCGGGCATGAGTCTCCTCCCTTCTTTAGAGAAGATGTGGCCTAAGTATGTCATTTAGCGTTTGCACAACTGTAATTTCTTTCGGGAAACCTTGTGACCATTCTCTGCAAGGAAATGTAGGAGTCGGATGGTGGCTGTGACTGCGAACGGAGTGTCGGCTGCTAGAAGGATGTCATCTACATACTGTATCAACACCACTCAGTGCGGTAACTGAACTGCATCTAACTGTCTCTTGAGTGCCTGGCTATAAATGCTCGGGCTTTCGGTGTTTACCATTGGGGTGCTCTACAAAATCTATATGAGCGGGATTTTAGGGTAAATCTGACGAAGCAGACATTTTATATGATACCAAATACATATGTTTTCAGGCCTACAGTCTTCTTTGAGCTACTAAAGAAAGACACCAACAGAAATCCACAAAATGGTTGCACGCTCCATTTTGTGTGCAAGTCAGTCTCAGTCAGCTGCAACGTGCAAGCAACGCAAGGCTTTTCCGAGAATAAACATGCCAGCTTCCAGCTAGCTATTGCAAAACTGCCCATTTTCAGTAAATCATGTCGACATGACCTGCAGGCCTGGCCGGTCACGTACGCACCTGCCAAGTCCACGTACACCAGAGACACAGATTTAACCTTTAGGGGAAAACCCAAATCTGCTCTTATAGATGACAGGTGGGCAGCAACACTAGGGTATAGACACACTCCGAGCCTTAAAAGGGTATCATGCCACAATCGCCTTTCATTGATTGGTCCAGCAGGACATATCCTGATCCAGGTTACGTATGCTATGATGCACATCCGGTAGAGTTCTCTGCCTATATAATGTCTCTGCACTGTCATGCCAATTGGGCACTCAGTAAGCTTTGCTGAGGTCTCCGTGCTGCACGTATATTGCATTGTGATTGCATTCTGATTGGGTTCCCACTGAATCTTGCAAACAAGTGTGCTGAGAGCGAATTGTTTATTTCACTGTTGTCATTGATCTTTTTATTTTCACAGTTAAATACTGAGCTTCTACAAATCCGAAAAGGTAGCGGCTGTCTGGGTGGATGGGTATGGAGAAGAAGGCGTTTATGAGGTCAATCACTGTGAATGTGGTGGCAGTGGACGGGATCAGGGTTAGAATGGTGGTGATGTCCGAGACTACGGGGTACTGTGGCACAACTATTTTGTTAATTTCTCGTAGGTCGATGATGAAGCGGTACGCTTTCTCATCTCCTTCTCCTTGCCTTTTGATAATCGGTAAGATAGGACTGTTTCAAATGTTGCTGACTACTACCTCTACAACTCCTGCATTCACTAAGAACTGGATAATTTCTACCAATGCTTTCTCGCCTTCGGTTGATATTTTGTATTGCGGTATTTTCGGTAGTGTCGCGTCCTGTCATACAGTCACATGCACTGGGTCTATCATCATTCGTCCTACGTCTGAGTCGGCCTTTGCCCATGAGTATGAAGGTAAGTGTCAAGCAGGGACATGTCGACATCAGTTATGGAGTACATGTGTCGTGAGGGGCAAGGTCTGAGCAGGTTGGGATTGTCGTATAAAATGACTGACTCCGTCGGGTGATCATCTAATAGTTGCTTGAAAATGTTTCAGCAAGTCAAGACCCATAATGGCATCAGGGGTATTGGAGGAGAGAAGGTATGTTGTGTCGGTAATATTATTTTCCAGATCAAAAGGGATTGGTTTGGACAAGGGATTAGTGGAGGGCGTACCATCAAAACCTATTGATGTTACGTGTGAGCCAGACAAGGGTGCCCTTGGAATCAGTCGTTTGGATAATGCACTACGTGTTGCTCCCGTGTCTACCAGGAATGGAGACTTTCTGCATAGGACCTTAACGGTGACATAAGGGCCTTGCTGGCCAACATAGCGCTCGACTGGATCCCTCCCTTGCCCTTGGCAGTCCTATGCAAAGTTGTAAGCGTTGTCATAGTCGGATTGTTGGTATTGGTTCTGTCGGGGCGGTCAAAAGTGTTCACTCTACCGGGTTTTTCGTCGCTAGTGTTTGTGTACCCTCGCCCGCGTCCTCTATTTCTTGGTACGTTTGTTAAGTCTCTATTCTCTTTGTTTCTGTTTATTTCTAGCAAGTCCGGGCATTGCGACTTCCAATGTCTGTACTCTTTGCAGAATGCGCATTGGTTCTCTCCTAAATCTCTAAGTCCAGTGTAGGGTGCGGGTGCATTATTTCTAGGAGGTGGATTTCTAGGGACATTTTGCTGGTAGTTTCCTCTTTAGGGTTCCTTCCCTAAATTTACTCCTTGCAATTGAGCTATCATGACTCGCTCCTTTAAGTCTTTCTTCTTTTTCTCTGAGGCTCTATCATTTTCATTCTTTTGATGTTCATAGTATTGGGCCATCTGAAGGATGGCCGCAGGCTTTGGGGCTGCCCAACTACTCTCGCTAATCTGTAGTTTCTGCGAAACTTCCTGCAACAGACCCTGTGAGGAAGAACCTGCACTTACCCGGAATACCCGGATACATCCGTGGTGTCAGCAGAGTTCCATGGAACTACAACGTCCATGTCCGTCTCCCGTGTTTCCGCAGGAGGAAGCCGAGCATCGGACCGATCCGGAAGTGCAAACCCCATACCCCGGAAGGGGAGAGGAAGAGCCAATGAAAGGTGTGCGGGGTCAACACAGGGAGGAGAGACCGGAAGAAGAAGGAGGACGAGGTGGTGCGACGGAGCAGCAGAAGGAAGACGCGGGACCCGGTGAAAGAGATGCGGAACCTGGAGAGGAAGACGCGAGAGCTGGCGGTGTAGACGCTGGACCTGACTGGAAGGATTCCGAAATCCCGGACGACGAGGAAAGCTGGTCGGAGGACTGGTGGTGTCCAGAGGAGGCTGGAAGGCGGCCGTAACTCGGAAGAGAGTTACGGCGGGGTCGGTGAGTGTAACCGGTTCGGGGACACAGAGGGAGGGGGTGGAAAAGAGACAGTGGGAGGGTCGAGCACAGCGGGACATTATCTATACCACTGTTGATTGTTTTGTGCACAGAGACCACTGTTGACTGCACTGGGCAATATACTACGGTCGGAATAGCTGTACACGTGCAAATTCACATCGTACTTTTCTCCTTAGGCACTTAAAGCTCACCAGTCCCACGCTCTTGTTTTAGGAATCTACCCTAGGCACTTAATTTCACCATTCCCTCGTTTCTATATGAAATTAGGACTTTGGTACCATCTTGTAACCCTGAGAGGTCAGACAAAGTCACAACGGTGTGGTGAAGGGAAAAGCAACCCTAAGTTTAAAAGAATACCATTCTGACGACACCCCTGTATTGCCTGTTTTTGTTCTTCTATGAGCCTCCGGAAAAACCATCCCGGTCCAGAAGAATCAGAGGGCAAGAAAACAACTTTGCAAGCCTCAAGTACACCCGGCTCATCCCAGGAATCGTCAGAAGAAGAAGAAATCCAAACTTCCGAACCCTTACCACTTCCCCTTTCTATCAATAAACCCATTTCTAAACCACTACTGCAGGCTCCACTCCTGTTTATCAAGCCCGCACTCCCACAGACCCTTAACGTAATTCTGCACGAATAAGTGATGTCCGGTTGCAGTAGTCATGTCTTGACGGCTGTAATCGGAGAACACCGTTTCGAACCAAGAGAAATATTCGGAGACATCTTCTTGGGGTTTCTGGCGGCAAGCTGTTACTATTGACCAGTCTACCTTTTTCTCGGGGATTAGAGTCTTTATTTTCTGCACGATTTTATTTGGGAGTTCCAATATAGCTTTCAGGGGTTTCTGTCCAGGATCTCGTTGTTTGTCTATGGCATAGAGTTGTCCCCAGGTATGTCCGAACAGCTCAAGGTGGTCGACTTTCCGGGTTTGCTTCCACACGTCAGCTGGCAGACATAGCCCAAAGAACAAGTCTATGTCAGCTAGGGTCATGATTGTCGATCCTAAGGCAGTACCTAATTCTGTGTAGAAGGCAGTGGGGTTTGTTCGCAAATCCGGAAAGGTTTTACAGAAGGTCAGGATATCTTACCGATCCCAGGGTTGGTATACCCAATTGTACACTACCCTACCTTTAGCGTCCTGGTGATTGATATCATCATGACTTCCCTGACCTCGTGGGGGGACCCAGTAGGAGCGGCTTCTCTTATGGGGATCATAGTGTCTAACTTTTCTACTGGGGGTTTTATCGTTACAGGGGTTGCGCCTTTGGTTATTGGTCGTTGTTCTGTGAGGTGGCGGAAGAGTTCTAGCGTATGCGAGAAAAGTTCAGTCACATCACACTCACTCTCATCCCCGATATCTATTTTCCTTTACAGAGTTGCAAGGCGTTCGGGTCCCTTATCTCTATACCTTCGTATGCTGTGAGGGTATGGTAGCAAAAGCGTACAATAAAGTGTTGTTTATGGTTGTCGGCACATGAGTTCCATATGTCTGATATATACTCCTTCCGTTTCTTTTTGGTCCACTAGCGTTTTAACTATCTTATCGATGCCCGCTCGTTCACTTTTGTTCAAGCGGGGGATTCTTGCTGGTTGTTTTTCTTTCGTTTCGGGTTTATTTGAGGCCTCTTTTGATACAATATTTAGTACCAGAGGCTTGGTCGGTGCGGAGGCCGTGGATACCGAGGCCCTTGCCTCTACCTTCATTTAGGCTCTGGGGTTGTAGGTGCTGTACTAAAGGATGGGTGGGGGCATATAGATGATTGGGGGACCTAAAAGTAAATCATCATCTGTTCTTTGTTTTGATGGGAGCTCAGGGTAAAGCACTGAGGGTGTTCTAACAGGGCATTGGCCTGAGGTTTCTGATTCCTGTTCGTTTAACTTTCTCTTTCTTTGATTTCCCCTTCTAGCTGTTTACCGGCTAGATGAGCTGCTTTTCGTAGCTCTTTGTCGAACCTTGTTTCGTCTCTCTTTCTGCGTTGCGTTGTTTCTTTGCGCCACATGCCGAGACTATCCAGAATGGTTGGCGTGGTTTTATTTTTATGAAGGGCTATCTCTAGCGCTTCTATTTTATCAAGGTCAAAAGATCCTATCAGTGGCCACTGACTTTCTCGATCTTTTTTTTTTTTAGTGTTTTTATGCCATAACTTACTATAAGCTATAGCAACTAGTCCATACTTCGTAAACATGCCCTTATTAGGGGTGCCTTCCAGTGGAGCTGGATGATCTACCTCCTAATAAACGGTCCGGGCTAAACCAACCACCAATCAGTGGGGAGAAGATAGGCATGACGTATATCGGACAAGTGAAGATCTCAAACAATGGTGGACAAAGGTCCGCACTACCTATCCTTCACTACTTGCAAAGACTAGTCAGAATATTTCTATTCTTCATTGTTTGCAAACAGAGAATATCTCAAAAAGAACCAATAAATATTTCGAGTAGCAATGAAGGCTAAACGAACCAATCAATAAGTAATACTAGTATTTTCTGAACAATCAATCAATCAATCAATCAAACAAAAAGTCGTGTTGCACGACCTTACCCGGACCGTATAGACAGTTTCTCTTCCACTTCAAGCGCCCGATCGTCCTCTATTCTCCATTATTGCCGCGGCACTCCTTAGGGCTCCCAGTCAGGACCGTAGATCACTCGAGAGAGGTCCGTCCAGAACCGGTGAAGGTCGGATGATCGGCTGCCAGACGAGGGTCCTTCGGCCAGGAGCTCTTCCTGATCGTTGCAGTCGTTCACTCTGTCGTTAGGACCTCTCTCACTGGACCCACGTGTCGCTGATGGGCCCCACGTTTGGGATGCCGATTGTGGAAAAGCAGTTTTTCTCTAGATATCCTCAAACACTGCTTGGCGGTAGTCACCTCTGAATCATTCAATAATTATCAAAATAAAGAGGCGGGCGCTGGGAACTGGAAAGCAGGAAACGGGTTTTTAATTTCTCCGGAGCAAAGCACGTCAGATCGGACAAACAGGGTATCGTCTTGAGGTGCTCTCTAACTGCATCTGTGTCCTGGCCTTTTATACAGTGGTTTATTACTTTATTACAAGATAGCACATTCCTGACATTACTTTGAAGTACAGTAAAACATTTCTGGAATCCCTGCTTCAGGCTCGTTTCCACACGTATTCACACCCCAACCTCAGCTGGTGATGACTATCGCGCAGCTGGGCCTTCCGTCAGGAGCCGGAAGGTGTGTAATCGGTTAGATCTCATGGGGTGGTGACACTGATTAATCCCGGCTCCTTTGAGGAGAGGCGAGATCCTACAGTACGGGGGCAATAAACTGTATCCGCAGGGTTGGGTGATGGCCTGGGATTGGATCGAACAATCGGGTGCAGGGGAAGGGGTTATCAAAGGGGCTGCTCGTGTGAAAGAGATGAAAGGGTTTTTGGGTCCGGCACGGGAAGTGGCTCCGGGGCAGGGTCGCGCTGTGGATGCGTTTATGGTTCATGCATGTGTGCATGGGGGCTGCCAGCGCACGTGGGATTTTAGCGAGGTCAGGGAGACGTGCAGGCGATCGGCAGTGTATGAAGTGGCCATGGTGTCTAAGATGGCTGCCGCTTACGTGCTCAGGTTTGGACAAGATGGCGCCGGCAATGTTAACATCGAAATCTAATTTTCCACAAAGGTAGGGAGAATAGTGCTTGCAATGCAAAGATATGTCTGATCTCTCTTTTCACAATATTTGTGCACCCTAGAGTCAAGCAGTGAATGCATCTGTTTGCTGTTCATCTGCGTTCAAACTGAAGCTGGACACATCCAGCCGAATCCATGGACGTTGGGTTGCTGCAGCGCACAGTTTGTGAACCATAGGGCTTACATCTGTTAGTGATCTACACAGAATTCAATGTGGAATTTGTATTTGTATTTGTATACGGAATTTGTAAAGCGCGAACTATCGCTCCTAAAGGAGCATCTTGCATCTTGCAATGGCTTGTTCACTTTGTGATTTTCCTTTCACATTATGACAGGTCAGTAGCCTACCACTGAGCTTTATTTGGACACTAAGTCCACTCGGACGGCTTCCATGTGTCCACTTCAATTCCAGTAAAGTTACTTATCAAGAAAGACAAAGCCTATTTTTGTTGCCATGGATTCATGTAGTAAAGCCAATGAAAAGAATGCCAAGGCATTCAGAGTACTGCTGGTGCCATACCTCAAATTAAGAAAGTTAATGCTGTTAAATACTGTCTGCCTATTTACAAACCACTGTAATTCGCAACAAAACAGCAGCACTAGCCACAGTATGGAGATGAAAAAAAACGTGCACAATGCCTCTGAACCACAGGGTACCGTTGCTTCAGGTCAGTCTTTTGTATGCTTCACTTCTGCAAGTCTTTCACTGTACTGACACATACATCAAATATTGTACTAAAAACCAGCACATTTGTAATGGGAGTAGGCTGCAGTGAAGGCATTCGAACACCCATTACAGTACTCAAAATGCCTCAACTGAAAGGCAGAGTAAAAAGCCAGGACAGATAGTGTGAACAAAGCCAGGGATGTGGCTCCAGCACCAGAAAAACCCATCAGCAAATAGGGACAAGCATAATGGTGAAAACTGTTGTTCTGAATAAGTACTGGACCTCTTGTTATGAGACAGTCCTCCAGCCGCTTCCGGGTTAATCTTGATGTGTTAAGATATGTTTTAGACAAAACCTTCCTACCCCTCTTTAATGAAAACGGACAACATCCGCTGTGTTCCTCAGTGTTATCAATAATGGGCAAATATACGGTAGTGCTGTAAGGAAATGAAGACCCTTTTACTGTAGTCCTGAAGGAGCGACCAGTTTGGAATTGAATTACACTGGATCGCATTTAGTGCTAACAAAGTCAAACAGTGAAGGTATCACATAGTAACGTGAGGGCTATTCAGCCCCAATCTTTTGTCCTTCATAAGTACTGGAAAAAACGAACATTAACGCAAATGAATGAGAATATTCATCACTGTGGGCATTGGACACTGTACCACGATTCTTTGTTGAAAATACAGTGAATCTTAATGTCCTTGTTCCATCGACTTGGGAATGTCCTCTGAGACGAGATGCCAATTCCAGTGGCTTGTGCTCATAATAAATACCGAAATACCAAACTGTTTCCTGTCCTGCTGTCCTCGCGTGGGGATTGAACATCTGCTACCCTTTCTTTTTTTCACTTATGATAAATTATTATGCTACAAGACAGCTAGTGCACTACCTAGTGGTCACCATGCACTGAGCACCCAGCCTGCATTCCAAAGGTTGGTGTAATTCAGAATAGATTGTGATCCGCATCTGCTACCGCGGCGCCCTTGGCTTGTTTTGGTGGCGCACCAGGGTGCCGCAGCGCACAGTTTGGGAACCACTTGTAAAAGGTAGGGCCGATTTCGACCAAGAACCTTTAAGTATTTGCCCGGCGTTAGCCGCCTCTCATACCATCCAAGATTTATCAATCAAAAGAGGCAGGCGCTGGAGACTGGAAGGCAGGAAACAGGAGTTTATTCCGACGGAGCAGAACACGTCAAATCAGACGAGTATCTTCTCGAGGTGCTCTAGCCGCATCTCTGAGGCCTGGCCTCTTATACACTGGTTTATGATCTTTATTACAGTAACGCATTCCTGTAAACACTTTGAAGTACGGAAAAGACATCCTCGGAATCCCTGTTTCATGCCCGTTCCCAAACACATTTACAATAGAAGTCCCCACCCCGGTCTCAACAGGTGATGACTGTAGCGCAGCTGGATATTCCGCCAGTTCCCGGAATGTGTGTGGCTGATCCGATCTCATGGGGTGGGGGCTTTGATCAGTTGTGGATCCTTTGAGAGAAGCTTCCTACTGTATGGAGGCAATAAACTGCATCCGCAGGGCCAGGTGGTGGCCTGGGAAAGAGTAGGACAATCTGGCACAGAGGAAAGGGGGGTTTATCAAAGGATACGAGATCATGAAAGGGATGGAGGGAGGTGTCTAGCTGGGAACGGGATGTGGCTCCGAGGCAGGGTTGCGCTGAAGGGGAGGTTTATGGCCCAAGCATGTGAGAGCGGGGCTGTCAGCGTGCGGGGGATGCTTACGAGGTCAGGGGGAGAGATGCGCTGGGTAGCGGCAGTGGGCAGAGAGGCCATGGCATTCAAAATGGCTGCCGCTTACGCGCGCATACGAGCCTAAAAGGGACAAGATGGCGCCGATAATGTTGATGTCGCAAACTAGATTTTAACATTCCCTACCCCCCCCTTTTCAACATATCTAGCCAGCTTGTTAGTCGGCATCTATCCCCATTATATTCCTAACCTCGACATCGTACAATGCTTTCATGCATTCCTTTTCGAAGTCCAGAGTCTTAGGGCAGATACAGTTTGCACATAGTGCACACAGAGGTGGCAAGCATTGGATACCCAGGCAGAATCCACATATTACAACAATCGGTATCAGTATGATCATAAATAACCTCCACCCCCAGTTCTTCACGGTAATCCAGAACCAACCCCCAAGCGACCATTCTTCTTGTTCCTGGTGAACTTCTGAGGAAAGTCTGTGGAGGTGTTCAATGGCTTTGTACACTGAGGGTGAACTGTCTGGTATATAGGTGCAACAGCTGGACCCAATGATGCGGCATGCTCCTCCGCGATCCGCTAGAACCACATCTAGGACAAGGCGGTTCTGAAGAGCCACCAAGCGGACCGCCTGAAGCTCGGCTGTATTGTTCGTGAGGATGCCAGCTGTAATGTTCATTGTTGTTTCAACTGCCTGGGTCAAATGTCGGATGGCACGGCTGTTCGCCATCGGGCCCCAGAGTGGAACAAGTCCCTTCATGGTGTCCAGGAACTGTGCTCCGGTAGAGTCGGCTTGTTCAATGTCCTTTGCTCGTTTTTGTCGGTGGTGGTTTGCTGGAGCCACATAGGTCGGTGGAAGAATGAAGGCAATGTAACAGGTACCCCCCCAGCCTTTGGGGAGCCAGGTGTAAGCTTTTGTACCACACACAAAGTACATATTCGGAAAAGTGACAAAAGAGGGTGGATCAGTTGAGTCCGAAGTTCTGGTGATTCGGCAAGCGCTGTGGCCTACCAGCTGTGTCCCGAGGCCTTCGATGCATACAAGGCCCGAGACGTTGACGACAAATAGGGCCACAGTCAGAGTGGCAGCTTTTTGTTTCCGGAGGTAGGAGAAGGTGGGTCTGGCGGGGTTATTGAACACCTGCATTTCAATCAGTTCTTTGGCAGGGATGTCCAGATGAATAGAGTTGTTAGATGTCAGAGGGCAAAAGGGGGCAGCAGTTCTCCCTGTTTTGTTCTGCCAGACCCCATGATAGAAGTGTGCCATAGTTCTGCTGGAAGTGGTATTGTCCTTGTAGCTCTCTTGCAGGAGGATCAGCCAAGCAAGGCAGGAACCATGAACGGAGAAAGGCGAGGGAATGAAGGGGATAGAATGTCCAGTGGCGTGGCGTAGCAACCCGCAGATCCTGCAGCTCGTGGCATTGGCTGCAAGGTTGTGTTGGTGCAGCAACTGCATGAAGGAGTTGTTCCAAAACTCCTTACGTCTTTCTCGGAGTTGTGGTGAAAGAGAGACCAGGTAATGTTCTTTCATTGTGGTAGGCTGTGCAGTGGTTAGAAAAGTCTTGTGAGCTGGAGCGATCTCTTCCATGATCCAGAGGGTGGTCATGAGGAGGAGGCAAAAGAGAAGGGCGATAAAGAGAGCAATAGTCTTTGAGCTGTGGATTTTGTCAGCCTTTGGGTTTCTGTAGCGGGTCTTCGGATGTCCGGTTGCTGCCATCATCTTCATGTCGGGTGCTTCCATCATCTTCATATCGGGCGCTTCCATCATCTTCAAGGGGCTCGGTAGCGGGCAGAACCACAGACTTCGTTTGGCTTCTCTCCTGGCAGCCTTTGTAGTGTTAGGTCACCGCTCTGAGAATTGTAACTTAGTCAGTGATCTGCTTAGCCAAAGCTCCCTCCTTTCGTCGCAGGTTGTACCCTTCTCTGGATGGCACAGTGGGGTCGGGGAATTCTGTCAGTTCAAGTGTCTTTATCAGGGTTACAGCTCAGGGAGGGTCGATCCCTGTTCAGGAGCTCTTCTTGGGTGGCTACGTCTTCGGTCGTTGTCAGGGCTGAGGAGATCTTCTTACAGTGGTGTGCGTGCAGCCAATTTTTCTTCCCTTCCACTTGAAGAGCTGTTCGGGTGGTGATCAAAACTTGCCAGGGGCCCGTCCACCGGGGTTCCAGACTCTTTGCTCGCTGGAAGTTCTTTATTAGGACATAATCTCCGGGTTGGATGTCGTGTCCTGGGCCCCTGGAAGCATCGGGAATGGCATGCAGCACCTGTTGATGGATAACAGACAGTGTCTTAGTCAGATTGTACAAATAGTCAGATATTAGGACGTCCGGGACATCGTGAAAGGATGTTGATTTCGGTGCAGACCAGATACTCATGGGTCGACCGAAAACCACTTCGTAAGGGGTCAAATGGTGTTTGGTGAGAGTGGAACGCATTGAAAGCCATGCCAGTGGGAGAGCGCCTGGCCATTTCAGTCCTGTGGTAACTACTATCGTAGCTAGCTTGAGCTTCAGTGTGGCATTGTGTCGCTCAACTAGTCCAGCAGATTGGGGGTGGAAGACTGCATGAAATTTTTGTTTTACACCCAACCCTTTCAAGATGAGTAGGGGCCATTATCGCTCCACAAAATTAGGCAAAGGCCGTAGCGAGGGAAGAATTCTTTCAGTAGTACTTTTGCAGTGGCAATGAGTGTTGTCGCGAGTTGGGTAGGCTTCCACCCACTTACTAAATGCGCACACGACAACAAGTACATATTTCAGGCCTTGGCATCTTTCGCGTTGGATGTAGTCCATCTGCAGGACTTCAAATGGGTGATTGGGAACCCCAAACCCTCCCTGGGGTACTACAGTTCTTTTCCCAGGGTTGTGTTGCAGGCATATCAGACATTGTTGGACCAGCCGTTTAGCAGAGTTTGTAATCTTGTCATTGTGCCAGACTCGGGAGACAAGTTCGGCCATAGGGGTAGATCCTATATGTGCAGGGGAGTGTGCCATGGTCAGTATGGGGATCAGGTACGAGTCGGGCAGTAACCATTTGTTCGTGTCTTTTGTCCGCCAGCAGCCTTCATCGTCTTTCAATCCCACCCGTTCCATTCAGTCAATTCTTGTGGTGAGCTGGCCATTTGGATGTCCCTAATAGTCTCCCTAGCGTCCGTCCATTTTTCTGCTTGTGACCTAGTCACGTACATGCGTGTCGTTGTCCTATTCTCGGCTGTGGTTCGGGCAGTAATGTCGCCCAGTGCATTCCCCTGCCCAATGATGTCTGTTACCTTTTTGTGGGCCTGACACTTGATGACTGCAAGTTGCTTGGGGAGGAGGACCGCTTCAGTCAGGGCAGAAACTAGATCTCCATGTAGGATGGCTGTGCCGTGTGAGGTTAGGAATCCCCTCTACTTCCATAGGAGCCCAAAATTATGAACCACCCCGAAGGCATACTGGCTGTTGGTGTAAATGTTTACTATGGTTCCTGCCGCTAAGATACATGCTCGTGTGAGGGCAATCAGTTCTGCTGCCTGTGCCGATCGTTGTGTGATGCGTGCGGTCTCTACTATAGTCCGGGCTGTGGTGACTGCATAGGCGGCTGAGGTGGTGCTATCAGGGATTTTGATGCAAGAGCCGTCCACCCACAGTTCTCCGTCAGGGTCTGGGAAGGCAGTGTCTCTGAGGTCAACCCTACTCCTAGTCTGTTCGTCCGTGAGGGTCACACAGTCATGTATAGGGGACACATTGGGGTCGTTCTCAGGTAAAGGCAACAGAGTGGAAGCCGAAGAGGTATCGACTGTCCACCACACAGCCACAACAACAACAATTTTGTGGCATGCGGCAATGCCACAATTGTGTTCATTGCAACAATGTAATAGTAGGCAACACGATCAATCATCCGCATTCTGGTAAAATCATTCCACTCAAACACAATGGTCATTGTAATACATCCAATGTCATCTACACAATTAAATGCCTGTGTGGACTACTTTACGTAGTCAAAACATCCCGCAAAGTTAAAATAAGAATTACTGAACACAAAAGTACCATTCGCACGAAAACCATGAAGTCATACTTTGCAGCACATTGGACAGAACACCAACATTCCAATGGACAATTGAAATTCACCATCTTAGAAGTTTTCAGACAAAAACTTGGACAAGATCCACACAGATCATTAGCACAAAGAGAAGCTTGGTGGATCAAACATTTGCACACTCTTACCGCGGGTGGATTAAATGACAGAATTGAACTTTTGTGCTTTCTCTAATACATTTTCTAGAGAAGTTTTACAATGTCTCTACAATTACTGTATGTTCTATGGATGCCAACCTCCGTGTACCCCCTAAGATTGTAAGTGTGGCTTCTTGTGGTCAATTATCACGAGCACTGTTTATCACTGATAAGGGCAAAAGTAGTATGCCACCTCATTTTCCTTTCTTTCCTTTCATTGATCGCGCACAATTTTGTTTTTTGCACAGATACGAGCAACATCAGTGTTTAGGTTTTGAGATTCCTGCATGTTTACCGTTCACCAGGTTTCTTTTTCTTTATTTTCCATTTTTCCTTTCCATTTCTTGTTTTCTTTCTCTTTTTTTGTGTTCTTTTCCACATAGTAGTACACTTGACATTGTTTCCCATTTTGGGGTTTGATCTGACACAGGACAGCTGATGACTATTTTCACCACACAAGACTCAGGTTAAACTTTGGTAACACGACATTCTTCATATTGGCTAAGTTGTCCATCCGGTTTTTGCTCGAGCCAAATGTTTGGTCACTCTAAGATGGCCGCCGTTTTTTGTCCGCTTTCCATGTTCATCAAACTGTTAATTTAGTGAACGTGGCTGACCGCGTCTTTGATACCAGCTTGCGGGATTCAGCAATAGTGCTCCGAGCACGAGTTTCTCATTTAGTGGCCAGATAAGTGTTTTCATACTGATGAAGGGCTTTCATTCCAGTTCTGTGGATTTAAGTGGTTCAGCTAAAGATATTTATTCTTCATTTTCATTAGGTGTATCTGCGGTCTGAAACATAGCGTAGAATTGACTGCACTGGTTTCACCACCAGCGTCTGGTGTTGCACGTTTGGCGCATATTTGGGAGAGTGCAAGTTTCTCCGTTTGGAGTGCTCGTCTGCTTGAAGCAGGTAACAAAGATTATGCTTTTCTATTCAGTAGTCATATTCATTAGCAATGACACGAGTGGACATTAGATTACAATGACCTTCCTTTTCCCCAGATTAGAAGTCCCTTTGAATAGCGTCAGTTAGTTTGATGAGGTAGCTATCCTCTTGTTTTCTTTAAGTAAGTACCATAGGGCTTTTTTTGTTTGTAATGACACGTGGGTGTTAGTGATTCACTATTAGTACTTAAGACTTCATTTGTTTCTTTTTTATAGGGCACAGATTAGCACACTGTAGATAGTGGAATCTACATACATTTGGCGACAGGATACCAGTGAGTGTTCCATTAATTTCGGTGACTATGTCTGTATTTCACCAGCTAGTTTGTTGCAATCACACGGTTTTCTTCATCGTTTCACGGGCATCAGTTTTTATTATATTGGTGATTTATTCCTTGTTTGAACTATTTCATTTTTTGTCCCGGTGGCACACCTTTCCATTTTCATTAATTGACTATAAGCGTTATACTAGGCCATCTTTTCCTTTCTTTCACTGGTGGCTCCACTCCTTGGCAACATTGAAGCATCTATATATCTTGACAACTTTAACTTACAGAATCTGGTTACCTGTAATTGGATGTATGTAACAAAAGTTTATTTTTCTGTTTCTTTTGTGTTCTTGGTTTTACAGTGCCCCTAAAGAAGGGAATTCATCCCGAAATGCATTGGCATAGACACAATCTTCTTAAGTATTCTGTTCTTTTCTGGAATATTGTGCTGATATTTGTTCAACCTTTTTTTCGCAACAAATTATCATTATTTCCGTTACTTATGTAAACAGTGTTTCCTTGGCAAAACACAAAAAGAATGTTTTTGTATATAACATAAAAACGTTGTTTATCAGCTCTGAGAACTGTGAGTTTAATCTCTGTGTTGATAACTTTATGATTATTTTCTTGTTTAAATTGTTTCGAAGTGTGTTTTCCGCAAAGAGAATGTGTTAATACTTTATCACTAGCAGTGCGCTTGGTATACCGGTGGTGTTCCACCGGCTTTTTTCTAGTATCTTAGTGGTTGGCAACCTACATCCAGGCAGTACGCATCCTTGCGTACGTTCCCCAACACAATTGTTTAGATTTTAAAAAAAAAAGGGAGTGCATTGACCATACAATTTTCTTACTCTAGGGAACAGACATGATGGTTATTCAAGCTATGAGGACCTGCTGTAATATTAATAATAATAAAAAAAACAGGCTGGTGAAAATACACTGCTCTGAAATGAACCTGACCATGTCGAAACATTATTGTGGACTTATGAAATGTACATCCCACTCAGTCACTGCTGGGCTATTGTGCTGCACACATAACCACAGGGTTCCACATTGCCACCACAGCATAGCATGCTGCACATATCACTTTCTCAAGCCCCCACCAGCATAGAATATAACATTTCCTAGCTATCGTGAAGGAAAGTTTAAATTCTATTAAGGACGCAGAGGCAAGGATTATGCTTTACTCTCATATTTATTGTTGAGCAGCCTTAAGAACAAACAGCCAAAGACTACAAATCCCATGCGTCTTTGTAATGATCACAAAACAACTATAGAGATATTCCCATATAAACAATATCAAAGGACAGCACTTCCTCTTTCTTAGGCCGAAACAACAAATCCAGCATTCCATTAGTAGTCTTGTTTCTGCTCAGATCCTCGAAAGACAAGAAGATGGCATCAGAGAAGGGAAAACGTCTAGTATCCCTGTCGAACAATAAACTGGTAGGTTAATCAACTGACAATATTCATTGACACTCTAAGCATTAAAGCTGTATCTTAGCATTACCCCGAAACCCTCCTAAAATAAGATACTTAGCCAACATGTAGACTGCAACTGTCAGGGAGGGACGGGACTCGAGTCCAATGGTTCGGATGATCCTTGCCTCTGCCTACTAAATAGAATTGAAACTTTCCTTCACAATAGCTAGGACAGTTTATATTCTATGTCAGAACCGGAGGCTTAGATTAGGCTAGTTCAAAGCTGATCGACCACCAGAGAAGCCATGCCCAACATAGGTTTGAAATAGAATGCCTTCGAGGTAGAATCCGAGGACTAGTCCGCCACTCTAAGAACGTCTTCTAATCGCCTACCAAGGGTAAAGGCCTTGGAAGCCATGTCTCCCCACGTTGAATGGGCTCCGAAGGCCGTTGTATCAATACCAACTTCCTGGAGCACCCATCTCACCGAGCGGGCGATTGTGGCAGCCATCACCGCTTTGAAAGGTTTCTTGAGGGGAAAAAAGAAGTTGAGAAGTTGGGGTGACCCGGAAAAGACGGGTAGTGTACCACCTTCGCGTTTGACTGTGTACGTCGGCCTGCAGTGAATAACACCCCCTCCCGTGTGAACAAGCATGTCGTACCCTCCAAGGCTCGGACATCCGATACCCGTCATGAGATAAGACAAAGGAGCATCATCAACTTACCTGTTAGGTCCTTATGAGAAAGATAAGAGTTATCCTGCCAAGATTGCAGCAAACGCAGCACTGAATTCACATCCCTCAAGGAGGAGTACTTCGGTAGCGGCGGAAATGAAAGGTGTATGCCTCTCAACAACTAACATATCAGAGGATGTTCCCCTCCCAGAACTCCCTGAACGGGCATGTGACCTGCAGATATCGCCTATCGACTTGCATTGATCGAGTGATAGGCCAAACCTCTATAGACTAATTCCGAAAGGTAGTTGACTACATTGATCACATTGGTCCCCACGGGATCAAAACCCTATCTCAAGCACCAGCATATCCACTTCCTCCAGGAAGATCTGTATCGCTTGACGGTAGACTCTGCCCATGCCTTCTTGATAAGGGAGGAAGCCGTCTCTGAAAGGCCCGGTACTTCCCAATGTCCCCTGTAATCCTCCAACTTTTCAGATGGAGCTTGCCCTCTCGAACCAGAGGGTGCAAGTTGCCTCCTGCGTCCATCTGTAGAAGAGGTGTCTGGGGAAGTTGGGTTGGAAAATCCATAGAATGTTCCAGAAGAACTGGATACCAGACTTGAGATTTCCAACGCGGTGTCACCAAAATGACCTCAGCCTTCTGCCTCCGGACCAGCGCCGTGAGCCTGGGTATCATGGCAAACGGGGGTAACGCCTACCCCCCAAACAGGCTCCAAGCTTGCAAGAAGGCATCCGTTGCCTCCGCCAGAGGGTCAGAGCGCCAACTAAAAAATCGGGGAAGCTGGTAGTTTAGGCATGACGGAAAGAGGTCCACCTGACCAGGACACCACCCGGTCATCAGGCTCTGAAAGCTCGCCGGATCCAGTTTCCAAGCACTTTAATCCTGAAGGTGTCTGAAGTGCCAGTCTGCTGTCTGGTTGAGAGACCATGGTAAGTACTCCGCCGTGACATTCCGACCGCGATGCAGACAATAGTTCCAGAAGTCCTTGGCCAAATCTGCCAGGCATTTGGACCGTGTGCCCCCTAGTCTGTTGATATATTGTCCATCTTCAAGAGGATGGCACAAGAGACCTTGTTGTCCGCCAGACAACTTCGAATTGCGAAAGATCCGGCCAGGAGTTATAAGGAGTTGATGTGCATAGACTGCTCGTGCTCGGACCAGTGCCCGTCTGTAGTAACGTCTCCACAGCAGGCGCCCCAAACCTGATGATTGGCATCTGACTCCATCACCACGTCGGGGGCTGAATCGAAAATGGCCCTTCCGTTCCAGGCCTGCATATGTCCGAGCCACCACTGGATCGCTTCCCATGCTTCCTGAGATAAGGCTGTGTCCTGTGTGTAGGAGAGTCCCCGGTGCAGATGCTGCGTCTTCAGGCGCTGAAGGGCCTGGTAATGCAATAGTCCCGGGAAGGTCACCTGAATTGATAAGAGACCCGAGATTCGGGGTAGGTGGCGAAATCAAGAACTTCTCTCTCTGCAGGATCCGCCTCAGTTCCCTGCTAATCTAATGCAGTTTCTGTTGGGGGCAATCTGAGGCATTGCTGTACCGTATCGATCTCGAAACCCAAGAAGGTCTGCTTTGCACCGGTACGGAAACCAATTTCTGGTCATTCAGGATGAAACCCAGATTCTGAAGAAGATCCTGAGTGAGTCTGAGTTGAACAATCAAAATGCTGTCCTCCTGGTGCATCAGAAGAATATCGTCCAGGTAGACTATGAGGCGCATGCCTCAGCCCGGAGCCACTCCGAGGCTGGTCTCAACAGCTTGGTGAAGCACCAATGGGCCGATGACAGACCGAACGGTCGACAGGTGAACTCGTAAACCAGTCCATCCCATTGAAATTGTGGGAAACGTCTGTGGGGTGGAAAAATAGGGACCGTAAGGTACAAGTCCTTCAGGTAGAGTCGAACCAACCAGTCGTTTGGTATGAGCACGTCTCTGAGAAGGTGATTACCTTCCATTTTGAAGTGGCGGTACACCACCCACTGGTTGAAGTCCCGGAGGTGGATTACCGGTCTGAATTCCCTGTCCTTCTCCTCGACAACGAAGATATTGCCCAAGAAACCTTCGGAGTGAAGGGTTGATGGCACTTTTCCACAGGATGTCTTGTATCTCTCTCTCTCTCTGTACCACCTGCACCTTTTCTCATGAAAAAACAAGAGGGGTGAGGCAAGAAGTCTGGTGCTGGTTTCCATGGAGTTGTATGTGGAAACCCATCACTGTCTGTAACACTGGCATCTCTTGTAATTGCTGCCCAATTGTGCCTGAACAACTGCAGCCTTCCCCCCACCTCTGGTCGGGGGAAAAGGGGTAATCCTTACCGGTGGGACCACCAAGTGCATTGTTGGCTCCACATGGTTGCTTTTTACCCTGCGGCCTTTGCCACGGCCTCTCGATGTGTAGAACCCTCCGAACGTCCGTTGGTCCTGCTACTGCATCAATCTTCTGGTCTGAGACCTGTGGGGGTTGGTGTTGGAAGGACTGTCGGAGGAACGCCCCCTACCTCTTCGAGTCCCCCCAAAAATTTGCTGACTGAATACTTTTTTAATCGATTGCTGTGATGAGGAGAAAGTATTCACAAAACGAGAAAACTCCTTAATAATTGGATCTCTGAAGAGGCCTCCGCTCGTTACTGGCCAATTCACCATGTCCAGGCTTAATCTTAATAACGAGAGTCTACGCTTCAGTAAACAATGTGCAATTCGCATTACCATGAAAACATAGGGCCCTTTGCGCCCATCCCGAGAGGATCGTGGGATCTATGAGATGTCCTGTCTCCTTGGCATCTTCTGCCATGTCCAATATTCTAGTAAGTGGCCCCAGCATATCCAAGACCTTATCTTGGCAGGCCAGCCAAGAGCAATCCAGACCCTTTTTCGGATCTTTGATAAATTTACTGATGAACGTGGCCATTCTGGCATCGATTTCTCAGGTGCAAGCCACTTTGTTTGGCAAGGATGGCTGGGGGCACTCCGCCCTAAGGCAACCACGGACCTCCTGGTCCAGCGGATTCCGAATGCGGCAAGCCACATATGATGCCACAAGGGGCGCCGGTATCCAATCCGCAGAGTAGGGGCGAAATTTATCCCCCGGGTTCAACATACCCGAGAGGTCAGCCAAGTCCTGAGAATGATGTACATCCAGCCGAGCTTTCTTGGTGCTGCCTTCCGGTCACTCAGATCAGGCTCGTCGTCCGAATCCCCCTCTGGGCCTGGGTCTTCCCCGGTAGCATCATCTGCCCCATCTTGAGGACAGGAATCGTCATCGGGGGTCCCAACCTGTTGGGAATCCTCCAGCACCTTGCTAGGGTCCAGGCGTCTCTTAAGGAATGCCTGGCGCAGTCTCTCAAAGGCATCTTGAGAGGAAGCGACGCCCCCAAGTGTTGGCTGGAGTTTTGCCCTTGGAGGGGCCCTTTGAAGCCACCCTGGGTTACCCCAATCTCTTTCCATTGAGGTGACCACTCTGTGTCGAACCGTTAGCTCAATGATACGGCAGCTCAAAGGTTCAAGGGCTGAGGACACCGCACTCTCCAGGGATGCATCAATAGCCTCCACTAAGCCCATGTGGATAGGGAAGGGGCTGCTACTCATCGACTCTCCCAGGGATCCATTTCACCCGCAATGTTAGTTAGCATGAGAAATAAGCGCTGCTCCACAAGAAAGCAAAGGTGCTGTGCCCCCAAGGCTACCAACGGGCAAAGTAGTTAAACCCAAATATGCAATTTAAATTTATGATGAGCCAAGACGCTGGTAAATCAACCCAAAAAGACTAAACCAGCTTACAGTGGCCAAGGGTTATGCTGGCAATAGGGCAAAGTTAGGAGACGCTCCTTGGGTGAACCGCTACACTGGAGCCACAAATAATACAATTTATTCAGCTCAAGGGAAAAAGACCTCTGACTCACACCGAGCGCGCAAACCATTGACAGCCCGCTGAGGCCAGAAACTGTAACTCGCGTACTTGGACAGGAGCCCAGGAATGCCAAGAATGCTGGAATTCCCCATCCCTCCCACTAAGGCGTGCACGTGCTCTCTAGCGAGTTCGGTGCCACACCGCGACTGAGATAGGAGGAAAACGGAACAAGCATTTGTAATGCAATAGGTCTCGCATTTATGAGAGTTTGAGCTATTGGCTTTGTAAATGAGAATGCCTTTTATGTATGTGTTGCTTTTAAAACCGATAAAGAGAAGGCATCGTCATTCACAATGCCAATAGCTTAAACTCTCACAAATGCGAGACCTAATGCACTAGAAATCAATCAATCAATCAATCAGTGACACTTATAGAGCGCGCTACATACCCATAGGGTCTCAAGGCGCTGGGGGGGGGGAGGGGGGGATGTGCCGCTACTGCTCGAACAGCCAGGTCTTCAGCTTCTTCCTGAATGAGAGGTGGTCTTGGGTCAGGCGCAGGTCGGGAGGGAGGGAGTTCCAGGTCTTGGCGGCCAGGTAGGAGAAGGACCTTCCTCCTGTAGTCGCTCTTCGGATGCGGGGGACGGCGGCGAGGGCGTGGTTGGCTGATCGGAGGTGGCGTTTGGGAGCGTAGAAGTTGATCCGGTTGTTGAGGTAGCTCGGGCCTTGGTCGTGTAGGGCTTTGTGTGCGTGGGTGAGGAGGCGGAAGGTGATTCTTTTGTTGACGGGGAGCCAGTGAAGGTCTCTCAGATGTCCGGAGATGTGGCTGTGTCGGGGGATGTCGAGGATGAGTCGTGCTGAGGCGTTCTGGATCCGCTGGAGTCTCTTCTGGAGCTTGGCGGTGGTACCGGCGTAGAGGGCGTTGCCGTAGTCCAGTCGGCTGGTGACGAGGGCCTGGGTGACGGTCTTCCTGGTCTCGGTGGGGATCCACCAGAAGATCTTCCGTAGCATGCGTAGGGAGTTGAAGCACGCCGAGGAGACGTTGTTGACTTGCCTGGTCATGGAGAGGGAGGAGTCCAGGATGAATCCCAGGTTGCGTGCATGGTCTGTCGGTTTGGGTGCGGTGCCCAGGGCGGTAGGCCACCAGGAGTCGTCCCAGGCGGAGGGTGAAGAGCCCAGGATGAGGACCTCCGTCTTGTCAGAGTTCAGTTTCAGGCGGCTGGTCGTCATCCACTCGGCTACCTCTTTCATCCCTTCGTGCAGGGTTGGCTCTGGCGGAGGCGGGGTCGTTGGTCAGGGAGAGGATCAGCTGGGTGTCGTCGGCGTAGGAGATTATGCTGAGGTTGTGTTTGCGTACGATGGCCGCGAGGGGGCTCATGTAGACGTTGAAGAGGGTGGGGCTCAGAGATGATCCTTGAGGGACGCCGCAGATGACTTCGGAGGCCTCTGACTTGTACGGTGGTAGGCGGACTCTCTGTGTTCTTCCGTCGAGGAAAGAGATGATCCATTCCAGCGCCTTGTCCTGGATTCCGATGTTGCTGAGGCGCTGTACTAGGGTGCGGTGGCAGACCGTGTCGAATGCCGCGGAGAGGTCTAGGAGGATGAGGGCCGCTGTTTCTCCATTGTCCATCAGGGCTCGGATGTCATCGGTGGCGGCGATGAGGGCGGTCTCGGTGCTGTGATTGGCTCGGAAGCCGGACTGTGAGGGGTCGAGGGATCCGTTCGTCTCGAGGAAGGCGGCCATCTGCTTGTTGACGGTCTTCTCGATGACTTTGGCTGGAAACGGGAGGAGCGAGATGGGGCGGTAGTTCTTGAGTTCGGTGGGATCCGCTGTTGGTTTCTTGAGTAGAGCGCTGAGTTCGGCGTGTTTCCAGCTCTCAGGGAAGGTGGCGGTGTCGAAGGATGTGTTGATGATGTCTCGCAGGTGGGGTGCGATGACAGCGTCCGCCTTGTTGAAGACGTGGTGAGGGCAGGGGTCGGTCGGTGATCCGGAGTGGATGGAGTTCATCGTGCGGATGGTGTCTTCGGTGCTGATCGGGGTCCAGGCGTGGAGGGTGGTGGTGGGGGGTGGTTGTTCGGTCATGGTGTGCGTTGGTTGGTTGTTGAAGCTGTTGTGTATGTCTGCGATCTTGCTGTGGAAGTATGAAGCGAGGGAGTTGCAGAGGTCTTGCGATGGGGTGATGTCGTTGTTTCCGGCGTTGGGGTTGGAAAGCTCTTTCACGATGTTGAAGAGTTCCTTGCAGTTGTGTGCGTTGTTGTCCAACCGGTCCTTGAATGCTGTTTTCTTGGCGGCGCGGATCAGCTGGTGGTGCTTCCGGGTGGCAAGCTTGAAGGAGGTCCTGTTGTCCGGTGTAGGTTCCCTTCTCCAGACTTTCTCGAGGGCTCGGCAGTTCTTCTTGGAGCTCTTGAGTTCGTCGGTGAACCACGGGGCTCTCTTGCTGCCGGGTCTGCTGGGCGGGGTCCTCAGCGGGGCGAGCTCGTCCGCGCAGATGCTGATCCACTTCGTGAGGTTGTCGGCGGCCTGGCTGGGGTTCGCTGAGCTGGCAGGAGGGTGCTGGCTCAGGGAGGTGGCGAGCTGGTCTGCTGTGATCTTGTTCCAGCTTCTGCGGGCGGTCTGTTGCTGGTGGTGGTGGGTCGTCGTTCTCTTGAAGGTGAAGTGGACGCAGCTGTGGTCCGTCCATTGAAGCTCTGTGGCGTGGCTGAAGTCGATGTCTGTGCTGGAAGAGAAGACTGCGTCGAGTGTGTGTCCGGCGAGGTGGGTGGGGGTGGACACCAGTTGCTTGAGTCCAAGATTGGCGAGGTTGTCGAGCAGGGTGCTGGTGTTGCGGTCGTTGTTGTTCTCCAAATGGAAGTTGAGGTCCCCCAGGAGGATGTAGTCAGCGGAGGGGAGGGCATGCGGGCTGACGAAGTTGGCGATGTCCTCGCTGAATTGTGTGCGTGGTCCGGGGGGTCGGTAGATCAGGGTGCCTCTGAGGGTGGTGTTCGGGTTGGTGTGGATCTGGAAATGCAGGTGTTCGGCGCTGGTCAGGGTGTTGTCGGTGCTGGTCGTGAGACGGATGGTGTTCCTGTGGATGATGGCGATGCCTCCTCTCATCTTGTCACGATATCCAGGTGCTCCAACGCTTCGCAGAGGCAGTACTGACGAATGTCCCGATCACCCCTCCACCGGTACCCTCGCTTCAAGAGCAAGACCACCAGCAGCAGGGAAAGGGGAAGTGGACAGAGAAGAGAATACCTGTACTTCGACTGGCACCCTACTTCCAGCGACTGCTATTCATCTCACCGCCATTTCTGTAGGTGCCTAATACACAGAAGGGTGAGAGAGAGAGAATATACCACAAACCTTCTTACACTGTGCTGACTATTCGTAAATGATAAATGAAACTTGTCCTACCAGTTTCTGCCCAGGTATTTGCCTCTCTTCTATATTTAGGAATGTTATCTGACTGAACTTCCTGCAGTGAAGACATATACGAACATTAGTATTTCTACCCAGATTATTTCTACACTTGCACTCACTCTCTCTATCAACGTGAATTGTACCTGTGAAGTTCTTCGTCAGACTTTGTCTTGGGGTTCTGTGCAAAGATATCCTCGGGTCAGAAGTGCCAGCAAAGTTCACTGAATCTCTGAAGCACGCAAAAAGGATAAAGGGAGGTACAAGGGGGAGGAAAGGCAAGGAGAAGCGCAAGGGGAAATGTCCTGCGGGGAAATGCGAGTGGAAGCAATACAGTTTGGATATTTGCTGACTTGACGAGAAGATGTAACGCCTTACTTGTAGAGTTCAAGTTCCTCTTCAGCTCAATACTCAACTACGTCGTGTCAGATCAAGTCCTTCTCGACACTCGCCTTCTCCTGAAGAACCGTAGGATATTTGGATGACAGCTGTCACAGCTCTGAGACAGCGACTGGGAACTTCGTCAGACCAAGGTGCCTCTCTGAGCAGTGAGAGCGCACGACAAGGATTTCTCTCATGAAAGTCTCTGAAAACTCTAATACTATGATACTTAGAACGTCTCTGATAATTGCTGTTATTCTCCCGTCATGAATTGTTGACGCGGAGCAGCGACAAGAACAAGCTTCTCGAACGGAATCTTCGTTGAAGTGCGCAGTTAGGAGCGCGCGCCTTTCAGACGTCCACTTGAGGGCGCATCTATCGAATACAGTAAATGGAACATTGAGCGGCCATCTTAGGGAGGGGAACTATATACAGTCTTAACAGTACTTTAGTTCAATGACTCGGATTACCTCTGGAATCTCTCAATCTGCCAGAGGAACAAGGAAACCACACATTAGATCGTGCAGAACGGGGCCAGGACAGGGAGCTGACCAACAGTCTTGAGGAAGCTACAGTGGCTACTCGGTGAATCCTGACACATCTGGTTGGCGTTGCGGTCCCTCCGGACGATCTTGTAGCCCTCTGGGATAGCGATGGCGATGTCGGGGGCTGAAGAGGCGTTCATCCAGGTCTCCGTGAGGAAGGCAACGTCAGGGGCTGTGGCGTCTAGAAGGTGCCAGAGTTCGATGGCGTGTCTGTGGACGGAGCGGGTGTTGAGCAGGATGCACTTGAGGTGGGTGCTGCTGGCGTTCGACTTGGCGGGTGCGAGGCAGGTCCGGATGCAGGTGAATTTGCAGGCGTGGCAGCTGAAAGGTCCGTGGGTGCGTCGTGGAGTGGCTTGATGGCAATCTGGGAGTCGGCCGGTGTTGAGTGCGATGAGGGTGGCGGCGGAGTACGTCAGGCGGGTCGGTCGGGGTCTTCGGGGGCCAGGGTTCCTGGCGCTGGTCGCGATCCGGTCGCGGACGGGCGCAGACGGGCTTACCTTTGGCGCGCCTTCGGCGCACAATCGGCGCGCCCGCTGCGCGTGACCGCTGCGTGTTCGCACGGTCGCCATTTAAGGCGAAGTGCGCGGGTGGGCAGAGCAGCTGGGAGGCGGGAGCGGGGAGGGTACAGAAGCGAAAAAGGGGCGGGAGAAAGAGGCGGTGGCGGGAAGGGAGAGCGGAGGGCGGCGAGGTAGGCGGACAACAAGGAAGGAAAACGTAAACACAGGAGCAACAAAATTAATGAAATACAGGCACAAATGGGGGCAAAATCAGGGCAAAAGACAACAGCTAGCAGCAGCAGTGACAGGAGAGCAGGCGATCACGGAGCACGCCGGAGGGGGCGTGGTCAGCGGCAGCGAGGCAGCAGGGCAAGGGGCACACGCAGCAGCTGGTGGCCGTGCGGCGCGGGGGTGTCCCACAAGTGGGTCACACTCACCTGCGTCGCACGGTCACCATTTAAGGCCAAGTGCGCGGGTGGGCGGAGCAGCTGGGAGGCGGGAGCGGGGAGGGTACAGAAGCGAAAAAGGGGCGGGGGAAAGCGGCGGTGGCGGGAAGGGAGAGCGGAGGGCGGCGAGGTAGGCGGACAACAAGGAAGGAAAACGTAAACACAGGAGCAACAAAATTAATGAAATACAGGCACAAATGGGGGCAAAATCAGGGCAAAAGACAACAGCTAGCAGCAGCAGTGACAGGAGAGCAGGCGATCACGGAGCACGCCGGAGGGGTCGTGGTCAGCGGCAGCGAGGCAGCAGGGCAAGGGGCACACGCAGCAGCTGGTGGCCGTGCGGCGCCGGGGTGTCCCACAAGTGGTGCATGCTATAAAGATACAAAAAAAGCTTTAGGAGAAAGCGTGCCCTGGAACAAAGCTTTTTTGAGAAACTAGAGCTCAGAGGCTGTAATTAAAGACTACCGAGCAACGACCTACGTAACAGGGGGGTTGTTCCCATGAGAGGTTACAAAACGAGACGAGGAGGGACTACTTAGCCTTTTGACCAATGAACAGCCACAGTTTACAGTGGCTAATGACACAAGTCATTGCAAAATGTGGGCAGAGAGTGGGCGAAGCTTTAAGTCCCTATCTCAGTACAACATGCCTCGCAGACAGCGCAAACGCTGCCCAGGCTCGACCTAAAAAAGACAATTTGGAGGACAGAAATAATGGAGGGTTATTTACATGGTGGCAAGTGTGTCCAGATTACAAAAGGATTGTGCAAGTGACAGAACAAAGAGGGTCAAAAAGGACATACAGGAGAGCATGTATGAATACAAATCAGGCTCAGAAGTAAAAAGACACTTTTGGACAGAGACGCGCAGAGAATGACATGCAGTAACAGAGAGACAGAAAGAAGTAGGGTCAGAAAATGAATGAAAGGGAGACTTTGTGAACATCAACAGGAGTCAGGAAAGGAGCAGAGATTCATTGTCTCGAGGAGAACTTGGATGGGATGGAAGTCGGAATGAAACAGTGTGGTGGTTCTTTAAAGAGGGAATTGCACTGGTCTCCTCTGTGCCGTCTTTAAATGTAAATGATGTGGTAGGTCACAAAATTAGACAGCAAGCCCTACACTCATTGCAGTGTCAATTTCGTGAACATATGGTTTTCTCATTTATGTGTGTTCTAAGTATCCATACTTTTAATAGCAAAGCCAATGCATCTGGCCATCACACATTTGCATTTGATCTTTT